>NC_071535.1:54749539-56086039 GCF_026979565.1 Vidua chalybeata | reverse complement strand
TCCGCTTCCTGTCGTAGGCCCGCTCCTGCACCTCGTGGTACAGGGCCACGTGCTGGGGGTAGGGGTGGCGCGTGGGCCGCTGGCACCGCGGGCACACGGCCTCGCCCAGGCTCCAGTCCCACAGGCACAGCTGGCAGAAGCAGTGCCGGCACGAGCTGGAGCACGCGGTGCCGATGTCCCGGCACTCCGGGCACGCGGCGTCCTCCCGGCTGTCGTCCTGCGGCGCGGCCGGGGCAGCCTGGCTGGTGCTGGCAGCAGAGGTGCCCGGCTCTGGAGTGTCCTCCCTCGATGACATCTCGCCCTGCAAGAGGCACAAAGTCTGTTTGCAGGTACCTCTCCCCGAAACCCCGCAGCTCCTCGTCCCTCCGGGGCCGTCCCACACCTCAGCAGCGGGGCCGTGGTGGGGCTGGAATAGCGGTGTTTACATCCCACGGGTCTCACCATGGGATTGCGCCTCTGGGCCCCCTGTCCTGCTTCTGTGACGTGGCCTGTGTCCTGTGGCTGCTGTGAAGTCACTGATGGTGCTGTCACAAAGGGCCACTGTTGAGGCGTGGGACAGCCCCGAAGGGCTGAGCTGCTGTGCTTGGGTTTAGGGACAGGCGTCGGGATAAATTTTGCGTCTTGCAGGGCGAGAAGATGTCACAGGAGGGGAACCCAGAGGGGATCCTCAGGGGGAGGCCACAGGAGGTGCCCAAGGTGGCACCACGATGGCCACAGGTGGCCTCAGCACGGCCAGGAACTCATCAGGAACTGCAGGGTTGGGACAAGGGGAACGGCTCCAAAACGGAAAAGGGGAGATTTAGGCGGAATACTGGGAAGAAATCCTTCCCTGTGCGGGGGTGAGGCCCTGGCAAAGGTTGCCCGGAGCAGCTGTGGCTGTCCCATCCCTGGAAGCATTCCAGGTCAGGTTGGACAGGGTTTGGAGCAGCCTGGGATAGTGGAAGGTGTCCTTGCCCATGGCAGGGGGTGGGACTGGATGAGCCTTAAGGCCCCTTTGAGCACAAACCACTCCAGGATTCTCATGAAGAAGAAGGAGGTGGCAGTGGAGAGGGGCTTGGAACAGCACTGACGATGACTTGAGTCTGCACCCTGAGAGCTGAGGCTCTGCTTGGGTGAGGCTCCGTGGGGACACACCAGGAATCTTTCAGTTTATCACACTACTGGATAAGAACAGCTCTCTGAGGCAGTTCATTTTGCTGGAATCACGGCTATCCAGTTTTCTTCATGAGCTCGGGTTGATCTCAGATTTGTTGCTGTTGTTGATAAAGTAAGTTAAGTAACCTTCAGCCATGAGGACACAAATCCTACTGGAATAAAGGAGTAAGGGCTGAAAAAATTCTGTCTCCTGCATATGGGAATAATTGGATCGGCTTTCTTCTACAGTGCTCCCTTCTTAGAGCAGTAGGGGGAAAGGGAGGTGTCTTAGATCAATAAGACAATTTCCCAAGGAGCTGTGCCTTGGGCTGAGATGGATGCTTTTTGGGGACAACAAACACAAGTATGTTTTTCGGAACAGGCTGTAGCTGGGCTCGCACCTCCCCCCCAGTGCCACAGGCTTCCCGAGGAGGTGGTGGAGTGCCATCCCTGGAGGGATTTAGTGCGTGGATGTGGATCAGTCTGTGGCACTTGGGGACACGGTCAGTGGCCACCTTGGGGGACAGCGGGACCTACGCGCTGCTTTCCCTAGGGGCCCAGTGCCCGCGCACGGCCCCACGGGACTTGTAGTTTTCCTCTGGCTTCTCCCCGCTCGCAGCCGCCGCTAAAGAGCTACAACACCCATCATGCCCAGCAAAGCGCCGCGCACCCTGACGGTCCCCGTCCCGTGGGGCCGCGCGGTGCATCACGGTGCTTGTAGTCCAACCTTCCCAGGCGGCGCGTGGCGCGGCGGCGTGCGGGGACTACATTTCCCAGCGACCGCAGCGCCAGGAGCGGAACCGGGAAGCGCGAAGATGGCGGTGGATAAGGAGCTGCTGGAGCGGGACCTCTACGGGCTGCTGGGGATCGGCGAGAAGGCATCCGAGAAGGAGGTGAGGGGCTCAGGACGGGCTCCTTCTCTCCCCTCCATTCCTTTCCCGGTGTCCTCGGGCGCGGCGGGTTCCCGGCGCGGCGCTGCCCTCCATCGCTGAGCTGAGGGGCTGCTCCAAGCGCGGCTGCGGGACCGGGGCTGTCAAATGGGAAAATCCCGTTTTTACTGATGTCGGTGTTGTAATTTCCCGGTTTTACTGGAATTGGCCTCGTTTCCCCCAATTCACCCCTCAATCCTGCGGGGCGGAACCCGCCTTTGGAGGAGGAGAGAATTGCGGAGTTGGTCTGGGACAGGTTGTTCTCGCTTTGTTTATGTGCTTCCAGAAGGGAAATACACGTGTTGACCCAAAAATCCTGTCCTTAGACGTTTGTCCGAGCGCCCAAAAGTCACGCAGTTAATTTCGTGGGCTTGGAATTACGCGTTGGCGGTTTTTAATTGAGTTTAGTTGCTTAGTCAGTGCTAAACACGGGAAGGAAGCTCCGAGAGAGCTGCAGAGGGGCTCGGGACAAGGGCCGGGAAGAACAGGACAAAAAGGGAACGGCTGGCACTGCCAGGGAGCGGGGTTAGCTGGGACAGCGGGGAGGAATTCTTGGCTGAAATGGGAAGTTGGAGGATGGAGCCCGCCGAGGAGACGCCTCTCCCTCAGCTGGACTCTTATGCAGGAGGTGGGGTCATTTGCAGGGATTTTCCTGCACATTCCCAATCCCGGGAGCTTTGTCCACCAGGTGGGGCCGGGACACAACTTTTCCCACTTGTTATAGCAGGGAATTGGTTGGGAGTGGGATAGAGTGGCTTCCTTTTTTCCTTCCTCCCCTCGTTTTTTTTCCCTTTCCATTTTTCCCCCTCCATTTCCCCATTTTCCATTCTCTTTACCTCTGTTATTCTTCTTTTCCACTTCTCTTCCTTTCCCCATTTGTTTTCATTTCCCTCTTTTTTTCCTTTCCCTCTTTTTTGGTTCCCTTTCCCTCTTTTTGGTTCTCTTTCTGGGTTTTTTTCCCTTCCCCCATTTTTATCATCTCCCCCTTTTTTCCCCCTTCTCTTTTTCCTTTGCTTTCCGCTCTTTGGTTTCCTTCCTCCATATTTTTTCCCTCTCCCCTTTTTCCCCCCCTCTCCTTTTTTTTTTTCCTTCTCCCCTTTTTTTCTTCTCTCCTTTGTTTTTTCTTCTCTTTTTTCCTTCTCTACTTTTTTTTTTTTCCTTCTCCCCTTTTTCTCCCTCTCCCTTTTTTTTTTTTACCTGAGGTTTGACTGCTGCAACACAAGACACTTGGAAGTAAAAAACAGCTTTTAAAAGCTCCAGCTCCTTCCAGACACGGCCATGTCCTGGGCTCAGCAGGTTACCCTTGAACACAGGGATTATTCTGGGTTTCCAAGTTGCTTTTCTTGGCAGAGACAAACCAGTTTCCCCCCAGTAACTCCCAGTGTGGCCCCTGCAGGTGAAGACAGCGTTCCGGCAGAAGGCCCTGACCTGCCACCCGGACAAGAACCCGGACAACCCCCGGGCAGGTGAGATGGGGCAGCTCTTCCTGCTGGAGTTTTCACTTCTCCAGGCTCCTGGAAGTGGCTCTGCTTCCCTAAGTGCTGAGGGAATGGCTGGGTGTGTGTCCCTGGGAATGCAGACAGGGCTGGGAGTTGCTCCTGTTGCTGTTAACTCTGCTTTTTAAGGCTGAACGATCCCTGCTGGGTTTAGAAACACCGGCATTAAGTCAGTGCTGGAATTACAGCTGCAGCCCTCCAAACCTTCCCAACCTTTGCCTGTTTGGACACTGCTTTGATCTATATCTCTCACAGTCCAAATTTCACCAGCACTCCATAAATCCTATTATCTGTGGGCAGGGCAAGAGGGAATTTCAGCTGCCTGCAGCGAGTGATTGCTGTGGATGAATGTCGTAGAATTAGCAGTTACTTTGTATTTTGTGTGTCAAGACTGAGAATTCATCTTTATAAAAATAAATACAGTTTCCCAATGCAAACAAGACAAGAGGAAAGACTTAAAGGCTAGATGGCTGTGATGCAACAACTTCCAATATAGCATAAGCAGGACGTCTTGTTGAAGGAAAAGGACTGAGAGGGAGAAGGAAATTGTGGAGCTCCAGCTAAATGTGGCATGAAGGAGATATTGCCACTCAAAATAAAAAGAATCCATAAGAAAAAATAAGTTTGTGTGTTCCAAGATTTCTCTTAAAATGAAGCAATCCCAGTTTTTTTACTCTTGAGTTTGTGTAACACCTTTGAGCTGAGGTGGCCCTGGCTAGAGGTTGGCTTAGAAGTCTCTTGGAAGGGTGATTTTTGTTCCTTGGAGAGACCCTCCTGCAGGATTTGTCTTTCCTGGTTCTTCCCCAGGTCCCTCACCTGGTTTCCCTCATCTTGCCCTTATTTCTTCTTGTTCCCAGCGGAAATTTTCCACCAGCTCTCCCAGGCCTTGGCCGTGCTCACAGATGCAGCAGCCAGGGTAAGGATGCTCTCTTGGGAAGGGTGGGATTTTGGGCTGGTGCTGGGAACTGTAATCCTGCCTGTCCTGCTCTCTTCTCCGAGAGAGGCTTCATGAATACAAATCTCAGCTGTTATTCCCCCTGGTTCTCCATGAAATCAAATCTCAGGTGCCAGGTAAAAGCTCGGAGAAATGTTGTGTTTGGGATTTGCTGCTGGGAGCAGCTCTGCCCTGAGATTCTGCCTTTAATAACGTGCTGGACTGGAGCATATCCCATTTAATAATGCCATCCCTGATTCAGGAACACCAAATGGCAACATCTGTCATTCCTGTTGAGTCAGGGGCTGACAAATCAGTAATACCTGGATGCAATTCCTGAGGCTCCAAGCTTTGCTGTCTGTGGGACACAGGAGAGCTTGGATCCTTCTGAGGCTGTGAGGAAGTGGCAGAGAACCCACTGCCCAAGGCCTAAAAGAACCTGGAAACGTCCCTGGAAAGAATAAAACCAAAAAAATAGCAAGGAACTCTTTCCACATTAGCTCAGGAGAGGGAAAAGTATTGATTCCAGTCGATAAAAGCTAAAAACATGACCTCCTCTTTTCAGGTACTGGCAAAGCTTGTAATCCAAGAAGCAGCAGATGCTTCAGCCCTGCTGACAGGGTTTCAGACCCTGATGTTGTTGTATTCCCTGTTTTCCAGTTTCTCTCCTGGTTTCTGTAGTTTCCCACTGTTGTGCTGGTTCCTTGGCAGGCAGCCTATGACAGGGTGAGGAGGGCAAAGAAGGAGGCTGCAGCAAGGACACAGAAACTCGATGAGAAAAGGAAGAAAGTGAAGCTTGGTAAGAAAATCAAACCCTCACGTTCTCCTGCGGTCTCCCCTGGCTGGCTGTTTGCATTTCTCCTTCCACAGGGGTCAGTCCATGGGGGATAATTCTGGTTTCTTTATCCCTAGTACAGTCCAGTAGATCTGGAAAAACCTCCCACAACTATAGGTGGCCCTGCTCTGGGAAGGAGGGAATTAGGTCCTGCTGTGGGAATTAGGGGGTTGGGGGCTGTTAAGGCTCCTTTGGTGTGTGAGGCCAGAGGAAAGGCATCAGAGCTGTCAGGATATTGGTGTAGCTGCAGCCAAGTTTGTGATCTATCCATCTTCCTCTGGCCAGCAGGGAAAATTCAAGTTCTCTTTGGATTGTTTTAATTTTGCTTCTTTTCCTGCAGATCTTGAAGCCAGAGAACGGGAAGCCCAGTCCCAGGAGAATGAAGAGGAGGAGATCAGGATAACGAGATCATTAGAAGAAGAAGTAAGGATAAATTCTTAGTTCTCTCTGCTATTTTTGAGAAGAATTATTTCCATTCATGATGAAATCCGTGGGATGAGGTGCAAAAAACCTCTGGAGAGCAGCACTTCAACCTTTGGGATTAAAGGAATCAGAGAATCCTGGAATGGTTTGAGTGGGAAGGAACCTTAAAGCCCATCCAGTTCCAGCCCCTGCCATGCTCAGGGACCCCTTCCATCAGACCAGGCTGCTCCTTTTGGAGCTGTACCAAGGGAACTGGCAGGAGGGGTGTCCCAGGAGATGGCTGTGAGGCCCAGGCTGTCCTTGGAAGTGTCCAGGTGACATTCCAGCCCTGGCTCTGTGCCTCAGGTGCCCGTGCTGTGTTCCCTGTGCCGTAGATAATCCGCCTGCGCGAGGAGGGCTCCCGGCAGCTGGAGGAGCAGCAGAGGCTGGTCAGGGAGCAGATCCGCCTGGAAAGGGAGCAGCACAGCCGAGGTGAGCACGGGGGAGCACCTGCAGGTGGCATTGAGCTCTTTGGCAGCTGTCCACCCTGAATTTTTCCAACCTTCTTGCAGGGAAAAATGCCTCAGAACATGTCTCCTGCTTGTGTTTTTGCTGACCTGTTTCTAGCCTTGATCGTGACAAGTCTGTGCTTCCTAAAAGGGAAAGTTCCTGTTGCATGAGATTTTTGGGACTGGAATGGTGCAGTGGAAATCCCAAAGTGTTTAATCACATGTATGTTCTCTGGAAAAAAAATTATTGCAAAATGAATTTTCACCCATGTCCTTTTCCTTTTTTTTTTTTTTTTTGCTTTTTCTCTCTTCAGGCAAGCAGGAAAGAAATGGAGCAGAAGGCAAAATAACTCCTAAGCTCAAGGTAAGACATCCTTGAAAAGCTGTGTTTTGGTGAAAACTGATAGAACATGGTGGAAAACAGAAGGGACATTTCAACCCTGCTGAGCTGGCACATCCTTTTTTATACTGGAGATGAAATTCCTCCATGGAATGTGCACCATCAGGTGAACAGCTCCTGTCCTTGCTGTTAGAATTCCTTCCTCAGTCACCTTTTCTTTGTCTGCTCCAGCTTTCTGAGCCTGGGATTGAGTTGTCTGTGCTTTAAGCACAGGGAAACATCTGCTAATTACCCTGGCAGAGCCATTAGCAACCTTTCAAGTGCGATCTTTTTTTATTCCAGTGAGCAGCGTTTCTCTCTGTTCCCCAAACAGTTTGTTCCCTGTGCTCACTCCCATGCTGAGATCACTGTCTTGGCAGGCCTGGGAGTGTGGCTGGAAATAGCAGACGTGGTGAATGTGCAGGGGGGTGGGAGCTGCTTGAGCAGGCAGCACATCCAAACGGGAGAAATTAACTCCTGCCGTTTGTTTCCAGCTCAGGTGGAAATGCAGGAAGGAAGATGAGACTGGAGGGGGATACTCCAAAGATGTGCTACTGCAGATCCTGCAAAAGGTCCTGTCTGACACTCTTCCCTATTTATTACTGGGTCTTCCCCTGATCTCAGTGCTGTAAGAATAGTGAACTCTGGGAAGCTGCATATCACAGAATCACGGAGTGGTTTGGGTTGGAAGGGACCTTAAAAATTATTCAGTTCCACCCCTTGCCACAGGCAGGGACACCTTCCACTAGACCAAGTTGCTCCAAAGCTCTGTCCAGCCTGGCCTTGGACACTTCCAGGGATGTGGCAATCATAGCTCCTCTGGGCAACCTGTGCCAGGGCCTCAGCACCTGCTCAGGGAAGGATTTTATCCTGATAATCTCATCTAAACAGGTAATCTCATCTAAACAGCTGGTTTAGAGCCATTCCCTGTGTCCTGTCACTCCATGCCCTTTTAAGCTGTAAACTGGAGTGGCTCATTTCCTTCCCTGTTCAGCTTTCTCATGCAGTTTTCAGAGCTCATCAGCATGATCGTGGAGTCATTAAAGTTGGAAAAGATCTCTCAAATCATCAAATCCAACCTTTGAACAAAGTTGGATCCTTTGATCCCTTAGCTGGGAGCTGTTTCCCAGCTAACACTTCTGGCTGAAACAGAGCAACTGCAGACTCTTCCCACTGGATGCTTCCTGCCCACTTAGTCTGGCTCTGTGGTTGTGGTGCACTCATCCTTCACTTCAAGCACTCCACATCCCTGCTGTGGGAAGTGCAGAGGCAGGCACAGACAAGCCTTTGATCTGATCAATCCCACCTTGGCATCTTTCTTTTCCCTCTGAGCTCTGACTCTGAGCTCAGCAGCCCTCTTGCACTGGGACTTGCTGGGAGCCAAGTGTGTAGCTCCATGCCTTCCCAGATTATTTCCTGGAGGGACAGAAATGGTGGGATCAGTGGAAACAGGGCACAAATGGTGACAGCTCAAGCCTCATGTCTGTGAAAACACATGTTTTCTCTTTGTGTTCATTTGATAACTGAACTTGACATCTCTCCTAGCTCTGTAATTAGCTTTCCTTCCTTTCTTTCTTCCCACAGTACGGTGATGTGCTCAATTTGTTGATCTCCAGCAGGAAGACTGGGAGTGCAGTGGTGGAATTTGCCACAGTGAAGGCAGCTGTGAGTGTGCAGAGCCCCTGCAGGGTGTGCTGGGGGTGGCACAGGACAGGTGACAGCCAGGACACTGCCCTGTCATTAAGGCGGTGGAGAAGGGTAATGAGAGTCAAAAGGCACGGAGGGAGTGGTGCAGCTGGAGGCACAAACCCAGAGATCAGGCACATAAACAGGTTGTGCATGGAACAGGCTGAGGGAAGAGGCACTGCCTTAAAAATCAGGCACTGAGCACTTACTCAGCTCTTTCTGAAGGTGAAATGCCTTGGAGTTGGGCTTATGTGTTTTGGAGGTGATATCAGGCATTTGCAGTGAAAAACAACCCAGAATGTCTTAACTCACTGTGAGTTATAACAACTCATGTGGCTGTGGGAGCCAGAAGTCATCAGTTACCTAAATTTTAGTAGCTCCATGAGCTTGGGCTGTATGAGAGTTTCCTTGTTAGCTTTTCTTTCACTCATATCCAAATGATAAAAACCCCCAGAATTGTGGGTGACCTGTATATCAAAAGTGCTGGCAGGGGTATGGACCATAAAGGTGCTTCTCATGTAGGGCAGCTGTGAAATCTGAGAGTCATGGAATGGTTTGGGTTTGAAGGGACCTGAAAAGACCATCCATTTCAAGCCCCCAGCCATGGACAGGGACACCATCCACTAGCCCAGGTTGCTCCAAGCCCCATCCAGCCTGGCCTTGGACACTTCCAGAGATAGGTCTTGTTTGTGCCCTACTTGGCCTTGAGGCCATTCTGAGATGGGAGCATGATTCTTAGGGACTTGTGAGGGAAGGGAGTGGGATATGAACTTCAGGTGATGATGGAAGGATGTTTTCCCTGCCAGGAGATGGCTGTGAAGAATGAAGTTGGCCTGCTAAATAACCCCCTGAAGATTTCCTGGCTGGAGGGCCAGCCCCAGAGCCACCCCAGCACCGTCCTCCCTGACAACACCAGCCAGCCCAGGACCTCACAGGTGAGGAGAATGGGCTGTGGGATGGAAATCTGGTGCTGTAACAACCTAAATCTCAGAGTGCTGTCACATAGAAGCTCTTGGGGCCAGGCCTGGCTTTCCCTGCAGCCCTTTCTGTGCTGGATCAGTGGCTTTCTAAAGGACCTCCTGCCTGGGCAGCAGCACACTGGGAGCTATTTGGATCTTCACGCATTCCCTTTCTCCCAAGTGAAGAGCAAGGATGTCCCTTGCTCAGCCCAAAGCCTCCAGTGCCATTCTGATGGGATTTTTGAATATGTCTTGACTGTTGGAATCCTCTGAGTGAGAGCTGCTGAAAGATTCCTTTAGAGAGTCTTGATTGCTCACTGCATTCCCAGGAGGAGGATGTTTCAGTGCTGGAAGCAAACCTCTATTCTTGGGGTCTGCAGGAGGGAGGAGATAGCAATATCAAGCTAAATACCCTTTTGTGTGTTCACTCCCTAAATATTTTAAGCTTGTGAAATTGTTCAGTGCATTCACTCTCTTGATGTTGCATTAAGTATTTCATTTATATTATTTGTAATTATGCATCAGAACACCTGATTGTTATCCTGTCCATGTAGGACCAGGGAGAGTCCTGCAGCCACAGGAGATTCACCAGAGTGTTAGGAAGGGGACAAAAAGCAGAATCCAAAGCATGTTATTTGAGAATTTTTCACTAGCAGAGAGTGAGAACTGGCTCATTCCTACCAAAGGAGGTTGCTGGTGCAGTTGGAGCTTGGTAGTAGATTCCAGCCTCTGTAGGTTCAGATCCCTGAGTTTGTCTTGGCCTGTTTCCATGCCCAGAGCTTGTTAGTGTGGAAGTGCAGCGTCTGCCTGCAGTGCAGGATTAGTGTGGTGGGGCAGCAGGGAGAGCAGGAAAGCAGCACACGGTGCTGGTGACTCACCTCTGCCCAGCACAGCCTCCTCAATCCCACCTGGCTCTGGGAATGCTGAGGAGCTGCTGCCAGGGACCTGCATCCTTCCCAGGAGCTGCACAGCTGGTGCTTTGCTCCTTGCTGCTGCTTTTAGCCGTAAGAAGCTGCACTTTCTGGGATTGCACCGCAGCCTTGGATCTCCAAGCTGCTCTCCTTCCTGTTTTTCCTTGTTCCTGCTCCAGACCCTCCCCAAATCCTCCTGCTGCATCCACTAGGATGCTTCTAAAGCCTGTAATATGTTTACAGCTCCTCTTGGCTGATCTGCTTCCAGCTGACTTAGCTTGTGCTCTCCAGTTCAAGAGTGTGAAGAGTGAGCTCCCAGATCCCTGTTCCCTCTGCCTCTTCCCTTCACACCCAGCCTGGCTTCCCAGCCACCAGGCTCCACTTTCTTGCTTCCAGGCTGCACTTACCTCATTCTGATTTAAGCTGCCCTTGCTTCCTATTCACTTCCCCCCTTCTGTTTTTGTCTGAATCCACCCCCGTTTTGTTCCCGCTCTGTGCAAAAGCAGCTCCTCTGCTGCTCTGCTTCAGGAAACAGCCCAAGCCTGCAGCGTTCTCATGGCAACATGCTCACTACTCATCCTCTGCTCCCTGCCTGGGACAGGCAGCCAGGTACTCCCTGCCTGGGAGAACCAGCCAGGACCTGAGTTCCCAGGTGGAAGCTGCTCGTCTTCCATAGCCTTGTTGTCTCTTACAGCAACAGGTGCGCATTGTCCAGCTCCAGTTCCTGGAGAGCTGCTGCAGCCAAGGAGGCTCCAGTTCCCCTTGGAAGTCAGAAGCTGTGGCTTGGACAGTATTACTCCAGGCTATTGAGAGCAGTGGCTGTGTGACGGTTCAAAGCACACAGTGGCTGCAGAGAGCTTCTTTTGCCATTCCAACAGCATGCAATGCTTAGTTTTGGGAAGATTTTCCCTGCTCCTGCAGTGGAATCTCCCTGCCAGGGCTCCTCAGCCATTCAGCCCTGAGAAAAGACTCCTGCCTGGTATTCATGTACCTGTTCTAAGCTCCTTCAGAGGTTTAAGAAGGTTTATTTTCTATTATCTGACTTTGGGAGGTGAATCTCACAGGGTAAGAGGCAGCTGTGCCTTCCCTGGAGTGTCCCTGTACTTTGCTGTGGCCATGTCCAAAGCTCCTGGTTATCTGGGGGCATGGAGGTTTTATTATTGTTGTTTTTTAAAAGAGCCCTAATAGTTTAAAAGGTAAGAACTGGTAGTTTCTTTTAACAGTTTGTCCTGGTGTCCAAAATGTTCTCAGCCTGGCAGAACCTTTCTCACTGTCCAGCTCAGGGTGGGGAATTGTTCCTGTCTTGCCCCGAGCTGTGTGAGCTCTCCTCAGGGGAAAATCAAGTCCCAGCAGCTCTGCCCTTCCCTCAGAGCCACACAGGTGTCCCTCCCCCATCATAAAACCCTGCAGTGCCAGGGAGGATGGACCTGGGTCACTCCAGATACCCTGTGCTCCTGGTGCCTGGGATTTCTGAGGCTTGTTCCCAATGAAATGAGGCAACCAGACACTTCCAGTCACAGATACATTTATTCTTCTATGTCTGTACAGCTGGGAGCTCAGTGCATGCGTAAGGCAGCAGTGTCAGAGACATCTCTTCTCCTGCCAGGAGGATAAATCCACTGCTGGTGCTGTATCAGGAGCCTACTTGGATGCTTACCTGTTTCCAGGCTGGGAGTGCCACCTGCACTGGAGTTAAGGGAAAAGAAACCCACAAGGAGGAAGAGCAAAAACGGAGGACCAGCTTTGAGCTTTCACGTCCAAACATGGTGGGAGGAGAAGCCCCAGTTCCCGTCTCTCAGCCCTCAAAGCTTTGGCTTCGGGGTGCAGTGCTGCTGCCTCCTTGCAGGCTGCCTGCTGTTCCACAAGTGATCCATGATGAATCCCTGTGTGTCCCTGCCCCACAATGTCACATCCCCAAAATAAGTCTTTCCCAAAAAAAACTTATCCTCAGTCTTCCCTGAGGATGAGACACGCAGTCTGGAGCGGGAAATTCCTGGGGTGGAGAGTGGAAAGTTGCCCACAAGACAGCAGACAGTGCTCTCACCTGAGCACAGAGCCCGTGAGCTCTGCTCCAGAGGATTCCTTGGCAAGGACAGGGATGGTCTGTGGTGGGCGAGGCGAGGACAACAAAACAGGCCACACACAACAGGCATGCTCCAGTATCCTTCCTCCTGCTGGAATCGGAGGAACTGGCAGCAGCAGTGAGTAACTGGGATGTGATGGAGAATGAATACCTTCAAATGGCATAATCCCTCGGGTTCTGTTTCCTGAGGGTCTGCAGCACATCCTCGAGAAGCGACAGCCCCAAATCCACTTTGAAGGACAGGAAGGGGTCAGCCAGGTCAGGAAGAGTGGTGCTGTTTGGGAGACCTGCCTCTGAAGTGCCGTGGTCCGTAGCCTGGTCCTTGTGCGTTGGAGTGGCTTTGTGGTACGGAGCAGCGTCGGAAAAGGAGAGGTCAGAGTGGGAATCTGTGTGATCGATGATGTTGGGGCAACTGGAACTGTCCAGGTACAGCCGGGGAGGCTTGGGAGGGGCTTGTGCCTTGGCCAGGTTCTGCTCGCTCTGACAGGACAGGTACTCAGACTTGTCCTTCAGATCCCTCAAGCATTCCCTCTTCTGGCCGTCCGTGTCCAGAGTGTGGCTGTTCTGGTTCAGGATGATGACTTGGTTGCCCAGCTTTTTGTGCCTCCTGAGGGAGAAGCGTCGGAAGAAGGTGGTGGACTTGATGGACCCCCTGCGCCAAGTATCCATGGTGAGGAAAGGCAGCAAGGAGCAGGAGTGCTGACTCCTCACAGGCGGGAGCCGAGGATTCAGCAGAGAGCCACGCAACAGGATCAACCTCTTCCTGCCCCGTTCCCGGAGCTGCAAGGAACACAGAGAGGCTGGTGGTGCAGGAAATGCAACCTCCACGCTGTGGCAAGGAGCACTTGGCTTGTCTTGGATCTCTAGGAGTCTCCCCCTGGAGTGGAGAGGAGCAGTGGTGTGTGAGTGAGCTCGTTAAACGAGTGCTGCGGCTCCGGGCTGGTGGGGAACAGCAGAGGCACAGTCACCATGAGAACAGATCTAATCTGGCATCTAGAACAGAAGGGCACTCGGGTGCCATGGTAACCAGGCACCTTCTGTGGAGGGGCACCGCCAGAAAAGCGCCGTGGGTGGCTGGGAACGAGACGGTGACTCAGTCCCACCAAAGGAACCCAGGGAATGCAGGAGAAGGGGGATGTAGAAAGCGACAATGCAGGAGACAACGTTGGGAGACCCGAGTGCAGAAGAGACTTACACTCTGTTGGAGCAGCCCGGAGTCCAGGAGCAGAGAGGAGAAGCTGCTGGAGCACTCGGAGACCAGGATGAAGAAGCAAGTCCGGGGAGAGCTCCAGGAGTCCAGGAATTCAGCCAGGTTGGACCCAGAATGCCAAAACTCCCCAGCACTGCCGCCGCCGTCCCTTCATGTGCCACCCGTCGCTGCTTCCCGGGCTGCGGCTCCCTGCGTGGATGTGTTTGTTTTGAGCCAAGCCCTTGCTGAGTCAGCCACGTCAGGAACTGGGTTTCACTCCATTGGTAATTGCCAGGATTGCAGGAAGTAGGTGTGTGGAGTGGCGGAGCCTCAGCCCACGCTCAGGCACCCGGGAGCACGTGCTGGGAGCCCACCTGGAGCAGGCTGTTCTCCCTCCCGCTGCTCCGAGGGCTCCTTGTGTCAGCAGAGCTCCCAAACCAGGCTGCAAATAATCTCCTGGCTGTTTTACATTTCAATCCCAGTGTGAGGTGGGGCTTCAGGTTTGTGTGGGTGATTCATCTGCATGAGTCTCAGGCAGCCTATTCCATTCAGCCCAACAAATTCCTGGGGCTGGTTGATGGGACTTGGAAGGATCCCGGCTGAGGGCTGATACCATCGGTGCTTTCTCAGACACTGCTGCTGCCAGTACCCAAAGGTCATTTTGCTCAGGTGGCTCCTAAGACACCAATTAGACTCTTAATTTCCCTCTTGATGTTCCTTATCTGTTGTGGGTTTTCATTGTGTCCTTGCAGCCGGAGGAACCACTTTGCTGGCACAGGATAAGGAATTGCACTCGCCAGTGTTTCCATGCAGAGACTTATTTAGGCATTCTATTGCCTTTGTATCCCTCCTGCTTCCTAAGAAATCCTTCAATATCTGGAGAAGCTGTTGCTGCCCCATCCCTGGAAGTGTTCAAAACTAGGCTGGAGCAGCCTGGGCTAGTGGAAAGTGTCCCTGCCCATGGCACGAGGTTGGAACCAAATGATGTTTGAGATCCCTTCCCACCCAAACCATTCTGAGATTCCGTGATTCTCTGTGATCACCGCTTAACCCACTTCCCAGAAAAAGGAATAGGAAGGGTTTGTTTTTTTTTCCATTCACCTTCTGTCAAGAAACTCTTATTTCTACCTGAACTGTCAAGGAATGAGCTGGATGTTTCCAAGCCTTGCAATGCTTTCATGCATCCAAAATAGCACGGCCACCTACTAGTGTGGAATGGCTTTGGAAGCAGTGCCAAAGCACCGGAGCAGCTGTCATCTACTGCCCACGTTCATTAGGCAGAGTCTGCAATCAACTGCCTTGACGTGACAGTTGCTGCCGCACACAGCAGGGAGACTCTGAGAGCTTTGGAAAACTGTTCCATTCCTGTGTCAGGTTTGGGAACATCCCTGGTGGTGGTTTCCTTTCTGCAGTTGCTTAGAATCGGGGAATTGTTTGTGGTGGAAAAGACCTCCAGGGTCATTGATTGCAGCTGTTAGAATCATGAAATGGTTTGGGTGGGAACGGACCTTAAAGTCCATCCCAGGGCAGGGACGCCTTCCACTATCCCAGGTTGTTCCAAGTCCTGTCCAACCTGGCCTGGAACACTTCCAGGGATCCAGGGGCAGCCACAGCTTCTCAGGGCAACCTGTGCCAAGGCCTCAGCACTGTCAGACAGTTGGAAGTTAGTCACCTCCATGACTCATCCACAAAGGTTTGATTTTTTTATGGCATTAGCCTTTGTAACAGGTGAAGTGTACGCTGGACTTCGGGCACCAAAGTTGTAGGTGCAGGGTGATCTTGTAATCCAAAATAATGCCCCATCCAGCCTCATGGAATGCTGGCTCTGTGTCTGCCCTGCTTTCCTCATCAACCACACTTATTGCTGGTTATTTTTAATAATCATTTTAATAACTTCTCCTGGTTATTTCCTGTAGCCAGGCAGCTTTCACCCACCTCACCCAATTTCTGTGGGATCAAACTGTTTCCTGCCTGGAAGGCTGGTGTTGTGAGGGGGATTTGGGGAAGTCTGGGGGTCTGTGCTGCCCCTGACAGGTTGTGTGTGTTTCCTGCTCCTTCCCAGGCGTCGGTGGTGTCAGAGCGGGACTACGAGAGCCTGGTGATGATGAGGATGCGCCAGGCGGCCGAGAGGCAGCAGCTCATCGAGCAGCTCCAGCGGGAAGATGAGGAGGAAAAGTCCCATACTTAGCATGAGAGTATGAATTCTTCCCATCCCTCCGTCCCCTCAGAGCTGTTTCTTAATTTAAGTCAATAAACCTCCTTTTTTCTAAAGGTATTGTGGGAATAGAAACTCCCAGGGACTGCAGCCCTTATCCCTCTCCAGGTTTGGGGAAGGAATGGCTGCCTGAGGTTCACAGAGTGCAGGTGTTACCCTGTCAGTGTGTGTGCCCAGAGCATCTGCCCCCTCCCATGGGACAAGGTGTGAGAGGTGCCACCAGAACACCAGACCTTGGAGCTTCTAATTCCTGAAAGCTCATTCAGGAGCCGTGCAGCCAGAGGGATTTGGCAACAGCTTTTAACAACCCACAGAAGGACATTGGTTTCTTTGGAGCAATGTTTTATTGGTGTTACCCCCACAGCGGAATCCGTGCACAGTCCCAAACATTCCAGCAGTGTTGGGATTAGAGCCCACACCTGGAACAGTCACACAACAACACTTTGTGTTATTTTGGGAATCCTGTGTTAGGTTTGGGTGGCAGTCTGGGATCTGGAAGTTCAGTGGTGCTGCTGAGATGGAAACGGGCCTTGCTGCCAAAGGAAGGGATTCTCAGAGCCCTGGGAGTAGGTTCAGTGGTTCCCTCTTGGATTTCAGGAATGAGATGGGATGCTTGCTGTCCCTCCCTAACCCCCTGGCCCAGGAGAAGGCATGGAGAGCTCTCGGGCAGCCTGAGGAGGAGGCAAACAGGGCTGTTACTGAGCTTCCTCCAGGGCATGCTGAATACATGATTAAAATGTAAAAAGCTGGAATTTGCCAGACTGCCATCTTGCTGAAGGCAGAGCTGGAGCCATCTGTTCCCTCTGCCTGATTCTGGGCATACCTTCCTCCCCCTGCTCTTGGGAAACGCAACAGGGATGGCAAAATTCCACTGGGTCCAGCTCTATCTCTGTGCCGTTCCTCCCCCTGCCCGAGTGCCTGGAGTCTGGGACAGGAAGGAATTAAGGGGGGAAAATTTGCTGCCAGTCCTATAAGATGATCTCCAGCAGGATGTTGTCCAGGTGGAATGAAGGATTCTCCCTGGCTATTCCCTGTGGAGGCACCAGACCAGGGTCTGGCCCACGCCGGTCATGCTGACCACGCGGTAGCCGAGGCTCTCCAGCTTGTCCAGGACCACGCGCGGAGCGTCGTTCACGTAGTACTCACAGCTGCACCCAGGAAAGATGGGAATGAGGTGAGCTGGGGGAGGAGGAGATGGGAATTTCCTGGTGGAAGTGAGCCTGCCTCGCTCCTAATCCCTCTAAGACCAGCGGCCACACGTGGCACAGGCGTCTGTGACACAGGGCCTTGGTTAACCCTGGGGGAAGGCACAGCCCGAGGTGCCAAACCACAGGAATCCTGTCCAGGAGGGAAGGATCAGGTTGAATGGGAATGTGGCTCAGGGGCTGCTGTCCAGAGCCACATGCTGCCTGGTAACTGGGCTGAGACTGCAGCAGAGGGTTCACAGGTAAACACTGTGAGCACGTTTTTAGCATACCTGGGAATTCATGGAGGAGGAGAGGAATGAGTCAGGTGTTTCTAAGGAATGAAATCCCAGTGTTCTACCCATGTCAGAATATGTCTGTGAGGTGGGTGGGTTTGAGAGACTGTTCGAATTTGGGGATTGGAACAAAGTGATGCTTTCAGGCAGGTGGGAAACCTTTGGAAAGCCAGTAGTCATCCATCCTGCATGGATGTGCCAGGCGAGGTGGAGCCCAGGCTCTTCTGTTCCAGCAGTGCCTGGGAGTGGTACTGGGATCCTTGTCCAGCACTGATTCCCTGTTGGTTTGTGCTGGCTCTATGCATGGAGCAGAAGCTGTCCCACATTCCTACCCCTCGATCCCAGAAGCTCCAGGGCTGTGACACTGCTCCCCAGTGAAGGGACCAGGCACAGACTGGGCTGAATTGGCTGGGGACAACCGAGCTGAGCTGGCCAGTGGGACCTTTGGATGTGCCAGCCTCTCCTTTGACATGACTTTTGGGACAAGGCCCAGAGCAGCTCAGCTGTAGCTGACTTGCAGTGCCGGATAAGCAGATAATGATAGGCTGCAGGATCACTGGGGATCCTGTTTGGGCACCTGAACAAAGCTTCTCCTGCTTTTCTTACTAATAATGATAAAGAAATCCAAAAGCCTTTCCAAAGCTTCTCCTGCTTGGATTTCAGACCCATGCTGGAGCTGGGAGTGCTTTAAAGCAC
Source organism: Vidua chalybeata (assembly GCF_026979565.1). Lineage (NCBI taxonomy): Eukaryota > Metazoa > Chordata > Aves > Passeriformes > Viduidae > Vidua > Vidua chalybeata. Next base: position 56,068,202 of record NC_071535.1, on the reverse strand, counting down.
GAAATAACCTGAGATGTGAAAGATTTTCCAGTTTCTCAAGACTGTACTTGGCTGTAATTATAGATGTGGTGTAAAGATAATGTGCATTATTATAAGTGTCTTTGAAGTCTGTTCTTTCTCCAGGACGGTTGCTACATACACTTCAGATTTGCAGTGGGAGCTGGTAAATATTATTCCCACTATTCAGAGGAAGTTGCAGAAGCAGGGATTTGTAGAAACCTAAAAAACAGAGTATCTGAGCTAAAAGCAGGAGGCAAGAGTTCCCAGGGCTTTATCCCAGCTGTGTGTTGAGGGAAATGAAGATTGCACACTGTGGGTATCAGATCTGCTGCTGTCTCTGTGTGCATCCAGTCGGGATGGAGGGGCTGGGATACCTGCAAAGCCTTTTCTTCCAGGTAAACCCCACCCCACCCCTTGCCCCACCTGGCTGCCCCAAGGGCTCTGACCCCAAGTGAGAGGGCAGGGACTATATCCCTGCTCCCCACACCTTGTGGGACTTAATGAGGGGCCGTGTGTCTGTGCAGAGCTGAGGAACAGGATCCGTGTGCTCCCTCATTACAGGGATTTCAGCTTCACCTCTACATCCCAGTTTCCAGCAGGTCTCTGCTGCTTGGGCTTTTCCTTCAGGCTCCCTACAAAGTCGTGGCTAAAGTTCTGGAGCCCAAGGTGCTACAGGAAGGGGGTTTGCAGCATCCATAACCAGGCTCTGCTCATGAAGGAATTGGAGATGGAAAATCCTGCTCGGCCACGGTGCAGGTCCCGGAGCTCCCAGCCCTGGTTGGGATTCTGGAGGAGGCAGCCAGGCTCGCCCCCGCTGGCACGTGGCTGTGCTCCGGGGGGTGCCAGCAGCCACATTCCAGCCAGGGGACTTCCCCCACTGCTCAGGCACACGGGGAGGACGTGCTGTGCCTAAGGGATGTGCCGCAGGGACACAGCGGAGCTCCCAGCTGTGACATGGGCTGGGAGCAGGTGGGGCAAGAGGAGCTCAAAACGCTCCGGGACACGGGGAGAGGAGAGAGGTGGTGAATCCACCAGGGAGATCCCATAGGAAGCTCGTATCCTTTCCCCAAAACAAGCAGAATGTGGTGCTTCTGTTCCTTACAGTGCTGCGCCTCCCCCAGCTGCTGGGGCAGGCACCACAGAGGCTTTTATCTGTCTTTGCCTGTCTTTTCCACCTGAATCACAGGGATCCTTGACCAAATCTCTCAGGATCCAGCTCCTTCTTGGAGCCTGTTGTGTTTCTCTCTGTCTCCCATCCCGTTGCGTAACTCCGGGCTCCGCACGGCGGGTGGCAGCACGACTCTGGCGCTGCTGCCAATCTCTGCCCCACCCACGGGCTTGGGAATAGCAGCACGGAGAGGGATCAGCCCGGCAAACCCCCCAGGAATGGAGCTGGGATGGGGAGGCCCTCTAGACTTATATTTTATCTCCTTACTATTGACACTTCCCACCGCACTCAGATTTTTAATGCTGCAGCAGCCGAGGATCCAGCCCTTGGTGTTGGCCAGGCTGGTGCTGAGTCGGAGGGTTTTCCCAGCTCCCCAGCTCCATGGATGGAAGCTTGGGAAGATTTGGAAGGTTTGGGTTCCCCCCCGCCCCCCAGGGAAAACCAGGAAGTGGGATATTGAGGAAAAAAAAAGAAAAAAAATGGGCCAAACCATGAGGAAGATGCTGGTCACATCTCTGAGTGGCACTTGGCCAAAGGCTGGGGTCAAACTCGGCATGGTCAAAGAGGTGACAAATATCCACCGCTTGGGAACTTGCCAGTGGAGGAGTTGGAGTCAGGGTTGGCACAATGGGAAGCAGCTCCAACCCCAGGGCTCAGCTGCCCTTGGAAAAGATTTGGGAGGTGTTGGGAAGGGCTGGCTCAGGTGAAGCCTCGAGCTGCGCTGGAGAGTAGGATGGGATGGACAGACAGGCTGCAGCTCAGAGGGATGGGATGGACAGAACTGGGTGAGCATTCTGGTGTCTCAGCACCAAGAAAGGCACAGGCAGAGCAAGGCAGGGATGGCATCGAGAGAGGGAAAGAGGGGTTCAGGTGCTAAAACAGGGTCAGAGCAAGGGAAAATAAAGAACCAAGTGAAGTATCAGGCAGCATTTCCTCATTAACAGGATACATGGGAGTCCTGGGATTAACTGTACAGCTGGAAGGAGCTGTGGGGAATTCCAGGAGTGAAAATGTTCTGCATTCCTTGGGAAAATAATGAGAGGAGGACTTACAAGTTGTTCCCCAGTGTGGTCCTCTTTGTGGCCCCCAGGATACTCATCAGGTGGGGATCCGAGTGCTCGTCGCCCACCATGGTGGGCCCAGCCTCCTGTGGGACAGGCACAGAGTGGTGAGTGACACGCGGTGACACGGCCACCCCCTGTTCCCAGCACAGCTCCAATGAGAGCCCTTAAGGAAGGGAATTGCCATCAGCCCACCCTGGGTGGAGGGGCCCTCAGTCCTGGCCACTGCCAGGAAGGTGCAGCTGCTCACCTGGGAAGGTTCCAGCCTCAGCTCGATGCCAAGTTTCATGCTGGAAATGTTTGCTTTGCCCCTTTGGTAAAGAGTAGAGCTTCCAAAGCCTCTGAAGGGCAGACTGAGCCCTGCTGCTCCAGGCTGTTCCTTCCAGTGCCATAATCCATGTGTCCCTTCCTGTACCTCATCCATAATCACTCAATCAACTTGTATGATCCCAAATGCCACTGCCAGCAGCTGCTTTGGTGCTGCAGCATCCCCACACATCCCCATTCCCAATCCACTGCTGCTTCTTTTGGGACATCTCCAGTGGCAGTAGCAGCAGTGTCCATCACAACTCCTTCCCTCTGCTCATTTGCTGTTTTCACTGTCCCTACTTCCTGCCCCAAACCACACCAGCAGATCCAGGCTTCTGGATTTCGGGAAAAGGGAAACCTCAGATAAACACACAGCTGTGAGTTCCTAGAGTCCTGCAGGATGTGGGTGCTGCCAGTGCCGGGGAGTAACGTTTACTTTGTGGCTTTATCTGATAGGGACAGCCAGCAATGCCACCAGTGCTCCTGGACACTGATCCCAGGCAGAGATCCCAACCACTGCCCAGCTCCCGTCTGCCCCAGCCATGCCCACTCCCTTGGCCGCCTTTTCCACCCTGGAATGGCTGTCTGGGGACGAGGGAAAACCAACTGCGAGGACAAGAGGGGCTGTCCCTTTGGCGTTCGTGGGATCCTGCTGCAAGTTTCCCAAGTGAGTCGCTGTTTGGGACAGGAGGCTTTGGGGGCAGCAGAGCCGGGGTGGAGGCACCGGGGGCTCTCACGGGGGGCTCTCCCAGGCCGCTGGAGCACAGCCTGGCCGTGCTGGGGTCCCCCAAGCCTGCATCACCCCCCGACCCCCCAGCAGCAGCAGGGCCAGCCCATGCCGGGATCGCACCGGTGACGGTGGCACCGCGGGCTGAGCGGGTCTCACGGCTCGCCCCGGTCGGTCCCTGCCCGCCCCCCGAAATTCCCCACCCTCGGGGGTCCCGCCGGGACTCACCAGGCGGATTTGGGTGCTAATGAGCAGGTACGGCATCTCCCGCCGGCTCCCGCCGCCGCTCCTGGGGGACCGTGCCCGGGGCCGCCCCCGGTCCCGCCCCGCCACCACCGCCCCCGGGCAGCGGGGGGGAAAAGGCTCCCGAGGGGCTCGGGGGGGCTGGGGAGCGGGAGGCACCCGGGGGGCTCCGACGGATCCCTCGGGATCTCGGCGCTGCCGTCCCAACAAGGGATAGGCAGGAGGTGAAGGGCTGGAAGGTGATGGAGCAGGAGGGGACAGACAGAAGGTGATGAGCAGGGAGAGGATGGACCAGGAGATGAGATGCAGGGACGTGGAGGACAGGGAGATGTAGGACAGGGAGATGATGAGCAGGGAGGCAATGAACAAGGAGATGATGAACAGGGAGATGATGGATAAGGGAGACGAAGAAAGCGGAAATTAATAGCAGGGAGATAAAGGAGCAGGAAATAACAGCAGGGAGGTGAGGTCTGGGAGATGGCGGAGCAGGAGCCAGGCAGGTGGGCCCTGCAGAGCATTCCCACTCCCACCCTGCAGTCTGACCAAACATTCCCCTGTAGCAGAATGTTCAGCATGGCCAACATTTTTTGGGAAAAATCTGTTTTTCTACTGGCTGTTGAGTTATTATCTGAGAACACGGGGGATTTAAACCCCTTCATAATTGGAGAAGTTCCATTTCCTAAGACTGGGGCAGGCAGAGGTGCTGCACATCCATTATTATTGATGTGTTATTAATTATTAATTGTTGTTGTTGTTATAATTATTGTTGTTGTTATTGACATTGTCATTGACCTGTTGGTTGTGTTTGGTGAGATACAAGAAACCCCAGAGGCTGATGGTCTCCTCTTGCTAAAGCACATCCCACAAATCCCAGTATGTCCATTAGGAGCTCCCTGTGGGATACCTCCCCCCACGGGTTAAACATCAGCTTGTTCTGATCTTTCCTATCCTCAGCAGAGCCTCCTCCCCAAGTCCTGGAACAGCTGGAATGTTTGCTCATTGCTCTCCTGTCCCAATGCAAACCTGTTGCCCAATGAAGCAAGGGCACATTTCACCCAGCAGGGTTGGATTTTGACAGAATTCCCATAATCCATTACCCCTTTGGATCTCTGCTGGGCACGTATGGTCTGCGGTTAGGCAGGGAATTATATGGATATGAAACCCAGACCTTTCCAGAAATTAAAGGAAAACTAGCCAGGGTTCTGGCAGCCTGCCCAGCTCTGGGTCTGACTCTTTCCTGGGGAAAAAAGATAGGAAGGAAAAAAGAGGGAAATGAGAGCAGAGCTATACGTAACATTTTAATATTGAATTTCTTGAGGAGATACCGCAATCTGGGAAGCAGACAGATCTCATCCATCATCCCAAAGCAGCTTATCACCCTCTGGCTCCGAGCTGGCTGCTCCCAGCTCTCCTTGCACTGGGCTGGCTCAGAATTGCTCCCAATAATTCACATAAAGGGAAGCAGAAAGTTCTTTGGCTCTGCCCAAATCCTGCTGTCACCCAAACCCCCAGGAGTGGGGAGCACACAAAGGGCTTGGTTTCCCTCTCCTGACTGGCACCTTTCTATAAGGAATCCTTTGGCTCTTCCAGAAAAAGGTATTTCTAGTTTCAATGATTCCGGGGTAAAGAAGTTCTTCCCGGGGGATCCCACCAGGAATGGAACCGCCAACCACATTTCCTGCAGAAGGGAGAATCCCAACCCCAAATGCTTGGGATGATTGTTTGGCCACTCCTGTTTCCTTGACCCATTCCACCTAAAATCCATTATCTCATCCCCAAAACCGCTCCCACAGCCAGCCCCGTGCCCAGCTCCCTCACTACAATAACCCCGTCCCGCTCAGCTCCCTTGGGCACCCCAAATCCCCCATTTTTTGGGGCACGTTTGTCCCTCACTGCTGGGAGCCGAACACCAAACCCAGCGGGGTTTCCTCCCGCGTGTGGGAGCGCCCACAGAGCGTCGGGCTGTGCGGGGACACCCGGCCTGCCCCCTGCCCACCCGGCCTGTCCCCTCCACACCCGGCCTGCCCCCTGCCCAGCCGGCCTGTCCCCTCCAGACCGGCCTGTCCCCTCCACACCCGGCCTGTCCCCTGCCCAGCCGGCCTGTCCCCTCCAGACCGGCCTGTCCCCTCCACACCCGGCCTGTCCCCTGCCCAGCCGGCCTGTCCCCTGCCCAGCCGGGCCGAGGTGTTGTCACCACAGCGGGACAGCTGCCGAGGTGGCAGCAGGTGACAGCCGGCGGCCTTGGGGGGGTTTTTCCTCAGGGCCTGGGGGGGCCCGTTGGTGACACCCCCGGTGCGGGTCCCCGTCCCCGTCCTGGTGTCACCGCAGGCGCGCGCCCCGCTGTGGGCGTGGCCCCGCCGTCCCGCGCGGCGATGACGTCACGCGGGCATACACCGCTCCCTTCCCGCCCCGTTGTCGCCTCTCCGTGACGCCATCGCTCAGCGCCGCAGGCGGTGCCGCGCGCCCGGAGCGGCCATGGCGGTGGCGGGGCCGGGCCGGGCCGGGCCCCGGCTGGGGATGGCGCTGGGGCTGGCGGCGGGCGCCGGCCTCTGCTTCGGCGTGCTCTGGGTCATGCGCCGCCGCTCCAGGGAGGCGGCGGGGCGGCCGCGCCGCGGTACGAGCGGGATCGGGCGGCGGGGAAGCCGGGTCGGGATGCGGGGAATGGGGCTGGAATGGAGAGGAATGTGGCTGGAGCTGGCTCTGGAATAGAGGGAATGGGGCTGGAATGGGGAAAATGGGATAGGGGGGCACGGAGCTGGCATGGAGGAAATGGAATGGGGTTGGAACAGAGACGAATGGGGTTCGAATGGGAAGAGTGGGGGGAAACGCGATTAGAGTAGGAAGAATGGGGTTGAAACGGGGACAGTGGGGTTGTAGTGCGGGAAGTGGGGCTGGAAAAGGAAGAACGGAGCTGGAGTAGGAGAGAATTGGGATTGAATGCGGGGAATGGGATGGATTGGGAGTGCGGGGTTGGAATAGGGGGGAATGGGGCCGGGATAGGGGGAGGTGAGGTTTGGGGTGTTGGGCTTTTAGAAAGTGCCGATTCGGAACCCTGAACTTGCTGGGTTTCACCCACGTCTGTGCAAAACTTCGGGAACAGAAAATGAAACCGTGTTTCATTGAATGATAATGATCATAGAATAATGGGATCCTGGAATGGTTTGGGTGGGAAGGGACCTTAAAGCTCATCCAGTGCCACCCCCTGCCATGAGCAGGGACACCTTCCACTATCCCAGGCTGCTCCAAGCCCCAGCCAGCCTGGCCTTGGACACTGCCAGGGATGGGGCAGCCACAGCTTCCCTGGGCACCCTTAGAGGGAAAGATTCCTTCCAATATCCCATCTCAATCTCCCCTTTTTCAGTTTGGCGTTATTCCCCTTTGTCCTGTCACTCCAGGCCCTTGTGAAGAGTCTCTTTTCCATTTTTCCTTCAGGCTCCTTCAAGGGGCAGTTGGGTCACCGCAGATCCTTCGCTTTTCCAGGCTGAACAATCCCAGCTCTCCCAGCCTTTCCGTGCACCCCTCTGATCCCCTCGGTGTCCCTGTCAACACCGGGCCTCGTGTCCCCTGCCAACAGAGCCGTGGCCACATCTCCCTCCAGGAGATGTGTTCTGAGGGCCTCCTTGTGCTCCGCTGCAGGCCAGGCCGTGCCCGGGGCGCTGCTCCCGGCGGGCAGGGGCGAGGGAGCCGTGCCCAGCCCCCTGCCGAGGCAGGACGAGCTGCTGGAGCGCCTGGACTTCGTGGTGAGGAACGTGGCGGAGCTGAGGAAGGAGGTGGAGGAGCTGCGGAACAGCCTGCAGGACCTGGCGGTGGAGATCGTGGGGGAAGTCAGGTGCTGCCCCTCTCTCCCGGGCCTGCAGCGGTCCCTGCCTGCACGGGAAAACAGCCGCGGGATCCCGGGATTCTCCTGGGCTGGGAGGGACCTCAGAGCCCGCCCGCCCATGGGCAGGGACACCTTCCACCCGCCCAAGTTGCTCCAAGCCCTGTCCAGCCTGTCCTGGAACGCTCCCAAGGGATGGGGCAGCCGCAGCTTCCCTGGGAAATCCATTCCAGTGCTGCACCAGCCTCACAGGGAAAGATCCGTTCTCTCTATCCCACCTAAATTTCCCCTCTTCCACTCTGACCCGCTCTGTTGCTCCAGTTCCTGATGAACAGCACATCTGTGGATCCTGTATGGGTTCTCCATGGAGGAGGATTTGCTTTACCTGCAGCTATATTATATTAGTTACATTATATTATATAATATATTTTATATCATTATAACTATATATAAAAATATATAATTATATGTTACATATTATACAATATGCACTATATAATACAATCATAATACATTAACACGTAATACATAATATAATAATACATTATAGATTGTGATATATATTATATAACTATAATTGTATATATAACACATTATATATTGTATAATTATATATATATAATATATTACATATTTTACAGAATACAAAATTAGCTCCATTTGAGTTTGTACAAACACCTCTTGAATTCTTTGCCTAGAAAGGGAATTGGGTGGAGTCTGCTGGAGAAGAGAAGGGGAATAGCAGATATTTCACTACCAAATATTTATTTCTCTTCCTTTTTCTTTCCCTCCAGGACCCACCTGGAGGAAACCCAGCGTGTGACTCGCAGGAGGAAGTTCCCCTTCTCCAGGGACAGAAGTGACTCCACATGCTCCAGCTCTATTTATTTCACAGCCAGCTCAGGGAATCCCAACACAGATGATGGAGAGAGTGAAGGAGGGTAAGCAGAGCACTGGGACAGATGTTTTAGGGGATTTGGTGCCACATCACGTTTGGAACATAAAGAAGGGAATTTTCTTCCCCTGCAGCCTGTTTTAATTTGCTTTTGTTCCAGTAAGTGTGTTACTGCCAGGGCCAGACTGAGAGATCTGAAATGGTCCTGACTTTTAGAGAAATTAAAAAAAAAATTGAGGGGTTTTAAAGAAATAATTTGATTAAGGAACCTTGCAGAAGGAAGGGAAGTACAAGTCCAGCCTGGCAATGGAGTGAGAGAGTTTGGAAATCAAATTTCCAGGCAATATATATTACATTAAAATGATCAGATCATCGAATCAGCAAATATGCTGAGGTGGAAGGGACCCAGGAGGATCATCCAAGTCCAACTCCTGGCCCTGCACATGACAGAAAAGTTCTGTGTGGTGTAAGAACATCATTAAAAACGCCAATATAGCTGCAGGTTTATTCCTGTTAGACAGGTAACAAGTTCTCCTGCACCTGTGGCTGCTGATATTCTGATTGAGGAAATGTTGCTCCTTTGGGGTATGGAAGTGTGTCCCAAAACAGCTGGTACAGCTATATACATTTTCCCAGAGCAGTTGGGATGAAATGTCATTTAAAGAGGGATTTCAGAGCAGTGGGAGCATTTTCAGGGGGAATTTGGGCAGCCAAATGACCTGGGGGCTGGTGCCAGCTGCCATTTCAGCAGGGATTTGTCCTGCCAGGACAAAGGACAGGGATCTGGGACTGCCCTAAGCTCCTGTTTGTCTCTGATAACTAGAGCTGGTGAGGGTGATCTCATTGGGGTGGTAGAGCTTCATTCAGCTCAAGTGGGTGTTGGGATGAGAGGGAAATTAGGAATGGAGTGATTCATGGTGGTGTAATAGGTAAGGAGGCTGCAGAACCGATTTTAGAGCTGTGGAGTTGGTTCTGAAGGCAGGACATGGGTGTTTGGATAACAGCAGATGCACTGAGTCACCAGGGGGACAAGGGTTTGTGTAGAACTGCTGGAAAAAGGGGTTTTGGCCACACATCCCAGCCCTGGCTGTCAGAAAACTGAGTTCAGATCACAGAAAATTGTGACAGAGGGCAAGAATTCAGGGTTGCAGAAAAGACACCTTCTCTGAGGACAGGGGTGTATTTTACTGTAAAACCTCATTAATTTATTGGGAATCCAGTGGTGGTTGGTGGAGTCCTTACCTTTTAATTAACATCTGTAATTAGCTGTAATGACCACTGTGGGGATTGGTGGATTAGCAGCTCTCACCTGATTTAAAACTGGAATCTCAGGTAATGCCTCACTCTGGTCCTATACAGAGAGGTGTAAAAATATCAGTCAGGCCAGGACCAGCTGCCTGTAGTGTGCAGTGTCTTCTGCTAGGGATGTAAATGTGCTTGACAAGTAACATTTTCAGGGTGGAAATGTAAATTTTGGAAAAAAACACTGAAGCTTTGAAGCAGGCACTGGGAGGAGGAATGAGCCTGTTGCCAACAGATGGATTTCAGCTGGGGTTCCTTGCTGACAGCTGAAGTCTTTCAGTGAAATTCAGATCAAAAACTCCCCATATCAGCTTTATTTTGTGAACCACGTGGGCATGAGCAGCTTCTCCAATTTCAGACACAATTCCCAAAAATCTCCCAAGAGTTTCCAGGGGGATTGTGCTGCTTAATTTCCCTGTGTGGCTTTGGGTTTTGTGTTTCTTTACCTCCTCTTCCCATGGGCTCTGTTTTCCTTCAGGGTCACCATATTAAAGTATCCCAGAGCTTTCCATCATTGTAATCTCAGGAAAACAGGCTGATAACACCTAAATCCCTTAATCTCCCTGAAAACTTCGGGTTTCCTTGTGTTTTTGAGCTGGCAGAATCTCGTAGGGGCTGTCTGGCAGAAAACACGGTTGGTTTTTGAGCTGAAGGGCTGAAATCTTGGCAGCTGCCAGTAAAATGTTGGGGGTTAGGATGGGGAAATCAGGGAATTCAAGGAGTTTGTGTTTAATTACTGGAAATGAGGTGGTCTAGAGAGTTAATAATGCCATTAATATTAAGAAATGTAAATAAATGAGGGTTTTAATCTGAGGCAGAGCGTGCCGGTGTCACCTACCCTTGTGTTGGTTATCTGTTAATTCAGTGTCATCTCCAGCATGGCATCCTTGCTTTCCTGCCTTTGCAGTGTGAGGCTGGTGCTTTATTTCTTGCCTTAAAATGTTTCAGGACAACGTGGTGGGGTTTTGAAAATTTGGGTGAGGGCTGGAGGCTGCAGTGAGGGAGCAGAGAGGGGAATTCCTGAGAATGAGGGATGGTTCTCAGGAAGCTTTGATAGCCAAACGTGTCTTGTTATCTGTGTGTGGGCAAAGCCCTGTCACTGCCTCCTTCAGATAGGGGCTGTGGTCACATATCTGTGTCCCCAGACAAAGGCAGGGCCACAGGCTGTCCCTGGGAGGAGGAATCATCCAGGACAGAGGGAAGCACAGCTGGAAGTACCCAGTGCCCCCAGAGTGCAGGGAACTCAGATCCAGCAGAACTGCTGAAGTTCTCTTGGGCAGGTACTGACTTAAATCAACAAAGCCCCCGTGTTCAAGTGCACATTTTGAAATGACTGGCTGATTTGTGCCTGTTCTGTAGTTAAGAGCTTGCAGGTGAAAGTGAGGGGCACAGATAGTCTTGTTTGGAAAGGAATCAGCTCTGTAAGTAGACTCCCTGCTGCTGTGGTACCACTGTGTAACCCTGGTTTAAATTTCAAATTTTAAATTCCCAGCTTGGGTGCTGGGGGAGCTTAATTTTCTCAATTTTCAGGAGCTTTGATCTGAGCTTTACAGGATCACTGAGGTTAGGGGGAGCTTGACAGAGTGTGCAGGGGAGGTGGGGACAGTTAGAATCCTGGAATGGTTTGGGAGTGAAGGGACCTTAAAGCTCATCCAGTGCCACCCCCTGTCCTGGGCAGGGACACCTTCCATAGACCAGGTTGCTCAAAACTGATTTGGCACTTAACTTTGTTGCCACCTTCATCCTTCAACTTTCTGAGGGTGATACGAGAAATGAGGTTGTGTGAGACACTTGGGTTGTGCAGTTTTCTCTGGGATGAGTCAAGATACTCTTCCTCTCCTCTCCTCAAACTGTTTTGGTGATGTTTTTTTCCCCCAAAGTTACACCACGGCCAACGCCGAGTCCGACTACGACCGCGAGTCGGAGCGGGAGAGCGAGGACGAAGTGAGCTGTGACACAGTGAGGACCGTGCGCAGGGGCTCCCTGGACCTGGTCCCCGAGGATGAAAGCCCTCTGCTCATGGATTCCACGCTGGAGGAGGGGCTGGGGCAGCTCCTGGAGCAGGCTGACCGCCTGCACAGCGGCGATGAGCAGGACAGGAGAGAGGGCTTCCAGCTGCTCCTCAACAACAAGCTGGCGGTATAGGTGCCTTGTTGTATTTTCCAGCACCAGGGGAGGGTCAGCTTGGATGTCAGGAGGGATTTCTTCACTCAGAGTCCAACCTGGAACTGATCCCCAGAGCACTTGGATGCCATGTCCAGTCATTCCTTGGACACCTCCAGAGATGAGGACTCCACCACCTCCCTGGGCAGCCTCTTCCATTGCCTGATCACTCTTTCCAGGAAGAAATTCCTCCTGGTGTCCAACCTAAACCTGCCCTGGCACAGCTTGAGGCCATTTCCTCTTGTCCTATCCCTTGTTCCCTGGGAGCAGAGCCTGGTTCCCCCTGGCTGCCCCCTCCTGTCAGGGAGTTGTGGAGAGGGAAAAGGTCCCTCCTGAGCATCCTTTTCTCCAGGCTGAGTCCCCCCAGCTCTGTTGCCTTCCCTGGATGCGCTCCATCCCCTCCCTCACTGCCCTTCTGACTTGAGGAGCCCAGAGCTGGGCGCAGCACTGGAGGTGCCCCTGCAGGGAACTCTTCTGCAGCACTGACTTCTAAACTTGCCCTCGCTGTGGTTCCACTTTGCTTCCTTTGGAATTGGGGCATTTTAAAGCTTAGAAAAATCCCTGTGTGACTTCAGCTGTGAGTGCCCTGCTGTGTTTTGTTGCTGACCTGATGTGGGGTGTTTGGGATGTTTGTGTTCCCTGCAGTACGCGGGGCAGCGCGAGTTCCTGTGGCGCCTGGCGCGGGCGCACTGCGACATGTGGGAGCTGACGGAGGACGAGGACGAGAGGAGGTCCTATGCCACAGGGGGTAAGGAATGCCCTGCTGCCCCAAAGGAGGGCTGGCACTCAGCTGCACAGCCCCTCCACCTGCCAGCAGAGACACTGGTTTTCCCTAGAATCTGGTTTTTAGGGGAGTGGGAAGCAAGGATTTAAATGAATTTTTTGTGTTTGAAAATTGAGCTTTCTGAAAGAATCTAAATAGAGACCTACTTAGAGCTGGGAAAGTTGTTTCTCAAACCTGTCATCCATTTCTTTGTGATACTAAAATCAATCATAAATATGAAATAAACAAGCTTTGCTGTATCACCCTGGATTTTCTCTGTTGTCAGCATGTGCAGATATAAAAACAATACCTATTTTTAAATTCCCTTTAACTTCATTCCCTCATTGTTCTTTACCACCTCAAAGGTGTCTGCAAGATTTTAGGTGAGACAAAATAGAACAAAAATCATCTTTATTACAGTTAAGATGTGCAACAAAATATACTGATCTAAATAATTTCTGTCTTGTTTATTATGCACATAACTAAATAGAGTTAGTTAATACTGTAGCTAATATAATTACTCTTTTCTGGGAATCAGTGGAGCCATTTAAACATTTAATTCTATGTTTTATATTGTCCTTTTAGCCATCAATAGGTGCTTAGTTTTCAGCTTTTTGAACCTGCCAGAGGATAAAATTATGTATGGGATGTTTCCAAGCCAATTGCATTATCAAATTGACAAATGTATGACTTTTATGCTGTTCTGTTGCTCTGACAGCCTCGGAGAAAGAAACTGGGAGAGAAAGCAACTGAATTTCTTACCTCTGACTACTTTTTTGTTCCAGGGAAGGAAGAGCTGGAACTTGCCTTGCAGAAATGGGATCAAAGTGCTGAGTGCCACCAGTGGTAAGTGACTTATTACTTCTTGCTTTTAAGAAGCGTAGGAAAAGGACCTGGAGGTTTTTGTGAGCTGAGCTGCAGTTAAAAAAATAATAAATACAACCCCCCCACAAACTTATTTGCTGTTACTTGCACTGTGCCACACTGGTGGTGTTTTTCCATAAAAAGCCATTTTTAGCAGCTTTGCTTAGTTGGTGTAAGGAATAACTTGACAGACAGTAGGTTTGGCTGTGATGGTAGGAATAAATTTGGGGTATCTTACAGCAACTTAATTATGAATTTCTCTCTGAAGAGTTCTGGAGGAAAAGCTCCCAAGTGGAGCTGCTTTTCAGGCAAGAGGGGATGTGTTTGACTCCATCAGCCAGGCCTGGGAGTGTGGGCTTGGTGCTCTGCCAAATTCCCTGTTTTCCACTTAATTCTGGAGGAAGGAGATCCATCACTCTCACCAGACAGGCTTTTACAGTCCCCTGGAAGTGTTTTCTGGCACTGCTGGCTCTGCTCTCATCACCCTGCAGGGCCCTTGGCTTGGAAATGAAGGGACACAGCAGCACATGGCTCTTTTTTATTTAAACAGAGATATTTTATGTATTTGTTCCATGCTAAAAGAAGAGATGATCTGCAGTTCAGCCAAGCAGTTGTGACCAACATTTCTGCACAGGGTTTCAGGGAGGAGGCAGGAGAGGGGGAAGGCTCCCTTCAGCAGCCTGGATGAGCAGGCTGTGCTTCCAGCTTGTGTGTGGAATTTTTCAATCTCCTTTATAAAAATCACTCCAAAAGAGAGTTTCTGAAGTGGCACAGATATTTAGAGATAAGGGGATGCGCTTTTCTGTTACTCCAGTGAATTCCTCTGTGAATGGTGTTTATCAGCAGTTGCACTGAAGGATTGACAGCACTTAAATTAGAATAAAAGGGATTTTTTTTTTCTTCTTTAATGAAAATTATTGGGAAAAGAGGTTGCTGAGTGTCTTTGCCAAACAAGATCTGTGCTCTTGTAATGAGTAAATTTGCTTGAAGGATTGTTTTGAACTACTGGCATCTGAATAATGCCTTTATAATTTTAAACTGTGTTTCATCTGTTGGTAATGAATTACTGCTCTCAATTAAAGCTTTGATTGGAAGGAGGAATTTGAGAGCAGGAAAATCTCCAGCAGATCATGGGCTCTTGTCTGCTGGCTTAACTTCTTTGAGTGAATGGGGTTTAGTTGCCAGGGTGAATCTTAACATTTGTATTTTGCAAAGCCAGGTTCTACTCCAGTGTCCAAATATTGACAGTTTTGCCTTGGAATTCCAAGTCTGGGACAATTCTCGGCCCCTCAGACCCTTTCCTTAACAGGGATAAGGCTCCTTCCTGAACATCTTGTTTCCAATTCTCCAGGGCAGCTGGAGGAAGGAAACAGCAGAGCAGCATGTGGGAGGTGTGGGATTTCTTGGGGATGAATATGTAACTCCCTTTATCAGCACACAAATTACTATTTTCTGCCACGAATAGTACAGGAAATTATTCCCTTCCCAGCTCTGAAGTGGTCACAAGCTGGCTTAATTGCAGTCTTTCTTTATGCTAATTGAATTTACCCTGGGGATAAAAAGCAGCAGAAGTTTTAAAGCTTTTTTTTGGGGTGGATTTGATGCCCCAAATGTTGGGGGAAGCGATCAGAGAACATTGCTCACATTTATTTAAATTACAGTTTTATTCTGTCATATTTCTCTCTAGTGACTAATTTCCTTGCTGAAGAATCCTTTATTATTTTCTGTCACAGGGGAGTAATTTATTATGTCTCACCACCCATGTTGTCTTTGCAATATTCTTCTCCCTCTTTCTTGTAGTTTTTCAGACAAAAGTGGAGGGATTCAGTGCAGGATACAAGCTGTGGGAGTGGCATGGCTTTGTGCTGGTGTGGTGGTCGTTTGCATTCTTTCTTCTACACACAGCAGTCACCATCATCTTTCTCCCACTGCATCTGGAATGGCCACTTTAATAGAAATATTCCCAGTTATTTTGCTGCCTCTCCACACAGGCTGTGTGAAGCTGATGTGGTGCAGGTCTCCTGGGCTGCATTTTTTCTCTGTGTGTGCATCATGTTATGTTCATTTTCTGTTTTATCAGTTGCCTCTTGAAAGTTTGTGGATTCCTTCAGATGAAATTGTGCTGGGTTTTGGTGCTTATTCATTGTCTTTTGTGCTTGTTATTTCCTCCTGCTGCCCACATCATTTCCAGTTTTTGAGGTGCCAAGGAAGACAAGAGGTACTTTGCCTACAGTTATCATTGCAAGGAAAAATTTCTCCCCTCAGTGCCTCGTTGTTGTTCAGTCATCACTGACATTTTAAAGAAACAAAGAAAGAAAATAACTGGGGAAGGGAAGGATTTCTGCTGGGGAATCAGTGCTGGCTACAGCTCCTTTCGGGGTTGGAAGGACTTGGCAGCAGGAGGAAAAGTGGTTTCTCACTTTGTGCCAGGGAGAGCAGTAAGTGTGTGGGGCTGTGTCTGGCCTGGCTTTGGGATCTGCCCAAGCACACAGGAGAGGCTTTCATGGCTCTGCTCTGGCCATGGAGGGTGGGACAAAGCTCTCCTTGCAGCTGTTGCTGTTGGAAGCCGGCCGGTGCCAAGGGAGCCGTCTCCAGGCAGAATGGAGCAGGAATTTGGTCAGGGCTGCACAGACAAGCCAGCCTTGTGCTGATCTCTGCCCCTGCTGCCCTTGGGAGGTTCCCTTGGGAAATGTGGGATTTGTGTTGGGCATTAAATGCATTTAGTGCCTTAAGAGCTGATCTGTGTATGGGAAGTGAGGGATTTGCAGGGAATGATCTTAGAGCCTATATGCTCCTGAGTTACAATTACCTGGTTCTTACCTCGTTTAGACACCAGAGTCTTTCTCTGCTTTGATTGTCAGAGATCCCTGAGCAGGTAGAGCTTTTGTCCATTTAAACTGATTTCTCCATGAGCTGATTTCAGCTCTTGAGTAGGACAGAGCAAGTTCCCAAGTCTGTGGGTGGGTGGATGGATGGATGGATGGATGGATGGATGGAGCATCAGTGGCTGCACAGACCTTTCAGAAATGAATTGAGAAACAACTGTGGCTTTCTAGAATTCCCAGCCTATTCCCTATGGGAGTTTTCAGCACAACTGCAAGCACAAGGCAGTGGCTTTAGGGATCAGGAAAGGAGAGCAAGCTCTGGAATTGCCTTGGCTTCCATTCCTCTTTCTAGAAGTAATACTGGAAATGCAACCAGAGGGATTTCAGAGAAACCTGAGGAAAATGGTGCAGGTGCTGTGTCAGGAGCTGTAGTTTGAGTTGGACATTTTGCCCTGGAAATGAAGCACTGTCTACTGAAAGCCCTCACTGTGGGAGGAATCATAAGCTCCAGCCCCCTTGGAGTTATCCTGTGTGTTATGGAGAAGTGGGATTGGCTTGGATGAGTCTCCAAAATGTGCCCTTTCTTCTGAGAGTCTGGCAGTTTGGTGGAACATCTTGATCACCAGCCCTTTTCAGTTCCGTGGGTACATCTGGCTGTCCGTGGGCAGATCCTGGATTTTTGAAAAGTCACAGCATTCCAGATATGCCTGGAGATGGCTTTAATTTAACACCTGGCAGTGCTTCAGCATTTCACTCTTGCTGCATCACTGCCCAGATCTGGCCAGTTCTGAGCCAGATTCTGGATTTATGAGCTGAGCATTTTCTGCTCTGCAGGCAGATTAAACAGGGAATTTGCTGTCAGTGTGATATGGGGCAGGAGCAACTCTGGGAATAGGTGTTAGGAAATAGTTCAGAATGTAGTGGAGGGAAAATAACATGGAATTAGAGCAGTCTGAATGCATCTCCCTGACTTGCCTGCCCTGGAAGGTGAATTCAGAAATGTGAACATCCAGAATACAGGAGCTCTCCCATATGGATGTTTGTGGGCTGTAAGGAAGAGGGAACATCAGCCTTCCCCACTTTTTCCTTCCATCTTGTCTCCCCTTGGAAGAGCCGAAGTTTTTTTTCCCAACCTCTTCAGGATCAGCTGGTCATTAATTTCAGGTTGAGTCACTGGGAGTTCTGCTGTCTCTCTCAAAGCACTAATTCCCAAATAAATTCTTACTTTAATTTTTGGTTGTCACAATCTAAATAACTGCCTGCTAATTCCCTGTCCCCTTACTGAAGTGCAGGGAGTCACATACATCTACCCAGTGCACAGGAAGGTGAAAAACTGGGAATGCTCACAAAATATTGGGAAAGTTGTCTCTGAGGTGGTTAAAAGAGCTAAGAGCTGTGTTTGGGCTAGCAGAGCCCCCTGACTGTGGAGGGGAGGTGCAGGAGGCTCTGTATTCTGTGGCAGAGTCCTGCTTCCAGGGAAGTCAAAGTGCAGAACCCAAAAAGTCCTTCACAGTCCTGAGCTCAAATCCTGGGGATTTAAGCTGGAAGATCAGGCTCTCTCAGCTGGGGGTTCCACAGAGTTTATTTTCTAATAAATGGGGAAATCCTGAGCTGAGATTCCAGGGGGAGCTGGTGTGTCAGCAGCTTAATGAGGAGTCTGGCTACTAATTAATCAAGGGATATCCTAAGGAAATCTCTGGATGGATCTGAGCAGTAATGCATAGGGCACCCACTGGTTACAGGGGATGAAAATCCCCATCATCATTACTTTTAATCTCTCCTGGTTCTGTTGCTCAGCCCTCTTGCACCTCCACAGTGCCTCTGGTGATGCTCATCCCGAGGCATCCCATGGAATGAGCTGGAATAAACCACTCCATCCTGTCAAGCTGAGCAAGCAGAGGGGAGAACAGCAGAAAGCAGAGCCTAAAATCCCAGAAGTGCAGAGCTGTGGGTGGGAAAATCCCCAACAGTCCAGTGGCCCTGAGCCTGGGATCAGCAAAGTTGGGTTGAGAAGAATCATCTTTCCTGGGAATACAGTGAAAATCAGATCAGATGTCTCTTCCCATATATATTTTTTAGTTTATTTCATAGCACCAAAATAGGACTGAAATTTAATTTACTGCTGCTTTTATGGCTTTTTCATCAACGTTTTACCAGGCTGTTAAAAAAACCCCTGGAATTTCTATTTGACATGAGACTATTGTGTGATTTATTGTCTAGGAATATTTTATCTCATGATCTTAGAAAATAAGCTTTTTATTGGCTTGTATTTCTCAACCCCTGTCATGTTGTGGTTAGGGATGTTTAGTCCAGGCTGGTGTTTGTTGGGAAACAAACTGGAGAAGATCCTAAAAACACTTACTCCATCATCTGCACACAACAGAATGGGGCAGTGGAGCCCCACCAGCAGGAAAAGATTTTTTTCCAGCTGGCAGGAAAATATTTTTGTCCCATAACCCACTGATCTGGTAATCCTTGCCATTACCATGAAAAATAAGAATTTTAGAGCTGATCTAAGAGCTTTTCCACAAGCATGTTAACAAATTAAAGGAAGAGATTTATGGCAAAATGCTAAATTGTTCAGGAATCGTGATTTTGTGCTGTAACTTACACGCTGGAAATGGAGCAGTGAGGTGTGAGGGGATTTGTGGGATTTTGTGACTCTGAGGAAAGTGTAATTGGAGATTTAAAGGTCTCCTGACAGATTCCTGCACATCTTCTGTGGTTAATCATCCTGAAGGATGCTTTGGGATATCGATGTCGGTATCTGTGGCAGCACTGGGGTGTGGGTGTAGGAAAGGGGATTTTTATTTGCATCTTTCTGCTTTCCAGCTTTATTTTTTTTGCAAAAATGAGCCATGTTATTTATTTGTCTGTCTGTTCCACTTGATGTTTTTTGAGCCAAACTCAGAGAAGGGATGGCAATGTCCTCCACTCCCAGAGCTCTTCACCCAAGCAGGATAGGAGAGGCCAAACTTCCATATGCATTTTCTGTCCCACTTGAGAGCTTTCTGAGCTGTTGTTGTTTCTTGGGAAGTGATGCAGGGAGGGAGGTTTTGAACCACTGTGATGCAGGGAGGTGAGGTGGGAAGGTGTAAATCCACAGGGAATTAATCTTGATTTTCACGGCTCCTGCAAGAACTGCTTTTGCTGGGGCCTCGCTTCTCAGGCTCACAACTCACAGTCTCTTACTGGACAAAACTAAATGTCTTTGCACTTTCAACACTGAACATGTGTCATTCTGTTTCCCAGCTGCAGGATGTAGGTAGGTTTTCCAAGTATTTCCCTGGAAGTAGAGCCCTGTGTGCTGCAGCTGGGCTGCTGCGTAAGGAGGTCGCTGCGCCCCGTAGTTTAGATTAGAGCTGCTCTTAGTCTGCCTCTTGCTGCAGTAACTTCACTCTGCACTGCTCTGGGTTCTGGCACAGCTTTCCCTGCTCAGAGAAGCAATTCCAGGTGTGGAAGTGTGCTGCTCCTGGTTTTTAGCCATCAGTGCAGTGAGTTTGTGTCATGCCCAGCCCCTCTGGCTGCCTCGTCCTTCGAGCTCATTCCTTCCTGGGTGCTACATTTTTGCTGCTTCTGTCTCTTCCTGTGAGGAATGTGCTGTGTTCCTTGTTTTCCCCACTAAGAGGTGAAGCTTTAATGCACTTCACAGAATCCTAGGATGGTTTGGGTTGGAAGGAACCTTAAAGCTCATCCCATTCCACCCCTGCCATGGGCAGGGACACTTTCCACTACCCCAGGCTGCTCCAAACACTGTCCAGCCTGGCTTTGAGCACTTGTAGATCTTCCTTCTGCAGCCATGGACAGCAGGTAAATGTGGATTCAATGTGGATTCAATCCCAGCTGGCTCATGCAGCTGTCTCCCCATGCAGGTTTGCCATCCTTTGTGGGCAGGTGTCGGAGCAGGAGAGCATTCCCAAGCGCATCCAGGCTGGATATGTTTTCAAGGTGAGTGGCCAGGAGGTGCTGGGCTTTGTCTCAGTATCAAACAACACTCATTTCTGCAGCAGGAAATGGTGAAAATTGGCTCCAGTTCTTCTTAGGGAAGGAGTAGATTTCAGAGGTGCCATGAGTGGGTGGTTTGGGGTGAGGAGGCTGATTCCAGCCATGCCTTTTGGGAGTGACCAGGCTGAGTGCAGTTTTACACACTGTAATTACAGAAAAGAAGAGAAATCTTGCAAATGAATTCAGGTAAAGGATGAGACTTAGAGCTTGAAACATGGAATTAGTATGTAGTGACAACATGCAGCACCAGCTTGTCTGCAGTATGTGCCTGTGAACGACCCACACTCTCCCAGGAAGCAGTTACTGCTCAAAGAGGATTTCATTTGCCTCAGATTCCCTTTTTTTTTTTTATCCCTCCTATTGTTATGATGCCTTGTGGATGTTCCAGGGGAAAAGGATGTACATGGAAGAGGCCACAGGTTATTGTTTCCCCATCAGCCTTTGGCATGATTAGTGAGGTTATGGCAAAGCTCTGGAGCAGGAATAAAATGCAGGGCAGCTTCTGTGTGTGTATGTGTGCAGAAATTCCTGTCCCTGAGGCTGGAGAAATGCTGCTTTTCCTTGCTCACTGAATCCAGTCTAATTTTACTGTTTGTGACACTTAAATTGTGGATTCCTTCCTTTCCTCTTTCTCCACCTGCTCTGGTGGATATTTTATTTGCTTTTGACAAAGAAGTGACACGTGCTGGTGATGCTTTCCCACAGGAACACATTGATAAAGCCATTGCCCTGAAGCCACAGGACCCACAGCTCTACTATCTGCTGGGCAGGTGGTGTTACCAGGTAACAGAATTTATCATCACCCCCTGGGGAGGCCTCTGAAGGGTTCAGAGCTCCAGCCTTGGGTTTTTAGTCACTGCTGGTGGCATGGGAAGGGAAATGGCAAAGGGTGGGTTAGGAAAATCCCAAGCTGCAAACTCCTTTCCTGCTCCCAGTGCTTTGCTTGGTAAAAACAACCTTGCTTCCATCCTCTGCACACACAGGGATGTGGTCAAGGCCCCGTGAGGAGCTTCTGCTCACAGTGTTGGTGTGTGTGATGTGTTGCATGTGTCCCCCTGCCCCTGCCACACACAGAATTGGAGGCACTGGCAGCACGTGCCAACTGCTTAATACTTCCTGACAGGGAAAAGCTTGGAGTCAGATGCCAAGCTCTCAATCAGATTTAAAGCCTAAAAAAGGAATAAAAGTCTGCAGTGACTGTTGCTGTTCCATTTGTGCCATTGGAAAGCACTTTGTTGGGAATGGAGCCATGGTGCAGAGATTGTAGCTGGGATAATTGACAGTGGGAATTACAGAGCAGCCCTGAGCTGAACTACTGGGAGCTTCTGGCTCTTTTCCTCTGTGGAAAAAGAGCCTTCCTTCATGCTCAGCCTGGAGCTGCTGAAGCAGTGGAATAAAACCACAGATGGAGAAGTATGGTAGTGCTTCATCTAGTCAGCATTGTTAGAATTATACAGGATTAAACAGGGTATTGTCAGAGGGAGGTGGTGGAGTCCCTGTCCCTGGAGGTGTTCAGGGAATGCCTGGAGGTGGCACTCAGTGCTCTGGGCTGGGTGACAAGGTGGGGATTGTCACAGTTTGGCCTCCATGGGCTGGGAAGGTTTTTCCAACCTAAATGATCCATGATTATCTGGTGGGAAGGCTTCAGCCTGCCTCTCCCAAGGAATCACAGGGTGGGGGGGAGCAGGATCTTTTGGAAGGTTTAGGCTGGGAGAAGGGAAGAGTACAAGTGGGGACTGGTGTGGCTGCAGCATGGCAGGTTGGGATTTGGGGCCATCCAAATCCCAGATGTATGGAACTGCAAAAACTGACCTGGGACAAGGAAAAGCAAATCTGGTTAAATTCTGTGGCTAGACTTGGATACTCCATGGGAATATTCCAACACTGCTGAGGGGTTTGGCTTCCTCCCTGCTGCGGGAGCAGCTCCCAGGGGCTGGGCAGGCCCTTGTTCCTGTGCTGGTGTCGGATGGATGGGCCAGGTTGCCCTTTTGTCTGTGCAGGTTGCCCACCTGGGCTGGCTGGAGAAGAGGACGGTGTCGGCGCTGTTCGAGGCCCCCCCGACAGCCACGGTGCAGGACGCGCTCCAGAACTTCCTGCGGGTAAGGAAATGTGGGAATGTGCCAGGAAGGGCCATCACTGACCTGCCCAGCTCTCAGGGATGGCACTGGGCTGCTTGGATCCCTCCTGGTGCTTCCCCATGGCCTGGGACCTGGGTGGAAGGAAAGCTGCTGAGAGGGAAATTTGAGAAGTGTCCATTCCAGAATAGCCAGACAAAAGAATGGGATGTTGAAGATGTCAGAATTGCAGCCCAAAGTGTTGGGAATTGGTTTAGCGGGGGTTGGTTTTCCTTTCTAAGGCTGCACAGCAATTCCTTGCTCAGTACTGGATACATCTGGGCTGTGCTTCCAGGGTCTGGGAGCTGGCAGCTCCTTCCTCAGAATATTTTACCTAAAGCCTGGCTGACTTTTCCATTTCAAACTTTTCCAGACAACTGCTTGAAGGTTTCAGGGGCATAGTGCTTTATGTATTTATTAGGATTCTCCTTCCTGCCATCTATTTATTTTCCTTTAAAAGCTGCAGTGAGCCTGATGTAAGAATTAACTGTGACCTTGCATATCCTTATGTCTGCTCTTCCCTGTCACATCCTCCCTCTGTTCCTGTAGGTCGAGGAGCTGAGCCCAGGGTTTTCCAAAGCAGGAAGAGTTTACATTGCCAAGGTAACCACTCACTTCTTGTTTGTTCAGGGGGTAAGAAATATTTGATCTTTGGCTGTAAAGTGCTGACCAGGTAGAAAGTACTCCATGCAGGAGCAAAATTTTTTAGAATTATAATAGTTTCTTTTATCCTTTACATCTTCTTAGGCCAAATCACCTCGTGCAGAAGTTTTAAAATTCAGGGTCTTTGCCTTTGAGTCACCCAGTGGAGCATCCCTGGTTTTTAACAGATGAAATTCTCTGTAAAGCAGGAATGGTGACTTGGCAGCCATGGGCTGGAAGTTTAATCCTACCCTACCACGACTTCTGTGGTGATAAAGCCAGAGAATCATGGGGAGAAGTAAAGGATAAAGGATTTCTCTTTCTCCAGCATAGGAGTCTTGAGCCTTCTTGCTGCGGGGTTTTTAGCACCCACTTCCTTTTCCTGGGTGTATTTTGTGGTCTCCAAAATACCTCTGAAACTCTCTGGGCACCCAAAATCTTCCTGTTCCCGGAGGGATCACTGTGCCTCAGCTGCTGGTCACATGGAGAATATTTCATACTTATTTTGGGACCTGACACTCCCGTAGATAATATTTTTTGCATTTTCAGCAGGCTGGGGAACGATGTACTCTGAGGAGAGAAGTTTTGTGGAGGAAATGGTGTGAGGAAGAGGGGAAACAGCAACTGAAAATCAAAGTAGAGCTTTGAAAAGGGTGAAAACCACAGGAACACCTTAAAATGTCCAAGCAAAACCCAATCTCCTTCCCCAAAATGAAAGAGTCAAATATAATTTAGTATTCCAAGATCTGGTGGTGCTTCTGACATCTTGTGGCTGAGGGATACTGCAGGACATGCCAGTGCAAAGGGTGAAGAGACAGAAACAGCTCTTCTTAGCAGTTGCCCAGTTCCATTTGCTGCCTGTTTTCTCCCATTTAACTCCTCTCCCATGGCCATTTTCCCTCCCCAGTGCTACAGGGACCTCGGGAACGCCTCGGCGGCGGTGCTGTGGATGGACCTCGCCGCGGAGCTGCCAGGGTACACCAAAGAGGTAACACTCAGCAGGAGCAGAGATGGATTCTGCACCTCTGCTCCACTCCTGTGAGATCCCAGCTGGATCACTGCATCCACAGAGAGCAAATCCAGAGGAGGGACAAGTTGGTTGGAGAGATGGAGCACCTCTGCCATGAGGAAAGGCTGAGAGAATTGGGATTGTTCAGCCTGAAATAAAGAAGTTTGTGATGCCCTAATTGTGGCCTTCCAGTGACAGGAAAGAGGGAGAGAATTTACAAGGGTCTGGAATGACAGGAAGAGGGGGAGTGGCTTCAAACTGAAAGAGATTATGCTTGGATCAGGTATTAGGAGGAAATTCTTCCCTGTGAGGGTGCTGAGGCTACCCCATCCCTGGAAGTGTCCAAGGCTTGGAGCAACCTGAGCTAGTGGAACTGGATGGGCTTTAAGATCCTTTTCAACCCAAACCATTCCAGGACTCCATGATATGCTCAAAAGCTGGTTTGGGGTTGGAGAAAAAGAAGGGAAGTGGTGTATTTTATTTGTTTTAATCAAGCTGTACATTTATGAATTTCCTTCTTGCATTTCCAGGATGCAGAAAGCGAGAGGGAACTTGAGGAGATGCGCTCAGTCTGAGAGAAATAATTTTGGAAAAACTCATCCCACTGCAGAGACAGTAAAATTCCAAATGGATTTCATGATCCTGACAATTACAAGTACACTTCATGGATAAGCCACAAGAGCTTACAGGAAAACACCCAGCAGCACATCCAGGAGAACATCTTGGAATTAATGGGATAAAATAGTGATTTATTTTCCTTTGCAGAGCACTGCGTGTGTATGATTTTAGGATCCCTAAAAATGTGACATTCCTGGAAAAAAAAGGGGAAATGTGGAGGTTTATAGGTAGAGTTTGTGATATAAAAACATTTGTGTTTTTTTATATATATATGTGTCAGAGATACGTGAGATACTTTGTGATATAAATATGTATTATATATATATTTTTATGTATGTGTGTATAAATATATATATTTATATATATATATATGCACATATATATATATGCACATATATATTTTATATCACACTCTTTGCCTGTCAGAAATCCTGGCTGGTGAGCTCCCAATTCATTCCTGAGGAAAACTTGAGCCAAATTTTTTTCCAATTTATTTGTATTGTCTTTTCCATAGTAATTAAGGGAATCAGTTGTAATAACTGTTTAATGGCTTTTGTCGACGTTTTGGGGAGATCAGTTTCCAAGTGGGACCAAGGAACTTCTCTGCACAATCCAGATTGGATGTTAAGAGGTTCATTAGTCAAAGACGTGAGGAATAGGATTTTAAACTTCAGGATTTTCTCCCAGTGATGTTTCTGTCTTCCTTCACATGAGGCTGAAAACTTCTGTCCTTCCAAACCGTGCTGCCGTGGTTTAGGTGGAATGACTTGAGTTTGGGAAGTAGTTCTTGATCAGAGAACAGGCCACAGGGGTGGGAATATCCTGTGGCAAAGATGCTGTTTCGCTGTGATGAACTTCTGCCACTGACCAGATTAATTCTCTTCGAATTAATTATCTCCTGGACTAACGAGGCGACGCCGAGGAGGTGAAGCTGACGGCTGACATTCCTCTTGCAGCTCCTGGGGACCAAACAGGAACAGGGAACTGTGCTGGATGCTGACACACATGGGGAAGGAAAATGTGCTGTGGAATTCCCCACATATTTATCAAGGCTTTGTTGATATCCCTTAAAATTCCAAAGGCAGCTACTGAACACTAATTCCTGAATGTCTGTTTCATGCTGGGGTGGTTGTGAGGGGTAAAGTGAGGAGTGTGTGAGTAAAACATTCCTTAAATCACCTTCTTTTCCCCTTGCATTGTGGTGGGTTTGTTACTTCCTGAAAATAACACTGAAGGGGAAAAGCACAGCAAACTCCAGCATTAAAACTTCCTGGATTGCAGGTGTGGGTGCTGCAGGGGTGGGTGACAGCCTGGGGGCAGGCACTGGCCAAAGCACAGCTGGGGAGGTTTGGGAGGATTTGGAGCCACCGGAGGAACTGGCTGGACTGATGGGCCTGTGCTCAGGCCAGTGCAGGTGTGGCCTTTGGCTCCTGGTCAGGAATGTGGGGCAGCCCCGGAGCAGTGGGAGCTGAGAACTGGGGCAGTGGCTGAGGCTGATGCAGGCAGGGCAGTGTTTACCTTGGGGGGTCGGCCCCACACTCTAAGTTTCAGCAGGATCAGGGGCACAGATGCTGCACTTTGTGCACCCAGGGAGTTTCTGTCCCCCCTGGAGATTTCCTGCCGGGATGCGGCAGCGCAGGGAGCAGAATGAAACCTGCAGCTCCCGTGGCCATTGCTGGCCTTTGTCCCTCTGCTGTGCCATCAGGCTGTGGGAATTTGCTGCTGCCACTGCCACTGCCACCCCAGCTGGGGGCTGTGTCCTCCTGGCAGCCCTTCCCAGCCCCAACACGAGCTCCAGTGGTGCCCCTGTGCCGTGTTGGGAGCGTTTGCTGGGAATGTGCCTCATCCCTGGGAGTATCCTTTTGTTCCAGAGCAGACAGACTCCAGAGCTTTTGGGCTTGTCAGCTTCAGAGTTTGATTGCAAAGGTGCCTGAAAGGAAGAATGACAATGAGGTTTGTCCAAGTGGTGCTTTCAGACCCCACCTGTCAGGATTTGCTTTTGTTGGAGGTTGTTGTGCATTTGCACTGCAGGGAATGAATGTCCCCTTCCCAATTCAACCCAGCAGATCCAAAGGCTCTTACAGGAATATTTATCCTTTACTTCCCTCTGTGATAACTTAATCTCCACCCTGCCATGAGCCATTCCTTGAGTTCTCCTGGAGAAAACCTCAGAGCAGAGGAGTTTGCAAAGGAGCCCAGAGCTGTGTTTGGAGCAGAGAGAGCTGAGAGCTGCATCTGCCTGTGCTGCCCCAGCCTGGCAACATCCACATGGAGCAGCCTGGGCAGATGGGATTGGATGGAGCAAAATCCCTTCATGGAAGAGGTTTTCTCCTGTGCAGATCAGGCATGGGGCAGGCAGTGAACTTTGGAAATCAGCTGATTTCCCCAGAAAGCATCACCCCCATCAGCAGGAATGACAGGACCTGTGCCCACTGCTCAGGATTCACCCAGCCAAAATCAAGCGTAAAGGTTGGTTTGGGTCTGGGAACTTGAAATAACTTTGAAAGAGAAGAAATCACTTTTTTCTTCTTCCTTTCTTCCTTTCAGATGCTGGAATTGCCTCTGGATGTGTGCTGAGCTCTCACTGCAGGGGACTGCCAGGTCTTAATGGTTGTGAGTTCATGTTCTTCTCACTGGGGAATTAATAATTATTAATTATTAGTTGCAGAAATGTTTTCTGAAACCTTCCCCCTTTGGTGGCAGATCTTCTCTTTCTGCCTTTGAATTTACAGCTGTTCCCTGCTGTCATTTGCCCTGCCTGAATTCCTTGCAGCTCCTAACTGGGAAAACCTGGGATAACTCAGAGGGGACAGAGGTGACATTTGTAGCTGAAAACCTGGGGCAGTTGAGAGGGGACACAAGAACTGTTTGTGTAGGAAAACGTGAGGGGATGTCAAGGAGAGCAAGGTGGCACTTTTGAGGGAAAAGCTGAGGTGATGTTTAGGGGAGAGAATGCAGATTTGTGGAGTAGAAAAGAGTTAATCAATATTGTACAGGAAGGAAAATGTTGGGGGTAAAACTCAATGTAATCTGTAGCAGACAGAATGAATATATTGGAGTAAAATTGAGGTACTCAGTAGTAGACAAGAAAAATTTTGGAGGCAAAACCTGACAAAATCTCAAGAGTAGAGAATGAACACTTTGAGGGAAAAATGAGGTGATGAGCACTGAGCATGTAGGGAAAATCTGGGGCTAAATCTGAGCTAATCTCTAGAGGAGAGCATGAAGATACTGAGAGAACATGAGGGAATCAGTTGTGGGCAGATGGGGAAATTTTTGGGTAAAAATTATATGGAATAATCTGTAGAGTGAACATTTTGAAGTAAAAATTAGGTACACATGGAAAATTTTGGGGGTAAATCTTGACAAAAGCTCCATGGTAGAAAGTAAATAATAGTTTACTTAAACTAAAGGGAAAATTAGGGAATCAGTAATAGACAGGTAGGGGAATTTTGGGGGGCAAAACCTGAAATAATCTAAAGGTTGAGAAATAATATTTTTGGGTAAAAGCAAGGCAATAAATTGTGGACAGTTAAGGAAGATTTTGGGGGTAAAACTTAAGGTAATCTCAAGGGAGAGTGTGAACACTGACAAACTGAGGCAATCACTGGGGGTAGGCAAGGAAATTTGGGGGGTGAAACTTGTGAAGATCTGATGAAGAACTTGTGAAGGGCAGATCTCGGTGCACATTGAGGTAGAAATGAGGTGATCAGTAGTCAACATTAGGCAGAATTTGGGGGGCAAACCCTGAGGTAATTATGTAGGAACAATAAGTGGTTTTGGGAAAAAATCTGACATAATTTGTAGGGGACAGAATTAACATTTGGGGGATAAGAGAAATAACCTGTGTGGTTTTGGTTTTAAAATCTAGTTGGCAAAGAGGGGACAAAATGGACATTTTGGTAATAAAATCTGAGTTAATCTGTAGAGGAAACCATGGATATTTTGAGGCGAAAAGGAGGCAATCAGTACTAGGCAGGTAGGGAAAATTGGGGGGTAAAATGTGAGATTAGGAGAGAGCAGGAACATCCTGAGGTAAACTGAGGGAATTGCTGTGGACAGGTGGGTAAATCTAGGGATAAAATTTGAGGGAATCTCCATGGTAGAAAATGAATATTTTGAGGTAAAAAATTAGGTACTCAGTGGTGGAGAGGTAGGGAAGATTTCAGGGGTAAAATCTGAGATGATCTGTTGTAGCACAGAGGATGCACTTCATGGGGTAAACTGAGGTAATCAGTTACAGATAGGTAGGGAAATTACTGGGGCGGGATGAAAAACTGAAAGCATCCAAAGGGGAAAGAAGGAAAATACTGAGGTGGAAATGAGGAAATAGGGAGTGGATAGGTAGGGAAAAAATGGGAGTAAAGCTTGTGCTAATCTCCAGAGCAGAGAAAGAATGCTTTCTTGTAAAAAGTGAGGAAATCAGAAGGGGACCAACAGGGAAAATTTGTGGGGGAATCTCATGTAATCTCAAAGTGAGGGAAGGACTGTTTTGAGGTAAACTCGGGACTCCCTGTATCCTCCTCCTTGGCAGCAGCCAGCGGGGAAGGGAGAAGAGGCCTCGGGCTGGAGAGGGGCAGGAGAAAGGCACTGCAGGCAGAGGAACCCCCCTGGTGTCACCAGGGCATTTGTGGGGAACAGAATGGACACTGGGAGCAAATGGAGGTGATTGGATTGTCCCTTTTGGGGATGCTGGCATTTAGATCATTCCATCCATTTGGCTGCTGAAACTTCCCAGCCTAGGGCTTTGGCTGACAGGGCAGCACAAAGATTGTTCCCTGTGTGGTGCCCAGATTTGAGGTTCAGCTTTGCTGTTTATATGAATTAGAGCTATAGCCCTGAATTCCCTGCTGAATTCCTGCTGGAATAATCTCACAGTGCCTCATGCAGCATGGATATTCCCACACAGAGCTGCTTATTTAACACCAGTTGTGCCAGGAACCAGCAGAAGATCCAGGAAAGCTCAGTGGGATCAGGACAAGGACAGGTTGATATTCCAGAGCATTTCCTATTTATAACCCTTTGCTATTTATTCATCCCCCAGCCCCACCCATGTCTCTGGGGGCAGCTGACAGAGTTCCCTGGAACTCAGTGGGTTCCACCCCCTGAGCTCGGGCTCCAGGTGATGTTTGAAAGCAGCAGAGGGCGGTGGCCGGACGCGCTCCCGGCCGTGCTGAGGCAGCCCCTGTGCCCAGGGGAGGACATCTCTCCCTGCAGAAGCCAAGCTCATTCCAGAGCCTCGGGAGTGGCCTCTGGGAGTTCTTTTCCCTGAGGAAAGGGCTGCACATCCCTGCCTTCAGGGCACCTGCACTGTGACCCCCTGTGAAAGCTTCCCATCAGTTCTGCAGTTCCAGCTGGCTCCCTGAAAAACTCCAAACTTCATCCAAACAACACTTCATCCAACTCTGACCTTTTATTTTACGGCATCTCCGAGGGCATTGCTTGGGATTGAATTTCTGTGAGGGAAATTCCCTTGGCTTTAACGCTGCTGCTGGAGGCTGTCCCCAGGCTGGAAGGGAAGGGATTGGGGTGGCTGGGACATACCTGGTGGGTGTGTGGGAGCTCCAGGAGCTGGGCACCAGGAATTGCTGTCTGAGCTCCTCTGCAAACCCAACGTGCCGACATTCCCAGGCAATGCCAGCTGTTCTTGGGCTATTTTTGGGATGTCAGTGGGCTCTGTCCGGGCTGCAGCATCTCTGGGTGCCTGTTCAGAGCAGCCCCTGGCCAAGGAGCCGTGGGCAGCCCTTTATCCGTGCCCATCCCGGCGCTGCCCGGGCATCCCAGTGCCCATCCCCGGGATGTGCTTGGCACGCTGCCTGCCACGGGCAGGACACTGAGGCACAGCTCCTCCCCTGCAGGCACCAAGGACAGGAGGGGCTGCTTCCCTTCCTGGGGCTCGGCCTCCTCCCGCCCTGCACTCCCAGCCAGCTGGGACACACGGAGGGAACACCGAGGAACATTCCCGGCAGGGAGCAGGAGTCCCCGAGGGCTCCGTGCAGCTCTGGGCCTGAGAACAGCCCCGGCCTCAGCCCCCACCGTGACTTTGGGCTGTGAGCACTCACCTGCAGGAAACGCCCCTCTGCAGGCGGGACCAGCCCCGACACTCTCCAGAAGAACTTTGGCCACGGACCAAGGGAACCCTCAGGACTTGTCTTGCTTGTTTCTCCCTGGAAAGGGACATGGCACAAGCACCTTTGCAGCCATCAGGGAAATGCTGGAAAGGGCAGGAAATCAGGGTTATTGGAAGAGTTTTGTGCTGTCACACAACTGTTCACCTGTGTTGTTCCACAGTCAGATGCTGGCCATGGAGCTCTGCCCTGTGGACACTCCAGGGGCTGGTGTGTAAAGCAGCATCAGCATAAAAGAAGGAGGTACACTGGCATAGGAATTCCCTTGCTGGGACTTGGCATTCCCATCCCAGGCAGGACATTGCCATGACCTGACACTGGCTTGGTTGGAGCAGGGTGCTGAAAATGCCCAGGCTGTGGGTTCAGTCCCCAGATGAGCCATTCACATAAGGGTTCAACTTGGTGCTCCTTGTGTGTTCCTTCCCACTCAGGATATCTGATGACCTGGAAATAAAGACTAAACAGTTTTCACTGGCTTTTTAAACGCAGAGGTTCAACGCAGTAGAGAGTGCCAGCCACAGGGAAAGTGGGGGGAGGAAGGAGAGCATCAGGTCTCACCTGGCAGGTGTCGGATGAGCGGCTCGAGCAGAACCGAGCCCCGGCGGGGCCCCGACCCGCACCGGGCACAGCCGGAGCAGGAGCGGCAGCGCCGGGCTCGGCCCCAGCGCCCGGCCCGGAGCGGCTCCTCCGGCCCGCGGCGATGCAGCCCCGCTCGTTCCGCGGGGCCGCGGGCGGGAGCGCGCACCGGGGGCTCCGGGAGCGCGCACCGGGGGCTCCGGGAGCGCGCACCGGGGGCTCCGGGAGCGCGCACCGGGGGCTCCGGGAGCGCGCACCGGGGGCTCCGGGAGCGCGCACCGGGGGCCGCCGCACTCGCAGCCCCGCTCCGTGTCCGCCAGGGGGCGGCGCTGAGGGAGCGGCGGCCTCTGAGGGGTCCCGGGGCCGGCACGGGCGGTCCCCGCGCCCCGCCCGCTTCCAGCCGCGATCCAGCGCCTGCTCCGGGAAAGCGCCGCCCTCCTGCCGGGCCCGGCACCGGCACAGCCGCGGCTCCCCGCGGCCGCAGCGAGACCTGCCCGGAGCCCCAGCGGGACCGCAGCCCCGCACCGGCCGCAGTCCAAGCGGGAGCGGCAGCGCCGGGCTCGGTCCGCGCCCGTCCCGGAGCGGCTCTTCCCGCCTGCAGTGAGCCGAGTCCCTATTCCAGCCCCAATCCCGCGTCGGTTCCGCGGCCCCACGGCCCGCAGCCCGCCCGTCGACGGGGATGCGGCTCAGCCCGGCACCCCCAGCAAACACCGGCAGGACCCAGACCCGAATTCCCTGGGCCGGGTCCCGGCCCCACCTCAGCGCTTCGGGCTCCGCGCAGCACCGGGAGCAGCCCCCGGTCCGGGGCTCCGCACAGCGCTCCGAGCGACGGTCCTGCCGCGTCCCGGGATGAGCATCCACCGCACAAAGCGGAGCGGGCGCGGATCCGCCGGGATTTACGGGCGCGGGCGGGGCGGGGCCGGCTCAGGTGTGAGGGGCGGGCCCGGCTCAGGTGCGCGGGCCCCAGAGCGGCTGCGCGGGGCGGGGCCGAGGGGATTTAAGCCCCGGGAATCGCCTCAGGAGCCATTTGCCCTCTCGGCGGTTGGGGAGGAAGGTTGCGGCCGCACCGGGCTCCATATCTTTCTATCTCTGTATTTCTTTTCCTTTCTGCTTCTCTTTATCTCTTTTTCTCTCTCTCTCTCCCTTCCTTCCACCCCTTCCCCACCCCCTACACCCTCCCCCCCCACCGCCCCCCTCCCCCCTAGCCCTCCCCTCCCTCCCCCCCGGCCGGACCCCCCTACCCCCCCCCATCCCCCTACACACCCCAACCCTCCGCTACCCCTCCACCTTCCCCCCTCCTTCCTCCACGCTTCCTTCCCCCCCACCCCGGCTCCCACCTCTCTCTTCACCCTGCTCCCCTTCCCCCGAATTCCTCCCCACCTGCCCTGAATCCTTCCCCTCCTTCCTTCACCGTTCTTTCCCTTCTAACTTCCCCTTTTCCCCTTCTTTCCTCCTCTGCACCTTGATCCTCCCAGCTGTGCTCCATCCTCGTCCTCCACCCGTCCTGCCCTCCCTCACCTCACCTGCCCCTGTCCCCCTCCCTGCTCCCCGCTCACCCCGACCCCCCCCACCTGCCCTCCTTCCTTGGCCCACCCTGACCGCCCCCGCTGTTCCCCTGTTCCCGTCCTCTGTCTCCCCCTCCCTCTTTCCCCCGCAGCTGCGGGGCTCGGGGCGCCGGAGAATAAAGCCCAGAGGGCCGGAGCCCGGCGCCCCCCGCTGTCCCTGGAGCCCCCACACGGGGCCGGGCCCGCTCGGCGGGTCCCCCCACACCGGTCAAACACACCGCCCGACACCGCCGGGGCTCCGGCTTTCCCTACATCACACTGGGGGTTCCCGGGGGGGGGACGGGGCTGGGGGTCAGGGAGGGCCCCCTCCTCCGGAGGGGGTCCCGGGGTGGGGGGTGGGTTAGGGGGGGAGGGCCCCCTCCGGAGGAGGGGGTCCCTGGGAGGGGGTCGGGGTGGGCCCCCTCCGGAGGAGGGGGTCCGGGGGAGGGGGTGGGGCTGAGGGGGGCACTCCCCCCTCCAGTCCCGCCCCCTGCCCCGGATCCCCTCCTCCGGACGGGGCTCATCCCGGCCCCTTCCCCGGGACCCCTCCTCCGGACCGGGGCCCGAGGGAGGGAGGGGGCGGGTGGGGTGGGAGGGGGGCAGAACGGGAGGGGCCGTTTGTTTGTCGGGTGATCTCTGTGTGTGCTCACGCTGCAGAGTGACGTGACCCCCTCTGCTTCCCCCCCCCCCCCCCCCCCCCCCCCCCCCCGCCCCCCCCCCCCCACCCGCCCCCCCCCCCTCCCCCGGGCCCCGGTCCGGAGGAGGGGTCCCGGGGAAGGGGCCGGGCTGAGCCCCGTCCGGAGGAGGGGATCCGGGGCAGGGGGCGGGACTGGAGGGGGGAGTGCCCCCTCCGCCCCGCCCCCCTCCCCCGGACCCCCTCCTCCGGAGGGGGCCCACCCCGACCCCCCCCGGGACCCCTCCTCCGGAGGGGGCCGTCCCCCCCAGCCCCCCCCTCACCCCGTGACCCCCTCCTCAGGAGGGGGCCCTCCCTAAACCCCCCCCCCCAGCCCAGGACCCCCTCTTCCAGAGGGGGCCCATCCCACCCCGGGACCCCCTCCTGAGGAGGAGGCCCTCCCTTCACCCTCCCCAGGACTCCCTTCCTGAGAAGGGGGCCCCCGTGACCCCCAGCCCCGACGCTGCCGGGGAGCCCCCAGTGCGATGTGGGCAAAGCCGGAGCCCAGGCGGCGTCGGGCGGCCCTTGACAACCGCACTGGGGGACCCGCCCAGCCCCGTATGGGGTCCAGCGAGGGCAGGGGGCGCCGGGCTCCGGCCCTCTGGGCTTTATTCTCCGGCGCCCCGAGCCCCGCGGCTGCGGGGGAAAGAGGGAGAAGGGGATAGAGGAGGGGTCAGGGAGGGATGAGGTGGGGTACGGAGAGGGGTTGGGGGGATTGGGGAGAAGGAGGGGGAAAGGGAAAGGCCGAGTGGGGAGAGGGATGGACAGAGGAGGGATAGAGGGGGAAGAGAGGGGAGTCGGGCTGGGGAGAGGGTAGGGAGAGGGCCGAAAGGAGGAGGGGATGTACAGGGGAACAGGGAGAGAGGGCAGGGGAGGCTGAGGAGAGGGGAGAGGACGCGGGGGGCTGGGAGGGAGAGGGGGGATGGGGGAGAGAAAAAGAAGCTGGAGGGGTAGAAAAGAGGGGATAAAGCGGGGAAGAAGGAGGAGGATAAGGGGCAGGAGAAAGAGGGGGAAGAAAGAGCGGTAGAGGAGGCATCGCCTGAGCCCCGCCAGGAGAGAGCGGCCCAGCAGCAGCCTCCCCGAGCTCTGAGGGAGCAAATGGCGCCAGCGGCCATTTCCGGGCATTAAATCACCTCGGCCCCGCCCCGCGCAGCCGCGCTGGGACCCCGCGCACCTGAGCCGGGCCCGGCCCCGCCCCGGGACCGCCCCTGAGCCCGGGACCGCCCCAGAGCCCCGGGACCGCCCCAGAGCCCCGGGACCGCCCCTGAGCCCCGGGACCGCCCCTGAGCCCCGGAACCGCCCCAGAGCCCCGGGACCGCCCCTGAGCCCGGGACCGCCCCTGAGCCCGGGACCGCCCCTGAGCCCGGGACCGCCCCTGAGCCCCGGGACCGCCCCTGAGCCCCGGGACCGCCCCTGAGCCCCGGGACCGCCCCAGAGCCCCGGGACCGCCCCGGGACCGCCCCTGAGCCCCGGGACCGCCCCTGAACCCCGGGACCGCCCCAGAGCCCCGGGACCGCCCCTGAGCCCCGGGACCGCCCCAGAGCCCCGGGACCGCCCGGCCCCGGGCCCCGCCCTGCCCGGGATGGCGGCGGGACCATCGCTCCCGGCCCCGCCCCTCTCACCTGGGCCGGGCCGGGGCTGCGAGCGGCACCGGGACCGGGGCCTGGCTCCGGGTCCTGCCGCTGTCTCTTGGGGCCCCGGGCGGTGCCGCCTCTCCCCCGCCGGGCGGGCTGCGGGGCCCGGCCCCGCAGCACTGAGTTGGGCTTGGGGCCGGCACCGGGACCGGCACCGGGACCGGCAGGAGCCGCTCCGGGCCGGGCGCTGGGGCCGAGCCCGGCGCTGCCGCTCCTGCTCCGCCCGCGGCCGGCGCGGGGCCGGGACCCGCCGGGGCTGGGCCGGGCCCGGGCAGCCGCCGGGATCCCGTGCTCAGCCCGACGCGCCGGGCCGGGCTCCGCTCGGAGCCCTGAGCCCCTCCCGGCTGCCCGCGCCGAGCCCCAAGCGCGGCCCTGGGGCTCCGCCGCCAGCCCCGCCCGCGGCGCTCCGTCGCTGCTGCGGAGCTCTCGCTGCGGCCGGGGGAGCGCGGCTTTGGGCTGTGCCTAAGGCACGGCTCGGAGCTCAGAGACACGGACTCGCCCCGGCCGAAAGAGCCGCCTGCAGCACCAAAACACGGCCTTTGGCCTTGCAGTCAAGTCCAACAAAACGCTGCACTTCGGCTTCTCTTGGTGAGCCCAAACACTCAGCACTTGGTCTCCTCCTCAAGCCCTGCAAACACAGCATTTAGTGCCTGTTCCTGAGCCCCAGCTCTGGCTGTGGGACCCTGCTCTCAGGACTCCAAAACGCTCGATTTAGTCTCTGCTTTTAAGCTCGAAGCCCGATTTAGCACCCCCAAAAAGCAGCACTGGGTGTCTCTTTGTGAGCCCCAAAACTACCCCAGTCCCTCACGTTTGGAGTCCCCACAAGTGCCCCGGGCCATGGGTGGACCCAGCTGGGCACCAGCAGCAGCTCCCTCACCCCCTGTGGGATGGGGAAGAAACCAGAGACAAAAATCCAACTCACACTTTAATAATGGAAACCAGTCAAATACAATCATTTAATATTAATGACAACACATAATAACAGTGAGAGCAAAAATAACAGTGAAAAATAATGAACAGGAAGGAGAGAGAGAAAAACCCCTCCACACCCCCCTTTAACATTATAAATCCAAAATGTAATCCAGAGCACCACAAACTCCCTCTGTGGGGAATTTCCATATTCCTGTTACTTTCTCTGTGGTCCATCCTGGGGATTTGTGGACTAAGGAAGGCA
Source organism: Vidua chalybeata (assembly GCF_026979565.1). Taxonomy (NCBI): domain Eukaryota; kingdom Metazoa; phylum Chordata; class Aves; order Passeriformes; family Viduidae; genus Vidua; species Vidua chalybeata. The sequence goes on along the minus strand of NC_071535.1, from coordinate 56,031,948 downwards.
CTGGCTGCTCCTCTGGGCAAGGGAAAGGCTCCTGTGCTATTCCCAAAACCAGAACACCTGGAATTAGTGTCCTGGGAGCCCAGTCTGGTCCTTCCAGTCACTGGGGGTCACCCAGAGGGTCTTTACCTGAATAAAGTGAAAATGACATCCTGGTCCAGTTCATTTCCAGCAGGATTGGACACTCCTGGCCAAGGTAACCAGTCCATGGAAGTTGGACCGGTGACAATCCAGGAGGATTTTAAGTTGGATTCCTGCAGATTTCATTGTGCAGAAGCTCCAATTCTTCTGGGCACCTCTTGTTTAAATGTTTCCCTGCTGGAAGAGGTCAATTAGTCTTTTTCATGGCCAGATTGCCAGAGGCAGGGAAAACCAACCAGCATTCCCTGCACATCTCCATCACTTCCATGTCCACCTGCAAGGAGTGGCTGAAGGACAGGAGCCAGCCCAGGACAGGCTCAGAGGTGAGGCTTCCAGCCCAAATCATTCCATGATGATTCCACAATCTCTCCCTGCATTAATTTTGCATTGTTTCCTCTCAAATTTAAATGATTTATTAAAGGAATCACTTAAAAATGGTTCCAGGAATGAAATAGGGAGTGTCAGACACTCAAAATCATTCCCATGTGCATCAAATCATTAGTAATTGGAAGCCTGTTCCCTTATCTCTGTCCTTGTTTAGCTTTCCTGGAAATCCTTAGGATCCCACAGTTTCTCAGAGACATCAGCTGGAATTATTGGAAGGTTTGCTCTGTCAGAAATCCAGGGGGGGTTAGAACACTTGTTCCTCTGCATCTTTATCCCTTCCCCAGGTTTCCCCCAGAATGGTGTTGTAGGAAAAGTTTGGAATTACTAGAAATGCATCAGGTTCTAGTTAAGAAGCCCTCTGCTTCTCAAGTGTTTCAAAATTTGTGGAATTACCCCCAAACATGCCCTAGGACACTGCTGTGAAAACACCAATCAGAGGAACATCCTGAAAAGAGAAAACCGCCTCCAGCAGCAGCAGGAATGATCCCATTTCTGTTCTTACCTGGTCTCCAGCTGCTCCTGCCAGAGCTCCCAACAGCCACTGCCATTCCTAAACAGGAGCTATGGAGGGCACTCCTGCTGTCCATGAGGGTGAGGAGGCAGTTTGGGATGTTCTTTGCTGTGCAATCAGACAAGAGAGTGTCAATGATCCTGTGGTCCCTTCCAAGCCAAAGCAGCCCGTGATTCCATGGTATGACCAGCACCTCTCCCAGTTCCATCCCAGAAACATCCTCCCACTAACCCAGGATTTCCCCCTTCCTCTTTTTGCTCCACATCAGGGATGAGCTTCCAAGTGCCACAGGCATGGGAATTTGAAGTGTCCTGAAGGCACCTCCACTCACACTTTAATTTTAAGCCCTCTACCACTGATGACTTTGGATGTTCTTTTGTTAGGAACACCCCACCTCTGCTTCTTTAGGCATTTTCATGTGGGAGATAAAATAAATGTGGATAAAAGTTTGTAATGCAGCTTCCAAGTCAAGTTCCTTGCTAGGAAATGACTCCAGCTCTCTGTTCTCTGTTTAAACACAGCCTGGCCCTTCATGGCTGCACACTCTGAGCTACACAACTTGTAAGCTGGCAAGTAACAGCAGCTGAGGTCTCATTCCCTGAAAAACAGGGATTGGGGGCTGCATTTGGATACATGCAGGCAGGTTTGGGTCACTTCAGAAAGCTTCAATCCCTGTTTTTCAGAGATTCCATCAGGGATAATGACCTTTCCACAAATACCTCCTAAGGCACATGAGAACCTGAGTAAGAAAATAGAATCAAACCCTTTGTTCCATTGGCCTCTCACCCCAAATTCCAACAGGACAGACAAGTCCCTCTCCTTGGAAGGCAGCATCTCCTACCTGGACTTGTGCCTTCCCCAGCCTTTGGTGGCCGCTGTCTCCATCCTCCCACACCTCCTCATCTTCCTCCTCGGCAGGGTTGCCTTCCTCATCCTGCAGAGCAAGCACAGGGACAGGCACCAGCCTGCTCATCCCCAGCCTGGGCAGCAGGGACGGGCTGGTGGCACCCTCTGGATGTCACCCCCTGCCTGGTGCCATCCCTGCTCCGCGGCCCGTTCCCGTTCCTGGCTTGGCAGCTCCTTTTAACGGGATGTTAAACCACAAACGTTTGCTCTGCTGGGCTGGGACAGCAGAGACTCCCCCGAGGCAGTGGGCAAAGCTCCTGTTCCCACATCCTCTGCCTCCCACAGCCCTGCTGGGGCTGGACAGAGCAAAGGAAACTCCTCAGCTCCTGCTGGAAATTTCCTCCTGTGCCCATAAACCCCGAGAAATCGTGGCTGTTCCATGCCTGGAAGTGTCCAAGGCCAGGCTGGATGGGGCTTGGAGCACCCTGGGCTGTGGATGGAATGGCAGGGGATGGAATGAAATGATCCTTAAGGTCCCTTCCCACTCAAAGCATTTGGGGATTCCAGGATGATTCCATGATTTCTCCATGCATCTATTTTGTATTGTTTCCTCTCAAATTTAAATTCCCAAGTTTAGATGATTTATTAAAGGAATCACTTAAAATTATTCCAGGAATAAAAAGGGAAGCATCAAACATTCAAGAATCATTCCCATGTGCATCAAATTATTATTAATTTGATTCCATCATCTCTGTCTTTCTTCTTCATTCCTAGAAATCCTTAGGATCCCACAGCTTCTCAGAGACATCAGCTGGGATTATTGGAAGGTTTGCTCTGTCAGAAATCCAGGGGGGGTTTAGAACACTTGTTCTTCTGCATCTTTGTCCCTTACCCAGATCTCCTCTAGAATGGTGTTGTGGGAGAAGTTTGGAATTTCCTAGAAACAGACCAGCTTCACATTTTTTCCCCTCTGCTTCTCAACTGTTTCAAAATTTGTGGAAACCCTCAATGTGTCCTAGAACACTGCTGTGAAAACGTCAATCAAAGGAACATCCTGAAAAGGGAAAACCGCCTCCAGCAGCAGCTGGAATTATCCCATCAGACAAGAGAGTGTCAATGATCTTGTGGTGCCTTCCAAGCCAAAGCAGCCCGTGATTCCATGGTATGGCCAAGCACCTCTCCCAGTTTCTTTCCAGAAACATCCTCCCACTAACCCAGGAGGGTTTTTTCTGCACCACATCAGGGATGTGCTGCTGAGTGCCCCGGGCAGGGGACGCCTCAGCATTCCCTGTGGTGCCTCAGCATTCCCTGCGGTGCCTCAGCATTCCCTGGGACACCTCAGCACTCCCTGGCATGCCCCAGCATTCCCAGGGATGCCCCAGCATTCCCGGAATGTCTCAGCATTCCCGGGATGCCCCAGCATTCCCGGGGATGCCGCTCCACGGCGATCCCGCGGTCCAGCGCCGTCCCGGGCTGCAGTGCCGGGCGCTCCCCACGGGGCGGCAGCACCGGGCGCTCCCAGCCCGGCCGGTCCCGGTGTCTCGGGCCCGGTCCCGGCTTTAACCCGCCCTGACCCGGCGGGGCCGCGGACACCGCGGGCAAAACCCCCCTGATCCCCTGGATTTCACCCTCCAAGGCACAGGATCGCAGCATTTCCTGAGCCGGAAGGAACCCACGGGGAGCATCGAGTCCAAATCCTGGCCCCGCACAGGACCCCAAGAATTCCCCCCTGTTCCCGGGAGCCGTGTCCAGACCCCGGCTCTTTCCCCAAGATCCTAAAAACGCAGCGGGGCTGGGAGAAGGATGACGACGGGGTTTTTAAATACATGTCTCGTTATACGATCGTTCTATAGATCCGTTATGTGTCCTTATCGGTAATCCTGCAATCAATATGTCCCTTACATCTCGCTACACATCCTCACACGTCGCCTTCACGGCGGCGGCTCCAGTGACCGACGGAAGCCCCGCCTGACCCCCCACTCCCATTCCCGCAGTCAGACCAGGTTTCCTTCCCGGCTCCAGCCCTGCGGCAGTCTCAGGTGTCTCGTTCCATAAAGCAAATTATTCACAGCAACACAGAGCCAACCCGAGCTGGTCGCTCCGGAGAGCACCGACCACCTCATCCTTACCCCAAACTGTGCATTCTCTCCCCTGCACATTAATTCAGATTCTACCCCAAAATGTTCATTTTGGCCCCTACAGAATCCGCCCCAGAGCGACGACCCGGGCCCCGCTCGGCCGAGGCAGCTCCCGCTGCTGCCGCCTTCCCGCTCCGTGTCCCGGGACGGGGCAGCCGTCCCTGCACCGGGACAGCGATCCTGCACCGGGACAGCCATCCCTGCACCGGGACACCCATCCCTGCACCGGGACACCCATCCCTGTACTGGGACAGCGATCCCTGTGCCGGGACAGCCATCCCTGTGCCGGGACAGCCATCCCTGTGCCGGGACACCGATCTCTCCACCGGGACAGCGATCCCCGTGCCGGGACACCGACCCGCAAGGCCCCCGCCGCCCGCTCAGGGTTCTCCCCGTTCCCCGCTCACCTCCGAGCCCGGCGCCGCCGCCCCCGGTGCCCCCGGGCCGGCCCCGCTGCTCCCCGGGCTCCGCCACTGCCGCTCCCGGCTCCGCGCCTGCGCTCCGGGCGCTGCGGCGTTTCCTTCCGGGAGCAGCCCCGGCCTTGACCCTGGATAGAGAAATATATTTGTATTTTCAAACCCTCTAGCTCCGTAATCAGAATTCCTTATAGTGTATATCCTGTCTATAACACAGCAGACACAAGGTTTTATTTCGGAATCAGTTTTTAAATGCATTAAAATTTCTCAGAATATACAAAAATGGGAATATTTGCAGTTTTCAGTATATTACACACAAACCCCTCATGAATTTCCAGGCATTTTGCGGCTGTAACCTCCCTTTTTTGGAGGGATCATGTCGGAACCTAAGGTGTCCCTCAGACACTCTTGGATGTTCTGGGTCCAGGTCAGAAGCCTCTGAGACCCTGGCAGGCAGCCGGAAACCCCTGTGGTTTTGAAGTTGATCCATGGAACAATTTACCAACCTTGCAGGAAGAACAAGAAATCACAAAAGTTTAGATATTATAATAGAAGTAGTCACAAAGTAAAAGGAAGGATTTTTGAGTGCTGTACAGGGGGGGTTTAGGCCTTGTACAGAGGGGTCTGAGTTTTGTACATGGGGGTCAGAAGTTCTAAGATGGAGGGATTCCTGTGTGCCCTGTCCTCCTTCTTTCTCCTTCCTATCCTCCATGTACTTGGTAATGTTGGCACTCACAGATTGGTTTAGAGTAGAAAGTCACTGTTCAATATAGGTGATAGACATTGGGGAAAAACTATAAATATTTAATACGTAATGTGTGATATAAAAGATACCGCCCTTAGGCGGGCGAGACAGAGACAGAGACAGAGACAGAGACAGAGACAGAGACAGAGACAGAGACAGAGACAGAGACAGACGAAGAGAGACAGAGAGAGACGCAGAGGGAGAAGGAGTCAGAGAAAATGTCAGGGAGTGTGTGTGCCTTGAGATAACATGCAATAAACTACCTTGAGACCGGACAACTGAAGACTGCTGAGTCTTTCTTTGAAGGCCCAGGTTGGAGGAAAGACTCTACCACCTCCTGGGGTCACCCCAATCTGGGGGTGAGCCCCGTCAGGATCTCACTCGGGCCCCCTCGTCCCTCACTCACCTGGTCCTCCACCACAATGGGCTGTGCCGAGTGACACCATCACCCTCCAGACTCCCCCAGCCCTTTTTCCTGCCCGCCCATAGGAGGCACAGGGAATGTCCCTGAGGATGGTGCCTTGTCCTGGATTGTCCCACGGGACACTGCAAAGTGCTTGAGGAGGGCAAGCCCCGCTCAACAACTACCAAACCTCCCGGGTGTTATCCGCACCATTACCATTGTTACCAAATCTAGTAAAGAAGAATTCCTTATCCCAGTTAAATCCAGCACAGCAGCCAGCACACCCTGTCCCTGCTCATCTCACAACTGGACACCTCCAGAAGGATTCTGTGAGGGACAGGGTCAAAACTCCTACTACAATCCCAAAAATGAACAGGCTCTGCCTTCCCATCACCTCTGAGCCAGGAGACCTTATGGCAGCAGGATAAGAAACCAGTTAGACAGGAATTTCGCTCCGTTATCCTGAGCTGCCTGTGCCTGACGTAGGCACTGTCCTTGAATTGCTTTCCCAGCAGGGTACAGTATGACCTTCTCCAACATTTTTCTGGGTAAGAAGTTAGATTATCAGGGCTGGAGTTTCCTGGAAAAGTCCAAGCGGGATACAGCTGGAGAATGCCCAGCGAACAATGGAGCTCCTCAGGCTTCCAGGACCTTGGGTGGAAGATTGAGGTGGTGCCTTCTGGGACATACTGGGATGAATCCCATACAACATCACAGCCTCATGGATACTGAAATGGTCCAAGTGGTCCCCAGTGATCTCAAATGGAAAATCACTGCCCTTCCTCCCCCACTGGACACACAGATAAGCCAGCGGTGCTTGGCAGAGCCAGGGCGGCAGCGGGAGGGCAGGTGATGGGACAAGGACACTGGGAACAGCTAAAAGCAGAGAGGACGCCCAGAGAGCCGAATTCCCACAGGACTCTGCCACCCTGAGTGGGTCTGCTGGCTCCAGAAGGATGCTTGGTGTGGCTTTGGGCATTGGGGTCCTGCTGGCCCTGGTGGGCTGCACAGCCACCGAGGGCTGTGGTGAGTGCCAGCCACCCACGGAGAACCAGGAGAGAGCACGGATGGGATACAGGATCCTGCTGACCTCCCCTCTCCTTCCAGTGGCCCCGCAGGATATGGTCTCCCAGCTGCTCCAGCGCTTGGAGGGATCTGTAAATCTTGAGGAGGCGGCGAATCCCAGTGTCCTGCTGGCCATGAACCTGGCTGGGGGGGACAGTGAGGGTCCCATCCACAAGTGGCTGCTCCAGGAGATCAAGGAGGAGGCAGTGAGGAGAGCCCAGAAAGGTAGGGAGGGAAAGGAGGGAAGGCACCAGCTCCTGGGGGACCGGGTTTCCGCCAGTTCTTGGGGTGCCCAGCCCAGCACAGCCTGGCTGCCCCCTTGTCCCCACAGATATGACCTCGGGACAGGTGGCTCTGCACGTCCTCGCCCTCCTCTCCTCCTGCCAGGATCCCCAGCATGTCCATGCCCTGGAGCAGACTCTCGACCTGATCCGTGTCCTGCAGCAGAAAACAGATGAGGAGATGGCCAAACTGGGTTTGTTGGGACTTGGGGGCCTGGGGGTGTCACTGTCCCCACACCTTGTCATCTTGCCACTCTTTGCTTTCAGAGGCCGAGGGGATTCCCAAAACTACCCTGTACAGCGTGGGCCTGGACACCCTGGCCCTGTGCCTGGCTGAGGCGGGTGGCGCTCAGGGGCCATCAGTGGCCCTGGCCAAGCAGGTGCTGAGCCCTGAGAGCCACATCTCAGTGGGTAAGGAACTCTGCTCCCACAATCCCACTCCTGGGGTTCCCTGAGCCTTGGCAGTGACTCCAGGATCCCACAGACACCCAGGCCATGGTGGCATTGGCGCTGGCCTGCGTCTACAACTATGTGGAGCTCCAGGACGTGCAGGATCTGCTCCGGGAGGCACTTTGGACAGTGAGCAACAGCTTCCTGGATGAGCAGGAGAAGAGGAATGGCATGATCGGGAATATCTACAGCATGGGGCTGGCCCTGCAGGTAGGGGAGGTGCCAGGGAAGTGTGGCATCATGGCCACCTGGTCCCACTCCCAGATGTGTCATTCCATGTCCCACCCAATCCACAGGCACTGGAGGCCACGAGGAAGTTTTATGCCCCACGGAAGTGGGACTGTGCCCAGGCCTTCTCCGTGGTGTACGCCCACGACTACCAGCAGCCCATGGCCATCGCCCAGGTGCTGCCAGCCCTGGTGGGCAGGTCCTACCTGGATGTGGCTGGCCTAGACTGTGCTGCCGCCAAGAATATGTCCCCAGGCCGACAGTTGCCCCTGTCCCCAATGCTGGGGACACACGGCATTCCCAGAGGTACGCCGATCCCACCTGGAGTCGCCCAGACCCCGCAGGGATGATGTTCCCACCCTGTGCCTGCTGAGGGTGTGCCAGGTGCCCACCCTCCCGCTCTCTCCCTGCACAGCCCCCATCCAGGTGCATTACTCCATCACCAACACGCTCCAGGGAAAACACTTCCACTACTCCACCTCAGTGACAGTCCCAAGTGGCTCCACTCTGCTCCAGGTGATGGAGGTGGCAGCAGAGGAGAACCCCCAAACCTTTAGGTGAGAGCCAGGGTGGCTTTGGAGGCAGGATTTGGCATTTCCCCAGCCAGGCCTGAGCCTCCTCAACTCTTCCGCAGCTTCCAGACGGAGCAGACATCCTGGGGTCCCTATGTGACCTCCATCCACGGGCTGGCTGGCAGCACGGAGGACAGGACCTACTGGCAGTTCCTCAGTGCTGGGGATGCCCTCGATGAAGGTGGGGGAGGAGGCCAGGGATGGTGCAGGGGAGCCTGTGGTGGGGAGCTCCATGTCCCAGCCTCACACATCCCTCTGCTGCAGGGGTTGGCATCTACAAACCACACGATGGGGAGCACATCGAGGCCATCTTCAGCACCTACTGACACCACCAAGACACCCTGCACCCCTCCATGGAACAATAAAGTGCCATTCCACCATGTCCCCCTTTGTGTGTGTGTCTCAGGAAGAAAACACAGCTCCCATCCCTTTTGTCTTCCTTCCTGCTTAATTCCATGAGCTCAGCTCCTCTCCTTCTCTTCCCCAGCACCACACACAAACACAGCCTCACCCAAACTTCATGGAGTCAATTCCATCTTGGACATCAACAAAGCCTTTCCCCAGCAGCCACAGGCTTGTTCCTCCAGCCACATTGCTGTGCTTCAGTTCAACCTACTCTGATCCCCACACAAACTCTCATGGCATTAATCAGATGCAATTATCTCCATTTGATTATTATAATCCCAATTAGCATCAGCCTCAGGCCACCAGTTGCATTTCCCCCTGGAAATCCACAGGTGGTGGCCTGGGGTTGCAGCTGATTCTAATCCCCACTCTGTGACTCCATCTCTGGCCAGGAGTCACCAGCACCTCTCAGCTGGGTCCCAACTGCTCCCTCCCAGCCAGCCCCATTCCCTAAACCCACTGGGCCCTGTCCAGCCAGACCTTCAGCCTAGAGCTGCTCCCAGCTGGACCCTTCCCACCCAAAGCATTGTACGATTCCACAGACACTGTCTCCAGAAGGAGCTGGGAGGGGCGGGATCCAAACTCTTTCCAATAGCCTGAAAACCAACATCCACCACCTTCCATCATCTCTGCTACATGTGGTCTTATCCCAGACATCAAACCAGTCACACTGGAGCATCCTGTCTGACTCAACCCATGGTGACGGTGCCACCCTCCAGGTCCTTCCCTGACCACACAGATAAGCTGGCACCATGTGGCAGTGCCACAGCAAGTGTAGGATATCAGTTTCTCCACTGGAGATGACATTCCTGCCCTGTGGTGCATGGGATGTCCCGGGTACCCAGTCTGCCCCTCTTCCCCCTGCTAAATCCCATCTTGATGCAGTTCTCCATCACCATCATGCTCCATGGAAAACACGCTGCTCTGCCTCAGTGGTTTGGATGTTTGCTTTTGGTAGGATTCACAGGGTTCATTTTCTTCACAGTGTGTGGCACAACCCTGGGTTTGGATTCAGGATGGGAATGCTGTGAATAACACAGAGATAGTTTGGCAGTTACAGAGAAGAGCTTTTCCTCCTCCAGCACTTTGCAGTGTCCCATGGGACAATCCACGTCCCCGGCTCTGTAGCCAGGAGGTGAGACCATCATCCTGCTCTTCATCACTGTGTCCTACTTGCCTGAGAATCTTTCCATCTGTTCTGCTCCAGAGGGCCACCAGTGCCCACCAGCCCCTTGCCCCTGGAAGCAGTGGGGTGCGCTGGGGCCATGAGCGCTGGGGTGAGGCGGGGCTGTGATGTCACACAGGTGTCCCACCCGCAGCACTGTGACATCAGCACGGTGTCTCTACAGGACACGTGACACCACCCTCTGGCTCTCAGCATGGCCACGATGGGACACGGATGAAGCCATGAGTTTCCTGCTCCCCACGCTTGTCCTGCTGGTGGCCAGCACGGCCGTCCTGCTGGCCACCCGCATTTGGAAGGTGCGCAAGCGCCTCGGGAGCCGGGCCAGGGGGTCGCGGTGCTGCCGAGCGGCCCCGGGGGCTCCCGGTTCCCCCCCGGCTGAGGAGACCCCTCGCCACGGCCCGGCCGCCCCGGAGAGCCCCCTGTACATCCCCTGCGGCTGCGGCCCCTGCTGCACCCCCTGTGTGACAGCGGCCCGGGAGCTGCAGGACCTGGTGACGCCGCTGTGGCCCGAGGTGTCCTTCCCGCGGGACTCGGAGATGTGGCAGCTGTTGTGGGAGGACCTGGAGCAGCTGCTGGAGCCAGGCCAGCTGCCCTGCTGTGCCTCCTCCAGCTCCCCCAGCTCCTCTGGGAGTCCCCAGCCCTCCAGGAGCCGGCGCCCAACAAGACCCCTGATCCGTTGGAAAACATCTGCTGCTGGAAAAGGCTCAGTCCTCCGCAGAGCCCAGCGCTGGTTGAGATCCTCCACCCTTCCAAGAATGTCCATCCCTCGGAAAGGCTCCTCCATTCCCATCCAGACCCTCTGTGACCTGTGTTGTGCTCCAACTGGAACCTGGCCTGTTCCTGCCAAGAAGCAAGTGGAAGTGTCCTGGAGCCGCCGGTGCCCAATCCACAGCTCCCAGGATCCTGTGGCGGAGCCATCTGGGCAGACTCTCCGCACACTGCTGGACAAGAGGCTCCAGCAGCAAAGACAGCAGTTCCCATGTCAGGGATGCTCCCTGGAGTTGGCTGTGAAGGACAAGGCTAAGGAAGATCTCCACACCTGGGATATTTATAGCAAAGGTTTCCATCCCTGCCAGAGCCTCCATGAGATCTGCTGGACTCCAGATGGAGGAGCCCACATGGACAGATCTCCTTGCTGCCTTGGAGCTGTGGCTATCCACAGAACTCACCAGATACCCATGGCCAGGAAAAGCCTGGACATACAACTGGGAGCCCAAGCCATTCCAGCAAAGCATTCCCAGCAGCAAGTGTCCCTGAGCCGCTGGTGCCCAGTGCACGGCTGCCAGGACACTGCAGCAGTGCCGCAGGAGAAAACCCTCCGGGCAGCGCTGGACAAGAGGCTCCAGCGGGAACGGGAACACAAGGGAGCTCTCAGGAGATGGCTGGCACAGCTCAGGATGCAGCTTGTGGCAGCAGCTGGCACACTCCGTACCGTTCTTTGTGCTGGATAAATTCGGGGTTTCCCCAAGCTGTCTGAGAGTTCCCGCTGTTCTGCTTTCCACTGGGACAGGGTTCCTTTCTTCCCAGGAGCTGGCACATACTGGGTTTGGATTCAGGATGGGAATGCTGTGGGTAACACATGGGTCATGGTCCAGCCAGATGGAAAATTGGGATGAAGAAGTTGAAAATTCATTTCATTAGAACTAAGAGGTGGAAAAGGGGAAAAGGTGGAAAAGTATTCCAGTCTTCCCATGGGGAGACCGCCCACACCTGAGAGCCTGAAATCCCCTGTGCCCTCTCTGATTGGCTCTGCTGGGTCTCTAGCTTCCCACAGCACTTGCTCCCAGGATAAAGAGTAGAACTGGAATTCATTAATAATAACATCAGTGTCAGAAGCAGTGGGAATCTTTGTTTGGAATGAGAAATGGAGGAAAGACAGAGTGAAATACCACGAAGCACCAGCTAGGGAGAAGGTGGTGGAAAAGCAGCTTTTAGAATTGGTAAATTTCCCAGACTTATTTCCAGATATTATTATTTTAAAATAACTTTTTATCTCTCCACCACAAAACCATTTCTGTACCTATGAAGATATTTGGAGATAAATGTTTAAAAACTTCTGGGGAAAAACCCATTATGGATTGAAACATGGAAGAGAATCCACAGCAAGGAAACATAAATCCCAATTTTAGCAAGATTAGTGCATAATAAATATTAAATATTTATTTCCCCACAAAACAAACCAGCTTCTTATTTTCCAAACTAGCAAAGAGCAGACTCACGGATTTTTGATGTCTACAAAGCATCCAGAGAGCTCAAAATTTGAATTCTTTGTGTTCCAGACTGTGTTTTGTCAGCTGTTACAGAATTCCCTCTGAAACTGGGATTTTTCATTTAAAAACATAGTTTAAGCCACTTCTCTAGAGAAAAAAGAAACAATGTCTTTATGTTCAAATTTTATTCTGAAAACAAAACCCATCCTGTGGCTCTGACAAGCAAAAAACTATAGAAAAAACACAATAAAATAAGAAATAAAAGGTTTTAATTCCCACCGTGGGACCTATAAGTGTGTACAATACAGGAAAAATGCCTCTGGAATTCAAGGACTGAAGAGGCTGCAGTTCTAGGCTTATGGATATTTTTATTTTTAAGCATTTCTAAGGAAATTTCAGTCTGGGAGAGCTGCAAACTGGGCTCAGCTTTCCTTGGATTATGCACTAAAAGCGGGCTAGGACATTGCTGGAATTGAGACCACAACTGGGTTTTGAAGAAGAGGAGTGACTACGAAAAGGAGTGACTACCTTAATGAATTCTCATTAAAGTGAGAATTTTACCTCATTACTTGAAGCCTCCTTCCCAATTCCAGCTTGCCTTCCACTCCTATCTTTCCAGTTTCTGCTTGCATCTACCTTTTCTGGGATGGATGGGATCAGGCTGAAATCTGATTTGTCCTGAGTCTGCTCTGGAGGTGTTCAGCTTTCAGAATTCTGAAATCTGGGTGTGTTTGTGCCCAGAAGTTGTTCCACTCCTGCGGACCTCATCCGTTCCTTCCCAGCACTAACACGCAGCACTGACACACAACTGTCATTAGTCTAAAATTCCTCACTAAGCCCCCCAAGAACCCAATCCCAGAGGTCTGTGGGCACCCAATCTGGTTATTTTGCCTTTTTAGTCTTTGTGGCCGTGGTGCCGTTGGGCTTGGAGTTGGTCTTGGCTTTCTTCTTGGCCCCTCCCTTGGGCTCCGGCTCCTTGCGCTTGGCCGAGGTGATGGATCCGGTGACCTTGAAGAAGTCGTCGAGCCGGCCCTGGGTGCTTCCCTGGCGGCTCTTGCTCAGCCTCCTGACCCCGTTGCGGATGCGCTCCTCGTTGAACTGCTTCTCCCCGCACATGAACTGCACCAGCTGCTCCTCGTCCGGCTCGCTCCACTTCAGCTCCACGGCGTCGGGATCGATCACGTCGGGCTCCAGGAAGAGCTTCTGGGCCTCCCTGTGCAGCCAGTTCTCAGGCAGGGGGTACTTCTTGGTGTCGAGCTGCTGCACGATCCTCTCGATGGATTTGTGCTCCCGGATGAGCTCCACGGCGCGCTTTGGCCCGATGCCGCGGATGCTGGCGCAGTAGTCGCAGCCCAGCAGGATGCACAGGTCCACAAACTGCTCCCAGGTCAGCTGCAGATCCTGCAGGATCCGGTTCAGGTGGAACTCCTGGATGGGCAGCTTCTTGGTCTCGCTGGCCGTGAGGTGCCGCATCAGCACGGGGCTGCCGAAGGTGAGGCAATCCATGTCCTCCGTGGCGGCGGCATACACCTTCCCGGCCTTCACCAGCGCCGCACAGCTGGCCTCTGCCTCTCCGGGTGCCTCCACGTAGGGAATTCCCATCAGCGTCAGCAGCTTCTTGCACTCCTGTGTGTGCTGCGGGGTCACCTTGACCAGCCTCTTGCTGTACTTCTCGATGTTCTCCTCCTCCCCGGCCTCCTGCGCTTCCTGCAGGTGCTTCTCCGCCTCGGCGCGGCGCTCCGTGCGCTTGGCCAGCTCCCCGGATTTCAGCTGCGGGGGCTTCCCGTCAAACACGTACACCGGCTTGATGCCGTTCTCCACCATGCGGATGGTGCGGTAGAACATTCCCATCAGGTGGCTGGTGGTCTCTCCATCCTCGTTCTGGAGCACGTCAGCTCCCTGCCGCACGGCGATCAGGAACTGGTAGATGCTCATGGAGGCGTCGATGGCCACTTTCCGGCCAAAGTAGGCCTTGATGTCGTTCTCCCGGATGGCCCCGGGAGCCACGTCGGCAATAAGCTTGGCCAAGCCATGGATTCCCATCCTGGGGAAGGGAAAAAGGGGATGTTGAGAGTGAGCTCTGCATGAGGAACGCTGGGCCACCCAAGGAGCTTCCCCTGCAGTGCTTCCCCTGCAGAGCATCACTCCAAGGGCTGCCTCAGGTCACCCTTATCCCTCACCACTCCCCGCTCGGCCCATCATTACTCCCTTTCCAATATCTGTCCCTCCCATTCCAATCCCCCTCCCCAACAACATTCGATTATATCCATCGTTACAACCACCTAGACAGCATCACCTCCCCATTCTTACCTCCTTATTTCCCAGCTCCCCAGGCCTGCCATCAATCCCTCCTCCCTCCCCCTCAGGGTCCCCGTTCCCCCTCAGCCGCCATTACCATCTCAGAGCTCCCGTTTCCCCTCCGATCCCCGCTCCCCCTCAGCCGCCATTACCCCTCAGGGCTCCCGTTTCCCCTCCGATCCCCGCTCCCCCTCAGCCGCCATTACCCCTCAGGGCTCCCGTTTCCCCTCCGATCCCCGCTCCCCCTCAGCCGCCATTACCCCTCAGGGCTCCCGTTTCCCCTCCGATCCCCGTTCTCCCTCAGCCATTACCCGGCCGCTCGCGCGCCGCCGCTCCCGCGCTCCGCCGCCGAGCCCGCCGGGAGCCGCCGCCGGCCAATGGGGAAACGGCTCGCGCTCGCCGCGCCTCGTTCCCGCCCTCACTTCCACTTCCGGCGGCGGAGGGGGGCGGACGTGCGGCGGCGGGAGCGGAGCCGACGTGTCGCAGCAGGGACCGGCGACATGGTGAGGGTGGGGATAGAGGGACCGGGGGTTGCCACAGGGGGCCCGGCCCGGTGGCAGGCCGGTCCCGCTGAACTCCGCCGTGTCCCCGCAGGAGCTGGAGGCAATGAGCAGATACACGAGCCCGGTGAACCCGGCCGTGTTCCCGCACCTCACCGTGGTGCTGCTGGCCATCGGCATGTTCTTCACCGCCTGGTTCTTCGTGTATCCCCGCGGCTGAGCGGGCGGGGGGTGCCGTCCCCTTGCTGTGCCTCTCAATCCCCTAGGGATTATCGCCCTAATTCCCGGGGGCAGGGGAGCGGGTGGGGCCTTGCTGTGCCTCTGTTATCACCTTAACCGCCGGCCTGGCAGCTATGAGGTGACATCCACCAAGTACACCCGGGACATCTACAAGGAGCTGCTGATCTCGCTGGTGGCCTCGCTCTTCATGGGCTTCGGCGTCCTGTTCCTGCTGCTCTGGGTCGGGATCTACGTCTGAACCCCCCGGGGAGCCTGGATGGGGGATTCGGGAAAGCTCTTTTTATATTTCTTTTGTATTTCAAGGAGAAAATGCCCGTAGCAGGTGTGGTCTGCGACAGGCAGTGACCCACAGGTGAATAAAAGTGGCTCTGTGACACACCTGCCTGGGGACTGCTGGTTTGTCTTTTTTTTTTTTTAGGATAGAATTATGGAAAGTCTAAGGCTGGAAAAGCCCTCTAGGATCACCCAGTCCAACCACTTCTCCAGCACTGTCAAGGCCACCACTACCCCGTGTCCCCAAGTGCCACAGCCACACCGCTTTTAAATGCCTCCAGGGATGGGGACTCCACCTCTGGAGCCTGTTCCAGTGCTCTAAAAC
The DNA here is from genome assembly GCF_026979565.1 of Vidua chalybeata. NCBI lineage: Eukaryota > Metazoa > Chordata > Aves > Passeriformes > Viduidae > Vidua > Vidua chalybeata. The sequence goes on along the minus strand of NC_071535.1, from coordinate 56,016,331 downwards.
CCTTTCCATGAAGGCATTTTTCCTAATGCCCAACCTAAACCTCCCCTGGTGCAGCTTGAGGCTGTTTCCTTTCGTCCTGTCACTTCCCCTGGGAGAAGAGACCAATCCTACCTGGCTGCACACTCCTGTCATGGAGTCGAGCAGAGTGAAAAGTTCCCTCCTGAGCCTCCCTTTCTCCATATTGGCACAAGATCCAGGTACTTTGGGATATGCCCAGTGTTATCCCAGCTTTCTGTGCTGTGTGTGGTCACAGGTGTTCCAGTGCCACCTTGTGTCCAGCCAGGCTGTGCAAAATAAATCCTAAATCTGCTTTTAATCCCTCAGCCTTCTTTGCCGTTACATCCCCTCACCCTTCTTTTGGGAGTGCAGTGCCTGTTCTCATCCCTAACCAGGAGTTTTGTGGTGCTGGATGTGCCCTTCATTAATTCCTGAATTATCTGCCTGGCCTAGAAACAAGGAATTGATTTATATGTCTTTAAGAGGCAGACTAGAATTTTAGCCCAGCTTTCAAAGCATTCCACTTCCAAATCACAAATGCAAGCCCCAATTTCCTATTTGGGAAGGAAGGTTTCATTCTGTGGACTTCTGAATCCTTCTGGATCTGAGTCTGCCCTTTGATGTGAGCAATGAGAGGTCAGAAGCAGGTTTTCCCTTCTTTTTCCTTCCTTTCTTCTGTTTCTGCCTCATTTTTTCTTCTTTCTCCTTTCTTTGTCCTGCTGCGTTCTTTTTCCTTTTCCCCTTGTCCATTTAACCTTCCTTTTCCCTCTTCATTTTCTTCATTTTTCTCCTAATTCCTTCATTTTCCCTTCCTAATTTCTTTCCCCTTCTTCCTTTCTTTTTCCTCCTCCCTTTCTCCTTTTTATCCCCATTCCAAAGAAACATGACTGGGCATATCCAGAAACTTCCCCTGATTAAAGACTTGGAATTTCCTCCATCCCGTGGGCAGTTTTACAGCCATTCACCTGAGTTATTCCCTTGAAAGGGAGGAAAACACCAGGAGCCATCCTTGGATACAAAGCAGTATTTATATATTTTATTCATATGGGCACATTTACCTCCAGCATAAAACAAAGTCTAAATAAGCAAAACAAAACAAACAAACAAAAAAATCCGGGGAATCCGGAAACTCAGCCCTCAAATTCAGCAAAATATAAATATAAATCAGGAAGAAAAGAGGGAAACCACGCTTGTTCCCCACAAATAAAAACGAGGAATCAATAATAACCTGCTACAAATGCGACTCTACAAACTGGCTGGCAAAATACAGTGATTAAAGCTGTGGCAGCAACATTTAAACCAACAAAATTAGTGCTTTACGTGGTGTTTTTTTTTTTCCTTAATTCTTCCAGTGGTGCCATAGTCTCTATTTACAGGCTTTAAGCTCCAACAGTAGGACAGAAGAGTTGGGAATTTGCTTTTGAAACAACTCCCAAACAGCCTCGTTCTCCACCCTTTTGTCTTCTTTCCTGCCAGGAATGTCTCTTTGCCGCTGGATAGGGAGGGATTTCCCCAAGCTGGAGAGGCCGGCTCAGAATTCCCTCTGTCCCACGTGGGGAAAGGCCTGATTGTGAACTCTCTTGGTTCTGATTGGGGACAGGGAAGGGGCAGAGATGTGTTTTGGGGGGGAAATCCATGCAGACAGCTGTTTCCATGGGCCTGGAAGCAATTCCATGACTCCTTCATTTTACAGTTCGGAACCCCTTTGGAGCTCGTTGCTGCCTCACTGGGAAGCAGCTGGTGGATGATTTTTATCATGGAATCCTGGAATGGTTTGGGTAGGAAGGGACCTTAAAGCCCATTCAGTCCCACCCACCTTCCACTAGTCCAGGCAGCTCCAAACCCATCCAACCTGTCCTGGAACACTTCCAGGGATGGAACATCCAAAACTTCTCTGGGCAACCTGTGCCACTTTAAGACATAAGGTAATATTGACACTAAAAACTTCATCCTGAATCCCTGTCCTCTCCTGATCCCAGGGATTTCTGCCAGCTCCATGTGGGTAGGGCTGCCTTTGGCACTCTAGGAATTTCCACATCCCAGTTAAACCACCCAGGTACCACGTCTGATGCAGCATTTGGGAATATATGTGGGAAAACACTGTTCCTTGGGGCTGTTCCATAAGGAAAAAGGCACTAGAGATGTTTCCAGGCACTTGGTTTGTTGGGAATCTCCCTAAATCCCATGGTTGAGCATCCTGGGGACACCTGAGAGATCCCAACTCCTCCTGGGCCACCACTGATTGATTCCTTCCCTCAGGAGTGGGGTGGAATGTACTGGGGTGTCTTGGCTGAGGGGGGGTGGTGATTGCAGGCTCTGGCCTCCCCAGCATTCCCTGTTTCCTCTTCAGGGGCTTTTATCCCAGCTTGGCATCACTCACCTGAGGAAGGAGGTGCCAGCCTGAGCCACTGATTGCCAAGGGAACAACCTGCCAAGGAAGTCACTTCCCAGTTTAAAACCAGGAAAAATTGCTCAGGGCAGGTGGAGGGAAGAGCACTCAGCTACATCCTGGTGTTTTCTTCCCAATTTCAGGGAAAAACAGAGAATCCTGCTGAGCATGGAGCCCCCCTGCTTGTGCATAGGTATTCCCAAGCCTTGGGGCATCCTGTTGTCCCACTGAGCTGTCCAAAACTGTTTTTTTTCCAACTGCTTGGGTGCTCGGAATGCCCTGCTCACCCACTATTCCCTGCTTCCCAGGATTCAGTGGATTTTAGTAACTATAATTCAGTGTTTCCAGGCCTTGAAAGCTCCCTTCAAACAGTTTCTTGGGGGCAGATGCCAAATCCAAGTGACATCACCAGGAATTTCAGGGCTGTTTTGCTGGGATAAGCTCAGGAGGGGGATGATGGGAGATAAAACCAGATGTGCCCAGGAACCACCACTTTACCTGGATAAAACCCATCTTTGTTTTTCTGGAGCAGATTTAGAGTGTCCTTAGGATCAGCATGTGGCATTTCCCTCTCACTTGTTTCCTCAGGGAAATCCATCTTGGAATAACCTGGAGGTGGCTGAGCCTCCAGAACGCAGACAACTCCTCTGTAGCATGAGGAGCAGGATGGGGAGGAGGAAGCACAGGGAGCCACTTGGCTTTCCCACAGGACACACGTGGCTCAATGGGGCCAGAAGGAAATTCCTGTTTTTTTTTACGCCTTAAACCCCACAAGAATTCAGTAGTTTAGCAAGTTAAGGACTTGTAACAGTAAAATATCCCAAATCCCCCCAGCGTAACTCTGTGAGGGCAGGGACAGCCTGCAGCTGCTGCCATCCCATCTTTTGGGAGAACACCACCCCTCTCCTGAGGCAGAGATCCCGCCTGGACACAGATCCTGGTGTTCCCAGGGACTTAGCCTTGCTCCGCAGGGCACTCCAGGCTTTGCCAGTGCTGCACATCTGGGCAGAGGTTGGCACTGGCTCCAGAGCCGACCAGGCAGCTCAGTACACACCGCTTCCAAGCGGATAAAAGCGGATCCTACCACACTTAATGTGGGTAAGTCCCGGTCATTTGTCACCCCTGGCTTGGGGACAAGTGTCCTCAGGTGCGGCATGGCCTCAGCAGCAGCTTGAGTCGGGGTTTTATCCATCCAGACCTAGCTATCTCCCATGGATATGGGATTTAAGAGCACAAAGAAGAGAGGGGGATGACGTCAAAGTTGCTCCTTCTCCAGTTGTTCCTAGAGGAACGTGTCCATTGGCAGGTCCGGGAGTCTCTGGGAAGTCTGTGGGAAGTGGCCCTGGGCCAAGCAGAAGGAACAGCAACTCCAGTGTAGAACTTCCAGTAGGTCCAGGCACAGCCGTCCTTTCCAGGCCAAACTCCAGCATTTGGCTCTTGGAAAGGGCTCCAGTGTTGAAGCACTTCCAGTGTTGTGAAGAACTGATGTGGGACATCTGGGAGCACCGGGATGGGGCTCCTGTCCATGGAAGGAGCATCCCTCTGAGATGTGGCAGAGCTGTCCACGCTCAGTCCGGTGTGATGCTTCCAAATCCAGTGTTGGAAGGGGAAGGGGAAGTGATGGAGGACACAAACATCCCCATAACGGAAGGAGAGGGTTGTGGGATGCTGGGAATTGGTGCAAGGTCCCCCCAGGAGCCACCACAGGGCTGTTGGTGGCTTTTAGGTCTTGTCTGTCCTGAGCTTCAGTGTCTCCAGCCATCACCATTCCAGCTCCGGAGCTGCCGCAGGACACGGGGATGAGGTGGGGCTGGGGGCCAGTGGAGCAGGGAATTCGGGAGGCTCCCAGTGGCACCAGTTCCCCTCCTGTCTCCGAGCAGAGGGCACTGGTGCTGCCAGGACTCACTCACAGAGCCAGTAGAACTGGAAATAATAGTCAGTGAAGAGGTGTCCCAGCTGCTCCAGGGAAGTGCCGCAGTCAGCTCGGCCCTAGGAATGGGAAAAGCAGCTTAGAGAGAGAGAGGGGTGCGACCCCAAGGGTGGAATTCTGCCTGGATTATGGGCTGGGGCAGGGACACATCATCTTCCTACCACCCACAGGACTGTGGGAAGCTCCTGGTGCTAAACCTGCATTTCCCACCTTTCATAAATCCCACATTTTTCTCCTTCCACGTGGCCCTGGACAAGCTGCAGGTACTCACCGGCTGCGCCACTCGGAAGTGGTAGGAAAACTCCCGGAAGGACAGCATCACCAGAGGCCAGCGGTGCGTGGTGTCCTGGGGAAGGAAGGGGAAGAGCTGGCATGAGATCAGGGATAAGCCTGGGGGATGTTCTCCAGGCTGGATCTGTGAGGAAATGCACAGCCTTGTGCTGTCAAGTGACCCCATGGATGTTTCCTGGAGCACAAGTGGGATGAGGAAGGGCTCTGGGATCTGGGGGGGCTCAGCCTGGAGAAAAGGAGGCTCCAGATGGACCTTCTGGCTCTGCATAACTCCCTGACAGGAAAGGGCAACCAGGTGGGATCAGGCTCTGCTCCCAGGGAATAAAGGACAGGATGAGAGGAAATGGCCTCAAGCTGTGCCAGGGGAGGTTTAAGTTGGGTATTAGGGAAAATTCCTTCATGGGAAGGGCTGCCCAGGACAGCAGTGGGGTCCCTGGAGGGATTTCAAAGCAGTGTGGATTTGGCACCTGGGGACACGGTGGCCTTGGCAGTGCTGGGGTAATGGTTGGACTTTTCCAACCTCAATGATTCCATGTGTATTTTGTGAGCTGTTCCCTTCTCCCTACCTGTGCATCTGTGGAGTCAGTGGAGCTGTTCCCGCTCACAGAATCCTGGCAGGGATCACTGGAGACAAGGTCACAAAGGGAGATGGACACAGTGGAGGAGGAGCTGGGGAGAGAGGATACCATGAGAGCCTGGAAGGGAAAACAAGTGTCCCTTTCCCATGGAGACACCGTGGCCACGTCAACCACTCCAGGGGCTCCCAAAGGACATGATCCATGGGCACTCACTTCATCTCCAGGGTCAGGTTGGTGTTCACGGCCGTCCGCTGGCTCACAGGAATGCGGTAGCTGAAATTCCCAGTCCTGGGAACACAGAAAGAACATTAGATGTCACCAGGCTGTGGGAAGGTCAGGACAGGACTCAAAATCCCTGGCAGGCTGAGAACTCAGAGAGGAGAACTTCCCAATGTCCCATGGATGAACCCACCACCAAACACAACCCCTGAGGGAAAGCTGGGAGCACCAGCTCCTCTTCCCATGGAGCAGCATGAGGTGATGGCAGGAAACACCCATGAAAATCTTGGAAAAACTCCCAGATTTTCCTATTTGCTGCTCCCGCTGAAGTGCCACCAAGGTGCCACCAGCCAGCCCTTCCTGCTCACCTGCAGGCGTCGGCAGCGGCACAGTACTGGGAATGGATGGCCAGGTTGATCTCCAGGATCCGGATGGATTGCAGCACCGGGCTTGGCCCTGCCAGGCAGAGAACAGGGTGTTTAATAACAGCAAAGGGTGGAAAATCCCGAGGCTGGAAGGGAAAGAAGATGGGATGCACGTACCATCCGTGCTGGGCTGCTCCGTGCGGGGCCACTCGCTCACCGGCTGCCGGAGGCTGCGCTGCTGCCGGGAGTTGCTGCGGGAGAGCGAGAGGTTGGAGATGTACTTGGATTTGCCCTGGATGTGGGAGAAGGGGGAGGAGGGGCTGGCATTGGGGCTGCCGAAGCTCTGAGACCTGTCAGGAGTCTTTGGCCACTTGGTGTAGGAGGTGGATTTCCCGGTGATGCCCCTGGATTTGGCTTTGATATTTGTCACTGGCAGGAGGGAGGGCTGGCTTTGGTCTGTGGAAAAACGGGAGAGAAGGTTGTGCTGAGAGGCAGAGAAAGGCTGGGAGCACTGGGATTGCCCTGTCCCCATGTCAGCTCCTGATGCTCCCTAGATTGCACAGAGAAGCTGTGGCTGCCCCTGGATCCCTGGAGTGTTCCAGGGGAGGTTGGACAGGACTTGGAGCTACCTGGGATAGCGGAAGGTTCCCTGCCCATGGCAGGGGTGGAACCAGATGGGCTTTAAGGTCCCTTCTGACCCAAAGCATTCCAGGACTCTGTGTTTCCATTCCCTCTGTGCCTGACGGAACTGGTGATGGAATGAGGAGGGAATGAGGTCAGACCTCAAGGTAGGGCTGCTCAGGTGAGCTGTGCTTGGTGTAGCTTCCCATGACTTTTTGCTGGCAACATGGGAAGCTCCAAATCCTTTCCAGCCCCCACATCTCCCTGGCAACAGGATCCAAATTGCACCACATGGGCAGAGAAGGATATAGAGTATACATCCAAGGATAAGGATAGAAAGGGTATCCAGCTATTGGAGAGCTTCCAAAGGAGTGGAATGAGGATGACAAAGGATCTGGAGGGGAGAGGGAGCTGAAATTGCTCATCCTGGAGGAGACTGAGGAGACCTTCTCACAAGGAACACGAAGGGCACACGAGGTGACACAAACCTTGGAGATGTCCCAGCATTTCTGGGAATTTGGGCTGGCCCTCACCTGTCCGGTTGGTGGCATGGGCAGGGCTGGTCTCCGAGGGGACAATGGAGATGTCAGTGGGAGCAATGGAGCAGCACGAGGAAAAACAGGGAGGGCTGAAACAAGCCAGCACACCGTGACCGGGAATGCCAAGGGCTACTCCATGTGTTTCATCTGGGACTGCAGGGACACAGGGAATAAGTTAAGGGATGGAATGGGAGCAGCACCCAGTGTCCTGCAGCCCTTCCATGAAACCAGAGCCATCCAAATCCATCACCCACCGTGCTCTGGGGGGGTCCTGCTGCTGGCTCCATTGGATGTGGCCGTGGATCGCACTGTCTGCGTCTTGTCAATGTTCTGGCTTGACCTGGAATGTAGGAAAAGATGCTGGAAACCTCCTGGATGTGGACAACGGGATCACTTGTAGGTGGTGAGAAAAGTGGCTGCAGCAGGAGGACGGGAAGAGGAACATGGAGTAAGTGGAGATGTGGAGAACAAAGTGATCTGGGAAAGGCAGGAGAAAGGCACACAAGCCATGAAGACAGCAAGGAGAGCTCAGAAATTCCACAAGGAATCATGTGGCAGTTCCATGTCTGGCAGGGAGAAATCTCTGCTGGTTCAGAGGACACCAGCAACCCTCCTGGAACATGGTGCATATGGTGGATTTGACTCCCATTAGGAATCTCCTGGGTGGATTTGGGTGCTTGGAAATCAACAGGCTTCAAGCTCTCACCACTCCCTAAGGAATGTGCCCCTTATTCCTCAAAGACAGACTGTTCCTTAGAAACACACACAATCCCCCCTCCACCAAATTCACCCCATGGAATTCCAGGTGTTTCACTGATGCTATCCAAGACCTGAGCTGAGGACACCACAGGCATCTCCTGAGGGTAAGGGAGGTGGGAAAAGGAAGGAATATTTCTCCCAAGACTGCAGAACAAGGAGCACTTCTGGACACCTGTGTTCATGTCTTACCTGTCCCTGAGCATCACTCCAGGTTTCTGTGGGATTAACAAGCTTCACTCATTTAGAGGAATTAAAAAACCACTTTGTCATCTCCAAGATTTGTCTAAATAGAGGGATTTCTTTTCCAAGCGAAAGGAGACTCAGTGCCAGTCTTCCAAAGAGAATGTGGGCACAAGCCTCTGGAGCTTCACCTTCATCCCAGTCTAAATCCAACCCTTATCCCTGAAGCTCCTCCACTGCCTCATCCATTTTCCTTACACAGCTTTATCTTGCTCCTGCTCTCCCTGCAGGATGCAATTTCTTTATTTAACCTTTAATTAATTGATTTTTCCATCTCCTACTCCAAATTTGCCTTCCCTGACAAGACCCATAACCCTTCCTCCTGGAATCCCACTGGAAGTCTCCCATCCCTTTCTCTGTTTTCAGTTTCTTGGTCTTTTGTGGTGTAGGGAAAAAAAAGAGGAGAGGGGACGAAGGAATTAAATAATGAAATAATGAAACAGTCACATACCGTGGACACAGAGCGACCGGAATTCCGGGACCCCCATGCCGAAAGAGGGCCAGGAGACAGGCAGTGGGTACAGCAAAGGAGCTACAGGACAGTGCAGGGAGACAAGGAGAACAGGAAAGTGGGAAGATGACCAGGAGGACAGGGAATGAAAGAGGATATGGAAGATAATGGGAAGGAAAAGACAAAAATGGGGAAATCAAAGACACAGTGGAAGGAAAATGGGTTGGATGAGAGATGTAAGGAGGAGGGGAGGGAGAAAAATGGGAGAGGGAAAAGAGGGAGAAAAAGAGACTCATTATCAGGTCACACGAGATCCCAAAGCTGATCCAGCCCTGCTGCACCAGTGGGATGAGGCTGTTTAAGTCCAGCTGGAGGCATCCAAGGAACATTCAGCACATCCTAACAGGAGATTCCCTTTTCCTTCTCTATTCCTCACTTCTTGCTCCAGACAATTCAACTGCCATCAGACTGGGATGTGTGGCTGTGCTTGGCAGGGTCTTCAGCTCTGGAAGTGTGCTCAGTAATCCCAGTTTCTGTGCTCCAGCCTCTCCCAGGTGACCTCATCCCTCCCAGCAATTCCCGAAATACCCACCCATCGATGTCCACGAGATCCTCCTCGCTGCGCAGGCTCAGCACGTAGAGCGTGGACATGGACACCACGCTGGAAAAGAAAGGAGGACAGGGTGAGGAGGAGCAGGGATCAAGGACAGGGCATGGGATCGATCCGCTTCTACAGGATTCCAGCCCAGGAGAGATGGGTGCCCCATCCCTGGAAGTGTTCGAGGCCAAGCTGGAGCAACCTGGGACAGTGGAAGTTCCCAGCTCATGGAACCAGATAAGCTTTAAGGTCTCTTCCATCCCAAAGCATTCCAGGATTCTCTGGAAGAAGCCATAGATCCACAATCCCTCACTGCATGCCCCATGGACGGCACAGTCCCAGCGGATGAGCTGGAGGGAGGCGATGCAGAAGCCCAGGAATGGGATCTCACCTGAAGGCCATGATGATGACCAGGGCAATGATGGTGCCCTGAAGGAAGCGCTGGCTGATGCAGGCCTGCTCCGGGACAACCGACGGAGACTGCAACGGAAAAAATCCTGGATCAGCTCAGGGCCCCCTGGATCAGCTCAGCTCCCTCACTGCTCTGCTCCTTGCACGGACCTCCCCCAGCCCATCCTGAGCTCTCTTCCTGCCTCCCTGAAAATCCTGAACTCCCCAAGTATAGAAGTCATTTAATGTCTCCATTAGGAGATAGAAAGGGAAGATCATGGGAAAACTGAGGTTGGAAAAGCCCTCTAGGATCATGGAGTCCAACCCTACCCCCAGCACTGCCAAGGCCACCACTAATCCAGGTCCCCAAGTGCCACATCCATATGGTTTTTAAGTCCTACCAGCAATGGGGACTCTGGAGCCTGCTCCAGTGCCTGGCAGCCCTATCCATGAAGAAATTTTCCCTAATATCCAGCCTAGACCTCCCCTGGCACAACCTGAGGCCGTTTCCTCTTGGATAAGGCAGGGAGGAGAGCCGAGTCTCCTGGCTCCAACCTCCTTCCAGGGATCTGTGGACAGTGAGACTCCCCCTGATCCTCCTTTTCTCCAGGCTGAGCCTTCCCTGCTCCTGGCACTGCTCCTTTGGGATCCATCCCTTACCTTGCTGGTGACTTTGTGGGGTCTCTTTTTGTGGGGCACGCTTCCTGCCCGGCTGAACTGGCTCCCAGTTTGGCTGCAAGAAGAAAGGAGGAATGGAGCTAAGGTGGGCAGGGACAGCTTTCCAAGCCATTCCCAAGATAAAATGGGATTTTCTGGGAGGGAGAAGATGTTTCTGTAGTGTGACAGTCACAAACCCTTTTGGTGCTTTGCCCCAGAACCGGCATAAGCAAGGTCAGGATGGAGATTTTGTAAGCATGGGAAACTCTTTGCCATGAGAAAGCCACTGACTTTAGGGAAACATGGAGACCATTTCATCCTGGGTGTTGTTGGGCTGGTCCTGTGGGAATTCCAAACCTCCTCAAGCTCAGCTCTTTAAATCCACTCCAGGCCAAGCAACACCAGCCAACATCCCAGTCCTTCTTCATCTCCCTGTTCTCAATCTAAGCTGCCCCTTGGAAATTCCTGGGATGAAAGGGGACATTCCATGTGGCTCCATGGGTACCTGAAGGCTCCAGAGCTCACAGTTGACTTCATGCTGTCCAGCCTCTTGAGCTTGGCCAGCTTGTGGCTCCACCTTTCCAGCTCATCGATCCGTGTCTCCAGGTTATCCGTGAGCTTGCACAGCTCCTTCACGGCTCCCACGTTCTCCATGAAGATCCGCTCCTGCCGGGGAATCAGGCCAGCAGGCTGAGGCACACCTGGATCTGGATGATCCATGCCCTCCATGTGTGCTGTGGGAGACTGTCCCCTCGATTCCCAGAGCAGCAACCAGGCTGCCACAGGTTGGGAAAGGTCAGGAAACCAGGTGCTCCAGGTTATCCTGACATAAGCACCTTATCTTATCTAGGAAGGGGAAGATTAGGACTGGGAGCCTCCCTGCAGGAAGCTGCCAACAAGGAGCCCTTCCCGAGGGAGATGCTGCCAAATTTCACCAGCATCAGGCTGGTTCCTCCCTGCCGGTGTCCGATATCCACCCAGGGCTGCTCCCGACTTCTGGAAGACCAACCAGGTCTGAAACTCATCTGGGAGCATTTCCCAGGCATGCCACTTTCCTTCTCCCCTATCCAGCTCCACAATTCCCTCGAGCCAGGTTCCCCAGCCTCCTGACTGCCACCAACCTTGTTCACCACCAGGAAGTTCTCCAGGGTTTTCCCATTGGAAAAGACCAGGTCCCCAGTGTCCTTCACAGCTTCTGGCAGAATCTCCTTCACTTCCTGAGCGATGACACCTGGAGACGTGGAAATGGAACAGTAGGATGGGATGGGATCATCCTGCACCCCCTGGATACTCCGGGAGTGACACCAGGATGTCCCTTCCTCATTCCAAGTTCTGCAGGGCTCCTTGGAGACCCTGAAGGGCAGAGTATGGTCATACAAAGCTGCTCTCCAAATTCTATGGATAGGGATCATCACCCCACCATAGTGTACTTGGAGAAACCTTCTCCCTGTAGGAAGTGCCACCTTCTCTCCCACTCACTAAAGAGGGAATTTCATTAGATTCCTTAATTTGGGAGGTTAGAAGGCCCCTCTTGCCCACCCCACACCTGGGGGGCTGCCCTGGTACAGAGCTGGATACAGCCCCTGGGAAAGGCAGGGAATTCCTGCGGGACATTCCTGTGTCAGAGGCGTATTCCCATGGGACATTCCTGTCTCACAGGTGTATTCCCATGGGATGTACCTGTCTCAGAGGTGCTGTCAATGCCCACCGTGGCTGCAAACTCGGGTTTGTAGTTGTAGTGCACCAGCCTCATCCTGGAGATCCGCTTCAGCTGCTCTGTGGTGTCCACCTGAGACAAAACATGCACATGGAATTCCCAATGGGATATTGCTTCTCAAATCCCCACCACTCTGCATCCCAGCAGGACAACCCACTATGCCCCATGGGAATTCCTTTGGGAGATAGCCCTGAACCCTGCTATGAGCAGCCATAAGGACAAACACTGGAATTAATGTCTAGGTTGGGACAAGATCCTTGGATAGGGAAATCAGGAGACTAAGTTTCCTTGCAGAACTAGACACAGGGAAGAGACAGTTCCCAAAAACAGGTGACATGATTATATCCAGCTTTTCTGGACAGGCAAATCCAGCTGAGAGGAATTCAGAGCAGAGCCAAGCCTCTCATCCAGGCTCTGGCAAGGCTCAGTGTTGTACCTGCCACATTGACCTTTTTTACACTCATTTTCCACTTTTCCCACTGTTTGCTACTTCTGGCTAACACTGGAAGAGTCAGTATTCCCTACAACACGGTGGACTGGCTGTGCTTGGAACAGAAAGAATCCTAAGTCACTTCCCTTCCGCTCTACAGTCATAGGATCATGGAATTTCCCTAGTTGGGAGGGAACCACAAGAATCACTGGAGTTCTTCAGACTCCTGGTGACCCCAAGTCCATGCTGCTTTCCAGGTTCTCACCTCCTGGATGTCCTCTTTCACTCGGACATCCGAAGGGTGCATCAGGGACCCCATGACCTTCACGTTGCCGTGGACCACCAGGGCTTCATCCGGGCGGTCCGTGTTGATTCCCACGCGGCCGTGGTGGAACACGGTGTCTGGGAGCTGCGCCCGCTGCCAGAGCACGTCACTGTCGCTCTCAAACTGCCCCGGGTTGGAAGCCTGTGGAGAAACGGGACAACAGGGACTGACTGAAAAGCAGGGAGAGGAGGAAGGTTGGCCCTTCCTGCTCCTCTCCTCTCCCTAAAGGAATATCCTTGCTTCCTTCAGCTGTTATCCCAGCTATCCGTGTTCCAGCCACTCAGTCCTACTCAGGACTGTAGGAAACCAAGTGACATGGATGATACTCCTGGGACCCAAATTCAGAGCATTCCAGGCTGCCCGCAATTCCCTGAAATTCTGCGCTGGCCATCCTGGAAGCTGCCTAATCCATCGTGGACTTCTTGTCTGAGGTTCCTGTTTGGGTTTTACTATCTGCTTTCATGTTTTGGAGCTGAGTGCTCCAGTGAAACCCTGGGAGAACCTGGGAATGGTGCCTTTCTTTTCCTGCTCCTCTGCCTTGGTAGATGAAAAAGTGATGCTCTGGGAGAGTGCCCAATTTTCCTGCATCTTCTTGTTCGTGCTGCAGAGTTTCAACAACACTCTCCCTTCATTCCCAACAATTCTACTGGACACTGATCCCATCTGGAGAATGGGATTCCTTCCTTATCCTGTAACAGGTTCTTCAACCAGGTATGGAAAGTCTGAAGCCAGAACCCAAGTGTGGACAGGGAAAGTCACAAGCAAGGCAGGGAGAATTTGGAAGAGGTGGGAAAGGTGGGAAATCAAGTTTGGAGAAGACCTCTAAAACAATCAAAGCCAACCCAGCACCTCCACCACATTCACCACCAAACCACAACCCCAGGTGCCACATCGACACATTTTCTGAATGTGGAATGTGGGAAACAGCCCAGGATGGTGCAGCAAAGGAGTGTGGGAGGAAACAGGGATTTACCCGGACGATGATCCGCTCGGAGATGTGAGCTGCCAGTGTGTAGTTCTGGTTCTGGGCGTGTGCCTGCAGGGCCACCACCAGCATGAAGTACCTGCGGAGGGACACTGCTCAGGAACACATCCTATGCTGGGGAGAGCCGGATCTCCGTCCCCTCTGGAGCACTGGGCACCACGGTGGGCTCGCAGCACCCCCTCTCCTTGTGCTGGTTGTCCCCAAGCCCTCCCAGAGCAGGGACACCCTTCTGGTGTCCACAATCCAAGCCCTATTCCCACATCCCACTCCAGCCACTCTGCCCAACCCAGGGACAGGCAGATCCACAGGATTCTCAGGATGTTCTGGAGGAGGCCCCCATGTCCTCCCTCACCTCTGGTCTGGGTTGGGTTTGCCTTTTTTCCTCATGTTGTTGGCCGTGGTCTCGCTGAAGTGCAGCCGCCCCACAGTGACCTTGGTGACCTGCTCTGGGGGGAGGTTCACCCTGGAAGGAAAGGAAAACAAAGGAATGAGTGAGGATGGTGGCTATCTGGGAATGGTGCTTATCTTTTCCCACTCCTCTCCTATCTCTTCCTTCCTCAGGTGGGAAGTACAGTTTTCCTGCACCTAGAGGCCTTGAACCCAACAACACTCTTCCCTCATTCCCAACTGGACACTGGTCCAGTCTTGGGGCCTATCACACATACTTCATGCCCTGAAGAACCAGGTATGGAGAGGCTGGAGCCACAACCTGGAGAGGAGAGCTTTTTTGGGAATGGCCATCTCCTGGCCTGCTCCACCAGTCTATGACCTGGGCACAGAGCAGGGTTGGAAGTACAAAGAGAGGAAAACAGGAGAAAACCGGAGAGTGTGACACTCACACAATGGAGTGGGAGACCTCCAACTCCACCATTTCTCCACCTTCTCCTGCTATTGCTTATTCCCTGGAAGCACAGGATGCTCATTCCCACAAGGACATACTCACGTGACGGGGTTGAAGGGCCGTTTGCTGCGGTCTGATTGCGACTGCTCGATGTTGATGGACTGGTTCAAGGCCTCGAGCTGGAGAGAAGGATTTGGGAATGTGGCACAGATCACAGAGACCTTCCCCTTTTCACCTCCTCCTTCCCAGCTCTCTGTCCACCCTTGCATGACAGGGCACATCTGACTCTGAACACCCAGCCTGAGTGTGGGCATTGACCAAGTGTCAAAAAAGTTGAGGGTGGAAGCATCTTCCCGATGTGCCTTTATCCCTACAGAGTCAAAGGTGAGTGGGAAGCAATCCTGAAGATAGCCAGACTGAGCCCATCTTAGGACTTGTATTTCAATGGCTTCAGGGGATGTTTAGATTGGATATCAGGGAAAACTCCTTCATGGAAAGGGTGGTCAGACATTGAAACAAGTTGCCCAGGGGCAGTGGTAGAGTCACCATTCCTAGAGGGATTTAAAAGCTGTGTGGACGTGGCACTTGGGGACATGGACTAGTGGTAGCCTTGGCAGTGCTGGGGGAAGGGTTGGACTCCATGATCCTAGAGGGCTTTTCCAGCCTATCCAATCCCATGATTGTGTGATTCCACACATTCCTCTACCACATGAAGAGGTGCTGTTACCTGTTCCCAGCCACCTCCCAACCACTCTTTTCTCAGCTGGATTCACCACGGTCCCTCAGCTCTTGCTTACCTTCACTCCGTGCAGCTTCAGGTAGAAGCATTCCAAGGGTTTCAGGCCCTCGGGCGTCTTCACGTACTTGGGATCGCCGAGCATTCCGATGTACACGGTGACCTGGAAGTGGTTCTTCTTCTGGCACACGAAGGCGTCATCTCCCACGGAGAAGTTGAAGCCCTTGTCGGCATCCACGCGGTACGTGAGCATCGGGCTGGGAAGAGGGAGCAGGTGAGAACAGGAATTTCCCACAGAAACTGTGGATATCCCATCCCTGGAAGTGTTCCATGCCAGGCTGAATGAGGCTTGGAGAAACCTGGGCTAGTGGCAGGTGTCCATGCCCATGGATCATCACTGGATGATCTGTAAGGTCCCTTCCAACCCACATCATTCTACAGCTCTTCCCATTCAACTGGGCGTGAATATGGAGATCCCAGGTTCCAAAGTCTGTCCAAAGCCTGGAGCATCCCTTTAATGTGGCTCACTGGGAGTAGCAGCTCAGACTGACCCACACCTTGTGGCATTCCCATTGTTACCTTCTACCAGCTGTACCCTTGTATCCCGAATTCCTGCTGAAATCACAACCACCTGCTCTGGTTGCTCTGGAAAAGCTTTCAGCTCTCCCAGTGGACAGGTCTGGAGGAGGAGGAGAGGGAGGGAGGAGGAGGGGTCCTGGCTGCTCCATGAACACACACCAGCTGGAAAGGTTTAATCTACATCTCCTTAATGGGCTGGTTTCCATGGGAATCAGGGAAATATGTGGCCTTTGCAGTGAGTCCGTTTTCCTCACTCTCCATAAAGCCCAGTCCTGGGCTGGTGGGCCCTCGGAAGGGGGGGAAGGAGCTGCCTCTCATCCCACAGAACACCCAAATCCCATTGTTTTCAATTAAGGAACAAGGGATGAGATAAAGGGGGAGCTCAGCCCAGCCTTGAATCTCAGGCTTTAAAATTATGGAGTACTTTTCCCCCAAAACCAAAGCACTTCTGACTTCCACCTCCAGAAGGACTGGAGCAATGGGAGGGGAGGTGGACAGACTGACAGTAAGAAACGTGGCAGAACTCAGGAGACTCTGGGAAGCAGGAGATAGGAATTCTTCACTGGTATCCCTCCTTTTTTTCTGGAATAAAATCATTCTCCCCCCGCAGTCACCTGAGGATAATGAGTTAATGTGGATGAGAGCTGGGGGTGATTCCAGGTGGCCATGAGTAATTCTGGGATAGCCACGAGGAACTACTCACTCCTTACGCCCCAGGGAGCTGGGAATGCTGTGCCCTGCTCCAGACACAAACCAGGCGGTGGGAGCAGAGCACTACCTTAGCCCAGAGGCACGAGAGGAATTCCCCAACCTCCTCCCAGCCTCACCCCTGGATTCTCCATTGGGATATTCCTGACTGGACACGCAGCTGAAGCTGACCCAAGCAACCTCATCCCAAGGGGATCCAAGTGAAGCCATTCCCAGCTGTTTTTATGGCTCCTGAATGTTCACCACTCTTCCCACTATTTTTTAACTGGCAAAGCTAAGGAGAGGGAGGGTCTGTCTGAGCTTCCAAACCATGGATGCTTCCCAAATCAGAACACTGATGGCTGCTAAATGTGTGCTGACAGAGGGGAGACAGGCAGGCTCCCCCTCCTCTCCCTTCTGGAAATTCCAGGTCTTCCACAATCCCCTTTTCAGAGGTTCCTTTTCACTGATTTTCCCATTTTCCCAATGGCTGTGGCTGGTGCATCCCCCGGTTTGGGATCCCTGCACTAGGATTGATCAGAAGGAAGAAGCTGCTTTCCATGCTGGCTTTTCCAGGGACAGGGCAGGGGCCAAAGGGCAAAGTGTCAGGAATAAAAGGTCTGGGGTCAAATGGATTATTTGATCCCGAACATCCGCACTGACAGGGGCAGATTAAGGCAGGACAGAAGGGCAGGATCAGAGGAGGTTTTTCCCAATCCCAGTGAGGGTAAGGGGTAACAAACTCCCCACAGGGAATTGTACTGGGAGTTGGCCAAGAGCAGGACGGCAGAGGGATGCTCATGTTCCCCCATTCCTTCCTTCCGTCCGTCCAGGTTTCCCCATATCTAAACTACTCCTAAGACATAATATTGGGAGACCCCTAATCCAAAGACATTCCCTAATTCCATGGATTCCCTGATTTCTTTTGCTTCCAGTATACAAACTCCAGCTGAGCAGCAGGACACTGTCACCTCTCCCACACAATCCCACCTGTGTGTCCATACTACGTATTCCCTTCAGCTCCCTGGGACACATCCATGATCCATCACCAGCCCCCCATATCACACACCCCAAAACACATCCAGCAGGTCTGGACCACATCCCATTGGTCTCCACTCCCTTGGTGAGATCCAGGATGTGCAGCATAGCCAAGTTTGGAGCTGTTTATCCGGACACTTCTACCAGTCAAGGGGTGCAACCCCAAAACCCCAGGATTAGCCCCCGGAGAGCACCAGTTTGCTGGATGGGAAAAGAACAGCACCTTCCCATTTTCCCAGCTCCCAGTTCCAAGGCTCTGCCCTCAGCATGGAGATATTTCCATGAAGGGCTGCACTATTCCCAGCTGCCTTCCCTCAAACTGGGAGAAGGAGGAGGGAGCTGGAATTTATCAGAGCCTGCTGTCAGGGAGATGAATGGCTCCTTCTCCCAGGAGTAAATTAGGGAATTGCCCGGTTCCAGGCCTCTTTGGCTCCGCTGCTGGAAACCAGCTCATCCCTGGAAATGTTCACTGAGCCTAAAACCACAAAATCCGAGCAAAAGGCCAAAAACATTGTATGTTATCCATAAAATTAATCCACGGATTTCTGTCTCCTTCGACAACACAGATTCCTTGGCCAAACCTGAGACATGGGCCTGGAATGGAACCTAATCCCTACCCCATCCCTTTATGGAACCTAATTTTTTGTGTGCAAAGGGAGGAAAACATGGAATAGCATTAATTGTACTTTTTGCCCTGTAATCGCTCCCAAGAATCTGGTAAGAACCTGGACAGTTTCCCATGCTCTCCCTCCTTCACCTCCTCTCTGGACTCTTTTCTTAGGATCAAGAGCAGGAAAAATCAGATAATTCAGATGATTCACATTCCTGAGGCTGTGAAAAGGTTTTGGGCACCTGGATCACAGGGAACTCAAACAGCATATCGAGACTGGGGACAGCTTCCAGCAGAAACCAGACTGGAAATGGCTGCTCCTTGGAAAAACTGGGGGAATAACTATGGATCCGCATGTGGATGCTGATTTTTTGCTGAGGACACCCAAAAGCAGAAAGGAAGGAGACAATTCCCACCTGCCAAATTTGAATTAATCAACGTAAAAAATGTCATTATAGGAGCAAGGAAAGATGGACATTTTTGTGTGTTTCTCATAGATTATCCCATGAAAGTGCTGCACCAGGAGAATGAAGGGATATTAGATTTTAAAAGAGATGTAGGTCCAGCTTGGACAGGAGCAGGAAGAGTCCCCTGAGGTAACGTGGAGGTAAAAATTAATTAATCAACCTTTAACCCTTAATTCTGCTCAAATCCAGCACCACAACAAAGCCCACGTGGCTTCCTCAAATCCCCATGGAGTCACCTCAATGGAATTTATTTCTTACACAACAGGATGACGACCTCAATGCCCCAAGAGTGGGTTTGCTCTGGCTTTTACCCTAAATCCTGAAAGCAGGAATTAGGGAAATGATCCCAAGATCCAAAGAGCAGGGCTGGTTTTGTAGATGTTCTCCAGCAACTCCTCTTTGTCCAGCAGAAAATATCATAAAGTTTGTGTCTGCCAATCCACCTGGGGACAGCAGGGTACATGGAAAATCTCTGGAACTGGGATAGAAATGCCTGGAAATGGCACAGGACAGGCTGTGATGTGTTTGGGATGGAAAATAATTTTCCCAGAGTAGGAAGCAGCGAGAAGGAAAAGGGAGGCTGGAAAACCAAACAATAAGAGGTGACATGTCCAGACAGAGGTCAGAGGAGGTGGCAGTGGAACTCCTGCACATGGAAGAGGGATTTGGGGGCAGGATCCATGGGAGATCATCCCATCATCCAGAGGGAGCAAGCTAGTGGTGGAGAGCAGGGAAAGGTGCAGGATGGCTTTGGAGCTGCTGATATTCTTTTATGGAAATGGCTTGGTAAACCAGAAGGAATTGTCTTCCCAAATTATCTCTCTCCTGCTGCAGGGTGGGAAAACAGCCCCAGAGTCCAAAAGAGGCAACTAGCTCCAATAGAGAATTCCTTGGCCCGGCACTACCATGGAAGATGGGATAAAGACTGGATGAGCATATTTGTGTGGGAAAGCTGGGACTCTGCCCCCATCCTTGGAGTCCTTGGCTCCCATTCCCAGACAAAGTGTGATCATAGTCCCAGGTTATCCACAGGTACCAGAGCATTCCCTGCTCCATGTCCCCCACAGGACCCCAGCTGGCTGTGTGGAAAGAGGAGGGATGGAACTGGGAGGGAACAGAGGGTCCCTGAGAGGTTTCTGGAAGCCATCCCACTGCTTGCCAGCTCTTTGTCACCTCCCAGGAATGCAGGGAGGATCCAGAGTGGTTTCCTCCTGAGCACTCCTCCTTCCCGGTGTGCTGCCTCCACCCTCTGCTGCCTCAATTCCCAGCCCACCTTCCCAATTCTCTCTTCCCTCTCTTGGTCATCCCAGCCTTCCTCTCTGGCCTTTCTGCCACTTCCTAGATTTCCTAAACCCCTTCCCCCTCTTTCCTTCCTCCTCTGTCCTCCCATCCTCCTCCTCCCACTCCTCCTCCAACTCCTTTCCACACTGCTCAAGCTGCCCTGAAGTGGCTCTGGACGACCTCCAGCCACCCACACTAGGAATTCTCAATCCTAAATTTAAAATCCAGGATCCTGGTAAACCTAGGGAGGGAGAAAAGATGCTGCTCACCCCAACCTTCCTCAGGACAAGGCTGGATTTGCCAATAAAGCCTTCCATGGTGAGCAAGGTCTGAGTGGCTGCGGAACTGGCACCAAAGCTGCTGAAATGCCTCCTGCTATTCCTTAATTATCCATAAAAAGTGTGGAGGAGTAACATTCCCAGTAGGGAAGGGGCAATGGGGAGCATTACCTCCACCACAAAGCCCAGCCCAGGGAGATCCTTATCCCATATTTCAAGTGGGATGCTCCCAACCCCAGTGGTTTGCCACCTGCACAAGGAATGTGAATCCCACTTTCTCCAGTGGCAAAGGAATTACTCACAGCTCCTTGTAGTTGGCATCGTACAGAGTTGCCCACTTGTTCTGCTGGTGTGGCTGCCACTTGATGGACTGGAAGTTGGGATCCAGGTAGGAGCCATTCAGGCTGTCATTATCCTGAATCAGGCCTGTGGGGAACAGTTAAAATGGACTAAATCCTGATTTTACTCACTGAGCTGAGTATCCAGACGGGTGGGAGCCCAAGGAAGCAACTGGCACTGCCTGAAGCTTCCCTCCTGACTGCCAGGGCAGCACCAGATCCAGGGTGATCCCATAGGTTGGCAACCTCTGGCAACCATCTTCCCTTCTCCCACGCCCCTGGCCCGGCGGGAGTGGGGCTGGAATTCAGGGGATAATGGGGGTACCTGGAGAGAGCGCTCCCGGCTGGTGCCAGGGAGGCGTCTGGACGCGATCGGGATTGAGCGGCACCGATCCCATTCCCGGCTCCTGCTTGATCAGCCCGTTGAGCATCTGGGCGTTGAGGGTGTTGGGGGGGGACTCGGAGTGTTTCCGCTTCTTGGCGGGATGCACCGGGAGGCTGTGGAGACCGCGGGAAGACTCAGCAGGGAACGGAGCGTCGCGAGGTGACAATCCACAACCGTGACCAGGACAAGCAGGATGTCACGTGGAAAACACAACATTCCCACAGCACTGTCCCACCTTATCCCACACTGCTGAGTCTGGGTCACTACTCGTGCTGAGCCACATCTTTAATTCCACAGAATTCCAGAATGGTTTGGGTTGGAAAAGACCTTAAAGTCATCTGGTTCCAACCCCCTGTCATGGGCAGGGAACCTTCCACAGATTTCCCTTGTTTGTTCCTACCACCAAACCCCACACTTCAGGCAATCCACGCACCTCCAGCTCCCATTCCCTCACCCTCACCATTCCCAGGCCTTACTCTGCTCCGTGCTGCTGGAGGAGCTGGTGCAGCATCTGGGATTGCTGGGCATGGTGGAGCTCGGCGGGCGCCATTCCCGGCCCGACGCTGTACGGAGGCATCAGGGGCTCGGCCTTCAGGAACATATCCCGCTGCAGGCCGGGAAAGTGGGAATTGTGCTGTGGCTGCAGGGGGTGAGGGGGCGGTGGGGGTGGCGGGGGGGGACCCTGGAGGTGAGGGGGTGGAGGAGGAGGCGGCGGAGGAGGAGGGTGCTCCAGGCGGGAAGGGGGAGTCATGTGACACATATTTTCGGGAGTCATGGTCCGGAGGAGGTGAGGATCTGGAAAGGGAGAAAGAGCCAAAGTTAGGAGTGTCCTGATCCCAGGTGTAGAACTGACCCAGTTATCTTGGATTCTCAGGCTGGATGAGGCTTGGAAGAACCTGGGCTAGGGAAAGTGTCCCTGCCCATGGCAGGGGGTTGGAATGGGATGAGCCTTAAGGCCCTTTTCCACCCAAACCATTCCAAGATTCTATCATTCCATGGGACAGTGAGGGAGAAGAGTCAATGGAATTACCTGAACATTGCCAGCACTTCCAGGGAGGATTTCTGAGGGGGCACTTTAAACATTTTAACTGAAACCAGGAGGAGGCTTTAATCCCTGAATTTAAATAAATAAAAAGGGACATTCAAATGTGATTCCACCTTTCTCCTCCTCCATTTGGAACGGGATACTAAAGCCATTCTATAATTAGGGTGAATTTGACTACACCAGCACCAACAGAAATGCTTTGGGTGTGGAGGGACATGCAAATCCATGTCCCTTCCTGCCCTGCTCCTCAAAACCTCAATATTCCAGATCCACTCCCTTCCATGGGCAGGGACACCTTCTACTTTCCCAGGTTGCTCCAAGCCCTGTCCAACCTGGCCTGGAACATTTCCAGGGATGAGGCAGCCACACTTCTCTGGGAAATCCATTCCAGTGCCTCACAGGGAAGAATTCCTTCCCAATGTCCCTCTGGTAGTGGGAAGCCATTTCCCCCTGTCCTGACATTCCATGCCCTTGTCCAAAGTCTCTCTCCAGCCTCCAGCCTCCTTTTTCTTCACCAGGACAAAGCCCATCTGTTTTTCCAGCCTTTCCCTGATATTTGCATCAACCTGTGCCTTCAGGCATCCCTACAGAACACCACAATCCCAACAGGAATGAGGGACTGACTCCTGGGATATGAGAAAACCGCAGGGTAGGAAGAGAAAGTGACTTTGTTTTAAATGCAAGACAAAGCTTCTTCATGCTCCAATGTGGAAAACCGGCTGGAAAACGCATCCAGGGACTGGCCAAGCCAGGCACAGCCTCTGGGAACACCGAGAGGGACGGCAGGGAAGGACCTGTTGGATCTTTCCAGGCTGAGCTGGATGGACTTTGGCCTCAGAACACCCAGGCAGGGGTTGAGTAATGAGGCCAAAGCGCTTGACCAGGAATGGGAAAACTCCTGTCAGAAAGTTTGGAAAATCGGAATGTGTTTGCGCTGGGTCCTCCTGCTGAAGGCTGCCAGGGCAGGGCTGCTTTCACCCGTCCTGCTCCCTCTAAAGTTTTCTGCTTCCTGCTGGGACCTCTCAGTCCCTTTTCCACACACATGGAACCGGATTCCTCCTTTCAGGCTCAATCCTGGGACAGCCTTCCTCTGGGAGCTGCCTCAGGGACAGCCCAGCCAAGGATAGGGAGGTGATGTGCTTGCCCAACGCATTCCCAAACCCAAGGAAAATCATCTCCGGGAATGTGATCCCAGCTTTGTGGGTGCCCTCCGGAGCCTCCTCTCCTTCCCACTGAGCTCTGAGCACTCCAAAGCTGCTCTCCCCATGGTGAGCAACCCGGCCTCTTTGTTATATTTAAGGAAGGGCCAGGAGGAATTCCAGGGATTTTTTTTAGCAAGATAAACAGAACTCTTGACCTCTTCCATCAAAAAAAAAAAAAAAAAAAAAAAAAAAGAGGAGCAGGCACTGCTCCCGGTGGGGACTGGGCTGGAGCCTGGGGAAGAGGGTGCTCCTGCTGAGGGGGAAGGGAGACCAGGACAACCTTCCCTCCTTCCTTCCCCAGGAGTTTTTCCATGGTAGAACAGTGAAGGTCACCAGAGGGACCAAACAACCCTCGGTGGCTTTCCTGGGAGAAGCCAGGAGTACCCTGCAGCGACCCTGGAGGGGGTCCCAGCTCCCTGGGCCATTTCAGTGGGAGCAGAAGATCCTCGGGACCAGCTGGAGGGGAGGGAATGGCTGGGAAGGAACTTACTGGAGAATGGCGGGTTCATGGCTGCTTCCCAGAGCCGGGTTCCATGTCAGGGACGCGCTCCCGCTCCGTGTTCCCGAGGCAGAGGGCAAGATGAGGCAGATGGTGGGCTCCACATCCCACCCTGCCACGATCTCCCCACACCCACGGATTCCCACCACGGATTCAGTGTCTGTGGATTCTGGATTCCCACCACGGATTCCGTGTCCGTGGACTCCCAGCTCTCCTTCTGTGCCGGTCCCTCTCCCCTATTCCACAGCCGGGAGCGGAACAATGGGCGAAAGCTGAGGGATATTTACTAACTGATAATCTCCCCACGTAGTGCAGCCGCCTGTTTTCTCCCGGCTGATAAAGATTGCAGAGCCAACCACTTTCACGGAATAAAAAGGGGGTGGATGCTGGATTTGGGGTTTGGATTAGGATTTTTTTTTTTTTTTCCTTCTCCCTTTTTGAAGCACTTACCGTTCACCTGCTGAGGGGAGTAGGCTTCCGATCCGGAATCCGGGGGAGAGTCTGGCAAAGTACTGTGGAGCAATGGGAAAAGAGAAGGGAAAGTCATTTTAATCCAGCTTGCAGCACAACCAAGAGGTCCAAGTGGATTCAAGCACCCTCCAGGATCTGGCAGGGGAATCCCAGGTGCACCTGCAGCAGATCCTGGACACACTGAGTGTGTCCAGCTGGGATTGCCATCACTGTCAGTGTTTCCACTGGAGCTCAGGAATAGGGACATTTTGTTGAGCTGACAGTGAGAATTCCAGGGAAAAGAAGCCAAACAAATGTATCTGCTTCCCAGGGAAAGGTGTGCTTCCCATGGAACTGTCACTGATCAAATGGAATGCACAGAGCTCTCTCCCCATTCCGGGAAGCTGTTCCAGGCCAGGTTGGAAAAGGCTTGGACCAACCTGGGATAGTGGAAAGTGTCCTACCCATGGCAAGTGCTGGGACTGGATGGGCTTTAGAGTCCCTTCACATCCAAACAATTCCATGATTCTATGAAATGGGAGGCTCTGGGGGATCTGGGAAGCCCATGGATGGATTTTGCCTGTACAAACCTGAGCACCACCACAGTTCCTGCCGTATCCCTTTGGATATATTCCAACATCACCAGGAGCAGGATTTGGCCCTGACTGTGAAACACTATCTAAAAGAAAGTGGGAGCTCCCAGCTGCCTTTTCCAGCACATCCATGGCTAGGGATGGCAGGACTAGGTCATGTGTGGTGGCACATCAGGGACAGGGAGGGAGACCATGGCACATTCCCATTTTCCATGGGAATTCTTTTCCATTCATCCATTCTACCCCATCAGTTTTATGCATGTGAAATAATCCCAGACAAATTCCAGTGCTTCTTGGATGAAAACCAGCCAAAAAACAAATGAATTTTGGGAAAGGGAGGAAAAG
This sequence comes from Vidua chalybeata, assembly GCF_026979565.1. NCBI lineage: Eukaryota > Metazoa > Chordata > Aves > Passeriformes > Viduidae > Vidua > Vidua chalybeata. The sequence goes on along the minus strand of NC_071535.1, from coordinate 55,991,476 downwards.
CACAGGACACACTGCACCAACTCTGCTCCTGACAGCACCCACAATTCCAGCTGGGAATCAGGATAAAGGATCTTCCTGGACCAGAGAAGCCCAAGGCCCATTAATTGGATTATCCTTAGGAAGTTGCACACAGCAGAGGCTGGAGAGGGATGAGGTAGGTTGATCCCAAAAAAAACCCTCGCCATACTTCCCTCATCCTCCACCTTCCCTTGGAGCACCTTTCCACCATTCCCTGCCCATGCCTGGCTGGAGCATCTATTCCCAGCATTATTTCCAGGCTCCTTGCCAATGTGGGACCTGAATTCATACTGTATTTCCTATGGATGCACCAGCAAGCCAAGTCTTGGCCAGTAACAAAAGGGAACAGCACAATTCAAGGAATCCAGGAGGCTGGAAAAGGTGGACACTGCAGAATTCCCACTGGGAGGTGGCGTGGCTGTGCCCAGTCCAAGGGAAGGGTTTGTGGGTATCCACCACATTGTCCCTGAGCACATGATGGGATGCTTGGGCCAGGAAAAGGACTCCATTATCTTTGTGTGTCCCTCCCAGGATATTCCATGATTCTCCATTGGAAAAAGCCTGGCACAAGGGGGAAGAGTCATTCTGGAATGCTGAGGGAATGCTGCCATCAAGGCTGATCCAGTTCAGCTACATCCAAATGAGGTCTCCACCTCTGACAGCAAGGCATGATCCTTACTCATGACATTCTGCAGAATTCCAGATGCATCCAGAAGAAAAGGACATAACAAGGCATCACTACATGCTTTTGATTCCCCCTAAGCTCCAGGTATCCTTCTGGGATCACTGCAAGGGAAAACTCCCTGGTCTGGGAATAAAAGAAAGGCAGATTTTTTTCTTTTAGCTTTCTGGCATCTCTTTCCAAGTTCATCCAAAGGGTGAAAGTCATTGGCTGAGTGTTCCCAAATTTGGGAATGCCCACATTGTGCTTGCTGGCAACACTAGAGGGCACAAGGAAGAGGGAGAAGAGCCAGTCCTGGAGCCATCCTGGGCTCACTGTCCTTATGTCCATAATCCCATGGAAGAAGGCTGTCTGGGGACACCACCACCTAAATATCCAGGTTGGAGCACAGCACAGCACCTTGGGATGTTACTGTTCCCTTCCTTCCATCCTGGAGAGCAGGAACCACATCCTTTCTCCTCTCGGGAATAACTCTCCAGCTGGGTCCATCAGCAATCTTAAAACCTGCCCTTCCTCTTCCCCAGAGCTGGTTGAAAAGGACACATCCAGCTCAGATCCATCTTCTCCTTCTCTGGAGCGGAGCATCTACAACATCAGGCCATGAGAAGAACATCTCCCTGCCCAGTGTAGCAAGTATCCTCTGGGATAGTCATGGCAACACCCCAGAGACTTAATTCCATCCCAGAGACTGAATTTTGTCTTGATCCAGTTTATTCTGTGTCTCTTTCTCCTTCAAAAATGCTCCGAGGTTCTCCCACCTGCAGATGTCCAGCAGAGGTATCCAGTACTTTACGATGGCACGGGGGATGGTCCCAAAAAACCTCTTGGGAAGCTTCAGGAGCTCCACTCATCCAAAACCAAGGACTTACCACAGAGCCACGCTGCCACATGTCACAGCTCTGTGGACCCTCCAGGTGCCACCAGCCTGGAGGAGCCTCCATGCCAGCACCCACCCTTATCCCGCCATCCCATTCCCACTTACCCAGGTGCGTAGGAGGCCTTGGGCTCTGATTTGATTGGAGGGACCACGTTGTTCAGGCAGTGGCCACCCAAGAAGCCCTTGGGCACCACCATCCCATTGTTGTTGTTGCAGTTGAGGTGAGCTCCGTAGGCGGCTCCGCAGGGATTGGCCAGGAGAGGACCATGCCGGATGGGGAGCTGGCTGCCGGCGGGAGGGAGGTGGAGGGGAGCGCTGGGAGAGGGATTGCTCACGCTGCTGATGGAGCTGGCGGGAGGCGCGGGGATGCCGGCGGAGCTGGAGGGCTGGGGGTGTGTGTAGCTGGCGGGAGCAGGGATCTCAGGGAAGCAGCTGAGGGAGAAAATGGGACAGCATCAGGGCAACAGGTCAGTGGGACTGATGGAAGAGTCCAAAATCCGCCCAGGAAATTTTAAAGTGCCCAGGACAGCAACCTCAAGGAATGTGTAGCCAGCAGGATCTGCTCACTGTGCTCCAGTTTTACAGGCCAGCTATGCCAAAGATCCCCACCCTGCTCCCAGCTTCTCTTGGTGCTCTCCAGGTCTACTCCATCCTCCTTCCCAAAGCTGGGGTACACAGGGAGATCCTTCCCTTCTCCAAACTCATGTAGTCCTGGGGATTTAATCTGAGCTCCCAGTGCTCAGATCAAGGAAAAATGTTTATGGTGCCCTTGTGGGGGCTAAAGAGAGGGGGAAAAAAGACTGGGAAAACTTGAAGGTAAGAAGCCAGGAAGAGACAGGACAAAGAGATGGGAATGATAAAGGAGCAAAGAGAAATCCAGGAAGACTCTGGAGGGGCAGAGGTGATTCCTAAATGATTCCTCAAATTTCAGGGCTGCAAACTGCTCAACAGGTTTCCAGACAAGCTGTGGCTGTCTCATCCCTGAAAGTGTTCCAGGACAGGCTGGGCAGAGCTTGGAGTAACCTGGAATACTGGAAGGTGTCCTGCCCATGGCAGGGGTGGAACTGGATGGGCTTCAAGGTTCCTTCTGACCCAAAGGTTCCTTCCCACCCAAACCATTCCAGGATTCTGTGATATCTCCATGGAAAACCACAAGGACCACTGTTCCTGCTGCAGAGCAAGGGAAGCACTTACATCTCTGGAGAGTCTTCCTTGCTGATGTACTCTTCCAGGATGCTGGTGTCAATGTTGGATGGCTCCAGAGCTCCATTAATGTCGTGACCTGGACAGGAGAGAAGGTGGAGGCATGAGCCAGGAGAAGGACAGGAAAGGGCCTTGGAAACACCACCAGACCCTTACACAGTCAAGGAACTGATCTGAGCTATACGGAATAACGGAATGGGTTGGAAGGGACCTTAAAGATCATCTCATTCCAAGCCCCCGCAATGGGCAGGGATGACTCACTAGATCAGCAGATCCCTGGGGATTGCCAGCGGTCCATACCCACTGCATCCCAGTGTAAGGCCTCATCCCAGGAGATAGGGCACATGGGACAAGCCAGGGTGGTGACGTAGACACATGGCAGGAACCAGATCCTTTGGGATCCCTTCCAACTCAGGACATTCTGTGATTCTCTTTGGACCTTTAGCAGAACACTGGAATTCTCCATCACAACCTGGATCAACTCCCGACCTTCCTCCCTCTCCTCTGCTCCATGGGCAGGCGGTGGATTTCCCTGTCCTTTCTCCAGAGGGCTCCTCCTCCCCTCCCTGCCCTGTTCCAGGGAAGCTGGGCAGGGTTTTGTTGACAGAAAATCCTTCCTTTATCTGTCTCTCCCAAGTGGGAGTCCGGAGGCTGCCAGGGCCGGAGTCAGCCCACAGTGCCAAAGGCACGGCCAAGAAAGTGGAAGAGAAGATCCAACTCCCCCTGCTCCGATAAGAAAGCCAGTGAAAGACCATCCTGAAAGACCCCACGTGAAAGCCCAGGACAAGCCCCTGACTGCTTGGATCCCCCAAGTTCCCGGGAAAGGTCACCCACTGATCCGCAAAGGCCGGCCCGGGGGGCTCCAGCCCACCCCGGCCAATTGCAGCTCTCCCTCTGCAAATCCCTTTCATACCAAGACAGGCAAATCGGCAGAAATAAATCCAGCTAGGAATTCTGCCAAGCGGACAGGGCGTGTGTGGATACAGGGATCTCTGCCTTAGAAACCTTGGCTGGAGGGGGGGGGAAATCCTGGGTAACCGTTTGTTTTTGGGACGTCTCCGTGGCAGAGCCCAGGGACCTGGGGGACAGGGTGAGGATGTTCTTGCATGTGAACATGGGATCCATCTGGAGCAGGTACACAGGATGCTGCTTCCAGGTGAGCACTGAGGTGAGGAGAGGATGGAGCAGGCAGAGCCTCCAGGATCTCCAGCTGTGCCAGCACCTCCAGTATGGAGCTGCAGATCCTAGGGAGCACAGGGGTGGTTTCTGTCCCTCCACTGTGACAGCCACATCCTGTCCTGAAGATCCTGGGATGTGGTAGCTCCACCCTCTTGTCCTTGGAGTTATGGGAGCTCACTGATGGCCATCCGTGTGTCCCTCACTCACCCCTAAGGATCTCTGCCACAGCCTGCTCCCAACACTTCACCACAAACACATCTCCCAAGGCACCTCTTCAAGCCCTCACCATCATCCCATAACATCCCGGAAACCTCCTGCCAGGGATGAGCACTCCAAGAGGGTGGGAATCCTCCCCGTGCTCTGTTGCCTCACTCTTAGCCAAAAAAAAACCCCTGGGCTATAAATCACAGGATACCTTTGGCAAACACCCACCCCAAAGGCCATCAGGAAACTTGTCTTCATCCCAAGTTTCAGCATTGGGTTCCATGATCAAAGCAGCAAAAAGAGCACTTGGCCAATTTTTGTGACTCAGCCTTGTCCAAGAAAAGTCCAACCCCAGCAGGTTTCCCTCACACCTCCAAACTCCAGGAGCTCCTCCATGGTGGAAGAGGAGCCCAGGAACACTCCAGGAACGATGGGAAGCCCCCTATAGACAGCAGGATGCTGCACTTCCTAATTTTCTGAGGGTGCTGAGGCCCTGTCACAGGGTGCCCAGAGGGGCTCCAAGCCCCATCCCTGGAAGTGTTCCAGGTCAGGTTGGATGGGGCTTGGAGCAACCTGGGGCAGTGGAAGGTGTCCCTGCCCATGGCAAGAGGGCAGTTCTGGATGAGCTTTACGGTCTTCCAACTCAAACCATTCAGGAATTCCTTTGCTTCCTTGAAGTCACCTTGGGGAGGGCGAGATAAGCCCAGTGACGCGAGAGGTGTGTCAGGGCTGGAGGGGAGATGTGGCTGCCCACCAGAAATCAAGGACCTTCCTCTGCTCCAGGACAGTGGGATTTGCACAAATCCAGGGGTATCAGGGCAGGGACAAGCAATGTCCCACCGCCCAGAGCTTCCATGCAGCCGGGCTCTTACCAAAGCCAGCTTAGGTGATTAATTAAAAGCTAATACTGCTCCATAGTCACGAGATCCCAACGGCACCAGCATTCCCTCCCCCTCCCAAGTGGGGATTAGTGGGAAGCCACTGAGGAGGGAAAGGGAAGCTCAACACCCACATGGCTCCACATGGGACAGGCTCCCACATCTCATCCCAGCAAAGAAAGATGGAGGAGCCCAGGGAAGCACTGAGCTCATCCATCCCAAACCTGCCAGGTCCCTACCTCCCATTCTCCTCCTGTCTCTGGCATTGCCACCTTGCTCTCCCACCATGTCACTGCTCCACTTTCCAACCCTTCTCCAGGAAAAGAGCCATGGCAATCCCAAAAAACCCCAACCTCTGCCCGAAGAAGTTAAAACCCTCAGCACCCTCCTCGTGAGCGGAGCCGGGCGGGCTGAGGCCCCCGGACGTGTGAGAATGTCAGGAATCCCAATGTTTGGACTGGTTTTCTCTGCCTTCCCCAAACCTCCAAACACGCTCCACATCCCAACAGAGGTGCTTCTCACGCTGCCGCCGCCTCCCTGCCCCTGCTCCGACCGGCTCGTCCCTCCTGGTGGCACCTTCCCAGCTCCTTGTTCCAGTTTTGGGTGCTCCCAGAGATGGGCACGACGCCATAGGGCTTGGAAAGAGTTAACAGAGCCTGGCCTCTGTGAACTGTCATATTTACAGATCTGAGGGATTTAACCCGGAATTTTCCTGGAGTGATAGGCTGAGAAGTTTATGGAATTTCTATTTATAACAGTCCCCCCTCCCTCTTCAATTCCTACTCTGTTGCCTGTCTTCAAATCACCCCTAATCCTGCCTGGGTCACCTGGGGGTGGGAGGAAGGGAGAGAGCTGGAGAACTTCATCCCGGGATGCGCTAACACGAACCAGATGTGGGAAGCTGGAGATGACAACGAGGTCAGCACTCCGCAGGGGCTGGGGAACTTCAGCCAGGGGTGGGGGGACACCGGGGAGGAGGAGGAGGAGAAGGAGCAGGAGAAGAGGTTGTGCCAAGCCCAGAACTTCCCAGTGCCATTGGAGCCAGGTACCAGAGAACTTTCAGGGAAAACTGAAGCATGGAACAGCCTGGGAGGTGATAAAATATCCAAACTGGTGAACGGTAGAATAGGATCAGGAAACCCCAGGAGCTTCTGGTTCCATGTGGTCCCCCTCCTTATGGTCCTCCGGCACGTGATGGAGCAGCAGTGGGATACACGGATGAGCAGGACACACGGCACAAAGCCCCACCAGGAATTACCTGGGATGCCACAGCAGTGCCAGTGCTTGGCGAGGCGGAGAGCCCCGGCACATCCCTGGGCTCATCCCTGTGTCCGTGCACCAGGGCTCGGTTGTGCAATCCTCAAGCCAGGCTGCAGCATCGGCACATTCCCGGGGCCCCGCGCCGCTCCTCACCCCCTTCTCCCTCCTGCCGTGTTTATCCTTCGGCCCGGGAGGATTGGCTGCTGGCCTGGCCGCGAGCACCAGGAATCCGGGCCGTGGCAAACAAACCAAACACCGCCTAAGCCCGGGGAGCCGCAGGGCCAGTGCTTGGCTTCGGAGCTTCTTCCCATCCTGGATGGCTCTGCCACACAGGGAGAAGCTGCTCCAGCTGGGAATAGCATCCCTCCCATGCCTGCCACCTTGGCAAATCCAGAGACTTGGGCTGCATACCTGGACAAAGCTGCTTCCATAAAGAACAGCAGGATGATGTCCCTACTGCCCCAAATGCCCAACCCTGGGCTGCTTCCATCTCCTCTTGTGACCCTGGAGGAGCCCCTGGCTCCCCCTGGATCCTGGCCAGCATTCCTGCTTAATTAATGCTCTTTATTACCTGCCTGGGATGATAACCAGCCCCCAAACAGGGCTCCTGTAACTGGAGCAGGACACGGAGCCAGCGCTCCCACAGCTCCCCAAAGACCACCCCAGAGCGAAGTCCCGGCTGCCCAAGGCATTTCCGGGGGATCCCAGGCCTTTTCTCTGATCCACAGCCCCTCCTCATCCCATTACTGTCATCCTTTGCTCCCCCCAGGAATATCATCCTTGAGCAGTTTCCTTTGGATTAGGACACCTTTGGTCCCCACATCCCAACCCAGCCCATGTCCCTTCCCATCACAAAAGGTGGGACTGTCACTGGCAATGCTGAGGTTCATCCATCCCCTGTGTCCCATCCAGGATTGTTCCCACTACCTGACCCCCTCCTTCCTGGGAGTTCTTGGTGAGCCAACATCCCAAATGCAACCCCTCTGCATTCCTAGAGAAACTATCCCATGCCAGACAGGGCAGGAAGCAGGGAAAGCAGTGATCAGGGATAGGGATACAGGACAGTGGGATTTACCCAAACCCCCAGGCTGAGGGAGAAAAGACCATTTACAGGATGTCAGGAAGACTCAGGAGCAACAACCTGGGTAACAGTGAGCCAGCTCCAGAGGCAAAACACTTGGAATAATGAACTGGCCTGGTGGGAAGTACAACCAAACCCATGGCAGGGGGTTGGAACTGGATGATCTTTAAGGTGCTTTCCAACCCAAGCCATTCCAGGATTCCCTGAATACTCAGTGTCCAGAGGCAGCAGCATCTCCCTGTTCCCTGGAAAGCTCTCTCTGCTCCTACACAATCCCACAACTCCTTAGCTTACATCCACAGATTAATATACTTGGCAAAAGCACCTTTGGATGAGGTGGACAAGACCCTGGGAAACATCCCAAACTCAGGGATAAGGAGATAAAACCCTCCATTCCCCATTCCCAAGAGGACAAAGTGTTGGTGGGAGTCATCCCAAGTCACAGGAAGTGTGAGGAGCCAGAGGAAATTATCCTGCTGTGCCATGGCAGGCCATGGGCATGTTCCTTGGGAAACTGCAGGAAAAGGAGGCAGAAAGGATGATCCTCCCTCCCAAACTTCCCTGAGCCCTCCCTCTGAGCACCTTCTCTCCTCCAACCCTCCTGGAATTTCCCCTCATCTCCCATCTCCCCTCACCAAAGCTGTTCTCCCTCCCGCATCCCTTTCTCCTGGCAGCTCCCCACCCTTGTCCTGGCCTTTCCCCCGCCCTTGCCAGCTGTGAACCTTGGCATGGATGGAGCCATTGTCCTGGGAGAACGGGGGCCGAGGAGGAGGAGGGGAAGGTGTGAGAAGGGACACAGAGGCGCGTTTGTCCCTGTCCCCGCGGCCGTCAATGCCGCGCTTGTCCATTCATGCTCTCCGAGGGCAGGAACAGCGGCTCCATTTGGGAGGCTCCAAGGTGCCTGCCCAGGGGGGCACATTGCCCTGTTTGTTTGGAGACAACGCCTTTATCTCCCTTCCCGGGATGAGGGTGTTGGAGCAGGGACAACAGGACCGGAGGAGGTCACTTCATCTGGCGGCTCCCGCTGTACAAGGCTGGGGGCTCATCCCAGGGGACAACAGGGATGGGGAAAAGCTCCTGAGGATCCCTTCGGCTGAGGTGCCTCACCTGACCTTGTTTTATCCAGACTGCAGCTTTGAGGGGACAGGAGGGACATTTTCCATAGGATAACATGACGTGGATGAGCTCCTGGACACTGCCGTGGTGGTGAAGGTCCATATCCATATCCCACACCATTCCCTCAGAGAGAATTATTGTCAGAATGGATAAAAAATTAATAATATAATTAGCAGCTACATACCAGTACCAAGAAGAGACTCCATCCAGCTGCCCAGAGCTTTCCCATGCTTGGCAATGACCAGGAGAGGGAACACTCAGGGAACCACAAGGAGTTGACCAAGTAGATGGCAGATCCTGAGCTGTGATCCCGCTGCTCTTCTAGTTCCAAATAAGGAACCCAGGGATGCCGTCCCTGGACACTGACCTCGCTGAAGGGCAACACTGTGGCTCTGGAAAGGCTCTTAGGGAATCTGGAGAGCCAGGATGAGCGATGAGCCACGATCAGTCCAACTCTAAGACATCCACACCACACACAGAGGGAACTCGGGATAGCTCAGGATTTGGAGAGGTGCTGCCTCTCCTGGAAACCCCTTCAGCACAAAACAATCCTTAGGAAGGGAGATTAAGAATGGAGCAGCACCAGGGTACAAGAGCAGAGGCAGCCAAGCATCGCCGGGAACACCGTGTCCAGATCAAACACATCATTCCCTCCCTTCCAACTGGGAGGCACCAAGGTCTGTCCAGGCTGGACAATCTCCAGAGGAGACTGGGAGGAAAAAGCAGAGCCATTTATCTAGATGGGACTTTTTCCAGGGCTTGGGAAGGGCCATCCCAAGTTTTGTGCAACTACCACGGGTCTTTCACAAGGAGGAGCATTGGGTCACCAGGGTTTTCTTGCTGCTCACACAGCTGGGACATTTGCTCCGGAGTTATCTCCCAAGAAAATCATCACAAGGAGTGTCAAAAGCTTCCTCAGCCATGTGACACAAAGCTCTCAAGGAGAATCCCACTTTTTCCAGGATCTAACACGACCAAGAGAAGTGTGACAGGTCCAGGGCTGTCATTTCTGTCTCCATAAGCCTATGGCAGGGGTGGAATTGGATGGTCTTTAAGGTCCCTTCCAAACCAAACCACTCCAGAATTCTACGCAAATGAACTCACTTTTGAAACCCCAAAATTCCCCAGGGATTACTGCCATGCTGGCTATTCCCACATCCACTTTTCACAGGGAACTGAGGTTTCTTTTTTTTTAAAAAAAAAACCTTGTTTGCCTTTTCTGAGCCATCTTGGAACATATTTCCTGCTCCAGGGATTTAGCAAACACTTCCCAGACAATACAGCCGAGATACCAAACGTGCTGCTTGGATCCCGTCCATCCAGCATGCTCCCTGGGTGTTCCCAGGATCACTTCAAAGCGCTGGGCTGGCTGGAGGAGCCCAAATCCAGAGGGCAGGTTCCTGGAATGATGCTTGAGGATGTGCCATGGGGAGGAGAGGATCAGGAGGTTGCTTGGGAAGGTGGGAAAGAGTCATGTCCAAATTAAATACCAGGCACAAGGACTTTCCTAGCAGAGACCCCCAGGAAGGGATCGGGGTCAAAAACATTCCAGGGGGACCTTCTTGGTCTCCACAACTCCCTGAGAGGAAACAAGTGGGGGTCAGGCTCTGCTCCCAAGGAACATGGGACAGGACAAAAGGAAATGGCCTCAAATTGCACCAGGGGAGGTTTAGGTTGGATATTAGGGAAAATTCCTTAATGGAAAGGGTTGTAAAGCATTGGAACAGGCTCCAGTGGTGGAGTCCCCCTCCCTGGAGGGATTAAAAATCTGTGTGGATGTGGCACTTGGGGACGTGGGATAGTGGTGGTCTTGGTAGTGCAACACCAGGTGAATGGTTGGACTGGATGGTCCCAGGAGGCTTTTCCAACCTAAATCACTCCATGATTCCATGATTTCGGCTCACATGGGGTGAAAGAAACTCCCAAGATTCCAGGCCTCTTGTTTCTGCTCAATTGCCTCTACAAGGGATTATACGGATACAAGAAAGGAAGAGATGGCAAAGCCCTTTTCTCCTGGCAAAACCAGGATGGGGACCTCAATCTGATGGATAAACTCTCTGTGGCAGTGGGGAAAAACCTTCAGAGCTAATCCCTGCTGCAACACAACTGGCAATGAGGGAAAAACACCTTAACAACATGAGAATGGGGAATGGTTCGACTCCATGATCCTGCAGGGATTTTCAAAACCTGACTTTTTACAGGTGGGAAATCCTGTAAAAATCCCTCTCAGTTATCATTCCTGACCTGTTGCATCCACAGATGCCCAGTGGGTGTCCAGAACCGCACAATGTGTGCTTAAAAACCAGGAAGTAGGAAAGGTCCCTACCTTGACGTTCCACAGCCCATCCTGTTGGACTGGGTTGAGTTTGTCCAATTCTTCTTCCCGAGAACACCAGCACAACTTTCAGCATCCAAACTCCTCACCCCGGGCAGTGAAAGCTATTCCCAGCCTGCAGGTCCTCACAGGGCTGTTCCCTGTATCCCTCTGGCTCCTCAACACCATGAGGTGAGTTTTGGAATATCATTTATCACCCAGCATGTGTTGGGTTGGAAGGGACCTTAAGGATCGCCCAGTGCCACCTTTTCCATGGACAGTGACACCTCCCACTAGTCCAGGTTACTCCAAGCCCTGTCCAATCCAGGCTTGGCCTTCCCTACACATCAGCCTCTCCATTCCAATACCCCTTCCCAAAAACTGAATTAAAACAAGACAGAACAGAGGGGACATGGACAGGTAGGATTTCCCCCTGCCCAGAACTCCTCAGATTTTAGGATAGATGGGATCTCATCTGGGAAAACCCCATGTCTGTTCAGGAGAGGAGCATTGACCGCATTATCAGCAAGCAGTCTACTGTAAAAAGGTTTGATGGCCCTTATAAAGCTCCGTTTTCCAAGTTTTCCTTTACTTAAGCAGGTGTTTAATTCCCAATAAAGTCAAAGCATCCTTTTTAATGCTTCCACGAATCAATGTCCATAAACCTTGGCTAGTCATAACACAGGAGATAACCCAAGATCCAGCAGGCTGATAAGATGTTTGCTTTCCTGTTTATGTGGATTTCAAGCAATTGGCACTCAGGATTAAAAGCCATAAATGATGTAGATGCCCCAACCCCTGGAAGTGTTCAAGGCCAGGTTGGATGGGGCTTGGAGCAACCTGGGATAGTGGAAGGTGTCCCTGCCCATGGAACAAGATGGGATTTAAGGTCCCTTCCAACCCAAACCTTTCCATAAATTCTATAAATCAATGAATGAAACTTCCAGTTCTTTGGATATCCCACCTGAGTCTTCCAAAAATCCTGTCCCATGCCTACCCCACGCCCTCTGCACTGTCTCCTCCCCACCAAACTACAAAGAACAATTTGCCACTCCATAGCAAAGTTGGGGTGATACCCAAAGACTCCATGGAAAAAAACAGGGAAAATCAAATCAACCCAGGCAAAAATTCCTTTAATGCCTGGTTTTTACATCCAGGCTGGATCCAAGCACTCTGAGGCTGTTTAAAACTCTAGCCTTGGCTTTTCCAACCAGTTCTCCTCCCAACCACCCCAAAACACAGGGAAATACACAAGTGTTTGCACTTGGGAACATTTGTGGACAGGGAATTCCATAAGAATTCTGCCCCCTCCATTTGCAGCCAGGCCTGGCCACTCTTCCCACCTTTCCCTCTCCCTGTTTGGAGTAACTGCCCCAAAGCAGCCAAAGTTCAGTGAGATAAGTGGCGGACCCTGAGTGTCATGTTACATTTTCCCTCGGGAAGGAGGCCTTTCCTTCAAATGTGCCTTGAACGTGCTCCAGGTGCCGCTGGGAGCCGGCCCAGAGTGTGGGTTCCTGGGCTGACCACATCATCCAGCACCACTGGATCAGGGAGAAGATGCTGTGGATCAGGGTGGAACTGGATGATTTTTAATGTCCTTTCCAACCCAAAGCATTCCACGATTACATGTCCTGCTGTGTGGGAAGAACGGGGAGAAGGAAGGTCTGTTGGATAAGCAAGGGCATGCCAAGCATGCCAGTCAGTTGGAATAAAAGGATATATCTATGAAATAAAAGTGAGAGCCACCAGATAGCCAAGCATGGTACACAATCATAGAATCCTGGAGTAGTTTGGGTTGGATGGGACCTTAAAGCTCATCCAAGTTCCATTCCCTGCCATGGGCAGGAACACCTTCCACTAACTCAGGTTACTCCAAGCCCTGTCTAACCTGGCCTTGGACACTTCCAGGGATCAATCCACCCTCCACGTCTCAGAGTTCCCATTTACCCTCTACAGCAGCAGGACACCTCCCCGCTCTCTGTCACTGTCTTATCACTGTCTGTCCACCCTTAGTCCTGGTATCCCTCTGAAATGTCCCATGTTGAGGGTTGTCCCTCCTGAATGATGCTCGAGCACGGGATGGGCACCCAGAAAGCACCAGCTTGGCCGCAAAAGCCACGAGACTGTTCCTGTTTGTGTCTCCAGCCACAGCTGCTCCCTTGTCCTCTGGCACGGCACACGTTGGTTAATCATTCCTCAGGCACATTCAGTGTCCCGGGATTCTTATCGGAGAGTGCAAAGTCCAGGCAGCAACACCACTGGGAAGAGGCAGGAGGGCTCCCCGGCAAGGGCGGCAAAGCTGTGCCGGTGCAACGCCATCCTCAGGCTGGGATATACAAGAGGGATCCAAGGCATGGGCTGGGAAGCGCCCATGAGTTCACTTGCACCTTCCTAGCACAGCTCCCAGCTCTGGATCATGGAGTCCTGGAATGGCTTGAGTTGGAAGCAACTGTAAGGATCATCCACTCTCTGCCATGGGCAGGGACATCTTCCAGTACCTCAGTCTGCTCCAAGCCCCATCCACCCTGGTGTCGGACATTTCCAGGGATGGGGCAGCCACAGCTTCTCTGGGCAACCTGTTCCACCACCCTCACCACAAGATCACTCCAGCCATTCCCACCAGGAGAAATCCATAAGGCCCTTATCCAGAAGAGGGAAAGCAGAGCAGGATTCTATCTCTCTTCCTTGAAATAACCATGCCCAGGAGCCATTTAATTCCCTCTTTCTGGCAGTTGGGATGACTGTCCTGAAAGGGCTCTCCCTGAGAAGGGTGAAGCAGAGGGAAACCTGTCCGTCCAGCATCCCACGGCTCCTCCTTGACCAGGATTCCTTTCCCATCTCCATGCATGCAGCAGCCCTTCCACACCCCATCCCACGCACAGGCTCAGCCAGATCTCTGTGTCACCGTCTCCATCCTGGTCACACCTCCAGCACGACTCCCTCTAATCCGCCCCAACTGCCACCTCTTCCTGAAGTTTCTCCCTGTCTGCGTCCAGGCATTGCTCCCAGGGCACCAGCCTATGGAAGGGGCATTACCCAGGACGTGGGCAAAGTTCCTCCTGATGGAGCCTCGTGCTGACATCACCTTTCCAAATCCCAGCCTGCCCTTTATCAGGCTTTACGGATCCACCCTCTCATGAACAGCTCTCTGGTCTTACTCCGCCTGGATGTGTCTTGCTCTTTTCCCAGGATTAAGGAGTTTTGGGGTCCAGATAAAGGAGTTTTGGGGAAATGGGACGGAGAAGCACCAGCAAAACCATCACAAGACCATGCCAGCAGTGGTGGAGTTTGGCACCAGGCTTTCCCTGAGGAGTGGACAAGGATGAGTCTTTTGGCTGAAGAGACTCCAGGAATCTCCTATTGGGATGGATGTGGCAGCTTTCCCCCAGTGTCCAGGAATGCCACCTGGGTGTGGTGATGAGCTCAAGGGAATGTTTTTGTCTCTTCCCTGCTCTGCTCAGGCCCTGGGATTGAGCTGGACTCAGCAGCATCCTCACGTCACCTGCTTCTGGTTGAGGGCTGACCAAGCAGGACAGGCAGGGAAGCTTCAAACAGAGGGAAGAGAGAGGAGAACCAGGGACCAGTCCCATTGGGAAGAGAGATGGAAAGGCAGAGGGGGAAGCAAGGCAAGCCATGGAAGGGCTGGGGGGGTCTGTGCCGTTACCTGCTCGGATCCAGCGCATCCTGAGCATGGTGAGAGCAGATGTCAAGCTCCCGCCGTATCCCTGCTCTCTCCTTGTGTCATTATTCCCTGAGCTCAGCTCCTCCAGCTCCCAGGGCTGCTGCTGCCTGCTGGTTTTTCTATTCCCTCCAGGAAGAGTGGGAGGGCTGGGGAGGCGGCCGGGCGGCTGCCGCTCCGCACTGGGATTTGGGACCGCGAGGGGATTACCCGCAGGGATGGTCATGTGTTTGTGCTGTACCAGCTTCCCCGGGCCCATTCCGGCACGGGCTGACTCCCGGCTCCCAAAGAACTCCGGGCAAAGCCTCTTACCTTCCCGCGGCGCCAGCCAGGCCCCGCAGCGACTGTCACCTGCGCCGCCACCTCATCCCCAAGCCGCTCCTCCCGCAGCCAGAAGCCCCCCCCGGTAGGGATCACGCTGGGCTTTTCCAAGGTGTTCTCCCCCTGCCACAGCAGCTGCGTGTGGGAAAAGCTCTCTCCAACATCAAGCCTTGGAAATGGATTTGGGGGCAGGCAGAGGGTGACGAGTGAGCAGGAAGCCCCAAAAGAGCCATTTTTTTAAGGCATTCCATGAAAAGCGATGTTCTGATCCATGTAGTTGCATTTCTATGTCAAGCCCAGGAAGCTAAAACACGGGACACCAGGACAGACCCCCAGGTTCCACTGTCCTTTCTGCTCCCAGTTTTCAGCCTCACGACATCCCAAAGCAACAGGAAGACTTTGGGAGCAGCCCCTGGATTCTCATGGATATGCTGGTTTACACCAGCAGGAGTCTGACCAGCAAATTCCTTCTCCACTCATTCCCACCACCACCACCAAATCCCCCTTATGGCCCAGCATGGGAGACAAGGGGCAATCCCAGCTGTCCTGGGGTCACCTCACTGCCTCAGCTCCAGTATTCCATACTCCTTCATCCAAGGAAAACAGGGAAATGTTCCAGACCTCTTCCTGCAGGGTGACACTTCCTCCTCACAGGCACCAAGTGCTCCGTAATCAAAATCACCAGGAGTGTTACCAACACCGGGAACATGGGAACAGGCTCTCCAGAGAACTTGTGGATGACAGAGGGAGGGTTTAGATGGGATATTGGGAAGAAATCCTTCCCTGGGAGGGTGGTGAGGCCCTGGAATGGATTTTCCAGAGAAGTTGTGGCTGCCCCATCTCTGGAATGTCCAAGACTAGGTTGGCTGGGTCTTGGAGCAACCTGAGATAGTGGAAGGTGTCCCTGTCCATGTGGGACTGGATGATCCTTAAGGTCCCTTCCCACCCAAACCATTCCAGGATTCCACGATCACACATATCCAAACATTCCCATAGGCAAAACCATCCACGCCTGGTCACTCCGAGCTCAGAGATTCCTGTGCACACACAGCCCAGCAACCCCTGCACAGCCACATGGCTGCTCCACGGACACTATTCCCAGTGTTCCAGCCACTTGTGCTCCATGAATACCTGTGGAGCTGTTGGATAACCTTCATGGAAATCTTCCCTTTCTGCTGAACCAACTCTTGTCTTTCTCAGCTCCACCTTGACCCCAAACCTGCTCAACTTCCAGTGCTCGTTCTCCTTTCTCTGCTCCTTTCCCGAATTCCCGCTTCCCAGCCCCCGCCGGCCCCTCTCCCAACATCTTTCCTGCTGTACATTCTTCCCCAAGCCCTTATCTCATAAATTAGCCGGGAGAGGGATCCCAAATAGCTGAGCCGTGGCGTAAGCGTTTCCCTGAGGCAGGGGCGGGCGGGAGCAAGGGAAAGGTTGGGAGCAGGATGCCAGCCAAGGGTCAGACGCTGTCAACTCCCTCCTTTTCCTTTGAATCCAAACACAAACGCTCCAGGAACACTCCCAAACCCATGGAAATCTCCTTTCCCTCCCCTGCCAGAACCCTCCGGCATCCCACGCTCACTGCTCCAGGGTTTTTGCCTGAGCTCTCCTCAGCAGGATCGTCCTGGACACCTCCAAACACATGGATCAGCTGTGCTAACACAAACCATGGAGTTTGGGAAGATTCCTGAGTGGGAAGGGATGATCCATGAAGATCACCCAAGTCCAACTCCTGGCCCTGCATAGCAAAACCCCAAAAATTCCACCATGTGCCTGAAGACAAGAATCTTCCCAACACAGGGGAAACCCAGCTTGAGGACACTCAGTATGGAAAGCCAGGATTGCATTCCCAGCACATTCATCCCAGGAAAGCATGAAGTTATTTCCAATGCATCTTTTCCCTCAGAGACTTTTCCCTAGCCTATCCCAAATACCAGAGCAAAACCTGGGATCCTTCCCATCACTTTTCTGCTTCTCCATCCTCACATGCCTCAGATCTCACCCTCAAAGAGCAGACAGCCATATTCCAGGGAAATAAGGATATCTGGGAAAGCAAGGATATCCATGGAAGTAAATATATCCAGGAAAACAAGGATATCTAGAGAGACGAGGATACCCAGAAAAACAAAGGGTACCCAGGAAAACAAAGACATCCATGGAAATAAATATATCCAGGAAAACAAGGATACCTAGGAAACAAAAATACACAAGGAAATAAGGATATCCAGGAAAACAAGGACACCCAGGAAAACAAGGACACCCAGGAAAACAAAGGATACCCAGGAAAACAAAGGATACCCAGGAAAACAAAGGATACCCAGGAAAACAAAGGATACCCAGGGAAACAAGGAAATCCTGCCCGAGCAAACACCAAGGAAAACTTAGGAAAATCCAGGTCCACCTCTCACAGCTGAGAAAACCAGGGGCATCAACCAGACCTGATATTTTGGGAGTATTTGCTTCCCAAAACAAGCCTGGCTCTGCAGAGGGGACCAGCCAAATTCCAGGATTTGGAATGACCACAGGCACCGATTCTTCCCCAGCTCCATCAGCACAGCCCCCACTCCCAAACGTCTCCATGAGGAGTCCAGTTAATCCTTGTCTGACACTAGGAAATACCAAGGGCTCAGGGATTCCTCTTAAGTTTTCTGGGATTGCTTACAGCAGGCTCAGATCCTGGGAAAATCAGAGTCAAGGAAAGGAATGAGAATTCCCAAATTATTCCAGGCTTCTCAGCCTGCAGGAAGAAAACTCTACAGGGGTGGGATGATCCGTAAGAACAAGAAAATATTTCACTCCAAGCGAAAAATAGGTTGGAAAATGATTTCCTTATGATGAGAATTTAGTGATAAATTTAAAAGGAGTGATGGGATAATTAATTCATTCCTGTAAATTATTAAATTCTAACAGATCTATTGTTTACCACATCCAAAAACCATTAATTCCTCAGGAGGGCCAGATTCCAGAGTAAATCCAACTCCATGCCATGATTTAAGGCCCTGACCTTCACTCCCAAAAAAACAGAGGATCACTTTGGCCTCAGAATTCCTTGGAGCTCAACAATTAAACCTGGCACAAGAGGGAAAATCTGAGCAGCAATTTCTGGTGGCAAAACTTTCTTCTCTTCCCTCTCCCCCTCCAGCTCCGTGTCAGAACAGATGCTCTGGAATAACAGCAAGAAAGGGATCGAGCTGCCCAAACAAAGTTGTGCTCCATGGAATATTTGGCTCAGAGAGGTGTTAAGAAGGATTTTATAGCTGAGGGTAAGAAATATCCTTCAGGCGCAGTTTCCTTGATCCTGGGTTTTTACAGGGACAGGATGGTTTTGATTCAAGAGAAAAAGAAAGAAGGAGAAAGAGATAAAAAAAAAGGGAGAAAGGAGGAGGAAAAAGGGAGAAAGGAGGAGGAAAAAGGGAGAAAGGAGGAGGAAAAAGGGAGAAAGGAGGAGGAAAAAGGGAGAAAGGAGGAGGAAAAAGGGAGAAAGGAGGAGGAAAAAGGGAGAAAGGAGGAGGAAAAAGGGAGAAAGGAGGAGGAAAAAGGGAGAAAGGAGGAGGAAAAAGGGGGAGAAAAGGAAGAAAAAAGGAAGGAGGAAAATAGAGAGGAAGAATCCCAGGATGGCTGATTTTGTCAGGGATCTCTTGGAGTCATCTTGCTCGAGCAGGATCACCCCCAGCACCCGGAAAGAACAGGAAAATAGTAAAAGAAGGAAATCTCCATGTTATAATAAAGATGCTTTGGGGAGAGGGAGACATTCCATGTCTCCAACTGAAGAGACAGAGAGCTGGTCCAAAAATAACATTGGGATGCTGAGCCAGAGCTCTGCAGGACTCCTAGGAGGTGCTCAGCACCCCCAGGATGGGAAGTGGGAGAGGAGGATGTAGGAGCTTGGCCCAGTGAAATCCTAAAACCAAAGGAAACCCCAGAAGGCTGCAGGGAACATGGGCTGGGAGTGGCCAATAAGAGCCCTCGTGGTGAGGCTTCCCATCCTTGCTAATCCTGGGGCTCCTGGGAATCTGGGATCATGGCTGGAACTAACAGGGGGTGCTTTTTCCTTTGAAGAAGAGATGCCTTACTGAGAGGTCACATGGATGCCAGGAGAGAGGGAAGCAAGGAGGAAGCAGTTTGAGCTTCCACTCACTCCCAAGAACATCTTCTGTTCCCACTTTCCAGGACAAATCCTTCTTCCAGCCAAAGAATCCACCAATGACACCACAATTACCCCAACTGCCTCTGGGGGCTCTGGCTGCTCAATCCCACTGCTCCAAAGGGGATCCCAGCTCCAAAGCTGACCCATGGATTGGGATCCACCCCAGGATCTGTTTGGGCAATGGAGCCTTGCCAGGATGGGCATGTTATTCCCTCAAGCAGCACATCCAGGGCAACAGAGCCTCGCCAGGATGGGCATGTTATTCCCTCAAGCAGCACATCCATGTGCCAGGAGCTCATCCCAAAGGACATAGCCCATGGCAATTAAACCTTGGCCTGGCAAGCGACCCTCTGGAAAACAAGGGAGGGAAACAACGCAATGAAGGGGAAGTAGAAGGAACAGCCACTCCACAAGGAAGAGCGGAGCGTGCCAAGGCCAGAGCAGGGAAGAGAACACGGAGCCGAGGCAGGAACAACAATGGGATCAGGCTCCCAACACATCCCAGTTGAGCCATGAGCAACCACATTTCATCCAACAGAAGCCAAATTCTCTTCCCAATCACTTTTCCAACCCTGGTGGGAAGGAGAGTGATCCACAGCCATGCAGTGTCCACAAGGATCCAGGCTCCGGAAAAGATCTGGGATCCATAGGCCAGAGCCACTGCTGTGAGCCTGCTCCTGCTCCAAGGATGGTGAGGGACATTCCAAGGTCCTTGTTGGGGTCGCAGTGGGAATCTAAGGCACAGCACAGCACAACTCCCAGGATATCCAGCTTGGCACCCACAGCGTGCACTGGAGGATGCACAACTGTCCCTGGATTGTGCCCTGGGACAGGGATCTGTGCCATTCCAGAGCTGGCTAGGATGGTATGGAGCCAGGCTGGGAGAGCTGGGATTGTTTAGCCTGGAAAAGGGAAAGCTCCAGGGAGACCTTGGAGCCCCTTTCAGTGCCTAAAGGGACTCCAGAAGAGCTGGAGAGGGACTTTGACAGAGGGCCTGGAGTGACAGGACAAGGGGGAATGGCTTCCCACTGCCAGAGAACAGGGTTAGACGGGATGCTGGGAAGGAATTCCTCCCTGTATCGGTGCTGAGGGCCCGGAATGGGTTTCCCAGAGAAGCTGTGGCCGCCTCATCCTTGGAAGTGTCCAAGGCCAGGCTGGCCGGGGCTTGGAGCAACCTGGGATAGCGGAAGGTGTCCCTGCCCCTGGCAGTGGGGTGGCACTGGAAGAGCCTCACGCTCCCTTCCCACCCAGCCCACCGCAGGGCGCGCCGTGGCCGATCCCGGCCGATCCCTGGCAGTCCGGGCCGGCGCTGCCCCCGTTACCTTCGAAGAAGCGCTGCAGAGCCTCCGTCTCGTCCACCACCTCCATGGCTGGGCCATGCACGGGCCGGCCCCGGCTCAGTCCGTGCGGCTGCAGGGGGGCATCGCCCCGGCCCGGGGGGCCCCGCCGCGACCCCCGAGCCCCGTCCGAGCCCCGTGCGAGCGCCGAGCCCCGCTCTCAGCGCCGGGCTCCCGGTGCCGGTGCCCAGCGCGGCCGCCCGATGCCCATCGGCGTCCGCCCAGCGCTGCCCCGGACTCGGGCTGCCGCGGCCGCTCCTCCCTCCTTCCCTGCCGCCCTCCCTCCTTCCCTGCCCTTCCCCGCCCGCTGCTCCTCCTCCGCCCCGCACCGCGCTCGGGGCACCCCCGCCGAGAGGGGCTGGCAACGCCGCCGAGCCGCGAGGTTGCCAAAAGTCACCCAAAAACAGCCGCGAGGCACCGGGAGGGACCTCGGAACTAAAGATGCGGTCACGAAGCGCCAAAAAGCAGCCCCAAGCCACCAAAAACCAGCCCCAAGTCACAGGCCACCAAAAACCAGCCCCAAGTCACAGGCCACTAAAGCCCCAAAAGTAGTCACAAGCCACCAGAAAACAGTCACTAAAGCCCCAAAAACCCGCCACTAAAGCCCCCCCAAAACCGGCTACTAAAGCATCAAAACTCTGTGCACAAAGCACCAAAAAAAGGAGTCATAAATCACCAGAAAGCAAAACAAAAAAACCAGACACAAACGACCAAAATCTGTCCAGCAAAACTGGAAAAACAGCCACAAAACATTAAAATTTGCCCACAAGGTACTAAAATGCCTCACAAAGCACCAACCCTCCCCTCACAAAACACCAAAATTTGTGCACAAAACGCCAGAATGCCTCACAAAGCACCAACCCTCCCCTCACAAAACACCAAAATTTGTGCACAAAACACCAAAATCCCTCGCAAAGCACCAAACTCCCCTCACAAAACACCAAAATTTGCACACAAAACACCAAAATCCCTCACAAAGCACCAAACTCCCCTCACAAAACACCAAAATCTGCCACAAAGCAAAGTCACGAGGCACCAAAAAAATCAGCCAAAAGCTGCCAAAAATCCAGCCACAAACCACTGGAAAAAAACAGTGACAAAGCACCAACATCCAGCCACAAAACACTCAAAAAAAACCCCCCAAAACCCCAAAAAAAAAAACCCAAAGAGCCCCAAGCCACCAAAAATCCAGCCACAAACTACCAGAATCTGTCCATAAGCCACAAAACAAAAAGCTACAGAGCACTAAAACATGGCCATAAGTCACCAAACATCATAAGCTACGAAAATCTATCCAGAAACCACCAAAAAAACCAGCCACAAAGTACCAAAATCTGTCTGCACCCAGAAAGTGCCAAAATTTGTGCACAAAGCACCAAAATCTCTCACAAAGCATCAAACTCCCCTCACAAAACACCAAAATCTGTAACAAAGCAAAGTCACAAGGCAGCAAAATAAGACAGCCACAAGCCACTAAAATCTAGCCAGAA
This sequence comes from Vidua chalybeata, assembly GCF_026979565.1. Classification (NCBI taxonomy): domain Eukaryota; kingdom Metazoa; phylum Chordata; class Aves; order Passeriformes; family Viduidae; genus Vidua; species Vidua chalybeata. The sequence goes on along the minus strand of NC_071535.1, from coordinate 55,969,693 downwards.
ATCATTGAAAAACACCCTCAAAGCACCAAAATCTGCCCCAAAGCATCCAAATCTGTCCCTAAAGTCATAAGACACCAAAAAAGAGCCACAAACCATCAAAAATCCAGCCACAAATGACCAAAATCCATCCAGAAATTACGAAAACCCTGTTACAAAGTACCAAAAACCAGCCACAAAACACTGAACCCGCCACAAATTACAAAAAATGCAGCCACAAACCAGCAAACGTGTTCATAAAACCAGCCCTGAGGCACAAAATCCAACCACAAACCACCAAAATCCTCCCAGAAATTCCAAAACCAGCCACAAATCACTGGAATCCTGTTTTTAAAAAAGACACAAATCACTGAAATCCAGGCACAAATTACAAAACCAGGAAATCCCAAAAAACCAGCCTCACATTCCAGCCACAGACCACAAAACCAACTGCAAATCACCAAAATCCAGCTACAGATCACCCTATAACAGCTCCAAATCATCAAAATCCAAGCTCAAATCATCAAAATCCAGCCTCACACCATCCTAAACAGCAAATACAGCTCTAAGTCATCAAAATCCAGTCACAAATAAGCCTAATCCAGCCCCAAACACCAAATCCAGCCCTAAATCATCAAAATCCAGCTGCAAACCACCAAAACCCAGTCCCAAATCCAGCCCCAAATAACTGGAATCCAGCCCTAAATCCACTAAAAATTAGCCCTCAAATCACCCTAAACCAGCCCCAAATCACCCTAAACCAGCCCTAAACACTAAATCCAGCTGCAAATCACCCAAATCCAGCCCAATCACCCAAATCCAGCCCCAAATCACACTAAACCAGCAGCAAATCACCAAAATCCGGCCCCGAGCACCAAATTCAGGCCTACGTCATCAAAATCCAGCTGCACACCTCCAAAATCCAACCTCAAATCGCCCTAAATCAGCTCCAACCAACAAATCCAGCCCTAAATCATCCAAATCTAGCCCCAAATCACCAAATCCAGCCCCAAATCACACCCCAAACCCCAACCCCTGCCCCCTCAGGGGAAGGCCCAGCTGTGGTTTGTCCTCCCCAGATGTTCCCACAATCCCCAATAACGCCCGACTCCCCCTAGCCCTCCCACCCCATAATGACTCCAATCAAATAAATAAGGGCCCGCTGGGAATAATGTCCATGAAGTTCCGAGTTCTCGGAGCGCCGGGGCCCTGCCAGCCCCAAACTGTGGGGCCTTTCTGCTGCGGGCCAGCCAGGGCACAATGAGGGATTGTCCAGCCCCACATCCCAATTGAGAAGGGCAGATTCTCCGGGATATATAAATATATTTATCCCGCTCCCACAGCTGTGCAGTGACCAATTCTTCTCCCGGGAGAGGAGGGGGATTGAGGATTGGGGACAGTAATGGGTCTATTATTTCGGGATGGAGAGAACGAGCCCTTTTTTCTCCTCTCTCTCCACATTAAGACAATTGTTATTCCAGGCTCCCCTTGTTCCTGCTCTCAGTCCCCTGTTTCGGGCACAAGCTGCGTGGGAAGGAAAGGAAATTAAGAGAAAATGGATTTTTCCCGGGACGCCGAGCGCCAGCCCAGCCTAAACCCTGTTAGATGTTTGTCCCTAATATTTCAATTAAATAAAGATTAAACCCAGCACTAAAGTCAGAATTGGACTGGATGATCCTTGGAGGCCTTTTCCAACACTGGATATTGAATCCTAGAATGCATGATTCTGTCATTCAGAATCCTGGAATCATATCCCATACTTTTATGGATTCATAAAATCATCATTTGATTTCTAGAATCACATACCATGATTCCATGATTTAGAATCCCAGAATCCTGGAATGGCTTGCCTTGGGAGGGAACTTAAAGCTCATCCATGGAATTCTTCAGGTGGGAATTGCCCTAGGCCATGATGTCCCTGTGTCCCTCACCCTGTAGGACACTGGGAAAATCCCATTTGGGACTCGCCTTCCTTGCAGAAAGATCCCAGCATCCAAAGGGCAGATTTCCACACCATTCTGGCTCATATATCCAACATAATTGAATATCTGGGATATGTGCTTGACTGAGAGCATTCATCTTCCTCTTCCATCCCTGTCATTCCCATTCACTCCCAAAAATTCCCTTGTACTCAACTTTGTTTGCACTAAAAGCCTTATTTTTATATGGTAGGATGACTTTAACTTGGGATAACTCAAAGCATCAAGTTCCTTCCTTAATTTCCTTCTCCACTGAATGACAGATTGCTAGAACTGATCTTGAGGGACAGGGATCATGGAATCCTGGAATGGTTTGGGTAGGAAGTGACCTTAAAGCTCATCCAGTTCCACCAGCACTTCCACAAGTTCCTGCCTGTGACGGCATTGGACTGTATAGCCGGAGGAGGATCAAAATATTTGGGAAAGGATCCTGAGCCCAGCTTTGGATCCCTCTGGATTGACCATGTTGGACTTGGCCTGGGATTCCCCCTCTGAAAGTGTAAAATCCTGTGGAGCAACTAATTTACAATAAAAATAAGATGCTTCCCTCCTTTCCTTAGGAACAATGTCAACATTCCCACATCCCAACCTCTCATGAGACAGCTCGGGAGTGCCACGCACCCCATACCAGACAGGAAAATCCCTTTTGGAACAGCTCATTAAGGATTCAAATCCTCAAATTTGAGGGTTCTGCCCTCACAGAGTGGGCTGCCATTTCCAGAATGCCCTCCTCTGGGCATATCCCTAAGGAATCTTTACTCCTTCCCAACTTTCCTCCTTCCCTGGTGCCTAAATCAAGGTGTGGATGATCCATGTCCTTCTCACCTGAGTCTTCCTTCAGCCTCCCAGTCCTGCTCAGCTCCCACTCCCAAGAAACGCTGCTCTTTCCCTTCCCAGACCTGATTAAAGGGAAAAGACCCATTGGAAAAACACACCAAGGGATAAAACCAACCTCATCCATATGGGATGGTCCAGCTCCCTTCCTGCAGTGAGCTGGAATGCAGCACTTCAAGGATAGACTTGTGTGATTCCCCAAAGGATCCTAGAGAGCTCTGAATCCCGAAAAATCAAAGGTATTGCTTTGATCCATAGGGAGGCAGCTCCAGTGGGTCCAAACCCAGTCCCTCATTAGTTTTCCTTTCTCCTGCCCTCCATGTTTCCCACATTTCTCCCCCTTCCCAATCCCCTCCGGGTCATGCTCCCTGCAAACCCTGCTCTCCCAATCCCACGTGGCTCGCCGGCAGCACGAGCCAGGAAGGGGTGGAGAGATATTACTCGGGATATTACTCATGGAAGGTGCGGCTGGGGCTCCCTTCGGCGCCGAATTTCAAAGTCCAGTTTTCAACAAAAGAATAATTCAGGAATTTCCCCCTCCCTTACCCTATCCCTCCCCACATCCCAACCTCCAGCTGAGATTCCCAGGCATGACTGGAAGCATTTGGAGTCTATTTTTAACATTTTTCCACCAGTGCTGAGCACGGACACCTCAGTCTCTGGAAGGGCACTGGAATCATTGATCTGACTCACATGAGGCTCAGCTGAGCAGGGATCACAGATCCAGGATCATCCAATGGATATAAAATCTATTTCTCCTGGTGGGACCAGGTCCCAAAGAAGCTGCTGTGTCACTGTTGGAGATGCTGAAATACTTGGAATCTCCTACTCACAAACCACCCCAATCCAGGCACAAATTCCCCAAATCCCACATGGTTTGGGTGGGAAAGAACTTCAAAGCTCATCCCATTCCATCCACTGCCATGGGCAGGGACACCTTCCACTATCCCAGGCTGCATCAAGCTTTGTCCAACCTGGACTTGACACTTCAGGGATGAAGCAGCCACAGCTTCTCTGGGAAATCCTTTCCAACCCCCAGGGAAGATCCCACCCTGCTGGAGGCGGAAGCAGAGCTCCCTCTGTTATCTCCTTCTGGCAGGAGACCTGTGTGGATCAATCCCTTCCTGGTTATCCATTAACTCCAAAGGGTTCGTTCCCGAGTCGGAGAGAACACCTCCACTAATTTATAAAGGAATAAAGGACCATCCTCAGGAAGGAATACACATATCCTCAGAGACCTCAACACCCCGGGAGACCTCTGGAACTGGAAGCGCGAGGACTCAACCCAGGCCTGGAGCAGGGAAGTGTCACCCACCCACTCCTAAGGACATCCAGGCTCCATGGAAAACCCCTGTCCACTCTCCCAGGACAAACAAGGCCACAAGGGCTGGATGTGCTTTCCAAGGAAGTTCTGTGGCAGGAAGCATGAGTACAGATTGCTGGAAAATCCAAGGAGACATTGCTGAGGAGGCGGGAAAATGCAAATGCTGCTGGAACAGGCCAGGAATTACATTTGGACCATCATCCTCAGATCACCGTTTCCTTTCCCTCTTTTCCAATGGAAATACAACCTGGAATCCTTGGAGAAACCCTGAGGAACTACTTGTGCCATGCTGGTTTCCACTGAATTAATTAACAATTCGATCCCAGCTTTAGTTAATTAAATATTCCCATTATTTTCCCTCATTTTCTTTGCTTGCTGGGGAATGCTTCAAAAATTGTTGGAAAATCTGGGTTTTTTTCTGTAGTTCTGGATATTTTCTCAATGGATTGGAAACAACTTTTCTCAATAAGCTGGGATTTTTTTCCCTAAGGCCACCAACGCACCCAGCACCAGAGAATCTCCTTGGAAAACACGACTACATCCCTAAGGAAGGCTTTTAATAGGTTTTATAGCAGCATCCCCCACTCCTGCTGTGTCCACATCCATACATTTTCATCCTTAAAAACTGAATTAAAGCAGCCTCTCCTAAACATGGATTATTCCGTGTTTATCCAAGGATAGCAGCCAGAGTTGGATGCTTTCCTTCCCCAGGAGAGGAAGGGTTTCCAGAAGAGCTAATATCCTTTTATGAGGCTGATATAGCTCTGGGTAGGGAAAAAAATCCCACAAAACCATCCCAAAACATCAGGCACTTCAACATTCCAGCACTTTTTATAGGCATTTTTATAGGAACTCAGTAGTTCAGCCACCTTTGAGCTCTTAATTCCCTGATAGTCTCTTCAGGAGCAGCCATAAAAACAATTCCATGCAGCCATTTAATAGGATTACACACTTCCAAGCATTCCTTTTCTCCCTGGATTTCTTCTAGCTGGTCAGCAAGCTCCAGGACTTCTCCTGCCCTTATTCCCCAACCTTGTAAGCCATAAATGCTGCTTTTCCCTTTTCCAGAATATGAGTGATATGGAATTATTCAGCTGAGAACAGCTCTCAGGCAGTGAGATCCTGCTTTACAACTCCAGAGCTGTGTCCTGTGGGACACTGGGAAAATCCCAGTTTGGACTCACCCAGCTCACAGAAGGATCCCAGCACCTTCATGTTCTTCCAAAGGGGAGATCTCCACACTGTTCAGGCTGGAATATCCAATAGATTGAATATTTAGGATATGTCCTTGACTGAGAGCACACATGCTCCTCTTCTATCCCTGTCATTCCCATCCCCTCCCAAAAAAATTCCCTGCTTGCAATAAAATTCTTCTTTTTATAGAACAGGTTGAATTCAGCTTGGAATAACTCAAAGCATCCAGTTCCTTCCTTAATTTCCTTCTGCACAGAAGGAGAGATTCCTAGAACTCATTTCAAGGGACAGGGATCATGGAATCCTGGAATGGTTTGGGTGGGAAGGGACCTTAAAGATCCAGTTCCATCCCTGCCATGGGCAGGGACACCTTCCACTACTTCCAGCCTGCTCCAACCTGGCCACGGGACGGCAAATCCACAACCTCTGGATGTTCCCCCAAGTGTTTTCCCGCTCCAAAGGCTGAGATCCAGCGCAGAGAGAGCTGGAGAAGAAACAACCAACCCCCAGTGATTCCCTGGATCCTTCCCAAGAGCCGCACACCCAATTCCTGGTGTCCTTCCCACCTCTCCAACTCACTCACCACCCTTCAAGGCAGAAACCTCAGGCAATTCCCAACCATCCATGTCCAGGACATCCTTGGGAACAGTCACATACTCCAGCCATGCTTCCAACATCCATTTTATACAGTGCCATAGAATATACAGAAAATTTATATACATCCATGTTTCTGGAATTAGGTTATAATTCATCCAGATCTTTCTTTACAGCGGGATTAGTTCAGATCTTTCGTACAGAGGTACAAAAAAAGTCACATGGAGAATGAAGGGCACATGAGGAGTGCTTGAGTTTCCTTGGAATCTTCATGCTGGGGCAGCTCGGAGCAGGGATTCAGAGGGCAGCATTCCCAGGATGAGCACGGGGACGCAGGATGCTGGGCTGTTTTCCCCCCCAGTTGCATATCCAAGTGCTCCAAGCCCTGCCAGAAGTAGTGGGAGTGCCTCAGAGCTCCCTGGAAGGGCTGGTTCTCCCAAAAAGGCCAAAGGCTTCAGCTCTAAGGAGGCAATTAGGATCCAGCAGGAAATGAATCCAGAGGTATCCTGCTCTGAGCTGCCCCAGCACAAGATGGGACACAGGTGACAGGCAGGAAGGGCTTTTCCAGAGAGGCAGAGCAAAGGAAAGGGGCTTACAGGGCTCAACATTCCAGACAGGGAGGCACAGCCCATCCCCAAATATCCCTGTGCCATTAGGAATTCCACTTAGTGCCAGGACAGGAGCTCGAGAGTATTCCCTGGATTTGTGGAGGGAAAGGTGGGAAGCCGGAGCTGCAGGTGAGGCCACTTTGCCACCACCAAGCGCTGGGGACATCCCAGGAAAGGAGTTAGGACCCAAAGGGTGTGGCAGCATCCTAGGAAAAACCCCTGCCAGGATCCCTTTGCACACAAACTTCCCAAAAGTGGATATCCCGGCAGGACAGGCCCGTGCCACCCCCACCTGGGACTTCCAACTCTGAGCCATCAGAACCGCACAAAGCCCGGGATGGGAAGCAGGGAAGTGGAATCCAAACAAAAAACAATGTCAAGGCTTGTTCCTGTGCTGCAAGGATTTTCAGGAATCAAGAGGTGAAGACAGGGAGAGGTTCCCCTCATCCCACAGAAGTTCCCCTCATCCCAGGTGTGCTGGGAAGGTGGGAAAGTCGGGACACGCAGCATGGTGTGACACAGTGACATCAGAGGGATTGGACACAACAAGGAAAGCAGGAAAAATTCCCAGGGAGCTTACCTTTGGAACGGGGCTGCTCCAGAGCCAGGGAGAAACTTGGTGTGGGCTGGAGGAAATCACCTGCCTCAGGTCAAGATTTGCTTTTGGCACTTGGATACGACCTCAGGCAGCAGGGAAAAGTGGGAAGATGTGGGAAGTCCTGGCTGAGGCAGAACGGGAGAGCTCGGGAGCAAGGGCAGCTCCTACCAGGCCTTGGCCACACTTCCATACTCCCAGAGAAGTGGGAAAGTAAGGTGGGAGATGTCTGATCCCAGAAATTGGGACCTGAAGCCAGGGAGAACAAAGGCACAAGACGTATGAACTCAAAACACATGGAAAAAACAATGGAAATGGAGACAGCAAAGCACTTGAAGGCTGATGATGATTCCCTATGACAAAGCAAGGAATTGCCCTAGTCCTTGGCTATTTGGAATTTCCAGCCCTTAAGCAGCTCCTTGGAGCTGGAAGAAGGGGAAGAACATCAGTGACTGCTAATCCAGCCCCCTTCCCATCCCTCTCTCCATCCACAACACCCCTGTGGATCTGACTGGAGGGCAAAGGACTCCCAGACTGAATTCCAGCTTCCAGTTGCAATATTCCCTCCTCTTCTTCTTCCCACAGCTGCCAAGGATGGGCAGCGTTTGCCTCCAGCAGGATCCATGCAGCATTGCTTCCTCCACGCAGGAGCCATGAGAGGGAGCTTTGGCACAAGAAATGAGGCTCTTCCTGAAATCCAGCAGCTCTTCCCAAAAATCAGCACTGCACAGGCTCTGGGAACAAAGCAACAAGCCCAGTTCCAGGCAGTGCTTTCCAACTGCGTCCTTGAGAGGAATTTCTCAGCAGAACAATCCATGCAGAGGTGCTGCTGGCATTCCAAACTTCCCTTTCCTGCAGCACTGTAACACTGCAAGCAGGGAATCACAGAATGCCAGAATCATTTGGAAGCTCCCACCCATTGCCATGGGCAGGGACATCTTCCCCTAGCCCAGGTTGTTCCAAGCCTTATCCAACCTGGCATGGAATATTTCCAGGAATGAGGAATCCACATCTCCCTTGGCAATTTTTGGAAGTTACTCAAAGGCTGCAGTTACAACCACGATCCCTACACCCATTAGAATTAAATATTCCTGCTCCCATCCTGCAAAGCCAGAATGTCCTATTGCCAAGGGAAGAAAAATCACAGAATAGATAAGGATAAACCCAGCATGGAGGGGAGCTCCAGCCCAGCAATTCCCAAGGCAAACACAGAAGGGTTCTGCTGCCCAATGGAGGCTCTTGGATACAGCCTCAAAACACAAATCCAAACACACCCATTCCAGCAATAATTAATCTCACCTAATTTCCATTGCCAGGAGTAATCCTGATTATTCCTATGTCCCAATTTGTAAATGAAAGTTGTGTGGGTGAGTGCATGGAAATAATATTATCTGCCTGCAGGAAAAGAGCAGCAAAAGCTGGGACAACATCAAAGTGCATGGAGCATGTGTTAGAGATACTTATCCTCTATCCCCACGCTTGGAGCTTTTCCTCCTTCTTACGTGCCCTTGGAAACAGATTTCCCACTTTAATCCTGCATGGGACCATCAACTGTTCCTGGAATCTAACATCCTAAAAGAAGAGAACTGGGAATCACTGGAATTCTATAACCACACTCCCCGCCCTCTGCTAACCCAGCCCTCTGCAGAGACCAAAATACCTCCCACAAATCCTATTTGCTTTGCAAAAAAGTTCCTAAAAAGTTCCAAGATTCTCATTTAACTGCTTTGGAATTGTTTTCCCATGTTTCCCATGTGCTACCAGGGATGTGGAATGAGCCATCAGCACCCTAAGAGAAGGGAGGGATGAGCTGGCTCCTGAAATAGGTGAGAAGAACAGGGAGCAAAAAAAAAGAGGGAAGTTTTAGGAGGAAATGAATAGTCCAAATGGAGAAGGAAGCCCCGATGGAGAAGAAGCAATGATAAATATTGGAAAAGGGCTGGTATATCCTCAGCATTGCAGGATCCTTCCCAAATTTTTGGCACTGCTGCAATGAAAGCAACAATAAAATCAATTTACTGGTGCAGAAGAGCCTCAGCTCCATTCCTCTGCCAAGAAACTCTTGGAATAGTTTGTGTTGGAAAGGACCTTTAAAGGTCACTCAGTCAGTCCAAGGAAGAGGGATCAGAATGGATTTAAGGATGAGGCATGGAATGGGTGACCTGTTGGCCAGTCTGGGATCTGAGGTGTCAGGCATTTCCAGCACTGCCTCTGCAAAGGGTGAAACATCCTGTTGGAGTATCATGGGAATATCCGAAGATCAGAAGGCACAAAGCTGAAGAGGAAGAAGCAAAAGCCAAAAGATTCAGAAAACTGGAGATGCTTCGTATTCCCAAAGACAGAGCAGGAAGAGAAAGCAGGAAGTGTGTACACTACAGATGAAGGAGGTAGCTGCAGCTTCAACATTTATTTCAGCATTCCAAGTATGCTTTTCCAGAAGGATATGGGAGACCAGCCTTTCGAAATGCCCAGATAGCAAAGGAGTGATGGGAATGGAGACACAGAATGCTGGGGATCAAGACGCGGAGACATTTAAAGCAGAAATAATTCCAAGAACGTGGATTTCATTTGGGAGGACTGTGATCAGATCTGTTTGTCAACAAAAACCAGAAATTATCCATGACGGGATATAATGAGAACCTTTGAGGGGCTCTTTTGTGCCTTTACTCCTTGACCTGTGGCAAACCCAGCCCCCAGGAATTACGTATTTCCAGGTTTTCCAAAGTCCAGTAATCACAGAGCAAAAAAAATGGAGCATTCCAGACTGCTCCTGTCAGGGCAAGGGAAGGCCATTCCTATGGGATACAGTTCCAATGGCACAAAGAAGGAAACAGTCACCCAAGGACTGAGTCTTCCAGGACACGGCAGAGGAACGTCAGGGAAGGGACTTTCTAGTGCAACATTTGAGCCATGGAACATCAGCAGGTTCCCACTGGAATCATTTTAGGAGGGAGATATTCCACTTTTCCTCACCTGGAGGCACCTCCCACCAGTAGTTCCATCTAATCCCAGGTATCCATGTCGCTCCCAGGGATGGAAATGATCCTTTTCCTTAGTGTTTTAAAGTGCTTTGCAGATCCCAAGCTCTGCCTTAGTGCTAAGGGTTAATTCCTGCTGGGAATAAGGGCAGGAATGAGCTCCTTATCCCGACTCCTGGGCCAGAAGGGGAGCTAGCCCGCTAGCCCCGGCCTCCCTGACCCTCAGCTCCCCTTTTCCCCTCAAACCTTCCCAGATTTTTGTGCGTATTCCTGAAAAATCACCTCAGTAGTGTTTCCTGAGTGCAGGAATTCCTCCTTACCCTGTGCTGTGTTCCCAAACCACCTGCTCCCTGCCCCTTTTTTAAGGACCTACAAATCCAAAAAGAACTTCCGGTTGCTCAGAATAAAATGATTTTTCCTTCTCCAAATCCCTCTGAATCCAGAAGGGTTTCCTCCCTCTGATTCCACTCAGGCAAAGGTCACCTTTGGAACCTTAAACCACAGGGATAATGTTTTCCTGGCTGCTTGAAGCACTTCTGAAGGCTCTGAAACAGGTAAGGAGCCGGGGCTGGAGCATCCCACACTGGATGGAGTGGGATATCAGCACTTGGACCCAGAATCTAGTGGAATTCCGTGCACCCAGGATTATTTACATCAATGCACACAGGTTATAAAGTGCTCCTCAGTGGCATTGGATCCCACTGGCTCCCAGGAAGCACAGCCCTGACCCATCCTGGTGCTTCCACAGCCCACACGGAGAACAGGAAGCCCGGGATTTGCCAGGAGCTGAGCTCCTGGAAAGCACAGCGTCCTCCTACAATGGAAATAGCGCTGCTGAGGAGGGGAAAAGGGAGCAACCACAGGATTCTAAGGAAGTTAAACCAGGAATTTCTTTTCCAGGGAGGGAGGATGGAGCTCTGGGAAGAGCCATCAGTAACTGCTGAGCTTTGAGGGGGAGTTGTGGCAATTCAAGGCCTTTTCCAGGTCCCAAAAATGTTTCATTTCCTAGGATAGGTAGTTTTCCTCCTGCTCCCATCATTGGAAAACCTGCCTGGAGAGGTGGAGCAGGCTCCTCTGGGCCCGGAGGCTCAGGTAGTTTTCCTAACTTGCTCAAGCTTTCCTACATGGAATTGTGCAGGTGGAGAGAGGGGGCAGGCAGTTACCCCCAAATCCAAGCCACTTGGGAAGCAGGGGGCTTGGAATTCTGCCTGTCCATCCTCTCTTCCCTCAGTCCCCAGCAGGAACAGCATGGGAAGGAGAGGATGACCATGGATTTTCCTTTGGGAGAGCCTCCCTATTTCCTTAATAAATACCTTCCAACCAGCTCAGCAGCTCTGTAAACATACAAGAGATTGCAACACTGGGAAAAAGTCCATCTTTTCCCTGAATTCCCAATGACAGAGGCTGGCACTGATCCGCGGATGCTGCATATGGGTGGTGTGAGGACCCCCATGGATCCAGGAGACACTCCCAGACTCCACAGGGGCCTGGAAAATAATGCCAGGTGCATTTTGCAGTTGATCCATCCACATCCATGCAGCTTTGAGATGAGAATCCTGACAGTCCCACGGCAATGTCGCCAGCTTGGAGCGGTCCAGGGAACCAAGGAGTGATGGGGGTGATATCCAGGAGAACTTTCTGCCAAAGGCAGAGGGATTGGGCTCTTGGGAACAGCGTCCTTCCCTCTCAGGAGTGCTCAGGGGAGAGAAACCATGGTGCCAGCCCCATTCCTGCTGCGCCTGGCCGGGAAGGGGAGACTGGATTTGGGGGGAATACAGCCCCAATGGCTTTGAAACAGGAGTGTCCTACAAAAGCAATCCCCATGGAAGTGTGCCGAATTGGATCTTGGGCCGGATCCGTGGTAGTGCAACAGGGCCCAAAGTCTCAATCCGCTCATTTCCCAAAACCACCGGCTCGGTCCCGAGGAGAGGGATCTGGCCCGGCTCCCTCCTGCTTCCATCTATCCAGGTATCTCACTCCCAAACTCAGCAGGTGCCCCAGGGCAAGGAATCTGCCTCTGGAATGAGACAGGCTGAGGTAGGGAACTTTAGTGCCTCAGACCCTCTCAGGCCCAGTGGGGCAAAGCTTCTCCCAGCTCCAAGCACAGGATTCCAGCACAATCCATCCTCCAGACACCACCACTGGGTCACCCCAGAAAGGATTTTTCCAGCTGTCTCCTCTGATCCCAACTGCCCGATGACAGCCTCCTCCATGGATTATCCCACTGGGATCATTCCACCCCTTTCCCCTGCACTAAAGGGCCGAAATCATGAGGTCGTCCTGCTTGGCAGGGCTGGTTACGTGTCCGGAGGGGGTGGAAGTCCGGATTTTGTCCGTGGCCAGGCATTCCTGGCTGCTCACACCCGTGGGAGTGATATCCATGAGTTCTCCGGATGAGCTAAGGGGGAAGGAGGGTGACACGGAGATTCCCGACGAAGGATCCGTCGAGCCCGCAAACAACCTCGGGGGCTTTGGGACTAAGTTAGGCTCGTACTGTGCCCTCAGCAGGATCTCCTGGTCGCTGACGGATTTGGGCATCTCCGCAAAGTCGCTGGAGCTGTCCGACACCATCATGCAGTAAATGTCCTGGAAGGAGCTGCTTTTGCTGTCCAGGTTGAAGAGGCTGTCAATGAACTCGGCGAATTCCAGCACCTGGGGACTGGGAACGTCGGCCAGGCGGCCGTTGTGGAGCGGCGGCTCTTCCTGAGGGGACGAGGGCGCGCGCTCCCCGTCGCTCCCGGTGCCCTCGGCGCTGCAGCGGCGCTGGGGGGTGGTGCCGCCGCTGTTGAGGATGTTTTCCGGGGCCTGCGTCTCTTGGGAATGCTTGGAGAGGCTGTCAGCAGCCAGCAGCTCTGTCCGGGAGCTGAGGGAAGGGTTTTCCTCAGGGATAACGGGGTCTATATAAAAGCAGTGCGTCTCGTCCTTCTCCATGACCGCATGGAGGCTGGGGGAGCCCCGGATGCTCCGGAAACCAGAAGAGCGCCGGGAATCGAAGCTGTAGATGGATTCATTGTCTGAGAGGCTCTCCATGGTGGCCAGAGGGGCGCGGCGGTCCTGGAGCTCCACAGAGAGACGTTCCTTAGTGTCCAGAAGAAGCAGCTCCACGGGGTCCTTCTGCACGGGAGAAAGCGGCTTCGTCTCATAGAATCCCTCCAGGCTGATTTCCGAATGGGATTTGCTCCTGCAATGGGAAACAGAGAACATGAGGCTGCAGAATTCCAGAACACCTAGAGGATCCAAGGGTTCCTCACACCGCTCCTTCAAACAGAGGCATCCACAGCTCTGGGGAATCTCTTCTCGCTCCGTCCTCCCAGCTGGAAATATCACAAATGGATTCTCCCGTTGCAAACTCCAGTTCTTGCCCTTCTCCCTTTTTTCCTGGCTCACTAAATCCTTCTCTCCTGTCCTGAGAGGCCTGATGGTGTTCCAGGTTGGACGGGGCTAGGAGCAACCTGGGCTGGTGGAAGATGTCCCTTCCCATGTCAGGGGCTGGAACTAGATGATCCTTAAATCCCTTCCAAACCAAACCGAATTTGGCTCCAAGTTTTACCTTGGGACAACCCCACCTGTCTGGATAAGGAGAAAAAAGGAAGTCTCTTCCATACCTTTTCCTGACCTTGCTGCAGTCAAATTCCAAAGCAACACAAGGGATTTTTCCCCCTGACATTCCTCAAGACATCCTGAAGCTTTAATTCCCACAAAGGCCCATGGATCTGTCTTTCCCACAAACATGGACGACAATGCTCCAAGAGGAAAAGGACCCACACCTGGAGCCAATATTCCATATAAAATCTCTCCTTACTTGGTACTGCTGTTCCTTCTGTCCACTGGGATGGCTCCAGTTCCGATCTGCACGGAGGGACAGCTGGGCAAGGGCTGGCTCTGGAATATCAGCTCCGGGGTGAGATCCACTTCCGTAGGACTCACCATCACTTTGGCTGCAGAAAGCAGAGCTGTTTTCCCCTTGTTGTAGTTCTCTAAGACCTGTCCAAGGAAAGCAGAGGAACAGCAGGGATTGACTGGAGGCTTTCAAACAGCTGGATTGGCCTCTTTCTTCCCAGAGCCCTCTGGAAGCACAGGGAGATAAAGGATTAGATTGATAAATCCTGACACATCCCTGGATGTCACCTGGGCTCCAGTTTAACGGCAGCTCCTGGAATGAACCATCACCACCCAACCTCACGTTATTCTGATGCTGAATTTGGAAACAGGAGCTTCTGGGACTGTGGGAATTCCATTCCCAGACCTCATCACACTCCACTCCTATACGCTGTGCAAGACTGACCAGGAGCATCCTCTTTCCACCTCTTCTCCAAAATAAACAGCCTGGTGTATTTAACCAGCAGCATTCCCAGTGGTTTTTGGGGTGACAATTCCCTGCCTTACCTTGTTGAGCCCTTCCATGACCACGTAGGGCAGGTGTTCATGCAGCATGGCCGGGGAGATGATCACCTCGTTGAAGGCCTTGTTGTCCCCCCATATGGCAAAGTAGGTGGGATCCTCCTGCTCACAGCAGCTGGAAAAGGGGTGCAGACAACAGGGAAAATGGGATGGAAGAGCAGGGCAGTGTTTTGGCATGTGAAAACAGCAGGATACAGAGGGAGAAAAAGAGGAAGAACAGAGGGAGGAACTGTTAAAATACATATTGCTCCAAAATCCTGCATTATCCAACAGGGACATGATTATCCATGGGCTAATCATCATCTAAAGAGGAAAAGGACTTTGGACAAGGTCCTGGAATAATGGAAAAAGAGGGAGTAGCTTTAAGCTGGAAGAGGATGGGTTTAGATGGGATATTGGGAAAAAATTCTTCCCTGTGAGGGTGCCGAGGTCCTGGCACAGGTTGTCCAGAAAAGCTGTGGCTGCCCCATTCCTGGAAGTTTTCCAGGCCAGGTTGGATGGCCTTGGAGCAACCTGGGATGGTAGAAGGTGCCCCTGCCCATGACAGGGGCTGGAACTGGATGATCCTTAAGTCCCTTCCAACCCAAACCATTACAGCATTCCATGTGCTGGTTTAGATTAGATACTGAAGAAATGCTTCCCTGTGAGAGTGGTGAGACTGGAAAATTGGGATGGATTTCCAAGGGAAGCTGTGGCTGCCCCATCCCTGGAAGTGTTCAAATCTAGGTTGGACTGGGTTTGGAGCAACCTGGTCTGGTGGAAGGCATCCCTGCCCATGATCTCCACAGTCCCTTCCGACCCAAACCATTCCATAACTCCACCAGCACAGACACAACCACTGTCCCCCTGAGACAGCTGGGAAGAAAACCGCCTTCTCCTTACATCAGGGAGAGTTTCCCACCAGGAATTCCAGCAGGAACTGCAGGACTCACCAGCACTGCTCAGCAGGGTGGTTGTGCACCACGTGGATGATGCGGCCGGGGGGGTACAGAGGGGTGCTGGCACTCAGGGCGATGGTCAGGTCACTGGGATGTGTCCAGAGCCGGTTGCTCGTCACCGAGTTCTCCTCTGGCTCCTCAGGAAGCTCGGATTTGGGAATGCACTTGGTAGCCCCCACAATGATCCGCCACTGTTCCCACAAAGAGAGAGAGAGAGGAGGAAGGATTTAAGGAGAGAGAAGCAAAAAGAAGCAGAATTGCCTTGTAAGGCTTGAGAGGTTTGAAGAATTCCAGAGGCAGGATATTCCCTGTTTTCTTTCACACTGGAGGGATTTGCCTAAGGAAGGTGTGTGAAACACCAACAGAGGTGTCCAGGAAAAGCACAGTGACACTGGGAATAAATAAGGAACAATACAAGGACAGGAAAACAGGGAAGCTGGATGCAGAAATGATCCAAACGTTTCTGAAAAGTTGATTTTCCTTTCCCAATTATATACCCTCTCCAGGTAAATTCCATCATGTATTATCTCTAAAAATCTTCTCATTTTATGTTTTTTTTTCCATCTTGGTGCAATGGTAAGGACTGGGGAGGGAAAACTTCCTACATTTCCTATCTCCAAGACATGAGCAGACCATTTATCCTGGAACAGCATCACCCCAATGTTCTGACAAGCACAGCAGCTGCTGCACTTCCAGCCTGTTCCCAGTTTTAACTGGCCAGGAAAATCCACACTTGGAATACAGACTTCAAAAGAGGCTAAGACAGAAAATTCGCTGCTCAGTTATTTGGGATCTGTGATGGTGAAGTTTCAGCAAGTGAGCCAGAATGATCCCACTGAGCTCTCCAGCTCTTTCCATCATTCCTCTGGTTCCCTAAATAATGATCCTGAGGAGACCTGGAGGAAACCCACCCTTCCTGCCAGTAAAATTCCCCATCCCTGCTCAGAGATGTCTCCAGGTGTTCGTTCTTCCCTCTTACCTTTGGTTTGGTGCTTCTTTGGAGAACATCCAGAAGCTGCCGGCGAAATCCCTCCAGCTGAGAGAGCCCAATCCTGGAAGAGAGGAAGATGTGACCATGGAAAAGAGGAAGATGTGATTCTGGAAGGGATTAAGATGTGATTCTGGAAAAGCAGAATTGAGTCTGGAAACAAAGAAAATTATGGGTTATGGAAGAGGGGGAAATATGTTCACAACACCTGGGCAGGGAACAGGACAAGAAGGATATGTAGCACAGTAAATGAGGCATTGTGTTTAAAAGGACACTAAGGATACAACATGGAGCAGATGGATTCAGAGGTGGGCTGTGGCATCACCCAGGAGCAGGAGCCAGGAGTGAGAGGCCCCAGGGAATTACCGGGAAAATAACCAGGATAAGGTCAGTGAACAGGGAAGGAGGGAGGTGATGATGAAGATGGCACAGAACAGGTGAGTTGGAAAAGTGTCCTAGAGCTGAACGACACCACTGAGCAGATGACAAGATGGACAGGATCATGGCATCCAGGTAAATCCCAGGTTGCCTGGCTCCCATTCCAAATCCCAGCTCAGCAGAACGTATCCTCATCTCAGAGGAGATGAGGAAGGTGAGGAATGCCAAGGCACAAGGAATGAGATGGTTTGGAGATAAGGTGACATGGAACAGGAATTTTGGGACAAACTGGTCCAAATGAGGTGGCAGCACATCCAGGACAGGGCCAAGATAACAGAGGAAATCAGGAAGGTGGCACACATGATATTCTAGGTATCACGAGGAGGGATTCCAGAGGTAGGGCATTCCACCTTTTCTTTCACATGGGAGGGATTTGCCCATAAAAACCCCAACAGAGGTGTCCAGGAAAAACATAATGACACAGGGAATCAGGAAGATAAACAGGGAACAATAAAAGGACAGGAAAATGAGGAAGCTGGAGACAGAGACAATCCAAGTGTTTGGGACAGGAAAGAGATGATTTGGGACAGAACAGCAGAGGTTCATCAAGGAATTCAGACACTTCTCCACTTGCCTGGGCACCAGATCTTTGCCAAGCACCACTGCAGTCACAAACTCCTTGGAATACTCCATGGCATCCTCACTGGAAGAGAAACAGGAGCAAGAAGAAGCAAACAGTGTTTCATTCCCAGTTTGGTGGCAGGGAAACCTGCACAAACCCCAATCCAAGCTGCTCCAGGCTTTGGGGATTTGTGCCTTGTGGAAGAAGAGCCTGATCTCCACATCCCATGGCCCAATCACTTCCCTGCACATGACTCTGGATATAGCTGGGAAAGGAAATGCTTGAACTCAATGCCTCATAGTCATTTTCCAATAGTTTGGGAATGGCAGGACAGCCAAAGAAGAAGATATTTTGTGCTCCTGAGGCTACAATGTAGGATGAAATACCCCAATATTTGGGGGAATTCAAATGGCAAATTTCTGCAGCAACATGACTTCCAAGACAAGAAGAAAGAAATCAAGATCCCCACTCTGAGTTTCCTGGAGATATTCCCAATCAGTTACCACAGGCAGAGGCTGCCTCACTGATCTAGGGATGATCCTGGGCGTTACTCAAGTCAGGAGCTAACAAGGGATCCAAAAGTGGAAGTTTGGAGCAGAACATTGTACAACTCATGAAATATCCTACTCTGCAGCTCTGTGGCTGCAGAACACCTGGGAATACTACAACAAGGAATGCCAGCATCCAGATTCAGCAGCAGGATGGTTTAAAACCCTTGGCTGCCCTTGGAATATGATGCAGGAAGTACCACAAGGAGCTTCTCAGGATCCATAGCTGATTCCAAGGATCCCCATGGTGTCTGTCAGGACCAGGAAGACCTTCCCTCACTTCCCAGCAATCTAATGGGATGTTTTGTTTGGGAATGACATGACCAGAAGGTCTGTTCCCATTTACAATTAATCTCTCCCTGGCCAAGGGAGGGAAACCAGAACAATCCCTGTGAGCAATTTTAGGCTGCAGAATGGCAGAAATCACATTCCAATTCCAATTTCTTTGGAAAAGGAGTCCAAACAACTGGATCAGCTGCTGCAGACACCTGCATTTGGTCAAGTATCTCCCTTATTTCCATCTATTCAGTGGGAGTGGGCAGAGAGTAAGGAAATTGCACCTATTTAATATTATAATTAGAGCCATGGATAATTCAGTTATAAACCAGAATATCTGGGAAAGCGGCCATCTGCCATCCTAACTTGAATACCAAACTATATCCCAGAGGAAACACTCGGCTTCTCCAGGCTGCCTTGTCCATTTCACTGCTCCCTAGAGCCTCGCAAGCAGGATCCAGTGTATCCCAGGTGTATCCCAATACCTACCTGAGCAGCCCACCTGGGGGGGAATAAGCAAAGCACTTCAGGGATGGATACTGGGGACGCAGCAGGAAGGACAGGATGGCAGCTGTGCCAGCTCCAAGGGAATGCCCAACCACAATCAGGCCGTAGTGTTTTGTTCCTCTTCCCTAAAAAACATGGAAACAACAAGGAATCGAGGTCAGGTTGGAAATCAAATTGAATTTATCCCCCAAATCTCTCCCTTTCCCCAGTTTTGGGGTTTGTTTCTATACATGAGCACTCCAGATTCCAGCTGAATGGCTCCTTGCTTGTTCTGAATAACGGAATCATCACAGAATCCTGGAACGGTTTAGGTTGGAAAGGAAGGGAGAGATCATTCCATTCCACCCTCTGCCATGGGCAGGAACACCTTCCATTAGCCCAGGCTGCTCCAAGCCCCATCCAACCCATGTTGGAACACTTCCAGGGATGGGGCAGACACAGCTTTTCTGGGAAACCTGTGCCAGGGCCTCATTGGAGGCTGGAATTCATTCACTTCTTGAATTTTACATTTGGCCTACTGGGACTTTCCTGAAGGAAAGAAGGTGGGAAGAAAAAGGAAAGGTATGCCAGCTGTTTGAATTATTTAGGATTTGATGGGAGCTTTTTGTCCCTCCTGATAACATCCAAGCCCACACAGAAAGTGTCTCTAAACCTCACTGGACACTTTTCTCTGGAATATCTGTCCTTGACAACTGTCAGAAACAGGTCCTGGGCTGGTGGCACCTGGGATGGCACTTATGGACCTAAAGCCAGGAAATATTCCTCCTGAGTAACAGGAACAATTCCCATTTTCCCTTTCTAGGCAGAGAGGAATGAAGCTCCATCCCAAAAAGCTGGATGCTGGTTTATCTCTCCCTCCATCCACCAAATATCCCAAGGCAGCACTTCAGCAACTATTTCCAATATATAAACCAAGGCAAGCTGTTTCCCAACATCTCCCTTGAGTCCTGTGACATCTCCTTGCCACCAGGAATGTGCCCACAGGAACAGTCAGCACCGCATTCCAAAGAAAATCTCCATAAAAATGGGATTTTAGTTCCTGCTGATTTGGTTTTAATGCTCCCTGTCTTTCATTGCCACCATGTGGGACTTCCTGCCTCAGGAAAAGGAAAATAATCAGGAGCTCTGCAGTACTGGTGCTTCCAAAATATAAAAACCTTGCAGAAAGTCTGGATGGGGCTTGGAACAACCTGATCTTGTGGAATGTTCTCTGCCCATGGCAGGGGGTGGAATGGGACGAGCTTTAAGGTCCCTTCTAACCCAAACCATTACATGAAATGAGTAACTAGCTGGAAATCCAGGAATTAAAGGAAGAACTGAGAAATGAATACAACAGACTCAAGGACACAGAGATTCCCTTCAAAACCCAGTTTTTAATGGGTATCTCATCCTCTGTCCAGAGACAACTCGTACTCACCAAATCCCGCCCAAAAGCTTGGGACAGCACCATCTCCTGCTCCAGCTTCTTCTTGATGTACTCAGCAGACAGCACCATTCCCTGTGGGAAGCAGGAAGACACAGCAGGATGTAAATGGGATCTCAACAACCAGCAGCCAGAAGCTGAGGAAGCTCTGGAATGTCCCTCAGCATGGATCAGGATGGAGGGAGAATTGATTCCCCTCTGCATTTCCAAAGTTTTGGTGTTTAAGGAGTAAAGGCAGTTCTTAATCAAAGAACACTCCAAGGGCCTATTTCTGAGCTTTTAGAGGGAAAACTACCCCAAATCCAATTAACTTAAACACAGGATTGTGGATTTAGTACTTCAGGCCAAGGGACCTGGGGCAGAGCAGAGAAATAGACTTGGATATTCTAAATATTGGTGGTTTTAAAGCCAAATTATCCTACTCCAGGTAAATCTGGGAAGGAGTTTTCCATTTTAATCTGTGAATAAAAGTGTGAATCATTCTAATAGAGATAATAATACAAACATCAAAAGGAAAAGTGGCAGCACTAGGAATTAGTTCCTGCCTTCTCCAACCATCAATATTAAGGGCATTTGGCTGTCAGAGGGCACTCATCACAAATTATTAAATGTTTTTATTCCCTAGAAGTCAATGAGCGTTGGAAGATGGGAAAGACCTTATCTGGGTCTAAACATTCCTTGTCTCTGCTGAGGAGTGTTTCTCTATCTGTGTGGTGATTCCAAATGTAGTTGATGCAATTCCAAGTGCAGTTATAAACAACCAACTGGAATTTGGTTTGTTGCATAAATTCCTGATGATGCTACAGTTTAATTCAGTGGGAAGTGAGCCTGAACTCCAAAACATGGAGGGAAATGGGGCAAATCATCTCCTTGGCTGCTTTCCTTTAAATCCCTGTCTTAAAATGGTGTAAGTACAATGGGAATGTTATCTGGGGCTCACTCTCCACCTCAGAGATATGAAAGGATTCCTGGCTCCAAAAGCAAAGGAAAAAATATATAAATAATAATATAGAAAACCTCAGTTATCCTGGAGAGCTGGATTGGGGGTTGGAGTTAAACACAGCAGGATAATGAGAGGGGAAAATCAGGGAAACATCAAAGGGAAATCAGAGGAAGAGCTGAGGGGGAAAATGGTGGGGGAAAAATGAGGGGGTGGGAATTTGGTGGGAAAATTGGGCAGGAAAATCTAAATCAGGGATAAATCAGGAATAAGTCAGGAATAACAGTGCTGACTGTCTTGCATCAATATCACCTCACCAAGCCTCCAGAGATCAAGTTTTATTCCATTCTTATGGAATTTCTTGGACCATTTCAAAGAGGGGCAAAAAGGCATGAGAAGCCAGTGAAGAAAAGAAAGCAAAGAACCATGGATTTTTCCAGGTCCTCAGTACCCAAAATGTCTTTGATCCCAATCTGGATACTGGAGAGGGGAAGCAGGACAGTGGAGACCCCACTCCATGGAAATGAGATATATGGGATGCTGCCACCACCAAAAAACACCACAGTGGTTGTGCCTTATCCCAGCTCCCTGCAGCTCCCCAGCTTCCAGAAGAGTCTCCATTCCCAATCCTAATGAGAAATGAGCAGCAGGCCACTGATCCAAATTCCCACTGTGAGTTTGGGATTCTATTTTTAGAGAGCGTGACCCAAATCCACGGTGATGTCACTGCTGGGATGTTAGTCAGCCTTTGGGACATGTTTTTGGTAATTATATCCTAATGGAGACAGGGATTTTAATTATTACAGAACGAGACTGCAAACTTCCATTTAGATTTTCCATTGGAAAAATTCCCTAAAATTCATGGAATCCTGGTTTGGGTTGAAAGGGACCTTAAGGATCCTCCCATTCCATGGACAGGGACATGTTCCATTAGCCCAGGTTGCTCCAAGCCCTATCTAACCTGGTCTTGGACACTTCCAGGGATGTAGCATCCGTAAATTCTCTGGGAAACAAATCCAATTTCAAGTCAATAAAACTATTTGGGCTTAATTTTGCAAGTTCACATGTAAATAACCAAATGGATCAAGGATTTAGAGAAAGGGAATGTAAATATTCTGCATCGTTTTGCATCCCAAAGGCACAAAACTGCTCTGGGATATTTGAGATTTGGGGGGAAATCCCTCAGAAGGGGCTATTTATGAGAGAAAAATGTTGGAAATTCTTATTACTGGGATCATGGCTAAGCTTCCAGGACTTTCCAGCAGCTCCTTGTCCTCCTGGTTGGCTCAACACCAGGAAACAAAGCTCTATAACATCCTATTTTCAATAATTTTGTCCTGGGAGTTCAACAGTTAAATCTGGATTCACCCCTTTGGCTGAGGATTATTTTTAAAATTAACTTTGCTATAAAATCAGTGGACTTTATTGCAAAAATAGTTAAGTTGGATTCTTCTTTGAGTTATAATCCCCCCTTTTTTTTTTTTTTTTTGCATTCTAATCCCTAAACTTTAGTTCCAGCTGTATTTTTTGATCGAGAATAGCTCAGAGGCCTGATAAATATTTTTTTTAATTGTGACATTGGAGCTGTGGAGTGATAAAAAATTTCATGTAAACATCAAGACTTGGAATTTTAGGATGGCTGATGGACACCCCCGGGGATGGGTGGGACAGAATCAGCAGGAAAACACCCCAAATGAAACAAATCCTGGGAAAGCTCCCACGTAGCCAAGTCCTTGTTTCCAAATTAAATGTGTAAGTGAGACACTGGATTTGTTTGGATATTAAACTTGACTCCTGGACATTAAAAATGCATTTAAAATTCCATTATCTCCTTTAGTTTTCCCTCAGGAATCAACAGCACATTATTGTCTGCAGATTAATATTGATAATAATTCCAGAGAAAGTGAATATTTCTCTCCTGGCAGCAATCCCAAAAAAGAAATAACACAAAGGACAAATAAAAGCTCTGTCTGGAACAAAGGGAATAAACTGATAATGTTTCGTGGACATCGCCAATGGAGGAATATTTTCATATAAAGATCAAAAGCAAATCCAATTTCTGCAATTCCTGGATTTTCATTGAATCATGGAATTCTGGGGTGGTTTGCATTGGAAAGGACCTAAAAGCCCATGCCTGTCCCATGAGCAGGGACACCTTCCACTAATCCAGGCTGCTCCAAGAACCATCCTCCAAGGTGTCCCAGCCTGTGGCAGGGATTGGAACAGGATCTTTAAAGTCCCTTCCAGCCCAAACCATCCCAGGATTCCATGATTCTATTTCCTAAAGCAGAGGGAACAGGTTTGGTATTCCAGCAGGACACCATGAGGCAAGCTGGAGTTCCCAACTCGTATCTTCCAAGGACTTCCAAGCTCCACATCCCACTTGGAGCAACACCTCATCCCCCCCAGCAGCACTTCCAGCAACTGCTCTGTTCCTTCCAACCTTCACTCTGGATTTTCCTTTCCCAGCTTGGCACTGCAGCTTTGGAAGCTGCCAAATTCCTGATCATCTTAAAAACTCAGCACATTGTTTCTTTGCCAGACAGGGGCAAAGGTCAGCTCTGGAATAAATGGATTCAGCCAGCCCAGAGCTGCTCACAGACACAGAGCACCCATCTAATTTCACGGATCCGAGTCCTGCCAGTATCCTTTGAGGACATTCCCATCACAGCAGAATTTTAAGCACATTCTCAGGCTTTGATTGAAAATTCCTTAAAGGTTGTTGGAAGAAAAAGTCATTTGAGTGGCTCCAGGAATTTCATTGTGGGTCTCCACGATGCCTTTCCAAATTTGGAATTCTCTAATTGTACGGAGTTTTTAATTACACGCCCAGTGATTTTAACTGCTCCCACTAATTATCTAACACCTCAAAGCCCTTTCTGTAACTTCTTTTTCAAGTAATTAAGATCATTCAGGGGTTTATAATTTAAAAGTGAAATAATTTACAAAATCCATGGGGTTTTGTTTGGTTTGGGATCGTTTTCCCTTCGTATTCCCCACCTTGTGTCCCAGCCACGTTCCATGGTGCCCCTCAACCGGCAGGCGCTCCGCATCCCCCGTCAGATCCGTCAGGGCATCCTGGAAGAAAAGCAGTCACCTTGCTTCAGGTGAGTCAAACCCAAGTCAGGATTCCAAATTCAAAAGGGCTCCAACTCTCTGCAATATCCACCAAGGAGGCCACTGCATATCCCACTTACTTTTGGGGACAGAGTTCCCCGGATGCTGATGACCACCTTCTTCTTGTCGTGGTCCACAGCCACGTAGAAAGGGGTTTCATAAACCTGGAAGAGATCGGGAGAGACATTCCTGTTGGATTATCCTCGGGCAAAAGGAGGCAGAGCGCGTGACAGGATTTGTGTCCAAATAACAGAATTTTCTGGTGGAAATGGAAGAGAAAAAGGCTTCATTTCCCTTCTTTGTCTCACTACAGCGGAAGTGGGTGAATCCCCTTGGGAAGGGGGTCTGGGATTGTCCTTACAGCATCGTGGCAGGAAGTGTAGACGATGTCCACGGAGGTCATGTTCTCGTCCAGGAAGTGGCGCCGGATGGCGATGGCATTGCAGCCACAGCAATTGTCCTCCTCGATGGTGACGCCGGGAGCGTAGCGCGGGCGCGACGGGCACAGGCAGCAACATCTGCGGGGAGGAAGCACGGCTTTGAGGGAAAAAGGCTGGATTTAGAGTAGCATTCCTAGAGGAAAGGCGGACCCTCCAAACCTCATCCCAATGGCAGTGAGTGCCAAGTGAAGGATAAAGCCATGAAACAGCCTCAAAATCTGGGATCAGGTGCAGTTTTCCTTTTGAACACCAGAGAGAGCTACAATGCAGCCAGTTCCCAAGGAATCCAAGGATGGTGGGGTGGGATGGCTCCTCAAAGGATACTATCCTTGGAAGCACAGTTTTCCAGTGCTTCAATGTGGAAAAGCCAACACAGACCGAGCTCCAGATTTATTTACAGGAAAAAAAAGCATTTAGAATATCATCCCAAAATAAAAAGAGAAGCGCAGGTTGATTTTCTTCTTTCTCTCTCACAAATAAAAGTATTCCAAGGAATCACATTCCTCCCAATAGCCAAGGAAATGCCAAAAGCTCATCCCCAAATTGAATCCGGTGACAGAATTCTGGCAGCTGGAAACAAACCCTTGCACCGGGGCAAACATTCTGAGTTGGAAAAATCCAATTAATCTGAGGGAGCACAGCCCAAGCCAGGCAAATCTTGGAGGTCTTTTAATCAGGACCCAAATGTCAACTCCCTGAATTTTGAGCTCCAAGAAGCTCTTTTTGGACTTGGTGTTGTGCCAGGTGAGTTGTCTCCGCTGGCTGTTCCATGCTCCAGAGAGGACGGAGCAGAGGACAGGCTGGTTTATGTACTAGGAACTGGAAGGGATTCAGAAAACCTTTGGAATATGAAGCCCAGAGAGATAGAAAGAAAAAAACATAAGGAGAAAAAGGCAGAAAAGAAATCGAGCAGGGACGAAGCACCAAGGGGATGAAATAAACATGGGGAAAAACAAAGGCTGTTCCTAAATGTGGGAAAACCAGGCAGGAACAAAGGGATGAGGGTGGGCACTCACGAGCAGGATCTGGCCAGGCGGCAGAGTCCACACGTGGGCTTCCTCATGAGGTAAATGGGCCATCCATAGGCAGCCAAGGCGAAGAGCATGTAGTAACACACCTCCCGGTACCGCTGCATCTCTTGCTGGAAGACACGGGACTCCCTGAGCCTGGAATCTCTTGGAATTCCCCCCTCCATTCCCTTTTTCCGTCGTTAGGCACGTGCCGAGCGCCAGCCCCCTCTCCCAGCCGCGCTGCGGTGACTGAGGAGAGCGAGGTGGGGATGCCAGGCAAGAGCCACCCCCTCCCAAAGATTTCTCTGCCTGATTTCCTGAGGAATTCTCTGGGTATCCCACCATGCTGCCAAGGAAGCTGCTTCCTGCAGATTTGGAAATGAGCTCCCTAAATATCCCCTTTCCAGCAGTCCAGAGGAGGCCTGGAGAGGGCCACAAAGCCAATTTAGGGTCATGTGAAGCAGTTACATCCTACAAAAGCTCAGTTATTCGGGAGAGCTGGATCAGGGGTTGGAGTTAAACACAGCAGGATAATCAGAGGGGAAAATCAGGGAAACATCAGGGAGAAATTGGAGGTAAATTGGAGGAAGAGCTGAAGGGGAAAATGGCGGGGGGATAATGAAGGGGTGGAAATTTGGTGGTAAAGTGAGGCGGGAAAATTGGGCAGGAAAATCAAAATCAGAGATAAATCAAAATCAGGGATAAATCAGACAAATCTAAATCAGAGATAAATTAGGGATAAACCAAAAGCAGAGATGAATCAAAATCTGGAATAAATCAGGAATAACAGTGCTGACTCTCTTGCAGCAATATCGCGTCATCAAGCCTCCAAAGATTAAGTTTTATTCCATTCCCATGGAATTCCTTGGATTATTTCAAAGAGGGGCAGAAAGGCATAAGAGAAGCCAGTGAGGAAAAGAAAACAAGGATCATAGGTGGGTTTGGAGGATCCCACATCCCAGGGCCTTACCGCATTCTTCAGATCCAGGTATTTGGTGTTCCTGGTCACTGGCATTCCAGACAGGAAAGCTAAAATGTCATTGTTTGCCTGGAAGTCACAAATACACAGAAAAATTCTTCTGTGTGACAGCAAGACAAAAATCCACTCTCAAATATCCCAACCAGGCCCCTCAAATACTTCCAATGCTTTTATTCCTGATTTTATGTCTGATTTGAATCCCAACTCAAGGGGGAAAAATTATTAAAATAAATCAATTTCCTACTGGGCTGGCAATCTTCAAACCTCAACAGCAGTTTGGAAAACTGGGAAATTTTCCTGAATCCCAAATCAAGGGGAAAATTCCAATAAAATAAATCCATTTCCTATTGGCTTGACAATTTGCAAACCTCAGTAGCGGCTTGGAGATTTAGGAATTTTTCCCCCTGCAGATTGCTGCAGTCTTCTCCATATCTTTGTACAGTGGGAATAATCTTCCCATTCATTTCCAAGTACCTACAACCCCCTTGGAGGCCCTTTTGGGATCAAGAGCTCCTCCTTTACCACCTGTCTGGAGAGGATCAATCCAGATTCCAGACTTGACTCAGCACCAGCTGAGCCCTTTGACAGGGAAAAACTTAGTAAAAGCTGCTGAAGTTGCCATTATTTTTCTTTTCCACCTCAGCGAGTGAGAACAGCCCAGAAATGAGGTGGGCAGCTGTTTCCCAGGGAATCCCAGGGCAGCTGGGAAGAGATTCCCAGGTTTTCCCACCTCATCCAGCACGGCGTTGCGCTTGGCCCGCTGCCGCTGCCGCAGGAGAACCAGCCCCGCAATGATGTCAGAGGGGACGATGTCCAGGTCTCGGAAAAATTCCGCAAAAAGGTAGGCGATCTCGGAGTAGGCGTCCTGCAAAATCCAGGGAGAGAGGGGTTGGAGGAGGAGGAGGAGGAGTTGGGGTGTGGGAAGCCTCAAAACAGGACACAAAGTGAGAAGTGGACTCATTTCTGGAGCTCAGCCTCCGAAACAGCCACAAGATTCCTGCAGGGAATGCCAGATCTGGACTAATCACATGATTATTGTGTCTTGTTTATTTTCCACAGTCCCACTCGGGGGCTGGATTTGTGCCGTGTGTGGGCACCTCGACATCCAAACAGCTCACACAGGACAAAGGGAGGGAAAGGGAATGGTTTTGGCTTTCTCTATTAGACAAAACAGAGAAAATGGGATGAAAACCAATCAAATCCCAATCCAGTGCTACCTCGGAGTCATCCTTTCTCCTCTAAAGCAGAATAAAGGCCATTCCATGAGGAAAAACCACTAATTTTGTCCTATGTAAGAGTCTCTTCAGCTCTAACTTTGCCCTGGGA
Source organism: Vidua chalybeata (assembly GCF_026979565.1). Classification (NCBI taxonomy): domain Eukaryota; kingdom Metazoa; phylum Chordata; class Aves; order Passeriformes; family Viduidae; genus Vidua; species Vidua chalybeata. The sequence goes on along the minus strand of NC_071535.1, from coordinate 55,941,718 downwards.
TCCTTTTTCCCATATTCATCCCAGACCTGAGATACTCTTGCCCAAACTTAACTCAAACCTGGGAACCTTTCCCTAAATTTACCCCAGACCTGAGACCCTTTTGCCCACATTTAACTTACCTGTACCGATTCCAGACCTGGGATCCTTCTGCCCAAATTTATCCCAGGCCTGGGATCCTTTTGCCCATATTGTCAGGCTTTTCCAGGTTTACTTTGGATGACAACCAAGCAAAAAGGCGTGAAAAGTAAAAACTGAGACACTGAATGCAGAATTCCCAGGAATGAAAGTGACCGAACCCAAAAAAGGAGGGACAGAAATGGAAGTGACCTGAGAGGGTCAAGCAAAGGCTCTGGAGCAGAGGTACAGAGATATTTTGAGAAGAAATGTCCTTTTCCCACTTTTTGCTCTGTGCTACAGAAAAAAAAAAAAAAAAAAAAAAAACAAAACCCACAAGACCTTACAGGAGAATATTTTGGGAGGCTGGAGAGGGGCTAGAATGTGGGTCAGTGCTGTCCTGTCATTTTACTCCAGCCTAAAGACAAGGATGATCCAGAGGCTGGAGCAACAAAACGTGGAGCTGTACCGACCAATGGTCCATATTTGACTCCTGCCACCCAAAACTATTCCTACAAGGATGATCACAGCCTCACCTGAACCTTTATCCTGTGTTTTCATAGTATCCTTTATCCAGCATCAAAACCCACAAGACTGGAGTGTTGTAGAAACCCCGAGCACTCAAGAATAGAGAACTCCTCTCCCTTCTTTGACCATCAAGACAGTAAATCCCTTCTCTTCCCTGCAGGAATGACCTACATCCTTTTATCCCTGCCAAACTCCTGGCGTGTGGGATGACTTTCTGTCATTTTTCACTTCCCTACAAAAGCCAGTTAAATCCCCATTAAGAACTGGGGCTCCAGGTGCCAACTCTCCGTGCCAGCAGTGCCTTTGGAAAGCCAACGGCATTCCAACCGCAGTATCCTTGAAATCCTGACCTCATCAATCCTAGCATGGCTCCTGTGAGCTCACAAGAAATGCCAAGAGCCTCCAAAGGAAACAGGACAAACACCCATTAATCCAAAGTGGCAGCTACATCCCTGGATGCCCTGACAAAAAAAGGCCCTGATGGAAGTTCAACGCATATTTTCCGCTCCAAAGGAACAGCTTTTTGTGGGAACACCTGACATTATTCCTGTTTGTCCACCTGGAGTGCTCTGCTACAGACCCTGAAGGCTCTGAGGCTTCAGACTTCACCCCAGATCCTTTCCCCAAAGCCATGTCCATCCCATAAAACACTTTTCCAGCCCAGAGGACAATGATCCTCTGCTGTTACTTTTTTTTTTTTCCCCATGGAGTCTGGGATAGGCAGCAATGGATTAATTTCTGATCCATTACGTGCTCATTCATTCCACACGCTGCCATGCCAGGACACAACATCAGGGCTTGTTCCTGCAGAGAAAAGAGGCTGGGAATTGCTCAAAAGCTGGATGTAAAGTGGAAATTCAACAGCACGAGGAATGTGAGGCATTTGGAATCCACTTTTATTCCAAGCTTAAAAAAAAAAAGAGAAACAGTCACTGAAGAATGGAAAGTTTGTTAAAAAGAACTCAAAATATTTGGAATACTTTGCAATCCTGATTAAAATGGGAGCTGCTCAGGGCATTCAGGTGTCTGTCAGGACTCCTTCTCCCAGGATGCAGCATCCATACTGTGCCCTCAGGACAGGAGTCTCCGGCACCTGGGCAAGGTTACCTGGATGTGCTCTCAGGGAGAAGGGAAGCACCTCTGCTCTGGAACACCAAGGAAAAGCTGCTGTGGGAGCTGCCAGGGCACAAAGCTCCTTTGGTCTCTGTTTTCCAGATGGATTTCCAGATAGATTTCCCCAGCAAAGAAGCTGGGAGCTGGCAGGCCTGGGCTTGAACTTCCCAGGACATTCCCAGGGAACATGGTGGCATTTCAGCCAGGGAAAGGGATCCTGGGAGGGGCAGCATTCCGGGACATGGTGCTGGATTTCTGCGCAAGGCCTGTGACAATTCCTGCAGCCTTCCACACTCTGGAAGCTGCACCAGTGGATAATTCCACAGCACTCCCTAAGAAATGCTGTTAATCCAATTCATCACCTGGGAAGAACAAACGTTCACCTGACTCTCCTTTATTTTTCCACTTTCCCTTTGGAGATATCAATCCCAGTCTCATTTCTCTTCCTCTCCACGTTCACATCCTTTCCAATGTGCTCCTTTTCCTGCTGCATCCTTTTGGAGCACGAACTCTGGGCTATATTTAGTGAGGACACGGCGGCTGTGGTTGGTCCCTTGGTGTTTTCCCTGTCATTTTCCGTGCCCTTCTAACTGGAGTTAAACGTCTGGGCGGATTTTTTTGGCCACTGCTGGTTTTGTTGGAATGTCCTTGATAAATCCCAGCTTTTTCCCTGAGAGGTTGTAACTAATTCAGAGCTCAGTGTCTGCCACAAATCTCCTGATTTTTATGGCTTTCTCCTTCCTTTGGGAACAATTCCTTGGGTCTGCTGGTTCCTTCAGGAGTCCTCAAATCATCAGAATTTTAGCCAAATTAGTTAAATCAAAAGCACATTTTTCCAGTGCCAAAGTTTGACTTGCCTCTCCAGCAGGTCCTCAGGAATGCTGTTGAATCCCACCCTCAGGCACAAACCTGATCCTAGTGATGCTAAGGAGAATGGAATGATAACTTTTGGAGAAAGAATTTCAAGGCCTTTACCCTTCCCTGCTAGAGAACAACAATGGAAAATCCCAATGGCAGCACATGAAAATTCCCTGTGATCTTCACGTGGATCTATGGATTAGACAGTTTTTGATTGTCAGGAGATCCGGAAGGATTTTGGTGATCCTTCCAGGTTTTGTTTTCCCATTTTCAAATTCTCCTCCTTAAGGGTGTGAAACTGATGGAAACAACAGAAGAAAGAGCTCAGGAAGGGGCTGATAAAGGGAAACGGGAGCTGCCCAGGAAGTGCTGCCAAATGTGATCCTAACCTGAGGGAAAACAGTGATTTCTCCCACTGATATTTTGATTCCCAACAGGAGATTTTTGGTACCCACCGACTGGGAGTCCTTTGTCCGTGTGCAGCAAAGGAACACTTTGAGCCTGCGTGTCCAGCTGCTGGCTTGTCCCTCTTCCAGGCGGTGTCTGGGAATAAAGGGGAGAGCAGGAATGTGAGGAGAGGCAGAACACAGCATAGGATCCAACATGGAGTGGAAAAATGGGATAAGGTTCCCCCAGTCCTCCTTTCCCCCAGGCTGAGTCCTCTCAGCTCTCTCAGCCACCCCTGGTGCTCCAGCTCCTGCCTCAGCTCCATTCCCTTCCCTGGATATGCTCCAGAGAAGTGTGAAACCACAGGATCAAGCACTGTGTTTGGATACCTGGTGTCCTGCCTGAATGGGATGCATGGAATGAAGCTCCTGTTGCAATTTGGCACCTGCTCCATGTGCCAGGATATGCAAACACTCAGGAGGAAAAAAATTACCTCAGGATGAGGGAGTGGGAATGGCACAAGAGACCCAGAGCATTTCAGATATTCAATTTTTCCCAGTCACAGAATCATGGAATGCTTTGGGTTGGAAGGGACTTTTAGGATCATTGTGTTCCACCCCCTGCCATGGAAGTAGGGACTGATTCTGTGCCAGAGTGCCAAGCTCCATGAAGTCCACAGCTCCTCGTTTTTTTAGGGAAACACAGATTCAATCCAAGTCAGAGCAATCCAAAATAAAACACCACTCCATTTTCTGGCAGGGTATCCCATCAGGATAAGCCCAATCCCAGAAAGTGGGTTGCACCTGGAATGAAAAGATGCTGGCAAAGGAATATTTGATTGAAATGGAAGGAGCAGATCCCACAGGAATCCATAGGCTCCTGCCTGAGTATCTGAAAACAGCTCTCCATAACCTTTCAGAAGAGGAATGGGAATATGAGTGGCAGCAGGGCTTTGCTCCACCAGATTCCAAAGAACTCCAGAATTTCCCTAGTGGGTTTCAACAACCATGTGTACTCTGAGCTGTTTTCGCTCCATCTTTTCCCAAATTCTTTCTTCCTAATGCCAAACTTCCACACGTTCAGTAGGAGCTCCAAAGCTCCTTGGAAAAGCCTTGGCACAGAGAGCCAAGCCTTTTATTGGGTTATTTCTTTTTCCCAGCCCACACATACCACGATGCCACTGGGAAAGGAAAACTACCATGGAACACAATCCAGCCAGGCAGAGAACTTCCTCATCTATTCCTTGGAAAGGATTTTTTTCAGCAAGAGGGAGAAGTTGGGAATGTATCCTTTGGAAACAATTGTTTGAGCAGTGAACAGTCACATTTGATGTTTGTTTTTCACATCATAGCCCACAGTGTTTGCTTGTTAACAGCTGTTAACATTCCCCTTCCAGAGGGAAAATCCATGAACAGCAGGAACAAGCTCTCCATAAATGCTGCAGGCCTGGAGGGAAAAACCTGGCCAAGGGAGAAAGGCCTTCACTCAGCTTTCTGGGATCTCAAAATTCCCCACAGAGGAGACAAATTTGGGGTTGGTTTGAATTTACTTGTGCAAGCTGTGGAGCTCAGATTTGCTTTGGAAAAATCATCATAAAATTCTGGAATGGTTTGGGATGGAAGGGACCATAAAGCTCATCCAGTTCCACGCCCTGCCATGAGCAGGGACAGCTCCCACTGTCCCAGATTGCTCCAAGCCCCATCCACCCTTGAACATTTCCAGGGATGGAGTAGCCACAGCTGCTCTGGGAAAACCATGCCAGTCCAGAATTTTTTCCTTGGATGCAGTACTACATCCACAGTATCATCCTTCTTATCTTCCTGGGAATGTCCTGATTCCAAGGAGCAATCATCACTAATTCCAAATATTCCAGGCCACTGTACCATATTGGAAAGGTCAGGAGGAATATCTGGCATTCCACAAAAAAAACTCAGGCTCCTTCCCACAGAACTTGATGCACTATCCTTAGAAAAGCCTAGTTTTCCCTCAAAAGGGACCTCATTCCAAGTCACTGGAATACAGAAAATACACAAACCCAATGAAAAATGGGAAATTTACAGAGTGGTTTTTGAAAGCCTCATTTTTTATCCCTTGGATCCTGATGCCCTCCAAAACCACATTCCTCAAGGACAGTCACATATCAAAGGAAACAAAGCCTGTTTGTGTTGTCCCCTACTGGAAAAAATCCTTCAGAAAAAGCTTTGCTTGGTGAAAAAAAGCTTTTTCTCTCCCCATCTGGGGAGCTCCAAGATGGAATCAATTCTTAATTAAAAGAGCTGACTGCCAACACAAATGGAATTGTTCCTTGGCCAAGGCTAAATAGGAGAAACCTCAGGGCAAAAGGTTGGATTTTGGAGAGGAAAATAAAGGAAGAAAGGGGATTTGGAAGGAGATGCTGCCTCGAAGTAAGGAAAATTTAAGCACACACTCACTGTTTCCACCGAAAACACTGCTATGGGATATGGACAAACAGGTTGTTGTAATCAGCAGGGTCCATGAGGATCCACAAATCCAGCAATTAAGGCAGAATCCATCTGGATTCTACATGGCTTTGCCTCCTTTGGATGTAGGTGCCCACGCACAGCACCTGACAGGGAGGTGCATCCTCCCAAAATCCCCTTCAGCAGAGCAGAATGGTCCCTGCAGCAAGGCAAGGAGAAGGGCAAGATCCCAAAAAAGCAGGACACCCTTCCAGAAACCTTGCCCTGGGAAGCTGTGGTTGCCTCATCCCTGGAAGTGTTCCAGGACAGCTTGGAACAACCTGGTATAGTGGAAGGTGTCCCTGCCCATGGCTTAAAGGCCTTTAAGATCCCTTCCAGCCCAAACCATCCTGGAATTCCCTGGCTTGAGGAGGATTTTGGGTGCCTGTAGCCATGAGGACACAGCATTGATAACGCTGAAACCCTCCATTGCTTCTTTCCTTAAATCTCTGTGTCCTTGAATAGAAGGGAAATTCAGTCTGCTGTGAAGACAAGCTGGGAGAGCTGGGAATGCTCAGTCTGGACAAGAGAAGGCTCCAGAGAGATCTTAAAGTGCCTAAAGTGGATCCAAGAGAGCTGGAGAGGGACTTTGGACAAGGGGCTGGAGGGACAGGACAATGGGAAATGGCACTGACAGAGAGAAGGCAGGGACAGATGGGACATTGGGAAGAGATGCTTCCCTGTGTGGGGGTGAGGCCCTGGAACAGGTTTCCCAGAGAAGCTGTGGATGCCCCATCCCTGGAAGTGTCAAAGGCCAGGCTGGAGCTACCTTGTCTAGTGGAAGGCATCCCTGCACATGGCAGGGGGTTGGAATTCAATGACCTTTAAGGTCCCTTGCGCCCAAGGCACCCCGGAATTCTGGGATCCCATGGAATGCTGCCTTACCTGAGGTTGTAGGTCCTTAGGTTGCGCTGCCGGCGCTTGGTGGCGCGGAGCTTGACGAAGGTGCGTCCCGTGGGATCGAAGACACACAGCACAGTGATGCACACACTCAGGATCACCACCCAGTTGCACACCACCATTCCTGGAAAAAAAAGAAGAACAGGAGTCACGTGCTCCGGCCCTTACTTCCCATCCCAAACTCCCGCAGCAGAAGGAAATCCTCTGGAAAGGCTTTTAAGCCACAGCTGGATGAGTCTTCCGGCTGTTTTATGGGGTCATTAAGTGCTCCCTGAGTATCCGGGACTGCACCATTAACATCATCCCCACCAGGAGACTAGGAAAGGCTTCCAGGAAAACAGTAAAACCATTCTGAAGGGGGAAAGTGGGATTTACAGACTGCCCTTCCCTGGGAACCCAGATCCCTGCCTGAGTGCCGGCAGCACGGGCGGATGAATGGAACGACTGTTCCGAGCAATAAACAGGAAAACAAGCCCCACATTGACAGCTCCCATCCACTGCCCAGAGTCAATCGGCACAGGCGGGAATGAAGGGTGCCCGCCAATCCGTCAGAATGCTCCCAGGCCACATTCCAGCTCCGTACCCAGGGTGACACTCTTGGCTGTGATGTCGTTGCAGGAGGTGTAGTACTGTGTCAGCCACACGATGCCCACGATGGCGTACACGAACTCAATCACCAGGATCGCTGGAAAAAAAAGGGAACGGCACGGATGACAGCAGCCTTTTTTTCCCTAAGGATGCGCTCCTCTCCCCATTTTCTCACAAGGAATAGGTATAAAAACGCATTGGAAGGGGATGTGTAAGGATATGAGCCCAAAGTGCGACATGTTCCAAATGACTCCAAAAAGATGGGATTGTGGAGGGGTCAGTGCCCTTGGTTGTGTCACAGGTATGAATCAGAGATCCAGACCTTCCTCCCACGCTGCTGGAAAGACTCCCTGAGGCAGCAGGAATGACAGGACCCAAATCTTAACTACCTCAGACAGCTGGCCTGACTCACGGATCCAAAATATATGAGCATGTGGATCCAGGATTAATCCTGCTCACTATGCTTAGCAAACATTCTCAGCACCTTTGCAGCCCTTCCCATAACAGTTCCAAGGAGACAGCGCCTAAGGAGCTCCTTAGTTTTGCATGTGACTCCGATAGCAAACTAGAAACTGGGGATCAACAGTGCTTCCCTGGAACAAAAAAAGCTGGGAAACTGCTCTGAAGTGCCCATCCTCCCACTTTCTCCCCAGAATGCCAAAGGACACGTGGGCAATCAGGTGTGGAGAAGGTGAATACCTTGCTTGGGATTGCCTAAATTTTGGTAGAACTGAGACTAAATCCAGCCTGGCTTATCCCACTCACCCTCCTTATCTCCTGCTGGCACGGAATCTTTCCGTAAGTGGCTTCACTACAGACCTGGAAAGACCAGTTCCAGGAGACAGAGCTTTCCTGGGCAAGGAATCAGGGCTGGGACTGATTCCTGATGAACCCAATTTATGCCTGAGTTAGGTTTTGCTTGCCTTGGCTCCTCTCCCCTTTGCCTGCTGCAGGGCAGGAGCAGGGATGAGACATTCCCAGGTTCACATTGGAGTTAATTCCCTAAATTCCTCTGCATTAAACAGCACATGCTTAAATTGGGATAGTCACATGGACCTTGCCCACGCACTGGTCACGCTCCTACTTCCATCAGCACAACTGATCAACCACCAGGAGCAAAATACCCAGGAAAAAGGGAATACAAGTCCCAAAATCCAGAGGAAATCCCACTCCTGAGCACACAGAGTTTAAGGAAGAAGAAGGGATGTTTTGGGGGACAGGAAAACCTTTCTTTGGATTCTCCCTACCTCCTCTGCCCCACTTAGTCTGGTTTTAGCACAAACTGCCAGGCTCTCCATGCTTCCCTAGGGAGACTGGCTGGAAGGCTGGAGAGGGAGATTTGTTTGCTGTTTGCATTAATGACTTGCACTGAGCATTCCAAGTCTTCCAGACTAAGCTTTCAAGCAAGGTTATCCCTATTTTAGTGGATTCTGCGGGAAAACAACCCAGCAAAAAGCAGGGATGCAAACCCACAGGATGATTTGTTTGGAATGGGTTTGGCTCTGCATCCCCAAAGATTTTTCTCTTAAAACCTTCATTTGGCACAGAAGAATCTGATTAAATTTCTGTACCTGGAAGGCAACAGAACCCAGGCAAAACAAGCTAAAAGGGAATGAGGGATCAAGGAATAATTCTCTTCCCTGCTCTAGTTTTTGGAGAGGGAGCGAGACAGGAATTGCTTATAGAAAGAAAAAGGGAGTGAGCAGGTGGAAAACCTATTTTCCTCCCAGTGCTTGGATGGATGGATCAGGTGAGTCAAGAGGCAACACCTCGGGGTCAGAACCTTCGGGATTTATGCCTCTATCCTTGCAAAACGTAAGGGGGAAAAGAGAGACAGAAGGGGAGCAGATTCCATGAGAGGAAAAGGAGGCTATTTGGGACATCGCCTGCCAGTCTGACAGCCGTGACAAGGCGCAGCCTATGGATTCATCGGGATGCACGGCACATCCTGGCAGCCATCTGGCCATGCCAGAGAAGTCACACTAGGCAGGGAGGGGAGGCTCCAGGGAAGAGCACACAGAAGCGTGGAGACTCCGGCCGCTTACCCAGTCGGACATAGAGGACGTACTGCATGGAATCCCGCGGCTCCGTGTACAGGATGCTCCCGCGCATGCTCAGCCAGATGATGGCCAGCTCGGCGATCATGCAGCTCAGCAGGATTCCCAGGTAGCCCCGGCCGTGGTCCACCAGGTTCAGGGAGCACGTCTCGTTGGGATTGTACACCAGCCCGAAGAGCACCACCGAGAGAATCACAAACCTGCCGGGCAGGAAAGCCAAGGGAAACCATGGAATACCCCACAGCTGCTTCCTCCCTCAGTGTCCCACAGCTCCTTACATTAATCTTCATTTGGGCCCCAAATCCCCACAAGCCATCCAGAGGCCCTGCTACCCCCGTCTGAACCATTTCATCCATGCCACATTATCCCATGGGATTTACCACTCCAGAGAAGTTGTGGCTGCCACATCCCTTGGAAGCGTCCAAGGCCAAGTTGGACGGGGCTTGGAGCAATCTAGTGGGAGCTGTCCCTGCCCATGGCAGGGAGCTGGAATTGGATGGTCTTTGAGGCCTCTTCCAACCCAAACCATTCCAGGATTCCATGCTTGTTTTTCCTGAGCATCTGTACAGAAACACAGCCCTAAATTCTAGTGGAGAATCCTGGGTAGCACAGGAGGATAACAAGAAGCTCTGGTCAGCTTCTTTGGAACTAGGCTAGACCTTGGAACAGAGCTAAGCTACGAAAACAGAAGCTGGAAAAATGTTGGTGTTCATCAGGAATGCCCCAACCAAACTTTCTGGCCCCATGTAGAATTGCAGGGAGAATTTCCATGCCAGAAATAGCCAGAAGAATTCCTGGGTGAATTCCAAGCATCCTTGTGCCCTTCTCACTTACCAGGTGGTGTGAAGGAGGAAGAGGAAGACGGCTGGCAGAACCAGGTCATCGCTGCCCACAGACCAGCGCCGGCGGAACACGACAATCCCTGGCATGGCTGGCGGGTCCCGGGAAGTTCAGCAGGCACAGCACTCACCTCCTGGAAAAGAATGGAAGCAAAGCTGCTGCTGAGCCTCTCCAGCCCCCTCTGGAGAGCCCCACAACCTGGGAGCCATCCTGGTTTATCCCATAGCTGCTTCCTTCCAGCACCAGGGGGCATGGCATGCTCGGGAAGGAGGGCTGGGAGCTGAAGGAGTGGGAAGTATTAGGTGAAGCTGGTGTGTAACTCATCCAGCTCCACTTCATGGGATTACCTGGAATCCTGTTAGGCTGTGATGGTGAGCAGCCACCGTGGGATTTGGGACAGGTCACCGTGGCCTCAAATCTCTGGAAAACCTTATTACTGTTTTTCCATGCACAAACCTCCTGCCAGGCTGTTGTTGTCAAACAATTCTCCCCCCCACACTTGGCTCAGGAAGCCAAAATATCCATTAACAGCCAGTGGCAGCATCTGGGGAGCTATGGACTGGCTCCCAACAGCACTTCCAGTGAGGATATTGACTCCTAGGAGATCTCCCCCTGGACCAGCAGGAACATCCTGCCAGCTCCACATCTCTGTTGCATCCGCACCAGCTCTGACAAGCACAACAAATTCCAAGGTGGGAGACTGAGGAGCTGCTGTTCCTCCCTGGGTTTTGTTTGTGCTCCTATTTTTAGGGCTTCCCAAACCCTTTGGAAAATAGAAACAGGAGTGGTGCAAAGTCACGAGACTGCACAGGGTGCTCCAGCCTCCTCCAACTCAGCCATCCCACTCCATCCCAGCTGGCCGTACTCCAAGCTGCTGCAGAGGGACTCTGGCAGCACACCTTATCCCACTCCTGCCTTCCTGGCTCAACACATGACCCGCTACCAGGAATTTTCCTTTGTTTTGCCAAATCCAGGATGGTCTCTGCACTCTGGCCACAGCCACCAGGGATTTCTGGATTTGGGGATCAGTCCTGTCCCTTTTCCATGCCCTAATCCCTGTCCCACCTCTTACCTGTGCTACCAAGGAATGCTACACCTCACCTACGCCTCTCTGCTCCAAGCTCTCCCAATTGATCCATCTCAGTTCCCAACTCCACCAACCTCCCAGTTCCCACATCTGTGCACTGCTGCTGGAGTGCTCCACCTATGGCCTGCAGTGGCCATGCTGTTCCAAAGCACTTGCAAATCCTTAAGTGCTCTTGGATTTTTGCCTCTGCGAGCCCAACAGCACACTGCCAGATCAGGACAAAGTGTCCTCATCCATTACTTACAACAGGATTTCCAACAGCATTCCCAAGGGAATATCACCTGTGATACTTCCTGTACCAGGCAAAAAAAAACCCACACTTGGATATGATGTCCCTAATTTAGTGCTGTGGGTAAAACAAATCAGAAAGGGAACAACATCCATAGAACTCCAGCATCATTTGGATACGAAGGGAGCTTGAAGATGATCCAGTTCCATCTCCCTGTCATGGATTGGGACACTTCCCACAAGTCCAGGTTGCTCATGATTTAAACTAAGTTGAACCTTCCAGATAACACAAATGTTAGGTTTGAGACAGCCCATGGCACCAATTCCTACTCTGTCCCACTAAATTCAAACCAGCAGTCAGGTATGGTTAGCCCACCACTTCCCAGAATATCCCAAATCCAGAGTCTCCTCTCCTGTGCCAACACCCACAGGCACCAGAATGGATCTTCCAACCTGTTTCAGCCAACCATTACTGAAAACCTACACAATCCCCTCAAATTCCAGGAGATTCCACAGTTAACAGGGTGCATCCAGCCTGTCACTCAGTTGAAGGAAACGCTTCGTTCCACAGACAAAGCAAATGCGAAATTCCAGCACCATTTGGATTCCCACTTCCTCAGCGCAGAATAATCAGAGCACTGGGTACATTCCAGCTCTACCTTCACTCCTCTGGCCATCTGGAGACTCCCTCCCAGCCCCATCGTGCCTGTCATTCACCACCCAGGACAGCTGGGATATTACAAACCCTGGATACACCTCCAGCACTTCCCAGCCCAGCTCCGTTCCCGTCATCCCTCGGCTGCATCCCACCAACGCACTTTCTGGAATTCTTTCACCCTTCCAGTTGGGCTCTCCCAGTTCCCACCACCCTCTCCCAGTTTGAGAAGCAGGATATCAACGACAGCAACAAATATCCAATGTGGATTCCTTATCCACAGCAACAGATGGGGACAGAGCAGAGAAGCCTGTCACTCATTGTCACATATGGGAATACTCACTGTGGAACTGTCACTCCACTTATCAGACTCCCTGGGCAGGAACATTCCCAATTTATTCCCAAAGATTTCTCAATTTAAACCAGGAGGTTCAGGGCTTTGCCCCTGCTTTGGAAAGGAGGGAGATGACGGAGGGCCTGAGACTGGAAAACCCACCAGAAAAAGCTCTCACTGTGAGGACTCTTCAGCTTCATTCCAGCACAGCATATCCCAGGAACTGTGTTTTAAGATGCTGAAGATACGATCCAGCAGAGGAACTGGGAGAAACCGGAAGGCTGGAGTGCAAAGAGCCCTGAGACCACTGACCCTGGCTCTGTGACAGCAAGAACCCTCACACTGTCCCTAAAACTGCTGGAAAGAGCCAAACATTCCCAGGATCTTGAAAACTGAATCCCAGTACAAGCAGCCCCAAGCTCCCAACACTGAAATAAGGGAAGCACATGCACAAGGAGTCCCCTCAGAGCCAGGCAAGATCTAGGGAAGCAGGAATCTTACATGGCATGTGGTCCAGCTGCTGCGCATCCTTCTCTCCCAGAAGGGGATTTCAGGAAAAGTGCATATCCAGGGAGACAGGCATCACAAGCTCAGGAGGGAACAGCAAACTCTTCCTGCAGCCATTGAAAATCCCACTCAGCAAAGGGAAGCACGGCGTAGGAACTGGGATCTGCCTGCCGACAGAGCCGGGCATCATCCTCAGAGCAACTCCCTCCCTGCACCTCATTTATCCACCGGGAATGCCGAGAGCAAGAGGTCGTGACTCCCCCCTTCCACACCCCCCAGCACCCTCTGGAAGGAAGTGACATCATCCCTATTCTGAGGAGATTGTACGTGGATTGTGGGAAGGAGGACTGGGAGCGAGAGCGGGCGATGCTGTCAGAGATGCGGAGCTGGGAGAGGAGGAAAACCCTCGAGCGGCACAAACCTCCTCCCTCTTCCCACCGAGAAACCGGGAGCGCTACCGGGAGCCCTCGGACACAGCCACGGCATCGGGCTGGGAAAGGCTCCCGGCCGTGGACTCTCCGGTGAATGGCCAGGGGGAGGGGACTTGGATGGGACACAAAAGGGACACACAGAGGGGGCCACCCCGGGCACAGAAAAGAGAGACTGTTCCAGAGGAGCCTCTCCCGGCCTCTCCAGCCGTTAATTCCTTGTGACATGCTCTGGGCTATGACAGGATGTGGGGGAAGGGGAGAATTAGCTGTCTGTAGGGAAAGGCTTAGGGAAAAGAGCAAGGGAGAAAAACGCTAGTGAGACAACATTCCAGCTAAACCTCGGAGACTTAGGCTAATCCAACAGCCCATCCCATCTGACATGAGCCTCCTTAGGGAGAAGTACACCAGGAAATAAAACTGAAGGAAAAAGGCTGTGCCTGGATCCTGTATGCCAGGAACCAACCCACACCACAGCAACACCCCCAGTCACCCACTCCCTCCACCCAAATCCAAGCAGGAATTGCTCCAAGCTCCCAGAATTGAAGATTCCCGAGGCACCCACACAGCCCAATGCTCCAAGCCCCTGCAATCCTCACCCCTGCATCCACAGGCTCACAATCCCCTGCAATTCCCCATCCCTATATATCCAAAGGTTCACAAACCTCTGTAATTCCCCATCCCTGCAAATCCCTATTCCTGCATCCACAGGCTCACAACCCCTGCAAATCCCCATCCCTGCAATTGCTCATCCCTGCATCCACAGGTTCACAACTCCCTGCAATTCCCCATCCTTGCATCCACAGGCTCACCACCTCCTGCAATTCCCCACCCCTATATCCACAGGCTCACAAACCTCTGTAATTCCCCATCCCTGTAAATCCCCATTCCTGCATGCACAGGCTCACAATCCCCTGCAATTGCTCATCCCTGCATCCACAGGTTCACAACTCCCTGCAAGTCTCCATTCCTGCATCCACAGGCTCACAACCCCCTGCAAATTCCCAATCCTGCATCCACATGCTTACAACTCCTTGCAATTCTCCATCCCTGCATCCAAAGATTCACAACCCCCTGCAATTCCCCATCCCTTAATCCACAGGCTAACTCAGGATTCCCACTTCCATCACCCCAAAACCTCCCCTGGTTCCCAACCTCCTGCTGTTCAGAGCAAAAGATGGGAGGCCAAACCCAAGCTGAAATTGGATCTGCTGGGAGTTTTTTCTCCCTCTGCCAGATCCCTGGGGATGTCTGCATGGAGGAAGCCCTGTTATCCCAATATTCCTTCCCTACCTTTTCCCTCAGGCACCTGATGGCACTTTCACAAGACCCAGGTATGACAAAGTAATCCCATCTCATCTCTGCCAGCACCCTCTTCCAGCTGGCCTCTACAAATTCCAGAGTCCTCCAGGGTGACTCAGCCAAGGAAATTCCCTCAAAATAAGCCAGATGTTTGCCTTCACTGCTCAGGGCTACAGAATTCACCAAAAAAAAAAAGGATTTGTAGGTCTCAGTGGATGGTTCCAGGTGTCGCTAAAGGACAAAGCCCTTTGCTGTTCCACAGAAATCCAGCACCATGTCCTGGAATGCTGCCCTTCCCAGGATCCCTTTCCCTTGCTAAAATGTCACCATGTTCCCCAGGAATGTCCCAACCTGCTGTCCCACTGGGAAGTTCAAGCCCAGGCTTGCCAGCTCCCAGCTCAACTTCTTGGGAAATGCAGCAGGAAAACCAAAGCCAAAGGAGCTTTGTGTCCTGGCACCTCCCACAGCAGCTTTTTCTCATGAGTGATTTTCTGCTCCAGAGCAGAGGTGCTCCCCTTCTCCCTGAGAGCACATCCAGGTCACCTTGTCCAGGTGCTGGAGACACCTGTCCTGAGGGCACAGCATGGATGCTGCATCCTGCTTTTTCACTCTGCAGGATAACAAACAGCTCACTTCCCTAACTAACAGAATCGTGGTCCCATCAAGTCACCCCAAATACTTCCTTCCCTCCCATATGGAATACAGGCTTCCCACTCCAGGCTGGATCATTCCCTTGCAGCTCCCACAACCCTCTCGCTCCCACCAAGCACTTACTGGACTTGACGGAAATCATCAATTCCAGCTTGGATCCAACCCCATCAGGCCCCGTCCAGCTGTTCTGAAGGGTTTTAAATGAGGCTCTTTCTGTTTCTGAGTTGGTTTATCACAATCTGGGAATTGTTCTTGCCTTCCAGGGAGAAGGGGGATGGGTTATATCCACACGGAATGTCCTGAAGCTGGCCAGAGGAATTTGCATGGAGCAGCTCTGCTCTGGAGCCAGGCTGGGAGAGCTGGCATGGCTCAGCCCAGAGAGGAGAAGGCTCCAGGGAGCCTTAGAGCCTCTTCCAATGTCTAAGGAGGCTCCAAGAGAGCTGGAAAGGGCCTTTGGAATAGGGCATGGAGGGACATGACAAGGGGGAATGGCTTCCCACTGACATGATGTGGGTTTGGATCAGATATTGGGAAGAAATCCTTCCCTGTGAGAGTGCTGAGGCCCTGGAATGGATTTCCCAGAGAAGCTGTGGCTGCCTCAAACCTGGAAATGACAAGTCCAGGCTGGACAAAGCTTGGAGCAACCTGGGATAGTGGGATGTGTCCTTGTCCACAGCAGAGGGTAGAATGGGATGAGCAAGCATTCCATGTCCTTTCTAAACCAAACCATTCCAGGATTGAATACCAAGAGGGGACAAATTCCATGGCACCAAAGGAAGGTGAGTCCTTTCTGTCTTTTCCAAGAGGCAGGAAGTATCTGCTGCAAGCAGTGCCTGCAGGAATTGCAGGGAAAGCTCTTCCCAGGGGGAAGAAGACAAAGCAGCTGCCGGAAGCTTGTGAGAGCTCTGCTCTCACTGGATGTGATTAAGGGAACAGACCCCTACTTTAAGCAATATTCCATGGATTCATGGAACATTTAAGAGCCATGTTTATAAGCAAATCCCAGGCAGAGATCACTGGAAAAAATCAATGGGGATTAGAATTTTGGTATATCTTCATGGCTACTTTGAAGATTCTCCTTGATAATCTCCCACTGTCCAAGGAGAATGGAATAAAATTAGTCAGCGGCAGAACCAGGGAATGAAGCTTGGAGACAGGAAAGGTTCAAACAGCCTCCTGTGGCTTGGCACACTTTGGATGTGGCTCCCTTGGGATAAGGCCGTGGCACCACAATCACCTCCACAATGTCATCGGGACAGAACTAATGGGATCAGCTTGGATCTGGAACTCCAGCACTGCCCACTGACACAAATTCCTAAAATAATCTCGGAATATCAACTGACCTTCAAAACTCAGGGAACAACAACCTTCCTCTTTGGCTCACCAGTTTAACCCTGAAATCCTGGAATAAATTCCCTGTAACCACAATGGTGATGGACACAACATTGGTGTAACCACTTCCCAGTTGGCCCAGCACTGATCCATCTCCATCTCACCTCATTCCTCCCTCAGACTCCTTCCCAAAGCCCCTTTGCCATAAACACATCAAGGTGCATGTTCTCCTTGGTTAAATCCATCCCCTTTTTCCTCAACTCCAAACTCTCCTGCCTTGGGTAGAAACAGGTCTCATGAATCCCACATTTCCCTCAAATATGCATGACATCTCCTTTCTGTTACATTGGGAATGATTAATTTTTCATAAGAAGACTCCAGAATGCATCTCCTTGGCATGGACTTGACCGCAGCAGTGGAGTTTTCAGGAAAAATGGGACTATCTTGCAAACCCTAATGGATTTTGTGCAAGAGGATGGGCAAATCCCAAAGGTGCCACTCCCAGCACTTGTTCCCAGTTAAAAGCAGGATAATGGATTCACTGAATCAAAGAGAAACAAGGAAATTCTCCACTTTGGAATGCACCTCTTCTGAATAACTGGGACCAGTTCTGAGACTGTTCCCAGGGATCCCAGTCCTACAAACCAGTGACACTGCACATCCCAATGGTTCTCCCCACTGGATATCCAGTGACATCCTTGCTCCACCCCATGGGCCAGGATTTGTCCATAGCATCACCATGAAGGCTGGAAAAGCCCTCCAAGATTGAGTCCAACCACTTCTCCAGCACTTCCAAGGCCACCTCTATCCCATGTCCCCAGGTGCCACATCCACATGGCTTTTAAACCCCTCCAGGGATGGCTCCACCACTAGATCCTGCTCCAATGCTTTAAACCTTTTCCATTGAGGAATTTTCTCTAATATCCAACCTAAACCTCCCCTGGTGCAATTTGAGGCCATTTCCTCACATCCTGCCACTTATTCCCTGGGAGCAGAGCCTGATCCCACCTGACTCCACCCTCCTGTCAGGGATTTGTGGAGAGTGAGAAGATCCCTCCTGATCCTCATTTTTTTCCTTGTGCTCCAAACCCTTCCCTGGACATGCTCCAGCACTACCATGTCCCCCTTGATGAAGAATCCACAGGGCTTTATTAATTCCAGACCTCAGCAACCATCCCTGGGCATAAAGGAAGAGGTTTGTAGGGATAAGTCCATAAAGGCAGGGATCACTGTGACACATTCCAGCCTCCCAAATGAAAGGGAGGATAATGCTTGGAAAGGGATGGAAAAGCCTCACTCACACCTCCAAGATTCCCAGGACTTTTCTCCTTGACCTCGACAAGAGCACACCTTAACTCCACGGCTCCAGACTCATCAGCGTATGGAAAATCCAAAGCCTGCACAAACACCTGGCTGAGAAACAAGGGAAGCCACCACTTTTTCAGGAATCCAGGACTGGAGAAGGAACTGTCACACACAGTCCCAGTGTGCTGCCAGGAATGGAGTTAAAACCAACCCCCAATCCTTGTCTCAATGCCGGCAGCTCCGCAATTCCACCCACAGTTTATGCCAGCAGAGCCCACGGGCAGCTTCCCGACCACTCCAAGCTCCGGCAAAAATAACGGCCAAGTTGCCAGGGGGGAAATTGTAATAAATTCCAATTAATTTGGGATTTGAAATAGAACTCCATGTTCTACAGGGGAATAAAATCCCCTGCAACAAGGAAAGCTTGGCTGGAATGGGGCAGGGAAAGCAAAAGGAATACCTGGATGAGGTGATGGATACAGTAATAAATGCTCCCAGCATCCCAAACCTGCTCCCAGGTGTGGAACAACAGCTCCCTGGATATATTTACTGGGAATCACTGGTCCTTGGTTTTGTTGGAATATCCCACAGATACACACAGAACTTGGTAATTCCTGGCTGGAAAGCACATGGCCTCTGAGTTATTTATAGCCAAAACTCCAAGGGCTGGATGAAACCAGCCAGGGCAAATCCAAGAGGTGACCAGTAATTACACAAGGAGCATTTTGGATGGAGCCTCATTTCTTTAGGAAACGCTATTTTCCACTACAATCCTGGCAAATTTCTGACAGTTTTACTCCACCCTGGAAGGCTTATCAGCTCAGCCTCCTTTTCAAAAAGGCAGAAAAAAAAACAGAAGGAGAAAATATCCACGTGAGATATTGAATTCAGAGGCACATCCCTGCTCCGGCACATCTGGAAGAGATGCCTTCAGGAAGAGGGAGGAGAAGCCCAGTCATTCCCAAAAGGAATTGCCTCTCTCCCCTCCTGCAAGCAGCTTCTTGGCTCCCTAGTTTACACTAGTGGGCAAACAGTTTTCCCAATAACTTGACTCATTGCTTCAGGAATTCCCTGGGGATGAGTCACATGCAGGGAAAGCCACCGGGAGCGGCGCCGGGACCACCGCTGCCAACACGAGGAGAGCGAAAGAAGTGGGAGAACACAAAATCCCTGCCAAACTCGGGAAAACTGTGTGGTCAACACCATTCCTTGGCACTCCTTCCCTGCTCCCCCTCCCCACAAATGTGCTAGAGAGGAGAAGCGCATCCGGAGAGGCGGCTCCAGGCTCCGGAGCCATGGGAATCGTCAGGGAGAGGTTCCCTCCACATGCAGGAGGGAATGCTGGCTCTGCTCATCTCCCAGGAATGATCCTAAGGAATTTAAAGGAATGATTATTTCCCTCCCTCTTGGCCATGAGGGGGAAAGAGGGACACACATAGAGGGACATGTAGAATTCCAGGGCCTCCAGATTCTTACTCTACTCCCTGCTCACCAGCATTCCCAATTTGGCCTTTTTTCTGTATCACATCCCACAACTTATCTCAGGAGTTTTCCTCTTCTCATATTCCATGACTAAGTGGTTAGGCAGGTACGTGCCCAGCTGCAAGTCAAAAAAGCTGGGAATCGGGGCTATCTCGAGAGGTTTTTTGGGAATCAAAACCCAAATGCATCTTTTCTCAATACAATTTGTCCTCATTAAACAGGGGTCCTGGATCTTTGACACTTCCAGGCTCAAAAACTTTGGGAATGGCTTCAAACAGCCTAAACCTGACCTGGACATGACCTATTCCCATTTTCCTGATGCTGCCTGTTTATTTCCCTCACTGTGTCCCTGCTTGTTTCCTTTGCTGAGGACATGCCTGTATCCCACATTCCTAGAAATCAGCCTGGAAAGAGGTCATGGAGGTCATACTTCCCAAAGTCCAATGAAAATTCCAGTGGAAGCCACCAACAGCCTATTTGAGGACCTCATCCTGTGGGAGTATGTTCAAGAGGGAATATTCTTGAATGCTGTGAATTCCCTGAAAAGGTCATGTCTGTGCTTTGTCTTTTCCTGTAACTCCCCAAATCCTCCCAGATTCCCACTTTCCAATATCTTGGAAAGCATCAATCTTGCACCTTATTAAGCAGAATCTGCTTCTTGGCCCCACTTCCAGATTTTTCTTAGCCTTCAGTGAAAATCAAACCAACATCAGGATATCCTGGAATTAGTTATTTCTGCTCATTTGACAAACCAGAGCCTACAGGAATATTTATGGATTTAAAAAAATCAACCCTGAATTCATGTTTTTCCAGCAAGATCCTGTGAACTAATCACTGGCATCCAAAGGATTGCTGCTATCCAAGGGCTTCTTTCCACACTGAATGCATCCACTTTCACTTCCATGTTTACCCTGGAAGCAAGGATCAAACACCAAAGTCATGTCTGGGGAAGGGAACATCTGTACAGGCAGGAATTTTAAATGCACAACAGCAGAGAAGTGGGAATTTCAGCCCGGAAATGTTCTTGGCTTGTATATGGACATGGACAACATCCTCTTTCCCTTTTTCCTAAGCTCAAAGGGAACATTTCAAGCCTAACTCTGGATTTCCAGCTGCAACTTCCCAAGAAATGTGGTTCGGCCCCTCCCATCCCGTGGCTTCCACCTCAATGCATGGGAATAGCCCTGGTAGTAAAAGAAATTATCAGGCTGAGCATTCCCAGCAGAATAAGCCTGCTTTATTCCCACCTGGAGAACTGTTTTCTAAAGGAAGCTGCCAGCTCTGCCCCAGCTCCCGTAAAAATGCTAATTACAGTGCAAATCCAAAGAAACCATGAGCAGGGAAGGAGGGAGGGAATGAGGAAAGGAGAGGCAGATTTCAGGTCTCCAGCTCACCCAAATGACAGCTTGGGAAAACTTTTCCTGCCTCAGTGCTTGCTTCTAAGAATAAATCACCTCTTCCAGTGCTGCAGGACCCCAAAATTCCAGTCCCCATGGAGACCCTCAGGAGCAGTTCCCTCCTTCCACACCCCAACAGCTCCTCTCTCATCCCATCCCATCCCAAAAAGGCCCAATGTCCATTAGGAACGTGGAGCTCACTGAGGAAAAGCACATGGAAAAGCACCAACAGTCTAGCACCAACTCTCATGCAGCTCCAACTCTCTCCCAGATTTATGGAATTAAGTCCCAAATTCCCACCCTGTGGAAATCAAATCCTGGGACTTACCAGCCTGCTTTTCCTCCACCTGGTGCTTGGGATAAAGATGTTGGAATCACCATAGGGAACAAACAGCACTGGTCCCACACCTCTCCAAACCACCAACGGACCAGATGCTTCTTTCTCCTTTTCCTAGGAATTCTTACCCATCCATCGCTTCCCTAATGACAACCAAGCAACGTAGAACTGCAATCCTGGGCTGAATCCTGACAAGCTGAACTCTCCAGACTCTTCCTGAATCTCAGATTTGTGATGGAAAGCAGGAATCCTCTTTTTCTTTTGCTTATGTAAGCAAGGATGAATCAAGCCCAGGGTTCCCTGATCCTGTGTCATATTTAAGCCTAAAATATATTTATTTTTCCACATTCCCTTCTCCTTGGACACTCCAGGAGGTGCATTTCCAAATCCCAGCACACACATCCCTCCTCCTCACCACCCACAGCCTGCACGTGGAGCTGACCCACAGTTTCTCCAGGCCCTCGGGATCTATGCTCTCCTGGCAGCCACAACACCCATCCCCAGCAGGGATCCAGCCCTGCCCACTGCTCCCCAGGGAGAGCCAGGAGACAGGGATTCAGTTTCAAGCTCAGGAATTATTTAATTCCATGAGGCAGCTTTACATCTCCTCAATTTCCACAGGTTTTCCAGCTCTGACTCCTAGAATTACTAACACATATTTACTCCAACTTTTTCCTGCTGACACAGATTCTTTGTGCCTGTTTCTCCCTGTGGATTCATCACTACAGATCCTGAAGTGGGAACTGCTGATTCCCGTATCTACACTCTGATACCCAGCAAACCTGATGCCACAGGAAGCACGGCCACACATTCCTGGCTGCAGCCATGGCACCAGGAATCTCCTCCTGTTTCCATGCTGATTCCCTTATTGACATTCCTGGTGTCTCCTTGATACACTGACCTTGCTCAGCCTGGAGAAGGGAAAGCTCCAAGGAGACGTTGGAGCTTCTTCCAGTGCCTGAAGAAACTCCAAGATTGTTGGAGAGGGACTTTGGATAAAGGCATGAAGCAACAGGACAATGGGAATGGCTTCTCACTGCCACACGGTAGAACTAGATGGGATATTGGCAAGAAATTCTTCCCTGTGAGGGTGAAGAGACCCTGAATTTCCCAGAGGAGCTGTGGCTGCTCCATTCCTGGAAGTGCCCAATGCCAGCTTGGCTGGGGCTTGGAGCAACCTGGGCTAGTGGAGGGTGTCCCTGCCCATGGCTGGGGGATGGAACTGGATCACATTCCAGATCCCTTCCAACCCAGACTATTCTGGGATTTTTCTTCCTCTTACCACCACTCTCCATGTTTCCATACCCTCTTCACTTTCCCTCGTTATGGGCGAGTCCTTCAGCAGAGCTTGAAAGGAGCTTGGAAAGTTGTCACTCCAGGGACACTGTCCCTGCCCTCTCAGCCACCAGCTCCAGCGCCAGAATTCATTTGGAAAAGCCGGACAAGAGGGAGGTGAACGGAGGTGAGGCAGAAGCAGAGAATCCATGTGACAAGAGCGGAGCTGCAGCCGAAGAAATCCCTGGAAAAGCATTCCTTGGCTCCAAGCAGCTGTGCAGGCACGAACTGAACAGCACAGATTGGAACTGACTGTTCCTAACAATTGGTTATACCACAGAAAACCAGGAACAATCCTTCCCAAGCGAACAGGGAGCAGGAAAGATGAACTGGCCGCATGTGGGAATGCACCAGCTCCGGAGTTGGGGAATGCCAGACTATGGCAGGAGGTACTCAGAAGCAGCAGGAGATGATCCAGAACCTAAATCAACCATGTGATTCCTAAAATATAGCTAGGAGGGTCCTGAAAATGAGATGAATGTGCTCCTCCTAAAACTATCCCTAATTCCAGATGGCTTGGGTAGGAAGGGACCTTAAACTCATCCCATTCCAGCCAGCCCCTGCCATGGGCAAAGACACCTTGCACTATCTCAGGTTGCTCCAAACCCTGTCCAACCTGGTCTTGGACGCTTCCAGGTTATGGGGCAACCACAGCTTCTCTGGGAAATTCATTCCAGGACTTTGCCATCCACACTGGGAAGCATCTCTTCCCAATATCCCATCTATCCCTGCCCTCTGGCAGTGAGAAGCCATTCCCAGTGTCCTGTCACTCCAGGCCCTTGTCCCAAGTCCCTCTCCAGCTCTCCTGGAACCCCTTTAGCTCTGGAAAAAGCTCCAAGGTCTCTCTGGAGCCTTCTCTTGTCCAGGCTGAACATCCCCAGCAATCCCAGCCTGTCCTCAATCCATGTCTGAATTGAACAGGAAAAACATCACCTTTCCTGCAGCACATCCCAGGGGGATCATCCTCAGGGCTGTACCTGGATTTCACACCTGGCTGCTGGAAATCCTGGATCATGGCCAGGTGATCCCAATCCCTCTCTATCGAACTCAACAGCTCTGCAGCTTTTGGAAAGCAAAGGAAAGCAATTCCATTTTTCCAAAGACAAACTGAGCTCAAATCCTGGGAAGTTGGTAATCCTCAGAAAATGGGAAGGATCCCTGCTCCAACAGCACAGGGATGTATTTTGCAATTGATTTCGCCTCCTCCAGCAGACATGAATTCCAAATGAATTTCACACTTGAATTTCTAATCCTAACAGGATTATAAGGAAAAATGCTGTTCATTGGGATCTACTTCAGGACAAGCCCCTGGCTCCCAGCCCAACCAGTTTGAGGCTGCTGGAAAAGAAATTCCTTTTTCCTCTCATTCCTGAGGCAACGCATGGCCATCCTGGTAATTAAATGGAGTGCCTTTGCAGAGGTTCCTTCTGCAGGATTTGTCCAGGTGTGGATTTTCCCTGCTTTCCTTTAATTATCTTATAATTAACCATGAAGTATCCAATCATGCAGAGCTTTTTCAATTAAGCTTCAAAAAGAAATGCCTGGAAGAGCTTTTGGTGGGAATGTTCTAATCAACTGGGAAGAGATCACAGGCACCAGAGTTGGGGTTTGGTGACTCATTCCGTTATTGCTGGGGCAAGAGAACTTCCAAAGCAGGAAAAAATTCCTTTATTCCATCTTTTTCAGTTCACATCCTCATCCCTGATGTCAGAGGCCTGGGAGCAATATGATATTGTAATTAACACAGTTGATTAAAGAATAATAATTAAGCTCTGAAGGATCAGGAATTATCCCTGCCCAGGTCCAACTCTTTTCCATCCCAATCCTGTGCCTCTTTTTGCCTCAGTTCCTTCCTTCAGCCTTAAATTCTGAGCACAGGCACAAGCTGAGATCTCCTACAGTTCTTTTCCGGGCAGCAAGGGAAAATAGTCCCAGTATTTTTGATAAGGAATAACAGGAATTTTGCCTGCATCTTTGTGGAGATGTTTTGGGATCACACAGCCCACGGGAGAGGCAAATTGTCCTCAAATGCCAGGCTGAGACCTTCTGTGTGTCCAACAGCACAGACAAACGGATCATGGAATTGTTCAGGTTGGAAAAGCCCTCCAAATCATCCAGTCCAACATTCCCCGTCAATGCCAAGGCCACCACTACTGTCCCCAGTGCCACAGCCACGCAGATTTTAAGTCCTTCCAGGAATGGGGATTCCACCACTGGAGCCTGTTCCAATGCTTTGCAACCCTTTCCATGAAGGAATTTTCTCTAATATCCAACCTAAAACTTCCTCTGGCACAACTCAAGTGTCACTTGTCACCTCGCTTATCAGGTGGCTTTGATTTTTTTTTTTCCAAATACCAAGACAATTCCAAAGGTCTCTTGGAGAAGGGATCTCTTGAGCATTCCTAACAGCCCCCAGAATTCCAGGAGCTTCTCACACACTTTCCCAGCCATGTTCCTGACAGCCATTCCCACATTCCACAGACAACACATCTTCTCCAGTGAGGAAAAAAGAAATCAATCGATGTCTTCAATTGCTGACATTCCCATTTTTGCAACCTCCCATGGATATTTAAGGATTTATAAAGATCCCATGGATACTGAATGATTTTATTTTCACTGCAAAGAGGGAAACAGCAGAACAGACAGACCCAGGGAATATACAGCTGCAGCATCCAGCCTGGAATTGTCCAGCACAGGATGAACCCAAGCATTCCTTAAGCTGGAAAAACTCCATGCCCACAGGTTACTTCCTTCCTCCACCAAATTCATTGTTCCCAGCTGGGATCAGTGTCCAGCAAAAGATCAAATGATCCCTCTGGAGTAAGGGAATCAGGTTATGGAATGACACCAGGAATAATTCCCCCCTCAGTTACATGATTTCCTGGCTGGAATTTTCAAGGTGTTCCAGCTGCCAGTCTGAAGCTGGAAAAGGGGAAAAGGACACTGGGATGACCATGTCCCTTTCCATGAGGAGGTTTTAAATTCCGGCACCAGCGGCCCACACATCCTTTCTTCCCTCTGTCCCTGATAAGCCAGGAAGAAGACAACACAGCAAAATGGGAAGATCCTGCATTTCCACCAGGAAAGCAGCGGGGGGAGGGGGAAGGACAATCCAGGCTCTGAAATGTGTTGGGATAAAATCTCACCTCCACCCTCATCTGACTCTTCCCAAGTCCACCACAGGATTTAGCATTACCAGGATGGAAGCCAAAGAATCCAGAGGTAAACATCCAAGAGAAAACAAGGAGGGAAGGGGTTGGAATCACTGGAAGAGACCAGCAGGAGCTGCCTCTTTAACACTCCTCCCTCAGCTGCCAGCACCTAGGAATCCCATTCCTGCTCCGGGCTGCCAGCAAGGAGTGACCTCTGGAGAGCACAGATCCGTCCACCAGCAGCACACAGCTCGCCCCTTTTCCCTCCTACAATGATCCAACACCCCCATTTCAGGGAAATCTGAGGCACAATTCCGTGATTTTCTGCAGGGAAGAACAGAAGCTCTGAATCCCCCACGTTTCTGGGGTGGGCTTTTCCCCCGCTCCAGGAGGAAGATGAAATCATGTTCCCAAAATAGTTCCAAGGAAAAAGGCTCCAAGGAAGGCAGAACTCCCCTTTAACCAGAGAGCTGAAACTTCCCTGCTCTCCAAAGGGATGGATGAATTCAAATTCCATTCTACAGCACTGGAAACATGGAAAACTGAAGTATTAAAGAACCAAGTCATAATTAATAACAGCTACCAATTAATGGAAAATCCAAATTTAGGGGAAAAAAAAGACAACTCCATTGTTACAAAATAAGGGATGACAACCCTCAGGCAGAAGTCCCAAATCCCAGATTTATGACAAATTAAGGGTTTGGATCCCTCAGGCAAGAGTCCCAGATGCACTGACCACAACCCAGCCATGGAGCAGCGGCAGAAGAACCCTTGGGAAGCTCCCACAGGGGAAAAACTGCACAGCTGCTTCAGTCAGGATCCCAACACACCAAAACCCAGGCCCCATTCCACGGCAGGTGCCTGTTTTCCTTTGGATTTGCCTGGAAACTTGTTTAAAAAGCACAGTTCTTCCTTAACTGTGACCTCTCATCTTTTTCCCGTTTCAATTTTCTAAGTGAACTTTGGGACTGCAATTCCTCCTCTCTCACACAATGCAGCTGTTTTCCTGAATTTCCCCCAACCTTCCTGAACACACATGGGGCGATATTCCCAGGAAGAGGCATGCAGACAGGACTGGGCAAAGTCCCATATTCCTTGGGAGCTACTTAAACAACAGCTGCACTGGGGAAAAAGAAACCAGATTTCTCTGTCCTGAATATCTTATCTACTTCCAAGGAGGTGGGAAAACCAGATTCAGGAATAGCTTAGCCTGGAAAACTCATCCCAAGGGGGTTCCTAACCCTGCTCCACAAGCATCTGGAATCCAGGGTGGTCTTTTTGCTGCCCCCCTCCCTAAAAAAAGGAGTTCTGAGTCAGCAAAATAACAGCAGGGTGGATTCGGGCATCTCCTTATCCAACTTGTAATTAACTCTGAGGCCACGGAGCAGCCTGGAATGGGAAAGCTCAGAGTCAGGAGCCAACTGGGAGAGAAGGAATCTTGGTTTCCCACTTAAGTCAGAAATTAAATCCCTTTCCTACCTTTCCTGACAAATCTTATAAATGAGAACTCCAAGCCTTGTAACTCCCTGTTCCCATAGGAACATGAGAACTTCCAACCTCATCTCCTTTTCAAGAGCAGCAATGTCTAATGGAGCCTCAGCAGCTGGAATACTGTAAATATTGAGAAAGGTAAAAGAACACTTCTCTCATTTCTCCTCCAAGAAGGGAGCAGCAGCCACAGCCCCAAGGGTCACCCCTCTTCCCCTCTCCTAATGGGAGATTTGTCACTTTTTCTCCCTAAAAAAAAGCCAGAGTTTCAACAAAAACTCCAATTTGAAATGCAAATTCCTTGGAAAACCCTTGCAGCCAGGTGTAAGGAGCTGAGCAAACACCAGGAGAGCTGTCTAAAGTACAGAGCAACAAATGGTCACGTTGTCTGGGAACAGGATCTCCCGCTTCTCCAGGCCTGGACAACCAGGAATTCCAGTATCGCACCCTCTAGCACAACACCTTTTACCTCTGGACATTGAGGCAGAAGATCCATCTGCTTTCACTCTATCCATGTAAAACTTCCAGGCCCTGATATACTGGAATGGTGAAAATATTCCAGAAGGAAAAGGGAATTTGCTCCCACTCCCAAAAACTTCTCTAAATATTAAGGTTTAACCAAACAGCACCTGCTGGAAGAAGGGAAAGGCCAACTCACTGTTCTTCAGGACTGTTGAGCCCTCGTGCTCCGGAGAGGAGGCTCCAGGGCTGTGTTTTCCATGCCAGGCAGGAGGGAGTGTTTTGGCCCAGCCCCAGGGAACTCAGAGCCGAGCAGTTCGCCAAACAAATCCATGTTAACACTGGGATTTTGGTGTCATAAATCAGGTGCTTTCAGGTGAAAAGGTTCCGGATTGTTCCGACCACACCCTTCCACGCTTTTTGCACTCCAAAGGGTAGCATTTCCCAGCTCTGGCACACACAAGGCAAAATCCTGCAGCTACAGGAGCAGGAACCAGGATGAGTTCTTCCCATTACATCTGGTTTCCCAACCCCCCCCCCCATCTAGGCTTTCCTGGAATGAGAAGCCTCATTTCTTAGCAGTGGGAAGTGCCTCTCACTCTCCTGAATCCACATCCTGCTTCCAAGTGTTGATCAATTAAGAGTTATCAAGGAAAGAAAAATTAAGAGAGCATCTGGAAAACAACAGGATAAATACAATGGCAGCTGGGAACACCAAGGACAACAGGAGCTGGATTCCGATGATCCCTGTGGGTCCCTTCCAACTTGGGATACCCTATGATTGACTTGTCCATTGCGCAACATCCCAAGGTTTTAAGAGGATAATTGGCTGAGGACAGTCCAGGATCCTCAGTGTTGGAGAGATTCCCATGTTCCCTTGGGCGACTCCGCCTTCTCCTCAGCCTGCCCAGGTGACACCTCCCCAGCACCTCGTCCACCCGGTTGGAGCTGCCACGGAACGCTGAACTAATCCGACCCACTGGATGAGCATCCAGTGAACAAACACAGCGCATTCCCTTCCGCTCTCCTGAGCCAGAAGGATTTGGGTGAGCCCGGAGTCGTTAAAAGCTACCTCAGATCAGTTCCACTGCCTGAATCCCCTCAGTGTAGCCCAAAAACCCGGAACCGCGAGTCCTTACTGGGCTTGCGGATGTCGCAATTCCAAAAGTTCACTTCCCTGTCTTGTCACCCCCCAAGAGAAGGAAAATCTGGCAGGATCATCCCCCTGAGGACCAAACTAAACCTTGTGTGTCCCAAGGAATCAAGGCTAAATGTGAGAATCCTTGGAGTTCCTACCCAATGAAATGGCCGGAAAGCAGAGTTCCAGGCCATTCCAGGGAACAAACGTGCGAGGAGCCAGCAAATCCATGGACACAAAACATGGGTTATGGTATGAAGGACATGAGAAGGGTTGGGAACATCAAACCCCTCAGGAGTGCCTAGCCTGCACATAGAGAATCATGGAATTGTTAAGGCTGGAAAAAAATTTTAGGATCATCAAATCCAACAATCAACCCCCCAGTGTCACATCCACATGGATTTTAAATCCCTCCAGGAATGGGGACTCCACCAGCCCCTCCTGCCCTGGGCAGCATCACCCAGTGATGATGCTTCCAACCCCTTCCATGAAGAAATATTCCCAATATCCAACCTAAACCTCCCCTGATGCAACTTGAGGCCGCTTCCTCCTGTCATTTGTTGGGAGAAGAGCCCAATCCCACCTGGCTCCCACATCCAGTCATGGAGTTGTAGGGAATGAGAAGTTCCCCCAATCCTCCTTTTCTCCATGATGAAACACATCCTGCAAAGTCACACATTAGATAACAGAGAAACTTCCAACATCGACATGTTCCTGATTTCCCTCCCCAAATTCCTGCTCCCCACCTCACAAGGGAATTTCACCAATTCTGCCAGTATTCCCAGGAGGCTCCACACTTACTCAGCCGCCCATTCCTGAGCATTTTCTGCAGCTTCCCACGTGCTTCCCACCTCCCAGTTCGCCTCTCCTCGTTCCTCCGCCCTCATCCAAGGGGAACACAAAGTCAGAGCAAGGCCCCAGAGAGTCCCGAAATTCTCCTTGCCAGCTGGGATTCCAAAAGGCAAAGAGTTACACGCAACAAATCCCTTTATCTCAGGCTCTATCAGGCCTTGGAATAACCATGGATAACACTGCATTTGGGGATGTGCCCATTTCCTACTGAGTTAAATTTGATTATGGCATTGGAGGTGTTCAAACGAGCTCAGGGAGAAAATATGATCCCCCTTTTTTTTTTTTTTTTAAGGGCCAAAAGACTCTACTCCAAAAGCAACACATTGATCCACAAATAGCCACAAAATTTAGAGGGAAAAAGGTTTTCCAGACAAAGCAGCCTGTGGCTTCCCACAGAAGTTT
This sequence comes from Vidua chalybeata, assembly GCF_026979565.1. NCBI lineage: Eukaryota > Metazoa > Chordata > Aves > Passeriformes > Viduidae > Vidua > Vidua chalybeata. The sequence goes on along the minus strand of NC_071535.1, from coordinate 55,911,982 downwards.
TAACACCACAATTCCACAAACAGAAAGGGAATTTTGCCTCTGGATTTGTCAGTGAATTTTGAGGAAAGCTCTAATCCTTCCAGTTTTGGAACATAGATGCCTCTTTTTCCACTACAAAATAAGGGAGAACTGACAAAGGTAGAGGAAAGAGCAATCCCAGAGAGCACACAATCTCTCCAGGAAATTTTCCCTTATTCCCTTCTCTATCCAGGGAAGAAAATGAACAGCACAAATCACAAATTCCTGCTTTTATGGGAAGTTTTTCTCCTTCCTCTGACAGGGCATTTGTTTTCCCCTCTCCAAGGAAAAATCCAGTTCATCCCTGAATGCTCTCATTTAGGGAAATGCTGGTTGTCATTAGCGGATGCTCTGGTGCCATGGAGATGGTGACAAACAACTGAATCAGCCGGAAAAAACCCGGAGTCACAAAAAGGGGAATGTGCTTCCAAAGGTTCAATGTGGCCCAGAGGTAAATGAACAACATTTATAGGATCTGGATATCACCAAGAAATAGGGTTCCCAGGAAAGTTGTGGATCCATGGAAGTGTCCAAGGCCAGCTTGGATGGGGCTTGGAGTAACCTGGGATAGAGGGTGAATTTTAAGGCCCCTTCCAACCCAAACCATTCCAGGATTCTAATCATGGGATCCAAGCGGAGCAGGATAAACTTTTTTTCAGGACAATCCCCAGCTGGCTGAGATGCTGGAAGCTCCCAAGCAGCATCTGCCTTGTTCTGATTTTCTGGGAGGTGAAACAGTTCATTTCCCACAGGAGAAAACAGCACAAAATTGCAGGATCGTTTAGCGGACCCAATGGGAAAAGCCAAGCCTCCAGAGGCTCCCAGTTTGGAGCTGAAATCCATACTCCAAAAATACATCCAGGCTGTGTCAACACCAGGGATCTGGGCTGCAAAGACAAGCCATGACAGAATAATAAATTTCATCCCAAAGGATGCAGAGCTGTGGAAATTCCAACTTCCAACAAACATGGAGCAGCAGGACACATCCAAATAGGAACCTTCCAGGGAAGAAAAGCACCTTTCAGGGAAGGAAGGGCTGAATTCCATCCCAACCTCCCCATTTTCTATTTGCTGCACTGAACTATAATAGGAATGTCCTGAATTTTCCTGTTTCTTCCCATTATCCAGTTCAAATGTTTTAAGGCGGCCGGAGGGATTCAGCATTTTATTCCAAAAGAACAAGGATAAGGATTCTGTCCTGCAGCCTGCCTGGATGTAAAATCAGGATCACTCAGGTCTGTGGGGTGATAAAACCTCCAGGCCAAGAAATCCCACGGAAACATGTTCCAGAGGAAAAAAGTCGTGGAAAATTCTCATTTAAGGTGGCATTCCCGTATTCACTGATGGCTATGAGTGAGTTGCACTGGGATATTTGCCACTGACACTCCCGATGAAATGGCAAGTGAAAAACACCAGGAAAACTTGTAATTGAAGGCTATAAATTACATCTTGTATCCTGTTTGCAGGGAAAAATTCCTATTGAGCTCAAAGCCATCCCTGAGGAACCCACTTGTTTTAATTCCACACCAAGGGAACATGCAGGAATCAAAATCTCAGCTGGAAGGGAAGGAAAAGCCAGGAATTTTCATGCAATTCCACAGATCTTTGAAGAGGAGCTCAGAAGGCTCCTCAAAGAGAGGGAGGAATGCCAATGTATGGGGCAGGATGAGGATTTTCAGGGATCTGCTGAAGCACAAGGGCAGTTAAGGAAGGATTTGAGTTAAAGAAGAAACCCCTGGATTAAAAGCCCAGGGCAGAATTCCTGACAGTCTCTGCCTGCCATGCAGATTTCCAGCTCCTGCTACAAGGAAGAGGAAAATAATCCACATCTTTTTTATTTCATCTTTCCAAAGAGATCCAGAGGTAAGGGATCCATGTGCCTTCCACTAGAAGGAGGGGAAAAAGGAAAGAAAAGGAAGAAGAATAAATGCCTGAAGGTACAGGGCACATTTCTCCTGAAACTCTGTGGGAATTACTTCCTCTATCCAAAATCCCTTCTAGGGTCCATCAGCATTTTTGTCCATATTTCAGGGCAGGATATTCCTCAGCAGGGCAAACTTTCCCACTTTTTACCAAAACCTGGAAGACCATTCTAATTTCTTCCATTTTCAAAGTTCCAAGCTGGGCAGGTGCTGCACCTGGCAAATTTTCAAGGATTTTTTCTCTGATTTCTCCTTAAAAATCCACACAATAAGGTATAGAAACACACCTAAATGAACAGTATCACGTATAAAAGAACAAAAATATCAGCTCCAACTGGCCTGGAATGAAGAGCCTGATTGACTCCCATCTATCCCAGCAGGAATAAACATCCCGGCACTCTCCGCAGATCCCACAAAAGTCCATTTGTCACACTTCCCATGGCACAAAGGCCACTTTCATCTGCTCCCAGCTCCCGAAAAACTCCAGCCCTGCAGCTCCAAGAGCACATTAAAATAGTTTCACTCACCCCATCTCAACTGCTGCGTCTTTAACTGGAAATTCCTCAAACTCCAGGGCTCAATCCAGCTCGGGATGTTCTTATTCATCAGCTGGATCACTGTCGGGAGCAGAGGTGGAACCAAGGGTCATTTATTTGGGAAAGATGGAATGGGAGGGGAGGAAAAGCAGAGTGCAGGCTCCCCAAAATAAAGCTGCGTGGTCTAGGGGAGGTATAAAGGCTTAATTCCCCCCCCCAAAAAAGCCTTTAGACAGGACAGGGATGTATGGGACAGAAGAGAATTCCTGCTGGTTTAGTCCAAGGAAGTTTCATAAATGACAGCCAGGCCTGGGAATGACTGGAAGCTTCTCCAAACTCTTCACCATCCAAAGCTGAGCAGCTTCCTGAGCTTTACACCCTCCAATTTGAACACTTCTCCTCCCTACATCCTTCCAGCTGCCTGGAAAAGGCCCCCCCAAAAACCAGGATTATGCCACTTTAAGGAAAAATTTCTAAGGCACACAAGCCGTAAATCCTGATTTTGCAAATCCATACAATGATACGGCAGCTCCGAAATCCAAGTGACCTCATTTGGAGCAGCCAGCTCTCAATTAATTAACTTCCAAGGGGAGGGAGAGCACAAGGAACAGGACTGAGATTCCCACACAAAGTCCATAAAAAACCCCCATGCAGAGGGTTTTGGTTTTTGTTTTTTGGTTGCTGTAATTGTTTGTCCAGGGAATTTTAACAAAGTTTCTAAAATGTAGGATTTTTTTTTATTCCTCACATTTTTGGTCATTGGGAGGAGCATTTTCACGCTTCTCACTTTCCCTCCTGGCACAGCACTTCCCTTAAATCCCATCACTGCACAACTGCTCCTGCTCAGCCCTCTGGAAGGGTGGACACAGCCCACAAAAGTTTCCCTTTCTCACCGCCCTTTTCCCAGCAACCACAGAGGGATTTAGAGCATTCCCTGTCTCCGGGATTCAGATCTGGCTGTGCAGGTAGTGGGCAAAAAGCGCCCAATGCCTTAATTTAAATGGGAATTCAGGTCAAATCAGGATTTTTTTTAGGTCAGCACTGACAAAGTCAGTACCTGCAGTACATAGTCCATATCCTTAAATGCCTGATTTTGACCCTCCGGAGTAAAATTTTGGAAAGCAGAGCTGCCAATTCCCAAATTTCCGGTTTAAATTCCCATTTAAAGGGGGAATTTTATCCTGCTCCTTGTTGAAGGGTTTTGGCTGCAGAAATTCCAGGTTATTTGTATCATTTATCACATAACAGTTGCTTTTTCAAGTCTCTTGTCCCTGTTGGGCATTCCCAACACCCTCAGCCATTCCCAGTCCAAACTGGCACTTGGACTTGAATTTCTCCAGCAGCTTTAAGACCCCCTTGCAACTTTTATGACCCTGAAAACCAACACCTGGCACAACAAACACCTTCCCCCAGCTCAGGTTTCCAACTTGGAAAGCTTCTTCCAGCAGCGTCCACGGGATACACGTTTCAGCCAAGCCAATGCCAGAATCACGGAGAGTCCAAAGCTTTCCAAGAGCCACTTCCCACAATTTCATTATCTCCCATTTAAGAACACTCAGCCTGACCACAAAAACTCGGATGCCTCTCCCTGTCCAGCCAGGAGGATGCAGCAACTCATCCCCACTAAGCTTCATCCAGGGGGGAGATGAATATTCCCACCTGGGAATACTCCTTTCCTTTAAAACCCTTCCCAGAGTTTTGCTGCTTTCATGTCCCGGGGTTCTGTATCCCACCTTGGTGAACCACTGTGTGATTTCCCACCTGGAGCAGGCTCGGAAATCCCCATTCCCATATTCCCAGTGCCAACTGAAGCCTGTCCCAAATACACCAGCAGGTGCTAATTCCCAGAATTGGGCACAGCGGGAATTCTGGCTGAGCAGCCTGGCAGCATCCCAGCTCCAAGATCTCGGAGCGACATCTCCTTTACTTTTACAAGGATATCTCACTTCTGCAGCTGCCTGCGATCCTAAATTTGGGGATTTTACGGCCGCGGCTCAGCATCCGCCCGCGTTGCTCAAGTCAGGTACCATTCCCTGCGGGAAGTAATAAAAGCTGGGAGCAAGAATCCCTGTGTCACACCCACACCGCAGCTTCTTCTCCCTGGACATCCAGCAGCACCGCTCCCGCCTCCCACCGCAGGATCCCGAACCCCAAAAGCGGGATCACCTGCACGCCTCGCACCTGCCCGGGGCAGGATGGCGGCTTTCCAGAGGCGCAGGTGGAAGCCCACCGCTTCCCACGGGGCGCAGGCCACATGGAGCGGGGCCCTCCCGGCGGGAATGCCGCGCTTCCTGCGGGATCCAGACCCCTCGGGCGGCACGGGCCTGCAGCCCGGCGGGGCGGGGGGCGGCGGCGGGCGCACCCCCGGCCCTGCCAGCGCCCTCCCGGCTCCCCCGCACCTGCCGCAGCGCCGGCCCCCGCTGCCGCGCCATCCCCATCGCCGTCCCTCACCTCGCTCCCGCTGCCGCCGCCTCGGGAGCGCCGCGGCCGCCGCCGCCTCCTCCATGCCGGGGGCCCTGCGGCCCCCGATTCTCCAACGCCGCCTCCGCCCTGCCGGGGCCGCCCCCGCCTCGCCGGAGCCGCCCACTGCGTCAACTGCGTAAGGGCCGCTACGCAACCTGCGGTCGCCACGGCAACGAGGGGTGCGGGGCGCGGCGGCGCCGCCTGGTGGCGCCCGGCGGTAGCGCCGCGGGGCGGGGCAATCCCGGGCCGGCCGCGGATTCCAGCGGGGAATTCTGGCTGGGATGCAGGCGAGCCCCGCCTGCTGCGGGCAGGCGCCTCTGCTGGGCTGATGGTCACCTGCGCTACCGATATTTTCACGGAAAGATCCCACTAGAATCACGGAAGGATCCCACAAGAGCCAATTCTCTTGGAAAAGACCTCCAGGACCACCGAGTCCAACCTGTGACAGTCCCCAGCTTGTCACCTAGCCCAGAGCACTGAGTGCCACATCCAATCATTCCTTAAACACCTCCGGGGATGGGGACTCCACCACCTCCCTGGGCAGTCCCTTCCTGTGTCTCATCACCCTTTCCATGAAGAAATTCCTTCTGGTGTCCAACCTGAACTTCCTGTGGCATAAGTTCGGGCCATTTCCTCTTGTCCCACGCACGCCTTGTTCCATGGGAGCACAGCGCGGCTCCAACCTGCCTCCCCTCAGGGAAGGGAATTCAGGGAGCAGTAAAAACTCCCCTCAGCCACACCTGGGGCTCTCCCAACATCCCTTCCCTCTGGAAAACCACCCAGCACAGCACTGTGGTCTCCCTCATGGACAGGACCTGGCACGCTGCTTTCAATGCCCAGCATGCAAAAGCAGTGCTTTCCTATCAGGGAAAAACGTTCCCAAGAAAGATGGAGAAAGCCTGTTCACAAGGGTATGGGGTGGCAAGAGGGAATGGCTTCCCAATGACAAAGAACGGGGTTAGATGGAATATTGGGAAGAAATTGTTAGACCCTGGAATGGATTTCGCTGGGAAGCTGTGGCTGGCCTGGAAGAGTCCCAGGCCAGGGTGGACCAGCCTCGGAGTAACGTGGGATAGTGGAAGGTGGCAGGGGGGCTGGAACTGGATGAGCTGTAAGGTCCCTTCCAACCAATCGCCCTCTTCACAAAAAAACCCTCGCGAGGATGAGCACATCGCGACAACCATCCCGTCTGGGAGGAAGGACAGTGATTCCCTTTGAACACGGCAGCTGCCATCATCCAAGGACGCAATTTAGATGCTCCTACTGTGATAAACTGTGGTAACTTGTTTGTTCATCAAAAGAATTGGAATATTAAAGGAGGAAATATAAAAATTAAAGTATAAGGGACTAGCTTGCTTGTTAGGAGATAGGGGAGGACAATTTAAAAAAAAGCAATTGCTACAAACCGCAAGGCTATAGACATATTGCAAAACCGCAAGATCACAAGTATGATTAATCACCATATAGGGAGCTTTTTGTAGCTTTTTTTTGCAGACACAGGCTAAGGATGTCGGGGGAGGGCCGGAGCTGATTATGAAATCAGCGACCACCAGGCAACGGCCACCGGACTAGACAACGTAGGAGTGCTCCGGGTACGCCCATCACTGTCCGGAGCCGATTGTGAAAGCAGCGATCACCTGCCTCGACACAACGCAGACACGATGCAGGGGGATGCTCAAGCTACGCACACCGCTATCGCAAGAGACGCGAATGAAGAAACCTCCAAGAAACTATAAAAGAGACTGAATAAGGGGGTGGGGTGTGGGGCACTGCAGTGTGGGACACTGCAGGAGAGGCGGCTTGGAAACCCCTACCCACCCAGCGCTGTTTTGCTTGCTACTGCTTGCTGTAATTAATAAAATTCTAACTGACCTTAAAAAGGCTGAATCAAATTATTCGCCTCAATTTATCACACTACTGAAAAAAAAAAAAAAAAAAGCATTGAAAAATAGAGGGAAAAAAAATAAATTTCTGTCCCAGAAAAGCTGATCCAGCAGGGAATAGCAGCACATCCTCGCCTGCCCATTCCTCCTTAAAGCAAGTGGAGCAGCCTGCAAATGGTCTGCTGGGTGATATCACCGTACCTGGGAAATAAAACAGCCTGACAGGGGCGGAAAAACATTCAGGAAAGGCTTTGAAGCTCCGGAATTCATTTGTGCCGAGGTCTTTGTATCCCGTTCAGGCAGAAAAATCCCACTCACGCTCATTCCGAGTCCCTTTATCTCCCCAGACAGGTGCAAAGTGGCTCCGGTTTGGATGAAAAGCTGCTGCCAAATTTAGCATTCCGACAAATCGTTTCATCCAGCCCGTGGCACTTCCAAGGTCTCCCTTCGGCACGATCCACTCCTGGCCGGGCAGGCACACCTGGAAGCCCCAAAACCTGGAGCAGACAGAGGGAAGAAGCTCAGGAAGGCTGGAAATTACTCTTTTATTCAGGGAAATACAATCAGAAGCTGTCCGAGGCTTTCCAAGGGGTGGGATAGAGCACATCCCAGCCCAGATCCTGCCAATTAAGGGACACAAGGTGATTAATCTGATACAGCTCAGGATTTCTGCATTCCAGCAGCTCCAGCTGCCCATTTCCAGCCTGGCTCCACTGAATTGCAAGGGCCAGACCACATTTATAGCCCAGCTCCAGTGTTGGGATTCATCCCAGTGACCCCCAGGGCTCCACTCCCTGACTCCTGCATGGCAGTGACACCATTTACAGGCAATTTCGGAATGTTTTGGATAAACTGGATGCCTTCTAAAGCATTAAGGGAAGGATTAATGCCCTCAGAAATCCCATTTTTCCCCCGCTGTCATGACACAGAGGGCGAGCGGCGAAGCATTTAAGGGAATTAAGGAATTAATTTGAGCCTGTCACAAAAGACGTGATTTTCCGTGATTTTCGCATGGATCTGTCCCCACCTCCAGCCTCTGGAGCAAATCCATTCATTTCAGAGCTTCCCAACCTGTGGGAAAGGGTTGAGTCTGGGTTTAAAAGCCTGGGGCAATGGCGTGGTGATGTACACACATTCCTGGGAATCCTACGCCTTCAGAGGGATGTAAGGCAGAGTTGGAGCATCCCAGGCACCCCTCAGCTGGGTTATCCCTGTGGATAACTCGGATGCAGCATCTCCATCAGGGCATCACCAGCCATTTCACAAGGAAACCTCCAAAGACCCCACTGGCTTAAGGAATTGTTATTCCCTACTCACCTCTGGATGGATCTGTGCTCTTTGTGCAGGAATGACCTGGGAATATGAGGAAAAGGGAATTCTGTGGTGTTCTTCCATCTGGAGCATCATTCCTCAACACACGGATAAGGCACAGGGCTGTTCCACACCACAGCCTTGGAATTCTCCATATCAGCTCCCAGGGAAAGTCTGGACCACTGTAGGCAGCCTTGGAGCTCTGGAGATCCCTGGAATGTGCCAGGAAAGATTCAGGCAACAAAGAGCCCATCCAGCTGGGTGTCCTGAAAAAAAGGCAACAGATTCCAGGGTTAAGGATTCTCCTAAACCTAAAAGCAAACCAACCCCTCCTCCAGGGAATTTGGACAAGGAACGAGGCTCCAGGAATAGCTGGGAACATGGGAAGCTTTTTATTATTATTCAGTTTGTTGTCATTGCCACCGCCCCCAGGCACAGCACATCCAATCGTGCTGCTCCAAAATCCTGCTCCTGTTGGGCTCCCAGTCGGAGTCAGACACTCCGTTACTCCCAGGGTAACGAGCCCCTCTCCTCCTCCCCCATCCCAACCCTGCCAATTTCCCTCAGCTGCTCCATTAGGATTACAATAAATCATAGGGAAATAGCGTGAACAAGGCTGGGAGTGCAACAGTCTCCCTGGCACAGGGATTCCAACATCCAGGGTATGCAAACCACCTCCTCTCTCCTCAACCCCTGCAAACACCAGGCTGGGCTCCATCACCCCTGGAGCAGGCACTTGTTGTAGATGTTGGCACAGGCTGTTCCAGCTGGCTGAATTCCAAGGAGTGACAGCAACAAGGGTCTTAGGAAGGTGTTTTTGTCATTCTCAAAGGGGACAGGCCACCAGGGAAAGGTTGACAGCAGCGTTATCCCGACATTTCCTCCAGAGGAAAAAATTCCAGCACCTCACTCACTGTCTCTCACTCTCTAGGGAATATCAGCTATTGAAGAATTGAGGTTGGAAAAGCCCTCCAAGGTCATGGAGTCCAACTGTTCCAAGGCCACCACTAACCCATGTCCCCAAGTGCCACATCCACACGGGTTTTAAATCCCTCCAGGGATGGGGACTCCATCCCTGGAGGGATTTAAAACCCGTGTGGATGTGAAGGTTGAAAGGTTGGAAGGATGGGGACTCCATCCCTGGAGCCTGTTCCAACGCCTGACAACCCTTTCCATGAAGGAGTTTTCCTCCATACCCAATCTAAACCTTCCCTGGCACAAGCCGAGGCTGCTCCCTCTGTGCAGCCAACCGTAATTCCACATGAAATTCCCACCAAACCACACAGTTGCCAACCAGAATTTGGGAAGCACTTTTAAAAACCACACCAGCAGGCATCCCTGTGCCCCACTCCCATGTCACCAAGCAGGAAGTGCCTGTGTTTGCTTCCATCCCCGTGGTGGCTGTGCCTTCCCAGCCCTCCCTCCCTCCCTTCCCAGCGTGATTCCCGCCCGCAACTCTCTGGAGGCACCAGCCTCCATCACCTCCTACCAAAGCACTGCTAATCCAGTGCCTCCAGACTGTTCCTGCTCCTCAAATCCTTCATTATCCCAGCAGATCTCCCCAGAAACCTGCTCTTCCCAGATGCCTCCCAAGCCAGCACCTCCTGGCTCGACCCTCCATGTCATTCCTAGCCCCTGGGAAGCTCCCAAAGCAGGGATGAGCAGCTGGCAGCATCCCCCCAGCAGGAGCAGCTGCTGCAGCTCTGCAGAGAAACAGCATCGCTCAAACCTTCACTAAAAATCATTCCCTAATGGAGAGGCTTCTCCCGCACCCTGGATGTTCGGAAAAATTTCCCCCTCCAGCTGCCTTGGATTTCCGTGGCTCCTCCAGCACCGGGAAGGGATTTGGGGGGCCCAGGCTGCTATCCTACCCCTGAGCCTGAATCCCTAAAAAGCACTTAATTCAGAGGGGAGACATCCCAGTCAGAGCCAAACCTAGGGGAGAGCAGGTCCAGGGATAAGCTGGAAGCCCAAATTCAGGCTCAGGCTGGCACACTGGAGGCTGGAATGCCAGCCAAAGGCAGAGCAGGAATTGGGAAACCTCTGTCAGGCACCTGAAGGGATCAGACATAGAATTCTGGAATGGTTTGGGTTGGAAGGGGCATTAAAGATTATCCCATTCCACCCCCTGCTGTGGGCAGGGACACTTCCCACTATCCAGGTTGCTCCAAGGCCCATCCAACCTAGTATTGAACACTTGCAGGGATGGGGCAGCCACAGCTTGTCTGGGAGATCCATTCCAGTGCCTCACCACTCTCATTATTTCTTCCATAAATTCCCAAGATGTGGGCAGCACCAGGTCCCACTGCAGGTAAGAAGGGCAGAGGCAAGGCTGGCACATTCCCAGCTCCTTCTCTCAGGCACAGCTCTTCCCATTCCCACCTGCACGGGCTGGTGAGCTGTCCCTTCCTTAGGAACCCCCTTTCCAGCCTTTCCTAGCAGGATGCCTCCCTTTCCCAAGAGGTTCCCACGCCGTGGGCTCACTCTTGGCACGTAGTAAACACACCCGTGCACACACGGATGGGTTTGACTCCACAGAAAAAGCCTGGAGAGGATTTCTCCCACAGGTTGCATCCTGGAATTCGGCACAGCCCTCACTGCTCACGATTCCAAGCACAAACTCCTCTTTCCAGCTGCTTTGCTAAATTGGTGCCAGATCTAACTCTGGAAGCCAAGCCTCGGAGACTTGCTATCAATCCCGCCAGCACTTCCCCCTCCCAAGGACATTATCCAGCATTATCCAAGCTGTGACTCCTCAGCCCAGAAATTTCTCCCTGGGAAGGAGCCATTGCCATGGAAAAGGACCATTAAATAACAGTTCACTGGGGTTTCTCACCACTGCTCAGCAAAGCTCAGGGCATCTTCCTGCCTGGCAGCTCCAGGTGGCTTTTCCTTTGGGAAAAATGAGAGGATAAAGCAGTGCTCCAGGCTGTTGGGATATTTGCCAGCATCCTCCATGCTCCCCCTTGGACAAACCCATCTTTCCAAAGCTTTTTCACCTCAGGTTGTGAAAGCCTCGTTGTTCTGCAGGGAATTAAAAACAAAAAAAGTGTGGAAATGATCCCTAAAGGTTTCAAGGGGAGGAAAATGCAAACCCCCGAGCTCCCCTGAGTCACAGGGATGTGCTTGCAGCACTGGCAGCCACTGGAATTCCCAGCTCCATCCCAGCCCTGGCTAATCCAGGTGCAACAACAACGTGTCATTTTCCTTATCTGCTTCACCCCCGCTAAAATTCCTTCATGTTATTCCTCCTCCCCGCCCACTTTTGAATGCCCTTGGCTCCATCCTCCTTCGGGAGGAGCACTCCAGCCCAGGAATGAATCAGGACTTCAGCAGGAGCTTTAGGGATGTGGGATGCCTTCACCCCCACAAGCAGGAGCGCTGGCCTTTTCCCAGGGCTCCATGGCACGAACACATCTTCCCTGGCCGAGACTCCAAACCACAGGAATTTACCCAGAGGATGAGCTGCTTCCCGATTTCCAGGAGCCTGCTCACCTCCTGTGATGGGAATGGCTGCGGCAGGACAGGGAAATTTAGGGATCAGCTGTGTTGTTCCTGTCAGTGCTCCAGGGAAGTAGTGTTGGAGAGCTCTCCATCACCAGGCAGCACCTGCAGCCTCCCAGGCTCTCTGGGAAGCCTGGAATGCTGCTGTCAGATGTGGGCACAGCACGGAGATGAGGATGCTCCGTGGAGGATTCGATCCCTCCCCGCAGGCCACGTCTCTGGGCATCAGTCGGATGCGACTGGAGAGCAGCAGCTGGAGCCAAGGCACTTGGATAATTTCATTAGGTCAAATCCCTCCCTCCTCTGCTTCCTCAGGATCCTGCTCTTGCTTCTGGAGGCAGGTGGACTGAACCAAGAGGTTTCCCGTTAAGGATTCCTTCCTGGCTCTGCTCCTGGCTCCTTTCCCGCTCCTCACACCAGGCTGCAGAGCCATCCCCCACTTCTCCTGGACCTCAAAGCCTTGTCTAACCCACTTGGCTTCATCCCAGTTCCAAACTGACAGAGGGGAAAGCTCAGCTCTCACCCGGAGACACGCTGCCCATGGAGATCCCAAATCCTAGACTGCTGCACAGCTCCTCCACAAAGTCCTGGCAGAGATCACAGCTCAGCAGGCAGACAGGAGAGGGACCTCAAAGCAAAGCAGAGGTTGGAGACCAGTAACCGGGAATAATTATCCTGAGGAGAAGTTCCCAGCTCCCTTCTGTACAAGTCCATGAAATATAGCAGGAAATTTTATCTTAACCCAGAAGAGAGGAGGCTCAGGGGGGACTTTCTCCCTCTCCATGATTCCCTGATGGGAGGGTGGAGCCTGGTGGGGGTCAGGCTGTGCTCCCAGGGAACAAGGGACAAGGCTCAAGTTGCCTCAGGGGAATTTCTCTTTGGATTTTAGGGAAAATTCCGTCATGGAAGGGTTGAATCAGGCTGCCCAGGGCAGTGGTGGAGTCCCCACTCCTGGAGGGATTTAAAAGCTGAGTGGATGTGGCATTTGGGGACATGGATTAATGGTGGCCATGGCAGAGTCTGGGTGGCTGTACTCGATCTTGGGGAGGTGTTTGCCAGCCTGAACAATTCCTGAAGGAGAGGAACTGGAAAATATCGTGCTGGAAAGAAAAAAGCAGCAGGCAGGAAAGTGAGCAAACAGCCCCTGTCCAAGCTTTGTCCAAGAATTCCTGGGAAAGGAGCGTGCTCTGATGTCAGGACTCTGCGCCACTGTGACAGGAGATGGGAATGATCCAGAGAGGCAAAAAGGGAAGCGAGAGAGGGTCTGCCAGGCAGGATCCGCCTCAGACACTTAATGAAGGAGAAAAGGACGGATGGTTGCTAAGGGAAATGGGACAGATGGCTGGCACCGGGAACTTGCTGACTCTCGGAGACTCCAAACTCTTTTTTTGGGAAGTGGCAGGGCCGAGCAGGCAAACACACAGCGGCCAAGCCCAGATGACCACTTCCCCTTCCCCCCGCTCCGAGTGTCAGGACGGATCACGTCGGAGCGGAAAAGGTCACGGAGGCAGCGGGAGCCAAGGCGCATTTGCGCTTCTGCTCATCACCAGCGCTCCCCCCGCCAGCCCTTCGGCCTCCCTTTCTCCAGAGGCCACCGGCACCATCCCTCAGGCAAATCCCAGCAGGCCCCGGGACAGTGACCGGGCAGAGCTGCGGCTCCCAGAGAGGGAAAACCGCGGGATGCTGGCTCTGGAGCTGCTGTCTGTGAAATCTCATGGCTCCTGGACATGCTGTATCCCAGATCCGTTTACACCTCTCCCTGACATTTAAAACCATCTGAGCCTTTTGGCTTCTGCTGCTGTCATCCCTGTGCCAGGGCTTTTCTGGCTCTAAAAAAAGCCTGGGAGTTGAGTTCCCGGCAAACGCAGCCCTCCCAACAGGTCTCCAACCGCGGTGGCAGGGCAAGGGAAAAGGGGGAGAGGGTGGGAATCGCTGCTGCCATGGGGGCGGGAGACCTGCCAAGAGTCTGTCAGATCCTGACGGCCACAAACAAGGCTCTGAAAGCAGGAGCTGGGAAGAAAAGAGGGGAAAGAATCCCTTGGCAGCAAAGGTGGTGGAGCTCCAAAGCTGAGGCACGCAGCACTGCGTGCTCATCCGGGCTGGGATTTCAGGGATCTAAGGGAAAGAGCAGGGGATTTGGGGAACGTCTGCCCACCTCGGGCTGGCCCCAGGCACTGCCACACCCGTGAGCATAAAACAGAGGGACTTGGGAAGGAAGCACCTGAAAGGTCTCCAAGAGAGCTGGAGAGGGACTCTGGACAAACTGGAGTGACAGGACAACAGGAATGGCTTCCCACTGCCAGAGGACCGGGTTAGACGGGATATTGGGAAAAAGTTCTTCCCGGTAAGGGGAGTGAGGCCCTGGAATGGATTTCCCAGAGGAGCTGTGGCTGCTAAATCCCTGGAAGTGTCCAAGGCCAGGTTGGCTGGGGTTTGGAGCAACCTGGGATAATGGAATATGTCCCTGCCCTTCCAACCCAAACTATTATGGGATTCTCTGAAGGGAAGGCTCTGGAAGCAACTATTACGTCTCCCCCATCCCACCCGTTCACAGGCATCTCTTGGATTGAAATCACCCCAGAAAAGTCCACTGCAGTCCAAAAAGGAGCTGCAGATCCCAAAATTCAGTGACCAAGAGCCCACAAGGAACCTCCACTGGGCACTCATTCCCAGTAATCCCACACCCTACAGAAACTGGGGGAAGTCCTGAGCAGCAAGGACAGGATCATCCACTCCCCAGGACTGCTCTGTCCCTGCTGCCAAGAGGAGGAGGAGGAATTTGCTCCACACAGCTCCAGCCACAGAGCACCTCCACAGCCCTGCCAGGAGCAGCCAGTGCTATGGAAAACATGTAAACGCCTGGATACTACAGAATCCAAGGATCACAAAACAGTTAGGGTTGGAAGGGACCTTAAAGATAACTGAATTCCAACTGCCTGCCATGGGCAGGGACACCTTCCACTATCCCAGTTTGTCCCAAGCCCTCTTCAACCTGGCACTTCCAGGAATGGGGCACCCACAACTTCTCTGGGAAACATTACAAGGCAGCTGATGCTCCACAGAAGGATGAAAGGACACTGGACATGCCACCATCACCCTCTGGACTTCCTTTGGGCCACCAGAGATTCCCAGGAAGGGGAGAAGAGGAGGAGACGTGCCAGTGCCAGCTGGGAGTTGCTCTTCCAGCCCATTCTGTTGGCTGTGTGGGCAGCTCCACCTTGGAGCCACATTCCAAGGAGCTGCTCGGAGCAGCAGTTCCCAGATTCCGTGCCAAGCTGCCACTGGCTGCTGTTGAGATAAACCCACACAAACAAAGAGATGCCTGGAGAAGCCAGGAAGATATGGAATACAGCAGCATGGATGGGCTGTCCCAAGGCTGGCCGCTCTCCAGCTTGTCCCTCCCAGTGATCCCAGTATTTGGAGATGTCACCAAGCATAGATTGTCCCAGTCCCTCAGAGCAACGAGGAGTTTTTCAGAGGGTCACACCCCCTCCTCTTTGCCAGCAGCTCCAATTCAATTCCCACGGAGTGGGAATGCCCAGGGATTGGGTGGTAAGGGTTGAAGGGGAGCATCCACCTCCAGGTAAGGAGGATTCCAGCTCTTCCGGAGCCAAGGGAACAAACCCCATAGACACATCCTTGTCCCATCCCCATCTGACTGGTGGAATCTGTGGGAGCAAGGCCAGACGGATTTGTGTCACCCAGGCCACTTCCAACTAGGACACAAAGCTGAAGTCCCTCATCCCAGGACACTGACAATGAACATCTCCCAGGAACAAAATTGCCTTAGAATTCAAACTAAGTATTCCAGGAGGGGCTGATCCCACAGACATGGACAACACTAAACAGAGCCTAAAAAACCCAAGGATGCTCTCCCAAACCTTTTAAACCCTTTGCTTTCCTCTGCATCCACAAGGAATTCCATGCCCTCTGTCCCTCCTGCCAGGTGCTAACGAGGGTTCCCCTTCCCCTCAGGCAGCAAATTCCCTTTCTGGGGGAAGAGGGCCAAGGATTTGTGCCGTGTCCACCCCTGGCAGGCACAGAGCCAGGGACACGCCGGCATTCCAGATGTCCGGCTGCTGGCACAGTGACTCCGGCTGCGCCAGGGCTGTCCTGCAAATGAGCCCGGCAAGACACAAAGAGCCTGATTTCCCAAATTAAGCTGCTGGAATTACTCATCCCAAAATCAGCAGCATCAGCTGCTCACAGTGACACCAATTACGCGCAGTCACTGCCCGGTGCTGCTTCCCACTCATCCCAGCACATCCCTACTACAGGCATTCCTAAGGCATGGAGCAGTGGAAAGTCAAGCAGGAATTATTTTAAACCGAAAAAAGGTGGATTTAGAAGGAATATTGGGAAGAAATCCCTCCCTGTGAGGGTGGGGAGGCCCTGGCACAGGTTGCCCAGAGAAGCTGTGGCTGTCCCTGGATCCCTGGAAGTGTCCAAGGCCAGCTTGGATGGGGCTTGGAGCAACCTGGGATAGTGGAAGGTGTCCTGCCCATGGCAGGGGGTGGAAGGAGATGATCTTTAAAGTCCCTTCCCACCCAAACCATTCCAGGATTCTTCCAGCAGAAGTGCCACCAGCTTGGGACATGGAATAGGCACGAGGTGACAGGAGAAGCTGGGGGAGCTCCAGCTCTCTCCACTGCTGGACATGGTGAGGACACACCTCGGAGCCCCCCGGAGCAACCATGGACCAGGGGGAGGCTGGGCTGGAACAGGCAGCTCCAGGGAATCGCGTCACCGACGCAGAGCGGAGCTTTACAGGAGTCTCTCCTTGAAATGATTTTTTGCTGGATCACCCGCCCGGTTTTCAGGGACACTGACTCATCCTCAGGAGTGCTCTTGCTGCTGGTTGCACTCTGGATCAGGCAGCAATTCCTGACACACCTCCTAGCTATGGGGGAGCATCCCTGAATCTGCCAGCTGGATTCTTCTCCTTGGCAGAGGCCAACTGGGATACCCAGAACCAGGGAATCGTGGAGTGGTTTGGGTTGGAAGGGACCTTAAAGCTCATCCAGTGCCACCCTCTGCCATGGGCAGGGACACTTCCCACTATACCCCAGGTTGCTCCAAGTCTTGTCCAGCCTGGCCTTAGACACTTCCAGGGATCCAGGAACAGCCACAGCTCCTCTGGGAAATCCATTCCAGGGCCTCACCACCCTCACAAGGAAAAATTCCTTCCCAATCTCCAATCTATACAGGTGCTCTGGCTGTGGAACACGTTCCCCCTTGTCCTGTCACTCCAAAGTCCCTCTCCAGCTCTTAGAGACATTTTAGGCACTGGAAGGGGGTCTATGGCCTCCCTTGACCCTTCCCTTCTCCAGGCTGGACACCTCCAGCTTTCCCAGCCCATGTCCATCCCTCTGGCATCTCCATGGCCTCCTCTGGCCTCTCTCCAGCAGCTCCACGTCCTCTTTATAGTGAGGCACCAAGAGCCGGACACGGCATTCCAGGTAGGATCTCACCAGAGCAGGAGAGAGGGGGAAAATCCCCTCTCTGAACCTGCTGGCCATGCCAGGGAAAAAATTTATGTGTGAAGAAAATGGAGGAAAAATCCTGGTCCATCCCCAGGCCCACCCCCCATGCTCCAGACACAATCCAGGAAGTAACTCACCTTCTCCCAAAGCTCTTCCAGCAGCTCCAGAGCCCCAGCCCGCATCCATCCCACCAGCACAGCAAGGAGCCCACCAGGATTTCCAAAGGGGTGGCAGCTCCCCTTAATTCCCCTTTTATCCCGCCTCTGCTCCAGCTGTGAGGCCGATGGGCAGCACCTGGCATGAGCAGGGAGGGAAAACAGGAAAAGCTTTTACCAAGGGCAGAACCCCAACATCTCAGGAATAAAAAGTGTTTTGGGAGCCTCCCACTGTTTCTGGGCTGTCCATCCAAACCTGACAATGCCATGCCTTCCACCTCCTCAGTTTCCTGGGGATAATGGGCCCATCCATCTTCCCCTCCCCCTCAGGGGTGTCCAAATCCCCTTCCCGATTCCCGCGCCCCAGCCCCGCGTGGGTGCAGCTCCAGAGGCTCTAATGAGGGAGCTCATTTACCGTGACCTAAATATTCCCTGTGCTCTGCTCGCCTGCCTCGGCACCTCTGTAATCCATGGAACAGGAGTGGGATTTCTGCAGGAGAAGAAGGTCAGCATCTCCCCATCCCAGGGATTCTCTGGCCATCCCTCTCTCTGCTCCCTGCATGAGCTCCCTGTTTGGGGCAGCCCCAGATTCTCCTCCTTCCCACATCCCTTTTTCCCTCTGGGAAGCAATCCCAAGGGAAGGAGGGGCTGGGACTGCTGGCAGCCACCCCGTCCCACTGCCCAGCAGTGCTCCAGGAGCAGGACAATCCCATCAGGGAGTTTCCTCTTTGTGGAAACCATGGCCAGCAAGGAACAATGGATGGGGTGACTGCGGTAGAATATTCCAGCACAGCCAAGCTCCCTTCCTGCTTTTCCAAGGCTGTTTCCCTTGGGAATGCACAGCTAATTTAGCCAGAGGTCGGGCTCCCTGGGCCTGGGCTGAGGGAGGATGCAAATGGGACAGGTTGCTATAAAAAGCCACCAGCAGCTGCTTTTTTTGGAAGTCAGGTATTGATTTTTCCTTGTGGAGCTCTGACTGGAGGGCACAGCATGGAATGGGGGTGGGACCCTTTCCCGAATAACAGAGCTGGGAGTGATCCCCATGGTGGCACATCCCACTTGGATCAGGTGTGAAAGGTGATGAGCAAAGCACAACCCCACCATTGGCTCCAAAAACTACCCCAATCCCACACCTGCTCCCTCCTTTCCAGACATCCCTGTGATACTGCCAGGACCTGCTCCCTAAGAGGGATTCCTGGATATTCCCACCACTTTAGGGACACCTCCCATGGAGGAGCAGCAAGCTGCTGGGCTGGGGACACGGTGCAATCCATTTGACCGTCCATGGAAAGCTCTCTGGAAGTGCAGCTGCAGCTGCCCTGAGGGTCCTGGATGTTCCCATTCCTCCTCTCTCCCTCTCATTTTCAATACCTTTGCCAGCAAAAGGAAAAATAAAGGAATTGCTGCTCGCAGCAGAAGTGATTTTCCACTCCCGCCTCTCTCCCACACTTGGATCAGCCAGGACCGTGGCCTGAAATCACATTCCATGCATTAACATCAATCCTTCCCAGAATCCCCCCATCCCGGTGGCGCGGCGGGATTTTCCGGGATGGTTGGTGGCTCTGTGCGGAGAGTGGTCCCCGCTGGTGGTGTTCCCATGGCAAGTGAGCCGGGATGCGGCCCCGTCCCGCCCCGGGTGGTTGCGGGAACAGGGAGATTCGTTCCATCCCGGAATTCCCGTCGCCCCATGTTTCCCGGGATGCTGGGACGCTCCGTGCCACGGCGCCTCGTCCCGGCCCGTGCCCCGGGGCTCTCCCGTGTGCCCCGGGGCTCTCCCGGCAGTTCTCCCCGGGAACCACGAGGAGGAGCTTTCAGACCGCACCGCCGCATCCCGGGGCTACCGGCGCATCCCGCTGCGTCCCAGTGCTCCCTCTTCCCAGACATCCCAGCGCTCCTGGAGCATCCCTGTACCCCCAGCGATCCTGATGCTTCCAGAACTGCCGGTCATCCCATCTGTTCTCAGGGCTCCCGGTGTTCCTGGAACATCCCAATGCTCGCAGTGTATTCCGGTGTTCCTTCTGTTCCCAGAACTCCCAGTGCTCCTGGAGCATCCCTCTCATGAATCCTCATGCTCCCAGTGCTCCCAGTAAACCCCTCTGTTCCCAGGGTTCTCTGTGCTCCTGGTGCATCCCAGTGCTCCTGGTGCATTCCAGTGCTCCCACCATTCCCAGTGCTCCCAGTGCATCCTGGTGCTCTTCCAAAGGATCCTGATGTTTCCAGTGCATCCCAATAGTCCTGTCTATCCCAGTGCACCCCAGGGTTCCTCATGCTCCCATCCCAGCAGTCCCAGTGCTCCTGGTGCCATTGGTTCCCTTGGCCCTTCACACCCATTCCCAGGGCTGCATTCGAGGGATTCCGTTCCCCAGCTCCATTCTCCCACCTCAGGACCCACATCTCATCCCTGTGGAAAACCACTCAGGAAGGGCTGGATTCAGAATGGGATTTTACCAGAGCTCTCCAGAAGCTGCTCCAGTTCCTCCTGCATCGTGCTGCTGCCCTGGGGCTTCCACATGGATGTCTCCTGTGTGCTGGGAGAGTGGCCCATCCCATTCTTTCCCACTCCTTCTCATCCTATCTTATTGTTTCCCATCCTTTCCCTTCCCATCCCTGGTGAAAATGTTGGCATGAGGGAAGTGGGAGCATCTCCAAGATGGGCGCCCGCATTCCTGCTCCTGTCCAGCCCTAACCATCACACCCCTCCCTGGGATTTGCACTTCCAGATCCTCCAGGATGGATCCCCATTCCATTCCTGCTGGCAGCCGGGTTGTCGGATCCTCCCTGGCACCGCCAGTGGAGCCGTTCTAAATCCAGCACCTGGGATTGGGGTGGGAGGATTTGCGTCAGCCGGTGACACTCGGCTGAGGAGGGGGATCCCGGCGGGATGAATCACGCGGGGAGGAGTTCCCCGGAGTAGGATGGGGCCCAGAAGGGGTGAGACACTCAGGATGAGGCTGGAAGGGGAAGAGGAGCCTTTGCTGTTCCTGGAGGAAAGTCAGGCTGGGGCTGTGGGATCTGCCATCTCCTGTTTCCTTCCTGCAGCCCCCTGGGATGGGGAGACTCCCTGGAGCCCAGCAAGGCTGAGCTCAGCATCAGTGCTTCCCTCTGCACTTCCCAATTGGAATGACCTGCCCTGGGTGTGTTCCTGCTTATCCATACTTGGAACCCCAAAACATCAGCAATGGATGGGAAAGCCCTGTTTGGCCTCCTTAGATGGGCACAGACATCCCGTCCCATCCCATCCCGTCCCATCCCGTCCCATCCCATCCCATCCCATCCCATCCCATCCCATCCCATCCCATCCCATCCCATCCCATCCCATTCTTTTCTCATCCTATCCCATCCCATTCTTTCCCATTACTTCTCATCTATTCCTGTTCTTTCACATCCCATTCCATTCCATTCCATTCCATTCCATTCCATCGCATTCCTTCCCATTCATTCCCATCCCTCCCCATCTCATCTCATCCATTTCCATCTGTTCCATCCATTTCCATCTATCCCACCCTAATTCCTTCCCCTTATCCTATCCCATCCCTCTCCCACTCCCCTGGGAAGGATTCCCTCCAAGTGTGGGCAGAGGCCACTAACGAGGGCAAGACCCAGTGGAGCCCAATTAAGTGCTGGCACTGTCCCAACTCCTCCCATCTGAGCCTGGAGTGCCTCCATGCCCAGAGAATTCCCTGCAGGAAAGCAGGGAATAGCAAATTCTCCCGCTAGGCTAATGCCTCCCAATGTCCTCCTCCAGCTCGTGTCTCATCTTCCCAATAAAGCCCCTATTGAGCATCACGGACACACCCCAGCCACAGGGATGGCTCTGGAGCCTCTGGAACACCAAGACTTCCCTCTCCTTCCCAGCTCTTGGAGAGGAATCAGGAAGAGCGACAGGCACTGCTGGAGCGCTGCAAGTCCTCATCCAGGCAATGAAATGGCCCGTTCCCAAAATACCCACAAGGATCACACATCCAGAGAAGGCAGCAGGTGCTCGACAGCGCTGGCGGGATCCTGCTGCCTGACAAATCCTTTTTGGGAATTCAGACAGCCTGCTGTGCCATGGAACGTCTCCATATCCATGTGGGAATAACGGGTAGGGGCAGGAGAGCGGGTTCATCATCCCGGCGCTCCCTGCCGCGGCGGGAATTGCTTTCCCACACTGCGCTGGAGCATCGGGAAGCCCATCTGGCGCTCTCCGTGCCAGAAGCTGGGAATTTGTGGAGCGTGCCGGAGGTGGCCGGTGCCGGACATCTGCTCCCGGCCTCAGGGAGTGCGGGAGCGGGAGGGGACCGGCAGCGGTGCATGACTCCGGAGCCGCGGGCTGCTGGAAGCGTGCAGGGAGCTGATAGTCCCAACATCTGTCAGCAGCTGGCACGGAGCCGGAGCTGGAGCCAGAGCTGGAGCTCTCCCTATCCAACACAGCATTCCTGGGATGGCTGCTGTGTTTGGATCAGGGCTGAGCGCTGGGGACTCGGCATGGAGCAGGACCAGGCTGTCCCGAGGAGCCTTTTCCAGGCTGAAGGACACAAATCCTCCCATCCCACTAAATCGGGTTCCAGAAGCTCTGGTGATGGTGTTGAGGAGAGATCAGATGGGATTGGATTGGCTGTGTGACCTCTTTTTGGCGGAGAGGATGGGATTTTCTGTTGCCCTGTGAGGTTGTGGGAGGCCCTGGCACAGGTTGCCCAGAGAAGCTGTGGCTGGCCCATCCCTGGAAGTGTTCCAGGACAGCTTGGATAGGTCTTGGAGCAGGTGAAAGGTGTCCCTGCCCATGGCAGGGGGCTGGAATGAGATGACATTTAAGACCCTCTCCACCCCAACCATTCCAGAATTCCATGATCTTCAGCTGTGGTGTTCACACTGAGAAACTGGCCCCTTCCCAAGTGCCTGAAGATCCTGGAATCCCAGAACGGTTGGGGTTGGAAGCAACCTTAAGACTCATCTCTGTCCCTGATTACATGGGAGCTGTTAGAGGGGCTTGGCACAAGCTGTTCCCAACAATCCTTAGCCATTAAATCCCTTCTCCCAGCCATTAAGTGCCTCCACAAGCAGCTGTTTATCTCCAGGCCAGGATGTCAGGTGGGTTCCCACCTTGGCTCTTCCCATAGCTGGCATGGGATCAGCCTCCCTCCTCCTTGCTTCTCCTGCCTTTCTGCATCAATCACTGGCAGGTGCTGGAGGCTTTTCCAGCCGGATTTGCTGCAGCACTTGTAGGGCTGTCCTGGACTTTGCTCTGGCGCCTGCGGCAGGACAGAGATGTTTGGATAACAAGCGGATGTGGCAGCGCTGGCCATGGATCATCACCCCTGTGCCATCGCCCTCCTGCGATCCTCCACCCCTGGCTTGCCATGAATTCCTGACATTCCTGGTTTTCCCGGAGTCCTTTGTGCAGCCAGAGTTTTTTGGGATATTCAAGCAGCGCTCATCCCATCTCCCTGCCCAGCCCGAGCTGATGGGTTCTGTGGGATCTTCTGCCATGTGCCAGGTTTCGGTGCCCGCTGGATCAGGATTGGGCATGGCTGTATCTTGGCATCACCCTGGGACCGTGGGATCCCGTTTCCAGATGGGATCTTCTCCCAAGATTTTTTTCCTCCGAGCTACTTCTGCCCACCCTGCTGCTGCCTTCAGAGGGAAAATCCAGGCCTCTCCCAAGGCTTTGGAAGGAGGGTTCATCCCAAAATGTGTCTGGGGAGGCAACGAGTCTGAGGTGGCTGCATAAAGTTTCCCAGGTGTGGGAGAAATCCATGGAGCTGCTGGTCAGGGGAATGAGTGCAACAGGAATGTCTCTCTCCAGTCCTTTCCTGTCTGATTTTCAGGCAAATCCTTCATTTTCTATCTCTGTCTAATTTTTCCTGATCCCACTGACCTCATCCCTTCCCTCACAGCCATGAGAATCAAAATTGCTCATCATCCATCCATCCATCCATCCATCCATCCATCCATCCATCCATCCATCCATCCATCCGTCCGTCCGTCCATCCATCCATCCATCTGATGCAGGAACAATTTATCCCTAATTGTACAGTGACTCGGCCTTTCCATCCTCCAAAAAAAACCCCAGAGAGGCACTTTGGGAACTCCTGAGGAGCCAGAGAGCTCAGCTAATAGAGGTCACCGCTCATTACGGAGCCATGCTCCGCAAATTATCCAACATCACGATGCGGAGAGCGGTGGTTTCGGATGCGCTGAGAGCTCCTGGCTCCATGTTGGCAGTGCCAGAGCACTTTGGAATGGGCAGGGAAAGGGCAGTGCCTGCGCTGTTCCTTCCCTGGCCAGAGTGTCCAAGGGCAGCTTCATCCAGCTCTGCCTTTCCCAGGCATCGACCGCTGGCGCTCATGAAAAAAAGATGATCCAAGGCCGGCGCTGAAGGGCTGGGAAAGCAGCGGGTGGGAGGATGGGGTTCAACAGGATTTCAAGGGGGGAGGAACCACTCCCAGGCTGTATCCCAGCATGGCTCTTCCCCTGGCAGCACCTGGAATGCAGAGTGGGATCATCCAGACACCCTGTATCATCATTCCCAGCTTCCCCTGGGACAGTATTCCGTGTGCTGGGAGCACCAATCACTCCCAAACCCCTTCCTGGCTGGTTCTGGCCTTCCCAGTCAGGATCCAAAGGCACAACGGGGACTCTGGGAGTCGGGCCCTGCTGAGTCAGGGCAGCGGGGCTGGAGCGACTCCATCGATCGAAACCTGATCCCAAATTGGCTGCGGAGAAGGACCCCAGCATGACCCGGCTTTGAGCTGCTAGGAAGGACAAATCCTCCTATCTCTGCAGGATTTTGGGAGGCAGGATCCATGCATCCCTAGCCCAAACCCACTGCAGAGTCTCCTGGTTCCACATGGGGTTGTCCTGCATCCCGTGGCTGCTGTGGGCTCGGAGCCAGCAGGAAGGATCCTGTGGCGCAGCCTCAGATCCCGTCTCACCTGCCGAGCAGCTGCTCCCAGGGGCAAAGTCCACACCGCGGCATTCAGCCTCCACCTGCCGCCTTTCCCGGCTTTTCTCAGAGCTTTCTGGGCACCCTGGTGATGCCAGAGGACCCAGAGCTTCCCTCCCTGTTCCAACAGCCAGGTCATCCCTGTGGAGACAGGGATGCCTAACACTGGGAAGGCAGCTGCCTCCAGGATGGCAGAGAGCTCAGCCAGAAGGGTTTATAGCCAAAATCATCCCAAAAAGACAAGGAGCATTGGCAAGCTGAGACTCAGACTGGACCATGTGGCGCCGTGGAGTAGGGATGAGGCGGCAGGAGGACAGGGAATATGTGGCATCCCCCATGGTCACCCACCCTGGCTCATATCTCTCCATCCCCAGTATTCCACATGAATTATAATCCATGTTCCTGGTTCCAATTCTTTTGTTCTTTTAATACTTTTCTGCCTGGTAGAGGAGCAGGAATAAATTCCTTGGATGGAGAGTGCAGCTCCAGGGCTGGATGGGTGATCTCCCAGCTCTGTGCTGGAGCATCCCAAGCTCTCCACCCACATTCCTGGTGGCTTCAGGCTCTATCTGAAAGACCCTAAAATTCCCAACGTGCCTTTTTTGGGAGCCACCGCACCTTGGCCCCGCCCAGGGACACGCTGGCGTGCACAGGCTGGAAAACTCCAGCAGCTCCAAAGGGCTGGAGCCACGCAGAGCAAACAGGGAGGATGTGCTGAGGGTAAATAGAGCTGGCCATGGAGGGAATGTCCCTTGGAGCCGCTGGCAAATGTGGCGCCGCGCGGCTCTGCCACACGACGGATGCTCCCTCCATAATTAAAATATCCAGAGGACACTCAGTCGCCACCGGGATAATTATTCCCATTCAGTGGGGGAGGCCTGGCCGGGGTTCTGCTGCATTCCCCGCTTCCCACTGCCCCCACGGGCGGGCTTCCAGCCTTCCCTGCGGATCCACAGCCCGCGGATCCACTGCGCTGCTCATCCACGGGCCAGCGAGCTTGTCCATCATTTATCCACTCATGGAATAACACACGGGAGGATGAGCATCCCCCCAGAGCCAATCTCTGCCGCTCGCCTTCCCGTGCCCCCCGGGGCCTCTCCCGGGATGCGCACCGGGAGGCGCCCGGGGCAGCTCGGCGGATCCCGCCCGGCCGCCGGACCGGTTCTGCCCCGCGCTGTGTTTGCACAGAGAAGGCAAACACGGCCCTGCTTCCGCAGCGCCGGGAGCGGTGGAGCGGGAATAGGGAGCGATGGGAACAATGGGAGCAGCAGCCGGGTGCCGCTGCCGGCTCATTAACATCTTTATTAGCTGTGACAAGCGCCGGGTCACCGCCCGCTCATGTCCGACTTGAGGAATAGTTCGCTTCCTAACCCCCTGTAATTGCTCCCGTTAGGCTCCGAAAATTTCCTCGTTTTCCATGGAATTACCCCCGGCTTGGCCTCGGCCCGGAGATTAATTTGGATAAACAGCTCCAGCGAGGGGTAATAAATACAAAGGGAAAGGTTGTCTCCGTTGGGTGGGGAGGGAGAAGAGGAAATATCCATTCTCTCCTCCCAAAAAGAGGGAAATTGAGGAGAAAGGAGCTGGATGACTCCTTCTGGAGTGGTCAAGCAGCAGAATGTCCCTTTGAGCGGGCACTTGGGAGGCATCCTGGAGACACTGGAGTATCTTCCTGCCCAGTAGGGCCACGCTAGTTTGGGAATTGGTGTGCCCAGGGATTGAGAATGGCAGGGGCTTCAGGCATCCAGGGATTTAGGATGGTAGGGACTCAGACACCCAGGGATTTGGGAATGCAGGTGTCCAGTCGCCCAAGGAATTGTGGCACCTAGAGTTTGGAATGGCAGCAGTTTGGGCACCCAGGGACTGGGGGCACCCAGGAATTTGGAATGGCAGCAACTCAGGTTACCTAGGGGTTCAGGGCACCGGGAACTCACCGGGCCTTATTTTGGGCTAACTTTCTCCTTCCACGCTGGCCTAAGAGGAAGGAAAAGTCTCCCGGGCAGGTGCCGGGGCGCGGCGGGCGTCGGAGGCTCACGCGTGGCCCTCGCCGAGGCGCCGGGCCCGTGACTCAGCAGCGTTCTCCACCCACCTGGCCCCGCTGGAAGTGACGGCGGGAGCGGCTGAGTGGGAGCGGGAGGTTACGGAGCTGCCGGGCTGTCTGTGCGTGCGGGGATGGGGATTTCAGAGCTCGCTGGAGTGTGTGGGAAGCGAGTGGAGAGGAGTGGAGTGAAAAGCCAGGTCCGCTGCCAAGGGCTCCATGAGAAGATTCCCACGAAAGGGGCAGAAATCGTTCCAAAATCAAAATAAAGCTCCGTGGCCACAGGAAGATGCTCCGTCAGCCCTGGAGCACAGAGGGGCAGAGAGGTGCCCTTTTCCCAGCCCATCCGGAGTGCCAGGAAGGCTGGCAGCAGGCTGGCGCTGCTCCCCCTCACTGGAAGACTTTTGCCAGGATGTATGTGCCAGAGTTTGCCTGGCACGCGGCTCCCAGCTGGCTTTCCAAAGTGGGATGTGGCTGGCCCAGCGCTGAGGTGCTGGGAGAAGCCCCCATCCCCAGGGGAGGGCCACCGGGATGGAGGCCCTGGTGTGAGTCAGGCACATGAGACCAGATTCCTTCATCCCTCACCCCTTATTCCCCTGCCAGGGAATTCCACAGCCCTGGGGAGTCGCCGTTGCCTCCAGTTCAGCCCCATCCCTCAATCCAGTACCTGCCAGTTCGGGGTTTTTATAAGGAGATGTTTCCTGCTTTATTCCCTGCTCTAAACCCAACCTAGGAGCAAGGAAAGTCCCTTATTAGTTTCCCAAAGAGCTTCCAAACTATGGCTGTGGTGGTTTCCTGCCTTTTCCTGGCCCAGTACGACTCCAGAGAGATTCCAACTGATTCCCAACAGTCTGGGTTGGAAGGGACCTTTAAAGGTCATCTGGTCCGAGTTCCATTCCACAAGGCCAGGTTGGGCTCTGCTTCTGAAGGTTCCCACTAGTCCTGGACCAGCCAGGAGTATCCCAGCCCCATTGCCCCATCCCAGGATGAGTCCCCGACCCCATTAGCCTCTTTCTGGGATGGATCTCTGATCCCCTCACCCCAACAGAAAGTGGGAGCCAGCACGGTTCCTCATTTCAGGAGAAAACCCCCAGTCTCCACCATCTTTCCCCCTACTGTCAGCTTCATCTGTGGGCACATCCTGCATCAGCAGGGTCTCCTCCTTGGCCGCGGCCCCTCGCACCCCGAGGACCCCCAGGCCAGCACCCCTGGAACCCGACTGGAGCAGCAGGAATTCGCTGGGAATGGCCTTTGCGCGACGGTGGTGGGGGGATAAGGGGAGCGAGCTCCGCGAAATCCACTCCGTGTTTTTCGGCGCCCGCAGCGCCCGCCGCGCCCGCAGTGCCCCGGCAGCGCCCGCCGCGCCCCGGCTCCGCCAAAACCCGGCCTGGATCCCAGCGGAGCGCGGCACACGGAGCCTGCGGGGGCCGAGAGGGATCCCGCGCTCGACCCCACGCGTGTGCGCGGGGACCCGGGGTGGGCTCGGCCTTCCCAGGGAATGCCACCGTGAAAACACGGGTGGGCGGCCCTGCGTGCCACCCCTGTGCCGGCCCGCCTGTCCCTGCCCCGTGCCACTCGTGTCCCACTCCCCACGCGGGTGAGACGCGTGAATCCGGGGGGACCGCGGCCCCGCAGCCACCTTACCGGCGGCGTCGGTGAGGGCTCGTGGGGGCATCACTGCGGGCTGTGTCACCATCCCACGCGTGTCCCCCTCTCTCCGTGCGCATCCCAGACCACCCCCCCCCCCGCCTCCCCGCCACTCCGCTCCCTCCTCCCTTCCCGGCGGCTGCAGTTTCCAATCCCGCCAGCAGCGAGCAGCAAGTGGATGCAGGATCGCGCCGCACACGCACCCGCACACACCCGCACACGCACCCGCACACGCACCCGCACACGCGCGCACCCCGCAGCAGCGGGCGGCCAGCACGGGCTCCGCGGGGCTCCCGGCCCCCCGCCGCCGCATGCGGGCTCCCGCCGCCCCGCCGCCGCCCCCCGCCCCGCCGCCCCCTCCCGCCGCCGCCTCCGCCGCCGTCTGATGAGCCGCGGCCCCGCTGCACCGGGCAGCCGCCGCCCCGCCGCCCCGCCGCGCCCCGCCGCCGCCCGCCACCATGTACCTGCACCCGGAGGCTGCCAGCGCAGGTGAGCCCCGGGCCGCTGGGGACGGGGGGAGACGGAGACACGCAGGACGCGGGGACACGCACCGGGGGTGGCCGAGCGCTCGCCGCCCCCCCGGGGATCCGCCGTGGCCGTTGCCCGCTTTCCCCCGCGCCTCCCCGGGAGTTACGGTAGTTTGGGGAGAAAGTCACCGCCGCCGCTGTCACCGCGCTGCGGAGCTGCCGGAGCCACCGATACCCCCCGCCCGGCGACACCCCAACCCCCGCGGGCAGCATCCTGCTCCCCAGCCCCCCAAAAAACACGGGGCGAACCCCAAATCCCGTTTGGGTGCCGGCGCCCAGACAAGCATCCAAAACATCCCCCCTCTCCTCACCCTGCGGAGCAGCTGGAGCCCCGGTTTCCCCCCCCGGGACACCCCGAGCCCTGGGCAGCATCCCGCTCCCCAGACCCCCAGCAAACCCCCAGACCCCCGGGAGAGCCCCAAATCCCGGCATCCAGACCAGGATCCAGCGGTCAGCACATCCCTGCTCCTCACCTCCCGCCCCCTCCGTCCTCCTGGGGGTCCCCGTGCCCCGTCCTGCTGCACCTCCGGAATGACACCGGGACACGCGGGGGTGGGCGGCTGGGGAAGGGGCTTTCTCCGGCGCGGATTTGCTGAGCTCATGCTCGGAAGGCAGCAGTCGGCCCCGCACCAGGGAATCTGGGACGCTGGCGGGGACGTTTTGGGGGTGCCCGAGCCGGTGCGGAGACACAGGGATGCTGCCGGAGCGATGCGGATCAGCGGGGCCTGGCAGCTGTCCCCGGCCGTGTCCCGGGGCCCGGGGAGCGGGCAGAAGGACAGCGTGTCCTGCGGTGGCGTGGGGACGTGCCGGCGGGGACGCGGGGACAGCGGGCGCCGCCGGGGAGAGCTGCAGGTGCCAGGCCTGCGGGATCCGGCAGGCTGGGGCGCGCCGGGCACCGCCACGCGCTGTCACCCACGGCAGGTGACGGCGTCACCGCTGCCCGGGAGTTGGCAGCTCCGGCCGAGCTGCCTTCGAGGGGAACTTTGCGCCTGCCCGCAGGCTGAGCGCTCCCACCGGCAGCGGCTCCATCCCGTGCCACCGCGACCCCGCAGGGATGCCCGGAGCGCGGCACGGCACTGCTTGGCCCAAGGTCACCCGGCGGGTGGGTGGCCGAGGGGGAATGCCAGCCGGTCCTCGCCGGCAGCAGTGTGGCAGGGCTGCCCTTCCCTCCCGGTGCCCGAGATTCGCTCCTGCCTTGTTCCCCCTCCAAACTTTGCACCTGCCCCCAGTTTGTCCCCCTTGTCCCTGCCAGATGTCCCCGTCGGCGGCCGGTGGGCTACCCACGGCTGCTTGTGCCATCGCCAGCTCTGCTTTGCAGGCTGGAAGCTCCCAGGGCAGAGCTCGAGCTGCCGGATTTGGGGGGACAGACCCCCTGTCCCCGCTTCCCAAACCCCGTGCTCCCCGGCTGCTGGGGCTCCCGTCACGTGGGAGTTTTCCCACGTCACCGGCGGCGGCTGTGCCGTGGCGCCTGGAGCCGTGGGGTGCTGGGGGTGCACACACCTGTGCAAGCACCCTGGCACTGCCTGCTTCCCTGGATGTTCCCACCTTCCCCGGATTTTCCAGACGTGGTGCTGATGGGGTGCCGGGTCTGTCCCCCACCCCGATGGAGGCTGAGGGGGTGCTGTCATCTCACACCCCCGCAGGATTTGGGAAGAGCCAGCCAAGCCACATCCCGGGGTGAAGCAATGCCTGTTGTCCCCCCAAAACCCTGCCTGAGGTGGCACCAGCCTCGTCCTCTTCGTCCCCTGTTCCGTGTCACCGTGTGAGGACAGTGGCTGCGGCCCCCAGCGCTGGCTGCGTTTCATGGGGGGAGAAGATGCCGGGAAATTCGGGAAACTTTGCTGTCCAGGGAAAGAGGGATCTGGGGGGTAACCTGGAGCCCAGAGGTGCTGCTGAGGCGATCTGGTTCTGGGGTTGGAGACGCCCGAGGAAGTCTGGTCTTGGCTGGCAAGGGGTGTTGGGAATTGGGATCAAGCTGAGGTGCTTCCCAAAGCGGCTCCCGCCAGGCTGGAGGCTTTTTTGGGGAGCCGCAGGGAGGCTGTGCTGCTGGGGGACCACCAAACGATGTGTCAGGAGAGCCTCGTCCAAGCGCGAAGCAGAGCTTGGGGCTGCCCGCAGAGGTGCCCTCTGTGCCACAGGGACAACGTCCCCCTCGCTTTGGGAACATCGGACAGCTCCCTTCCCCCTGCCAGACTCCCCTCGAATACCTGTCCCCGCTGCTGGCACCAGCTGTCCCCTCTGGGGTGACATTCGCATCCCCAAAGCTCCATCTCAGCGCAGCGAGCAGGTGCCGGGGGCCCTGCTCCCCACGTCCCCATCTTTCCCGGCTGGAAGCGTTCCGAGCAGAGCCGCGCGGCGGCTGGAGGTGGTGAATCAATAACCAGGCAGCAGCTGCCTGTTTTCCCCCCGCACCGCCTCGGAGCGGGCGATGGAGCCCCTGGTGCTGGCGCGGCCGTGGGAGCAGCTCCCCGGGGCTGGGGAGAAAAGCCGGGCTTCCAAAGGAGCCGGCACACGGCGAGGAACGAGGCGGGGGCCGGCGGAGGGGCTGGGAGCGGGATGAGGGAGCTTGACGGGCGGGAAGGCAGACAAAGAGCGCAGGGATGGCAGCGCACGGGCCTGGCCGGGAGCCGGGCACCTGCTGCAGCCTCGCGTCCCGCACGGCGCCGGCACGGAGAGGGAGCCCCAGACCCATCCGGAACCCCCATCCTGCGCCGCCCTGGGGTCCCCCTCCCCGCCAGGCCCTCTGCTTCAGCCCGAGGGATGCTCCTGCCGGCGTCTCGGAGAACCTCCCACGGCCTCACCCCGGCCTTTTGTCCCCCAAGGCGACTCCATCCCATTTTCCGTGGCTGTGGGGGGTCTACGCGGATGCCGAGCCCCCCACAGTGGGGGTTCCTTGCCCCCAGCAGTCGCCACCAATTTCAACTCTTTCAGCCTCCCCACGCCCGTACGGACGTGTCCCAGGACCCCCCTGAGCACGGCTGGGGCAGAGCAAGGACAAGGATTGGGGATCTCCCCGCCGGGCGGGGGGTCTGGCTGGGAGGTCTTGCTGATCCCCCCTGACTCCGAGGAGCAGGAGAGGAGCTGGAGGCGGCTTTTCCAGCGCCTGATCTCGCGGCTTTTCCGCCTGCCGAGGAAGGAGGAGGGGAGCGGGGAATGAAGACAGATGCAGATAATATCGCTGCCACCCCCCGGCCCCCGGGGGCTCAGCTACAATATCCATTATGGATGGATCCGGCAAGGGAACGGCTCCCGGAGAGCCGCCGGAGCGCGGGGATGATGGGCAGAGCCCCAGTGTCGAGCAGGGGGACGGACCCCCCTGGCTGCGCCTGGCAGGGGGCCTGGGGGGCGTGTGTGGGGCCAGGCTGGCCGTGGGGGCGGCGGGTTGGGATGCGCCAAGCGGAGCATCCCCCATCCCTGTGGGTGCCAGCGTGGCTGTGGCACGGGAGGCTTCGCGCCCGCCTGCCAGCCCCGGGTGCCCCCCCAGCGCCCCGTCCCCTCCTGGCGTCCCCGGGCCTGGCTGCAGGAGGGAGAGGGTCACCTTGGGGGGAGTTAATGAGGTTTGAAGGGAAGCGGTCGCGCCGGCGGGGACGGAGCCGCCGCGGTGGCGGAGGGACAGCACAGCACAGCAGCTCCGCTCCCGGCCCTCCGAGGGGGGCACAGCCCGTGGATGCACCCCGGGGGGTTCCGGGTATCCAGGGAAGGCGGGGTGATCGGCTCTTCCCCTGCGGATGGGGCTGTGGGACACCGGTGGCTGCGGGGGGCGATGGGTCCTGTCCCCGCTCCACCATGGATGACCATCCCTGCTGCCCCATGGATGACCCTGCCTCTGTGTCCCTGGAGGATGCAGCCCCGGGATCAGGCTCTCCTGGAGGATTTCCAGCACCCCCACCTGCCCCGGGCACCTTCCCGTATCTGAGTCCCCAGTCCTCCCTCCGGGGCCTTTCTCGGCCCTTCATTCCCCTCCTCTGCCTCCTCTCTCCGAGCTGCGTTTTTCCATATTTCCATGTGTTCCCCTCCAAGCCTCCTCTTCCTCTCCCAGCACCGCCAGCCCCCGGGTCTGAGGGCTGTGGCCGACCCTGAGCATCCCCCACCTTTGAACTCCCTGTGGGAATCCTGTCCCCACGGTGGCCTTGCTGTCACAACACATGGAGCCCGGGTGACGTGACTGGGGGGCGCTGCCCGGGGGGAATCAGGGAGCTGGGGAAGCCAGCGCGGGGCTCGTGGAGCTGGGATGGGCTGCACGGAGCCTGCCCGCCCTTGTTCCCTGGGAGCCGCTGGCTCTCTGCCTTCCCTCTCTCCTGCTGTCACCCGAAGGGCTCGGGAATGATGGAGAGCCCCGGGGCGAGAGGCTAAGTGGCGACGGCGCGAGAGCTGGCAGTGCCACTCGGGATGAGAGCCCAGCCCGCTCCTCCGTGCCCGCTGCCAGCGCCAGGAGAGGATTCTGCGCCAAGGGAAGGGGGGCTGGGGTGACTCCAGGGTGGGGAGCGATGCCCAAGGGCTCATTTTGGAGCAGGGATGACGTGGAGCACCAGCCTGGCCGGGGGATGAGCAGCGTCCTCTTGGGAGCAGGGGATAGGGATGGGGATGGGGATGGGGATGGGGATGGGGATGGGGATGGGGATGGGGATGGATGCAAACCGCGGGAGCAGAGGGTGCTCCGGGGTTCTGGGTGCTCCTCGGGAAGAGAGACGGGGTGGGGACCATGAGGCAGAGAAACCACATGGCTCTCCGGAAATCCTCGGCCAAAAATAGCCCAGCACCAGGGAAGGAGCGCCTTCCCTTGCCAAATTCTCCCTCCATCACCAGCTCCTGCTTGCCGTGGCCGGAGAGTGGGGACAGGTGGCATCAGGGCTGGAGGGGACACAGGAGGGACTCATCCATGCATGGCAGCTGGCAGGGATAGGGGATGTCTGGGAGCATCTGGCTGGAGCTGTGCAGTGTTTTGAGATGGTGCTCACCTGCCACAGCCTCCCGTGGTGGGGCCGGTGTTGGTAGGTTCTGCCACCCGAAGCCCCCCAGGACTGGCAGCTCGGTGTGGGAGAGGCAGAGCCGGCCGGATTGACAGCTCCGGGGGATGGACAGATGGCTGGATGGAGAGGCAGATGTGTACGAGGGATGGATGGATGGACGGATGGATGGATGGAGAGATTGATGGATGTGTTGGAGGGGGACGCACGGATAGACAGACAGATGGGGAGCAGACCTGGGGTGCTGAGCTGTGGCACCACTCCTCTCCCCCAAGGCTCATCACAGGATCCTGCTGGGCAGCGGGATGGCCGTGGGGCTTCCAATGATCCCTCACATCTACAGAGCCCATGGGAGCACGTGGGCAGGTGGCACCGCCGGACCCAGCTGGCCCAGCCTCCAGCTCTTCCACGTGACACGCCAAGCCTGGCTCGCAGCATTCCCAAAATGCCCACTGGGTTGTTACCAGGGATGGCAGCAAAGCCTCATCCCCCTCCGTGCCCATCCCTTCTCCCTCTCCCTGTGCCAAGAGCTTGGATTCCATGTTCCTGCTGTGCCCGCCGGGGTCCTGGCCGGCTCCCCCCCGCCCCGCGCCTGGGATCCTGCACAGGAGCGAAAGCTGCAAATTCACAGCTTTTCAGCTGCATCCTAAAAATAAGAGGTTTGGGAAATATCAAGCAAATGAGTGGGAGGATGAGAAGAGGAGGAATTAATGGCCTGGCGCCAGGCAGGCAGCATCTGGGAAGCCCCGGCGTGACAACGCGGCCACCTCACTCGGTGCCGTGTGGCCCTCCACCCCGGCAGCACGAGGGGCTGCTCCGACGCCGCATTCCTGCCCTATCCCTTCCCATCCCACAGCTCCTCCCCGGCACCACCATCCCCATGCAGGCTCGGCGTCACATCCCGCTCCGGCTCCGCAGCTCACGACGACGGCGCACCGTGGAATGTTGGGGGGGGGGGGGGGGTGGAGGGACGCGCTGCTCGCTTGGCATCTTCTCCCGCTGCCCTTTTCCCGGGAATGCACGCGTTTCCGCTGCCGGTTTGCCGGCTTGGCACATGGAGACGTTTCTCCGCATGGAGCTGTGGATGTCGGCTTTGATCACCACTTCCAGGGAGCTCAGCGGGAGCTTGGCCTGGGGGGGGGGGGTCCCCACAGCTTTGATTTTCCCCCCCAGGGTGCTTGGCATCCATGGATCTTGCCGCTGGAACAGGGTGAGTGGGAGGATGCTCCAGGAGATGGGGCTGCAATACTGAGCAGCTGCCAGGGAGACGCAGTGTCCACAAAAGTTGGGAATTTCAGGGTCTGGATGCAAAAATATGGCCCTGAGAGCCTGGACAGGGTCATCCTCACTGGGACACCTGCAGAGAGGTCGGTTCCAGCCGTGATGCCACAGGTGTGAGGCTTGTTCCAAAGCCTTTGCTAATCCAAAGCCTCTGGCACTTCATGAAGATTCCAGCCTCTCCATCCTGTGGAGGAGCTACCGTTTGGGAGAGCTGGAACCATTCCTGGATGCCCCTTGCAGGGGCTTTGCCTTCCCAGCATTGCTCCAGGGCCGTGGGCTTTGGCTGGAGGTGATGGGTCTGAATCCTGGGATTGGCACAGGGAAACAAGGAACTGGGGGGAAATGGGCGGAGCTGCCCGTGAGCCTGATGGTCTCACTGTGCCGGGCTCAAGTGATGCCTGTCCTGGAGCTGAGTGAGCACAGGGCCACCAGAACCGCAAAGCCACCAAAGTGTCCGAGGCTGCTGGGGTGCACAGGGCCTCTGGGATGCACAGGGCCACCAAGATGCCAGGGCCACCAAGATGCACAGGGACGCTGGGATGTGCAGGCTCGCTGGGATGCACAAGTCTACCAAGAAGCACAGGATCACTGAGATGCCCAGGGATGCTGGGATGTCCAGGATCACTGGGATGCCCAGAGCAACCAAGATGTCCAGGATCACTGAGATGCCCAAGGCTACCAAGATGCACAGGATCACTGGGATGCCCAGGGCCACCAGGATACCAAGGGCCACCAGGATGCACAGGGATGCTGGAATGTGCGGGATCACTGGGATGCCCAAGGCCACCATGATGCACAGGATCACCAGGATGCCCAGGGACACCAGGATGCCCAGGGACACTTCTGGGTGTCCCTGGAATGGGCTGTGCCACAGCTCCCACATCCACCATTCCTGCACACGCCGGAGCTGAGCTGCGTGTGGGATCCGTCGGCATTGGCAGCTCTTCCCAGCTTCAGGCGCATCTTGCCGGATCTCCGGCTCACGCGCCGCTGGAGAGGACTAATCCCTCTTGGATCTCTGCACCTCTCCTTGTGCCGGGGTCGGGTGTGAAGTGTTTCCTCACATCCACAAAGGCCAAAGCTCGCTCGTGCTCCAGAGGCAGCTAATCCCGAGCCCGCAGGAGCGGCGGATAAAGGAGGATAGCCACGTGACTGCATCCCTGTCTCTCAAATATTCCCATCTCCCACTCCAAAGTGGGCACTGTGAAGGGTGCACGGGGTTCCTTGTTTGTCCTAGATATGCCATGAAGACCCTTCCCCTGAATCCAGAACTCTCTCCACTGGCACAGGGACCCTCTCCCCTGACATGAGGACCCTCTGCCTGCATCCAGAGCCCTCTCCCCCTGGAACAGGGACCCTCTTCCCTGGCTCACGCAGCACTGCACAAATCCCACGCTGGAGAGCTGCGGCGCTAAGGAGGCAGGTAATCCCCTCATCAATAACGGCCTGGAAAAGTGGAATTATATCCCGTCAAGTGGCATTGAATCCTGACGAAAGAGCCGCAGGGATGTTCCACCCCCTGCCCAGCCTCCGCAGCATCCCCTGCTCTGCCAGCAAGTGGGATGGGATTGGGACCTCGATCCCTCCGAGGAGGGACGTGTGGCGTCCGCCTCGTGGCCCCCCCTCACTGCGCCCTCGGGATGAGGCAAGACCAGCGAAGGGCCGCTGGGATTTGGGACATGGCCGCAGGGACCCCATGACCGTGGACGCTCAAGTCCCACCCAGCCGTCTCCATGCCCCCCCCTGGATTCGCGCTGGCAGCCGCGGAGATTTATGGAGAGCGGCGGGGAAGGAGGGCCAGCGGCGGCGTAAACAAGAGTCTCGTTTTCACCTTGTCACCCTCTCCCGGGGCTGTGTCCCGGTGCCACGCAGCTCCCCGCGTCCCCTCTGGATCCACCCGCTCCAGGGCATCCCGTGCCGCGCATCCCAACCGGCACAGGGACCCCCACACCGCGCCCCAGGGCTGGGGACGCGCCAGGAACTCCGAGCGGCTCCGAGTCTTTAATTAATTGAGTGCTAATTGCCTGGAAAACGAGTCATTTAAGTCATGCTGAGGGCGGCGCAGCCTGGGGGCCAGAATCGCTCCCCTCGCCCTGGGGACACGGCGTGATCCCACCGGGAAGGGCCGGACCCACCCCGTACACAGGGACATCCCCTGGAGCCCCCCAAGCAGGATCCCGCTGGTGAATCCATCAGAATCATGGGCTAACGCCAGGTTTGGGGGTGTGGTGACACCTTGGCACGGGGAATTTGGCCCCGGGAACCGGCGCTCACTGATGTCCCTCTCTGGACATTGCCACGGCCGTAGTGGCCTCCGCAGTGCCCACCCCTTCCCTCGCCTTCTCCTTTGATTCCCTCTTTCCAGATTAATTTGAGGATGAACTTGACCCCGCAAGGACCGAAGATCTGTTGGAGCTCCGTGCTAAGCCAGAGCGGTCACGGTGTTCCCAAGCTGGAGCAGGGAGCACCAAGCGGCGGGGCAAGGAGAGCTCATCCCAATTCCCAGCCCGCCCAGTAAACCCCCGTGCCGCTTGAACTGGTCTGGATCCCACCCGAGGAGGGGTGCCCGGCGCTCTCCGGCCGTGCCGGCTGCTTCCCATTCCCCCGGCAGTTTATCCAGCCGGGGTTTATAAATGTTGGAAATTAAGGGCTGGTCCCAAATTCCCTCCTAGGCAACAGTTGCTATGTGAGTTTTATACACAGGCTCCTCGTGATCCGGGAGCGATGGAGGAGCTGCCTTTGGATGGAGAGAGTGCGGGTGCTGCAGGGGGGACCTGTCCCCAAAACCTCCCCCACCGCATGCCACCCTCATTTTCTCCTCAAGGAATTTTTATAAATCTCCCCTACATGGTCACCATGCCCTTTCATTGTCTGATTCCAGCAGGGATGTGGGAGCTCTGGGTGCCTCGGCACGTGCTGGGGGTGATTCCAGAGCCCCGATCCCCCCTCCCGGTCCACTCTGACTCACCCCGGCCTCGGTGCCGCCGGGAATTTTCGTTACAATAACAAGGTCTGCGGGCGAATTAATTATTAACATTTATTGTTTAATATTTATACTGCAGCACCGCTCTCGGCGCTGCTCCGGCCTCGCCGCCTCCCGCCACCAGCTGGGGCTCCCGCCACGGACAATCCCATCCCAGCGGGCACGGCGGGATGTGGAGCATCCACAGGGATGCCGTGGTGGGGGCCCTGCCCGGAGACAAAGCTGAGGCTGTTTGGGGTCCCGCTGGACCCCTCCGAGGCGCCTTGGGTCCGAATTCTCATCCCACAGTGGTCATTCTGCAAGATGGGAGCACGGGCATGAGCGGAAGTGCTGGATGAGATTGATGGCTCCTTCCCACGCTTTTAGGGTCCCCAAGTTTGCCCCCAAGGCCAAGGTGGGGAGGAATGGGTCTGCACTGCCATTTGGGATGAATCCGTGTGGGACTGGCCCACAAAGCAGCAGCCGTGGCCTTTGCCGGCCGTGCCGGTGCTCCCGTAGTGCCAGTGGGGATTAAAGCTCCAGCCTGAGCTCCCAGGAAGTGCTCAGGCCAGATTCCCCCCAGGACGCACTCACCGGGAGCCCAGAAGCCAAGAGGGTGGCCACTGTGACGGGACACTGCAGAATGGAGTTGGAGCCTGTTGGACCACATTCCCAGTGTTTTTCATCCCTGTACCCTGGTGCACGCCAGGAACACCCCAGGATTTAGGTCTGACCCCCCCTTTGTGCTCTGCTCCCCCCAGGGACCCCCTCCCGCGACGTCCTCCTGGTCTCAGCCATCATCACCGTCAGCCTTAGCGTCACCATCGTCCTCTGCGGGATCTGCCAGTGGTGCCAGCGGAAAATGGTGAGTGTCCGGCTTCCCTCCTGCCTTCCTGGCATCCTGGTGTGCTCCCCGTGCCGCCGGTCAGGGGGTGATTCCCTCTTCCAGGGCAGCAGCCAAGCGGAGGCAGCTCCCCGGAGCTGCCGGCTGCAGCTTTTATTTGGGCTTTTCCGGATGTGCTAATGAAATGTTTGGGCGAAACTGTTTGTGTGGCACAAAGGGAAGTTTCCAAATATATGGATATATATTGGTGACGAGCCGGAACGAGCTGGCCCCTGTCCTGCTGGGCACGCTCCTGCCTGGAAAAGCCCCATGGGAAGGCGGCCAGCCCGTCCCTGGCAGCGCCGGGTGCCGTGAGCCATTCCTGCCGCCCGCTGTGCATCCCTACTTCCCTCCCCGAATCCCACCGGGGGCTTGGGACAGCGCTCCCTCCTGCCCCGCATCCTTCCTCCTCCTCCTGCTCCTCTCCCGGGAGCAGGACATGCTCAGCCACGTTTCCTTCGCCATCGGAATCGAATCTGGGTCAAGTGCTGCAATGGCAGCGGTGCTTCCCGCCAGGGAGATGCCCACCCCCAGCCGTGGGAAGGCAGCATTCCCTTGGGAATGGGAGAGGGGGTCCGCATGGCGATGAGGCAGCGGGAGGGCGGTGGGTGGGAAGGGCCCTTCCAGGTGCCACCCAGGGGATGGGGAGAGAGAGCTGGCGGAGGAAAACGCACTGGAAAGGAGGAGGCTGGAGCTGGCAGAGGAACAAACAAGTGTAAATTGGCCGGGAAGGCGCATCCCAACCGGCCCTCGGCAGCACCCGGAGCTGGAGTGGCTGTGTGGGAACGATGGCCAAGCCTGGCCGGCCGGCTCCAGGCCATGCCCACGTGGCCACCACTGCCATGTCCTCACGAGCCTTGAGCCACCGCAGCCGGGGACATGGATGAGTGCAGGGTTGGGGGATAATTCCCTCTGGGATGGCCTGTGAGCATCCAGCGAGGTCAGGTACCCTCATGACTCCCGGTGGGATTAGTCCTTGGGCATCTAAGGAGATCCAGGTGTCCCCCTAGAGCTCCTGGCAGCATCAGCCCTTGGGCATCCAAGGAGATCCAACATCCCTGCAGTTCCTAGCAGGATTAGCCAATGTGAATCCAAGGAGGTCCAGGTGTGTTTCCCTGCAGATCCCAGCAGCATTAGCCCTTGGGCATCCAAGGAGATCCAACATCCCTGCAGCTTCTGGCAGAATTAGCCCTTGGGAATCCAAGGAGGTCCAGGTGTTCCCCTGCAGCTCCCAACAGGATTAGCCCATGGCTGCCCAAGGACACTGTGCTGAGGGTCCAGGTGTCCCAGCAAGCCAAGGAGATGGCTCCATGTGGATATGAAGAGGTTGGGAAGTAGGAGAAAGGAGAAACATTCCCATTCCTTGGGCAGGCTGGGTCAGGCCTGCCTCCTGAGATCCAGGACCAGTGGGATGGAAGGACTGTTTCTCCACCCCATCCTGCTCCAGCAGCTGTTCCCATCCCACCTCATCCACCTGGCACTGCATGGAGCATCCTCGCTTCCAATTGTTGGATAATTGGCACTAATTGGCTCCTGCCCACCCTGGCTCAGAGCAGCGCTCAGAACCTGCCGGAGTGCCCTGATTACCAGCCCCAGTTTGGAGCCAGCTCCGGCTTCATTATCCTATGGCAGCACTTCCCTGCTGCTGGGAAAGGTGAACTCAATTAATTTAGGCCCAATTAGGCCTAAAATTATCCACTCCTTCCCAGTGAGGCCATGGAATGGGATGCTGGCGGCTGTGGCCATGCTGTCCTTGGGGTGACGCAGGGCATGAGCCCCCAGGGACCAAGGGATGGGGCCTTTGGGAATTTTGCTGCCTGGATGGGTGGGATGAAGCCTGGAGACCATAAGGGAAAAGGCAAAATCCAGGTCAAACTCTCTAAATGACGGCAGCTCCCATCTTCCACTGGGATACTCCAGGGGTCCTCTGTGACCCCCTGACCCCCCTCTCCTCTCCTTTCCACAGGGAAAGCGTTACAAGACTTCCCTGGAGACTGTGGGAACTCCGGATTCCAGCCGAGGCCGCAGCGAAAAGAAAACCATCAAGTAGGTGCCAGGATGGGGGGGAGAGGAAGGACAGAGGTGGCCATCCCTTCTCCCAGTGGGAGAGGGGCTCTGGGAGACTGGGAGAGCTGGTGGGTGTCTCCAGAATCCTTGTGCATCCCACTGAGCCGTGGGCATGATGGAGTCACGGGAACAGCGGCGTGGGTGTCCCCAGGGATGCTCCAGGCCTGGGTGTGTGGATTCTGAGCTCTGCCCGGTGGGGCTGGAGCAGCTCTGCATCCTACAGGCATTCCATGGAGAAAGGAGAGCCGAGCTGGGGCATCCCACGGCACTGGGTAGGGAGTGAAGTAGAGGCTGGAAGCTGAGGGTGTTCTCCTGGGCATCCCAGATCCAGCACTGCCTCTCCACACCCTCCACAGGCCTCCAGGGAGGAGGGAGCTGGACCACCAGGAGGGAAAAAGCTCCTGCCTGGAATAAGCTTATGGAAAACTTCCTCCCATGGCTGGCCTGGGTGTTATCAGGGTGCAGGGGCACCTGGACGGCTGCTCCCAGCCAACCAGGATGAGCTGGGAACGGAGGGGAAGGCGCATCCCACCCGATGTCATGGCACAGGCAGCTTTCCCAAACTCCAGCACATTCCATACAGCCAGGATCAAGCTGGAGCTGCAGGTGGGCATTGGAGACTTTTCCAGTCTCCCAGCACCAGCGGGGAGCTGCTGGACCCCTCAGCCCCTGGCTCGCAGCTCCAGTGGCTTCCCGGAGCCAGAAGGTCCGGGTCCTGTGCTGGCAGCAGGCCGGCTCCACAGGAAGGGATCCACAAGGGAAGGGATCCACAAGGGAAGGGATCCTCAAGGGAAGGGATCCGCAAGGGAAAGGATCTGCAAGGGAAGGGATCCGCAAGGGAAGGGATCCAGAAGGGTCCCCAACGTGCAGCAGTGTCATGGTTAACCAAGTGCTTCCAGGACCCGGCTGCTGAGCAGGCAAGGACACACGGACACGCATGCCGAGGACGCACGGACACACATTCGGGAATGCCGTGCAGGCACCGCACTCGCCGACACCTCTGTCACCCCCCCACATCCTTCTCTCCTTCCCAGCCGGTGGAGCCGCCCGCTCCTGTCTCTCCGCAGCTCTTCCCATCCTTCCATCCATCCTTC
Organism: Vidua chalybeata; assembly: GCF_026979565.1. NCBI lineage: Eukaryota > Metazoa > Chordata > Aves > Passeriformes > Viduidae > Vidua > Vidua chalybeata. Next base: position 55,870,316 of record NC_071535.1, on the reverse strand, counting down.
TGTCCGTGCCTCTGTGTGTGTGTGTGTGTGTGTGTGTGTTGGTGTTGGTGTCCGAGGGGTGGGCCCCCTGTCTCTCTCCGCAGGATCCTGGTGCTCCGGGGGCAGAGGGCTGCTTTTCCTTCTCTCTCGCAGGAATTCAGCTTCTCTCTCTTGTATTTCCCTTTTCTTTCTCCCCTGGAATCCGGCCGCTGTAGCGATCTAGACAGAGACTTTTGGAATAACAATGACAACACAGTGCAGCAGAAATGGAGCTCCTACCCTCCCAAGGAGTTTATCCTAAACATTTCTCCTTACGCTCCGTACGGTGATCCGCGCCTTTCCCTCAAGTGAGTCTCTCCTTACCGAGTCTGCTCCGTGTAGTGAGTATATGGGCAGCACCCACTCGCCTTCCTCCTCCTCTTCCTTCCCCTTTCCCTCCTCCTTCTCCTCCTCCTCTTGCTCCCGGGCTCCCTGCACGCCACCCCATGGGCCGTCCCATGGAGACGAGCAACCCCTCCTTCCCGCATTCCCGGGGCCGGCCGGGATCTCCCTCCAGGACGGGGTTGCGCGTTGGGGGCACCCCCTCGGCGTGGGGACGGGTCCCCCCGGGGCTGGGCTGCCGGCGAGCGGGACCCTCCTTCCCGAGCCCTCTCCCTCCTCCTCCCTTTCTCTTGGATGTTTTGCCGAGGCCCCCACGCACCCCGCGGCCAGGACCCCTTTTTTTTTGCAGTGCTGATGTCTCTCTTTCTCTCTCTGTCTGTCTGTCCGTCTCTTGTCCGTCTGCCCCCTCCGGCTCTGTCGCACTCCCCTCATTCCCTGACGGCTCCCCACGTTTTCCACGTCCATCCGTGTGTCCGTCCGGCTCCCTTCGTGTCTGTCTGGGGGGGTCCGGCCGCCGGCCCGGCCCAGTGGCTCTCTGTTATCAGGGGCCAAACTGACGGCGTCGGCCGCCGCCGGGCTGTCCGGGGACCGCGACGGCCGGCCCGGGGACAAGCAGCGGCTCGGCGAGGATGGAATGAGGAGCAGCGTGTCCGCCCACAGCGAGCCCGGAGCTGGAAAGGCGGCACGGGGCCGCTGGCACACGGTGCAGAGCCACTTGGCCGCAGGGAAGCTCAGCCTGTCCAAGTGAGTGAGCACGGCACGGCACGGTCCGGCACGGCACGGCCACGGCCACAGCCGGCGGGCCCGGGCGCCCGCTCCCCACTGCGGATGTGCTTGGATGGGGGCCACCGACAGGTCCCCGGGGCCGCCAGCAGGTCCCCAGGACCACCGTGCCGAGGGAGAGGAGGCGTTTCCCGTTCTCCCTGCGGTGTTTTGGCTCAGGGTCAGGAGAGAAGGCAGCTGGGCAGGAACAGCACCTTTGGGTGCTGTCCCCAGTGCTGAGGGTGGCCCTGCCCAATCCCGGTGGGAAGTGGCTCAGCATTCCCAGCTCAGCTTCTCAGGGCAGGCAGCGCCACCTCGGTGGTGTCCCAAAGGCAGGAGGTGCTGTCCCACGCTCCCATCGCTCAGGGACAATCAGGGACAGGGTGTGGCATCTTCCCTCCGTGCGCTCCCTTGGCCCCCGGCACAGCCACCGGACCCGGCGCCGGCACCACCACCTGATGCCGAGAAAAGTTGCGGAAATTCCGATCAGATTTAGGGAGAATCCGAGCTCTGCCAGGCTCTGCGGGGCTCCAGGCCGGGGTGGGGGTCTCGGCGAGACCTTTCACTGCTGGCAGCGCCGTGGCTCCGGTGGGAGATGACGGGGGTGTGCCAGCTGTGGGCTCTGTCCGGCGTTCCCGGTCTCTGCTCCGGTTCTCCGCGCTGGGTGGGATATGACAACCGGGGGTCCCGGCTGCAGCGCCGGCACTCCGGGACAGCTCGGTGACACCGCCCATTCGGCGTGAGGCTGCTGCGCTCCAGTCGGGCACTGGGAAGCAGGAGGGAGAGGCGAGGAAAAGCGGGAGCTGCGCGGCCTTCAGCCGTTCCCCCGCTGGGAATCCGGACAGACGGAGCAAGGCGGCAAGGGCAGGGTTAAGGGGACGTGGCGGAGCGCCCTGTTTTCCAGCATCCCCCTGGCGCAGCGCCGCCGGGATTGGGGGTGTCCCGGGGGTGCAGGCCGAGGGTCTGGCTGTGCCGGTGCCAGGGATCCATCCGGGCACGGGCAGGGCGCGGTGCCGCCTGGCACGGCGCTGGAGGAGCTCGCGCCTCCAGCTGGCGCGGGGCCGACAGGAGCCAGATTTAGTTTCCTGTGACTGAGAGGTTGTAAATTGAACTAATTTAGGATTCGATAGGAAAACGAAAGGAGGTCGGCGGCAGTGCGGAGTGGGGGGGAGGCAGCGTCCGGGCAGTGCCTTCGGCCCCGGCCATGGGGCTCCGTCCATCCTAGCTCTCCGCTCCTCTCCACTCCCTTCCTTTCCCTCCTCTCTCTCTTTCTCCCACCTTTCGCTCTTTCTTCATCTCCTTTTTTTTTTTTTTTTTTTTTGTTTTGTTTTTTTTGGAGCTGTCTATCCCTCCCCGCTCCTTCTCTGTCCCCGCTGCTGGCACTGCACGATGGCACAGCTTCGCCCCGCGGTCCCAGCCGGCAGCGCCGGAAAGGGGACAGGGTCGGGGGCTGCTGCTCAAGGCCACTCCTCGGTGCCAGGCCGTGGTCCCGGGAGGACTTTCCTCTCCTGATCTCGTGGCCACGAGCTTCCCAGGCTGCCCTGGGCAATCCGGCGCGGCTGCATGGGCTGTGCCACGCATGTGCTGCATGGCCAGCGCCGCTTCCTTGGGGCATCCCGCTGCTCTCTCTGCTCCGCCGCCCACACGAAGCCCGTCCGCCCCGGGCCGGGCTGCTCCGCTCTCCGTGTCCCACCAGAGCTGCGTCCGTATCCCCCAATTCCATGACCTCTCACCCCGGTTGGAGCCTGGCTTGGCCCTGGGGACGCCTCGCTGGAATGTCACCACCACGGGGGTTCGGCCCCCGCCGCGGCGCTGCGGGATTCCCCCCTTCCCGCAGCGTCCACCACGGAGGGGATGGGATGCCGAGCCCCCGCGGCGCCGCTGCTGGGTGCTGGGCTGGACTGGGAGGGACTGGGACGCTGGGATGGGCTGGCTGGCAGCACGTGAGCGGGCGCCACGGGATTTGCCTCACGCAGCAGCCTAATTATCCCGCAGAGCAGGTCGGCCGGCGTGCTGGGCAGGCGCTGGCGGAGCGGCGGCCGCGGGAGCGGGTGGGCATCCGGCCCTGGCGAGCCCCCCGGGAGGCAGGATGGTGGCGGCCCGAGCCCCCCGTGCCGCCGGCAGAGCCGAGCCGCGGGCGAGAGGCGGAGGATCCGGGCGCTGCCCCCGCTGGCTCCCGCCGGAGCGCTCCCTGCGCTGGGGCATCTTCTCTCTAACTCTCTTATTTTCCTTCCTCCAATTTTGCCCCTTCACCTTCTTCTCCTTTCTCTCCTCTCCTCTACCCTTCCTCTCCCTAAGTTTCGAGGACTCCACCCTGTCCACAGCCACTACCCTTGAGTATATCCCCACCTCAGCAGGCGATCCCAAATTCCAGAGGCCCCGCACGCTCGTGCGCCAGCAAAGTCTGCAGCAGCCCCTGAGCCAGCACCAGCGCGCCAACCACAGCCAGCCCACCACCAGCCAGAGCCTGGGCCACCTCCAGGCCCACAGCGGCTCCTCTGCCGCCGCCGCCAACTCCCGGGGCTCCCGCGGCGGCCCGGCGCGCCAGGGCACCGCCGCCGGCTCCAAGCAACGGATGGCCGGGGGCAGGAGCCGCTCCAACCCCGGCAGCTGGGACCACGTGGTGGGGCAAATCCGCAACCGCGGCTTGGACATGAAGTCCTTCCTGTAAGTGTGCGTTCGCCATCACTGTCCTCTGCATTCTCCTCTCCACCCCGCTCCATTCCTCTCTGCATCCCTTCCCTTCCTTTGCTCTCTCTGCTCCATCACTCTCCATCACCCTCTCATGTGCGCTATCCTTCTGCTCCTTTGCTCTCTCCACCCCTCTCTCCATCGCTCTCCTCTGCTGCCTTGATCTCTCCATTCCCTCTCCATCCCCCTCTGCTCTGCTCTATCCCTCTGCTCATCCCTCTCTAGAATCCTCTCTCCCTCCCTCTCTCCTCTACTCCTTCTTTCTGCTCATCCCTCTCTCCATCCCTCTCTCCTCTGCTCCTTTACTTGCCCTGGTGCAGCTGCTAATCTGTCACCCCCTTGGGGACACGCTGCCCACAGCCTGCGGGAAGGTCCATGTCCCCCCCGGCTCACGGGGGGCTCAGGGAGGGGGCTCCAATGTGCTTTGCCACGCCCCTGGCCATCCCCTTCCATCCCCAGGGAGGGCCACCAGTGAGGTCCCCAGGGAGTGACGTTGTCCCAGGTTGTCACAGTGCAGGTGGCAGAGTCTCCTGTGCCGGGGTGACCGTGAGTTGGGCCCCGATATCATTCCTAGCCAGAGAAGCCGCGGGATCTTTAATCCGCCTTAACCCCATCTCCTCCATCGGCGCTGGATTTCCAGCATCAAACCCCGGGGACTAATCCGAGTCACCATATCTTGGCACATGACATTGTCCCTCCTCTGCAGAGCTGGGCCCCCCGGCTCCATCTTCCTTTAGATTCTCCAGCACCTCCCTGGCTGCTGTTTGCCCCCTGGCACCCTGGAAAAAGGAATGCTGAGGTCCCAGCTTTGCTTTCTGCAGGCTGGTGGCACTTGGAGGGGGATGCAGGACTGACCCTGCCCCTCCATGAGTTGACACAGCACTTCCTGCATCAAGATTAGATTTGAGACACACAAATTTGGGTGCCCATCCCACCCCCTTCCCATTCTGGTGAGAGGGTTGAACCTTCCTCCAGGCACCCGCGGGTGCACTGCCCACGATCCCCTCTCCACTCTACCCTCTCCCAGGTTTCTCCCAGCTCCATTTCCCGGCTTCCCGGTGTGGAGCTGCGGCTCACCAGCCATCCCGAGGGTCACGTTCTCCCTGTTTACCCAGCGCCGGGGCTGGTTCCAGCCTGACTTGGCGGAGAGGGAGCAGCCGCAGAGCCCAGACGTGCCGAGTCAGCGCCGCTTCCCAGCGGCTGTCATTTCCCACCGCCTCTTTCCCCATCCATCGATTTTTCTTTCGCTCTTTCACCCTGTCCACCCTCCCCGGCGCCGCGGTGTAAATGCAGTTACAGACCCGGGCGAGGACCCGGAGAGGGCAAAGAGCCTGGCCATGGCACCGCCAATCCCTTCCTCCATGGAATGATGCTGGCAACTCACTGCTGTCACACCCTTCCTCATTCCCGGCCCCTCCAGGCATCTTTTCCCCCCTTCATCAGGATTTTGGTATCCTCCCTGCCCGGACCGGTGGAGGAGAGGGACAGCGCGGGTGTCCACGCCTGCCGGGCTCCCTGGACCCGGCGCCTTTCTCCCCACAGCCCTGTGCACCCATACTGGCCACCATCACCTCGCAGGAGCCGGTGGGGAGAGCCGGGGGTCCCCTCGCCGCCGGGGGTCCGCGGGACGCCGCCGGCTCCTGCCAGTTCCCTGCCTGACGCTGTGTTCTCCTCTCTCTTTCTCTCTTTCTCCCGCTGCCGGCGGGGCCGCCCGGGCAGGGAAGGCCGGATGGTGGTGCTATCCCTGGTTTTGGGACTCTCAGAGCAAGATGACTTTGCCAATATTCCCGACCTGCAACCCGCTGGGACGCAGCCGAACCAGGCGAACGCTCAGGGGGACAAGAGGTATGAGCGAGGACGAGGCCAGTCCCGCAGGAGGAGGAGACGAGGGCCTCACCCAGGGTGGAGGAGGAGGAGGAGGAGGAGGCTGGCCTCGTGGAGCGCGAAGGTTGGAGCGGCACAGGGTGGCCCAGCGGGCACCGGGACGTCTGAGCTCTCCCCGGCACCGGCACCCGCGGTTCTGCCTCTGGAGCAGCGGCACGGAGAGGACCCCCATCCCTTCCTCCTCCCTCCTCCCTCCCCCTCCTGCCCCTTCCGGCCCTGGCTGCATGCGGGGAGGGGGGCGGGGGGACACGCTCAGGGACAGGGGGACAGGGGGGGTACCCCCCAAGTGATGCCGCATGGGCTGAGCCGCGTTCCATCCCGACACGCTGCTGCCACCTCCATCCCGGCGGGATGGGCAGCTCCCCTGGGGATCCGGGGACACCGCTGCGGTGGCAGGGGGGCAGAGCGAGCGCCACAGGCCGGGAGGATGTCGTACCCCCCGTTCTCCTCCAGCACGGCACAGCCCTTCGCCTCTGGCTGCTCCCCGCATTCCCGGCGTGCCGCAGGCTCGGCAGCGCACCCGGGCACCGGCGCCCGGCCGCGGCCACCGGCGCTGGCTGGCAGAGGCAGAGGGTCCGTGCGCCGCCGGGAGCGGGTGTTCATCCCCTCCGGAGAGGGGAGGAGGTGTGAAGCCGGCGGGCGCTGCCTCCCCGTGTGCTCGGCGTGCGGATGAACTGGCACCGTTCTCGCCCGCCGGCTATTTTTACCCTGCTCCGCTTGGTTTCCCTCCATCTTTTAGCACTTCCCTCCCTGGCGTCGCGCTGCGCAGCCGGCCCCCGCCGGGAGCACCGGCAGCCCGTGCCGGCCGCCGGCTGCCCCGTGCCGAGGGGACGGGGACGTGGGACACGGCGGGTGGGTGGCTGTGCCGCAAGACCCCGCTCACCGCTTGCCTCAGCTCCCTGCTCCGAAACCGCATCCCTGCACATGCATGGCATTCCCCACCTCCATCCCTCCCGCTCCTCGTTCCCTGGACTCCGCAGGACGTGGCGGGATCAGCCGGCGGAGGGGACGCGCTCCGGCAGCCTCGGCTCTCTCCCGCCCCCCGACGCTGCCGACCACCCGCTCTTCTTCCTCAAAACACCTCCTCCATCCCTGTTTCGCAGCTTCTTCCTTCCAGCCTGTCCCCGGCGGCTCCAGCCCGGTGCCTCGGCGTGTCTCCTGTCCCGGCGACTCCGTCTGTCCGTCCACCCGCTCCGCTCCTCTCTCCCATTCCCTCCCGGCAGGCCGGCGCTGGACGACGCTACTCCTCCTTTCTTTTGCTCTCTCCCGCTCTCTTTCCCGCTATTCGTGACCTCCGCCGGCATTCCCGGTTCCACCGGCGCCTCCTCGCTCAGCGGCTCCTCCACCTTCATTTTCCCTGGTTTTAACCTAATTTTGCCTCCCCAGCTGCCTCGGCCTCTCCAGTCCTTTCTGGGTGCCATCCTGTGTGTGCGTGTGGGTGTCCCCATTGCCCCCCCATGTCCCCTCCCCGTGTGCCTGTGTGTGCTTGGCGTGGTGGCGTGTGTCCGTGGCATGTTGTGGCTTCCCGTGTGTCCCTGCACCTCTCGGTCCGTCTGGTGGTTTGTCACCGTGTCCCAGCTCGGACAGGAGGCGTGGCGGGGGGCTGGGAGCATCCCAGGCTGCCTGTCCCCTCCGCCACGTGCCTGTGTTCCGTTGTCCCCGTGCCTCGTGGCAACGTGGCCTCGGCGCATTCCCGCCTGTCTCCATCGCTGCTCTGTCCGTCTGCCTCCCACCGCTCCTGGCTGCCCACCCTGCCCGGCACTGTGCCCGGGAGCCACCGTGTGTGGGGACAGCCAGGACAGTGATCCCAGGGGTGTCTCAGGCACAGGAAGTGGGGCAGGGGGCAGCGAGCCCACATGGAGCACCCGTGGGTGCCTGGTGCCCACTGGGATAAGAGGGTGTTGGCGTGTGAGGAGCAGCCACAGCCGCAGGTGCTGTGGGGACCATGCTGTCCCCACCATCGCCGTGGGACGTGGCCAGGGGGACCTGCTGCCGTGCCCTAAAGGTGCCAGGCCACCAGCTGGCTCTGGGATCAGGGCCGGGATGCTGGCGGGCTGCAGCCACCGCCTGTCCCAGCAGCGTCTGTCAGGTGCTGGCACAGCCCAGGCTCGGTCTCCGCTGGCAGAGGGTGCCCGGGAAGCCCCTCGCTGTCTCACCCTCGGCTCCCGGCCCCTCTCCTCCAAGGCCTCTCTTCCTGCAGGTTGCCGGCCAGTGGGAAGGCTGGGAATGCAGCACCGGCACCGGGGCAGCCGCCGCATGATGAGTCCGACCGCAAGACGGAGCCGCATTCTTCCGTCTCCGACCTGGTCAACTCCCTGACCAGCGAGATGCTCATGGTGGGTGGGTGGGGTGTGCTGGGTTTGGGGGTCTCCACGCTCAGTATCCAACCTTCCCAGCTCTTCCCTGCACCATCCACAAGCGCTCCGGCACGTCCCTAGCCGCTGTGCCAAGTCCCCGTCGGCTGAGCCGACGCGCCGCGGACGAGTCCCCCAGGCTGGCACGAGGGAGCGAGCGGTGCTAGACACGTGAGGGATGCGCTGTCAGGAGGAATTTGGCTAATTGGAGCTCCCGTTCCGCGGGACGAGTGGCACCGAGCCAGGAGCTGTTGGAAGCGGTGGGGGCAGCAGGAAGCCAGGGAGAGGCTGATGTCCCCTGACAGCTGGCAGGGCTGGGGTCTGGGGGACGGGGGTCGGGTCCCCGCTAGTCCCCATCACTGCGCTCATCCCCCTCCTCTTCCCCCCTCCCACAGCTCTCCCCAGGCTCCGAGGATGACGAGGGCCACGAAGGCGTCAGCCGGGAGAACCTGGGCCGCATCCAGTTCAGCGTCGGCTACAACTTCCAGGAGTCCACCCTGACCGTGAAGATCATGAAGGCACAGGAGCTGCCGGCCAAGGACTTCAGTGGCACCAGCGACCCCTTTGTCAAGATCTACCTGCTCCCTGACAAGAAGCACAAGCTGGAGACCAAGGTCAAGAGGAAGAACCTCAACCCGCACTGGAATGAGACCTTCCTCTTCGAAGGTATGGATTGAGATGGGCTGGAGGGGATCAGGGTGGGAGCAGAGCCTCGTGGGACCCTCCTGGACTCAGCCCAGCTCAAGCCACCAGAGTGGTGGCTGGTGGTGATGCGATGGATTGGCCAAGCCACCGAGGCCAGGCTCGATGTGCATCCCATAAAGAGGATGTAGGGGAAAGTTTGGAAGGTTCCGTGCCCCCATGGGTGGGTGCAGATGTGGGAATTAATGTGGCAGCAGCTCCTTGTGCCGTGGGCTGCTCCCCGTCCTCTGCCTGGAGCCAGGGTCTTGCCACCAGGACAGGAAGGGTGAAGCAGTCCTGGAACTGCTCCTCATCTCCTTTGGCTTTTCCATCTCTGTCACAGGGTTCCCCTACGAGAAGGTGGTGCAGCGGGTGCTGTACCTCCAGGTCTTGGACTACGACCGCTTCAGCCGCAATGATCCCATTGGAGAGGTGTCCATCCCACTCAACAAGGTGGACCTGACCCAGATGCAGACCTTCTGGAAGGACCTGAAGCCCTGCAGTGATGGCAGCGTAAGGCCCTGGACCCCCCATCCGCCTGGGGAGGGGAGGTGACTCCCCGTCCCTGCAGTGTCCCAGTAGGACCACCCCCCATTCCAACAGGGACATTTTCTGCTTCAGCATCTGATAGAGATTTTTCTCTTCCCAAATTTTATATTAAGTAGCCTAAAGTCTCATTTTGGGTCAAATCAAACTGTTTCAGGTAGACCTAAAATGAAAGTTTTTTTCCTTCTCCTGCCTCCAGCAAGGCCAGAGAATGTCCCACTGGGGGCGGCCCCATTTCCTCCTGCCCTGATTTTCTGTGCTTTCCCAAAGCCCACCCTTGGGCTGCTCTGGTGGGGGTCCCATGCTAGCACCCTGCTCCCACAGAGGAGGTCTGGGGGGCATGGGTGTCCTCAGGGAACATATGTGTCCCACAGGGAAGCCGCGGGGAGCTGCTGCTGTCGCTGTGCTACAATCCCTCGGCCAATTCCATCGTGGTGAACATCATCAAGGCACGGAACCTCAAAGCCATGGACATCGGGGGCACCTCAGGTACGGCACCGGCTGGCCCTGATCCCGGGCAGCATTCCCTGGCTCCCATCTGGGGCTGAGAGCGGCTCATCTCCCGCCAGATCCCTACGTGAAGGTGTGGCTGATGTACAAGGACAAGCGGGTGGAGAAGAAGAAGACGGTGGTGATGAAGAGGTGCCTGAACCCCGTCTTCAACGAGTCCTTCGCCTTCGACATCCCCACGGAGCGGCTGCGCGAGACCACCATCGTCATCACCGTCATGGACAAGGACAGGCTGAGCCGCAATGACGTCATCGGCAAGGTGGGTGACACGCCTGAGGGACACCCAGGTGGGAGCTGGGGACGGCCAGGCCCAGGGATGCCGGTGCCCGGTGCCATCTCCAGTGTGGAGTGTGGTGCGGAGCCCTTGCACGGGGTGTCACGGCCATAGAGGGCCGGAGCTCTCCCAGAAAGGCAGGAATGGAGGGATGGAGCATGGGGAGCCACACCGGCATGGATCCCACCCCTGGGATTACTCCCGCAGAATTATCCATGAAATCACCCAGCTCATGGTTAGCACAACGATGACAAATGAGCGCCATAATCTCCGCCCATGATCCCCAAACGCCGCGCTGGGGTCGGGAAAACACAGCAGTTGGGATAAATCCACTAAATAAATCCCCGGATCATCGCCGCGGGCTACCGGGCAGGGGCGGAGGTGGCGGCGTCCCCAGTGCGGGCACATCCAAGAGCCCGATTCCAGGGATGGACAGGCAGTGGCCATGATATCCCACTCTCCGTTAAAACCCCGCCCGTGGCCTGAGGCTCGCTAATCCCTTTTGATCGCATAATTAGCAGCGAGCTCTGCTCCCTCCCGGCTCTCCGGCGATGATCCGCGGAGCCGGAGCGGTGGCGCCGGCTCCCCGAGGTGGCAGCAGCAGCAGCGAGAGCTGGCACACGCGCTTTTCCGCGGCGCAATATGGAAAACTGAGGGATAAAAATAGCCCGGATCCGTGCCGAGCCCGGAAAAGCGGGGCTGGAGCAGTTTGGGGGTGAAGGCGTCAGCGCCAGGCAGAGGGATGGGGATGGAGAGGCCGTGGCGGCTCCAGGGATGCGTTTCCCGTAGATTTACCTGTCCTGGAAGAGCGGTCCCGGCGAGGTGAAGCACTGGAAGGACATGATCGCCCGCCCGCGGCAGGCGGTGGCACAGTGGCACCAGCTGAAGGCCTGAGCGCTCCCGGACCGCGGGCTCGGGGTCCCCCTTCCCAGCTCCCAACCCCTTCCCGTGGCGCTCCCGGCCAGGGACCGGCGGGACAGCGGCTTGGCTCGCGGGAACCCTGCGGGAGGACGGGGCCGGAGCCCCCCCGAGCCCCGGGGTTCGCCTCTCCCTGGGGTGCGGGGGGTGCGGAGCCGCCCCCAGCCCCGGCCGAGGAGGTGCCAGAAGCGATGTCCCCCCATCCCTATTCCCACCATCGGGCAGGACTTCTGCGAGTGCTTCCAGCCCCGCTCCCGGAGCCCCTCGGCCCCTCCCCGGCCTCGCCCCCCCTCATTTCAGGGGGTCAGGCTGCAGGTGCAAGAGGGACCCTCCTCCCTCCCCTTTCAGCTCCATAAAACCTCTCGGAGCCGCCAGCGGAGCCACAGAGCCCCCCCTGCCCCGCCCCCTCCCCCCGCGCCCCCCTCGAGTCCGCCGGGGCGGGCGGGGGACACCGAGGGGAGGGGACAGTCCCTTTTCCTGGGATCGGAAGCCATGACACAGTTCCTTATCCAAAGCGGGCTCCTTCGTGCACTGCCTTCAGCCAGGTTCGATGCTTTACCTCCGTCTTGGGTTTCGGCGGGAGCGGGGGGTCCTTAAGCCGCCCTGGGGACCCCGGTTCTGCCCTCCCCCCCCAGCTCGGGCGGGAATGCGGAGCTCCACAGGGTCCCCTTCCAGCCGGGCTGACCCGGGCGCCGGGGCTGCTCCGGGAGCCCCGTGCCCACCCTTGGGGATAAAGGGTGGAGCGAGCGCTGTTGTCCCCATCGAGGGCAGGTGACATTCCCTGGGCTGGTGGCATTCCTTGGGACAGCCAGCCTGGCAGGATCAGTGCCAGCAGCAGCATCCCCACGGAGCCCTGGGATGCACATGCCAGACCCCTTCCCACTCCCTGGGACCCCCAAAAACAGGGATGGACCCACCTGGGAGCCCCACAGGGGTGACAAGGGGGTCAGTGGTGGCTCTCTGTGGCAGACGCCGGATCATCCTCAGTCTTCCTGCTCCCCCCGTGGCAACCTTGGCTCCCAGCAGCTCCCACAGCCCCAATTTAGACAATTTTGGACAATCTGGAGAGAAGTCATAATACTGCTGTTACAGTAATAACAACGCTTTTAGGGACATTTGTATTTTTGTCATATTCTCTCTTTTTTTAACATAAAAGAAGAGACTTACATGCCTGGGGAAGAGGTGGCAGGGCCAGGGCTGTGCCAAGCCGGGTGCCCCCCACGGCCCCTCGGGCACCCCGCTTTTCCAGGCTGGATTCCTCGTCCGCGGTCGGGCTCCCCGGGGGTTTGTGTGTTCATTTTTAACTCTAGAGCTCGTAGCCGTGATCTTGTTCAGGTTCTCTCTTCTTCATGTGACGGTAACATCCAACTGGTGTGTAAAATAAAGAAAAACAGTACAAAAAAAAACCTAAAAAAAAAAAATTAAAAAAAAAAGAAAAAAACATATAAAAAATCCAATAAAGAGCCCGGCCCGGCTGAGGAGCGGCTGGAGCGGGGGGTGCCCGGCTGGCGATGCCAAGGATGGGGCACACGGGTCGAGGCGTCTCCTTTGAAGAATCCTATTTTTGGGGAGTGGGGCCCCTCGTTTTCTGGAGGCAGCCCCTGCTCTCAGTAATAAAGGACAGTCAGTAACTGCCAGCGTGAGTCATCTGTGGGACTGGGGGAATGCAGGGGGTGGATCCTGGGGTGGGAATGGGGGCACCACACATGGCTGAGCACCACAGTTGAGTTGGGTGGGCATCCCCCCGGCACTGAGCATCCCCCTCACAGCTCCAAGCATCCCCTCCTCAGCATTACCCCTCCCAACCCTGAGCATTCCCTGAGTATATCCCATCCATCACTGAGTACCCCCCCAAAACTCTGGGATCCTGCTGGGATTGGGATCCCCATGGGGGCTTCAGAAACAACAGTGACCCCCGCAGCCTGCTTAGAGCCAAGTGAGTTCTCATCCCATCCAGGTCTGGGCTGAGTTCCTTGGCACAGGATAGGGACTGGAATGTGGCTCCAAAGGGAAGGAAGAGGCAGAGAACCATATCCTGTGTCCTGGTGCCATGGAAAAGGCACTGGTGGCTGTTAAATAATTCACAGAATGCTGGTCTTGAATAAATAAATGAAACTCCAAACGCAGGGATGGCAGGAGGGCCACCCGTGTCCTGCCTGCCCAGGATAAGATCCCTCTGGATCCACCCTTCAGGCCCTGGGCAGTGTTGGAGATGGCAGCAGGGGACAACACTGTCCCCTTGCCACCTGCACCCTGGTGGAGAGCAGGTGGCTGCTGCCTACCCCCGCGCCACCTCCAGCTGAGCCAAACCTGGGGAATTTTGGCATTCCCAAGCTGCCGATGGCATTGGTGCCGCCAATCCTGGCTCTGCCTGGGTTCTTACACCAACGCCAGGCTCCTTTCATCCTCCCAAATCTTTGAAAGCGCAGAGATCCCGGCGCTCCTGTTGCACGGATCCGCAGCGATTCCCAGTCCCGTTGCTTTGTGCTGGCAGGCAGCGGGAGCAGATGGAAATAGCAGCGTGATCCCAGCTGCGGAGAGGCCACAAACCGTCGCACGCGGGGCCGGGAGAGGAGGCAGGGATATATATAGGGACAGACGTATGGATGATGCACTGCCGGCAGCGGGGACTCGCCGGTGCCAGCGGCCCCAAAATACTCGAGCGGAGCCGGAATCTGTCAGATTCCCACTGACTGCGGCAGCTCCTGGTCCTGGTGTCACCACCATCGTCACCGGTGCCTGGATCCCAACCCAGCTCCTTGGGAAAAGCTGGGGGGTGAGAAAAGGCTGCAGAGAGTGAGGACCCCCCCTATCCCAGGTGTCAGAGCTCCTGGATCTGATCCTGGCCATGGGGACAGGCTGGTGGCATCCAGAGTCACCTGCATCAATTCAACAATTCCTGCTGAATGAGTGGGCTGGCAACGATCTGCAGGGAGCTGGTGGCATCAGATCTTGCCTGCATCAGGAGTTTGGAATGCTGAGGGTCTCTGCCAGGGTCAGCACCTTCGGGATCATGGATAATTCCTTGCTAATTAGCAGCAGCGTCTTCCCAGATAAAGCAGCATCACCCTGGATCGATGGCATGAAGGGCTGGGAGACACCCAGAATTCCTGGAATGTGTTCCTGGGAACACACACTGGGCTGGCTGTCCCAAGGAATGCCACCAGCCCAAGGAATGTCATGGGATCCTGGGATGCTCTGCCCTACAGTGATGGGTACCTGGGCGGGAAAAGGGATTGACAGCCTGTACCTATTGGGAAGACCTGATTCAAAGCTCCTGCTAATCCCCAAATCCCTGAAATTACTCTGGAGGAACTGGCACCGACAGCTCCTGCACATCCCGTGACTGAGGAAGCTCCACGTGTCCAAAATAGCCGTGGTTCCTGCTGCGGAATAGGAAGTGGAGGGAAAAGCCGGCAGCATCCGCCCTGCCAGTGCCGGAGCGGATGTGGCCGGAGCTCTGGCTGCCTCCCAGCCCCAAACCCAAATCCATGGCCATTAAAAGCGGATGTGTGGTTTGAAACCTCCAATGAGCTGCAGACCTCGGATCACCAAGCTTGCCACCACACCGGCTCAACTCGGAGATGGGCGGAGGAAATCAGGATTCCTTGGATGTCCAAAATAAGAGGAGCTGGTGGTTGCACACCAGGATATTCACTTGGTTTTAGGGGATCCCAAATAAACCCTTCCCTGAGGCTGGTCCCCACCACTTTTCTCTCACAACAAATTCCTTGGATTTGTGCTTTTTATTGCTTGTGTTTGGTCCAAGAGGCACTTGGAGAGAGGAAGAGGAAGGATAAGGTGTCAGCCCTGGATCTGGTGCCCCTTTTGGGACAGACAGTGCCAGGGATGAGCCTCTTCTTCCCACAGAGGCAAAACCCTATTCAGGTTGGAGACAGGCAGTGCTTTGACCCAGGTGGAATTTCCATCAGCTCCTTCCCAAACCTGATGTCCAGGAGGAGCCTGGTGGAAAATTCTCTCCCCCAGCCCAGTTCCAGCAGTAGGATGGGGTTCTCAGGATTTGTGTCTTTGTTCCCAAACCTCGGAGCTCTCCAGGATGATGGGATCCATTGAATGGATGCAACCAGCATTGCTTTTTCCTGTGCTGTCCATTGGGACAGGACTAAAGGATTTTCAGAGGTGGAGGAGTGGAAATGTCCCCGTTCTTGTGGGGTGGCAGTGTGGGATCACCCTTAAGGGCAGGGGGTTGTATCCCAATCCAAGGCACCCCGGAGTATGTGGGATGCTCTCAGGTGGGATAACCATTGGGATCCATGAGCCCTGTTGATCCAGGACAAAACACTGCTGTCCCAACTGGATAAGGCTGATCCTTAGACCATTGGTTTTCCTTTGTGGAGGCTGTGAACTTCCTCCTTTCCCAGCCCTAGATGGGAATTCCTTGGAAGACAGGTGGAGGCTCTGCACCCCTTCAGGGGGTCAGCGGCTCACGTTTCCTCAGGAGATCCCGTCAGGGCTGCAAATTCCCCCTCCCCATCCTCCGGCACATCCTCGGGGGATATCGGGGCGGCCTCGGTGCCCTCCTCCTCCTCCTCCTGGCGCTGCAGGCTCTGCAGCCGCTCCTGCCGCGCCTCCATGTATTCCTGCGCCCCGTCCCCCACCAGCTGCACTTCATCCCCGACACAGGGCGGCTGCCGGACGGGATTGTGGTCGTAGGACAGGAGGCGCAGGGAAGCGAGGCCGGTGAGGTCCGGGAAGCTGGCGATGCGGTTGCGATCCAGGTCGAGGACGCGGATGTGATCCATGCGCAGCAGCACGGGCGGGAACTCCTGGAAGCGGTTCCCGTAGAGCCAGAGCCCCCGCAGGCCGGCCATGCGGGGCAGCGCCGCGGGCAGCCGGCACAGCCGGTTGTCCCCCAGCTGGAGGCTGCGCAGCTCCGGCAGCTGCAGGAGGGCGCGGGGGAAGTGCGCCAAGAAGTTTCCCTCGATCCAGAGGCAGCGCAGGCTCTGGAGCTGGGCGAAGGCGGGCGGCAGCCCCTGCAGCCCGTTGCGGCCCAGGTACAGGTGAGCCAGGTGGGGCAGGTCGCACACGGCCTCGGGCACCTCCATCAGCTCGTTGCCGTCCAGGGCGAGGGTCCGCAGGTCCTGCAGCTCGGCCAGCTCGTCCGGGACCTCCCGCAGCCCCGCGTCGCTCAGGTAGAGCTTCCGCAGCCCCTGCTGAGCCCACAGCTCGGCCGGGACCTGCCTGCCCCGCACCTCCAGCCGCTGCTCGACGCCGTCGGGGCCCTCGGCTGCCGCCACCGGGGCCCCGCGCCCCGCGGAGCCGCCGCTGCCCATCGCTCACCGGGACCGGCACCGGGACCGGCACCGGGACCGGCGGGGCGGCGGGGAGGGGATGGGAGGGGGGAGGGCGACGCCGTGGCCATGGCAACGCACCGCGGCCAATGGGAGCCCGCGCCACCGGGCTAGAGGCCCCGCCCCGTCGTTCGCGCCCACTTAGGCCACGCCCACCGATTGCATTCGCGCCCCGCCCCGCCGTTCCCACGCCTACCCGGCCCCGTTCCCGTCCTACTTGTCCCGGCTCTGTCCCCAAACCAGGCAGGATTCCCTCGCACCCCAGCATTCCCAGTCCCTTTTCCAGTAGCTTGGCATCAGCGCCCTCACCCTGAACTGGGTGTGGGGTCCTAAACTGAGTGTGGGGTCTCCGGGCTGGGTGGGAATCCCTAAACTGGCAGGAGGGGCTCCCTGAGCTGTGTGTGGATGCCTTGACTGGGTGGGGGTCCTTGAACTGGCGGAGAATCCCTCTGTGATTCCTCACATCCCCTGGGACCCTGCCGGGAGCCACTCCTTAGGGCACAGATCCCCCCTCCCCATGACCAGGGAAGATATGGATGAAGCCTCTCCAAGTGTCCCACAGTGCCTTGGCTGCCCACCCTGCGGGGTCCTCCCTCCTCCTCATCCTCCTGCTTCCCACCATAGCCCTGCCTGATTTTTCCTGCTGCAAATCAGCTGTGTCATCCCAAAGCCGGCTGGGAAAGCTGGAAAGCCGGGCTCGTACAGCCCTCCAGCGGCAGCTGGCCAGGTGAACACCCCCCGACCACCAAACCCCTCCTGCCAGCTTTTGAGAGGCAGGAAACCCCCAAAATGAGGGAGCAATCCAATGGCATCACGCGGGGTCTTTATTCCTCCTACGGGGATTTGGGAAAAGCTGAGGATGGGATTCCCAGGATGCAGCAGCACTTTTTTGGGGGGGTCACGTCAGGGGGTCATCGATGCGCCACAGGTTGGTGGGGTGGTTGTTGGTGCTGAAGCCACTGGGACTTGGGATCTGGATGCCCTCCACGGATCTTGGGGCCCAGGTGATTGGAGTCTGTGCCCACCAGCCTGGAAAATCCAGGGGGGATTGGTGAGGGGGGGTGTCCACTCCTCCTGGGGGCTGTGATCCCCCCCAGACTCACCTGGTGCTATGGGGGCCAGCGGCGAGAGCTTTGTCAGGTACTGGTTGTGGACAGTGCTGTATGCCAACGGCTCCTGAGGGATGCAGCGGGTTGGGAGCATGGTTCCTTTGGAAAAGGGATGGGGACAGGGGACACGGCCGCACCCACCTTCCTGGTAGTGACTCCCTTGGGTCCCACTTGGAGCTCCAGGGGGGCGAAGGGGGCGGGATGGCCCATGGCAGGTTGGGGCTGTGTGGGGACACAGGGATGAGATCCTGCTCATTCCCATGCCAGGCAGCTCCCGCTGCCTCAGAGCCCCCTGGGAGCACTGGGAGCACCAGGACAGGATGTCCCCTGCCCTTGCCACCCTGTCCTTTTGCTTACAGTGCTGCATATGGCAGGAGCGGAATCCATCCAACCATCACCAACATCAAGCTGTGGGAGAGGAAAAGTGTCCCCTGGGGTGCTGAGGGGTGGGGGGGACAGGGGACACGGTGGGCACGGGGCTCACGGGCTGCTCTCGCACGGTGAGGTCACTCCTCTGGGTGGTCCCGGTGCAGCCTGACAGCTCCATCGCCCTCGGTGGGACATCTGTGGGGAGCAGACGGAGCAGGGATGTCCCCTGTGTCCCCAGGCCCGGCATTACTTGGATACACCTGTCCCACTGTGTTTGGGGGCGAGCAGGGGGTCTCCACCATTCCCAGACCACCTGAGGTCTGACCTAGCTCCAGGAACACTGACACTCCAAAATCCCTAGAGTTGGCTGTGGCTCTGGGACCATCAATAATCCCAAAACCTTCCTGATGTTGGAGCTGGGCCCTGGACCCCAGGGCCCCAAACCCTCCTGCAGCTGGAGGTTTCCTCACTCCAAAATCCTCATAAGGACAGAGCTTTCCCTGGGATCACCAAGACCCCAGAATCTCCTGGGAATGGAGCTTTCACCGGGATCTCAACACCCCAAAACCCTCCTACTAAGGCTGGAGCTTTCCCTGGGATTCCTAAGACCCCAGAATCATACCTGGCTTGGCAGGACTGGCGCAGTGGCTCTGGGTGCCATATTCCCCGGCTCTCACCTCCCCGAAACGGAGGCGGGAAAAGGAGAAGTCAGTGGGACACCGACACTCCGGCTCATCCACACACTCGGGCAAGATCCTTTGGTAATCCGGGCGCCCGAAGAGCTTGAAGTCCTTGGAGGTGGTGGACACGTCGGTGTCCTGGCTGTGGTGGGAATGGTTGTGATGGAGTGATCCCAAAACATGCCCCCCAGACTCCTGCAGCAGGGACGTACCGCTCCACGTGCGGGGAGATCAGGGATGCGAGTGCTGAGTAGTTGTTGGTGACGTATCCCGAGCCGGCGTGGACGCCGAGGAGGGGGCGCATGCTCCTGTCACTGGGGGGCTCAATCCCCAAAACGCGCCCCTCCTCGAACTTTTGGGGTGACCCCGTGGGCCTCTTCCCAAAGGCCGCCTCGTAGGTGGTGACGTAGAAGCCCATGAGCTCGGAGGGGGGGCCCCTCACCATGGGGAACCCCGTCCCCAGTGCCGCGGCGGGCGAGTCCTGCGGCAGGGACGGCATCCCGGCTCTGGGAACGGGCCCCTGGCGCCGGGAATGGCCCGAGGTACGGCCCTACGCCATGGCTGGAGGTGCGGGGCCTTCCCAGCAGGCCCGGAAGCTTTGGAATGTGCCCGTGGAAAGCGACTCTATCTCCTGGTAACCGCGACAACGGGGACCTCCCAGGAGGCTCTCACTGGAGGGCAGGAGGTTGGACAACCTCCCGGGATGTTGCTGGAGGGCACCGGGAATGTCCCGCTCCAGCTCCACTACAGCCCCCGCCCCGGGGAGGGGTCACCTCCTGGGGGTCCTGGGAAAAGGGGCAGGTGGGAATTGGGAATATCAGTGAGGTGGCATGTGCCAGATCGACCTGGGAACGTTCCCGAGGGCCTGACCTGGATGTCACAAAGCAGGAGAGGGGCAGGGCCAGCAGCCAGGCAAGGCCAGTAGCCAGGGCTTTATTCATCATTCCGTGAGTGTCCAAAGGCTGCTGGGAGAGGAGGAAAATCTTAGGGAAGGTGGAAACGCCAGTCCAGAGCCCCATGTCCCTGCGCTACTCCAGGGAATGGGGACAGAGGCGTCCCCTCCCTCAGCGTGGTGGCTCAAACAGATATTCCAGGTCCGGCTGCCGGAGCCTCTGCTCCCTGTTCCTGTTTTTGGCAAATTCCCTCAGCATGGCCATCACATCGGTGTCGAATTCCGCCGGCGTGGGCTTCGCTTCTGGGGGGAAAACAGGGAAAAATCAGGTGCGTGCAGTCCCAAAGCGCCGTGCCGGCGTGCCAGGGCGTGGCCACACGTACCAGTGGCCCAGTAATAAATGTCCCAGTCGTTACTGGGCTCGTTGATGAGGCGATCGTAGCGGCTCAGCTGCTCCTCGCTCATGCGCGCCAGGTTTTCCTTGGCGAAGAGGCTGGAGAGGGATGGATCAGGATGAGCGGGAGATGAAGGAAGAGCTGGGGTGTAAGAACCAGCTCAGGGTGGTCCTGGAAAACACGGACCCCCAGCCTGCTCTCCCTCACCTCAGCAGGCGGGAAAACACCGGCACAGCATTCCCAGAGAAGCTGTGGAATCTCCACCCCTGGAATCCCCTTATCCAGCCTGGTCTGGTGGAAGGTGTCCCTGCCCATGGCAGGGGGTGAAACTGGATGATTCTTAAGTCCCTTCCATCCCAAACCATTCCAGGATTCCATGTGCTTGTTCACATGAGATATTGGGAAGAGATTCTTTCCTGAGAGGGTGGTGAGGCTCTGGAATGGACTTCCCAGAGAATTTGTGGCTACCTCATCCCTGGAAGTGTCCCAGCCAGGTTGGGCAGGGCTTGGAGCAACCTGGGGTAGTGTAAGGTGTCCTTAAGGTCCTTTCCCACCCAAATCATTCCAGAATTCCACAATTCTATGTGTCTAATCTCTTCTTCAATCCCAAAATCCAACTGGCCTTGCATTCACATGTCCCAGGATTTACATACATCCTTCCCAAAGGATTTTGGCTCACTGAGCTCTCCCAGCTGTACTCCATCATTGCATCCTTGACCAGCAAGATCTAGGAGCAACTTATCCCAAGGACTTTTGCACTACCTCAATGAACTCTTCCCTGTTAATGAAAGGACCTGGAATACTCAGAGCCAAGCCCACCTGAGCAGGATGCAGTTTTCCAGCATCCCCCTTTTCCTGCTCTCGTACAGCAGCCGGGCTCTCTTGGTGTCCAGTGGCTCGTCCGGACGCTCCTGCCAGGGGGGCAGCGGGATCTCCAGCACGTCCTTCCCGGAATCCGTGGGGGAATCCCCCCGGTAGCCACGCTGCGGGATCAGCGGCCACAGGAGATGCCGGCGAAGGGAGCAGAGCTGGAGGGAACAGGGAAAGCACAGGGATATCAGGGCTGGGTGTGCCTGCACACAGGGACCTCTCCAAATCCTACTGGACACGATTCCCAATCCCACCCTTCAAAACCCCGCTGCCCAGACCCCATAAATCCCCCAGATCTCCCTTTTCCCCCCAAAATCCCCTTTTGTCTGCTCAGACTCTCCTCCTCTTTTTCTCCCCTCTTCCCACAATACGCTAATTTTCCTCCCGTCCTGCCCTTCCTCCAAACTCACCCCTTTCCCCTACTTTTCCTTTCCCCTGTCTCCCGTTTTTCCCCCCCTTTCCTGCACGTCTTCCTCCCTTTTTTCCCTTTCCCACTTCGCCTTTCTTTTCCCCTTTTCCCAACGTTTTTCCCCTCTCCTTCCCCTTTTACCCCCTTTTTACCCATTTCTTCCCATTTTAACCTGTTGTTTCCGCTCTCCCTCCATTCTCCCCCCTTTTACCCCTTTCCCTTCCCTTTGCCCTCCCAGTTTTCCCCCCTTCTCCCCCCACCCTGGCCGCCGCCATCTTGCCGCGCGCCGCTCCGGCCACGCCCCCTCCCGGCTCTATGGGGCGGGGCGTGCCGGAAGTGGGCGTGGCCACGCCCGGAAGTGGGCGCGGCGGCGCTGGCGGTGAGCGCGGGCGGCGCGCGCGGGGCTGGGACCGGGGGAGGGGGGCCCCGGGGCGGGGGGCGCGACCTATCGCGACATACCGCGACCTGCCGCCCCCTCCCCTCACATTCCCCCTGCCCACAAACCCCCCAGCCCGGGCCCCGCCGCTCCGCAGGGCCGCATATGGCGGGGACGGGGCGGCGCGGAAAGCGGGGGGGGGGGGTCAGTGGGGGATCGTGGGGGGCACAGGGAATTTGGGGGGAAACAGGGATTTGGGGGGGAGACGGGATATGGAGGGACAGAAGGATCTGGGGGGACACGAGATTTGGAGGGAAATGGGATTTGGGGGGACACAGAGATTTGGGGAGCAGTGGGGATTTAGGGGGGACATGGGATTTGGGGGGACGCAGGGATTTAGGGGGAAGAGGGGATTTGAGAGGCAGAGCGGATTTAGGGGATAGAAGGGATTTAGGGGGGCACAGGTATTCGGAGGGAAGAGGGGATTTAGGGGGACACAGGGTGAGGAAATGGGATATGGGGCACACAGGGATTTGGGGGGACGCCCCCAGCGGGTCCCCGAGGCCTCACTGACCCCCCTGCCCCCCCCTTCCCAGAGCACCTTCCGTGTCCTGGCTCCGCCCGGTCCCAGCCCGGGCTCCCGCTTTTCCCGCCTCTGGAAATATGTCCGAGGGAGTGGATCTGATTGACATCTACGCCGACGAGGAGTTCACCCAGGTGAGGGCTGGGATGGGGCGGCAGATCCCCCCTTTTCTTTCGGGAAGAGATCCCAGTGGATGCCAGTGTCCTGCAGCTCATCCTGGTGGAAGATGCAACTGGTGTGGCTGGGAAAAGGGAAGGATCATTCCCGATCATTCCCAAATCTCAGTGGCTGCCATCTCCAGCTGTGATTAAAGGGTTTCCCTGTGGGTTTGACACGTGGCTGGTCATGGAATGTTTGGGTTTTAAGAGCTTAGCTGTGTCCTGGTTGGAATAATGAGAAATCCCAGGTGGAAGAGGCACTTCTAGGGAATTACACTGTGAGGGGATACCAGGAGCCAAATCCATGGGATCACCCAGGCTGGGAACCTGTGCAGGAGCTCGCTGTTCCTGTGCTGCTTTTCCCATCCCAGGAATAGCTGGGATTCTTGGGAGGAAATGATGAAGGAAGGGGATGTTGGAGAAGCAGATTTTAGGGAGTTCGTGGATATGGGAAAGCAAGTGCGAAGGCAGATGTTGGAAAATTTGAAACTGCCGTGGAAAGCTTGTGGAGAGAAGTTGGCAAGAGGAAATGTCATGGAAACTGGAAGCAAAGCACCCGGAAGAAGGAATCACCATGGAAAAAGGAATTCCTGTGAACTCCTGGAGTGATCAAGAGAAGCTTCTTCTGGTTATTGGGGGAGAATACCCCATGGAATCTCCTGGGAAGACCAAGTGGATGGAGGCTTCTCAAAGCTGGAATGATGATCCAGGCCAATGGCTCTGGCATGTTCCTCCCTTTGGGATGTGTGGCAGGAGAACACCTGGAATGAATCCATGCCAGGATCAAAGCAGCGGGGAAGTGCTGTGGTGTCCCTGTGGCACTCCAGGGATGCCAGTGTAATTCCAAATCCCACATTCCCACATGGTGATTCCCACTAACAGTGCCCAGCTTCATCCCTGTGTACCTCAACTCAGTGTGCATGGATGGGGAGCAGGAGAATCCCTAAAATCTCCCAAGCTGAATCCCCTAAGTAGCAGAACTGAGGGATTCCAAGGGATTCCTCCTCTAGCCCCTCCTTCCTATTTTCGGTCTTGACTTTCTGAAACTTCCAGGCGGGAATCTTCCAGCCTTGGGCTGTGTCCAAAGGCTCCTGGTGGAGGTGGGAACGTGGGAGTTGGATTAACCAAACACTTGAGCTTTTTTAGGAAATGAACACAAAACTACAGCTCCCTTTTCAAATCATTCTTTTATCAGCTCCAGGGAAAGAGCTGGATGCAAAAGTTCAGGGAGAGGGAAAATGGTTGGATTTTTGTATTCCTGGGTTTCCACAATCCTTGGAAAGCTGCGTGCTGAGCATCGTTCTCTGTCCAGCTCCCAAGAGGGAAGGATTTGCAATTACCTGACCCTCAGACTGTCTCCAGCAGAAAATATTGTCCAAACTGCCTGGAGTTGAAAATTTGGGAACAGAACCTCTGGTTTTTATGGCACACCAGCTCCTGTGGGGTGGATCCTCATGGAGTGATTTTGTGGGATGAAACACTCGGCACAATCTGAACAAGGAACCGGGATCCATAGTAAGCACAGCACTTGCTGGACATTCCAAATTAAATATAGCCTGGGACAGAGTGGGAATTGGGAGGCAGATCTAGGACACGCTGGAATTCCCAGCTCTGGAGCTTCCTGAGCTTCCTCTGCCAAAGGGACTGATCCAATGTGTGGGACCTCCTACCCTAAAAAGGGCTTTTTTCCCAGAAATAAGGAAGGTGGGGTGCTGGGCATGGTTTGAGGTGAGTGTGCAATTTCCAAGTTGGATTTTTGGGAAGAATGTGTTGCCAAGGAGTGATAGGCTCATCCCTGGAGGACATTTGTTTTTCCACCACTGAATTCTTGCCCTCCAAATTGGGAATTTCTTCCTGGTGGCAGCAATAGGGTCTTGTCCTGTTGTGTGGGATCCAAGTGGGCTGGTCTTTGGAATGTGCTGGAGCTCAGTGAGGGTTTAGATGAGATATTGGGAAGAATTTCTTCCCTGTGAGGATGGTGAGGCCCTGGAATGGATTTCCCAGGGAAACTGTGGCTGCTCCATCCCTGGAAGTGTTCCAGGCCAGGTTGGACAGGGCTTGGAGCAACCTAGGATAGTGGAAGGTGTCCCATGGCAGGGGGTGGGATGGGATGATCCTTAAGGTTCTTATTCCAACCCCAACCATTTCATGATTCCATGAAGACAGAGCCCATCATCCTGTTTTTTGGGATTGCCCAGGCAAGGGGTGGCTGTAATTCCCAACTGTGCACAGACCCAGACCAAGTGATTCGAGCCTTAAACCTTTGGACTCGGCTTGGAAATTCCGCTTGGGAATTGGGACAGCAGGTTGGAAACAGCAAAGAAGGCTTCCCAAGCCCTTCCCAAGCCAGGATCTCATGACGTTTTCCCAGCAGGACCCGGAGTTCAGTAATGCTGACCAGATGGATCTCTACGACGACGTGTTAGCAGCCAGCTCCCAGCCCCAGGAAAAGCGTTCCAGCAGCTCGGAAGCGCCTCCGGAGATCCGTCAGGAGCCGTCTCCCAAGCCCAACAGCAAACCCCCAGCCATCCTGTACACCTACAGCGGGCTCCGGAACAAGAGGGCCGCCGTCTACGTCGGGAGCTTCTCCTGGGTGAGTTCATCTTCCTGGGAAATTCGGGATTCCTGGCGAACCTCTGAAGGGGCTCCTGTGCTCTCTAGGGGAGTGGCAGGGATTTTGAGGGGCGTGCTCCTCCTCAGTCCTCAGCTGGTGTCCTGAGCTGGGCTTGGCTTTGTGATCCTCAGGGAAAAGGGATTTGTATCACTGAGGAGCTTCTGGGCTGGGGTATCTGCTGATGTCCCTTTGAAGCTGTGACTTTAGGCTGCTGCTCCTGAGTCACCTTCTCCTGTTCAGGGATGCAGGAATGGTTTTGGGAAGGCTCTGTCTTGTTAGAGAACTTGTTGCTGTTACCCATTCCCAAGGCTTGTTCCAGATGATTTTAAGCTCCCTGAGGAAGTCTGGGGGTGACATTCCTCAGGTGGGTGGGGGACACTGGGGACAGATATGAATACCAGCCTGTTCCCTCTGCCCTCAGTGGACAACTGACCAGCAGCTGATCCAGACCATCCGCTCCGTTGGAGTCTATGACGTGGTGGAGCTGAAATTCGCGGAGAACCGAGCCAATGGCCAATCCAAGGGGTGAGAGCCAATGGAATTTCAGGTGGGAATGGCGGGAGCCAGGCCCTCATTGCCACATCCATTGTTTTGTGGAGGGTGAGGGAGCAGCTGGCACTTTTCCGACTTGGCACAGGGAATTCATGGAGCATCCCTAAGAGCATGGAAAAGTGAGGAGGGAGTGTGGAACAGCGGGATGGGATCAGGAGGAGGGTCTGGGGGGGGGTCTCTGCAGCAGGTTTAGGGCTCAACCTCCCTCTCTCCTGCACAGGTATGCGGAGGTGGTGGTCGCCTCCGAGAACTCAGTCCATAAGCTCCTGGAGCTGCTTCCTGGAAAGATCCTGAATGGAGACAAGGTGGAGGTGAGGCTGGCGACCCGGCAGAACCTGTCGCAGTTCGAGGCTCAGGCTCGCAAACGTGAGTGTGGCGCCGGTGTGAGGCGGGTGGGGGGTTCCATCTCACACACATCCCAAATCTCCCCTGGATCAGCTGCCAGGCCCAGCCCAGCGAGCCCTCGGGATGGGGGGAGACCCTGCCAGGAGCGTCTGGGGGTTGTTTGTCCCATTCCTGAGCCGGATTAGCTCCTGACCCGAGTCTTTATGATCCCCTTTTAGGTGCTCCCACACTGCGAAGATCCCTCGTAGCCTCCTCCTCCTCCTCTCCAAACTGAATGGGCTTAAGCTCTTCAGGCTCTCAGCATAGCTAAGACCCTCCATATCTATTAGTAGCTCCTCTCTGGATCTGCTCCAGAATTTTTCCATCCCTGCGGAGGTAAGGTGCCCAACACTGGAGGAATATTCCAGCTGGGGCCTGGCCGTGGGCGTCCCTCAATGGCAATAGGTGGTCCTGGCCTCACTCCGCAGCGATGCGACGGGATCCGCAGGGATTGTCCTGGCAGGAGCGTGTCCGAGGAGGTCTTGGCCAGCTCTGGTCGTTGTAGATCCCTTGGCATGTTTTTTGCAAGGAAATCTCCCCCTTCCCAGCAGAGTTGCTTCGCTCCCTTCCTTTGGCTCAGGTGCCCGAGGGGATCGGCTGCTTGGTGCTTAGGCTGTGTCCCAACTTGCCCTGCAGTTTTGGTGGAGCAGGGAGTGTTCCCTGGGCCGAGTTCCGGCTGCCC
Source organism: Vidua chalybeata (assembly GCF_026979565.1). Classification (NCBI taxonomy): domain Eukaryota; kingdom Metazoa; phylum Chordata; class Aves; order Passeriformes; family Viduidae; genus Vidua; species Vidua chalybeata. The sequence continues at coordinate 55,843,951 of NC_071535.1, read as the reverse complement.
CCAGGGCAGAGTAGAGCTCCCAGGCACCCTTTGGCACCGCTGGGAGCCTGGCTCCTGTCACACCCCTTCTGTCTCATCCTCAAAACCTCTTTGGATAGAGCAAGGCTTCTTCACCCTCTTGGAATGCTGAGTTTTCCTTCCTCTAGCAGCAGCTCCGTTGCTGTCAGCACTTGGGTTCTGTCCCCTTGTGTTCCTCCATGCTTGGGCCTCTCCAAATCCGTGTGTGGATCTCAGGCTCTCCGGGTCTTTGAATGTCTTTGGGGATCTCTCACCATTCCTTGTGGCTTTTGGCTCCTGTCCCTGTGACCTGCCTGTCCCCAGGGCACTGTATGGGGTCTTGCTGAAAAGCTGGGCCCCTCTTGGAAAAACACATGGAAGCGGAGGCTCTGTGTGGCCGGCTGGATCTCTCTCTCTGGGCACCTCCAGCCCTTCAGGGGTGGGAGGAAGAGGAGGAGCAGGAGGTCTCGGAGACCCGGACACCCTCCAGCTGCACCTCACAGCCCTTTCCCCGTGCCACTTCCAGGTGTGCCGCCGCGGGCCCACTCCCGGGATTCCGTGGATGCGGTGGATGGCCGGGCGACGCCGACGGAGAACGCGCTGCCCCCTGCCCGCATGGAGAAGCCCCCCTCGGTCCTGTCCTTCTTCAGCCGCCCCCCTGCACTGCCCCTCATGGGGCTACCCCCACCTCCCATGCCCCCCCCGCCTCCCCTGTCCTCCGCTTTCGGAGTCCCTCCTCCTCCTCCTGGAATTCCCTACCAGCACCTGCTGCCGCCGCCGCCCCGGCTGCCCCCGCCCCTGGCCGTGCCCCCGCCAGGGGCTGTGCCCCCCGCCCTGCACCTCAATCCCGCCTTCTTCCCGCCACCCACCGCCGCCCTGGGACCTCCTCCGGATACCTACGGCAAGGCCATGGCTCCCTACAACCACAGCAGGTGAGCCGGGGGAGAATGGGGTTGGGATGCTCGGGGAGGATCCCGCTGAACCCCCGTTCCCGCTGTGCCGACAGCCGGGAGCTGGGCCCGCCGATCCCGGCCGTGAGCGAAGGCGAGTTTGAGGAGATCATGAACCGCAACCGCGCCATCTCCAGCAGCGCCATTTCCAAGGCGGTGTCCGGCGCCAGCGCAGGTACTTCCCGTGTCCCTCATGTCCCCCATCCCGGGATGGATTCCCGCTCCTGACCCCTTGCTCCACTCCCCCAGGGGATTACAGCAATGCCATCGAGACGCTGCTCACAGCCATCGCTGTCATCAAGCAGTCGCGCGTGGCCAGCGACGAGCGGTGCCGCGTCCTCCTCTCTTCCCTCAAGGATTGCCTGCATGGAATTGAGGCCAAATCCTACAGCAGCAGCTCCAGCAGCAGCTCCAGGTATCCCCCTGGATCCAGAGAACAGGATCCTCCCTGCAGGTGAGCGACTAAAAAAATCACTCTTTGGGTTTTGTCTCCTCTTTTCCCAAAGGAAAAGACACCGATCTCGGGAGCGCTCTCCCAGCCGGTCCCGTGAGAGCAGCCGGCGGCACCGGGATCTGCTCCACAGCGACGATCGGCACGAGGAATATTTCCAGGAGCGGAGCCGGGAGCACGAGCGGCATCGGGACAGGGACAGAGACAGGGACCGGCACCACTGAGACAGGTGGGAAGCTCAGGAATCCCCTGGAAGCGTGAAGGATGAGAGAAGGGCGCTCCCACCATTCCTCTCCTCTCTCCCGGCAGGAATTTGGCAGGAAGTGGTTTTTAATGGACTCATATCTCCTCACCTCGACCAGGATGCAGTGCCTGAGGCTGCTCCACCCCATCCCGGTCCCTTCCTCGCCACCGCAGCCCCCTCTGGGCGGGACCCCCGCCCGCACCTCGTGGCCTTGGGAATCCCCCCCACCACTGCTGCTGCTTCCTGGGGCCATCCCACTCTGCTCCGTGGATACTCGGACCCAAAGAGAAATGGTGCTTTTATTCCATGGAGGGAGGTTTGTGAGCCCTTCCCAGTCCGGGGGGGGAACGGAGGAGACGGAGCCCTCCCTGTGCAGCTTGGGGGCTTGGAGATGCACAGCTCCCGATCCTGGGATCAGGAGCCATGTGCCATCCTCTGGATTGTTGGGGGACACTCCTGTCCCCATCGCCCTGGTGGGACACTGTGCCACGCTCCTCCTTTGCCCCTTCACCCTCCAGGAGCTGGGAAAAAGAGGCTGGAGCTGGGTTGGGGGTCATCCTCTCTATCCCGACATTCCCCACAGCAGCATTCCCACCCAAACGGCAGCTCCGGCCTCTCCCGCAGAGCCTTCCTTGTTTTAGAGGAAGCGGAAGAGGCAGGGCAGGCTGTGACCCCCTCGTGTCCCCTCAGAATCCCAAGAAGGAGAGGGAGGGAGAGCCCAGGAGGGTCGGGATGAGCCGGGACACACCGGGTGATTTCCAGGGCTGGAATCACACTCGTGTGGGAAAACACAGGCCCTGGAAGTCTTTTTAAGTTGAAATAACCCAAATTCAGGAAAAACCACCCTGATTTTCCCAAGCCCCACGAGGTGGGAGCGCTCAGCGGGAGAGCTCCAGGTTTTTTTTACTTACCGCCACAGATTTTTAGTTTCTTTCCAAATAGTGGAGGGGGGGAAAGATTCCCCCCCAAATTGCAGAGCAAATCCCTGGAAGCCCCGGCGAGGCGCCGCCCCTCCTGCTCGCAGTGATTAGATTTGTCTTTGGATAGGTTGGAATTGTGTAATAAACTCAGATGACGTTGTCAGTCTTTTATACGGCGCTCCTGTTGCCTTCCTATGGTGGGATTTGGGATAATGAGGGAATGGGAGGGATTTGGGGAGGTCTGTGGAGCCGTTGTCCCTCAGACTCTTCCTCCTCCAATGGGCTCCTGTGCTTCCCAAACTGGCTCTGAGGTGCTGGAAGTACCTGAGCATTCCTAGGGGGACCCACATTCCCAGGCATCGGGTAAAAATAAATATTTATTGGAAAATAGTGAATTATTCTGGAAGGTCGTAGAAAAAAAAAAAGGATTCTTCATACCTTGAGCTGGCTCAAGCTCTGAGGAGTCCAAGTGGATTGGGGAGTGGGAAAGGTGGGAGGGATATGTCCAGGGGGGAGTGAGTGAAGTGGGATGTGGGAAGTGGGAAAAGGAAGGGATGAATCCGTGTGGCAGCGGGTCCCTGGTGAAGTGGGAAGCAGGAAAAATGGGAGGGATGTGTCCAGGTGGCACCAGGTGAAATGGGCAGTGGGAATGGTGGGATCCTCCCCCTTCCTGGGGCTGGGAAGTGGAGCTGGCACGGGTGATGCTTCCCTGTATCCCTGGGCTGTGTCCTCAGTAGGGATCCGTGCTGTGGAAAAGGACAGAGACAGGGATGTGTGGGTGCCAAACCGACCTGGCAGGTCCCACGCCGGCTCCCCCAGTTCCCGGGATGTGGCACCTGGAGAAGGAGAGCAGTGCCAGGAAGCCCAGGAGCAGCTCCAGGCTGTAGAAGAGGAGCAGGATGGCGCTCAGGAACGCTTCCAGGCGCAGGGAATATGTCTGGAGCAGCAGGTAGTACACGGCCAGCACAGCTGCTGGCAGCGTAAGTGCCAGGCTGAGGGACAGCGGCACCTTCCGCTGGCACAGGTTCCCCTTGGAGCCTGTGGAACATAGAGTTGGGATCAGATCACGGAAATCATGGGAGGGTTTTGGGTGGGGAATTAAATGTCTCGTTCCCGTGGGCAGGGACATCTTCCTCTAGCCCAGGTTACTGCATGCCCCGTGCAACCTGAACATCCAGGGATGGTCTTTGGGGTGTCCCAGGACTCTGCACTCCCTGTGGAGCCTCTGGTATTCAGGGGCACTCACCGAAGAAGATGCGTGTGGCCTCAATGCCGAGGTAGAGGAAGAGCAGCACCACGTCCAGCACCAAGTTGGAGACGGGATAGGGCAGGAGCAGCACTGCCGGAAAAGCACCGCCCTCAGCACCACATTCCTGCCCACCCCGGCGGGATCGGGAAGAGTTCTGGAGCGAAGGACTCACCTTTGTACACGAACACGAACGCTTCCAGGAGAAAATATGTGGCGCAGTACCAGCCGTTGAGGAAGAGCAGGACCTGCAGCGGAGCCGAGGAGCGATGGCGGCCTGAGGGGACACGGGGAGGCCATGAGGGGGGAGCACGGGGCGGGCATGGCAGCGCAGCCCTCGGAGCCCTGCAGCGCCTTGGCCGCCCCCCTGCCCCGTTCCCAGCGCTGCTCCCAGCCCGAGTTCCTCCCGGTAGCCCCTGTACCCTCCGGTATCCCCCGTTTCCCCCCCCCCCCGGTCCTGCTCCCACCCCTGGGCGCCATCTTCCATCTCCATGGGAACCGCCGCCGCCGCGCTCGCCCGCGTGGGGGCGCTGAGGGCGAGGGCGCGGAGCGTGCAGGCGGAGCCTCTCTATCACCCTCCCCTCTCGGTGGTTTGCCCCGCCGCTCTACCCGCACCTCTCTATGGTTGGAGGACGGATCGCTGCCGCGCGGGCTCGCGTCCCCCTCCCTCCTAACCCCGCCCCTCGTATCCACTGGGAGAAGAATCGCGCACCGGATCACGGGAATGTCCCCGTTTTGCGCCCGCAAGCGCAGCGCCGAGCTGGGTTTCAATGTAAGGAGTGCAGCCGTGACACCTGCTGGGCACAAACACCCGGCAGCCTCTGGAAAACACATCCGATTTATTCCTTTAGGGTTTCCAGAAACATTCCAGTGCCGACCAAGGCTGTGGCCCTGAAACGCAGGGACGCCCCACAAGCCTCCCGCTGACTCCCAAAATCCTGAGGGCTGGTCCCCAGAGAAAGGATGAGCCAGAACCGACCCCGACAGAGCCTGTGGAGTGCAAGGAGACTCCAGGGGATCCCGGGGATCCATCAGCCACGGAAGTGGGCAAATTCCTTGCGGAGCCAGAGGGAATCCTGGTAGAAGAGGGGGTCTCCCAGGTGCACAGCTGTCCGCTTGTAGAAGTAGCAGTAAAGCACGGCCGCTGCAGGGAATTTCGGGATGAGAGAGGGCCCCCAGCACCCCCAAAGGATGTGGGATCCCACCCTGATCCTTGGAGTCCTTACCCAGCCTCTGGAAAACGAACAGGGTCTGAAGGCCTTCAGTCCAGATGAAGCGGCTGGGGTCACGCCAGCGCAGGTTCTGAGGGGGTTGGAAAACTGGGAATAACCCCTGGAGCGGTTTTGTTGAGTCCTCCCAGACCCATCACCCCATTCCAAAGGTTCTGAGTGGGATGGAGGGACATAAGCCAGGAGTAACACCTGGAGAAGTTTGGGAATCCCCCTACTCTAAAGGTTAAGCAGCTCAGGGGATTTAGGCATTGAGCCCGGACCTATTCCGGCTTCAGACTGCAGATCCCTGCAAATCCCCACAAATCCCCTTCCTGGACGGCGTGGGCAGCGCTGGAGCAGCTGCTGTGGCTCCTGACCCCCCAAACATTCCCTGTGCTCTGGGACAGCAGGATGGAGGGAAGTTCAGGAAGTGTCCATTGGGAAGGAGCTAGGAAGGAGTTTATTCAGGAAAGAAAAGGGGAAGGTGCTGCCAGGACAGATCCGGGAGCCTGCACAGCCCACGGAGCTGTGGGAAGGGAGTGGGCTGCCCCCAGGTATAGGGATTAATCCCAGGAAAACCAGGAGCTGCTGGCACAGGCTTTCCCTGGGGAAAAAGGATTTTCTGATGGGTCACGGCCCTTAGGGAATGAGCTGGGATGGGGCTGGGATTGGGCAGGACACTCCCAGCCTGATGCCAACCACCGGATCATGGAATGGGACATCTTCCATGGGACACCTTGCGGGGGAGACAATGAGAAAGGACTGTGGGAAGCTGGGTGTCATGGAAAAATCCCTTGGGAGAATGCAGCAGCTGTGCCCACGCCATCCTACCATAATCCAGACGTGGAAGGAGATGCTGAGCGCCAGGTAGGCTGCGGAGAGCAGGATGGTTCCCTTGAATTTATGGAAGAGGAGGTTGACCAACCCCGCCTGGAAAACGTAGGTGTTGAAGAACATGAGGAAGACGATGATGACGTTGAAGACGATGGCGAGGTCCTGGATGCTGCCGGGAGAACAGAGGGATTGTGGGCTCCTGGGTCTCCTGGATCTGCTGCCCCACCTTGCCCGTACTCACATGAAGAGGACGAGCTGCACGGCCGGAGCCGTGCGCAGCAGCTCCGAGAAGGAATTCACGAAGAGGTCGTAGGAAAGCAGCAGGAACTGCAGGAACAGCACGAGGCTGTAGTTGCTGGGCTGGAGCATTCTCCTTCCTGAGGCTTGGAGCCCTCAGCCCCAGCATTCCCAACAGATCATGGCACTGGGGGGGCTCAGCAGGGCCTCTCCCGGCATCCCAAACCTGGAGGGGGAACACGGGGATTGGGATGGATCCCAGAAACCAGGAAAACCCAATGAGCTGTGTCCTCTCTCTCCTCTGGTGTCTTCCTTCCCCCTAAAATCCACTCCCCATCCCCATGTGAGGAAATCCAGGGATGAGGGAGACGTGCAGTCCCAAGAAGCAGTGTCCAAGCAGGTTATTCCTGGCTGTTCCCAGCTCCATGGGCAATTCTGAGCAGGTTTGGGCATGTCCCACTCTGGGCCCAGGGAGAGAAGTGAGGAGAGACAGACGGGAATTTTTGGACACTGGAGCAGGTACAGTCCATGTGGGACACATATCCCATGGGAAAAGCCCCCTCAGGGATCATCCTGGCTGGAGAGGGACGGAGGGGACAGAGATCTCCCGTGTCCTGGCAGGACAAGGGCTGTGCTGGGGGCTGAATTCTCTGAGGGGCAGACATGGTGACAGACAGGGGTAAAGGGGCTGGAAAAGGACGGAAAGTGGCTGGAAATGCGGGGGAAGGAAGACTGGACATGGGAGCGAGAAACTGATGGACATGAGGAGGGAAAGAGATGGATATGGGGATTAAGAAATCACTCTCTGCCCCTCCAGAGCCCGCGTCACTCCGCCCCTTCTCACAGATACCACTGTGGATCCCCCAGGCCCCCTCTCGCCGCCCTCTCCCGCAGTTCTTGGCCCCCTCCCCGCTCCGGGGTCCGCTCCCCCGATACGCCCAAACCCCCCTGAGTGCCGGGGGTCCCGGTCCCGGGGGTCCCGCTGCCCCTGCCGTGCCCCCGCCGTGCCCCCGCCCCAGGCGCTCACCCGCCGCCATCTTGGTCCCCATGGAAACGGCCGCCAGAGCCGGAAGTGAAGGGGGAAGTGGCGGCTGGAGGCCCCTCGGGGCCGCTCTGGCCGCCGCTCCCCTCTGTGGTAGTACATTGGGGTGGGCGGGAAAACCATAGAGATGAGCAGGCAGAGCGGCGCTCGCCAAGATGGCGGCGCCCAGTGACGAGGAGGGGGCGGTGGGGTCCAGGTACAGCCCCGGGGTTGGAGCGCTGGTGGGCGGCTCCGGGGTTGGGAGGGGCCGAGGGACCGCGTGGTCTGGGTTTTGGGTGGTGTCAGGGCCTGGCGATTTGTTCCAGGTCCAGGGGAGCCGCAGGTTTGGGGGGGGGGGGGGGGGGCTGTGGAGCCACGTGTTCCCAGATTTCGGGGAGCCATGGCACCGAGTAGCCCAGATTTGGGAAATCCGTGAGTCTCTGTGTCCCAGATTTTAGAGAACCATAGGGCCGCGTATCTCCACGCCTTTCCTGTCTCTCCGTCCCGTGAGGCAGCTGATTTGAGGGTGTCGGGACAGCCCCCGTCCCCGGAGGGGACAGAAATACCCATTTCTGGGGGCACATGTAAATCACATGCAAATGAGAGCGATCGGGCTCCTGCCAGGGGGACCGTGACAGCTGACACCAAGAGCTCCTCGCGGCCATTCCCTGGGGTGCCGTGCCCTGCTCTGCATGTCCTGTTCCATCCCTGGCCTCCTTCCCAGTCCAGGGCACAGCTGGACTCTGGTCACCCCCTCAGGGCTCCCAGTTCCCCTTTCCGCGGTTCCTCCTGGCGATGTCGGAGAGCCCCAAGAGTCACCTCAATCATCCCCAGGCACCACCATCCCGGATCCATCCCTGCCACCATTCCCAGGCCGGGAAGCAGCTGGGCCACCATCCATGGCTGGGAAGCAGCTCCATCCCTGTCACCTTCCCCAGGCTGGGGAACAGCGGCCCCCCCACACTCTTTGGGGCTCCCAGTTCCCCTTTCCGTGGCTCCTCCCTGGGACCGCATCCGGAGCCTGAGCCGGCTCCTCGCTCGCCCACAGGTGCCACCACCGCGCCACGGCCATGCTGGACGTGCCCTTCCTGCCCTTCTGTGCCTTCCTGGGAACGCTGGGATTGCTCTGCGTGGCCATGGTGGGCACCTGGTGCCAGCACTGGCGCGGGGGCTTTTCCCTGGACGGCAGCTCCCGGACATTCAACTGGCACCCGGTGCTGATGGTGACAGGATTGGTGGTGCTCTACGGCGCAGGTGAGCAAAGGGAGCGCGGGGATCCCGGCACGGCTCCTTCCTGATGTTTTTTTCCCCCTCACAGCTGCCCTGGTTTACCGCATTCCCAACACGTGGAGCGGCCCCAAGCTTCCCTGGAAGGTGCTGCACGGCAGCTTGGCTTTGGGAGCATTCGTCCTGACCGTGCTGGGGCTGGCGGCCGTGTTCTGCTTCCATAATTCCCAAGGGACGCCCAACATGTACTCGCTGCACAGCTGGATGGGGCTGGGAACTGTCCTGCTCTTCTCCTGCCAGGTGGGAATCCCTCCTGGATCCCCCCCTCCCTCCAGCATACCGAGTTTTCCACCCTCACCTTCTCTTCCCACAGTGGGCAGCAGGTTTTGGAGCATTCCTGCTTCCCTGGGCTCCCACCTGGCTCCGGGCACTCTACAAGCCCATCCATGTTTTCTTCGGCTCCACCATCCTCATGTTGTCCATGGCTTCCTGCGTGTCCGGAATCAACGAGAAGCTTTTCTTCAGCCTGTGAGAGTTGGGGGGGAGGGGCTTGGGAAGATCCCTCACAGGGATGGGGGGGCTCAGGATGTGGATTGGGGCTGGATTTGGGAGTGACCAGCCCAGAGCAAAGGGAACTGAGCACTTCCTCAGGTGTGTGGTTCCCTGCACAGTTCTCTGCAAGGTTTGAGGGGGGGCTCCGGAACATCCAGAACATTCCCAGCCTCTGTTCCCTGCTCCAGGAAGAACGGGACCATGGCGTACAAGCTCCTGCCGGCTGAGGCCGTGTTTGCCAACACCCTGGGGCTCCTCATCCTCATTTTTGGAGTGCTGGTGGTGGCTGCCCTGGCCAGGCCCAGCTGGAAGCGCCCAGATTCCGACTCCCCGGACTCCCGGCAGGTACAGGACACACTGGGTGGATTTGGGAGGCCGAACCGGGAATCTGCCCCCCAGCACAGTCCCAAGGGTGGGGGAAGGATTGAGGGATCCCGGCTCATCCCTGTCTCCCACAGCCTCTGCTCTCTGCCGAGCGCTGATCCCAAGGATCTCCCAGCACTCCCAAGCTGCATCCTTGTGCCTCCACGTGCCAGCTCCTGCCTGGATCCCAGGCCATGCCAAACCCCAGTGCTTGCCAGTGCTGTCCCTCAACGCCACAGCTGGAGCTGCCAGAGCCTCGCTGGGACAAAGAGGAGCATCCGTACCACTCCCACTCCAGAGGGTCCGGCTCAGGCTGGAGCCACTCAGGGACCTCACGGACATGGAATAAAACATTGGCTTCTGCAGGGCTCCAGCACTCAAATCCCTGGGGACAAGGGAGGGCCTGGGAGCTGGGGTAGGAGAGGTGGGAGCTTGGGAGTAGGTCCTTGCCAAGCCAAGCTGTCCCTTCCCAGGGCTTGTCCTCGCTGGCTCCCTGGAGACATGGGACAGCTCCCCGTGGTCACCCCACGGGATTTGGGATCATGCTCTGCCCTGTCCCCGCTTCTCCTTTGCCCCTTTCCCAGAATTGCCCCCAGACCCTGTGCCCAGAGCCATGTGAGCTCTGTGGTTTCCCCTCCACACGCTGGGTTTCCTTCCTCCCCCAGTCACAGGATCCCTGTTCCCCTCTTCCTTCCCAGCCTGGAGCAACGGGGGGCACCCCCACACCCCCAAATTTCACCATCCCATCCCTCCAAGCTAGCATGGGGGACATAGAGGATTACTGGGGGCCACATCCTAAGGTTTATTGGGAAAGACATCCTTGAAGGAACAGGGGAGATTATTGGGATACACCTCCCTGTCACATGGGGGGGACACAAGGGTTTATTGGGAAACACGTCTCTATCACTACAAGGGGACACAGATTTTTGGGGATACACATCCCTGTTATTACTGGGGGGTGCCCAGGGGGTCCCGCAGTCCCTCCAGCACCGCTCCCAGCACTGCTGCCACTGCCACAGCCCCGGGATCAGGCTGCTCCAGCCGGGATGAACGGATGTAGCTGGCTCTGCCTGCCCCAGCCTCCATGTGCCTGGTGGCCTCCGCCGCCGCCTCTGCGCTCTGCCCGGGAAAACAGGGTGTTTTCCAGGATAACAGCAGGGATTCCCATCCAATTCTCCCACCATCCCAGCTCCCAGTTCTCCATACCTGGACAGCTGCCGCCAGCACTTGGAGCGGGTCGGCGCCAGGATTGCGCAGGGAATGCAGAGCCTGTGCGGCTGCAAACAGCGAATCCAGCTGCGAAAAGTGGGAATTAGTCTGGGAGGCCAGGTGGGAACTCCCTGGCATCCTCCTGGAAGCCTTCCTGGCTCCTGGGCCCTCCCAGCACTCACCATTGTCCGGTCTCCTGGCGCGGCTCCTCCGTACCTGTGTGGGAGGCAGGGAAATTCAGGGGGGATTGGGATTCCCATGGGGCACCGGGATTCCACAGCCCCTGGCACTGACCTCTGCATGGCCTCAATCCCGGCGTCCATGGCATCAGCCCACGCCGGGGAACCGTTGCGGTCACGCAGGCTCCGGGCAGCCGCCGTCAGGAAGAGCCCGTAGAGCTTTGGGAATACCATCAATCCCATGCTGGAAACACGGCCAGGTGTGTTCCCCCATTCCCATTTCCATTTCCATTCCCACTCACCACTCCGGAGGAGCCTCCCATCTGCTCCAGCAGCACATCAGCCAGGGCGGAGAGCAGCTGGGCGGGGGCAGCCGGAGGTGGTCGGGAGCGCATCCATTCCTGGATGGCTGTGGGAATGGTAGGGACAACGGGATGGGGGTGGTCCTGCAATCCCCTGTCCCCCGTGGGGACAAGCAGGGACAGCCCTCAATTCCATAGAAGCTACCACTGGATGCAGAGTCATTCCAGGATACAATTACAGGAAGGGACACCCCAGGTTTCCTTAGTCCCAAGAAGGGATGACCTGGGGAGCTCCCTGCTCCTGGGAGGTGCCATTGGGGGAGCATTCCCCACAACTCCCTGGATAATGGTCCCCACACCCACCTTGGGCTGCCTGGGCGTGGGTGTGGCCGCAGTCCCCGTCACCCGCTCCCCGATCCAGCTCGTTGAGCTTATCCCGTATATCCAGCAAGGTGCTGCACACCCGCTGCAGGACCCGCTCCACCCGCGCCGTGCTGGGCCCTGCGGAGAGAAGGTGCATCCCTGCACATTCCCGAGGGAAACTGAGGCACGGAGGGGTATGACACGGGATGGAAGCCCTGTACCAATTCCAGTCTCATCCTGCAGCTTCCTGGGTGCCTCTTTCGGTGCTGGCACCTCCTCCCTCCGGGTGGTTGCCGGTCCCGCGAGAATGTTGGGCCACGCCACGGCCATGGTCTTGGCATCTGGAGAAGCCAGAGGTGTCTGATGGCTCAGGATCCCATTGGATCCTCACTGGCACACCCAGGAGCCAGGAATTCCACCCCCAGACATCCCACTGACCTTGTGTCCCATCACCCAGTATGTGGAAACCACTGTGCCCCAGTCCCAGGCCACATTCCCACCGGGAACTCACCAATCAACCTGACCAGCTCCTCATCCACCATCATGAGGGTGAGGGAGACTCCAGCCATTTCCATCGCCGTCATGAAGGATCCCACCATGGCCCGGGCGATGCGGAGCCCTCTGTTCTCTGCGGGATCCGGGATTGAGACAGGGTCATTCCAGAGCGCCTGGAGCCAGGGAATGGGATCCCAAGCTCCCCTCTGCACTCACCCAGGCAGCGCACAGCAGCTCCAGCCACAATTCCCAGCTCCAGGCAGGACAATCCACCCAGGTTGTTCACCACGAGCACCACAGAGGATCCTGCAGGATGGGGGACAGACAGGGTGAGACTGGGATCCAGGGGATTTGGAGGAGCACAGAGGGTCCTGGGGAGCTCACCAGGAGTCAGGGACAGGTGGGAAGCATTGGATGGATCCGTCATGTGCTTCAGCATCGTCTCCACAGCCTTATCTGCCGGCAGCACCTGGAGGACACACGGAGGAGGGGAAGAGCAGAGTAGGGAGGTCTGGGAATAGGCAGATCTGGGAATGGGGAGGATGCAGCAGAATTTCCTCCTCACCTTCATCCTGCGCACTCCAGCCTCGCCGTGGATCCCTATGGAGATGGGGCCGTGTCACATCCCAGCCCTGGTGACGCCTCCCTGGGGGGGCAGGGACATTCGGACCCTCCAGGGACCCCAGAGGGACACCAAGGGGCCGCTCCTCACCCAGCCCCAGCTCCATCTCGTCCTCAGCCAGCTGGAACGAGAGCTTGGATCCTGGGATGCTGCAGGGAGATAGGCTGAGACCCAGGGTACCTGTGCAGGTGGGAATGTTCTCTTAAAACTGGGGGGATTTTTGGGATTCAGGGCTGGGGGACACAGGACAGCATTCCCATGAGATAACACAACGCACCCATGACTTTGGCAGTCACCGTCACCTTCTTCTCGATCTCATCCAAGCTCGCTCCCGCCTCGGCCAGAGCTCCCGCCACCTGTCCCGGGCAGAGCGGGTGAGCGACCCCCCAGAATTCCCCAAATCCCCATAAAGGGTCCCAGCAGAACCTTGTGGATGAGGATGGTGCCACAGATCCCGCGGCGCCCGGCTTTCCCTGGCGTGGTGAAGGCGCAGTCGTCGCCCACCACCACCATGCGCACGTCGGCCCCCTCAGCCCGCGCCCGCTCCAGGGCCATCCCGAAATTCAGCCGGTCCCCGGTGTAGTTCATCACGATCAGGAGGATTCCGGCTGCAGGATGGATGTAGAGACAACGGGAACGATGCAGCACTGGAGGGAGGAACCCCAGAATTCCACCCCGCTGTGTTCCCAACCTGCTCCGGCCTGTGCCACGGCCCGGATGGCTGCCAGGATACTGCCCACGGACGGGGATGCAAACATGGCTCCGGCCACCACTCCAGTCAGCATTCCCTTCCCCACGTAGCCTGTGGAGAGGGAAGGAGGCTCGTCACCGTGTCCGTGGGTGGAGGGTACAGGTGGGACAGGGGGGTCTCACCTGCGTGGGCGGGCTCGTGGCCGGAGCCCCCCCCGGACAGCAGGGCCACACGGCCACGGATGGCCTGCAGGTCATGCCGAAGGACCACCCGGTGTCCCTGGAGCAGCCGGAGCCCGGAATTGCAGGCCACCAGCCCGGCCAGAGCGTCATCGGCACAGCCGGACACCGTTGTCACCAGTTTTTTGGGAACCTGTGGGGAAAATGGGGAGCAGTGGCATGGGAAAAGGAGGAATGCCAACCCCACAGGAATGCCAACACCCCTGCTCCAGGCTCACCTCCATGGGAGCGGAGTGCAGCACTCGGATCCGAAGATGGAATCTGTCCGGAAAGAGGGCAAGGTCCAGTCTGAAATGGACAGCGGTCCGGAGAGTGGGGGCTGGGAAGGGGGCGGGATGGGATGGTGTCTGGTGTGATGGTGATGCTATGGGGAGTGTCTGGTGGGAATGGGGCTGGCATTGGAGTTGTCCCCAGACAGGGACACCTCCCCAGGCCGGGAGCTCCTTTTGGGATGAGGCGCCAGGATGGGATAACCTCTAAACAGGGACCCCTTTTTGGGATGACAGAGGACAGTGATGGCTCTCCCATCAAAGAGGGACCACCTTTTGAGGTGGGAAATCAGGATGGGACCACGCCCAAACAGAGACCCCCTTTTTTTTGTGATGGGGGGACTCCCACGTTCAGGGATCTCCTCTCAGTGCAGGCCCTGGATGGATCCACACTCCCCCCTCACAGCGGGGACCCCTACCCAAGGTTTCGGGGGCCACAGAGCTGCACCCTCCCATGTGGGGCCCTCCCTTCGGGATACGGCTTGGGATCAGGGTGGGATCAGCGCGGGTCCCGCGGGTTCTGGGGGAGACCCCCCGCGCATCCCCCTCCACACCTGCCCTCTGCGGGGTCCTCCAGCCGCCCTTCTCGGCTGCTCTTCACGGTCCTCCCAGCGGGCTAGAGCGCCTCCTCTCGTCTGCTCTCCGCGGTCCTCCCAGCCGGCTAGAGCGGCTCCTCTCGTCTGCTCCCTCATGTCCTCCCAGCGGGCTAGAGCGGCCCAGTGTAACCACTTCCCGGAAGTGGCGGCGACGGCGGCGGAGAGGCCGCGCTCTCCGTTCCCCCCCGGTTTCCCCCGCGCCCCCCCCGGGACCTCCCGGTTCCCCCAGCATGTCCTACAACTACGTGGTGACGGCGCAGAAGCCGACGGCCGTCAATGGCTGCGTCACCGGTACCGCGGGGCGGGGGGGGGACGGGAGCACCCTGTTTAGGAGAGCGTGGGAGGGCGATTATGGGGTACTGGGGGGCTGGGGGTACGGGGAACACGGCGGGATGGAGGTGCCGGGGGGCGCTGGGGGTCCCGGGGGGTTTTTAGGGCACCGAGAAGGGATTGGGAGTACCGGGAGGTTTTTGGGGTTCACGAGTGTGTTTTGGAGTACGAGGGGATTTGGGGGTACCGGTGATTTAGGTTTACCGGAGGGTTTTGGGGTACCGGAGGGTTTGGGGATACTGAGGGATTTTGGGGTAGAGGAAGGATCGAAGTGCTCCTGAAATCCACAACAGGAGTGAGAGAAAGTGGGATCTGGGGAAACTACGGGAGCCCCAAGAGCCCCGGGAGTGCTGGGCGTGGGTGGGAAGAGACCCCAGGAATGAGGATTCCTGAGGAAAGAGAGTGAGAACATTTCTGCAGAAAAACAAGGAGGGCAGGCTGAGGGAAAGCAGCTGCTGAGAGCGTTTAGCACTGTGGAAGGAAGCTGCTGGGATTTTGGGATGCTCCAGGGAGGCTGTGGAAGTGCAGCCTGGCACCCCGATGTACCAGCTGATCCCTCCTCTGGGATTCCTTCCCTCTTTTCCCAGGACACTTCACCTCTGCGGAGGACCTGAACCTGCTGATTGCCAAAAACACCCGGCTGGAGATTTACGTCGTGACAGCCGAGGGGCTCCGGCCCGTCAAGGAAGTGGGAATGTACGGAAAAACCGCCGTCATGGAGCTCTTCCGCCCCAAGGTGGGCGCTGGCAGAGCAGGGATGGAGCTGTGCCCACCTGGGCGGGGTGGGATGGGAATGTCCGCCCCTGGAATTTGCATTGACCGGGTTTTTTCGGGCAGGGGGAGAGCAAGGATTTGCTGTTCATCCTGACGGCCAAGTACAACGCCTGCATCCTGGAATACAAGCAGAACGGGGATAGCATCGACATCATCACCCGTGCCCATGGAAACGTGCAGGTGAGGGGGAATGCAGCACCTGGGATGGGAATTCCCATCCCTAGGGATGGTTTTGCCTTCCTGGTGCAGCAGGGTGTTGGACTTCTGTTGTTCTGTTGGTGGTTCCTTGCCGGCTGCTGGATCTGGGATGGGTCTCAGGATGTTTCCAGAGTTAGTCTAGGTCTCTGGAAGGATTCGTGGAATTCTGGGAATGGGTTGGAAAAGAGACCTTAAAGCTCATCCAGTTCCCTTCTGTGGGCAGGGACACCTTGTGCTATCCTTGGTTGCTCCAAGCCCCATCCAGCCTGGCTGGAACATTTCCAGGGATGGGGCAGCCACAATTTTTCTGGGAAATCCATCCCAGGGCCTCATTACCCTCACAGAAAAGGATTTCTTCCTGATATCTAAACCAGCACATGGAATCCTGGAATGGTGTGGAATGGACAGGACTTACAGATCATCTCATTCCACCCCGTGCCGTGGACACCTTCCACTAGACCAGGGTGCTCCAAGTTGTGTCCCTATGGATTCAACTATATTCTTGGGAGACCTTGTGGAAATAAATTACATTTAAGGAAAGTTAAAACCTAAACTCCTTGTGAGGCCGAATTTTCCCTGGGAAATGAGTCCTGTGGGAATTTGTGGTGAAGCTGTGTGGTGTGGGAGCTCTGCCAGGTGTGGCAGTTGGAAAGTCATCTCCTCCTTAGGCACGGTGGCTTCCCAGCTGGAATTCTCAAGCCTGTTGGGAAGTGTGCAAGGAGCCATTCCTCACCTAGGGGCTGGCATCTAATTCCTGTCCCTGTATTTCAGGAATATTGTCCTGGCACTAATCACCTTTTTCTTTCCCCTCTCTCTGGAATTGTCCCTCAGGATCGCATCGGGCGCCCCTCGGAGACTGGGATCATCGGGATCATCGATCCCGAGTGCCGGATGATCGGGCTGCGGCTCTATGATGGCCTCTTCAAGGTCATCCCCCTGGATCGGGATAACAAGGAACTAAAGGCCTTCAACATCCGCCTGGAAGAGCTCCAGGTCATCGACGTGAAATTCCTTTACGGCTGCCAAGCTCCCACCATCTGCTTCGTCTACCAGGTGCCTGCTTATCCATGGATGACCCAGGTGGAGCCAAGGGCTCCCAAGGTTTTCCAAAGGCTTTTTGGAAGGCAGAATGAGGGATGATTCCAACTCCTCCAGGTCCATGTTCCTCCATGCTGCCTTTTTCCAATTCTGGGAGGGAGGAAGCAACGCTTTCCCACAGGATTCCTGGGCAGCTCTGCCTTGGATGGGAATTTTCCTTGTTATACCCACAGGAGGAGTTTAGGGATCTTTCCAGCAAGATCCACAAACAATTGTTTCCCATAGCGAGACTTGAGCCTTTCCTTAAAAAACAAGGCAGTGGCCTGCTTGGTATTTTTGGTAAGTGATTCCAGATGTGTAAAGAGGATTCATAACCTCTCCCATCACCTGGCTCCTTATGGAACGAGCATTCCAGGTCTTCTCTGGATGCTGTTTTGATCCAAAGAGCCTTTGCTGTTTTGACTGAGCAAGGAATTAGCTTTCCTTTGTTAAATTCCCAGCTATCCCGAGCTTAGCTGAAATCCCATGCCAGCAGTGGCTCCATTATTCCTTGTCTGGGCACTGCTGGATCCCTCCAAACTTCCTGAAGGGAGGAAACCACTTTGTCACCACATACCTGGAGTCTGGGGGAACAGTTGGAAAAGTGCTTTTCCAACTTTAGGGTGCCACGACCTCTGTCAAAACAACTTGAACCCTTGGAGCAGGAGCAGGATGTCAGTTCTCAATCATAAACCTCTGGATTGTTTTAATCCCTGCCTATGGAGAAGAGAATGTTCCCTAGCTGTTTCCTTGATTCTTTCTCCATTTATTACCCATTATCCCAGGACTTGGTCTGAATAGGATTGTAGCGGCTGGGATAATTTTTGGGAAGTTCTGAAACTACAGGGAAATATGATAAAACCCCCTGAATTCCTGAATGTTTGCAAGAGCTGGAGGAGGGGGTGATACTCCATTATGCCACTTGTTCCCAAGTTGTCAGAGGAGCACAAATTCCAGAATATCAGTTGTAAAACAATGGAAAAATACTTTTCAGTCTTTTCCAGCACAGAGATTTCCTCAGGGGGAAATTATATATGGAAAAATTTGGGAGAATGGTGGCATGTGGATGTGGGGGAGGACAAGGAGGTGGGAGGCCTCAGAAGCTCCCTGGAATGGTGTTTTTGCAGGAGGTGAGGTGGAATCTCCTCACTTCTGGAATCTCATCCACTTTTGCTTCTCTTCCAGGATCCCCAGGGCCGCCACGTGAAGACGTATGAGGTGTCCCTGCGGGAGAAGGAATTCAACAAAGGCCCTTGGAAGCAGGAAAATGTGGAGGCCGAAGCCTCCATGGTCATTGCAGGTTGGGCCTTGTTTGTAAAAGATCTTGCCATGTTTTTCCAGGCTGCATGGCTCCTTTTTTCCAGGCAGGTTGTCTCATGTTTGTTGCGCGTCCCGCAGTGCCGGAGCCCTTCGGGGGTGCCATTATCATCGGGCAGGAATCCATCACCTACCACAATGGGGATAAATATCTGGCTATCGCTCCTCCCATCATCAAGGTGAGGGGATCCAGGGCTGCATCCCAAAAAAATCCCTCCTTTCCCAGGCCTTCCAGCCAGGAATTCAAACCCCTGTTGTCCCAGGTGTGGTCTAACAGTGCCACTTACTTGGACTTCCTGAGGTTTGGCTTCATGGTCATTGTTTTTGGGGGCCGAGGGACATCCATGATCCCTGTGTGCCTCCTCTTTCTGTAGAGCTCTTGGAATTTTGTTTGGGCCCCAGGGAATGGGATTAATTAGGAATTAGTGCATGGTCTGGGCACAGTTCCAGGGCAGAGCCTGGCTTCATTTCAGGCAGTGGAAAACATGGATGAGCCCCTTGGAGACTTGTTAAGAGGAGAAAAGGCTTAAAGATTTCGGGACAGCAATTGGACTTGTGGGTTTTGTGGGAATAACAGGCCACTTCCCACATTTAATCAGAGGAGGAAGCTCCAGTGGCATGGCTGAGGTGCTGCTCCGAGCTGAAAGAAGGCTGGAATTGCCATCCAAAGGTCCTTTTAAGATGGAAATAAGGACAGGCTAGAAACCTTGGAGCAAGAAATGGGAATATTGGTGCCTGAAGGTCTCAGTCTACTCCTGGAGCTCTGGAATGGGTGGGATACTGGAGCTGGGAACGCGTCACCTGCACAGACCTTTTGGGGACCGGTTTGGGGCTGTTCCAGTGGAATCCTAGAATTCCCTGCTTTCCCTGCAGCAAAGCACCATTGTGTGCCACAACCGCGTGGATCCCAACGGATCGCGGTATTTGCTGGGAGACATGGAAGGGCGACTCTTTATGCTGCTCCTGGAGAAGGAGGAACAGATGGATGGCACTGTCACCTTGAAGGATCTGCGTGTGGAGCTGCTGGGAGAGGTAGGAATCACCTGGGCCATCCCTGGCATTTGCCTGGGATTCTCCCAAGGAGAATCCATTCAGGAATGAGTGGGAATTTTGGGAGCTGGAGGTGTTGATGCTTTACATTTGTCACAGCCCTGAACTGTTGGGAAAATTCCCTGTGGGCACTTAAACTTATACCTCTTTCCCATTTTTTTTTCCTGGTACTTGTACTGGGAGGAGCATGGACTCTGTGGGGTTTATGAAGGGATTAAATCCCCTTCCCATGCCCAGGGTTTTTCTGTTGGATAACAGCTTAGTGGTGGAAGGCGTATGTGTGTGTGCCAGGACCTTTCCATGCCACTGGTGGGTCACCTGCCTCTTCCCGTTTCCCAGACATCCATTGCCGAGTGCCTGACCTACCTGGATAATGGAGTGGTGTTTGTTGGCTCCAGGCTTGGAGATTCCCAGCTCGTGAAGGTACGTGGCAGCTCCTGGTTGTGTGCTCCCACAGGACTCAATTTCCATCAAAGTCTGGAGGTGTGGATACATTTTCCTATCTTCTCCTTGCCTGCCCTTTCCCTGTCCTGCCTCTGGAAAGACAAAAATTGATTCCAGTATTTATTCCCAGCTCAACGTGGACAGCAACGAGCAGGGATCCTACGTGGTGGCCATGGAGACCTTCACCAACCTCGGGCCCATTGTGGACATGTGCGTGGTGGACCTGGAGAGGCAAGGCCAAGGCCAGGTAACATTCCTGCTTTTCCCTCCTCACTCCTGGGAATTTTTGGCTGAGTGTGTCAGTAAAATCATAGAATGCCAGAATGGTTTGGGTTGGAAGAGACCTTAAGGATCATCTCATTCCGTGGGCAGGGACACCTTCCACTAGACCAGGTTGCTCTAAGCCCTGTCCAGCCTGGCCTTGGTGGATCTTTCAGGTCCCTTCCATTCCAGGATTCCATGATTCAAGAATGGCTTCCCCATTTCCATGAGAAATGGGACCTCCCAGAGAAGAGTGGGAGAGCTTCCCAGCCACAGCTGGTAATGTCCATCTGCTTTTCCTCCAGCTGGTCACCTGCTCTGGGGCCTTCAAAGAGGGATCGCTACGGATCATCCGGAATGGCATCGGGATCCATGAACATGCCAGCATTGACCTGCCAGGAATTAAAGGTGTGGGAGGTGTTCCACAGCCTGAGGGGGGACATGGTGGGCACAGATGAGGTTGAGATGTGGAATTGTGAGGAACTGTGACCCCCTTGTTGCAGGATTGTGGCCACTGAGGTCAGATCCGCACCGGGAGACGGACAACACCTTGGTGCTGTCATTTGTTGGCCAGACCAGGTAAAGGTGGGATGAGCTGATCCAGGCTCTCAGCCCCATGTTGGAGCAGGAATTAACGGGAATTCCCTTCCCTGCTCAGGGTGCTGATGTTGAACGGAGAGGAAGTAGAAGAGACAGAGCTCACAGGATTTGTGGATGACCAGCAGACGTTCTTCTGTGGCAACGTGGCGCATCAGCAGCTGATCCAGGTAAATCCAGCATGAGGAAAACATGGATATGGTCTCCTGGTGCCATATGGATTGTGGCATATCCAGGACAGAGGTTGGAGTGCTTCCCTGAGTTGATGGGATCAGCAAACAGGATTCTGGATTCATGTTTCTAAGGGATATGGAAAGAGGGAGGTTCTTTCTGTGCCACCTACCTTGCAAACACTGTTTTCCGTGATTTTTCCTGTCTATCTTCCCAGATCACGTCTGCATCGGTGCGACTGGTCAGCCAGGAGCCCAAATCCCTGGTGAGCGAGTGG
The DNA here is from genome assembly GCF_026979565.1 of Vidua chalybeata. Classification (NCBI taxonomy): domain Eukaryota; kingdom Metazoa; phylum Chordata; class Aves; order Passeriformes; family Viduidae; genus Vidua; species Vidua chalybeata. Next base: position 55,823,237 of record NC_071535.1, on the reverse strand, counting down.
AAAGAGCCCAATGGGAAGAACATCAGCGTCGCTTCCTGCAACAGCAACCAGGTGGTGGTGGCCGTGGGAAGAGCCTTGTACTACCTGGAAATCCGGCCCCAGGAGCTCCGGCAGATCAGGTGAGCCCACATCCTGAGGGCTCTTGGGATGCTGGGATTTGGGATCCTGACGGACACCTGTCCTCCCTTCTTCCTCCCAGCTGCACGGAGATGGAGCACGAGGTGGCCTGCCTGGACATCACCCCCCTGGGAGACTCCAACGGGATGTCCCCGCTCTGTGCCATCGGGCTCTGGACTGACATCTCTGCCCGCATCCTGAAGCTCCCGTCCTTCGAGCTGCTGCACAAGGAGATGCTGGGAGGAGGTAGGAGCCTCCCAAGAGTGGCAGTGGTCGTTGTCCATGTCCTGAGTGACCTCATCCATCCCTTTCCCTGCTTCCCACAGAGATTATCCCTCGCTCCATCCTGATGACGACCTTTGAGAGCAGCCACTACCTCCTGTGTGCCCTGGGGGATGGAGCTCTCTTCTACTTTGGCCTCAGCCTTGAGACAGGTGACCTTTTCCCTTCCTTTCCAGTTTTTTGGGAAAGATCCTCCTTGCTTTCTCAGCCTCATGCTCAGGTGGGATTGGCTGTGGGCTGGGGAATTTCTACAGTACACTGGAGGAAGGAGATGGATTCTTAAATCTGGCGTGCACTTACCCGCAATCCTTTTTTCCCTGAGGTGCTGTGGCATATCCCAATCCCTTTTCCCTTTGAATCCAGGCTTGCTGAGTGACAGGAAGAAGGTGACCCTGGGCACACAGCCCACGGTGCTGAGGACATTCCGCTCCTTGTCCACCACCAACGTATTCGCCTGCTCCGACCGCCCCACCGTCATCTACAGCAGCAACCACAAGCTGGTCTTCTCCAACGTCAACCTCAAGGAGGTCAACTACATGTGCCCCCTCAATTCCGACGGATATCCTGACAGGTGAGCCCACCACGAGTTCCTGATCCTAAGGGATATGGAGGAGAGGGAGGTTCTTGCTGTTTCATCCAGTTTTCCATGATTTTTTTCCCCACAAGTTTGGCCTTGGCCAACAACAGCACCCTGACCATTGGCACCATTGATGAGATCCAGAAGCTGCACATCCGCACTGTTCCCCTCTATGAGTCACCCAGGTGAGGATTCCTGGGATCTGGGTGCTCTGCTGCACAGGACAAGGGTTGGGGTGATGTTGCCATCACAGGAGCAAACAGACAGTTCTTGTTGCTTCCACAGCTCTTGGAATGGCCTTTCCTGGCTCTCCCACTGACATGGCTCTGTTTATCCCACAGGAAAATCTGCTACCAAGAGGTATCCCAGTGCTTCGGGGTGCTCTCCAGCCGGATCGAGGTGCAGGATGCCAGTGGAGGCACCACGGCGCTCAGACCCAGTGCCAGCACCCAGGTGAGATCCCAGGCTGAGTCATCCCTATGCTGTGGGGATCAGAATTCCTGATCCAGGTTCTCCTTGATGGTCCTCCTTTCCAAAGCTGTGAGTCCAGTCCTGTTCCTCAGCTGGGGAGGAATGGGATGGTGGGATCTCTCCAAGGGGGTGACAGAGCCACTGTTCCACCTGATCCCCTTTATTTTTGGGTGCTGCTCCTTGCATATCCCATACAGGTTTCTGTGTGGCCTCCAAGGTTTTCCTTTTCCCAAGGATCCAGCTCTGGAAGCCACAGATCTGTGTAAACTCAGATTAACATCATCACTCAGCCCTGCAGGAGCAGGGAGTGTGTCCCTTTACTCATTCCTTCCTCCACCTGTACTCCCATCCCTTTTCCTGCTCACTGGCTACCTGAGGCTGTGCAGATATCCCAAGTAGCACCGGGATGTGACGGATTTTCCTGTTTCCCAGGCCTTGTCCAGCAGTGTGAGCACCAGCAAGCTGTTTTCCAGCAGCACAGCTCCGCACGAGACATCCTTCGGAGAGGAGGTGGAAGTGCACAACCTGCTCATCATAGACCAGCACACCTTTGAAGGTACCTGTCCCATCCCAAAATCCAGCTTTTCCCTCCTGGAGAAACCCAAGAGAGCTTCAGCCAAAGCATTTTCTGGGAGGAACATCAGCCATAAGGTTTAGGGAATACCAATTTTTGATGGCACAAGGTGGTGGGGAATAGGGAAGGGAATCTCTAGGATGTGTCTTAAGCTTTCAGTTTAAGGACTTTGGGATCCCAGTTGTTCCTACTTTTCCTGTTTATTTTTTTTTTCCAGTGCTCCATGCTCACCAATTTCTGCAAAATGAGTACGCCCTCAGCCTGGTTTCCTGCAAGCTGGGAAAGGATCCCAACACCTACTTCATTGTGGGCACTGCTATGGTGTATCCTGAGGAAGCAGAGCCCAAGCAGGGCCGGATCGTCGTCTTCCACTACTCCGATGGTAAGAACAAGGTGTTCTCACCTGGAAAAATCCAGCTTTTTTTGGTGGGAGATCAGGGATGAGCTCCTCAAACCCCAGAGAGCTTGTGTCACAGGAGCAGGCAGCTTTTCCCAAGGAATCTGTTGTTGGGGTCTGTAGGCGCTGTGCTCCCTTTCCCCCTGTCTCCTAGAGAAGCCCAGGAATCCCACACCAGCCCTGTATTGTAGGATTTGCTTTCCATGTCACTTGTCCCCCTCAGAGGCAGTTTTTTTAGGAAGCAGAATTCAGGCCAGCTCAGCTGAACCCCCTTGACTTCCCACTCTTTGGATAAACAACCCAAGTAATGCCTGGCTTTATTCCAGGGAAGCTGCAGAGCCTGGCTGAGAAGGAGGTCAAGGGAGCTGTGTATTCCATGGTGGAATTCAATGGGAAGCTGTTAGCCAGCATCAACAGCACGGTAGGCAAGGCTCTGACTTTTTTTTGGGAGTGTACTTGTGGATCTGGATGTCAGCCAGGTGTCCGCTGCAGAACATATCCCAGCTCCCATGTGGAGAATCCCGATCCGTGTCCCATCCCACAGGTCCGCCTGTACGAGTGGACAGCGGAGAAGGAATTGCGCACGGAGTGCAACCACTACAACAACATCATGGCCCTGTACCTGAAAACCAAGGGGGATTTCATCCTGGTGGGAGACCTCATGCGCTCCGTGCTGCTCCTGGCCTACAAACCCATGGAAGGGAATTTCGAGGAGGTACGGAAGTGGTGCCAGGAATCAATTCTGACCGCTCTGGGCACAGGGAATGGTGTTGGAGGGGATAAAAGGAGGAGTTAGGCTTGACTGGATAAGGTTTGACATGGATCCCTGTGGTTTCTGGAGGGATGGATCCCTCAGTTTCTAGGGAACTGGCTGTGGGAAGAGCAGCTGGTGCCTGGTGGGTGGGAGATGCCATCTGGGATGCCTGCTGTCCACTTGGAATGGAGGTTTAAATTGCTGGAGTGGCCTTGGCATAGGCTGCTCCATGATTTCCCAGTATGTTATCCAAGTGCCACTTGGACTAGGACCATCTCCAGGAGTGCCTTTCCTGCTCAGCTGCTTCCTGGAGCAGAGAGGGACATGCTGGATCCCCCCTTGCTCCTGAATACTGGTGTTGGGTGGGATGAGGATGCAGGATCCCAGGCCAGGCCACCTGGACACAGCGTGTCCCTTCTTGACCCCTTCCAGATTGCCCGGGATTTCAATCCAAACTGGATGAGTGCCGTGGAGATCCTGGATGATGATAATTTCTTGGGAGCAGAGAACGCTTTCAATCTGTTCGTGTGCCAAAAGGACAGGTAAACTGGTTGGGATGGATTGGGAATGGGATGGGACAGCACGTGCTGGGAGGGATGGGATGATGGGATGGATCTTCAGGAAAACTGGAGAAGCATTCTCAGCTTTTGGGAGCAAGGGAAAGTTTTGGAGTGCCCCCATTCGGGACTGAGCGGTGTTTGGGATTCCAGCGCGGCCACAACAGATGAGGAGCGGCAGCACCTGCAGGAAGTGGGATTATCCCATCTGGGAGAGTTCGTCAATGTCTTCTGCCATGGATCCCTAGTCATGCAGAACTTGGGAGAGACTTCCACGCCCACCCAGGGATCCGTGCTCTTTGGCACTGTCAATGGAATGATCGGTAAGGAGCAGGGGCTGAGGATTCCCTGCAGAATCCTGGAGTGGTTTGGGTTGAAAAGCTCATCCAGCTCCGCCCCCTGCCACATTCCTATGACCGTTATTCCCGTGCAGGCCTGGTGACATCCCTGTCGGAAAGCTGGTACAACCTGCTCCTGGACATGCAGAACAGGCTCAACAAAGTCATCAAGAGCGTGGGGAAGATTGAGCATTCCTTATATCCTTTAGCATTCCAGCCAGGAGATTGTGCTGGGTAGAGTTTACCAGCTGGAGAGGGTGGGAGTCGGTTTCCATTGCCCTGAGCAATCATGGAACTAAAGATGGGAAATCTCTCTGAGACCACAGAGTCCAACCATTAACCCAGCACTGCCATCCCACCTTTAACCATGTCCAGGGCTGGTGTTATTCCCTGTGGATTTGGCTCCTTGACAGTGGCACCTGGAGATCGTTTCACACCGAACGGAAGACAGAACCAGCCACAGGATTCATCGATGGAGACTTGATTGAGAGTTTCCTGGACATCAGCAGGCCCAAGATGCAGGAAGTGGTGGCAAACCTGCAGGTGAGCTTGGGAATGTAGCCTTGGATCCTTCAAGGATCTTCCTCAGGAATCTAGGCTCTGTAAATAATGGAATTGTAGAGTTATGGAATGGTTTGGGTTGGAAGGGACTTAAAGGCACCTCCCACTAAACCAAGCCTCTCTGGGAAGTGCTAAATCCACACCTTCCTGAATGATCTGGGAATGTTTTTTGGCACCTGCCAATGTCTCCAATGCCTTTTCCTCCCTGTGCAGATCGACGATGGAAGCGGGATGAAGAGGGAAGCCACCGTGGATGACCTGATAAAGATCGTAGAGGAGCTGACCCGGATCCATTAGCAGGACTCAGGATTGTTCCCTACCCCTACCCTCCACATGGAGCAAGGGAATCCTTCCCCAGCTGTGCCCAACACTGGCAGCAGTGGCCAGAGGGGGATGGAATCTCACAGGGGACGCAGCTTGTTAGGAATCTGGGGAGGTGTCAGTCATCTCCTGCTGGGATTTATGAATTCTGCGGAATTGGCTGGGCCCAGAACTGTCCCTTTCCTTGGGTGATCCACTGGGATCTGATGCCCTCGCCTCGATTCCCTTTTCCCTGGTGTCCTTAGATATTTTATTACTTTTTTTGGCTTTTGGTTTTGCTTTTGATCCTGTTTTTTTTTTTTTTTTTACCCTTGTGGTTTTTTGGAAGAGGAATCAAAGCTGGAGGAGCAGCCAAGGCTGGAGCCAAGCAGAATAACTCTCTCTCCATAGGATCCATGCCTTGCTCAGGGAGGGAAGTTCTGGGAAGTTTAAGCTATTGCTGATTTCAGAATTTTACCAAATAAAGTAGTCCAAGAGGAAATATCTGTGTCCTGAGGAATGATGATATCCATGTCCGAGGGTCTGAGATCTTGGGGACACCTGTTTTCCAGGTGCATTTTTCTGGCTTTTCTTGGATTTGTAGGAAATTTTAATTCCTTGCCTGGTAGCCAGTGGCACTGTGAGTGCCTTGAGAGGCAGATTGTAATGGAGTTTTTTGGGAAAGCTGGATTTTCCAGCCTCTGGCTACTCATTAATAGTTCTTGTGGTCTCCCACCTCCTTCACATCTCTCATGGAATTTGGGGGTTATCCTGGATCTTTCCATGTTCTCCCCAGCCTGGATCTCCCCTGTAGCCCTTGGTTAAGTGCCCCCCAAGTCCCATTCCTTACGGGTTTTTCTCAAATCCTTCCCTCCCAGAGACAGCTCGTGCTGGAATCATCCCTGGCTCCCGCTTCCATCCCATATTTCAGAGGACACCACAGGGACAAGGCTATATTTGGACATCTCTTCCGAGAGCTGGGCGAGCAGGCAGTGACCTTGGACTCTGTGCTGCTGCTTTTATTACCTCGGGCTCTGTTTACCTGCCTGGAGCAGCCTGTTCCCAAATTTTGGGAGGCCCAGGGAGAGCCACAGCCTGGATCCTGGAAGCACTCTCCTTTTCCCACCAAAACTGGGGGTGGTGGTGCCAATGCAATGTTGGCACCCTGCTTTTTCTGGGATAAAACCGCTGCTGGCTAGGGCTGGATCATTGTTTATCCACTGCCACTGGAGCTGCCTCCCAGGGATTTGGGATCACATTCCCTTTGGACAGGAGCTTCTCATGGCTGCATTGGGTTCCTAAAAAACTGGCAGGACCCCCCAATACCATGGTTTTTATTTGGAAGGGAGCTGTGTCTTGCCTGGGTGATCCCAACCCTTGGGATCAGGATTTTGTGGGGAGAAAGCCATGCTGGATTGGGAATTTTGGAGGCTGCAGCGTCTTTTGCTCCATTGGATCAATCATTTACCTGCCTCTGACCTTTGCTTCATTCCCTGCCCTGGGATGGGGGCACGGGGCTGGGGGGAATCTGGGGGTCACCAGAGTGGGGTGTACCGCAGCATCCCTCTCCCTCCTGGATGCATCCCACCATCCCGGCTCCACTTGGCCCCTTTCTCCGCCGCGTGGGTCCCCGTGCAGGGCTGGGAAGGCAGCCCAGCGCCTCCAGGAGAAGGAGGAGGAGGAGGAGGAGGGGTGGGGAGAGGCCATGCCGGATCTTTGCCAGATGTGGGAAAGGAGAGAAGGGGGGACGCCTTTCCCGCTGTTTCCCAAACCTAGGGGGGACCCCGTTCCCCGACGCGCAGCCAGGGCAGGAATGACCGGGATGCCACCACTCGCCCCAGCTGAACGGGACAACCTTGGGGTGAACCCGGGCCTCCCGTGTGGGTTTGGGGGGGAGTGGGTGGGTGCCGCTGGCGACCCCCCCCCCCCCCGCTCTCGCAATCCCGCATTGTTCCCGGCTCGGCGGGAGGAGGAGGAGCAGGGCCAAGGGCCAGCGGGAAGGCAGGCGGGAAGGCGGGCGCCGGGACGTGCTGGAGCCGCCTGTCATGTTGGTGGAGCTGCTCTTCCAGGCTGCCTGTGTGTCCCTGTTCCTCTCCAGCGGCCAGAGCAGGGTGTATCCCGCGAGGAAGAAGCCGGCCAGCTTTGCCGTGGAGAGGTAGCTGGATTCCCCCCTTTTCCTTCTTCCTCTTCCATCTACACCTGGGATGGGCAGCCTGCCGAGCTGCGGCTACCCCTGCCTCCAGCTGCAGGAGGGCTTGGCCAGAGGGGTCCCAACCGGAGGAGCTGGCACCCCACAATTCCCTCCCTCTTTCCGGGTCCAGGGGAGCATGACACTGCTCCCTGCATCCCTGTGCTTCTCCCCGCATCCCTGTCCTTCTCCCCACATCCCTGTCTTGCTCCACGTGTCCCTGTCCAGCCGGGGGAGGCTTCTCCTGTCACCACGTGCTGGGATGTTCAGGATGGCTGGGAAGTGCTTGTCCCCTCTCTGTCCCACTTTATCCTACCTTCCTCTGATCCGTGCCATGCTCTGCTTCCCGGTCCATGGGCACATCCTGACCACTCCGGTTGTCCCCCTCTCCTCACATTCCTGGGACCTTTGCTCTGCGCAGGGGGCTCAGGACAGGGTGGCCTCAGGCTCTGGTGTCCCACAGGCGTCGCGTGGGGCCCCACGTCTGCTTCCCAGGCTCCGGCAGCGGATGTTGTCCTGGCTGGATGCTGTCCCCGGGCAGCGGGAAGTGCACCCTGCGTGAGTATGGGGGTCTGGGGGGCTTGTGGGGCACCTGTTCCCATTCCCAGAGCTCCTGTTCCCATTCCCACAGCGCTCTGCTCCTTCGGCTGCGGTGGTGGTTCCTGCATCGCTCCCAACCTTTGCATGTGCCCGGATGGAGAGCAGGGAATCACCTGCCCAGGTACTGAGAGAAGTGGCTATGCCGGATGCCATTCCCTCTCCACACCATAAATCCTAAGGGATGGAGATGGCCACGAACCCGTGGGCACCGTGCCAACCGTCTTCCCTCTCCATGCCACAAATTTCAGGAGATGGAGGTGACTGTGTCTCCTTGTCACCTCTCCCTGGCACTGTCCCCATCCCTGGGAGATCCATGGAGTGGGATGGGAAGCGGGTGGTCCTGGGGTGGCATGGGTACCCCGTGGACGCCATGTCGGTGTTCCAGAACCGCCGGGAACTTGCGGAGAGTACGGCTGCGACCTGTCCTGTAACCACGGCGGCTGCCAGGAGGTCGCCCGCGTGTGTCCTGTTGGCTTCTCCATGGCCGAGACGGCCAACGGCGTCCGCTGCACCGGTGAGTGGAGGTGGTATATCCTGACGGGAGTGGGCATCCCAGTGGTGCCCACACCCCAAATCTGACCGTTCCCTGTGTCCCCCTAGACATCGATGAGTGCCAGAGCGCGGCCTGCGAGGGGACGTGTGTGAACACGGAGGGCGGCTTCGCCTGCGAGTGCGGAGCTGGCCGGGAGCTCTCTGCTGACCGCCGCAGCTGCCGGGGTGCGTGGGGTCCCAGGGGGCGGCTGGGGCTCCCGAGGGATCCTGACCCTCATCCCAACCCCCAGACACGGATGAATGCCAGGCCACGCCGTGCCAGCACCACTGTGAGAACAGCGTGGGCAGCTACCGCTGCTCCTGCCGGCCCGGATACCACCTCCACGGGAATCGGCATTCCTGCGTGGGTGAGCACCAGGATGGGGCTCTTCCCATCAGTCCCGGGGGATGGAGGTGGCCCTGAGACCCTGAGCACTGTGGCACACCCCCTTCCCTCTCCATACCATGAATCCCAAGGGTGGAGGTAGTCACTGAGCCCTGCATGTATAAGCACCAGGCTTAATCCTTATCCCTCTCCATGCCATGAATCCCAAGGGATGCAGGTGGCCATGAGCCTGGGGGCACTGTGCCAGACCCTCTTCCCTCATCATGTCACAAATCCCAAGGGATGGAGGTGTCCATCAGCCCATGACTACAGTGCTGCCACCTCATCCTCCTCCCTGTGTGGGCCCTACTGAGGACACATCCTGGTGCTCTTTCCTGGGCCACATCCCGGGGTGCAGCACCTCCTGCCTCATTCCCTTATCTCACAGATGTGGATGAGTGCCGGCGGCCTGGCACGCGCCGCTCCTGCCAGCACAGCTGCCACAACATTCCCGGCAGCTTCCGCTGCTCCTGCCGCCCTGGATACCGGCTCAGCACGGACAGGGTGTCCTGCGAAGGTATCTGTGTCCTTCTCCTGGCTGGAGGAACAGAGTGGGATGCTCCCCTCTCCCTGCCTGCCCCAAGTGATGTCTCTGCCTTCCTGATTTCCTTCCTATAGGGTACCCCAAATCTATCCTGGCCCCGTCGCCCATCCTGCAATCCCTGCAGCATCCACCCACCCTTGTCCTGCTCCCTCCTGGTTCCCACCTGCTCCCGAGGGGCTCCCCCTCTCCCCTCCTCCCTGTGGCAGCTCCTGGTACCCAATTCCCTCCCTCCTCCCCATCCCTGTCCCCTGAGCCATCCCCACATGCCATGGGAGCCCCTGGAACCTCCATCCCACCATCCCGTCGTTGCTGGCACCAGGGGATCTCTCGGGAGCCTGGCAGTCGCTGGACAGAGCCAGGCTGCCAGAGCTGCACCTGCCAGGTGAGCATCCCATCCTCCCACCCCTTCCCGTGGCACCATCCCGATCTGGCATGAGCCACCACATGTCCTGGCAGGGGGGACGAGTCCTCTGTGACACCGTGAGCTGCTCTGTTCCCTGCTCCCACCCGCTTCCTGCTCCGGCTGGGGGTTGCTGCCCCACCTGCACGGGTGAGTCCCAACCCCCTGATCCCCCCAATTCCCAGGATGGCCCCCCATGAATTCCCAGGGGGATGCCCCTGACCCTCATGGCTTGCAGGGTGCCTGCACGAGGGGGTGGCCAGGGCAGAGGGCGATGTCTTCTCCCCATCCGATGGGAATTGCACCGTCTGCGTCTGCTTGGTGAGCTGGATTGGGATGAGAGAATGCCCCCTCATCCCTGGGAACCTCCCAGCCCTGGAGACACTTACCCCTGGGAACCCTCATCCTGCATCCTGGCCCATCTATGGATTGGGATGCCCTGGAGTGGATGACACCCTCCCATCATCCCTCCATGGGGAATCAGGGTCCTCTTTCCCAGCCCCACACTCCCTTCCACAGGCCGGGAATGTCTCCTGCCTCTCCCCAGAATGCCCCCCAGGATCCTGCCCCAGCCCCTCTCCTGCTGACTGCTGCTCCTGCAATCCAGGTGATCCCAGGACCCCTAGTCTGGGGGTGTGAGGACCCCCGGGCTGGGCTGGGGGTTAGGGAAGAGCCATGCTTGGCTCTCCAGCACCGCTCCTTCCCCTTTTCCCAGAAAAGTGCAATTTCCGGGGACGCACATACGCGCACGGAGCCCGGTTCAGCCTGGATGGGGACGACTGCACCACCTGTGTCTGCCAGGTGGGTCCTGGATGTCCGCAGGGATGAGGATCCCCAGGGATACTCCAGTGCTTCCCAGCACCTGCTGGGGGCATCCCAGCTTTGCTCAGGGCTGATGGTAGGGCCAGCAGGTGACCCATTCCTCTGTTCCCAGGGAGGAGAGGTGGAATGTTCCTTCACTCCCTGCCCCATGCTGGATTGTCCCCAGCACCAGCGGCACCTGGGTCCCGGGCAGTGCTGCTCCACCTGCCGGGACCCTCCAGCTCCTGCCGGTGAGTCAGGATGAGGGACACAGCTGGGAATAGGCAGGGAGGGACAGGGAGAGGGATGAGGGAAAAATGCTGGAGGAACTGGGAATGGCCATGGGTATGGGAAGAACAGTTGGGATAGAGGATGTGGGGGACAATTGGGGACAGGGAAAGTGGAATGTTGGGACATTTGGGGATGGGATGTGGGGAAGGGCAGGGTGGGATGAGGGGGGACAGCTGGAAACAGGGAGGGTGGGATGTGGAGGACACAGGTGGGATGTGTGGATACTTGATGATAGGAAGAATGGGAGATGGGGAATACCTAGGAACAGGAAGAGTGGAATATAGGGAACCCCTGGGGACAGGAAGGGTAGGTTTTACAGGACAGCTGGGAACAGGGATCCTACCCAGGTTGCTTCCTGGATGACAATGGTGTGGAGTTTCCCGTTGGACAGATCTGGTCTCCGGGCGATCCCTGTGAGTTATGCATCTGCCAGGTGAATGAGAACCTGCTCTGCTTCATTCCCTCTTCCCTATCCCTGCCCCAGCACACGGCTCCTGCTCCATTCCCGCCCTCAGGATGCCCGTGGCCTGGCAGGCCCCAAATCCCCCAAATCCGGTGGGTTTGGGAATCCCGAGGTGTCTGTCAGGGTGTTCCCGCCTGCAGGCAGACGGCTCCGTGAGCTGCCAGCGCACGGATTGTGTGGAGACGTGTCCTTATCCCATCCGCATTCCCGGGCAGTGCTGCCCCGACTGCTCCGCAGGTGAGGGCGCGCCCGGAATTCCGGGATTCTGAGCCGCCTGGGGACCGCCTGAGCCCCTCTCCCCGCAGGCTGCACCTACATGGGGAGGATCTTTTCCAACAATGAGACCTTCCCGTCGGCGCTGGATCCCTGCCTGAGCTGTATCTGCCTGGTGAGGGCTGGGCCGGGCATTCCCAGAGGATTTGCGGCTCCCGCCCGTGGGCTGAAGTCCGATTTTTGGCTCCATTGCAGGGAAAAGCTCCGGGGGCGCTCCGGGGTTCCTAACGCCCGGCCCTCGGGGGTCTCTCCCGTCTCTCGCAGCTGGGCTCGGTGGCCTGCTCGCCTCTGGAATGTGCCATTGTGTGCTCCTACCCCTTCCACCCCGAGGGTCGGTGCTGCCCCATCTGTGAGGGTACGAGCTCAGACGGATCCTCAAAATCCCCCTGAACTCCCCAAAATCTCCCCGAGCCCCCCAAAACCCCCTCTGGACCTTGGTTCCTGCAGACTGCAACTACCAGGGCAGGAAGGTGGAGAACGGCCAGAGCTTCATTCCCGAGGGACAGCCCTGTACCCGCTGCACCTGCCAGGTGAGACCTTCCATCCATTCCCAGGGGATGCCCGTGTCCGTGCTGCCTGTGCTAGTGTCATTGGATCCCAGCAAGGGCTGGCAGGGCTGGCTGATCCCTGTTTTTCCAGCTTGGAGAGGTGAGCTGTGAGGAGAGGCCGTGCCCCCGCTCCTGCTCTGAGCCCCACACACTGCCTGTGGGCTGCTGCCCATCCTGCCCAGGTAATGGGATCCCTGGATCCATCCCCAGGCACTTGGATGTGCCCTCTCTGGACTGGGGGTCCTGGGAAAGAAGGGGGTGCTGACCAAAATCCTCCCTCTGTCAGCCAGACATCCGGCTCCTGCTGCAGGGCAGTGACCTGTCCCCATCCTCGTCCCCATCCTCGTCCCCATCCTCATCCCAGTCCTCAACCCAGTCCCCATCCTCTCCCCCATTCTCATCCCAGTCCCCAGTCCCTGAAGATTCACCCCTTGGCACCCCTCAACACCTCCGCTACCGCCTGGCCCAGCTCCTGCTTCCCACCACACTCCCCCTCGGCCCCTCTCCAGCGATTTGGGGTGCTGGGAAGCCCCCTCCGACCACTCCAAGTCCCTCTGGATACCCCTTGGCACCCGCTGTGCCCCCCGACCCCCTCTGTGAGGCCACAGCCCCCCGCGATCCCACGGGCAGCCCTGAGGTTCAGGGATCCCCCGGGAATGAGGATCCCTCTGCGGTGCCATCGGACAGCCCCAGGTTCCAGGTGCCAGGTGTGCCTGGAACACCGTGAGGAGAAGGAGGATGAAGGAAAGGAGGAAAAGGGGGTCTGCAGGACCAGCAGGCCTGGCCCTGGGGAGGGAGCAGCTGTCCCCCTGCCACCAATAAAATCACTCTGGTATTTATTCCCTGTCCCCTCATCCCTGCACCCACCAGCACGTGGAGCCCTGGGGGTTGTTCTCTGGGAATTTTGGGATGAGTAGCTTCCCAGGATGATGAGGGCAGTGCTGGAGGTGTTCAGCCCCCTCACCCTGAGTGGGGTTTGGGGACAGGAGGGACATGTCCTGCCCCAGGTCCCCAAGGCTGGGAGCTCTTCAGGGATGAGCAGAGCCACATCCAGGCTCCCATCCTTGGGGCACAGGGACTTCCTTGGTGGGTGCAGCTGAGGGTGGCAGCAGGGACACAGCACATTCCCAGGGATGTGTTGGCCTTTCTCAGAGAGACACGGCACAGGGAGGCTTCTCCACACCTTTATTATCCTCGGTGGTGGCAGGAGCACCGGGAAAGGGACAAGCCCTGCCAGCCACCGAGTTGGGAACACCTGGGATGGGATTCCCATCCCAGCTCAGGGCAGCCGGGACAGCCCCACCTTGTTGTTGGCCCTGTCAAAGATGACGTAATACTCCCGGATAAAGACATCCCCCAGGATCCAGAGCTCGCCCTCCTCCGTGGGCACATCCATGCCTTGCAATGCCAGGGTGCAGTACCCATTACTCTGCTCCAAGGACATGGAAGGGAGTGGTCACCAGCTGTTGGATCCCTCCCTCTATCCCCACAAAACCATTCCCAGTGGGATGCTCACCCTTAACACGTAGGCTCTGGGCGGCACTGGGAATTTTTTGCCATTGATATGGAAGATGAGGTTGGGAAGGTTGCTGATGGCCTCACAGCTGATCTAGGGAGGAGGACATGGCAGGTTAGCGGCCATTCCAGCTAGGATCAAATGTCCTAGGGAGCATCTTGAGGCCTCACCTCACCACTGGAGCTGGCACCAAGGCGCGTCATGAGGGTCCGGAAGGCCCGGATAGGAACAGCCAACAGAGTGGTTCCTGTATCCACAATGGCCTGGCATCCTGAGGAACAGGCCACCGGAGTCCCGCTGATGGAGACCCTGGGAAGAGGGATGCAGGGTGAGCCTGGACTCCCCGAAACACCAACTTGAGGGCAGGGAATACTGGGAATACCTCTCCATGGTGATCTGCCAGTAGGTTTCAGCAGAGAGCGGGATCCAGGAGATGCCTTCGGTGGTGTAGTAGGGATCGATGGCACCGAAGAGGACAAAGCTCCCACCTTGGTCTCTGGAAAGGGAGATTCATTTGGGGTGGTTTCCAGCCCACCAACACCTCCATTCCCACTGGAAAAGGGGGCCAGTGTGAGGGAAAAGGGAGAAATCCTCAACAGCTTTGGCTGGGATTTACCTGCTCAGGTAGACAGAAAAAAGATTCCTATCCACGAGGTTTTCCATTATCATGTTGTCAAAGACAGGGGTGGCTCCAGAGGAGGCAATGCTTGGGAATGCCAATCCCAGGATGCCGTCAAAGGGGGTGTAGTAGAAGAAATCCCCTGGCTCTGTCTCAGCCAGCCCAAAAATCTGGTTGCGGACGTTGATGCCAGCAACCTGGGAGAAAGGAGACAGGTGTGGATTGGGCACGATCCCATGGGATCCCATGGGATGAGGGGGCTGGAGCGCCTGGCTGTACATTGACGGTGTCATATCCCAGGACTCCCGTCATGCTTCCCGTGCCATAGGCGATGAACAGGGTGTCATTGGTGCTGAGGAACGTGGAGGATTCCGCAGGATTGAAGCGGTGGTGATTCCCTGTGGGAGTGGGAAGGACAGTGATTTCCTGGGATTTGTCCCTTGGGAAAGACTGGGCAGAGCCATGGAGGACTCCCAAAGGACACATTCCAGACTCATTCCAGACACCTACTGCAGGCTGGGCTGGAGCAGAAGACCGAGGGGACCCAGAGGTTGGAGGAGCCGGTGTCGAAGACCACGGTGAATTCCTGGGGTGGGGTCCCAATGGAGATGGTGCCAAAGTACTCATCCTGTTGGAATGGGATTGGGAAGGGGGTTAAGGGGATGGGGAAAGGAGAATGGATAAGGGGCTAATGGAACAAGTTACAGGGATGGGGAAGGGACTAGTGGAATGGATAATAGGTCAGTGGGATGGGGAAGGAGCCAGTGTCCCCCTGTGCTCCCTGATCCCAGTTCCCAATCCCAGCCCCTCACATCCATATAGTTCTCCAGGGGCTCCATGGCGATGCCTGGGAAATACTTGGCAGCCAGGTTGTAGGGATGCTGCTCCAGGTAACTCTCCAGCAATCCCTGCTCCTGCAGCCTCTGCCGCAGCGACTTCATCTTCCTCAGGGGCACCCTGTGGATAGGGACCGGGATGCATCACCGGGATGTGCCATTGGGATCACCCCGCATCCCACATCCCTGTTTTGGGGACCCCCTGGGGCTCACCTGGTCTGGAAGCCCTGGGCCAGGCCCACCAGGGCGAGGAGCAGGAGCAGCTTCATGGTGGGAGCTCACGGAAAATGTGCCTCCAATCCTGGCCCTGCTCCTTATATCCTGGCTCCGGTGTTTGGCCGGAGGCCCCGATAAGAAAGGCAAACTGCTCCTGGGATGGTTATCAAAACGTCCTTAAGGAAGGGGAGTGGGAATGTCAAGCTGGGGGATCCCCATATTCCTGGGAGGGATTCAGGCCACGGGTATGTTGGGATGGGCGGGAAGCACTCCTGGTTATTCTGTGGAAGCTGGTGGGAATGCAAGGTTGTTTGTACCCTGAACCCTCTAATTCCTTGCTGGAGGGTTTGAGCCAAACACTTCCAAGAATGGGGCAGCCACAGCTTCCCTGGGAATTCCATTCCCAGGAATGCCTCACCACCCTCACAAGGAAGAATTTCTTCCCAATATCCCATCTAAACCTGTCCTCTGCTAGGAGGAAGCCATTCCCCATTGCTCTGTCACTCCAGGTCCTTTTCCAAAGTCCCTCTCCAGCTCTCCTGGAGCTCTTTAAGGTGCTGGAAGAGGCTCCAAGGTCTCTCCAGATCCTTCTCCTCTTGCCACGGCTCCATGAAGAATTTTCAGGCTACCAGGTCCAGATTTTCCATTCTGGGAATCAGCCAAGGCTTTCTCCTTTCCAGCCCCCTACAACACATCCCATCCTCCTTTCTTTTTCCTCAGGGATAATCTGGTGCTCCATCCCTCTTCTCCCAACATTCCCCATCCAGGTTCTTCTTCATTTCACTCCCCCAGTGCAACCTAGCATCATATCCTCAGATTCTTCTATCATTCCCAGCTGGGATGGGGTCAGTTCCAAGGGAGGAATGCCAGCTCCAGCCGTAGGGAGCCTTTGATCTCCTCCAGGACAAGGTGACCGTTCCAGGAGCCACGGATCCAGCACGTGGTGACGTGACCAAAGCCAAGTTGCCCAATCCCACTCCTGTGACCTTCATCCAGAGGCATCCAGAGCTTGGCTTTCCCCCAGCTCGTCCCAGTTTTCCCCCAGTTCAGAGACTTTGGATGTGGGAATGGAGTGACAGGAGAAGGGGAATGGCTCCAAACTGGAAAACATGATATTGGGAAGAACCTCTACCTGTGAGGCTGGTGAGGCCCTGGAATGGATTTCCCAGAGAAGCTGTGGCTGCCCCATCCCTGGAAGTGTCCAAAGCCAGGTTGAAGAAACCAACCTGGAATGTGTCCCTGTAGATTCTGTAGTTACCAAGTTTTCCTCCTTTTTTGGCCAAAATAGTAGAGAAAACAAAAATATGAAGTTTTCCCAGAGCTATTTATCCATTGAATTCCCAGAACTGCTATCCCTGGGGATAAGGATTCCTGTTTTCTCAATGGGCAAAAAAACCACATTTGCCCAGTTATGGGAAGTTCTAGGACAAGCTTATTGTGCTGCTGGTAAATCCCATCAAAGCAGAACAATGGATCCATCAGGGATGGATTTTTGGATGGATGATACCCACAGAAGGAAGAAGCTGTGGAATTCAGGACTGGGAAAAAAAATGGGAATTGCTATTTAGCACTAATTAAATCCAGAATAAAATCTGGAGGATGGAAAAATAACCCCTTTTAGGGCATGAAATGGCTTCCAGGAAGAGAAATCCTGATTTTCCCAACCTTGGTGGGAAATGGAGGGCATGAGATGCTGGATCCTGGAATAATCCATCCAGGTGCTGGGAGTTCACTGGATGGGAGCAGGTGGCCTCCCTGCCACGGCTTTCCTTGGCACCAGAGGGCACCACAGCATGCAGAGATCCCAAAAACCCCCAGCTGGAAAGACGGATCGGGAAGCTTTCCCTCCTGGTTGATGCAGCCGGGGCTGGGTGAGGATTCCCAGGCAATAAAACCCTCCCAGAATTTAGGCTTTTACTGGGAAAAGTCAGATTTTTAATGTCATTTTGATGTGGAAACACCCCTTGGGATGAATTTAACTTCCATGGGAATCACCCTCTGGATCAAACAGGGATTTTCCAGGCTTTTGGGACATCAAAACTCATTCTGACAAAACTTCCTTAATTTTATCTCTGCAGCCTCCCAAAAAATTCCCCTTATGGAGACAAGGCTTTTCTTGGAAATGGATTAATGAAGTCAACTTTTCCAGGCCCTGTTCCCAGTTTTTCTTGTCCCTTCCCTAAAGGCTTTTATCACCCGGGTGCTTTATCAGAGCTGTCAGATGAAAGGAGGGAAACCTGACGCTCCCGAGGTGTCAGATTTCCAGGATTGGATTAAAAATATTTAATTAACTTATCAAGGAAGCCCAGGGATTTTGGCTGATCCTTGTGGGAACGGAATTTTGCAGAACGGGACCTCAGGTCACCTTTTCCTACCTACTCTGGCTGATTTTGACAGGGATTAAGATGCCATCCAAGGAAAAAAAACACGTGGAACCATCTTTTGTGGAAATTAAGGATATTAATGAGCAGCTAATGGGAATATTCTTCCAAAACCACCTGTTTATCCCAATATTTATTTCTGAATAACACTTTTAAATTGGTACTTTTCCATTTCTTCCGTGCAAATCCAAACACAATTTTCCCCTCTCCTCAAACCTGATGTTTTAATATAAAATGTTAACTAAACATTTTCCAGCTTTTCCAGGTCTGTGGAAACTGCTCCGAAAGAAGCCTGGAAAATGTTTGTTTTTTTTTTTTCCCCCCCTTTGGCAAGTCAACTCCCTTTGCTTTCCCGTGGCACTGGGTTATCAGCCACACTGGGAACAAATTGTCCTTGATTTACCCGGAATTATATTTGGGATCATATGACTCCCATTTGTTACACAACAGCTCTCAGGTGATGGGGTCACAGGTGCCTCTCCCAGATCCCAGCACTTCTGGAACAGCTGGCTGACCTTGCCCAGACTTCCAAAGTCTCCCAAAGGAGCAGAAATCATGGAGCTCTTCCCCTACCTCATCCTTGCTTGGGTTTTGGGAATGTGGAGCATTTTCCAAGCATATTTTGGAAAAGTTGGATTTGTGGCGTGGGTGATGGGACTGGAGCTTTCTCAGGAATATTCCTGTGTCATGCAAGGAGGAGCTAACCAGGTATTCCAGAGGAATTTGCTTTGACCTAGCTGGAAGAACCCGACATTTTATGATTTTTTGGGATATTGCCGAGGTCTGTATGTGCTTCCTAAATCACTTCCAACCTGGCCTTGGACACTTCCAGGTATGGGGCAACTGCAGCTTCTCTGGGCATGTCGCTTTGCCGCCCTCACAGGGAAGGATATATTCCCGAGATCCAACTTAAACCCGCCCTGTGCCCATGCGAAGCCTGTCCCCCTTTCCCTATCGCTTCACGCCCTTCTCCAAAACCCCTCTCCAGCTCTCCCGGAGTCCCTTGCACCCCGGACACACGAAGGATATAATTCCTAGAGCAGCTACAGCTCGGGGAGAGCCCCGCGGGTAGCCAAAGAGCGATTATTGATTAAAAAATGCCATTAAATTGATCCGTGCTCCCGCCCCCCCCAACATGGCGGCGCTGGGCGGAACCACCCCCCTCACGCCCGCGGGGGGGGGGGGCGCGCTCCTCCCGCCCCGCCCGCGGTGGCCCCGCCCAGTTCCGGTTTATGCCGGAAGCCGGAAGCTGCGGCCGCCGGAGGGTCGCGGTGGCGCCTTGGTGAGTCCGGGGCAGGGCCGGGAATGGGAATAACGGGAATAACGGCGGGATAACGGGGATAATGGCGCTGCTCCCGCCACGGCCTTCGCTGCAGCCCCGCAAGTGGGCAGCCCTTTGCGTCCACTTTCCTGAGCGCCTGTGGGTGCTTCCCAGACCCCACCCCAAGCTTTCCCGGTCCCACCGTTAAATCCTGCTTCTCTCTCTTAAACGCCGTGAAACTTAACTAATATCCCATAAAAGACCGAAATCAGGTGATTTCTGCCCCACATCTGCAGCGCGGAATTTAATTCCCATTTTTTTCCCTCGGACAGGTTTATCTGGATCGTGAGTTGGGCAACCCTGAGCCTCAGCGTGGCTGTTGCGGCATTCCCGGTGTAATATCCTTGGGATGTTCCACCTGGATGAGAGGTAGAAGAGCTTGGAGTGAATAGGACAGCGCAGGTGTGCTGTGTTTCCTTGGCTTTTAGGACTTTCCCACATTATTCCATCCCATCTCTTGGAATTTACACCACACACGGGGTACTTGCTAAACATATCAGACAGCTGGGAATACTTGGGATAAATCACGGATGTGGTGCAGGAAGTCTCTAATTTCCCTGATCTTTTTGTTAATTTCACTGAATTCCATGGCAGGAAAGTGGAATTAGATGATCCTTAGGGTCCTTCCAACCCTGTGGGCATGGTGGGATATGGTCAGATCCCAGTTTCCTTGCTGGGATGGGATGGAGACTGGAACGAGGTGGATTCTGGAACGGGATGGAGACATCCAGCTGGAATTTGCAAGTCGGGGCTGTGGGTGGATTTTTCCTTGACAAAACAGTCTGGGACACACAGAACTCCATCCAAATAGGCTTGGGAAAGGGGGAACAGTCTTTTCCCAAGCAGGAGTTGTGGGAATGTTGTTTCTCCCTCTCAGTTAATGGAACCCAGTGCAGCTGCTCTGAGGGCTTTAACAGCCCTGAATTTCAGTTGGAAACCTATTCCCAGCTGGATTTGGGAATTGATTTGCTTCTTTTTCCACGTGCCAGAAATCTGGGAGGATGGATACGCTGAGGAACCGGACAGTGGAGGAGCTCCGGGAGCTGCAGGAGGATTCCCAGGAGATCGAGCGCTTGGCTTTGGAATCCCAGGAGGTTTGTGCCAGGAGATGGCTCCGGGGTGTCCTTGTCCCCTTCCCCTGCTCACCATCCCAAATTCCATAGGTTCAGGAGCTCCAGCTGGAAAGGGAGATGGCCCTGGCTGCCAACCGGAGCTTGGCTGAGCAGAACCTGAAATTCCAGGCGCCGCTGGAGACGGGACGCAGCGACCTCTCCAAGAAATACCAGGAGCTGCAGGAGCTGGCTGGGAGGTGCAGGGAGCAGAAGGAAAAGCTGGGTGAGCACAGGAAGGATTCTCCTTCCTGGAAAACTGATATCCCTCTTTTTTCCAGCAGCTGGAGAGATCGAGGATGTTATTCCTCTTGGATTTCCCTCCTTCCATCAGCAGTTCCCAAGCCCTTTCCTGTGGGCTCTTTGCAGGCTTTTCCCTGGTTTCTGTTCTGTGATAGTGATTTTTCCTTGGTTTTTCTTTCCCCCTTTGTTTTTCCCAGAGAAATTCTCGGCAGCGCTGCAGCCTCAGACTTTGCTGGATCTCCTCCAGGTGGAAAGCCAGAAGATTGAAGAGGAATCTGAGGTGAGTTTAGGGCTTAAATCCATTGGGAATTCCAGTGATTCATCCTCAAAGACTTGCAGTTAAACCCAGTCCCTAAAATCATGGATTATCTCTGGAGTCTCTTGGATTTTCTCCAAAGAACTGGATCCATCCTTGTTTGTGTGTGGGTGTTGCACCTTGGGATGTGGCTGGGAGAGACCTGAATCAGGATTTTAGGGAAGAGGAGCAGAGGGATGCAGGGCTAGAGAAGAGGGATGCAGGAATGAACCTGAGGCTGTTCCTCTCTTCCAGAAAATGGCTGAGAAATTCCTGGAGGGCGAGGTGCCCCTGGAGACATTCCTGGAGCAGTTTTCCGGGATGAGGAAGTTGTCCCACCTGCGCCGGGTCCGAGTGGAAAAGCTGCAGGAGATCGTGAGGAAGTCGGAGGGATCCCAGGAGCGCACCAGGGACTCTCAGCCTCCTCCTCCTCCTCCTCACGTTCCCACGGATCCACCAAAACCCTTCCCATCAGGATCTCCGGCCTTCCCTCTGCCCTACAGCCCGGCTCCGACCCTTCCGCCCGGCCCCACTGCCCACGGAGCGCTTCCTCCTGCCCCTTTCCCGGGATCTCCGGTCACTGTGGGACACGTGGCTTCCTCCCAGCCCAGCTCCCAGTCCAGCTTTCCCTACCCGCTTGCTCCAGCTTCTGGATATCCGGCGGCTTCCGCTGCCGACTCTGCGCCAGGGTATCCCAAATCCACCTCGGGAGGCTTTTCCTGGTCTCCATCCCGGGGCCCACCACAGCCCTTGCCCTATCCCGCTCCCCATCCCTCTCCTCCCCCTGCCAGACCAGGATACTCTCCCTACATCCCACCTGGACCAGTGAGACCTCAGTGTCCATACCCCACTCAGCCCCCTCTCCCAAATTTCCCGATCCCAACGCAGGCTCCCTATCCTGGGCCTCCCCCACCCTTTGGATACCCCCCACCTCCGAACCCTCAGCATCCTACCTGGCCTGGATACTAATCCAGGACTTCCGGGGAGCATCCTGTGCTGATTCCTCCTTCTTTTGGGAACTGAGGAAGAGGAGGGATTTCCAGAGTGTTGCTCCTGGATCCGTTGGTGCAGAGGAATTACACAGGAGAAGTCACGGCTCCGGAGGTCGGAGCGAGAGGCAGAGCCAGACTGGCAGAAATCTGGAGAGCAGAAACCTCCAGGGAAACCTTGGAGCACCTTCCAGTGCCTAGAGGGGCTCCAAAAGAACTGGACAAGGATTTGGAAAAAGACTTGGAGTGATGGGATAATGGGGAGTGGCTTCATGCTGTCAAAGGGTGGGTTTAGATGGGATTTTGGGAAGAAATTCTTCCCTGTGATGGTGGTGAGGCCCTGGAATGGATTTCCCAGGGAAGTCATGTCAGCTTCATCCCCGGAAATGTCCAAGGCCAGGTTGGACAGGGCTTGGAGCAAGTGGAAAGGGATTGGAAGTGGCTGATCCCTGAGATCCCTTTTCACCCAAACCATTCCAGGGCTGTCAGTGGGAGTTGGTGATTCCCACCCGGGCCTGGGCAGCCTCCAGTATTCCCGACCTCCTGTGTGGTTTTTCGGGCTCCTCACATCTCCCTTCTCAGGAAACACTTGGAAACACTTGGAGGGACTTGGAACGATGGAAACGGGATTTGCTTTGCTCAGCACTTTATCCTTCAAATCCTGCCTGTATCCCTTTAAGTTATTTATAAGGAACGGTTACTAATGGACTAGGATGAGGGAATGATGGAAGCAATTCCATCCCTGGGATTAATTAGAGTAATAAAACTGGATGAATTAATTGCACTCTGGAGTAATGGTCCTGCTTACTTGGGGAAACAACGGAACATCTGGATAAGGATTGGTCCCTTTATCCCTTCCTGGCATCCAACTTTTGGATCCCATCACTGAAATCTTTCACCCCCTCCCAGAACCATCTTCAAGCCTGCCTAAATTCCTGCATTTCTTGCATTTATCCCTGGGATAAAAACCAGGGAAAAAGGTGTTTCCCTGTCCCGCTTTTCCCTCCTGACTGGGAGTTTGGAATCACACTGGGATAATGGAAGGAAGAGGACAAGGTGTAATTAGTACAAAACCCTGATTTTATTACAGGTATTGGTTGTTAAATATCTCAGACTCGTTCTCAGTATTCCCACCCTTGCATCCCTATCCTTTATCCATCATCTCAACTCTTTATCCTCGTTTGGAGAAGCTGGTGATCCCACTATTCCAAAGGGCTCCTTGCACCCCCCCAGCTATTAAATTCCTATAAATAGCTTTAAAAAAAACCCAAAAACCTCCTTTTCTCCCATGAAGAGGCTGGAAAATGCTCCTGGAAGTGTGCTGGAGTGCTGGGATGCCCCCAAAGCTGAGGTGGGAGGTGGGATCATCTCCTTTGGGAAGCAGGGAATCACAACCTGCGGGCGGAGTGCAGGTCGTAGTCGCTGTCCGAGGAGTTATCTGGAGGGTTGGAACGCTGGCACGCTGCTTCCAGAGCTGTGGAGAGCATGGATACAGCTCACTGGATGCACATCCATGGAAAAGGAACGGGAAGGAGCCACTTCCAGCACTTACCTGGGTAAGCAGAGAGCTGGGAGTTCTTTTTGGGGGGCTGAGCGTAATCATTCTCCCCTCCCTGTACCCGGGGCCTCGGAGCGGTGCTGGAGCGGTGGAAAGACACTGGAGAAAATATTTTACAGGATTGGGATTTTAGGGTTGGAACAGCAGCTTGGAGGGAACAAACCCACCCGGGAAGGGGCTGAGTAAAATTGGTCCCTGCTTCAGGCCCACATCTCCTGGATGAGTTAGATTCCAAAAGGAAGCGTGATCCAGGGCCCTTGTGCCAGGATCCAGGGGGGAAGAGCCCACCCAGACCCCAGATCCATCCCCAGGAACTCCAAATCCCATTCCCAGCTCCCCAGCGAGCTGCTCCTCACCCGTCTGGTTGAGTCCCGTGGGGCCGATCCACTGGCGCTGCTTCTTCTTGGAGACTGAAAGAGAGGGGGAATTGTGTCTCCAAGGATCTTCCCGATCCTTCCTGCAGCTGCTTCCCCCCTGCCAGCCCCATATGTCATCCTGAATAATCCCCCCCTTCCCAATAATCCCCCCCAGGATCCTCCACCTGCTCTTTTGTGTCCGCTTGGAACTTAATCCCTCTTCCCACTCCCACACTCCGTGTGGAACAGGCTTGGGGACAATGGGGCAGGTCTGGGGATAATGGGACAGGGGGATCTTGTCAGGCTGAGCAGCCAAATCCCCCCCCAAGGAGTTTAGGGAAGCATCCATGGAGCTGCCAGCATGTGGGGATGGTGGAGCAGAAGGAAGAAAAGAAGGATGAGGATCCTGAGGTTGTCCCCTACTTCTCTTCATCAGCTTCCGATAGGCAGGAGGGCCACAGATCAGGAAAAGGATGAGGAAAAGCAGCAGGGCCAGGCAGATGCTCACGACGGTTCCAGCAGAGGCTCCAGTGGGAAGCGGCTTTGAGTCCTGGCCTGGGAAGAGCATGGATGTCACCGGATGTGCCCAGCTGGAGGTTTGTGCCGAGATCTGAATATCCAGGAACCAGAATACCCCGCCAGGAACCCAAATCTCACGTGGATTTGGTCCCCCCATCCCTGCCCATTCCACAGGCGTGGTAATTCCAGCTCCCAGCACTGCAGGGGTCACGTGGCTTACACACAACTCTGGTCCGGGAGCAGCTCCGGATATTCCCAAGTTTGGGCTGGCAGAGGTGCAGGGGCTCAAGCCCACAGGTGGCTCCCGTCGAGGGAGGCTCCCGGATTTCCGTGCTGGAAGTGAGATTCCCGCAGCCCAGCTCCCGGCAGATCTGCTGGCCACGCTTGTGTCGCTGCGTTGCTCCAGAGTCACACAGATCCCACCACTGTCCCGCATGGAATACCTGGATGTCCCCTTCGCATGGAGTGGGGCCAGCTGCCAGCCTCCGCAGGGCCCGTGGCTGGGAATCTGTGGGAGAGAGGAGGAGAGCCGTAGGGAGAGGGGTTGGATCCATAGGGAGGGGTCAGACCCATGGGGAGGGGTGAAATCCACAAGGAGAGGGAGCAGATCCATGGGTAGAGGGGGATCAGATGAATGGGAAGACAAGGGTCAGATCCATGGAGTGGGGTCAGAGCCACAAGGAGAAGGGAGTCAGATCCATGGAGATGGGTCAGACCTGTGGGAAGAGGAGTCAGAACCACAGGGAGGGAGGAGTCAGACCCACAGGCAGACAGGGATGATATCCACAGGGATACCACTGACACATGCTCCTCCTTCTCCCAGCACCAGCTCCTGGCACAGGGATGCTCCCAGCATCTCCCCTCATGCCGCAGGGACTGAACCAAACCAGAGCCAGGCATGGAGGAGCTTTGAACTCTACCCATGGGAAATGCAGCATGGAAGCTGGCTCTGCCAGCTGCCACAGCCCATTAAACCCCCAAATCCCATGTGATTCCAAGCTGGGGCAGATGGCAGGACCCACAAGGAGCCTGCTCCGAGCTTCATGGCTTGGCTCTCTGCACCATGGAGCTGGCACCGAGCTGATTTCCAGGGAAACACTCATGGAAAATGACAGGGAGAGGCCTGTGGCTGGGAGATGCTCATGGCAAGGGGAAGATGCTCTGGCAGGGACATGTCTGTAGCAGGAAAGAGGGTCATGGAAAAGAAGGGATATGCCTGTGGCAGGGAAGATACCCAGGGACGTGGATCTGCCTCCCGAGGCAGGGAGAAGATGGGAGCATGGAGATGCCCAAGGTGTGGAAGGTGCTCAGGGAAATGCCCGAGGCATGGAAGTTGCTCAGGGAGCTGCCCGCAGCAGGATGCCCACAGCGCGGCGCCTGCCCCAGTGTTCCCCACCCCCAGCTGGAATTTGGGATGCTGCCACGGCCTCTCTCCCTCCCTGGCTCATCCTCCTCGGAACTGCCGCGCTCGGCACTGCCGGGAACTGAGATTTCCTGTTTGGCCTTTGCACCCCGGAGAGGAAGAGAAGGAGTGGGTGGATGGGGCCCATGGGGCAGGCTGAGATGGGGCTGGTTCTCTGTTCCGGCCCCAAAATCCCCCCGGGGTATCCCGGTGGAGCCGGAAATCATGGATGCTCCAGGACCATTCTCACCTGAGCAGGTGATGAAGACGGGCGTTTTCCCCCGGGAGCTGGTCCTGTTGAAGCAGTCCAGCAGGGAGCGGCTCCCGCAGGAATCCACCGCCTCCCACCGCACCGGCAGGTGGATCCCTGGATCCGGCTCGCCGTGGCTGCTCCCAGCAGTGCCACAGCGCAATTCCCGGCAGATGGGGGTGACCAGATGTGTCCAGCTGTGCGGGATGCTCGCCACAGCCCCCCACAGCCCCTGCTTGTGCAGCTCCAGGAAGCCGGAGCAGCTGAAATTCCCGTCCACCAGCCGCAGCCTGGGGGGTCCTGGAGAGGGATCGGTGATGAGAGAGGAAGTGCTATGGATTGGGATGGCTTTGTTTTCCATTATTTGCCGAGAAGTTCCCAAATTTGAGGCTCTGGATTCCTCGGGATGAGGTGCTTACCTGTGGGCTCCGGGGTGGTGGACGGGGGTGCTGGTGGGGGCTTGGGAGTGGTTTTCACTGGCTCTGGAATGAGAAGAGAGGGGCCACGTGGGCATGGATGATCCCTAGGGATTGAGGTGGCCGGGCTGGGGGTGCAGGCTCACCTCTACAAGCAACAATGGCGTGCTCCGTGCAGTTTTCCAGCTCCCAGTGGCATCCCAGTGGGTACCTGCACTTCGTGGGCTGCCTCAGTGGCCCTTTCCCACCAGGAATGATGAGCTCCAAGGGCTCAGAGGGCAGGGGGCCGCACTCCAGCTGCTGGCAGACCCAGTCTAGGTCATCCACGCTCACACTCTCCCAGCAAATCATTCTCCATTGGTTTTCCCAGTTCACCTCCAGTATCCCAGTGCAGCGGCAGCCGCCTCTGGTGAGTCTCAGGGTGGGTTCTGTGGGAAAACACCAGGAAAACACCATCATCAGGGGCTTTCCTTCCCTTCCCATTGGGTTTTCACCCTGGGAATGATGGAAAAGCCCTTGGTGGGGGCTGTGGGAAGCAGCGCAAGGAATGGGAGCGTGGAGGGGTCGAGGGAATGTGGGGGCCTGAGCTGGGACCCCACAACGCCGCTTCCGGATGATGCAACTCCAGCACCCGCCATGCTCATGGAGCTGTGGAGGCATTCCCAAAGGGCTGCTCCCCAAATTCTCACTTCCAGGGATCCAGGTGGCTCCTCCATGGTCGGGGATGGCTGCGAGAAAGAGCGGAAATGGGGTGTCAATCCCGCATCCCGCCCTGGGGACCCCGAGTTTGTAACAACGGCTCCGCTGCTCGGCCCATTGATGGTTCTTTTAGGGAAAAGGGGGATTTTGTGGGGAAACTGGGATTTTGTGGGGAAAAAGGTGGTTTGCTGCCTCCCCATCCATCTGCTGGGGGATCTTTAGGGCTGAGAAAAGATAAGGGCCCTGCAAATTACCGCTGGTTAGCCCTGCTCCTGGGTGGGATGTTCAGGAATGGTGCCATGAAGATGGAGGAAAGGGTGGGAGCTGGCAGGGAATGAGGATGTGGGGATACGTGGCCGCCCTCAGCACCACTGGCTCAGTCTTGGGACCCTGGGGACCCCCAGAGTGAGGTGGGGTGGGGTTTTGCGGGGTCACCAGGGTGCTTCCCACCCCAAGCCCCAAACTGTGGCTCACTCAAGGTGCCGATCCCGCCGGGAGCGGGAAAACCGGGGCGGCTTCTGCCACGAGATCTGAGCGGTGCACCGAGGTCAGGGTGCCTGATACTCACCCCACATTCCCAGCAGGAGGCACAGGATGGGCAGCCGGGTTGCCATGGGCTCCGCTGGTGGGATGGGGGCACGGGAGGCTCCGGGGGCTCCGCCGCCTCCGCTGCCCGGCCCGGAGCAGGCGAGGGAGGGGGCCCGGACAGGAACCGCTGTTTTTCTTCCCTCTGTGGTTTTTTGACGTCACCTCTGGGCCCGTTTGAAGACTCTGTTGCCTCCCTGGGTCCCGCCAAGCACGAGAGGAAAGGGGTGAGAAACGTGGGGTTCAGGCCCTGCCAAATCCCAGGGTCTCCGCAGCTCTGGGAAAGGGAGGTAGTGAATATATCCAGTGCCGAGGGAGATTTGGGGGTCCCTGAGCCCCCCAGAGTTACAGAGGAGTTGATGCCCATCCTGGCATACCCTAAAACCCTGTGATTACCTCCAGGAATGGGATGGGGGAAGGTTTTATCCAGGCACATCCCAGGTTGTGGCATTCCAGGGACACCCTACACCCCTGCAAGGGCACGTGGGCACCATTGGTGCTGGATCCAGGCAGGGCAGAGGCGTTAATTGATTGTGCCCTAATTAAATGCTCTGAATCCAGGTCAGGCATGCTAATGAGGCAGCTGATTTCCATTGACTCCGTGGTATTCCTGCTGGAAGGAGAGATGGATGGAGCTTCCCATCACATCCTGCTCCACCATCCGTGGATGCTCCAGTCCGCAGCCCTGGAATTGGATCTCAGCATCTGGGTGCTCCCTGTAGCCATCACTTGTTCCCATCCCAGTTATCCCAGCGCTTCTGCTCATCCTGATGGGAGCAGTACCCCATATCCCACATGGGGATCCTGGAGCTCTCCCCACACACTTTGGCTTTGAAAATTCCCTGGTAAAGGGGTGCAATTCCCAGGCCTGCTCCCACAGGAGCAGTGAGTCCTCCCACAAGACTCAAGCTGCAGTCCCCCAAAATCAACCTGAAATTTGGGATTCACCTCAGACATGCCAGTACACTGTGCCTCTAGGAAAGATCCTGTTATCCAGGGGTGTGTGACCCCCATGGAGATGGGGTGCCCGGGGTCCAGCCCTTCCCTCAGAGCCGTGACTGCCTCTGGAGACCACGAGATCCCAGGGACAGGATTTGGGTTTGGATTGAGCATCCGCCTTGCCTCAGGCGCTGCGAGTCAGCTCAGCATCCTGAGCGTGCCTCGGCAGCTCGGGATGATTGGAATCCCTTCCCGGGGGGAGTCTGGGGGGCGATGGAAGTGCTGACAAGGCTGCCTGCCGTGAGGAGCGTTTTAAAAAGCAGGATCTGCCTTTGGAGCGAGCGGGAAGGGGCTTGTCGGCTGTCAGATCATGATGAGGAAAAGGGGGATTCTCCGGGCGGGAGCAGCTGGGAGGAACGATTGGCACTGATGTGGGGATGGAGGTGACACCTTGCCTAGGTGGTCATGGGCTGGTACCCCCAGGCTCTTGGTATCTCCAGGGAATTGGTGCCCTCTAGGGCTTTGTTATCCCCTGGGAATTGGTGTCCCCCAGGGCTTTGGTACCTTCCATGGCTTTGTTATCCTCAGGGAATTGGTGCCCTCCCGGGAATCAGCACCCTCAGGTCACTGCTACCCCTCTCACACTGGGATTCCACCCAGTACATTGATACCCCCAGAATTTTAGGACCCCTCCAGGACATCAGGACCCCCCGCAATTCATCTATCCCTCCAGGCCTGTCCATGCCACAATCCCAGCGATCCCAACATCATCACCTCCCTCCCAGCCCCCCCTGGCACCCGGAGCCAGGAGCGGGGTTGGGGCACCCCCGTGCCTGCCCCGTGCCCGCTCTGCTCTCAGCCCTCGCCTCGCCCCGTGCCCTTTGTCGGGGTTTTGCTGCTATTTTGGGATTTCCTCCGTTGTTGTGGCTCCTTTGTGCGGGGCCCCTCGCTCAGCAAACAGCTGGAGGATGTGGGGGGGGGGCACATTTTCCACTTGGGGTGCAGCTGAACCCCGACCTCCTCCCCGGGGAGACAGAAATCTGACAGCGGGGCCGGGGCGGGAGCAGCCAGCTTGGGATGGGCGGCGGGGAGGGGGGCAGAGGGGTCCCAGTCCTGGGGTGATGGATGGGTGCTGTTCCCCCTCCTATCTGGGAGCACCCCCAAATCCCAAAGCTGGGATGGTGCTTGGCTCCAGGAAGCTGCTTGGCTCCAGCTTCCTTTAGGGATATGGATGGATTGGGAGGGTACTGAAGGGTTTGGGGGCTATATCACACCCTCATAGGGCACCATCCGGTGGGTTTGGGGTGGCACCTCAGTGGCTTCCCTTCCAGCATCTCTGGAGCCTTCCTGGACAGGATTCATGGACAGCATTTTCCCAGGATGGGGACTGTCTCAGAAGGGTGCAGGCAAGCTCTGGGGGGACATGTGGGACTTCCATGTCTGCCCTTCCTGCAGTTTGATTTCCACCCCTGGTGCTATGGGGCTGGATCGGGGCCTTGCTGCCCCCTTCCCTGCTCCTGTGGGCTGGGAGTGGGATATTTGGCCCTCTTTGTGTCACTTAGTGGTCAAGTGGGAGCGCTTGGTGGCCTAGCCTCACTGTGGGGCTGGTGACACCCCTATGGACAAGGGACACGGTTGGAAAAGCTTTTAATATCAGCACAGAGGAGATGACTGGAGAATTCTGGATGAGATAGCCAGAGAATTCCAGGAGATTTGGCCTCTGGAGTGGTGGGACAGGCTCAGTAGGCAGAGTCCTGGATGTCATCGTAGTCGCTGCCCTCGGAAAAGTCGGGATTCTCCCCGTGTTCCCCCGAGGGACAGGGTGGATCTGACCAGCCTGCAGAAACAGAGCCTGTCAGGAGGATTTGGGACTTCCCAGAACTGCCTGTGTGCCCCACCTCCAGTGCAGGATCCTCACCTGGATGTGAGGAGGGATCTCCGGGGGGCTCCGTCTCCTGCACGTTCTCGTACCACTCCCCCGAGGAGGTGCTGGAGCTGCCGTCGGGATCGGGATCTGCTGGAGCTGCAGGTACCCAGGGCTGGGAGGGCACTGGGGCGGGCACTGCCGGGGGAACTGGGAGGAACAGAGTCACTGACTGGCACTCTCCAGCCCTGCTCCCGCTCCGTGGGGTCCCATTTCCTCACTGAGGTTGAACCCATCCGTCTTCCCATCCTTGGGGTCCCTCTATCCCTGCTCCTCTGCTTGGGGTGCCTGAACCCCCATTCCCTCCCCATCCCTGTAGTCTCTGCATCCCTTTCTCCCATCCTTGGAGTCTCCCCATCCCTGCTCCCATCCCTGCTCCCACACTTCCCACCTGTGCCGTAGCCATGGCTGGTGGCTGCCGGGTGCCACGGGGTGCCATGGGCAGGGGGGGGAATGCTGCCATTCCAATAGGGCTCCGTGGATGAGGATGAGGATGAGCTGGAGGAGCTGAGGAGTGGGGGGGCCGGCCTGGCCGGCTCTGTGGGAATAAGGACATCAAATGTGGGAACAAAGGTATTGGAAGAAGGGGTGGCCACCCTTCCATCCATGGGATAGACCCCTCTTGTGTCATACCATCCTCAGGGAGTGGCTCCATCCTGTCCTGGCTGGGCCTCAGAGGGAGAAGATCCTCCCTGGGATGCCGGCGCAGGGAGTCTGTGGGAAGCGGAGAGGGATGGGAACATCCTGGGTGACAGAGATCCCAGGACAGGGCGTCAGGGATCCCAGAGGAAGTGGGATGCTCACTGTAGAAGGTGGACAGGGCGACGGGAGGCTTGCTGCTGAACTCATAATATTCTGAGTCGGAATCAGAATCCTTGGAAATGGCTGTGACCAGACGGTCTGGGGAGTGACAAGGGGATGTGGCATCTGTCACCAGCCTGCACCTCTGGCCCCACAGCCCCTGGGGGGACCTGCCAGACCCACCTGATCCTTTGGGAAGGCTGGTGGGAGTCTCCCTGTAGTCGTTGGGGCTCTGGGAGCTGTGGGTCACCAGGACTGGCGTGGGTATTCCCAAGGAGGACATGGCTGTGGGGACAAGGGGATGCACCCATTCCATGGCTGAGCTGAGCCCAAAAATTGGGGATTGTGTCCCAATTCCGTTTCTGGATCCAGAATTCCTTACCGCCTCTCTTCCTCAGCCTCAGCAGGGCAGTGGAAAAGGCCAGCACGGAGAGCAGGAGCAGCGCAGCCAGCACCAGGCACAGGACAAAGAGGGGACTGTCCACTGGTGGTGTC
Organism: Vidua chalybeata; assembly: GCF_026979565.1. Classification (NCBI taxonomy): domain Eukaryota; kingdom Metazoa; phylum Chordata; class Aves; order Passeriformes; family Viduidae; genus Vidua; species Vidua chalybeata. The sequence continues at coordinate 55,791,816 of NC_071535.1, read as the reverse complement.
CCCAAGGTTGGGGTCCCCTCCTCGGCTGGAACAGAGAACGGACACAGCTCATCCCACATGAATATTTCCTCCTGAGAGTTTTACCCTGATCCCAGGGAATGGCCGAGGGCTCGGGCACTCACCGTGCAGGACAGTGACATTCCTGGGCGTCACCTCAGCCGCGGGCGTTGGTGTCTCCAAACCCTGGGAGCCTGGAAAGGGCGGGAACAGAAATGAGATGCTTGGGAGAGAGCAGGACCCAGGCCGTGCCTCAAATCCCATCGGGAAGGATGAGGTACCGTTGCAGATGACCCCGGCAGCCCAGGATTGGTAGCAGGGAGCGGATTTATTGAAGATCCAGAGGCACTGTGCCAGCGAGGGCTGCAGGCTCCCGCACAGGTACGTCATCTTCCCGGGAAGCGTGTGTCTGAAGGCAGGCCGCTGGAGCATATCCCCGCATCCCAGCGTCCGGCACAGCACCGTGGCCTCCATATCGTACCAGGTGCTGTTACACACCGTGCTCCAAATGCCACGGAAAAACACCTCCACCCTGCCGGCACATCCGTCCCGGCCTCCGGAGAGCCGCCACTCCTGGTGTTCTGCGGGAAGAGCACAGAGATGAGGATGCGCCACCCACATCCCCGGCTCCGGAATATTCCAAACCCACCTGAGCAAACCACGCCGGCGTCCTCCTTGTGGCTGCAGTCGTGCTCCAGCGCGGCCGGACATTCCCAGAGGTCCCGCTCGTGTCCCTCGCATCCCACCTCATCCCGGAAGATGGGGCCGTGTCCGCGGCCGAAGGCGGCGTTGCCGTGGGCTCTCACGGCGTGGCCGCACTGGAGTTGGCGGCACACGACGTCGGCGTCGGGAATGTCCCAGCCGTCGTCACACACCGTCCCCCATGTCCCCTCCTGCTCCAGCTCCACCCGGCCCTCGCAGCGGCTCCGGCCGCCCGCCAGCCGGAGCGCTCTGGGACCTGGGAGATGCACTGGGAAAGGTGACCTGGCATTATCCCAGGATCCCAAAAAGTGAGTGCAAGGATGTCCCTCACCCTCCCACACTCACCCGGTGTCACCGAGGTGTTCCTAGTTGGAGTATTGGGAGGTCCCGTCGTTTCTGTGGGGACTGTGGGGAGAAAGGACAGAGGGGTGAGGAGCTGAGCCCCCCAGGATTCCCAGTTTGGAGGAGTGCATCCCAAACCCACCAAAATGTGGCCAAGAGGATTCTCCCAGCTGTGAGTGGCACAGTGGGAATCCCCCCGGGCTCTGGCAAAGTGGTCATGGAACTGTTGCATCCCAAAAATCAATCCCTGTGTGCCCCAGGATGTTTCTCAGGGCTAAATCCTGGTGCAGGATCTGCTGGGAGAATTTGGCCTTAAATATGGGACTACTGGGACATGACTCAGCAGTTGAAGAGCTGAAATTTGGGATGTCATCCTGCATCCGTGTTGTTCCTGCCTTCCGGTTCATCCCTGCAGACACAGAGGGGCTGGACCTGTCTGTACCCACCTTCCTACACCCATTCCAGAGCCACAGGTGAGTGGATGATCCAGTTATCCCTAAAAATGCCCCATTGGCTCCTCCAGGGGGAAGGATTCAGCCCCAGAAGTGAGACATCCAGGGGGCTGCTTGGGTGGGAATCCTGGGAAGAGACACCAGAGCTGGTGCCGTGTGGATTGGAGTTAAAATGTTCAAGGAAAAGGCCAGGGATGAGGGGAGAAGGTGGGAATGAGCTGCTCCGAGTAGGGATGGAGGTGTGAGAAGGGCGGAAATGGAGAGATGGGGCCGTTTCCTGGTTGATTGAAGGCCTTGAAGCAGCTCCTGGCAGACATTTTGGCAACCAAACAATCCCAAATCCTGCCAGGGTGGGGAGGACAGGTGGCATCACATCCCAAATCCAGGGGACATATGAGAGATGGGGTAGGCTTCAAGCCCTGAGTGTCACCCCGTTCCCGAGGGGATTGTAGGTGGCATGGCTCCAAGAGCACCTTTAGGGGCTTAGGGTCCTCTTCTAGGGGTTCCCAGGGTGCTTTTGGGGGCGACCCAAGGGGGCCTTTTAACCCTCAGGAGAATCCCCAAGCCTTAGGATATCCTTTCAGGGGATCCCCTTCCCTCCATCTCAGTGCGTTGAAGGGCAGCATCCTCCACCACTGACACCCTGTTGGGGACCCCCCAGGACCTCCAGTGCTCCCCATCCCCGGGAGGTGGCAGGTCCCCGACCCCCAAATCTGTGGCTCCACCACCCCAAGGTACCAAGAGAGCGACGGCCAGGGCCAGGATGGGGACAGTGACATACCTTGTGCAGGTGCCACGGCAGCAAGAGCCGCCAAGAGCAGGCAGAGCCTGTGCATCCCCTCAGTGGGGCAGCCCCATGGAATTCAGGGGTCTGGGATTCGGGGGGTCCCTCTCTCAGCAGCTTGGGGACACGGCTTGGTCGTGTCCCCGCGCTCCGGCAGCTCCGGGAGTGTGGCAGAGGGCAGGAAGCCGACTCAGTGCTGTGGGGTGGAGGAGGGTGATGGGGTGGCTCCATCCTGCCCTGGCGGGGAGGAAACGGGGTTTTGGGGACCCCAGAGACCCTGTGGGGCACGGGAGCCTCGTGGATCTGGTGCTCTCACCCCGGGGGACACAGATCTGGTGGAGCCATCATGATCTGCAGCTCGTTTGTGCCTCTGGGTCATGGATTTGGGGTGGTGGCATGGGGGAACTCGGGGCCTCCCAAGATGTGGGACATCTGTGGGGTGATGAAGAGCCAGGAATTCCCCTCTTCTCCCTGTTTTTTGGAGTCAATGTTACCTGCAACTCCACATCCTGAGTGTCTTCCAGCACGTGCAGGATCACCCCAGGACCCTCCAGGAATATTAGGTGAGGGGTAAGGCTGGGATTTCCATGGATGGGAGGTGGGGCATCCCAGGAGACATTGATCCCCACTGTGGGTGAGGGCTGGGGTCCAGCTGGAGACCGAGGATGCTGGGAAGGGGGGACAGGATTCCAGTCACCCCATCTCAGCAGGGTTTTGGGAAGTTTGGGAAGCTGGGAGCAGGGGGATGGGGTGGGGGATGTCCTGCTGTTACCCAGGGTGTCTTGGGATTGCTGGGACTTACTGGGAAGCTGGCAGAGTGGGAATCCCCATGGCACCCCTAAATAAAGGGAGGTGCTGAGGGGACATTTGGGAATGTCGGGGACTGGCCGTGGGGAGGACATGCAGTATAAGGATGGTGTTGGGGTTGGAAATAGGGAGGAGGAGGATGGCAGGAGAGGGAGGAAGGAGATCCCTTATCCCAAGGTGACCCCAGCTGGGCCACAGCCAGGCCCAGCCCTGGATCCAATCCCGTGACCAGCTCCCATGTGGAGCCAAGGTCAAGGGCATGTGCCCATTCCCAGGAGCCTGGCACTGCCATGGGGGCAGGGTGGGACCCGGTGTCGGGATCAGAGGAGATGGCATGGAGGAGAATCCCAATTGTTTTTTTTAAATACTTTATTTTTGTAACAACGTCAGAATTAAAAATTTTCCATAAATACCAGCCCCTGGCAGCCCCTTCCCGGGCGTTCCCGATAAAAAATGTGTACAAAACGGATGCGTGGCCGGGGTGAAGGTGGGGGGGACACAGGATCCTCCCCGGGATCAGACCACAGGAATCATCACCACCATCATCATCACCACTATGAACACCATGTCGCAATGAGACCCAAAGCAGTAAGAGCATCCCAAATTCCTCCCCGGTGCCGCCGGGATCCTGCCCCTGTAAGGATAGGGCTGGGAGACCCCCCCCCTCACCCTCTGTGGGCACCTCGGGGTGGTCCCAGGAGGCCACCAGTGGTCCCCGGCCCATCCCGCTGGGAAAGGGGGTCGGTGTCCCCCCAGCACGGCACGGGGAGGAGGTCGGGCCCTTACTGGTTTGCCCGGGAATTGGGGGGTCCGGGAGTCGCCCCCTCGGGGTCAGGAGCTGCCGCGGATCCTCTCCATGTAGCTCCGGAGCTCCTCGGGATCCCGCAGCCCCATGTCCTCGCACACCCAGCGGATGTCGTCCTCACTGGCCACCAGGATGGACTGGACGTGGGGGGCTGCCGGGGGGGGCTCCTCGGGGACACGGGGGGGGCCAAAGGTGACAAACTCCACCCGCTTCCTGCGGCCGCCGCCTGGAGCCGATCCCTCCTTGCGGGGCAGCGGCGCTCCGGGGGCCGGGGAGCCCGGGGGAGCCCCGTCCTCGCTGGAGCCCGGGGGGCCCCCGCAGCCACAGGGGGGGCCCGGGGATGCCGGGGGTTCCGGCTGCCGGCGATCCGGCTGTGGCCGATCCAGCTGCTGCCGATCCAGCTGCCGGCTCAGCTCCTCCTGGTCGGTGCCCAGCCAGACCCAGTTGTGGGGTTGCGGGGCCGAGGGGGTCCCGCCCGGCTCGGGCAGCTCCTTCTGCTGGTACCGGAGCACGAAGAAGATGCAGTTGACGAGGAAGATGAAGATGGCGAGGCAGAAGACTCCCAGGAGCACGTACATCCCAATTTCCAGGTCAGTCACCCGCTCCGGAGCCTTCACCATCTCCTCCTCCTCTTCCTCCTCCTCTTCCATGCCGACGCGGTTGCGTCCGTAGCCTTCCTCGTCATCCTCCTCCGAGGAAGACCCCTGGAGCTTGGTGGCTGCTGGCCCCACGCCCGCGGGGTCCCTCTGTCCCACGGTCACCGCTTCCCCGGACATGGCGCCCTCAGCCCGCGGGAAGGGCCGGGGGCTCCCGGGAGAGGGGACCCCCACCTCGAGCCAGGCGGTGCCGGTGGCCAGGGCGGCCGCGCGGTGCCGGCCACGCCGGCACACATCCGGGGGGTGCAGGCTGAGCTGGAGCAGGGCCCCCCGGCCCGGCCCCTCGGCCACCACCCACGGGTGGGCAGCGGGGACCCCGGGGGACCCCCTAACGGTGGCGACGGCGCGGTCGAGGGACGTCATGGTCAAGGCCACGTCGTGCCACCCGTAGAGCTCCAGAGGGGCCAGCGTGTGGTCAGAGAAGGACAACCAGATGGACAGGGTCGCTTCCTGGCAGGATGACAAGCGGGATGGCAGAGGTTTGGGGGACACTGGGGAGACTGGGGTCACCCCCCACCCATCTCACCTGCTTGAGGGCCCGTAGCGTGGGTGTCCCCAGGACAGTGGTGGTGACCATGCCAGGATGATCCGGCTGTGTCCGCAGGGATAAGGAGAGCCCAGCCACCACCTGGGCGTGGAGCTCTGTCACTGCCACCTTCTCCTCAGAAACCACCAGCGTCTGCTCCCCCAGGATGGAGTCGGAGAGCGGGGAGCGCACCTGGAAGCAGCTTGTGAGCCCTCCAACGTTCCTCACGGCCACTATTTCCTCTTCCCATCCTGTGCCAGCCTTTCCAGCCCCTCAGTTCCCTCCCTCCCTGTATCCTGCCCAGCTGCCACTGGGATCATTTCCAGTCCCCCAGCTCCATCCTTGCAATCTTCCCACACCCCCAGATCTTCCCAGGATCCCCCAAACAACCCCCATTTACCTCCACGGAGGTGACTCCAGGCTCCCGGCCTACCACCACGGCCCCTGCTTCCAGTGAGGCCACACGGGGGTCCTGGATACGGGTCCGGGCAGCCACCAGGTGGGTGACATCCAGGAGCCACTCAGGGCTGGGCAGGTAGGACAGGTGACGGCCACCATCCAGGGGGTGGGCCACAAAGTGTGCTAGGACACGGAGCTCCGTGCGCTGGAACTGGGGCCGGCAGCCCCGCGCCCGCCGCTCCGGCTCCTCTGCGGGGTCCTCAGACTCGACCACGGCACTGGGACAGGGGACAAGGACAGGGTGACAAGAGTCCCAGGATGGGTGACAAGGGGTTCCCCAGGGGCAGGGGAAGAGGGGATTGCAGGACACGGAGACCAGGATTCCACAACAGAGTGACAAGAATCTCGGCACACAGGAGTGTGTTGGGGGCTCACTGATGCATCCCCACACGTCAAGTCCCGGCACCATTCCCGTCTCCCCCTTTTCCCACCATCCCATTCTGTAGGCCTCACCTGTCAGGCCCCCCGGGCAGTCTCCAGCCACGGAGCTGCTCCAGGATGGGATCTCCCAGCTGGACACGGAGCGGGAGCAGTGGAGCCCAGACGGAGAAGCTCAGCTCCGCCCGCAGCCGGCGCACCCAGAAATCCACGCGGGCCCCCCGCGCCCCTCGGCTCTCCTTGCCCCCCACGAACACCAGGTCACAGGAATCCGACACCTGCAAGGGCACGCGGAATTCCATGGGAATCTCCCAGGGTGAGGCGGGATAATGAGGGGATAGCAGGACTCACCTGCAGCACCTGCTTGTCAGCGGATTCGCATCCTACGGGATCCGTGAGCTCGGACACTCCGCCCCCTGCTTCCACAGCCACCAGTTTGACCGGGATAACGCGGGGGATCCCGGTCAGCGGCGCCGTGTTCAGGATCTCCAGCTCCTGGAAGCACAGCGGGATAAGGGGGGGCTTCCCACGGGATGGAGGGCTGGAATGGGATGGGGACACCCACCTGCACCAGTGGGACAAGGGCACGGACGTCCCGCTCCGACACCTGGATTTCCCAGACCAGTTTGTCCTTCTGTGCCTCGGGATCCTGGCCGGGATACTCCACCTGCCACGTGAGGGGCCGCGCCGGCGCCAGCCCCCCCGTCCCGTTTTCCACCGCCACATCCAGGTGTAGGAACGCGGCCGGCTCAGACACCCTGCAGCACCGCACTGGGATCAGGGTGGAACAACCCATAATTCCCACCGGGATTGGGCTATTGGGATATTCCCTACCTGGAGCTGTCATGGATGGCAGGGATGTCTCCAAGTCGCCGGCATGTCACCACAGCCGTGGAGTGCTTGGGACCACGGGAACGCTCCAGGTGCACGCTCCAGGCACTGGGAATTGTGGGATGGGCGGAGACCACCTGCAGGCCCTTCTTGGCCTTGATCCTGTGGGAGCACACAGTGTCACGCAGATGTCACACAATGCCCCAAATTGTCACACAGTGTTAAACAGTGTCACACGATGTCAGGTGGTGTCAGACGGTGTCCCACAGCATCACTCACAATCACTCGGTGTCACTCGCTGCGACACAGTGTCACTCACAGTCACACAATGTCACACAGTGTCACTCACAGTCACACAATGTCACACAGTATCAGATCCTGTCAGCTGGTATCAGGTAGTGTCACACAATGTCACTCAGCGCACACGGTATCAAATGTTCACATACTGCCACAAATTGCCACACAATGTCACAGACTGGCGCACAGTGTCAGTCACTCACAGTCACACACTTCCACTCACTGTCACACACTTTCACACAGTGTCACACAGTGTCCCACACTGTCCCGCTGTCCCCATTGTCCCCGCTCTCACCTCAGGGTCAGGCTGTTGGCGGTGAAGTTGTGGCGCAGGGCGATGGTGGCCATGAAGTGCTGCCCGGGCCGCAGGGGGACATTGGGGACACGCAGCAGCACCTTCTCGTCCAGCCGCACCTCCTGCCGCCGCTCCGGCTCTCCTGCCCGCAGCTCCAGCATTCCAAGGATTCTGGGAGCCTCCTGCTCCCGACCCCCGCACTCCCCCATGCTGTAGCGCAGCTCAGCCGGTTCTGGGCGCTCCGGAGGCTCCGCGAGGTCGGAATCCCGCCGGCGGCTCCGGTGGGAATGGAGGGATCCCAGGGAGAACCAGCGTGGAGGGATCTCCAGCTCCACCACGCACACGCCCAGTGGGGCCTGCAGGGAAGAGGGGGTCCTGGAATTAGGCTGGGGGGAGCTGTGGGTCCCCAGGGGCCCCAGGGGGGCACTGACCTGCAGGCGACATGTCCCCTGGGCCACCCGCCCACGGTGGTGAGCATGGAGGGTGACACAGGGGAGATCCTGAGCTCTGGAGTGATCCCAATCCCTTGAAGAATCCCAGTTCCCAGGGTGGTCCTGCTGCTCACGGTGGTCCTGGTCCTTGAGGTGGTCCCAGTACTTGGAGTGATCGTGGATCCCAGGATAGTGCCGATCTTTGGGGTGATCCCGCTTGGGGTGATCCCAGACTCTGTGGTGGTCCTGCTGCTCAGGGTGGTCCTGGTCCCTGGGGTGGTCGTGATCCCCAGGGTGATCGCGGTTCCTGGGGTGATCCCGGACCCCAGGGTGGTCCTGCTCCCTGGGATGGTCCCGGACTTCAGGGTGATCCCAGACCCCAGGATGGTCCCAGTCCTTGGGATGATTCTGGGTCCCAGCATGATCCTGCTTCCCAGGCATCCAGTCGGGCCCGTGCAGATGGAAGAGGACACGTGCCACAGGCTCAGCAGGGGACACCGAGCTCTCCAGGGACACGGCGCGGATGGCCCAAGCTGCTGAGCCGCGGGGGCTCTCCACGGACACCTCCTGTAAGGACACCAGGATGGTGGTGGGGGCCAGGACACCCCCCACCTGGGGCGGCCCAGGGGACACAGGAGTCCTGGTTACCTGGCGGATGCTGAACGGGGGGTAGGTGGCCTGGACCAGGGCCTGGGATCCGGCACGAAGCAGCAGGAATGTCTCGGAGCGGGTGTGCAGGGAAGAGTTGGGGGCCACGTCCTGATCCACCCTCTGCAGCCGGTAGGACTCGGGCACCCCAAGGACCTCCAGCTCCGCCGGCAGGAACACGGGATCCGGGGGCTCCCCGTCACCCCTCACTGCAGGGACAAGGATGGGAATGGGGTGCACAAGAGTGGCAAGTGGGGGTCTTTGTGCCCACCTTTGCAGCAGCACACAGGGTGACCCCTTGCCTGGGCCACCGCATTCTGAGGTCACCCCTGCCATGGCTGCCCCGTCCCAGGGTTATCCCATCCCAGGGTTATCGCATCCCTGCATCAGGAGTGGGGGGACCACTCGGTTCCCCCAGTCCTGGCTGTTCCCTGTAGGAATGCATTCCCCACTGAGGAGAGGGTTGGAACCGTGTCCTGCAGGGTGGGATCCAGGCTCATGGTGCCCCTCTCATGGTGCCCTGATCAAAGGGATTTCTCATCACAGGGAGCAGATCCCACCTGGATGCCCGGGCAGGGCTTCCTCACGGCCGGGAATTGATCCCACCTAGGGGATCAGGTGTGCGGGGACAGAGGCCAGGCAGATCCCGGGAACCGGGGGGAAGGGGAATCCCTCGGGCGGCGGGTTCCCGTGGGGACTGGGAGGAGATTCCCCCCTCAAGATCCCAGCGGATCGCACGTTTCCCGGGCGATCCCCTCGGGATCCCAGGCGGTGGAGGGGGCACGGATCCCGGGGAACGCGGAGAAGGAGGAGGAGGGGGTGAGGTCGCCCCGGCTCCCGGGATCCCGGCGGAACGGAGGGATCTCCAACGTGGGGAAAGGGGAGAATCGACCCGGGTTGCGGAACCACGCGGGAGTGGATCCCGGCAGGACGGCGGGAGGGCTGCGGAGCAGGGTCGGGGTCGGTGCCCGGTGCCGTTCCTGGTGCCAGCTGCCGTTCCCGATGCCATTCCCGGTGCCGTTCCCACTTACCCGGGGCGCAGAGCAGGGCGGCGGCCAGCAGCGGCAGCCGGAGCGCCGAGGCCATGGCCGGGGGGCTCGGTCCGTCCGCCGGTGCCGCCGGTGCCGGTGCCGCCGGTGCCTCCTGTCGCTTCGCCGGTGCCTCCCCGTCCCTCCGCCCCCGCGCCGAGACAATGGGGCCGGGGCGGGACCGGCACCGGCGCCGCCTCGTCCCGCCGGGTCCTAAAGCACGGCCGAGCCCGGTGCTCCGGCTCCTGCTCCACAGCCCGAGCCACATCCCATCCCACTCGCCATTCCCAGCGCTGCTCCCCCTCCTGCTCCTCATTCCCCGCCCTGCTCCCCATTCTCATCCTCACCCCACTCCCCATTACCATCCCTGCTCCCCATTCTGACCCTCATCCCACTCCTCGTCCCCATCTCTGCTCCTCTTCCTCATCCCCATGCCAATCCCTGCTCCTCATCCCATTCCCAGCCCCACCCAGCACCGGACACCCCAAGCCACACGGAGACCCCCGGAGCAGAGCAGGAGGGTGGGAATTCTTCCCTCAGCTGCCATCCATTTTTCCCTGTTCCACCAGGGATACCGGGGACAGGGGGAAGGACAAGGACATCCATGGCGAGGGGCACAGAGCGAGCGGGAAGCACAGCAGGAGCAGCTGGAGAGCGGTGGGATCCTGGCATGGACAAACCACCCTCCTCCTCCTCCTCCTGCTCTTCCTCCTCCCCCCTTCCCACCCCGGGGGTATGGACTGGGTGGGCGGCTCTGAGCCTGACCCCCTTCCCATGGGAAAGCAGTGGGGCCAGGCCAGATAAATCAGTCTTTATTCCAAACCACATTATCAAAACCGTTTAAAAAGCAGCTTAAAACCCAAAACCTGACAGTGCGGGGACCCCAAAACAAGCAGAGCCCCCGGGATGGGGAATGGGATCCCCTCTGCACCCCAAGCCGGCTGGGCTGGGACAACATCCCCAGTGAGCAGGGAATGTGGGAGCTCCTCTCCCACATTTGTGGTGTGTGGGTGGCTTTTGGGGTGAAGGCACTTGTGGCACATGTGGCAAGGCACAGCCCCTGATTCTGGGGTGCTCCCAGATGGATGGGAGGCTCCCAGGACCCCTGGGAGAACTGGGAAGCAGAGGAGGGGGTACAGGGGGCTCAGTGGAGCGAGGGGACACATGCTTGGGATGCTTGGGATGACGGAGCCAAGCTCTGGGGAAGCTTTAGGGGGGCTCAATCCTCCCGGTTCCGGGGCCCCCCAAACTTCTGGCGCCGCCGCAGCTCCTCCACCTTCCACTCCAGGCTCTTGACGGCCGCATCCAGCCTGGCGCTGGGATCCGGGGATGCCACCAGGCTGCCCAGGAAGGTGTAGAGCACCCACAGGCCCAGCAGCATTCCCGCCTGCACCGTGGGGCTCTCCTGGGAAGCGGCCACATGCAGGAAGGCTCCGAGGAAAAAGAAAAGCTTCAAGCCACGGAGCAGTGGGAGCAGCAGCCCTCGAAGCCGGGCTAGCACCCAGGATCCCGCCAGGGCGGCCACTGCCCACAGGAGCACCCTCTGGACTTCTCCGGGAGCCAGCGCTGCCGCTCGGACCAGCCGGTGGCCTGGGAATGGGATCTGGGAGTCAGTGGTGGCAGTGGCACCAGGAATGGGCGCCGGAGCCGTCCCACGGGGTGAGTCCCACTCACCGCTGATGCTGGAAGCGGCCAGGAGATCCCCCAGGATCCCACAGAGCGTGGTCAGGGCTGCTGAGATCCCAGAGGAAACGATCCAGAGGGTGGTGGAGAGGCTCTGTGGGGAAAGACGGGATAAGGAAGCAGGAAAAGAGAATGCAGACCCCCCCATGTCCCTGCACAAGGAACTCCAGGGAAGGTTTGGGAATCAGGATCCCACCTCCGCCACCATCTGCAGGGGCTGGCGTCCCACCCAGTTCTCCAGGGTGTCCCAAGTGGATCTTCCCAGCCGGAGCAGCAGGTCATCAGAGGTGGTGACGTGTCCCCGGAATCCCTCCTGGCCATCCTTGGCTCCATCCCCTGCTGATCCCATGAGGAATGGGATCCACAGCAGCACGGCTAGCAGAGCCCAGTGCCCCATGGCACTGCCCATCCTGGAACCCGGGATCTGTGGGGAAAGAGAGATGTGGGGGAGCTGGGAGGGGGAAACCCTGCTGGTTTTGGGGTCCACTTGCTGGTTTTGGGGTCCCCCAGGCAGGAGGGGAGGCTGGAGGCCCCAGAGCCCAGTTCCATGCCCCCCCTCAGCACAGGCCTGGGTGTCCTGGCTATTTTTGGGATCGACAACAGTCCGCGGGACACAGCCAAGGGCACCGGGCCTGGCTGGGAAGGGGGGGCACCCCTTCCCAAAGGAGGGAGCGGGGTGCTCCGGGATGGGACACTGCCACCACTGCCACTCCCGGGACCCCCCGTGCTCCCCACTTCTCCCCAATCCCCCTGGGATCTCCCCAGTCCAAGTGTGCCCAGCCCCACCCAGTTCCCCCCATTCCCCTGGAACCCCCGATCGCCCCTGTGCCCGCCCCTCCGCTCAGGGCCCTCCACCCTTCACGATCCCCAAAATCCCCGCAATCTTCCCTGGATCTCCCCAGTGCCCACTTTGGATCCCCAAATCCCTCTGTGCGCACCCCACCCACATCTCCGCGGTCTCCGGGATCCCGCTGATCCCCCCAGGATCCCCCCAGGCCCCTCTGTACCCACCTCCCACTGCCCCCCCCCCACCTCTCCGGATCCCCCCGGTCCCCCCGGGATCCCCCCCCTAGGAACCCCCACCGCGGCTCCCTCATCCCGCCTATCCCCCCCTGGAGCCCCCCACCGCCCATTTTCCCCTCCATTTCCCCCCGGCTTTCCCCGAATTTCCTCCAATTTTCCCCGAATTCCACCCCCCACCCCGGGGTCCCCCCCGACCCCCCCTCACCGGGGCTTCCCTCGGCTCCGCCGCGGGGCACGCCGGGAGCTGTAGTCCCCGGGGCCGCCGCAGTGCATGGCGGGAACGCGGTCACCATGGCAACAGCCGGAGGCGGGCGGCGGCGCGCGGTGCACGCCGGGAAGCGCCGTTCCCGCCGGCGGGGGGAGCGCGGGGGATGCCGGGAGCGCTTCCGGTTCCGGCGGCGGCGGCGCCCGCGTGAGCGCTCGGGAGCGGCGCGGGGGCCGCGCGCGCCAACCGGAACCGGAACCGGGACCCCGGACCGGAAAGGAGAACCGGAAACAGCCTCGGAAGGGCAGCGGGGCCGTAACCGGAGCGCCGCGACCGCCCGGCCTCCGCCATGGCGCTCATCTGCTCCAGTGAGTGCGGAGAGAGAGCGGCCGCGGGAGTGCGCGGGGGCGAGAGTTACCGAATGGGGGATCCCGGGCTGCGGGGCGGGGACAGCCGGGGTCACCGGGAGAGCACCCCGCTGGGGGTTCCCAAACCCCCGTTCCCGTCCCATCCTATCCTTCCCTTTCCCCCGCAGTTTCCAACGAGGTCCCGGAGCACCCGTGTGTGTCGCCGGTGTCCAACCACGTGTACGAGCGGCGGCTGATCGAGAAATACATCGCGGAGAACGGCACCGACCCTGTCAACAACCAGCCGCTGTCCGAGGAGCAGCTCATCGACATCAAAGGTGCCGGGATCGGGAACGGGCATGGGAAAGGTTCTCCCGGGAAAAGCGGCCCTCCCGGGGGCGGCGGCTCCAGGGTCGGGAATGGCGGTGCCCGAGGTGTTTTGGGGTTTGCCGAGCTGGGGCTGAGATGCCTAACTCAGCTGTGGAGGCTGGGAGAGAGAGGCTAAAGGAGGGATGGTGAAACGGGAAAGGCAAGGGCGAGCCATAGGGATACCGGGGACACGGGTGACGTGTCCATCTTTCTTCCAGTCGCCCACCCGATCCGCCCCAAGCCCCCCTCGGCCACCAGCATCCCGGCCATCCTGAAAGCCCTGCAGGACGAGTGGGTGAGTGCCGGGGGGGCTGCCGGGGCTGGCATCCCGCCATTCCCTGGCTGACTCCGGCGCTTCCCGGCAGGATGCCGTGATGCTGCACAGCTTCACGCTGCGGCAGCAGCTGCAGACCACGCGCCAGGAGCTGTCCCACGCCCTGTACCAGCACGATGCCGCCTGCAGAGTCATCGCCCGCCTCACCAAGGAGGTCACTGCCGCCAGAGAAGGTGACACAGACGCGTGGCATTCCCGGGAAGGGGTGCTGGGAAGTGCCGTATCCCGGTTTTCCTTTAAACCTGTTGTGTTTTTGCAGCTCTGGCCACGCTGAAGCCTCAGGCCGGGCTCATCGTGCCCCAGGCGGTGCCGTCAGCGCAGCCCAACGTGGCCGTGAGTCCCTGCTCCCCATCCTGGTCCTTTTCCCGCTCATTCCCAACCCTTTCACCAGTCATTGCTCCCAAATTCCCTCTCTGCATGTCTCCTCTCTCTGTGCCACACAGGGCACTGGCGAGGCCATGGATCTGGGAGAGCTGGCGGGAATGACGCCGGAGATCATCCAGAAGGTAGGGGCAGCATTCCATGTGTTCCCCTCCCCATCTTCCCGTCGCAGAATTCCCGGTCTGTGCCCACCCTCCTCTTGTTTTCCAGCTCCAAGACAAGGCGACGGTGCTGACCACGGAGCGTAAGAAGGTGAGTGGACTTATCCAAGGATTTGGAGGGAGCTAGGATGTGCCGTGCTCCAGCCAAGGCTGATGTTTATCCCTGTTTTTTCCAGAGGGGCAAGACGGTCCCGGAGGAACTGGTGAAGCCGGAGGAACTCAGCAAGTACCGGCAGGTGGCCTCGCACGTGGTGAGTGCCGGGATGGGAAAGGACTGGGAAACTCCCACATGGAGCTGGGAATCGATTTTTGATTCCTTTTGGGAGGGTTTTGCTGCTTGTGGCATTAATTTGGGGTTCTCCTCCCTCACATAGGGGCTGCACAGCGCCAGCATCCCAGGAATTCTTGCCTTGGATCTGTGTCCTTCCGACACCAACAAGATCCTCACTGGTAAGGGAGCTTTCCTGGGGGTTTCCTACCTGGGAGTAGGTCTCCTTCTCTGTGTTTTTGGGAGTTTGAAGGGGAACAAGGGACATAAGGCAGGTGGATTTGGCGTTGGTTGGACCCACACTCCCATCCCAGCGCTTCCCGCTCGGTTTTCTAGGTGGAGCCGACAAAAACGTCATCGTGTTCGACAAGAGCTCGGAGCAGATCCTGGCCACGCTCAAGGGCCACACCAAGAAAGTCACCAGTGTCGTCTTCCACCCATCCCAGGTGCGTCTGGCTCCTTCCTCACTTCCAGGATGCCTCAAATCTGGATATCAGGACCCTCCTCTAGTGGAATCTCCTGCTGGGAGCTCTCAGAGAGGTGAATTCTTCCCGTGTGAACCTTCTGGTGTTGTCCTTGTGTAGGACTTGGTGTTCTCGGCTTCTCCCGACGCCACGATCCGGATCTGGTCCGTTCCCAACGCCTCCTGTGTCCAGGTGGTCCGTGCCCACGAGGGCTCCGTGACCGGGCTCAGCCTCCACGCCACGGGTGATTACCTGCTCAGCTCCTCGGATGACCAGGTGAATCCCTCCCCATCCCACAGATCCCACCTTTGCGTCCCACCCCTTCCCTCTCCAACCCTCTTCTTCTCTCCCAGTACTGGGCTTTCTCGGATATCCAGACAGGCCGCGTCCTCACCAAGGTGACGGATGAGAGCTCTGGATGTGGTAAGCTTTGGAGTTGATTATCCCCATTCTAGGCATCCCTTGGCTCCTGGAGTTCATGGGGACTCCTTTGGGGAGGTCTTGGCAGCCTTCCCAACCTTCCTGAGTCTTCCCAACCCTTCCAATCTCATAAACTTTCTTGAGTGTTCCCAACTCTCAAAATATTTCCAACTTGCTGTTGGGGAGACTTCGGAGTCTTGAGCCTTCCCGACCTTCCAAATCTTCCCAACCCTCCTGGGAGTCTTCCCAGCCCTCTGAGTCTTCCCAAGCATCTGATTCTCCTGCTGTCTCTGCAGCTCTCACCTGTGCCCAGTTCCACCCCGACGGGCTCATTTTTGGGACGGGAACGATGGATTCCCAAATCAAGATCTGGGATCTGAAGGTAAGGGCTGATGGGAATGTGCAGGAACAGGGGTTTGGGGTTGTCTGAGCTTGGCTTGGGGATCAGTCCAAGGAGCAGGGCTTTGAGGAATGTTTTTGGAAGTTGTTCCAAAACTCCCAAGATTCCAGCTCCAGAGCAACCACTGGTGACACCGTGACTGCGCAGGGCGGTTGGGAACGATGCCCATCCCAGCGCTGTGATTCCCTCTGACCGCCTTGTCCCCAGGAACGCACCAACGTGGCCAACTTCCCGGGACACTCCGGCCCCATCACCAGCATCGCCTTTTCCGAGAACGGATACTACCTGGCCACGGCAGCCGACGACTCCTCGGTCAAGCTCTGGGATTTGAGGAAGCTCAAGAACTTCAAGACGTTGCAGCTGGATAACAACTTCGAGGTGTGTCATGTCCCTTTTCCCTCCACAGCCTCTCTGCTCCAGGGGTTGTGGCATCCCAAAAAGGCCATTTGGAGCTTTTTCAGCGCCTTGTTGTGATTCTTCTCCGCAGGTGAAATCCCTGATTTTTGACCAGAGCGGGACCTATCTGGCGCTGGGCGGGACCGATGTCCAGATCTACATCTGCAAGCAGTGGACGGAGATCCTTCACTTCACAGGTGAGGGACTGTGGGAATCATGGAAGTGGCTGGGGTGGGAATGGGACAAATCCACTCAGAATTGTGACCATGGATTGTTTTCCATCCCCAGAGCACAGTGGTCTGACCACAGGAGTGGCCTTTGGCCACCACGCCAAGTTCATCGCTTCCACAGGCATGGATCGGAGCCTCAAGTTCTACAGCCTGTAGCCCTGGAAGTGGGGCTGGGATTTTTTGGGATTCGGGGTGGGAGGTGGGTGGGAATATCCAATGTAGGATTATCCAGGAGGGATTATCAAGCTCCCCTGTTGTAGGTGTTGGCACAAGGGAGGTCAGGCATTGTCTTCCCTGTGCTCCATGAATTTATTGTTTAGTTTTTTCCCCAGTTCCGTGTGTTTTCCGCCTTTAGATTGTTTTGTGCTTGTAACTGGTCTGACAAAAAGCCCCAATCCCGGTGCTGGTGGAAGTCTGAGGCTGGGATGTGTGGAAGGAGGGAGGGAAGGGAGGACTGTGCAGTTTTGTAAGCAGTTACTTAGTTTCAGTATGGAAATAAAGAATTATTCCCTGTCATTCCAGCCGGAAAAGGCTCCTGTGAAGGGCTGGGGTGTAGCAGGGTTGGATTTGGGGGGAGTCTGTGGCTGCTGCCAGCTTGGGAGTGAGGATGAGAGACCCTCTTTCCTCCCCTCCCAAGGACAAAACACTCTTAGAGCTGTGCTTTGCACTGGTTTTATTTTTCCAGCTTTCCCAGACACATCCAACAGGATCCAGGTAGAGGCTGGAGCTGTGAGGAGGAAGAGGGGGAGGAGATCATTTAGGAGGATGAAGGGGTGTTTGGGATGAAGGGGTTTTTAGGGAGCAGAAGGCACTCACCCTTCAGCCTCTCTGCTGAGTTCCCCCTCTCTTGGGAACCTCAGGAAAGACAAGGCATCCCTGGGATGTGACTGTCCCCATGCTGTCACCTGTCCTCCTGTCCCCCGGAGACCTCCGCGCTCCTGTGGGGAGCAGCAGGTTGGCTTGGGAAGAGGGGGACACGTAGAGGTCTCCCAAATCCCTGGAGGCCCCCAGACTCACGTGAGGGCACTCCCAGCTGGCAGGAGGGCCGGCAGGGCTCCGGCTGGGCCAGGTGGCACACGGAGGCGCTGCAGGAGATGTACACCTGGGAGCCACAGGAATGCCAGTGTCACCTGGGGATCCCCAAAAAGGGTTCCCCT
Organism: Vidua chalybeata; assembly: GCF_026979565.1. NCBI lineage: Eukaryota > Metazoa > Chordata > Aves > Passeriformes > Viduidae > Vidua > Vidua chalybeata. The sequence goes on along the minus strand of NC_071535.1, from coordinate 55,774,540 downwards.
TGAGGAACCTCCCAAAAGCAGTGTGAGCTTCCCAACAGGAAGAGACTGTGGGCAGCTAGAAGCAAGGTCAGTGCTGAGGTGGGGTTGGGGATTTTGGGATGAGAGATTCCCGACACTGAGGCATTCCCAACACGTGGATTCAGGGAGATCCGCTTCACCTCCCCCTCCAGCACAGCCATTCCAGGGGGCTCCACGAAGGCGAAGGTGGAGATGACAAAGCGCTGGTAGTGGCTCGGGAAGGGCAGCTCCGGAGAGGCCGGACCCATTGGAATCAGCCGTGTCCTGTAATTGTCCCCTTGGAAGGGACACCTGGGCGGGAAACAAGGACGCTGTGTCAGCACAGTGACGTCCCCTCACTTCCATCTTCCCATCCTTTTCCACTCACCCCTCCACCAGGATGGGCCACTGGGGCTGGGATGTGGCGTGGGAGCCAGGGGAGGCCCAGCAGTGGTGCAGCACCAGCACCAAATTGGGATCCGTCTTCTGCAGCAGACGGACTTCCACGTAAATGGGGTCCCGGAGCACCCTCACCAGGGGGAAGTCACCCACAGCGTGGTAGGAGCTGTAGGATTCGTCTGTGGGAATGTTGAGAGGGTTTGAGTGGGATGGGGAGCAGGATAGGGAGCGGGATAGGGACCACTCACCGGTGGCAATCCGCAGCTGGAGCCCCAGCGGACCCGGCATGGCCAGGGGGGCGGCTGTGGGGGGCACGGCCACCTCCACGCCCAAGGGAAGGAGATCGCTGGAGTTATAGATGCACCGAGCTCGGAGACTGGGGAAAGGAGGGAGAGAAAGATGGGAGACTCCCAAATCTTCCATCAGCCCCCTCAGCCCAAGTTGTGGGGACACCACCAGAGACGTGGCAGGAGTGAGGGTTGCTTTGATCCAAGGGGGAATCCAGGCTCGCTGCCTCGATTTTTCCACCCTCTTCCCTTACATGTAGACGCTGTCCCGAGTGATGGAGCCACGGGGGGATCCCTGGACATCGATGGTGGAGAGCAGCTGGTTCTCATAGATCAGCATGTCCTCAATCACCTGTGTAGGGAACACGGGAATGGGAAACATCCTGGGGGATGCACGGATCAGGATTTGGGGCAGGAGGCAGCATGTGGGTGAGTTCTTTATCCTGACATTTTGGAGGGACTGGGAGCATCCTGGGGGCACTTCTATCCTGAAGTGACCCCACCGTGCCCACCTGGGGGTTCTCCGGTGTTTTCCTGCCCTACCTGGACGGTGGTGCCGCAGTGGGTGACCGGGAAGCGGAACATGACGAAGGCCTCAGACACGTGGCGGGGCTCACATCCCGCCTGGCTGCTGGCCAGCCGCACGCTGTCCAGGTTGTACGGCAGGGCCACCATTCCCCGTGGGACCACCAGGACAAAGTGTCCCTCCAGCAGGCACTGCACGGTGGCTGCGATACCACGGAGAGGCTCCATCACCTTGAACACGCTCTCCGGGCGCCAGGGAGGGATTTTGGGACGTGCCTCCGAGTGTCCTACCAGTATTTCCATAATAACAGGGTGTGGTCCGGTCCATGTCGTCGTAGCAGCATCCCGCCTGCAGGCATGCATCCCGTCCCTGTGGAGCCACGCACGGCATCCGCCCCACCGGCACCTGGCACTGCTCCCGTGTCAGCTGCGTTCCTGGGGGGAAGCAGAGAGGGGACATAGCACAGAATGTGGGTTGGAAAAGCACCTTGAGACCATTTCCCTTTGTCCCAGCATCCCATATTCCTGCCTTACCTGCCCCTGGCGAGGGGTAGAAGAGCGCTGTGGACTGCAGCAGGCTGGGCTGGGAGTGAATTCCAGGATGCAGCAATCCAGGCTGGGGCTGCAGCCCAGGGCGTCCCAGGCCTGGCTGCGGCTCAGCCTGGAGTCCAGGGCTGATGAAACCTGGCCAGGATGAGAGTCCTGGGTGCACCAAAGCTGGGTTGGGATGGCCGGGATGGAGCAGCCCAGTGTGGCCTGGGAGCCCAGTTTGGGAGTTGGAGTGATGACTGGGACGAGATATTCCTGGCTGGTTTAGGGGCTGAGCTCCCGGACGCAGGAATCCTGCTGGAGTCTGGGCACCGGTGGAGGTCAAGCCAGGCTGGTTGTGGGATACAGACCCTGGGCGAATCCCTGGCTGGTTTTGTCCCCCAGGATGGTTTTGGTATACAAACCCTGGGCGGAGTTGCCCCGGTTGGTTTTGAGCCCCAGGCTGGTTTTGGGATACAGACCCTGGGCGAATCCCTGGTTGGTTTTGGGCCCCGTGATGCACCATCCCAGGCTGATTTTGGGATACAGACCCTGGGCGAATCCCTGGTTGGTTTTGGCCCCCAGGCTGGTTTTGGTATACAAACCCTGGGCGGAGTTGCCCCGGTTGGTTTTGAGCCCCAGGCTGGTTTAGGGATACAGACCCTGGGCGAATCCCTGGTTGGTTTTGGCCCCCGTGATGCACCATCCCAGGCTGGTTTAGGGATACAGACCCTGGGCGAATCCCTGGTTGGTTTTGACCCCCGTGATGCACCATCCCAGGCTGGTTTAGGGATACAGACCCTGGGCGAATCCCTGGTTGGTTTTGACCCCCGTGATGCACCATCCCAGGCTGGTTTAGGGATACAGACCCTGGGCGAATCCCTGGCTGGTTTTGACCCCCGTGATGCACCATCCCAGGCTGGTTTAGGGATACAGACCCTGGACGCAGGTGCCCTGGCTGGGTCTGGCCCCCGTGATGCGCCAAACTGGGATGGTTTTGAGATACAAGCACTGGACGAAGGATCCCTGGCTGGCTCTGCCCCCCAGGCTGGGGGGGCTGCACTGCTGGGCGGAAGAAGCTTCCCTGAATTTGGGTGTCAGGATGAGCCCCAGCAGGCTGGGACAGAAGCCCCGAGTGGGCTGGACTGGAATGGTGCTGGATCCCAGGAAGCACTGAGCTGGGCTGGTAGTGTCCCACGGTGTGGACCTGCTCCAAGTGATCTTGGGATGTATAGTGGGATCCCGTAAGGGTAAGGGAGGACTCAGAGACCTGGTGCAGGCCAGTGTGGGAGATCAGGACTCCGCTGTCCCGGCTCGTCTCCCGGTTTCCATCTGGGAGCATCTCAGAGCCACCTGGCTTGGGGCAGGTCATGTTGATCTCGTAGGAGGTGACCGGGATCCCGCTGGACAGCAGCTCCTCCAGCTGCACCCGCAGGACGTAGTGGTTCTCCTGCGGGGGGACACAAGGGACAGTCACCCCCATCCTGCTGGAGGGCACCGCAGAGGGGACAGGAGCATCACCTTGAACAGGACATGGCAGCCCTTGTAGCCAGAGGAGAAGATGACGGAGCCATCCTCCCTGGAATTCAGCCAGTGGAGGCAGATGGAGCAGTTGGCCACGTCAAAGCGGGAGCCAAACTCGTCTGGGGGGACATCATGGACACAGGCGAGTGACACATCCATGTGCATGGAAACCCCCCAGGCAGCAGCAACAGCTCATCCAAGCCCTTGGGCTCATCCCATTGGGATACCATCACCATGGAACACTTTGGGATTGAGGGGAATCCCAAAGAAATCCAGCACCCCAGGGGAATCCAGGGAGTCCCCTCACTCACCCAGAACCTTGAAGCGGACAGTACGGCCGTGGGGCGGGAAGACCAGGAGCTGCATTCCCAACTCTCCGCAGTCATGGCGGTACTGCAGGAGTGCCACGGTGGCTCTGGGCCACGGGGACAGGAGGAAGAGGAGCAGAAGAAAGGAGCAGCTCTGTCCCATGGCAGTGACACAGACGGAGCACGGGGCTCTGCGGTGTGGATTTATATCTGGATGGCTGGGATGCGGGGGTGGGGGGGATCAGGATCAGCTGACCCCGTGGGATGAGCCCTGCCCAGGGCTCCTCGCTCCCGTGCTGCTGGTGACCTCAGTGCCCCAGCCCTGTGGTCACCTCCTGTGGCTGTGTCACAGTGACCAGGGACAAACCAAGCTTATCCCACACTTGGAGGCTGTCCCAGTGAACAGGGAATGGAACTGGTGCCAGGCGGGATGCCCAGCTGGATCAAGTTATCCAGGGGGAAAGGAGAAGGCTGGTGTGTGCCCACCTTCCCAGAGCTAGTGGGGACAGTGGTGACCTCTGGACACACCACTCCTGGAATAGCCACGGGACCAGGGGACTCAGTGGCATGGCCCAGTGACGTCTGAGGGACAGGGAATCAGCCAGTTACCCCAAATCCCTGCTGCACCCTGGTTGTGCCCTGTCCCTCAGACAGATCCAAAGTCCTCCATGCTCATTCCTTCTGCCTACCTTTCCCTAAAGTTTCCCTTCTGGGATTTATCTTTACTGCGGATTAAACCGCAACACCTCTCCCCACCCTTCCTGGAGTGACGGTCACGGCCACTCCCTGTCCCATGCCCTGGGTGTGGGAATGGGGTCACGCCAGCTCCCAGGAGCACAGGGATCCTGGTGGGAGAGCGTGAGGAGCCAGGGGCTGGATGTGATTCCTTCAAACCTCCTCTGGAAGTGACGGCAGCTGCAGTGTGTCCCCAGAGCCACAGCTGGGCTGATATTGGCCAATATATGTTCTATATGTGCCCCATATATGTCCTAGATACATATATATATATATATATGTTTATATATGTGCTATATATGTCCAATATATGTCTGAGCTGTCTGTTCTGTATCCTATATATGTTCCATATGTATCCAATATATATCCTATATATATGTCCAATATATATCTGATATATATCCAATAGATCTATCCCACATGTCCAATATATATCTTCTATATATCCGATGTATATCACAAGTGTATCCAATATATATCTGATGTATCTCCCAAATATCTCCTAAATCTGTGTCCAACCTTTGTCCCACGCATCATCTCCCAGGAGCACAGGCAGGAGCCACCAGTGACACTTTATTCCCCGCAGTGACAATCCCGGTGATCCCAAGCCCTTTTCCCCACCCCTCACAGCTTCATGGCGGCAACCGACCCCAGATGGAGCTCCAAGAACTGCAGGATCTCCTGCCAGGAATGCTCCTGGGCCCGGGCATGGGGCTGGGGCTCTCCCCCCCATGCCACCGGCTTGGGAGTGCCCCGGATGCTGGAGTTGCTGCACAGGGGGGATCCGGGGGGCTCGATCAGGTGCCCGGCGCCGGGATAGGACAGGATCCGGCCACTCTCCGGCGGCATCCGCGCCAGGGCCAGCTCGGCAAAGAGCTTGCTGTTGAAGCTCCGGTCGGCCTCTCCCACCACAAACAGTACCTTTCCCCGGATCTTCTCCACCGGGATGGCCGAGGCGCGGTAGGCGGGATCCCGGGGGTCGGCGAAAATGGCTGAGTTGTCCATGGCTCCCACCTCGGTGAACAGGACGCGCTCGGTGTAGTAGGGAATGGCAGGGATGCGGAGCTCCTTATAGAGCAGCGGGTTTCCATACAGGAAGCTCGTGCCATTGATCCACACCGTGGCCACCACCTGTGGCAGGAAGGTGGCCATGGCCAAGGCCACCTCTGCACCTTTGGAGACGCCCACCACACCCAGGCCGGGGCCTCGGACCTGAAGCAAGAGGAAATGGAGCCAGCTGGGATAATACACAGGGATAATACATTTACTGGGACATCCCTGGGTGCCGGGACAAGGGCATCCTCATGGGAGATCCCCCAGTCCCTGGGACATTTCTGGCACTCGGGACAACCCTGGAACATTACCCCTGGTCACCTGGACATCCTGCTCACCAGGATGACACTCCAGGACTCACCTTGGGATGCCGGAGGAGCAGCTCTGCTGCTTCCTCGAAATATTCCAGGTCCAGCTGGGCCAGGACTCGGGGCAGGTCGTCGTAGGCAAAGAAGGCGAGGGCCAGCACAGCAAAGCCCCGGCTGGCCAAGAGCCCTGCCCGGAACTCGATCAGCCCCCCCGCACCCCCAAACAGGTCAATGACCCCAGGGAAGGGGCCCGGACCTGTGGGAAGACAGGGAGAATGTCAGGGATGGGGAGCCACCGGTGCTGTCCTGCACCCTGGAGGTTCCATGGTTGGGCATCCCAGGGGGCACAAGGTCCAGTATCCTGGGGGTCCTGAGGCTGGTTTGATATCTCAAGGATCCCAAGGCTGGACAACCAAAGAATCCCAGCTTTGGGTATCCCAGGGACCCTGAGGTTTGTTATCCCAGGGCTTCCAGGGCTGGACAACCCAGGAATATTATGGTTTAGCATCCCAGGAGTCCCAGTGTTGTTTCCCAGGGGTCCCGATGTTTGGCATCCCCAGGATCCCAAGGTTCAGTATCAGTATCCGAGGCTCCCAAGGTTCAATATCCCAAGGGAATACTGGCTGGGTATCCCAGGGGTCCCAAGGTTGGGCACCAAAGAGCTCCCAAGAACAAGCATCCTGCAAGTCCCAAGGTTTGATATCCCGGAATTCCCCGCTCCCCGGTGCTCACCAGGAGGCAGGAACAGGGCGCCACGGACCCTTCCCTCACGGATGGGCACCCGCTGCACTCCGGGGCCCACATACCAGCGCTCGGCCTCGCAGGATCCCAGCGGCTGCTCCCGGGGATCCGTGCCCATGCTGAGCCCGTCGAACACTTCCAGCCGGACACGGAAGGGGCTGCCGGCCACATCCCGCTTGACCAGCCGTCGGAAAAGGGTGTCAGGCTGCAGGAACCAGAAGAGCCCCATGGGCCAGACCCCAGAGTAGCTGCCCCCCAGGGCGGCATGGAGCCCGGGATCCACCTCTCCGGCTTCGTCAGCGCGGAAAAAGGCGCGGGATTGGAAGCACTCGCCCTGCTCGTCCTTCAGCCATGCCCGCAGGGTGACAAGTTGGGATGGGGACAGTCCCCGCACCCGGATCTGCACTGCTCGGTCGGCCAGCGAGGACTGCGGTGTCACTGTCACCTCCACCATGGTGCACCTGGGAATGGGAATTGCCCCGAGTGTCCCACAGGGATTGCCATGCCCAGAAGGGGGCTGGTGGCAGGGTCCTGTCCCCAGGGATCCTCACAGGAGACCCCCAGGATGGAGTTTGTGGTCCAGATAGTTTTGCTGGCATCCCTCCTTCCCTGTCCCTATCCCTCTTTCCCGTGTCCCCAACCCCTCATGGTCCCTTGTCCCCTCCTACCCTGGTCCCCTCCTTCCATGATCCCAGTCCTCTGCTTCCCTGTCCCCATCCCCTCCCTTCCTCACCACCTCCCACCCTCTGACCCCAAACCTCCGCTCCAAAACTCACCTGGCAGCCGGGACACCCCTTTTCCATGTGTCTCCCAGCCCCGGCATTCCCAGCACCCACCCTCCCCCCCTCCTTATCCTCCTCCCCACTCTGGAGCCCGAGCAGGGTGGGGATCCAGAGGCTCCGAGCCCCCCAGTCCCGTGTGGTGTGCACCCCGCTCCCCTCCGTGCAGCACGGCAGGCTGGGAACAGGGATGTTGGCCCCAGTCCAGCCCTGGGAGGAGACACGCGGTTCTCCCACATCCGTCCCACCAGGAAATCGGCCCCTAAGGGCCAGAGCTTCCCCCTCTTACCCCGCTGGGCAAAGCCTGGGCCGTGGGCTCTGCAGAGGGAGAGGCTCGAGGATTCCTTGGAAATCATTAACCCGGGAATGTCGAGGGCAGAGCCCTCCTGCCCTGTGACCCCGTGCCTGCCTGGCACCGGCCGCACCCTGAAATTCCTGCCAGTCCCCACTTTCCCTGTAGCACCCACCCCCCCCATCCTGGACACGGATGGGACACACCCCATTCCAATTCCCCCCCCAAAACTGTCACTGCAGGATGAAGCTCCAGGGCCCTACATTCCCATCCCAGGGTTTCACACGGATTCCTGCAGTCCCATTTTCCACCCAGTGCACCCCTTTGTTCCCCCATCCCCTCCATCCCAGCTCACAGCCACATCCCTCCCCAGGAATGCAGGAAGGGGTGTGCAGAGACCAAGAAAAACTAGGAATGTTAAGAAATCCACGTGGATTTCCAACTTCCAGCCCCCACTGAATTCCCAGCGTTGCCCCCCACAGGAGGGTGTGTGACACCATGCCCCCTTCCTTGCTGACAGGTTCCAGGGCTCATTCCCAATGGGAATTCCCTCTTTGGAGAAAGGGAACTGCAAGGAATGAGGAGCCAAGGCACACTCCAATCCCAGGAATGCCTTAGGGAAGGCCCCAGCTGGAGCCACCAGTTCCCAGAGCCACCGGAGGCAAATCTTTCTCAGTTCCTATTCATTTTTATAAGGAAAAGGCAAATTTGGGAAAGCAAAGTTCTGTTCCAGCCTCTGGCACCGGCCACATCCTGATTCCACAGGGACTGGAGATCCAGCAGCTGGTGCCTGTGGAATGCACCCCCTCAGCTCTGTCCTGTTGCTTGTCCAACACCTGCCAGCCATTCCTGCCTGGCAAGCTGAGGAAAAAGCCCTGGGAAGGAGCAGGATCCTGGTGGCAGTATCCCAAATCCTGCCTCATTCCGTGGCCGTGCTGCGTCTCACGGGCGTCTTCTGGAGCAGGGCCAGTGTATCCCGCTTTTCCACCCGCCTCAGCTGCTTCTTCTTGGCCCTCTTGAGCTTCAGGGGGTTCCGGATCTGGGAAATGGGAAAAGAGAGGAGATCTCATGGAATCAACGGGTCCTGGAATGGTTTGGGTTGGAAGGGACATTAGGGAAGATCCAGGTCCCCCCCTGGCCATGGGCAGGGACACTTTCCACTAGTGCAGCTTGCTCCAAGCCCTGTCCTGGAGCATTTCCAGGAATGGAGCAGAGTGTGGGAATGAGGCAGGATGGGCATGGATGGCTCCAACCACCAAGGATTCAGGATCTAGGAGGGGATTTATCCCAAAACTCACCCCATCCTCACCCACAAGTGAGGTCTTCACCACACCCACCCCAAGCTCCCAGGTCTCTTCCCAATGGAAAAGCCATGATTTCCCCACATGGATCCCCACCAATGCAGCATTTTCCTCGCTCCACCACCCCATTATCCTTCAGTTCTGGTGTTCCCAAGCTTGGGAGAACACGGGGGACACGCTTCCAGTGTGCCTGGCTTTACTGGGAATCTCCCAGTCCTCCCAGGATCCTCCAAAGACGGAGACAGGGAGAGGAACTGGAGCAAAGTGGAGGCTGATCCATGGGGGCTGGAGGCTGTGGGGTGCTCCCAGGGCTGTTCCCAGCCAGCCCAGGGGACTCACCACTTGGACAATCTCGGCTTTCCGCTCGTTTTCCAGGCGCCGCTTCAGGTTTTCCTCCCGCCGCCGCTTCTTTTCCTGTGGGAGCAGCACCACAACATTCCCTGCGGATCACTTCCCCTGGGATTAAGCCCAAACCAGCCAATGCCCAGCCAAGTGTGAAATCTGTCATTCCAGCAGCTTTTCCACCCCGGGCGAGGCTGCAATTGACCCAGGGAGTTTATTCCGAGTCAGTGACTTGGAGCATGTGACCGTCAGTGACAGGATTTGGCACCAGGACAGGGAATTCTCCATCCCAGCTGCCCTTTTCCCGGGCTCTGCCACAGCTCTGAGGCCCGGGAAGAGGGCAGAGCCATGGGACTGTGCTTGGGCATAGACGGGAACGCTCCAGCTCCCGAGCCCCGTTACCTCTTTCTCCCTCTGCTTGGCTTCCTCCAGCTGCCGTGCCAGATCCCGGACCAGCTTCCTCTCCTGCCTCTCCTTCATCTTCCGTGCCCAGGAGCTGCGGAGCGCCTTGTCCTGGATCATGTGGGAGAACCTGCGTGGGCACACGGGAGGTGTTGGATCCTCAAAAACCCCGGCATGCAGCCGGGGCCACTCCCGCTCCTCTCCAGAATTCCGTGAAACTCCGCCAACCTCGGAGCATCCCACGGCATCCTCAGCTCCCCGGCATCCCCTCCAAGTAATCCCTGTCATCTCTGGATCCTTCCTAAAACTCCGGAACACCCTCACATAGCCCCCGAGTGGCCCCCAAACAATCCTGTCCCCCTCAAAACTCCCCCAGACCTCATGACTCCTCAAACAGCCCTTCTGGAGCCCAGAGCCCCCCAGGTCCCCGCCTCTCTTCCCACCTCTTCTTCCCGGGATCCTTCCACACGCGTCCCGACTTGGGCTTGCCCCGCGGGATGGCTACCACCGCCTCCTGCCGCTTCTTGCCGCCTTTCCGCCGCCGCCGAGCCGCGGCCGGAGCCGAGGCGGCCCCGCCGGGCCCCTCGGGGGTCGCTCCCGGTCCCGATCCCGGGGTCCCCCCGTCCTCCCCCTCCATGATCCACGCGGCCCCGCGGCGTCGCAGAGCGATGACGTCACATCGTAGATCCCCGCGGGAGCGCGAAGCCAGAGCGCCTCCCTGGCCGCCATTTTTGTATTGGGCAACGCCCTCCGCGCACGGCGGGGACCGCCATCTTTGTGCCGGGTAAGGCGGCCATCTTTGTGCCGGGCAGCACCGCCCACCGCCGTGGCCGCCGGTACCGGGACCCCCCGAACTCCCCCAAACACACCCGGGGCGAGGCCCCCCGTACCCCGAGTAACCCCCGGAGACACGCGCGGGCTGGGCTGGGGGAGAGGCCTTTATTGGGGGCCGAACACGCTGAGGGCATCCCAGGGGGCTCCAGTAGCGGGGACCCCCCCTCGGGATGCGGCACCACGTGCGGGGCTTGGCCGTGGCTACAGCGCCTGGGAAAGCAAAAACAGGGAAATCCAGGGAAATCTCTGCGAGGGACACGGGAACGCCCGGATTGGGGCGGCTCTTCGGAAGAAGGACGGGGTGGATGAGCATTCCAGGGATTTCCAGGGATTCCCGTGGGTCCCGCCTCCCTCACCAGCTGCGTGTATGTGTGCTGCCGGACCGTGTCGTATCCGAACGCCAGAACCGCCACGGCCACGCAGAATTCCAGGAGGCCGAGGAGCACCAAGGTGGAATCCAGCGCGTTGCTCAGCATCTGCAAGGAGGAGGAGAACGGGAATATCCCGGGATCCACCACCCGAACGGGACCTGGATGCTTGAACAACCCACCCAGAGACTGGGATTCCCCCGTGCAATCCCGGGTGTCCGTACCTTGCTCTCCATGTTGAGGCACCATTCCGGGCGGGTCTGGAAGGGCTCGGGCTTCTCGCAGCCGGGCATGATCCGGGTGATGGCCGTGCCATGGATCCCGGTGGCCACCAGCGTGCCCAGGACAACGCCCACATTGACCACACAGCAGGTCTTGACCTGCGGGAAGCACCCGGTGACACGGACCCCGGGAAGGGCTGCTTCCCACGTGGATTATTCAGCTGGGATCAGAGATCTCCTGGAGAAGCCACCCAGTTTTGTCCCACTCATCCCACAGTGATTCCAAAGCCATTAGGGTCTCCTGGACCTTTCATTCCCCTCATCCCACAGTGATTCCAAAGCCGTGAGGGTCTCCTGGACCTTTCATCCCCCTCATCCCACAGTGACCCTGACCCCCATCCTGTGCTCCATGTGGGAGAGCTGGGCACTTCTCGAGGGGGAGACTGGCCTGTGGATCCCGTGGGATGAATCCAGGCTGTGGAAGGGTCCTGGCAGCTGCTGGAAGGGACATAAGGAATGGGGGGACATCTTGTCCCTCCCAGCCCGGATCTTACCAGCACAGGGCTGTCTCTCCTTTCACTTTCCACCAGCAACGAGCCCGAGACCAGGAGCTACTTGGAAAACAGCAGGAATTGGTGTCAGCAGCAAGGCACCCTTCCCTGGCACCCTTCCTGGTGTCTCTCCAGCTGGGAACTGGGGTTCAGGAATGCACAAACACCCCAGAATGGGGGGGGGGGGGAGTGGTCAGTGGAGACGTGGTGACCCTGGGATATTGTCCCCAGTCCACCAGGATTCCCTAAGATTGCCACGTCCTCATCCCAACTTACCAGGATCCCCAGCCAGAAGAGGATCCCGCTGGCCACAGGGAGGGAAGGGTTCCTGTGCTCCGACAGTGTCAAGATGATCCCAAAGCAGATGTGGACAATTCCAGTGAAGATGTGGATGGTCTGGGGAAGGATGAGGAAAAGGGATCCCAATTCCATTACTGTGTGACCCATCCCACCCCAATCCCACATCACAGTGCTGGGAATGGACTGGGAGAGACACCTGTCCCAACATCCTCTCCACCCAGCCAGGGAGAACATCCAGCAGGACAATCCCTGCGGATCCCCAATCCCTGCTGAGCCCCTGCAAGGCCATGTCTCACCCCCAACACCTTGGGATGAGCCCTCCGGAAGCTTTGTGTTTGGAACGAGGTCCTGGCAGGTGCCTGGGAGCCTGAGGCCAGCTGGGCCGCCCGGGGATCCGTGGCCGGGATCACCTCCGTGATGATCCTCACGCTGCCGGCGTCGGTCACCGTGGTGGCTGCCATGGCCTGGGAACGAGCCCAAGAAGCTGAAGGAATTCCCAGATGCCTTCCTCCTCCTCTTCCTCCTCACCACGGTCTCTTTGCTGTCCGAAATCCCCGGGAGGTGCTGGCCTGGCAGGGACACACTCCCGCTGCCCTTTGCTCCCTGCGGGAAGCTCGCTCATGGAATTCTCGTCAGGGCCCTCTTGCTCAACAAGGCGGCTTTGCCAACGGAGGCTCCCAAAATCCTGCATAGGAAGAGGGAGGGAGGGACAGGGAAGCCCTCCCTGGGCTCTGTGGCCTTGGGAAGGGTTGGATGCTTTTCCCTTGGGATGCTCCAAGACCCCCTTTCCATCCCAAATTGTGGATGCTTTGCTTGGGAAACACTCTTGTAATTAGCTTGGTACCTAACGAGGTGTTCATAACCTAACCCTGCTCACTTGCCAGGAAAATCCCACACTGAGACAGGAAACTTTATAAGCCCTGTTATCAAGGAAGCTCCTTTATTGCCATTTCTGGGAATTCTCCCTCCCTGTGGATTTGTCCTCAGTGAGGACACACAGAAGGGATTCAGGGATCCCTGGCCATCTCCGTCGGGAGCCAGAGGGAAAGGAGATGCTGTTATTTATGATGGGAAATGGGAGCTCAGGCTGGGAATGGAGCCACCACACATGGCGAGGGGATCCTGGGGGATTCAGAGGCCCCTTCCTGCCTCCATCCCTCCTTCCTCCCAGAAAACAGCCATGTCCTTTTCTCCAGGAGCATTGGGATACCCCATGCCGACCTGAAGGACCTCCCCAGGTTTCCTGGATGTCTGATGTGTACAAGGTAGGAATTTCTTGGTGGAATGGGAATTTTTAGGTCCAGGATTCTGGCATCACCCCAACACCTCGCTCTCTGCCTGGGAAAGGACGGGACCCTCCAGCTGACGATTTTAGGAGCAGGTGGAGCAACTTCTGGAAGTTTTTTCCTTCTCTCTGGCTCTAGAGGGAGCCGAGAGGCCGCGTTTGGAAGCGCCGCACTTCCAGAGCTCAGGAGTGGCTTCCAGCCCTGGAGCTGGCTTGGAACAACCTGGGCTAGTGGGAGGTGTCCCTGCCGATGGCAGGGGGGGTGGAACTGGGTGATCCTTAAGGCTTCTTCTGTCCCAAACCATTTCAGGATTCTGTGCCCTTCCCATGCTCCCACACACCAGGGAACGGGACACCCCCTCTAAACCAGCCCAAATCATATCCCAAAAAAGATCTGGAAGAACAGACCTGGAGAGCAAAGAGCAGCAACTCACGTCTCCACCCCAGCTCCAATGGCATTCCTCCATCCCACCCATGACCTTCCTCCATCCCGCATCCCTGATGAAAGCATGCACTTGGCCTTGTAAAGGGCTGCATCTGGCAGCACGGCTTTCCAGGAAAAACATGGACATGGATGAGATTCAGCCTCTTCATCACATTCCTGATGCCTCAGAGCCTTTAATTCCTGCTGGTGCCTCATCCCTCTCAACACTCCAATCGTAACAATCCCAGGGATCTCGTTCCAGCCCCAGAAAGGAACACTTGAGCCTCCATGGAAATTCTGGGATCCCCTCTTTAGCCTTTAGGCAGCCAGGGTATCCTCCACCATTATCCATGGCTCACATTCCCAGCCAAAACCACCCTACACGGTGGATTTCCTCCCAAATCCGCCTTTCCAGATTCCTACAGCATTCCTGAAGTTCCAGCCTTGCAGGCAAGAACAGCCGTGACTGCCCCAAGCCCCCAAAACCCCACTTTCTGAGCGAGTGAAAAAAGCACTTTCCCCCTTCCTAAATAAACCCAGGTCCAGCTGGGGATGGCAGGAGCCCAAGGTAGGATGTCAGGATTTGTTTTGGAAGCGGATTCCAGAGGAGGTGAAACTTTGAAGCAGATGCCGGGAAGCTGCAGGGCCGGGTGGTGGAGCTTTCCAACCTTTTCTTTGCAGGAATTTTTGGCTTTGTAGATATATACAACACATTCCTTGGATTTTAATCTTCATTTTCCTATTTTCTAGGACAAGTTTTGGATGGGGGAAACCTGACTGGATGCTCAGGGGGGGATCAATGAGACCCTCCCAAATTCCCTCCCACCAGCAGAGGACAAAATTTATGAGCCTGCTGGAACCAAAATTCTTTTTCCAACCCCAAAATCCATGAGTGTTTTTCCAAAGAAAATAGATTACGATAGAGAAAAGCTCTCCAAAGAAACTTGCTGCTTCCTGGGACAAACTTTATATCCCTATAAAAATACCAAAAGTCAACATTTTGCTTTGCTTCCAGGTGTTTCTGTTCCCACAGGGCTTTTTCCATATGGATTCCAGAAGGAAAGTCATGTTTTCTGGGAGAGGTTTCAGGTTTTTTGGCTTTAAACATCCAAGTGTCCATCCTGGATTAGGGAATCTGGAACAGGGAGCAGGCAGGAGCGGGTAGGGAGGGGCATCACTGGCTGCTGGGGTGATCCATACCTGGCATTTGGGACACAGTGACATTGCTCCCAAACCCTGTCCCAGATGTGTCCATCAACCCCTGCACGTGACATTCCAGCCTTTGATCTGCTCATTCCCAGGAAGACTCCTGAGGCTGCAGAAAAGTTCCAGAAAACTTCTCCAAGGCTTCACTGGCATCGACTTCCACTGGCAATCCTGGAATGGGACCTTAAACACTTCCAGGGATGGGGCAGCCACAACTTCCCTGGGAAATCCATTCCAGCACCTCACCACCCTCACAGGGAAAAATGTCTTCCCAGTATCCCATCTAAACCCACCCCCTGGCAGTGGGAAGCCATTCCCCCTTGAACTGGCACTCCAGGCTCTTTTCTGAAGTCCTTCTCCAGCTTTCTTGGGGCACCTTTAGGTGCTGGAAGAGTCTGCAGGGTCAGTCTCTTCCCATGGGGAAGAGACATTAGGACACCCCAGTTCATCCCACAGTTCCATCCTTTCCAGCTCCTCCTAGGGTTTTGGTTTTCCATAGGGATCATCACCAGGAGGGACACAAAACTCTGTGGTCCTTGTCACCTCACCTATTCCCAACTCCTGGAAGTCTCCACTCTGGGATACTCCAGGAAAACAGACCCTGGTGCCAGTGGAAGAGGAGGAAGCCTCCCTCCCAGGAAACCGCCACACTGGGAAAACAGAGAGCTCGGATGGGAGGCAGGATGTCTTCGTGGTGGTCCCTGTGGAGCCGGGAGAGGTCGGGATGCTCCGGAGCCGCAGGTGAGGAGCCGGACCTGTAATGGGTTGTGGCCATGGGATGAGCAGAGGCAGCCTGTTCATCCTGCTCCCCAAATCCCTGGGGCTTTTCCTACTGATCGGGCTCATTATTTTTTCAGAGCCGAGAACAGAAATAACTGACAGGGAGTGAATAATCCATGAGGCTTTGGCTGAGCAGCAGGAGCATTGTCAGGGAGTGTGGAAAGGAGAAGGAAAACACTTAAGTCACCCCAAAACCTAAGGGAATGTTCAAGGAGGAGGTCACTGATCCCACTCTGGCACTGGAGGGGAAATTTAGGATGAAGCCTGTCCCCAAAAATTGAGATAATTCTCCCCCAGAGCACTGGAAACTCACCAGGATGTTCCCACCTCTTGGGAAACTGGCACTGGGGTCTCTTTCCTCACCTTCATCCCACCTTTCCATTTCCATGAACTTGGGATAATCCTTAAATAATTTGATGCCACTGGATGCTCATCACCACCTCATTAAATCCACCAGCATTCCCACAGATGCAGGATAATAAAGGGTGGAGCCATAAATGAGCTTGTCAGGAACTGACAAACCTGACCCTGTTCAAAATGATCCCAGAGCCCTTTTCCTTCCCTGAAAACAAAGAATTTTTTAGGAATTACTGCATGGATAAGGTTTGGGAGCACCCCTCAGCTCCATTCCCGCCACCCAGGATTGTGGAGCACATGACACCAGTGTCCCCGTGTCACCTCCAAGAGCAGCTCCAGCCCCGGGGCAGCTTCTCCGGTGGCAGAAGAACCGGGATGTGCTGGCGTCACCGGCATCGCCGCCGGCTGTCCGGCTGCTCCGGCCGAGCTAAATATAGCGGAACCGTGCTGGAAGGGGGGGGTGGAGGGGGTTTGGGGAGCACAATTCCCTCGGGAGACCAGGTACCCTGGTTTAGAGGGTGCAGTTCCAGCAGGAGAGGGGATTAGAGGGGCAGAACTCCCTCAGGTGAGTAGGTACTAAGGGGTTTATGGGGACAGAATTCCCTCAGGAGAGGGGTTTTGAAGGACAGAATTCCCTCAGGAGAGCAGGCATTAGGAGTTTAGAGGAGCAAAACTCCCTTGGGAGCTGGTGCCAGGGGTTTAGGGGAGCAGAATTCCCATCAGGGAAAGCAAGCAGGTACCAGGAGTTCAGGGGGGCAGAATTCCCTCGGGGGAGAGAGAGCAAGTATCCCTAAATCAGGTGGGATGAGCCTCTTTCCTGAGGGGCAGGAGCTCTGTGAGGGGAAATTGTAGCTCCCACACTGAAAATTCCCAAATTCAAGAGACACAAGCCCGGAGAGAGCATTTATTCCCAAGAGAAAATGAAGCCAACAGGGGATGAGCCGAGGTAGATGCTCCGGTGACCCGCCCGGCTCCTGGCACACATTGGGGTCACTCCAAACCACCAGGAATTCCTGAACCCCAACATGAGCGAACCCCAGCATCCCACCAGGGATTTACAGGCAGGAATTGCCCAAGATTTCCCCCTTGGAGAAGCCCCTTCCCACAACAGCCAGCAAGTGGAGCCCCTCAGATCAGGCCCAGGGGCAGAGGGGCAGGGAATTTGGGGGTGTCCCTGGCTTTTGAGGGGGGACCAGCACATCCCAGCCGGCAGCACAGTGGGAGGAGGATGCCGTAGCTCTGGGATTTAGGAGCGATGGAGGCAGGATCCCATTCCAACATCCTCGATGTCAGACTTCAGGAGCAGCCAGCTACAAAGAGACAGGGAGGTGTTTTAGAAAGGGGGCAGGATCTGGGGGGACCCCATCCTCAGCACCCACCATCCATGGGGGTTTGGGATCTCCTCCCCATTCCCAGAGCAGAGGGATGGATGCTCCGGGATGCTCCCTGGGGATTGGGGTGGGATGTTTTCCCAGGGAGGGGAGAGTGATGGCAGCAGGATGGGGACTGTCATCCCAAGAGCCATCCCAATGCTGATTCCACTCCTAGCCAGGCTATTCCTTGGATCACCTCGCTGTAGCTGGGAGGCTGAGGCAGCTCCGCCGGTGGCACGGCCAGATCCACACGGGTGGCACTGGGGACGATCAGCATGGCCTGGGAAACACCAGGATTATGGGATGCAGTTTTTGGGATCCATCTCTGCCACCCCCTCACCTTACCTCGTTGGAGCTGAGGCGGGTGGCCCGGCACCAGAAATTGGCGGTGGCCACGGCGATGCAGAATTCCAGGATGGTGAAGATGAGCAGCACGATGGAAATCCCATTCCCTGCGAGCTCCAGGAGGGGGAAAACCCCATCAGTACCCCCCCAGCAGCACCCATGAGGATGAACCCCACACAGAGCAGCATTCTATGGCTCCCCCTTCCTCTCCCTCTGCATCCCTGGCTCCAAGGTCTCACTCCAAGCCCTCCATGCCACTGTTTTTATGGCTCATGCACGCTTCCAGGGGGTGACTCATCTCCCGAGGTACCAGCCGAAAATAGGTCACGCCGGCAGAGGAGAAACCGCCACCCCAACAGGGATTTGGGAAAGGGCCACCCCTTGAGGGCTGGAGAAAAGTTCCTGGGGGGGTTCCCAAGGGCAGGAATTCCACCACGTGGGATTTTACCAGGACGAGATAGCTGTAGTAGTTGAAGCTGGAGCGGTAGAGCCCGTTGAGGTTGAGGTCCACGATGAAGGCTACGATTCCCAGCAGCGCGAAGATGGCACTGATGACGTTCATGGTCTGGCTGCCCTTCACCTGTGGGCACCCCAGGGGGCTTTGGGTGGGGGGGGGGGTGGCAGACCCCCCCAAAACACCAGAGGGACACCCCACCTACCCCGTGGGATCATTCCCAGTGTGCTCCCGGGAAAACTCACCGCACATTCCGTGGGGCTCTTCTCGGCGCCGATGGAGAGGCACCCGGAGATGATGAACTGCAGCAGGAGAAACAGGGCTCAGCTGGCACTGAGGGCACCCCAAGCACCCCAAACCTGCCCAGAGGTGGCACTAATGGGGCACAGGGGACACAGTGACCTCTCCTGCCCTTGTTTTCCAGCTGCCGAAGTCTTGGGAGCCGCAGGTGCATCATTCCTGGAGGGCATCCCTTCCAATGGATGTCCCACCTGCTGGCATCCCCCCCAGTAGGATTCCCTTCCCTGTGGGCATTGTTCCCTGGTGAGATTCCCTTCCTGGTGGGCAACCCACTCCCCTAGGCGGTCTTTCCCGGTGGGAATCCCTTCCCAGCCCCCCAGCACGCACCGACACGCCGCCCAGAAAGGGGATCTCTCCGATGACGAAGACGGAGGTGTAGACATTGGTGAGCGTGGTCAGGACGATCCCGAAGCCGATGTGCAGGAATCCCGTCATAATCTGGATGGTCTGGAAGAGCGGGATGGGTGGGAACGGGGTCAACTCAACCCCCCCCCGCCCACAGAGCCACCCTGGGGATGGGGGATGCCTTAATCCCAGCGCCTCTCCGGGGACGCAGCACCCCCTGAGGGATCAGCAGGAACCCCCCAGGAATGGGCTGAGGGGGGATTTTCCAAGCGCTTCTCCCCCCGAACCCCCCAAACTCACCCCCATGACGCGGTTCTTGCCCTTGGGGAGGGTCTCCGCCGTGTACATGACGGCGCGGCTTCCCAGCCGGAGGCTCCCCATGCCCTGCATGAGGAGAGCGGGGGGCACCGGGACCCCCCGGAGCAGCCCCGGTCCCCACCGGGGCCGCCCCCGCCCCACCCCGCCACGGCCCGCGCCCATTGGCTGAGCGCCGTGACGTCAGCGGCTGCGGCATCCCCCCGGGGCACCGCCCAGCCCACGGGGGACACGGGGGGATGGTGGGGACAGCCCCCCAAAAGCCGGGGAGGGGCGGGAAGTGGGGCTGGGAAGATGCTCCGTGGGGTCCCCTGGCTCTGTGGGGCAATTCCCAGTGTTGTCCCCCCCCCTCTCCGGGCAGGGCTCCAGGACCCCGTGTTCCCCCCGCCGGGAAGAGCTGCTCATCCCAAACCCACACGCAAGGGAGTTAAGGAAATCGGGGTGCCAGCCCTCCCCCCACCCCCCAAGGTGCATGTCCCCCCTCCTCATTCCCGCTCCTTCCAGCTCCACGCCGTGTTTACAGGAGCGCAGAAAGAAAAAAAAATTAAAAAGAGAGAAAGAGAAAAAAAAACAACAGAAAAAAAAAAACCAAAAAAAAAAAAAAAAAACAAAAAACAAAAAAAAAAAAAAAAAAAAAGAAAAAGAAAAAAACAAACACAAAACCACGCCGCAGCGAATTCCTGGAATAAAAATCCATCAAGGGCCATTAGGCTCCTGCGGCTCCACCCCGCAGAGCCGGGGCACGGGCGGGGGTAGGGGCGGCACCCAGGAGGGAGCTGGGCACTGCCCAGGCCTGATTTCCCCTGGATCTCCATCCCCAGGAAGGGGTGGGCCTGAATAGCCTGGATTTGCTCCCTGTTGCAGGAGGGAAGGAGTAGAGGGGATCCCCCACATGATCCCATACACTTTCCCCCCAGACTGTCTTCATTCCCCATTTCTGGGGTGTCCAGCCCTGAGGAGAAGCAGCTAAGAGCTCCAGGCAGAGGATTAAACCTGAAATCAGAGAATAATGAACACAAAGGGAATGAGAGGGATACCACCCTGCACCCTGAAATTCATGGAGGACACCCCTGTACCCCACCCTGATCTGGACAACACCACACTCTCCTGCTTGGAATCCCTCATGGAGAGATCCCGTTGTGGGGTTTGCAGGGAAACTCAGAGCCACGGATCCTGAGGGGAATCTGGGGCTCTGGGAGGCATCCCCATTTCCCTGGAGCAGTAACATTCCACAGGGAGGGGAAGGGCCTGCTGCCACAGCCACGAACCCTCTGGCCAAGTGGAGGACATTCCCGCGCTGGATGCTGTCTGGGAGGAGCCGTGGGAAGAAGTGGAATTGGGGCTGGGGGCGTCACCCAGCTCAGAGCAGGTGACAGAAAACCCACGGGGCTGGCGGGGTCACCTCACTGCCACCCCACACCCAGCAGGGACACACGGTGTTCCCATTCCTCACCTGCAGGGCGGTCCCCACCTCAGCAGGGGCTGCTCCGGCTGGCGTCATCATCCCTGTCCCATCCCTGGTCACCCCACAGCCGGACCCCAGGCCCGGCTCCCCGGACAGCCGCCGGCACAGAGCCACGTGTGGCCACTGGTGACAGAGACTGGCACGGCGAGCACACGCAGGGCTGCGACAGGGATTTGGGGACCCCCGTGGTCCTTCCCCCCTGCAGGGCAGCCAGGGCCCCCAGACACCCCCTCACCCAGAGCACCCCGTGCAGGGCCGGGCCTGCAAGGAACAGCACAGAGCACATTCCCCTGGGAGCCTCCATGGGGACAGGGACGGAAAAAGAGACAGGATCTCTCCTAGCAATGGCTTTAAGACCTGGGAGGAGGGTGCTGGCCACGGGTGGCCCCATGGGAAACTGGGTGGGGTGGGCCTACCCCCTGCACCCACCTGGGGCTGTTTCCAGAGTGGATACTGGAAACTGACCCTGGACACTCGTCCCACCTTTCCCAGGAGGAAACATGGAAAGTCCATGAGGAGGACAAGCCCTGCTCTGCAGCAAGCAAAGCACCCACGTGTGATCCGCGGCATTCCCATCCTGAACCCAAAGCCAGCAACTGGGAAGAAAGGAACCCTCTTGTCACAGCTGAGAGAGCCACGAGCCAGAGAGTGTCACCACACAGCTCCAGAGGGCTCCAACCCATGCAGAGCAACACCTCACCTCATCAGAAGGCTGCAGGCAGCCACCCTGCTTGTCCTTCAGCCCAACCTGTTGTACCCCTCCTGTTCATGCAGTGCACCTGTGTGCCCCCTGTTCCCTTTGGGGGTTGCTCAGTGCACCTGGGCACTCCATGGCCCATCACCTCCAACGCTGCTCACCTGCTCTTCACAGCTGTACCCACTGGGGATGAGGCTGGGCCCAGCCCCACTCCCGGTTCCCACAAGCTCTGTGCCTACAGCCTATCCCAGCCCAAACCCAGTTCTTTGGGGATAATGCTGGTTTATTTATAACAGAGCATCCTCAGAAGTGTCTGAGCTGCCAACAGGGGCCTCATCCTACTTGGAGAAACCCCCCGGAGATGGGGGAACTCCAACTCCCGTTGCCTCTGGAGGATCTTCTCCGACTCGGAGCGCAGGGCGTTGCCATTCGGCCGCCCTGCGGTGCTGCGGGAGCTGCGGATCGGGCACCGGCGGCTCCGGGACCCTTCCTGCTGTGCCACCTGCTGCTGGGAGCTCCTCACTGGAGCAGGCCGGGCTCCCAGTTTGACTTCCAGGCTCTTCTTGGCCACGTGCATCCTCAGGGCCGAGCGGGCCCCGCTGATATCCGCAGATCCGCAGGAGCTCCCGGCGCTGTCTGAGGCATCCTCCCCATCCGCAGTCCGGCAGCTCCCGCTGGGGCTCCCGGAGCGGGGGAGGCTCTCCAAGGAAGGGGGCGACGCTTCCCGCTGCTCCAGCCGCTCCTGGGAACGCCTCACTGCCGCAGGCGGGGCTCTCAGCTTCACTTCCAGGCTCTTCCTGGCCACGTGCATCCTCAAGGATGAGCAGTTTCTCCTCACGCCCGCAGCTGCAAGGGAGCAGCGAGATCTGTCCACGAGGCCTTCTCCAGCCGGAGCCCGGCAGCTCTCGCTGAGGCTCCGGGAAGGACGGAGGCTCCCGGAGGAGCTGGAGGAGGCGCAGCAGGGCAGCTGGCCTGGCTCCAGCAGCTGCTCCAGGTCCTCCCACAACAGCTGCCACATCTCCGAGTCCCGCGGGAAGGACACCTCGGGCCACAGCGGCGTCACCAGGTCCTGCAGCTCCCGGGCCGCTGTCACACAGGGGGTGCAGCAGGGGCCGCAGCCGCAGGGGATGTACAGGGGGCTCTCCGGGGCGGCCGGGCCGTGGCGAGGGGTCTCCTCAGCCGGGGGGGAACCGGGAGCCCCCGGGGCCGCTCGGCAGCACCGCGACCCCCTGGCCCGGCTCCCGAGGCGCTTCCGCACCTTCCAAATGCGGGTGGCCAGCAGGACGGCCGTGCTGGCCACCAGCAGGACAAGCGTGGGGAGCAGGAAACTCATGGCTTCATCCGTGTCCCATCGTGGCCATGCTGAGAGCCAGAGGGTGGTGTCACATGTCCTGTAGAGACACCGTGCTGATGTCACAGTGCTGCGGGTGGGACACCTGTGTGACATCACAGCCCCGCCTCACCCCAGCGCTCACCCCTTTTGTGACTTCACGGCCCCAGGTCGCCCATCCCGAATCCAAACCCAGCGCTGTGGCAGCTATTGAGAAGAATATGAAACCTATCTCCATAAACCCAGTACACCAGCCCAGCACAAAGGCTGGGAGCACATCCAGGCCGCTTCCAGCACCTCCCTCGGGACCCTCGGGGGTGTCTCCCGCCGGCGATCCGCTCCCGGTACGGGGCTGGGAATGCGTTTCTCTCCGGAACAAATGTTCCTGCCGCGTTTCCCGGCCGGACCGCGGGCGGGGCGTGTTTGAGGACGGACCAATGGCGGCGCCCTTGCGGTACTTCCGGCGTGTCCCGGCGATGTGGCGATGGCGGCTCCCGGGGCCGCTTCGGGCCGGGGGAGGTCAGAGGGGCTTGGCCGCGCTCCGAGGGGCCGCCCGTGCCTTGTGGGGAGTTCAAAAGGCCGGGGGGAGCTTCCCGGCCGCCTAAAGCTCGCGCGGGGGGGCTCGGGCGGGCCGTGGAAGAGCTGACACCGGGGAGGTACCGAGGGCTTGGTGGGACTCCCGGCTGGGCTGTGGTGGCTTGGGGGGATCTTGAGAGCGGGAAGGGGGGGCCCCGAGGGGTCCCCTCTCCCCTCCCGGCCCTGCCCGAGACCCCCCGCGCCCACAGCCGTGACCCCCGCGCTCTGTCCCGCAGGTCCCGGCGGCGTCGCGGTTCCCCGGGCGGGGCTCAAGAAGTGGAGGCTGCCCCCGGATTACAGCGGTGAGGAGGACGGACGGCGGGAGAAACCCGCAAGGGAGGGCGGGGGCACTCCCCGATGTGTTCCCGGGGATGCTGATCCCGGCGTTCCCCGGCAGGGATCACCATCCCCGAGAAGCCGAAGCTGAGGTTCATAGACAAGGTGCCGGCGGTGCCCAAGGTCCAGCGGGAGCCCCGGCGGCTCCGTGACATCCGCGGCCCGTCCCAGGTGGCCACCGACTTCACGCAGGGGCAGTACGGGATCCTGGTGAGCGGGAACAGGCACGGAACGGATCGGGGGGAGCGTTCCAGAGGCGGGGATTGCCTGTCCCTGAGCTGTCCCACCGTGTCCCCCCACAGGCTTTGGGCGGGGGGTACCTGCACTGGGGCCACTTCGAGATGATCCGCCTGACCATCGGGCGCAGCATCGATCCCAAATCCATGTTCGCCGTGTGGCGCGTGCCCGCCCCCTACAAGTCGGTGACGAGGAAGAGCCTGGGACACCGGATGGGGGGCGGGAAGGGCCCCATCGACCGCTACGTGACGGCGGTGAAGAGCGGTAGGCTGGTGGTGGAGGTGGGCGGGCGCTGCGAGTTCGGGGAGGTGCAGCCCTTCCTCACCCGCGTGGCCCAGAAGTTGCCCTTCCCGGCCGTCGCCGTCAGCCGGGAGAGCCTCCAGGAGATGCGGCGGGAGGAGGAGCAGAAGAGGCTGGACAACCAAAATCCCTGGACTTTCGAGCGTGTGGTGACCTCCAATATGTTGGGGATGAGGAAGTACCTGAGCCCCTACGACCTGCAGCTCAAGGGACGCTACTGGGGCAAGTTTTTCCTGAAGCACAGAGTGTGAGGAGGGGCTGGATGGGATTCCTTTTGGGATTAAACTTTTCCACGAGAGCCTGGAGTGGGTTTTGGAGCTGGGAACGCAGGGCTGGGAGCATCCTGAGGGATCCATGGATCTGGGTTTGAGGGATGAGGATCTTTATCTCAAGGTGGGGTTTGGAGCTGGAAACGTGGAGCTGGGGGATAAACAGATCGGGGTTTGAAGCACGAGGCTCTCTATCCTGAGGTGGATTTTAGGGCTGGGAGCATCCTGAGGGATCCATGGATCAGGTTGGAGCCAGGAGGCAGAGTGTGGGTGAGCTCTTTATTGAGGAGGAAGGCTCCAGCATGGGTGGCTGCACATCCAAGGAGCTCCAAGCACAGGGAGAGGCTCCTCCGGCTGCCCTGGCAAGGCAGAGCCCTGTGTCCCACCCTGAGAGGGACACGGCCCCTCCGGCGGCTCTGTGCCACCGAGGAGGGGCTGCTTGTCACAGCGGCCACCGACTGTCACCCGAGTGGAGGAGAAGGAGGAGCGAGGGGACCTCGGCGCTGGGAGGGCAGCGGGGAGCGTGGCGGGTGGGCTCCACTCCTCCAGGGACACGTGGGATGTCCTCGGGGCTCCGGGGATCAGGGCTTGGCCGGGCTCTCTCCCATGGATCATCCGGGCAGGGGGGCAGGAGGGGGAAAGGCCACCTGTGACAGGGAGGAAGATGAGGTGACGCTCAGGAAGGGGACGTGGCTCCCAGTGCTGTCTCCATCCCCATCCCTCCCCAGCGTGGCCGCTTGGGGACACTCAGGGTAAATCCAACCCTGGCGAGGCCCGAACCTGCTCCCTGGGACGGGGATGTACCAGGGAACCCCTGTGCCACCCCCAGCCCTGTCCCTGTCACCTGGAGGGCAGCGGGTGGGGGGCTCAGGCGAAGATGCTCCCGATGCTGGATGCCAGGATGATGGCAAGGATGATGCAGCACAACATGATCATGATCTTCTTCTGCTCGGGGAGACAGGGAATGTGAGGCAGGGACACAGCTGGGGAGGGGACAGGGACAGGGAGGAGGACAGAGGATAAGAATGGGGCTGGGGAGGGGGGCAAGGAATGGGGAGGGGGACAACAAGGATAGGGGCTGGGCAGTGGGGAGAAAGGACAGAGATAGGGCAAGGGACAAGGACAGGGGCTGGGGAGGGTGCAGGGAAGGTGGTAGGGCAGGTGTGAGCTGGTTCTGTGTGGCACAGGGACGTGACAGCGTCAGCGTGCCCTGGGACAGGTGACCAAACACCGTGACTTACCCAAAAACTTGGTGGGGGGGACAGTCTGGACAGGGCACGGGAGTTGGGGGTGTCCCCAACCCCGCGCTTCCTCCTCGTGGTCTACAGCACCAGGAAACGGGGCCGGTCCAGCCCCCAAATCCCTGGACACCGGGAGCCGAGCCGGAGCCATGCCGGCGGCTTTGGGTGTTCCTGGTGCCAGCACGGAGAGGAGGCGCAGGGTGGGATCAGCGGGATTTTATTACAATGGGAGTTAAATATCCATGAGCAACACATCCTCCCGCCCGGACATGAAAGCCAAGAGGGGACGGGGACCCCGACAGCTCCGTCTGTCACAGCACAGTGACAACAAACCACACTGGTGCCACCAAACCCCGTGTCCTGTCCCTATTCCCGCCCTTATTCCACTAGGATGCCCGCGCGGGTGAGCGTCCGGCCCTCGGATTTGTGTCCTTGTCCTCGCTGGGGCTGAGGCACCAGTGGCCATGTCCCCACGGATGGAATCCTGTCCCCTTCCGTGGGGACATGAGGGGCAGATCCCAGGGACCGGCAGGACGGGTGGGAAAGGCGGTGGTGCTGGAGCCCGCGGTGGGAACCAGGACACGGAGGGCTGGGAGCAGCAGGTCCGGGAGGAGCAGGGAGAGGAGGGGTCCAGGATCAGTGCTGGGGAGGATCCCACCGGGAGGTGACATCACTGGGATGGTCGGGAGCGCCTGGAGGAGGGAAAGGGGAGCTGGAGGCGTCGGTGGGGAAGGGGACGGGGACTGCAGCAGGAAGGAGGGAGCGGGGATGGCAGAGATGGATGTGGGGAAGTGACAAAATCCAGAGTCTGGAGCAACGTGGACCCCCAAAGAATACAGACCCACGAGCAACACAGACCCTTAAGCACTGCAAACCCCCAGAAATGGAGACCCCAAACAGGACAGACCCCTGAGCACCAGAGACTCCTGAACATCACCGACGCCTGAGCACTGCAGACCCCCAAAAAACACAGACCCCAGAGCACCAGAGACCCCAAACATTGCAGACCCCCAAGTGCTGATAGAACACCCCCAGCACCACAGACCCGAGATCACCAAACCCAGAACCCAGAGCCAACAGCCCCAAATCCCAAAGCACTGCAGCCCCCAAAGCAGGATCCCCCAGGGCTCTGTGTCCCTGCAGTGGGGGTCCCCTGCCCCCCAACACTTACAGACCCCTGCCCCAGGGGCTATTTCATGTTCAGCCCCACCGAGAGTCCAATGATGAGGGCAACTGTCCCCAGCAAGAGCACGGCCACTGCCACCAAAGTCAGCAGCTTCTAGGGGAACAGGGCCGAGTCGGGGGTGGTGACACCTGTCCCATGGCAGGGGGGAACACAGGGACACCGAGGGGCCCTGAAGAGCCAGAGGTGCTGCAGAGCCCTGGGGATAGGGCAGGAGGGGCTGAGTACACACCAGCTCATCACACCTGAGGGTGGGAGGGGGCTCAGGGGTGGCAGTGGGACAGAGGGACAGAACTGCCAACCTCCCATGGGGTCACTGCAGGGAGGTGGGAGTTGTTGGGGTCAGTTGGGGGAGATGAGGGGTGGCGCAGGGGGACAGGAGGTGACTGAGGGAAATAAAGGGATCTCAGGGCTGCTGGAGGATATGGGGAGGTGCTGGGAGCACTGAGATGTGAAGGCACAATGAGGGCCAGAGGGGACAACACTGCGGGTACCTCTGGGATGCTGGGGGCTACAGAGGGGACATTGAGAGGTGCAGAGGGGACACTGGGGGCTATGGAGGGGACACAGGGCCGTTGGTCTGTCTCACCCTCCTGGCCTCACTTTGGTACTTCACAGCCTTTTTGGTGTCAGCCACGGCCCGTTCCACGAATCCCACGGACTGGTCCATGTTGTTCTCTATGCGGTCGATCATGGCTCCCTACGGAGCACCCAGGGGACAGAGGGGGGGGGGGGGGACACTGAGAGCACCCTGGGGTGCTGGCACCCACCCACCTGGCGCGCCTGGCCCTGGCACCAGATGGTCTCCGTGCTCTGCTCCATGTGCTTGGCTATGCGTTATCCAGCAGCCCACCCTGGGGGAGAAGGGACAGGGTTGGTGGTGACACGGTGACACAGCCCCACAGCACGTGGCACGCCCGCACACGCAGGTACTCACCCATCCCCGGGGCACGCAGCAGCTCCTCGTGTGGCATGGGGGACAGAGAGGGGCTGAGAGAGGGGACGGCACCACCGCAGGGTGGGGGACACTCCTATGTCCCCTCCAGGTCACCACGGAGTGGTGGGTGGCTCCGTGGGAACATGTGCAGTGGTCACCACCCCAGCCCATATTGCTCCATGCCTGGATCCCCCTGTGCAGGTCCCTGGGACCCCTCACTCGGGTCCCTGCTTGTCCCTGGTCACCCTATGCATGGGTCCCTGCTCATCCCTGTGACCCTGTGCCCAAATCCCTCATGGCTCCTGTCCGTGTCCCCATACACAGGTCATCCCTGTGACCCCATTGCCAGGTTCCTGCTTGTCCCCATGCTCAGGTCCCTGTTCACACTGCCCACAGGTCCCTGCTCATCTCTGTGACCCCATACCCAGGTCCCTGCCTGTCCCTGTGTCCCCATGCCCAGGTCCCTGCCTGTCCCCATGTCCCCACGGCCAGGTCCCTGCGTGTCCCCGTACCTGATTCTCCACCAGCATGGCGATGTCCACGAACATGTCGTGGAGCTCCTTGATGCTGCTCTCCAGGCGCACGATGTCCTTGTGCCGCCCCTCGATCTCGCTCAGCGCCTGCTTCGAGATCTGCGAGTCCATGATCTGCAGGGACAGGGACACATCAGCGGGGAGGCTTGGCCCTGTGACACACCCCCGTGTCCCCTGGTGTCCCCCACGTCAGGGCTCACCCCCGAGGTGAAGATGGAGGGGTTCCCACTCTCCAGCATCTCCTCCAGCTCCTCATCCGTTGTGTTCTTGCCGGCTGCGGGCACGTGGGGAGAGGTGGGAACAGGCCCCGCCCAGTCCGGGAATAAGGGGCGGGGTCTGTAGTGTTTGGCTCCTCCCATTTGACTAAACTTGGTCAAATGGGAGGGGCCTGTGTGAGTTGGCTCCTCCCATTTTTGGAGGGGGTGGGGTTTGGTGCCCGCGGGGCTGGGTCACGCACTGATTTCCAGCTGGCGCTGGATCCGGCCCTTGCTCCGCTCCCGGAAATCCACCTGCGCCTCGTTGTACTTGGTCATGACGTCCACGAACTTGCGGGACAGGACCGAGTGCTGGGGACAAGGGACAGGGGCGTGAGGATGGGGACAGGGACTTTGGGATGGGGACACCGCAGGGCATGGTGTGACGCTGAGGGACTGGACCTGGTCCTGGGGACATGGAACACCCCAGGCATGGCATATCCCCATGGGCCGTTTTCACAGGGGACAGGAGCGAGGGCAGAGGTGTGACACTGCCCCGGGGACGAGATGAGGTGCTGGGGGTGGGGATGGGAAGTCGGATCAGTGACACTCTGGCATGTTCCTCCTCCCAGGATGGACAGGACAACATGCTGGAAGTGGGGACAGTGGCATGAGAGCCGGGGGACCCCAGATGTAGCATGTCCCAGCACAGGGCGACAGGACAGAGGGACACAAAGCCTGGGATCACAGGGTGCTGTTTGGGACAGAATTGGGAGACTTGGGGACCCCTGGACATGCCACATCCTCAGCCCGTGGGGGACACGGTGGGACCTGGGGACACTGGATGTGGGCCGGAGCTCACCTGGGACTTGCGTATCCGGAGGTCGGCGGAGGATCGTGCCTCGTCCTGCTCAATGTTCCTCTCCATACCTGGAGAGAGACAGACCTCAACCCACCAGGAACCTTTCCCACTGCCAGCCCCCATAATCCCAGAGTCCCAGGGGGACCGGGACACCTGTGACACGGTGGTGGGGACAGGGCCACTCACTCTTCAGCTTGTTACGGACGCTGTTGGCCATTTTCTTGATCTCTGCCGTCAGCTGCTCCAGGTCATCTTTGGTCTCTGTGGGATCAAGGGTGTGAGCCACCGTGGGAATGTCCCCAGGGAGGGTCCCCATGACGGGGGGAGGCCGTGGGGACACTGTGACAACACTCACTCTGCTCTGGGAGGGGGGCTGAGAGGATGATGCTGTAGAGCTTCTTGGCTTCCTCCACGTTCTCTGAGATCTTGTCGATGTTCTGCCGGGTCTCCTCAATCTGGGCACGCCCGGGAGGATTTTGGGGGGTTAGGAGGCAGCCCTACACCCCCCAGCCCTGCTCCCAGCCCTCCCTCACCTCCGAGAAGAACTCGTCCATGAAGGCCGTATTGTCCACGGCAATCTCCAGCTCCTCCTCATCGTCCGCATCCTGCTTCTGTTGGGACACGGCGCTCAGGGGGGACCCCGTGCCCTGCCAGTGCCCCCCAGGGCCCCCCCACGGGTGACAGGGACAGGGGGGGAGTAGCCATGGGGATGTGGTGGCACAGGGGGGACATCTGCAGCGGGGGAGAGCAGGGGGGGGCCGAGCCCAGCTCACATCTGGCCACACGTGGCTGGGAATTAAGGGATTGCTGGGCTTGGCCAGAGGGAGGGAACGGGGACAGCGGTGGGATGGGGACGGGACAGGGTTTACGTCCCAAACCGTGGCCCCATGGCAGGTCTGGGGCAGTCCTGGGGGGCCCGAAAGTGGCTGGTGCCCCTCACCCTGGTGTCATGCCCAGGCCCCCCCACCCCTGTGCTCCCAAATCCAGCCCTTCCCAAAACTCAGCCTCAGCCCTTCTGCCGCCCCTCACCCCCTCAGCTCCACCAGCACCCCGGGGGTGTTGTTGGGGTGTCCTGGAGATGGGGACAGACCCCAGGTTGGGACCCCCCACCCCCCCCCCTCCTGCGGCTGGAGTAAAAATAAAATTAATCCCTTCGCTCCCCCCCCCCCGAGGGCTTTATCTGATGTCTCCATAATCCCGGTAAATCCCTGCCAAGCCTCCCTGCCATGCCTAGGGGCCCGGCCAGGAGCTGGGGGCCTGCTGGGACCCCCATGGTCCCCGGGGAGCAGGGGGAGTCCCCCAGGAGCGTGGGGAAGTGGGGCCCCACACGGAGCGGGAAAAGGGAGAAGGAAGCGGCGCTGGTGGCGGGAACACGGGGAAGTGTGGGGCGCAGAATGGGGTGTGGGCACCCCAAATCCACCGCCACCCCCGCAGGATGGACACCCCCCAGAGGCCGGGGGGGGGGGCTGCTGTCCCCCCATCACACCCCACGGCATGAGGGGATGGGACTCGACTGGGGGGGCCACGTCACCCCAAAACACCCACTGTGCCCCCAAACCGCAGGGGGATGACCCCCCCAGTCCCTCCCACCTGTCACCCGCGTTGTACGGAGGCTCAGGGTCCCCCACCTGCCTGGGGTGACCCCCGCGACACCCCACGCACAGCGGGGTGGGGTCTCGGTGCCATCCATCCACGGATTGGGGTGCCCCCAGGACCCCAGCCCACCGTGGGATGGGCTCTGAGGTCCCCCCCATCCCTGTGACACCCCCCACACACCGTGAGGTGGCATTTCAGTGACATCAACCCTGTGACTTCCCCATCCACCATAGACTCGGTTTTTGGGGTCCCCTCTCCCCGTGATGCCCCTGCCCATCATGGGGTGGGGTCTCGGGGACCCCCATCCCGGTGTCACCCTTTTCCTGAGGGGCCCCTTGGGGGTGTCCCCTGTCCCGTCCTCTCGCCGGGGGTCCCTCACCGCCTTGAGCTGCTCCAGCCGGTCCTTCATGGTGCCCCCAAAGGCTGGGGGGGCGCGGGGGGGTCCCCGTCCTCGCCCAGCGCAGGGATGGGGGATGTCACCCTCGGTCCTCGCCGCTCGGCCAGGCCTCCTACATCCAGGCGAGGTGGCGGGTGGCCCTGTCCCCTGTGCCTGTCGCCGAGGCCGGGGCTGTCCCTGCGCTAATCCCCAGTGACGGGCACAAGGAAGGCGCCGAGGGGAGGGACGAGGTGGAGCCGCCCCTTCACCTGGGACACGCGGGGACACCGGACCCGCTGAAGGCGGCAGCCGGGGGTGGCCCCCGGGCACCCCGGGAGGTGACAGAGGTGGGGGAGGATGTGGGTTTGGAGGCGATGAGGAAGCTGATCCCCCCCGGGGGCCACACGGTGAGGACGTGTCACCCCCTGCCACGTGTGGCTGCAGCGGGAACACGGCTGGGGACAGGGAACACGGCTGGGGGGACACAGCCGGGGACACAGGGGATGTGGATGTGGGTCACAGCTGGGGACACGGCTGGGCTCGGGGGACACGACTCGAGGGGACAAGTCTGTGGATAGGGGTCACATCTGGGGACACAGCTGGGGGCGGGACACAGCTGTGGATTCAGGACACGGCTGGGGGACACGCTGGAGGCGGGACATGAGCAGGCATAGGGGACAGCTTGAGGACATGGCTGCAGTTAGGGGACACAACTGAGGGTCGTGACTGGGGACAGGGGTCCCGGCCGGGAGAGGCACGGCTGGGGACGGGGAACACGGGTGGGGGACATGACTGTGGATGGGACACAGCTGGGGACAGGGCTGGGCGGGCAGTGCTGGGGCTATGGATGGGGTGACATTGGCTGTGGACGGGGTGACACTGGGGGACACGGCTGCGGGCGGGGACATACGGGAGCCACCGCTGTGCGCGGGAGAAAAAGGGACGCTACCCCTTTAAGGAACACTTGCGAAGGGGGCGTGGTCTATTCTGGGCGTGGTCCAGGTTTGGCCCCACCCCCCGCGCGCCGGCGGGAGGGACACGGGGCGGTGGCGGAGGATGACGTCATGCGGCTGCGCCCGCGGCCGCGCATGCGCGGCGGGGCCCGGGGCCTGGTCGGGCGGCGCGGAGCCTGCGGGCGGGGGGCGCCGGCGCCGCCATGTTCCGGTACCCGGTGAGCGGGGAGGGGCCGGGGGGGGGGAGGGCCAGGGCGGGCGGGGCCCCGCGGGGCCTGCGGGAGAACCATGCCGGGACGGCAGCAGGGCGGTGTAACGGGGTGGGGGGGGTATAACGGGCTGGGGCGGGGGAAGTAAAATGAGTTGGGGAGGGCGGCCAGGGAGGGGGTCTGAGGGGCTGGGAGGGGGCTCCGGGGTGGCAGAAGGAGTCTGGGGGGCACTGGGGACCTGTGGGAGCGTATTACGGGAGGGGTCACTCTGTAGGTCTGGAGGGGTCACGGGGGAGATGTAACGGCTTGGGGGAGTCACTGCATAGGAGTAACGGGTTGGGGGGATTTCCAGGGGTGGGTAATGGGGTGGGGGGGTATCGCTGGCTGGGGGGGTGTATTGTATAGGTATAATGGGTTGGGGGGTCATCAGGGAGGTGCAGTGGGACTGACCCCATTCCCGGCTGTCCCAGTCCCTGGAGGACTGCCCGCTGGACGAGGACGAAGATGCCTTCCAGGCCCTGGGGGAGGAGGATGAAGACATCGACCAGTTCAACGATGACACCTTCGGGGCCGGGGCTGTCGGTGAGACCCCGGGTGTCACCCCCAGACCTCCCTGACCCCACAGACCCCCCCGGCCCACGTGCCTCACCCTGTGTCCCCTCGCAGATGATGACTGGCAGGAGGCGCACGAGCGGCTGGCGGAGCTGGAGGACAAGGCCAGCTCGAGCCGGGAGCCGGACGGTCCCGTCGGGAACGACGGGGACGTTCTGGGCGATCCCGAGGACGCGCTGGCCGAGCGGCTCACGCGCCTCGTCATCGACAGCGAGCTGGAGGACCCGGCCATCATGCAGGCCGTGCACACCAGGGATCCCCCGCAGGTGGGAGCGGGCTGGGGGATCCGGGGGGACGTGGGGATGGATCCCGCAGCGCCGTCCTGACTCTCCCTGTGCTCTGCAGCAGCCTGGAGGGCTGAATTCCAGCATCTGGGACAGTTCAGCTGTGCTACGGCGCATCCGGGGGCCGCTCCTCGCTCAGGTAGGGTGCTGGGAGCAGGGTGCTCTTTCCTGCTGATCCCAAATGCCTGTGGCAGCCAGCTGGGTGGAATAGACGGTTCCTGGGATAGTGGAGTGTCCTGTTTCCCTCTGCTGCATCCATGGCTTGTTGGGAACCCTCATAGCTGTCACCCTCTGTCCCCCCTCGGACCCTGGAGGGCTGGGATGATGGAGTTTTGCTGGGATGTTCTGGGATGCCTGCTGATGTCTGAGGGACTTTAGGGCTCTCAGCAGTATTTGGGAATGTTCATGCCTGGAGGCAGAGGATTTTTGTGTTGTGGTTTCATTAAGAGTCAGGCTTTGAAGTGCTGCGTGTCCAACCCTCTCCCAACCCTTTCCTGGCTCTGCCGGGCGGGGAGGTGACCTAGAATTCCCGCCCCACACCCTGTCACCCCAAACGGGATGCTCTTGGCAGTCACGTGTGCTCCGGGAATGCCCAGCGTCGCGTGGCGATCCCAGGGAAGCGCAGCGGGACGTGGAGAGCTGGCAGGAGGAAGGGGGGACCTGACCCTCCTCTGTGTCCCAGCCTGTGACTCCGGGGGTGTCCCGCCTGTTGTCCTGCAGGAGATGCCGTCAGTGTCCGTGCTGGATTATGCCCTGCCCCAGAGGCCTCCGCAGGCTCGGGATGAGGAGCGGGATCCATCGGAGCGGGCGCTGCCCCGGCGCTCCTCTTCCCCCATCATCGGGAGCCCCCCGGTCCGGGCCATTCCCATCGGCACCCCCCCCAAACAGGCCGCCATCCCAAACTTCAACCAGCAGGTATCTATCTCCTCGCTTCCCAACTACCCACTGCTCCCAAGGGTGCAAGCTGCTTCCCAGGGGGAGTGACTGTGCCACTTGCCTCCTCCCAGATCCTGTGTCCCAAGCCTGTCCACATCCGAGCTACCATGCAGCAGCGTTATCCTGCTCCCTATGGAGAGAGGATGTCCCCCAACCAACTCTGCAATGTTCCGGTATCCAGCTTTCCC
Source organism: Vidua chalybeata (assembly GCF_026979565.1). Taxonomy (NCBI): domain Eukaryota; kingdom Metazoa; phylum Chordata; class Aves; order Passeriformes; family Viduidae; genus Vidua; species Vidua chalybeata. The sequence goes on along the minus strand of NC_071535.1, from coordinate 55,740,247 downwards.
TCCTCCATCTTTTTGGGAATTGATGAGCAGCCCTCACAAAACCTCCCTGTGTTCCTGTGGCTCATCCCCACCCCATGGAGCTTGGTTTTCCTGGGGTTTGTCCTGTCTGCCAGTCATGGTCTGTGACTGGGGTCCCTTTTCCCAACTCTTTCCCCAGAATTCCTCCCTCCTGGGCCACCCGTTCCCCCACAGCGTCTCTCCCGTTCTCACACACCTGCAGAGAGCCCAGCTGCTCGGAGGAGCCCAGGTAAAGCTCCTGACCATGCTTTATCCCACCTTTCTCTCTGAGTGGCTCTGGGACCTGGCACTCCATGGCTCTTGCTGGCCATCCCAGATCCTTTTCCCACCTAGCTGACTCCAGGTGTCCTCTCTTCCCCTCCAGGCTGGCCGAATGTCCCCCAGCCAGTTTGCCCGGGTGTCCGGGCTGGTGGGGAGCCCGCTGCCCTCCGTGAATCCCAAGCTGCTCCAGGGCAGAGTTGGGCAGATGATGTCCCCGGCCGGAGGGTTCCGTGCCTTTTTCGGGGCTCCCCCCGCCCCGCCCCCCTCGCAGCTGCCGCACCCCCCGGGCCCCGGATCCCACCTGCAGAACCTGAGGTCGGTGCCGTCCCTGTCCCAGCATCCCAGGCGCTCCCTGCATCCCTCCCTGACCATTCCCGCTCTCCCCAGGCCGCAGCCCCAGATGTTCCGGCCGGACACGACCCACTTGCACCCCCAGCACCGCCGGCTCCTGCACCAGCGGCAGCAGCAGAACCGGAAGTGAGTGCGGGGACAGGGACGGGGCCGTGTGGCACGGGGACGTGTCCTGCTTCCGGGGTCACCTGTCCCCCCTCTCTGTCCCTTCCTGTAGCTCCGGTGTGCTCACGGGTGCCCTTCTTCTCCTGCCAGCCAGCACCGGAGCCTCAACGGCTCTGGGGGGGACCGAGGGGGCCACCGGAGCAGCCATCAGGAGCAGATCCGTAAGGATCCCTACGCCAACCTCATGCTGCAGCGGGAAAAGGACTGGGTGTCCAAGATCCAGATGATGCAGCTGCAGAGCACTGATCCCTACCTGGATGATTATTATTATCAGGTACTCGGGAGCAGCATCTTCCCCCTGTCCATTGGATATTGGGTGGGAAGGGGATGTCAATCCAGGGAGAAATGCAGTGGGTTGTTTTCCTCCCTGGAAGAGGAAGGTGGAGGGACAGGGTGGGATCAGCATCCGTGGGAAGAGCTGACTCCTTCTTTTTGGGCAAGATTTCCAGGAGTGAGGAGATGTTGGGGTACACTGGTTTCACAGGTCTGGGATAACAGGAGAGCAGCTCCTCTCCATCAGAAGTGTGACAGAGCCAGGATAAAACCCATGGAATGAGACAAGGGGAATGCTAAATGAAAAACTCAAGAGAGATCCTTGTCAGGGAAAGGCTGACTTTAGTCTGACTAGGAATGGTGGTGATGAACCCTGTGGGAATCCAAGGAGTGCAGTGGAGAAGGTGGGTAGGGAGGGATTGCTCCTGCTTTTTTCCAGTTCAGGAATAGGGAATGTCAGACAGTGCTGGGAAAAGCCAGACTTGGAGCAGATGGAGCAAGGTGGACTATTTGAGAGTCCCCAGGGAGGGAGGGAAATGTCTGGGTTGGACACTGGGAGACTGAATGGGGTGGGAGAGCTATGGCTTCTCTCCTGAGCTGGCAGAGCTTTTTTGGGATCTGTGGGTGAGCTGGTCCCAGCAGAGAAGAGGAACTGGTGCAGGATGTGAGTCAGCAAAGCTCTGCCATTTCAAAACGGGGTGGATGGGGTAGGGAGGCCCCAGCATGGTGCCAGTGGAGCAAGGCAGGCTAGATGGGATGTGCTGGGAAGGACTGGGAACCCCACAAGGAGAGTGGATTTGTCATTGTCCTGAGAGAGAGCTGAGGAGGAGCCTCGATCTCTGACCTCCTGAGGGATGGGAGAGGAGGATGGACTCAACTGTGGCTTAAAAGATGATGTTGAGAAGATGCTGGAGCTGAGGAGAGGCAGATGGCTGATGGTTTTTTGGGAGAAGCCTCTCAACATTTCCTCTCCCTGCCTCAGAATTACTTCCAGAAGCTGGAGAAGTTGGCAGCAGCCGAAGAAGTGCATGGTGACGGTCCCAAGAAGGAGCGCACTAAACTCATCACCCCTCAGGTGGCCAAGCTGGAGCACACCTACAAGCCAGGTAAAGCCCTCCAGCAGCCCCAGGGCTCCTTTTATCCAGGGATTGAGGGATCTCATCCCTCGGCTCCCCTGCTCCCTCCTTCCTGCAGTGCAGTTTGAGGGCTCGCTGGGAAAGCTCACCGTCTCCAGTGTCAACAACCCCCGGAAGATGATCGACGCCGTGGTGACATCCCGCAGCGAGGATGATGTGAGTTCCTGGCCTTCCTCCCTTCCAACACAGCCCTGTGACTGCTTCCCACCGCCCTGATTCCCTCTTCCCTCCCCGGCAGGAGACGAAGGAGAAGCAGGTTCGGGATAAGAGGCGACAGACGCTCGTCACCATTGAGAAGGTGAGTTTAAGGGGGATTGTCCCGACCCTCAGAGATCCATGGTGGGATAAAAAGTGGGCCAACCCAACCCATTCTATGGTTCCCTGAGTGATCCATGCTTCCTGCAGACGTACAGCCTCCTCCTGGACGTGGAGGACTACGAGCGCCGCTACCTCCTGAGCCTGGAAGGGGAGCGGCCAGCCCTGATGGGAGAGAGGAAGCAGAAGATCTGTGACATGTACGACAATCTTAGGGGGAAGGCACCTGGGCAGGACAGGTGAGTGGGATTTAGGAACTCCAGCACTCTGGGACCACTGAAACCAGTTTTCCATGGATCTGTTTGACTCTTGCAGGGGGCTGAAGTAACCTTTTTTTTTTAGCCATTTTACCCTCACTGTTGTTACAAAGTTACAGCTTGCATCCCCTCCTGCTGGCAGAGTTGAGGATTAGGGATGTCATTCCTGTGTAGTTTTTCCCTCCTCAGGGATATTTTTTGAGGCACGGGTGTGTTTTCCACCTGGTGCTGGGGCAGATGCAGCCATGGGATAACCCTGGGATGCTCCCAGGTGAGGGTTGACACCTTTCTCCCTCCCTCCTCAGGCCGAGCGATGACCACTTCATGCAGATCATGTGCATCCGGAAAGGAAAGCGCCTGGTGGCCCGGATCCTTCCCTTCCTGGCTCCAGAGCAAGCAGCCGACGTGCTCATGGCCACGGCCAGGAACCTGCCCTTCCTCATCAAGAAGGATGCTCAGGATGAGGTGAGGTTCCAGAGGCTGGGAGGGCTCCGTGTGTCTTCAGGGTGGCAGTTCCTGCCTTTCCTGGGAGGGTGCCAGAGGTTTGGAGGGGCTGTGTGGGAGAAGCTGTTTGCAATTCCAGCCAGGCACAGGGAAAAGTGAGGAGCTCCCAACTGTGTTCCTTTCTCCACAGGTGCTTCCCTGCCTCTTGAGGCCCTTTTCCCATGTCCTCTACCACCTTCCCTTGGGAACAGTCACCAGCCTTGTGCAGCAGCTCACAAACCTACCTCAGAGCGCCGCCGCTCCCACCAACCTGCACCTCACTGCTGTGCTCCAAAACAAGGTGCTCCTCATTCCCACCTCTTCCCAGTCTTGGGAATTGCTCCAGCAGCCTCTCAGCGCTGGGGTGTTCCCCTCGCTAATTAACAAGGGTGTCTGGCACATTAATTAACAGTCTAAGGTGGCCCCAGGCTCTGCTTCAGCCTGGCAGCAGCTTCTGGGTCAGTCCCGCTACGCTCCATGCTCCAGTCCTGGAATTTGGGTTGGGAATGTTGCTCCAGTAAATCCCTCCTGGGCTGGGAGTGGTCTGTTCTTTACTTCCTCCTCCTCCTGCAAAGGCAGCCAGACATCTTCCTGCTAGTGCCAACATTCCAGGAGGGTTGGGAAGTGTTGGGGATTCTCCAATTCTCCCAAGGAATGCTTGGAGGTGACTGATCCCCTCGCTGTCCCCACAGTTTGGTCTGTCCCTGCTGTACCTGGTCCTGAGCCGAGGGGAGGAATTGCAGAGCTCGGACACAAACACAGAGCTGATGCAGGACAACCAATGGTAAGTCCCTGTCCCGGGCTGGGATGCTCCTGCCTGGACTATCACCACATCCCCAGCCCCTTGGGGTGGAAAAGGCAGCCTCCAGGCTCCCAGAACCTCCACACCTCTCACTGCTCCCTTCCTCCCGTTTTTCTGGCAGGACGGAGCTGATGCTGATGGCGACCCGGGAGCTCCTGCGGATCCCTCAGGGAGCCTTGGCAAAGCCCGTGTCCATCCCCTCCAACCTGATCTCCCTCTTCTCTCGCTACGTTGACCAGCAGAAGCTGAACCTGCTGGAGACAAAATTGCAGTGAGTGCCAGCCCTCTTTTCCATGGGAATGTGGCCCTGTCCCACCAGGGGACTGGGAGAAGGGGGAAACCAGAGGTGGGGGTGCAGCTGCAGAAGGATTGGAGTGGGGAAGAGCAGCTTGGGGAGAGGGGAATCGCTGCCTCCCTCTGATCCCGCCACTGATGTTCCCTGGTTTCAGCTTAGTGCAGGGGATCCGGTAGATCTCCGTGGCTCCTCGCCACCACTGGAATGTTCCAGAGGAAGGATGGAAGGAAGGAAGGAAGGAAGGAAGGATGGATGGAGGGCACACGGTTAACCCCACACCTCCCCCGACGCCTGGCCTGGCACATGGGGCACATCTGCCCCCCAGTCCCTGGATCAGCAGGAAGAGGGGGATGTTTGGCTGCTCCCCCTTTCCCACAAAGTGCTGCCTTTCCCTGCTTCTTCCAATTTCCCCCAACTCCCTCTGCATCCCCAAAAACTGCCCAGACACACACACACACACACACACTACTGAGGATCCCAGGGAGCGGGGAGCCCCTCATTCCACATCCGTGGCCAGGAGTTCTCTGCTCGTTCCCTGCTCCTTCTCCAGCCCTTCCCACAAGCACTGAGCTCCGCTTCCTGCCCTTCCCCACACTTCACACACCTGTTTGGCACACTCGCCTCGTCTTCCCAAAATTCGGCTCCTTCCCTTCCCCCAGGATCAGCCCAGCAGCTCCGGGGTAGGGGGGGCACAGCCGGATCTCTGTCCCTCTCCGGATCAGATCCGGGTGGCTTCAGCTGTGCTGCTCCTCGGGAAGGTGGTGGTGGTGGTTGGGGGATAATTTTACCTTTTTTTTTTTTTTTTTTTTTTTTTTTTTTTTTTTTTTTTTGCTTTTAAAAAGAAAAAAAGAAACCAAGAGATTTGCACATGTAGGGATTTTACACCCCAGAATTCCTCCTGGCATTAACCAGCCCCGCCCTCTGCTCCCAACCCTTTCCCTGTCCTTTTTCTCTGACAGATCAAGTGGAAAGTTCATTTATTATTCTTATTTTATTTTATTGGGGTTTTTTTTTGTTTTTTCCTGCTTTTTTGCTTTTTTTTTTCCTTTTTTTTTTGCTTTTTTTCCCCTCTTTTGCTTTTTTTCTTAATTTCATTTGCTTGCAGTAATTTTTTTTTGTTTGTTTTTTTCCTTCCCCGTCCCTCCCAGTTTTTGGTTCTGGTTAATGAGAATAAAGTTTCTAAATTTACATTTTTATAGGGTATTGTAAATAAAGATGAATTGTATACGGCTGCCAGCCTGGCCTCTCCTTCTCTGCCTCTGCCACCCTTGCGCGGTCCCGCCGTGTTCCCGCTCTGTTCCCTCGGCGGTCTCGAACCCGCGACCCCCGGTGTACCTCCGTGGGTAGAGGGCGTGGCTACTCCTCAGCCAATGGTGGGGCGCGTTGAGCGAAGTCCCGCCCCCCCGCCAATCGCTGGTGGGTGATTCACCGCTCGGCGTCAGCACGCGCGGCGTGCCGCTCCCCCTGCCCATTGGCTTCCTGCCTGATTGACAGACGAGGTGTCCGCCCTCGACCAATCACAACGCGCGGTCCGCCCCGCCGACGCTCTGGCCGCCAATGAGGCGCGGACGTGGGCGGGGCGAGTGACGGCAACGCGGCGGGCGGTGGCGGCGGCGGCGGCGATGGCGGAGCTGCGTGCGGCGGGCGCGGGGCCCGGCCCGGCCGCGCCCCCCGGGCCCGCGGCCCTGCCCGCGGCCCCCGGCGCGCCTCCGGCCCTGCCCTCACCGGCGGCGAGCGTCGGGGCGGCGCCGCCACCGACGGCGGCGCCGGCGGCACCGACAGCGTCGGCGAGCGGCGGAGCCGGCGCGGGCGGCGGTGGGGCCGGTCCCGGCTCGGCCCGCGAGGGTTGGCTCTTCAAATGGACCAACTACATCAAGGGATACCAGCGCCGCTGGTTCGTGCTCAGCAATGGGCTGCTCAGCTACTACCGGTACGCACCGGGACCCGCCCCACCGCCCCACGAGCCCCCCGTGACCTTGGCGCCGGGCTGAGCCCCCGCGGCGGGAGGGAAGCGGGTGCGGGCCCCCCGCACCGAACTGCGGAGCGCTCGGTGCCCCGGTGCCATCTGGGAAGGAGGGCGGCTGTCACCTCCCTGTGCCCGCGGTTGTCATCTCCGTGTCACGGGGGATGTCACCGCCCGGTCACCGGGGCTGCTCTTGGCCAGGGAGGGGGTCCTTAGTCTACTCCTCATCGCCCCTCAGTGCCAGCAGGAAAGGGGGGCGGTTGTCGCATCGCTGTCCCCGTGGTTGTCACCTGTCTGTCCCCAGGATTGTCACATCCCTGTCCCCGTGGGTATTTGAGGGTGGGTGGGGGCGGGGGTCTGCAGCCCCCTCAGCCTCCCGCAGCTCCCGGATCCCGCTGTCCCTCCCAGCAGCTCTTCCCGGTGGCCTCGTGTGTTGTCACCCGCGGGGACACCTGAGCCTGGCGGGGGGGGCCTTGTCCCTCCATTATTGATGGGGAACCGGAGCCTTCAGCAGCTGCCGGCTCCGGTTACACCGCTGGCAACGGGGGGGCACCGGGCTGGGGGTGTCCCGGCTGGCTGTCACCTCTGTCACCCGGTGACGTGGAAGGGGAGTGCCAGCCTGGCCCGGCCTCTCTGAGACTTCACCCTCGTCCCAGCCCGTGCCAGGATCCGGGAAGCACCGGATCCCTGAGGCTCCAGGATCCCTGAGGCCACTCCTGGGGGCTGTGGATTTGTCCCCGCAAAGTGACATCCCCAGGCTTGGCCCCGCTCCGGCGCCACCAAACCCTCCCTATTAATAGCCCTGGCTGCCGGGCTGGGAATGCCGAGCCCCCTGCGCAGCCCCTCGAGGGCTCATCCCGGGAATCCCGGCCCTGTCCTTCCCTCACTGCGGCCTCGTCCCCGGGATCCCAGCCCTGTCCTTCCCTCACCCCGGCCTTCCCGTGCAGATCCAAGGCGGAGATGGGCCACACGTGCCGCGGCACCATCAACTTGGCCACGGCCAACATCACCGTGGAGGATTCCTGCAATTTCATCATCTCCAACGGCGGAGCCCAGACCTACCACCTCAAGGCCAGCTCCGAGGTGGAGCGGCAGCGCTGGGTCACCGCCCTCGAGCTCGCCAAGGCCAAGGCTGTCAAGATGCTGGAGGAATCAGGTACAGAATTCCTGGATCCATGGCGGGGTCGTGGTGCACTCAGGGTAAAATCCCAGTGCTCGACAGTGCTCAGGACAGGATCAGTGTCCTCAGAGTGGGATCCCAGTGCCAGGTTCCCAGAGCCCCACAGGTGGCAAGAATCCCAGGCCAGGATTCCAGTACCCCACAGGACCCCGGGCAGGATATTAGTGTTCCACAGGATCACAGTGTCCCCAGAGCAGAGTCCCAGTACCTCACAGGATGCCAGTGCCTCCAAGCATGATCCCAGAGACCCTAGGGCAGGATCACAGGGCAGCATCAATGTCCTTAGGGCAGGCTTCGAGTTCTCAGAAACCCAGTGCCCCCAGGGCAGGATCCCAGTGCCCCACAGGCCCTAGGGCAGTATCCCAGTGCCCTGGGCAGCATCCTAGCATCTCCAGCAAGAAGGTTTGGAAGGGGATGGCCACGTCCATGCACGTGTGACCCAAACAGCCTGGAGTGCACAGAGATGGACCATGAGTGTTTGGGAGCCCTCAGGGATTTGGGGATCCCCCCCCGTGCCCTTCCTGGCAGCCCCACCACCAGCTCCTGGTGTGACATGACAATCCCACATTTCCCATCCCTTCCCACCCACAGATGACTCTGGTGACGAGTCGGTGTCGCAAACGGACAAGACGGAGCTGCAGAACACCCTGCGGATTTTATCCAGCAAAGTGGAGGACCTGAGTACCTGCAACGACCTGATCGCCAAGCACGGCACGGCCCTGCAGCGCTCCCTCAGCGAGCTCGAGGCCCTGCGGCTCCCTCCGGACAGCACGGACAAGATCAAGCAGGTCAACGAGCGGGCCACGCTCTTCCGCATCACCTCCAACGCCATGATCAACGTGAGTCCCCATCCTGAGGATTCCACAGTGGGAAAAGCTCCCACTTCCATGCTGAGCACTGTTTCCCCCCAGGCCTGCCGGGATTTCATGCTCCTGGCACAAACGCACGGGAAGAAGTGGCAGAAGTCGCTGCAGCAAGAGCGGGATCAGCGGATCCGGCTGGAGGAGACGTTGGAGCAGTTGGCCAAGCAGCACAACCACCTGGAAAGGGCTTTCCGGGGGGCCACGGTGCTCCCCGCCAGCACGCCCGGCACTGGAGGCTCTGGCAAAGGTGGGGAGGGACAAGTGCTGTGCCCAAGTGTCTCTCAGATGCTTCCCAGGATTTTCCGAGCCAGGCTCAGCTTCTCTCACTCTGCTGATCCCAAGGGATGTGTCTGTCCCATCTCATCTGTGTAATCGAGTGATTCTGGCATCCACAACAGGGTCCAAACTGACTCCTCTGAGCCTTATCCAACACCCCTCAGAGCTGGGGTGGGGTGTGACCCCCTTGCCTTGCTGATGGTGACAGGGGAGCCTCTAGCAGGAAACTGGGAATGATGTCACTTCCTCACCAGCCCTGTCCCCTTTCCCAGATCTGTGCTGCCCTGCCAAAGGTGACCTGAGTGACGAGGATGACGACAACAACGAGTTCTTTGACGCCCCGGAGATCTTCCCCGTGCCCGACATCATGGGCCACAAGTGAGTTTTGGGGGAGAGGGGAATCCCCTTGCTGCTCGGCCCTGCTCAGGAATGTTCACCCCCTTTCCCCTCTTCCCAGGAGAACTGGGAGCAACATCAGCGGCACCAGCAGTGACATCAGCCTGGATGAACAGGTGGGATGGGGGTTTATGGCTTGGGCGTGCCCAAATTCCCATGGAAGTGTTTGAGGGGTCACAGGGACATAGCAGCCTTTGTCTCCCCTCTCCCTAGTACAAGCACCAGGTTGAGGACACCAAGAAGGAGAAGAGAACCCGCATTCCCTACAAACCCAACTACAGCCTCAACCTCTGGAGCATCATGAAGAACTGCATCGGGAAGGAGCTGTCCAAAATTCCCATGCCAGTGAGCACAGATGCAGCTGGTGGGTGGGCGCGGGGCACCCCGGAACCCCCTTTTTTTGACCCGTTCCCTCTTCCAGGTGAATTTCAACGAGCCGCTGTCCATGCTGCAGCGGCTGACGGAGGACTTGGAATACCACGAGCTCCTGGATCGGGCGGCGCGGTGCGAGAGCTCCCTGGAGCAGCTGTGCTACGTGGCCGCTTTCACCGTGTCCTCCTACTCCACCACCGTCTTCCGCACCAGCAAACCCTTCAACCCGCTCCTGGGGGAAACCTTCGAGCTGGATCGCCTGGAGGAGAACGGATACCGCTCCCTCTGTGAGCAGGTGCGGCCGGCTCCTCTCTCCCAGCCTTTCCTGGGCTGTCGGGATGGCCGGCACTGAGCTGTCCCCAATCCCGTGTCCAGGTGAGCCACCACCCGCCGGCTGCCGCCCACCACGCCGACTCCAAGAATGGCTGGACGCTGCGCCAGGAAATCAAAATCACCAGCAAATTCCGAGGGAAATACCTCTCCATCATGCCTCTGGGTGAGCACCCCAGGAGTGCGTGGGATTTTTGGGACCACCCGAGGTTCCAGGTGTGGTTCCCAGTACAATCTCCCTCCCTCAGGTACCATCCACTGCATCTTCCACTCCTCCGGCAACCACTACACGTGGAAAAAGGTGACGACCACCGTGCACAACATCATCGTGGGGAAGCTCTGGATAGACCAGGTGGGAAGTTGTGGATGGGAGGTCTATGGAAGCGTGGATCCCTGGGGAATGGGGCATGGGTGGGTCTGACTCTCCTCTCCCCTCTACAGTCAGGTGAGATCGAGATCATCAACCATAAGACAGGGGACAAGTGCATCCTCAAGTTTGTCCCTTACAGCTACTTCTCCCGGGATGTGGCGAGGAAGGTAGGGACACGGAGCCATGGGACACAGCGGGTTGCTCATGACTGCAGTGTGTCCTGATCCAGGCTGTCCCCTCTCCTGCCAGGTCACTGGGGAAGTGATGGACCCCTCAGGAAAGGTGCATTTTGCCCTGCTGGGCACGTGGGACGAGAAGATGGATTGCTACAAGGTCCAGCTGGGAACAGGGGACAACGGAGCCGAGGCGCGGCCGCGAGCCCACGAGGCTGAGGACAGCCGGGTGCTGCTGTGGAAGCGGAACCCACTCCCGTGAGTGGGGAAAATGGGAATTAGGCGGCTCTGGGAGCCGGGCTGCGGGGCTGGCGCTGAGCCCCGTTCTTTGCCGTGCCGTAGGAAGTATGCAGAGAACATGTACTACTTCTCGGAGCTGGCGCTGACCCTGAACGCGCCGGAGAACGGGACGGCCCCCACGGACAGCCGGCGGCGCCCGGACCAGCGCCTCATGGAGAACGGGAGGTGGGACGAGGCCAACGCCGAGAAGCAGCGGCTGGAGGAGAAACAGCGGCTCTCCCGCAAGCGCCGCGAGGCCGAGGCCGCCCGCGCCACCGAGGACGGTAAGGCACGGCTGTCAGACAGGGATGTCCCCGCTCGGTGTCCCCCCCAGGCCCTCACACTGCTGTGCCCCCCAGGGACACCCTACGATCCCTACAAACCGCTGTGGTTCGAGCGGAAGAAGGACCCGGTGACGCAGGAGCTGGCGCACGTCTACAAGGGAGGCTACTGGGAGAGCAAGGAGAAGCAGGACTGGAGCTTGTGCCCGGATATTTTCTGAGCCCGGCGAGGAAGAGGAGGAGGAGGAGCGGCGGGGGGGAGGGATGAAGGCCAGGACCCTCCCTGTCCATCCGTCTGTCTTAACCGTGTGTCCCCGTGCCTCGCCGTGAGCGCCGGCCGGGCTTTGCCTTAGCCCACCCAAACTGACCTTGGGGAGCAGGAGCCAACACAGCCCCCCCAAATCTGTGCTGGAGCAGGGGGGGGTCCGTTCGTCCCACCCACCTCCTCGGCACCCTGGGGTGGGGGGCACAGCCGCCCCTGGGGGTGGGGGGCCCTGGGGAAGGCGCAGCGGGGCGAGCCCGAGGCTGGCCTTGGTCTCCCCCCCCCCACCTTTTATTCCCGTTGCCCTTCGCCCCCAGGAGTTCGGGTGCTTTTGGGGTCCAGGGGGGGCCAGACTCCCCCCCAGCCTGTTCTATAGGTGTATATTATATATATGTAGAGAGCAATCGGGGTCCCCTTCTCCCCCACAGCCCCCAGTTTGGGGGGTCCCCACCCTCCCCGGGATGGCCCCCATGCATGGGGACCCCCCATGAGGTGCCTTCCCTGTAGGTTTAGGGCAGGGGGAGGGCCTGGGTTTTGGGGGGGTCTCTCCAGGGTGCAGTGGGACCCCTGCACCCCCAGACACTACAGGGGTGGGGAGATACACCATGGGGGGAGTCTCTGCACCCCTGAATCTGAAATTGGGGGCGTTTGATGCCTTTTAATTTTATTTTTTCTTTTTTTGGTTTTTTTTTTTTTTCTTTGTCTCCAAAAAAAGAACTAAATTAAAATCTGTGAATGCCCCAACCCTGCGCCTGCTCTGTGGGGCAGGGGGAGGGTCCAGCCTCTCCCTGCGACTGATTTTGGGGGGTACCCCCTACTCCTGTCAGGATCTGAGAGGCAGCACCCAAACAGGGACGTGAACCCCATTCATGGGATTCTCCAGGAGCCACTTTGTCCACTCCTCAGGTTCTGCTGCCCTGAGACAGGCGGGGGATTGAGGGGTGTCTCCTGTGTCCCCCTTTGTTCCCCACTGGATTTGGGGTGCTGGGGACACCCCGGGCAACTTCGGGGGGACCCTTGACTCTTCCCAGGGACCCATTTTGGTCACCTGGTCTGGGGGGTGGCATCCAAAGAGGGGAGGTCCTGAGTGGCTTTGGGACCCCCTGGGGGCACTTCCATGGGCGGGGATGTCCCAGGGGATCGTGGGGACCCCCTGCAAGTGACACAGGTACCCCATACCCTGCCCTTCCCTATAGCATGTGCCCTCTGATTGGCCAGCTGGCATGAGAGGTGCGTGCTGATTGGCCGAGCCCGTGCCCTACCTCATTCTAATTGGCCAGTTGGTTTGAGCGACACTTCTGGGAGGGCTGGCACTTTCCCGTCCACCTTGAATTGGAGCGTGCTGATTGGCCGGCCGACGGCAGCGGGTCAGATCCAGCCAATGGGAGGGCGCGGTGTGGCCCTATGGCCACGCCCCACGGCAGCCTCCACCCCTTGTCCCCCGTGGGACCCCGCTGTCCCCACCCTCGGGGTGGCTCGGGTGGCCAGAGGGGGACGCTGACCCCACGTCCCCCCCCACAACCAGCAGACACGTTCGTCCAGCTCCGGGCAAAGGGGTTTATTGGGCCCCCGGCCTCCGCTGGCTCTGCCACCACAGCCGGTGGCTTTTGGGGTCGGGGGTGTCGCGTCTGCCCCATTCCCAGATGCTCTGCTCCAGATGTTCCCTCCAAACCGTGATGTTGGCAGAGCTCTCGGGTCGGTTGGCACGGAGGGGCTGAGGAGGGGCTGGAGGGGTCAGCCGGGGGTCCCCTCCTGCCCGGTGTCTCCGTTACCGGGACGACAGCATCATCACGAACTCTGCGGGGCGAGGAGGGGACGTCAGGGGACCCGGGGCTCAGCCCCTGCCGCGGCCCCCCAGGGAAGGGGGTGTCCTCACCGTCGAAGTCCACGTGACCGTCCCCGTTGAGATCCACGTCCTGCAGGATCTCGTCCACCTCCTGCGCCTTCAGCTGCTCCCCGAGCAGCGCCGCGATGGCCTCGCGCATCTCGGCCGTGCTGATCTCCCCGTCCCCGTTCATGTCGAACTGCGGCACCCGCGGGCTGGGGGTCACCCTCCCACCACAGTCACCGGCACCCCCAGCTCCTCGTGGTCACCACCATGGTCATCGTTCACCCCAGTCACTGTTCTGTCCATGACTGTGGTCACCACCATGGTCTTCCCATGGTCAGTGTCCCCTCCATGCCTTTGGTCACCCCATGGTCCCCTCTGTGGTCACCATCTCACCATGGTCTTCCCATGATCACTGTCCCCTCCGTGCCCCCATCATTATTGTCCCCCACCAGTGTCTCTCCAGGGTCACTGTCCCCACCACGCCTGTGGTCCCCTCATGGCTGTGGTGCCCCTGAGGAGGGGACACCATGCCTGCTGTCCCCGTGGCGGCGGCCGTACCTCGCGGAAGGCGATCTTGAGCTCCCTCACGCCCACCATGTGCGCCGTCTCCTCCCGCAGCTTCGGGCCCATCATCTGCACAAAGTCCTCGAAGTCCACGCGGCCGCCCACTGCGGTGGGAAGGGGACACCCTCAGCGCCCCAGCGACCCCGGGTCCCCTCCCCGGCCCCCCGACCCCACTCACTCCTCATCTTGATGTGCTGGGAGATCTCGATGAGCTCCATCTCGGTGGGCATGTACCCCAGCGTGCGCATGCAGGCGCCCAGGTCCTTGTAGCTGATGTAGCCATCCTGGTCCGTGTCAAACTCCTTGAAAGCGTCCAGCAGCTCTGGGCATGGCCACAGGTGGGAACAGGGACATCATCAGGCATGGAGGGACACATGGGCACCGTGTCACCCCAGGGCAGGTCCCTTCTTGGATGTGGGAGACCCCTCCATGGCCACAACCCCACGGCAGATCCCTCCATGAGGACGCAGCCCCCTATTCCCCTAGGTCCGTGTCCCCACCCCGTCCCCCCTGCTCACCATCCAGCTCCTCCGGTGACAGCTCCCGCTCCTGCATGGGACACACAGAAGGGGTGACAGCAGAATGAGACCCAGCTCCGTGTCCATCCCCCCTCCTTGCCCCCCCAAACCTCGGTGTCACCTTTGTTAAGCGTGGGCCAAAATTAACTCCAGTGGAGGATTAGTGGGATTGGAGGCAAAGCCCCGCCCTGCCCTGTGCCTGCGCCTCCCACCTGCCCTGCCCCGGTCCCTGTGTCCCTGCTCCTGTCACCCACCCCAGGGGTGTCCCACCCCAGGACCCCCAGGCTCTGGATGGGATGTGCCAGGTGGCCACAGATGCTGCCAAGGCGGGTTGTACTCCAGAGGTGGAGGAGCAGCATTTTTACCCCCACAGATCTTGGCTGCCTCTGCTCTAGATGTCCCCTCAGTATGTCCCCCCTGTCCCCAGGGCCCTGGAGTGTCCCCAGCACCATTCCCAGCACGCCTGTCCCATCTATCCCCACAATTCCAGGCTGTCCCTGACTGTTCCCAGTGCCCCATATCCCCTTCATCCCCAGGTTTCCAGCCGGTCCCTGAGCCCCTTCCCACTGTCCCCATGTCCTCATCCCTAGGGTCCCAGAGTGTCCGCAACTGTGTCCCCACTGTCCCCGTGTCCTTCTAATCCCCAGAGTGGCCCCCAGTGCCAAACATCCCCTCCATCCCCAGGGTCCTGGAGTGTCCCAACCCCATCTTCATTGCCCCCATGTCCCCTCTGTCCCCAGGGTTCTGGAACATCCCCATCCCACTGTCCCCAAGCCCATCCTGACTTCTCATTGCCCTCTTCATCTACAGGGTCCTGGACTGTCTCTGTCCCCATCCCCACTTTCCCGATGTCTCTTCCATAGCCAGGGTCCTGGAACAGCTCCACTGTCTCCATATCCCCATGTTTCAAATGCTCCACATCCCCTCCATCTGCAGGGTCTGGACTATTCCTGTACCCACCCTCACTGTCCCCATGTCCCCATCCCCAATGCCCCCATATCCTCTCCATCCCCAGGATCCCAGAGTGTCCCTGACCATGCCCCCAAAGCCCCTGTCCCCCTTCCATCCACAGGATCTTGGACTATCCCTGTCCCCATCTCCCCTGTCCCCACATCCCCTCCATTTCCAGGGTCCCTCCATCGCCACCCTCATGCCCATGTCCCCTCCCGGTGTCCCCACCTTGCCAAAGACGGTGTTGAGGAAGGGGGAGTAGGTCTTGGTGGCAGCAGCGTGGGGGTCCGTGGGACCCTTCTTCCCACTCTTCTGCCCGTGCCCTCCGTGCCGGGACTCGGAGCCGGAATTCTTGGGGGCCGGGGCACCGACGTCCTCGGGGGCTTTGGGGGGTTTCTCCCCCTCCTCGTGCCCCCCTTTCCCCTTCTGCGGGGGCTCCGTGTCCTTGGGGGTCCCCTTGTCCCCGCGGGAGCGTGGCATGGGGCCGGGGCCGGGTGGGCAGCGGGCGGGCAGGGAGCGGGACCCCGGGATGGCCGAGCCGGAGGAAAGAGCAGGGAAATCCTCTTACACCCCCCGTGACCCCCCCAAACTCCCCCCGCCGTGGGCCCGCCAGGGCAAAGCCAATTAGCAGTGATTAATGGCAGGAAACAGCCACGGCCACCGGCCCCCGGGCACAGCCACGCGGCCACCGCGCCCCCGGCACCGGACAGGTCCCCACCAGCGTCCCGGGGTCACCACCGAGGCCCTGAGTCCAGAGGTGACACCCACAGCCACTACTGTCCCCAGCATTGCCCAATGCTCCCAGCGGTGACACCCCAAAGCCACCAGTGTCCCCAGAGCAAGCCACATCCCCAGTGGTGACACCGCAAAGCCACCACTGTGTCCCCTCACCTGGCACCTCCTCCTGAGCTCCCCCCACCTCTAAGGTAGGTCCATTTATTGTCCCCCCAGAATGGGGACCCCAAGACATGACTGGTTGGGCACAGGGTGCCACAGGGGGCTTCAGAGGGCAGGGACACCCCAAAATGAGAGCAGGGGAAAGCCCGGCCCGGGGGGTGACCCTGGCTGCTGTGTCACCCCGGGGTGACACAGCGGGGCGACACTGGTGGGGGTGACAGTAGCCCTGTGTCATTCGCTGCCATTGCCCCTGTGCCACCCGCCGCTGTCACCTCTGTGCCACCCACTGACGCTGCCTACGGGGACCGTACCGCCGGGCTGCCCCCGTCCGTGGGGTGCCCCTGTCGCACGGCGTGCCCCCGGTCCCCCCTCCCCGCCGGTGCCCCCGCCCCGGAGCCGCGCACGCGCGGGGCGGCCCCGGTCACTTCCTGCCCCGCCCCCGCCGCCGCCGCCGCTCCCGCCGCCCCCGACACCGGCACCGGCCCCGGGCTCCGACCCGCCGGTGAGTGCGGGCACCGGTACCGGGCACCGACCCCCGTCCCGACCCGCCGGGCACGGCCCCCGCGGGCCCCCCATCCGCCTTCCCGGGGCAGCCCCATCCCCGTTCCCTGCGCGGCCACCCCCTGTCCCTGTCCCCATCCCTGTCCCTCTCCCAATCCCTGACCCCATACCTAGCGGGGCCACCCCATCCCCTTCCCCGTCCATGTCCCCATCCTCGTCCCTGTCCCCATTCCTGTTCCTGTACCAAGCGCGGCCACCACCGGCCGCATTCCTGACCCCGCCCCCGTCCCCATCCTTTTTCCTTTCCCCATCCTTGCCCTGTCCTCGTCACTATCCCCGTACAGAATGAGGCCACCGCCGTCCCCATTCGTGGCCCCCCATCCCTATCCTTGTCCCCATCCCTTTCCCTGTCCCTGACCCCATAGCCAGCAGAGCCACCCCTGTCCCCTGATCTGTTGGAGCTGTCCCTGCTCTCCTTTCCATCCCCACCCGTGTTTCCAGGAGGACACCCTTGTCCCTGTCCCCATCCCGAATGGGACACTCCCTGTCTCACTCAGAGCCCCCATTCCTGGAGTGCTTCCTGACTTCCCTTCAGGGAGGTGGCAGGGACAGGGGTGTGTCCCCAGTTCCTGGTTCCTGAGAGTGGCTGAGCCACCCTTTACCGGAGTGGAAGACAGTGACAAACCCAGTTCAGGGGACACCCTATTCCCAGGCCACCTCCCTGGTGGCCTTGCCTCCCATTTTGGGGTATCCCAGCATGCCTGACCACGGCCGGGGCGTTCCCCAGCCATGTCCTTCCGGAAGGTGGTGCGGCAGAGCAAATTCCGGCACGTGTTCGGGCAGCCGGTGAAGACTGACCAGTGCTACGATGACATCCGGGTGTCCCGCGTCACCTGGGACAGCACCTTCTGCGCCGTCAACCCCTCCTTCGTCGCCATCATCGTGGAGGCCAGCGGCGGCGGCGCCTTCCTCGTCCTCCCCCTGCACAAGGTGACAGCAGGGTGGTGACGCGGGGAAGGGGGGTTTGTGCTGGTGGGGGTGACCCCCTCCCTGCTGTCGCTTTGTCCCCAGACCGGACGCATTGACAAGTCGTACCCCACGGTGTGCGGCCACACGGGCCCCGTCCTCGACATCGACTGGTGTCCCCACAACGACCACGTCATCGCCAGCGGCTCCGAGGATTGCACCGTCATGGTCAGGGGTGGCCCAGGATCCTGGGGGGTGGCAGGGGTCACCCCGCTTCGCTCACTGTCCCCTCTGTCCCCTCAGGTGTGGCAGATCCCGGAGAACGGGCTGAGCCAGCCGCTGACGGAGCCGGTGGTGGTCCTGGAGGGCCACTCGAAGCGTGTTGGCATCGTCACCTGGCACCCCACCGCCCGCAATGTCCTGCTCAGCGCAGGTACGGGGGGACACGGCAGGCACGGGGAGGGGGCCGCGTGGCCGAGGTGACCCCTGCCGTGTCCCCCAGGCTGTGACAACGTGGTGCTGATCTGGAACGTGGGCACGGCGGAGGAGCTGTACCGGCTGGACGGGCTGCACCCCGACCTCATCTACAGCGTCAGCTGGAGCCGCGATGGCTCCCGCTTCTGCACCGCCTGCAAGGACAAGAGCGTCCGTGTCATCGACCCCCGCCGCGGCACCGTGGTGGTCGTGAGTGTCCCCACCCCCCCGGAGGGCCTGTGTCACCAGGGCGCTGCCCTGCACTGGTTCTTGGGGGGAATCCCCTGCTTCCTGCTCCTGTCCCTTGGTACACCCTGTTGTCCCGTGTTCCGTGGGTGTCCTTGTCCCCTGGTTGTCCCCGCTGTCCCCTGTCCCTCGGTGCCTGTCCCTGGGGTGCTGCGGGCACCGGTGACAGCCGTGCCCCCCAGGAGAAGGAGCGGGCGCACGAGGGGGCCCGTCCCATGCGCGCCATCTTCCTGGCCGACGGCAAGATCTTCACCACTGGCTTCAGCCGCATGAGCGAGCGGCAGCTGGCACTGTGGGACACGGTGAGTGGCACCCCGGGGGTCCCCGGAACCATTTTGGGGTTCCCCGCGTGTCTGACACCTCATCCCACCCCAGGAAAACCTGGAGGAGCCCATGGGGCTGCAGGAGCTGGACTCCAGCAACGGGGCTCTGCTGCCCTTCTACGACCCCGACACCAGTGTGGTCTATGTCTGCGGCAAGGTACGGAGCTCCCCACCCCGCTGGTGACACCCCCGGAGCCAGGGTCCCCCCTAACGGCGTGTCCCCAGGGGGACTCGAGCATCCGCTACTTCGAGATCACGGAGGAGCCGCCCTACATCCACTTCCTCAACACCTTCACCAGCAAGGAGCCCCAGCGGGGAATGGGCTGGATGCCCAAGCGCGGGCTGGACGTCAGCAAGTGCGAGATCGCCAGGTGGGCACGGGGACATGAGGGACGAGGTGAGGGACCCCCAGATCCCCCCAAAACCTTCCATGACCCCCTCTGCTCCCCTGGCAGGTTCTACAAGCTGCACGAGCGCAAGTGTGAGCCCATCATCATGACCGTGCCAAGGAAGGTGGGTGGGGATAGGGGAATGTGGGGCGGGGGGACCCAGCAGGGCTGGTGGGAGTCCCCAGGGGGACTGAGAGGGGTCACCGGGCAAGACATGGGGCCGTGTGGGGTTCCTGGGCAGGACTTGGTGACTGGGCAAGGGGTTTGGGTGGGGGTCCTTATGGGGTCTGCGTGTGAGGTCCCTGAGCAGGACATGGGAGCAATTGGGGGTCCCCAGTGAGGCTGTGCCCCCGTGGAGTCTCTCTGGGGGTCCCCCTGAGGATGCCACCCCTCTGACGCTGTTGGGGGCAGTCGGACCTGTTCCAGGACGACCTGTACCCGGACACGGCAGGCCCCGAGGCGGCCATGGAGGCGGAGGAGTGGGTGGCGGGGCGCACGGCGGGGCCCGTGCTGGTGTCTCTGCGCCAGGCCTACGTCCCCAGCAAGCAGCGGGACCTCAAGGTGAGCCGACGGACGCTGCTACACGACAGCCGCGCCACCGCCGCTGCCACCGCCGCCACCGGGGCCACCACGCCACCTCCCACGCCCCCCGCGGCCCCCGCGTCCACTCGCTTCAGTGCCCCCCCGGTGCTCGGCTCCGGCAGCGCCACGGTAAGGGGACAGGGGGGACAGGGGGGACAGCGGGGTGTGGTCGGTGTGGGTGGGGCTGTACAGTGAGTGCGGTTACTCTGATGGGCGATGGGTGGCTGTGGCAGGTGGGCCACGGGCAGTGGGTGTGGCTCTGCTGGGCGTGTCCCGTGACGGGGCTGTCCCTCAGGGAGGTCGCCTGGAGGAGGTGCTGCAGGAGGTGGCGGCGCTGCGGGCGCTGGTGGCGGAGCAGGGCCAGCGCATCTCCCGCCTGGAGGAGCAGCTCAGCCGCCTCGAGAACGGCCACGTGTAGGGACCCTCTCAGGGACCACCGCCCCAGGGACCACGCCTGCACCCCAGGGACCCCCCTGAAGCATCTCACCCCCCTGGGGTGCTCCCCTTGCCCCGCTCCAGGCCCTTCTCCCATTGGGGGGCTGGCTGCCCCTCTGGCAGCTCCCCGCTTCCCCCCATTGCCTTACTGGGTGCTGCCCCCTCAAATCATGGACCACTCTCCACCCCTGCCCCCATCCCTCGGGCTGGGGGTTGCTCCTGGGATCAAAGATTACCCCCTGCACCCCCCAATCCCTGTGTGGGGTCTCCCCCCTTTCTGTGGGGCAGGGCATGATCTACTTTCCTCAACTGTGAGATATTGTCCCCCCTATATTTTGGGGGCTTTTCCTCCCCTCCTTCTCTTTGTGCCCCCCCTCTCCATTCCAGTGCAGGATCAAAAACTATATTTTCACTCCAAATAAAGGATTTATAAGAAAAGCCATGGTTGTAGGGCCACCTGCAGGGTGACAGAGCGGGGGCAGGAAGGCGCAGCGGTCACGGGTGGGAGCTCAGCGCCTTGGCAGGAAGTGGGGGGGCACGGGGCGGCATTTTGGGTAGCAGGGGTGAGGGGGGTGCAGCACTCGGCCCCCCCCCCGCTCTGGCACATCCGCTGCGCGGGGGCAGGAAGTTGGGGGGGGCTCCCCCATCTCGGAGCGCGCCCGCGGCATCGGGACCCGCTCTGGCTGCACCCACTGATGGTGAGCACCCCAAAACCGGGCAGAGTGGGAGATTGGTGGGCTGGGAGCCGAGGGGCTGGGGGATGGGTTGGGGGAGTCAGGATCAGGGAGCCAGGGTGAGGCTGGGGGGAGTGGAAGGGTAAGGGGAGTCTGGAATGTTTGGGGGGATAAGGGGAGCAGAGAAGGGTTGGAGGGGAAGGAGTGGGGGGTCCAGGGGAGCATGATGGGCTTGGGGGTGTCAGGTTTTGGGGTGGGGTTGTGGGCCATGCAGGCACAGTGAAGATTGCGAGTGCCGGGTTTGGGGAGCCCTGGGGCTTTGGCAGGGGGTGTGGGCAGGGGCGAGGGGCTCTAGGGGGGCTGTGCAGCCACATGGGGTGGCAGCACCCGGTTCCTCTCCCCCAGCACCTGCAGGTGCTGCTGCACCCGCCACCCACCGCTTCCGTCCCCACGGGTCACCTCTCCCTCCCCGGCCCTTGTCCTCTGCCGCTGTACCTTGCTCCCTGTCCCCGCTGCCCTTTGCCCCGGCCCTTCCCTGCGTTCCAGCTCCGGGAAGCCGCGTGCCCGGCGCGGTCTGACCCTGCTGCCCTCCCCCGCAGGCTGCCCCGCGCTGGCACCCGCTGCTGCTGGCGCTGGCGGGGCCGGCGGCGGCCGGGGACCCCGCGGTGGCCCGCAATGACCGGGCGGTGGCCGCGCTGCTGGGGCTCCTGCTGTGCCTGGCGCTGGGGCTGGCGCTGGCCTGGCACCACCTGTGCCGCCTCTCGGCCGGCCGCTACCACCCCCGGCCCTTGGGCCGCCGGGCGCTGGAGCTGCTGCGGGGACAGTGGCACCGGCTACGCTCGCCGGGGGACCCCGCCGCGGCCCTCGGGGACGGCGACGGGCAGGTGGCCGTGCGGGACGAGGGGGAAGAGCTGATGCCCTGGAGCCTGGAGCGGCGGCTGCAGCAGGATGACGGGGAGGAGGATGAGCAGGAGGAGGATGAGCAGGAGGAGGATGAGGAAGAGGCCGAGGCAGCGCCACAGGGCGGGGAGAGCCCCCTGAGTGAGGGGGAGGCGGCGGGGGGCAGCGCCGAGGCCCTGCTCAGTGACCTGCACGCCTTCTCGGGGACAGCGGCCTGGGGGGACGCGCGGCCGCACGTCACCGCCTTGTGACATCACCGCGCCTGACGTCACCACCCTTTGATGTCATCACCCTGTAATGTCACCTCCCATTACGCTGTACTGTCAATGCCCTGTAGTGTCACCTCCCCGTAGTGTCACCTCCGTGCCAGCAAAGGGACCCCTTCTCTGTCCCCTGCCAGCCCCCAGCCGAGGCTCCTGATTGGCTGCTGGGCCTTGTCCGGGTTTGCACTGACCAATAAAAGAGCAGCTCTGGGGGCAGAGCCGATCAGGGGGCGTGGTCTGAAGAGAAGTGGGTGGAGTCAATGAAAGGGTGTGGCGAGTGGGAGGAGCCTGTCAGGGGGCGGGGAATCGCACAGGGGGTGGAGCTCGGATCCTCCCCTGGTGGGGCAACTCCCCCGCCCTCCCAGTGGGCCCCCCCAGCCCCAGCACAGGGACCACCACAGCCTCAGCAAGTCCTTTAATTGGCACACATCCAGCAGCAGGGCCACGCCCCAGAGGGGCCACACCCCAAAAGGCCACGCCCACGGGGGCACATCCCCGGGGGGCCACACCCCTGGGGGTTCTCCCCGTGTCCCCAAACCCAGCGGGCAGGGGGCTGTGCCGGAGGGGGATGAGCCCTCCGGAGCACAAGCAGCACCGTGGGGTTACCCCCACCCCATGGGGAGCACCAGGCCCCCCCCCCAAAACCCCCCACCCTCCCCACCCCTACCTGGGCACCCGCCCCCGGCCCCCCTTCTGCTTCTTGCCCCCTCCCGAGGGTTTGATGGGCAGGGGGGCCGTGCCCTCGGGCGGGGGGGCCTGGGGGGGCCCCAGCTCCATGGGGTCGCCTGAGGCCACCGGCTTGAACGCCTCGAAGGGGGAGAACTTCACAGGGCTGGGGGGGGACACATGAAGGGGTGAGTGGGGCACCCACAGAGGGTGAAGAAGGGGGGGCAGCCAGCGCCCACAGAGCTCCTTCTCCACCCCTGGAGGCCCCAACTCCCCCCATACTCCATGAACCTCCCCTACTCCTTCTTCACCCCCTTGGGGCCCACCCTGATTCCCTCACCCCAAAGCACCCCAACCCTCACCCCACTGCCCCCACAGTCTCTCTGTACTCCCAGGACAGGGCAGGTTGAGCCCTCCCACCCTCTATGCACCACCCTCCCTTTGCACCCCCATCACTATCCCCACCTTGGTGCCCGCCCTGAAACCCCCATCCCAAAACACCTCCATCCCACAGCCCCCCACCCCAAAGCACCCCCCGGCCCCCTGTGTCCCGGTACCTGACGGGGGTGCGGGGGCTGCTGTTGAGGCGCCGAGGGGAGCGCACCTTGGGCTGGAAGGAGAACCCCTCCTTGATGCTCTCCAGCACGGAGGGGGCCACGTAGGTGAAGCCCTGCGGGTTTGGGGGTGTCACTGGGAGGGCCCGGGCGTGCCAGTGGTCCCCCCCTCGGGCTGTGCCCCCCTACCAGGAAGGCCTGGTTGGCGCTCTCGCTGATGGCAGCGTCGTCGGGGCTGTCCACGGGGGTCTGGCGGGTGAAGCGGGTGTCGAACTGGCTCACGTCCTCCTCCGACTGCTGCGGGGAACACGGCGGCTGCTCCCACGGGGCCCCCCCAAAACATTGCCAGCCTCCCCCCTCGGCCCTCCCTACCAGGCAGGGTTTGAAGGGGGGGTCCAGCCTGCGTGCCAGCAGGTCCTCCCAGTTGATGTGGCGGAAGAAAGGCTGTTTCTGTGGGGTTTGGGTGTGTCAGGCAGGATTTGGGGGGTGT
The DNA here is from genome assembly GCF_026979565.1 of Vidua chalybeata. Lineage (NCBI taxonomy): Eukaryota > Metazoa > Chordata > Aves > Passeriformes > Viduidae > Vidua > Vidua chalybeata. Next base: position 55,716,922 of record NC_071535.1, on the reverse strand, counting down.
CCCCTGGCACCGCCTGCCCACCCACCCCTGTACCTGCACATCGGCCGCGTCACCGGGGCCCCCCCCAACCCGCTGGCTGGGGTTCCGCTTGAGGAACTGGAAGACAAGTAGGGATAGAGATGGGAATGGGGGGGAGGATCTAGGTAAATAAAGGTGGGGGGAGGTGGGTGAGGGAAATTTGGGGGGGGGGGGCACCTTCTTGAGGAGGTCACGAGCGTCGGGTGTCAGGTAGGGCGGCAGCACCAGCTTCCCCTTGAGGATCTTGTCAATGGTCTTCTTGCGGTTCTCGGCGGTGAACGGTGGCTGTGGGGGCACAGCGGGGCCATGAGGAGCCAGGTGGGCCAGGAAGGCTCGGGCTCACCCCGGGGTGCCCCCCCAGTTCCCAGGGAGGAAGGAGCAGCAGTGGGACTTGCCGATCCGGTGAGCATGTCGTACATCAGGGCGCCCAGGCTCCACCAGTCCACAGCCCGGTTGTGCCCGCTCCGCACCAGGATCTCGGGGGCCCTGGGGGGTGCAGGGGGGGCCCTGAGCGGATGGGGGCGCCAGGACAGACCCCCCAAATTCCCCCCAGTGCTGCATCCACCTCACATGTACTCGATGGTGCCGCAGAAGGTGTGGGTGACGGCTCCGTCGTGGATGGACTCCTTGCACAGCCCGAAGTCCGTCAGCTTGATGTGACCTGAGGGACACGGGGGGTCAGCGCTGCCCCCAGAGAACCCCCCAGGCTCCCCAGTTTGCCCCCCAAACCCACCTTGGCTGTTGAGCATGATATTCTCCGGCTTAAGATCCCGGTAGATGATCCCATGGGAATGCAGGTGACCCAGTGCCAGTGTGATCTCGCTCAGGTAGAAACTGCAGAGGGATCGGGGTGGCTGTGAGCGATGTTGGGGTGCCCACCTGATCCACTCCCCCCACTCCCACATCCCTACCAGGCAGTGTCCTCCAGGAAGATCCCTTCCCGCTCCAGCTGCATGAAGAGCTCTCCACCTGCATAGAGAGCCCAAGAGGGACCCTCCTGAGCCATCCCTGGACACTCCTTAATCACCCCTGGGAACATCTGAGCCATCCTGAGACACTCTATAGCCACCCTTAAACCATCCCTGGACCCCCTAAGCCATCCCTGGACACCCTCCCTGAACACTGTAGCCACCCCAGGTCACGCTTTAACCATCCCTGGACATCCTGAGCCACCCCTGGAACCCCTTGAGCCATCCCTGGGACAACTCGTAGGCATCCCTGGAGCGGTCCCCGGGACCCCCGAGCCCCCCCGCACCGCTGAGGCACTCCAGGATGAGGTAGAGCTTGCCGCCCGTCTGGAAGGCGTAGATGAGGTCGACGATGAAGGGGTGCTTGACGGCCTCCAGGATGTTCCTCTCTGCCCGGGTGTGCGCCGTGTCCTTGGCGTTGCAGGCAATCTTGGCCTGGGGGGGAGGCGGTGAGTGGGGGGGGGGGGTCCCGGGGGGGGCTGGGGGGGCCGGGGCGTCCCTACCTTCTTCAGGACCTTCATGGCAAAGATCTTGCCCGTGTTGGTGCCCTGCACTTTGCGCACCTGGAACACCTGGAAGGACAGGCAGGGAAGGTTGGGGACGCCGTCAGGGAGCACTGGAACCCCCCAGAGTCCCCCAGCCCCACCGTGTCCCCACCTTGCCGTAGCCACCCTTGCCCAGGACGCGGAGCAGCTCGAAGCAGTGCGGGCCGATGTGCTCGGGGCCATTGTTGACGCTGCTCTCGGAAATCTCGATCTCTTCATAGTGTCCCACCGGCCTGGCGGGAGACGGAGTGAGCGGGGACACTGTCCCCTGCCTGTCCGCTGCCCGCGTACCCCCCCCGCAGGCTGTCCCCCACTTACTCCAGGCCATTTCCCCGGGCCTCCAGCTCCATCTCCTGCGGGAGGGAACGCGCGGTCAGAGGTGGGCAGGGGGGCAGCAGCGGGCAGGGGACGCATGGCAAGGAGGGGACACAGGGCAGGAAGGGGAGACACAGCAGAGACAGGACCCACGGCAAGGAGGGGAGCCACGGCAGGCAGGACACGGGCACGGCACGGGCAGGACGCGGGCAGGACACGGCAGCGCGGGGCGAGGCAGCGCCGAGCCGGCCCAGCCGGATGTTTTGGGGCCGAGGCCGGGCCCTGCCCAGCGGGAGACGCCCGCTGCCCACCCGGAATCCGCGGCTGTCCCCGGTGCCCCAGCGCCCCGTCCCCGCGGACAGCCCGGCTACACCTCTGTCCCGCCACCGGCGGGACCCCTGTCACTGCCCCTGTCGCTGTCCCCCCAAGCCCCTGCCCGCCGTTCCCGGCTCCGAGCGGACCCCATGCACCCCCGACACCCCCGATCCCGCCGTCCCCACCGCGCCCCGGTGCCGCTCACCGCCTCCACCGCCCGTCCCGCTCCCGGTGCCCCCCGTCCCCGCGGCGCCCCCCGCCCCAGCCCCGGTGCCGGTCGCAGCCCCGGTGTCCCCCCCCGCGCCCCGCTGCCGGCTCACGGCGCCCAGCTCGGGCTCGTCCCCGTCGCTGCCCTCCTCTGTCTCCAGGTCGATGTCGAACACCCCCGCCATGACGGCGCCGTGCCGGGACCCCCGGGGACCCGCCCCGATGGCCACGCCCCCAGCGGGGGCCACGCCCCCGCCACGCCCCCGTGACACCGCCTTATCGGGACGCCGGGGACCCCGCCGCGATGGCCACGCCCACGGCCACACCCCTCCCACAGACCACGCCCCCCGCGCGCGTCACCGGGGTGTCCCCTGCGCGGGGGACACGGGGACGGGGGGTCCCGGGGGTGGCGCAGGGAACACGACAGAGGCAGCGCGGCCGCTCACAGCCTTTACTGGGGTCCGCGGCCCCGCCCCGCCCCCCTGCGCCGCGCTGACGTCAGCGGCGCCGCCGTGACGTCAGAGCAGGGGGCAGGAAGAGAGGGGGACATCCCGGTGACCCCAGGCGGCGATCCCGATCGGGGTTTCCGCGGGGTTGGAGGGCACGAGTGGGGCTGCGGGGCACTGGGGTTATTGTGGGGTCACTGCTGTTACTGTGGGGGCTGCGTGTTATTGTAGGGTCTCTGGTGTTACTGCAAGGGCAGGGACACTACAGGGGCTGGGTGTTATTGAAGGGTCTCTGGTGTTATTGTAGGGTCTCTGGTGTTACTGCAAGGGCAAGGACACTACAGGGGCTGGGTGTTATTGTAGGGTCTCTGGTGTTACTGCAAGGGCAAGGACACTACAGGGGCTGGGTGTTATTGAAGGGTCTCTGGTGTTATTGTAGGGTCGCTGGTGTTATTGTAGGGTCTCTGGTGTTACTGCAAGGGCAAGGACACTACAGGGGCTGGGTGTTATTGTAGGGTCTCTGGTGTTATTGTAGGGTCGCTGGTGTTATTGTAGGCTCAGGGACACTACAGGTACTGGGGTTTATTGGAGGGTTTCAGGCACTGAAGTGGCTGTGTGTTATTGCAGGCTCTCAGGCACTACAGGGGCTCTGGGTTATTGTAGGATCTCTGTGTTATTGTAGGGTCGTGAGGGCCGTAGGATCTGGGTGTTATTGTAGGGCCACTGCTGTTATTGTAGGGTCGGGGCACTGCAGGGGCTCTGTGTTATTGGAGCGTGCCTGGTGTTATTGTAGAATCTCGGACATTACAGGGGCTGGGTGTTAGTGTAGAGTCACTGGTGTTACTGTAGGGCCTCCCCAGTCACAGCCCTACATCACGTCACACAAGTCTTCCCAGAGGATTTTCTGAGCTGCTCCAGGGAGTCCCTGGGTATCCCTCTGTTTTTGTAGGGTCTCCCGGTGTAGGTCTGTTACTGTAGGGTCTCCCCATGCCAGTTTGTTATTGTGGGGTCTCCCTTTCAAGGCATGCTGTTGTAGGGTGTCCCCACACGGGTTTGTTACTGTGGGTTCTCCCCGTGCCAGTTTTGTTATTGTAGGGTCTTCCCTTCGAGGGTGTCATTGTGGGGTCTCCCCACCTCAGTCTGTTACTGTGGGGTCTCCCCTTGCTGGTGCGTTTTTGTGGGGTCTCCCCATGTTTCTTTGTTATTATGGGATGTCCCATAATTATTTTCCATTATGGAGTCTCCCCATAATGGTTTGTTATTGTAGGGTCTCCCCATGCCAGCAGGTGCTAACACACCCCACGCTTCACCTGCTGCTCTCATGGGGTGGCCTGAGGGGCCTCGGGGGGTCCTGGCTGCCCCACCCTAGGGATGGCACGGGGACAGCAGGGGTCAGTGTCCCCCTGTGTGTCCCCAGGCATGGGACCCCCAGCTTCAGGGACAGGGGGTAGAGACTGTAGGGACAGGGCAGGGGGGACAGGGAACAGAGTGCTAGGGCAGGGTGATGGGGTGCTGGGGTAATGGAGGGATGCCAGGGGATGGGGTGCCTGGGCTGGGAGAGGGGGAGTCTTAGGGTGAGGGGTGTCAGTGTGATGGAAGGATGAAGTGCCAGGATGGAAGGGGATGTCAGGGCATGTGGTGCCAGGACATGGGAGATGCTGGGGATTGGGATGTCAGAATAGTGGGGGGGGGGGGGGGGGGAGTGTGCCAGGAGATGGGGTTTCAGGATGCCAGGGAATGGGGCACCAGGAGAGTCGGGGATGCCAGGGGATGGAGTGCCAGGTTAATAGGAGGATCCCAGTGGATGTGATGTGAGGATGCCAGGGGATGGGCTGCCAGGACGAAGGGGAATGCCAAGCAATGGGGTGGCAGGGCAGGTGACTGGGATCCAGGGCGGTACGGGGGTGCCAGGACATGGTGTGCCAGGACACGGGATGGGGGGACAGCACGACGGGGTGCCGGGGGGATGCCGGGGAGGGGCGGCGGGGCGGCGGGAGCGGGTGCCGGGTGTGCCGGGACACCCATTCCCCCGCTCTCCCCGCTGCCTGCCCGGCGCTATTTGAAATGGGACAAGAAATGCTCCACGGGATATCGCGGGGAGTCGATGCCCAGGCCCTGGCAGAGCCCCAGCAGGCGCTCGCAGGCGTCGCCCAGCGTGGCCCCGGCGCACGCCACGCTCAGCAGCGGCTCCTCGTACTCCCCGGCCCCCTCGGGCTCCTCGAAGAGCCGGTTGAGGCGGACGAGCCCGCGGCCGTGCAGCTCCCGCAGAGCCTCCATGCCCCCGCCGCCCGCCAGGGTCTCGCCGTGCTCCGATCCCAGGCACATCACCCCGGCCAGGTGCGTGCGGGGCGCGGGGCGAGCGGGCAGCACGGGCGGCACGCCCAGCGCCACCAGCACGGCGGCCAGCAGCAGGTCGGGGCCGTAGACCTCGCGGATCCAGTCGCGCAGGTAGAAGCCCCCCATGCGGGGGTTGATCTCCAGCAGGCGCGGCCCCGCCGGCCCCAGCTTGAGCTCCACGTTGAAGACGCCGTCGCGCAGCCCGCACGCCCGGCAGCATTCCAGCGCCGCCCGCACCAGCTGCGCCTGTCGGTCGGCGGGCAGGCAGGAGGGCAGGCAGGCCGCCGTCTCCAGGAAGGCGGGGACACGCGTGGGGCCGTTGTCCGACACCCACGCGCCCAGCAGCCGCCCCTCGAAGACCACCAGGTCCACGTCGTGCTCGGTGCCCGGCACGTACTCCATGAGCAGCATGGCGTTGCCCCAGCCCAGCCCGATGCCCGGGTGGTCCGCGTCGTCTCGCAGGTCCCTCCAGAGCCGGGCGGCGTGAGCGTGGCACTGCCCGGCGTTCTCCACCAGCCGCACGCCCACGCCGCCCGCGCCGAACTCCAGCTTGGCCACGGCGGGGAAGGGCACGGCGCCCGCCGCCCGCTCCACGTCGCCGTGGCTCCGCAGGCGGCGGCAGGGCACGGCGAAGGCGGCGGGCGGCGGGCGGCCGCGGCGGCAGCGCTGCAGGTGCCGGTGCGTGCGGCTCTTCTGCTTGGCCACTCGCACGGCGGCGGGCGCGGGGCCGCGGAGCCCCAGCCCCTGGCACACCAGGGCCGCCAGCACCACGCAGTCGTCCCAGTAGGAGAGGCAGGCGTGGGGCCGCAGCCCCCGGGAGCGCAGCAGCTCCAGCACCCGCTCCGCGTGCTCCTCGTCCCGCCGGTGCTCCCGGCTGTCGTAGGGCAGGAAGGTCTGCACCAGCCCCGCCGCGAAGTGCTCCGGGTCCGACTCCACCAGGTGGATCTGCGGCCCCAGGGAGGCGTCACCGGGGCTCCGGCGCCGCGGCTGTGCCATCCCCCGCCACCCCGAGCCCGCTGACGGCCCGAGCCCCTCACCCTCAGGCCGTAGTCGCGGGCCGCCTCCCACACGAAGCTCTTGCTGACGCCCCCGGCCCCGATGAGCAGGATGTCCTTGCCCTCGACCAGGTGACACTGCGCTCGGTGCAGCATGGCCTCGGCCAGCAGCCGCGGCAGGTCCCCGCGGGGCTCGCCCACGCCGCGCCCCATGGCCTCGGCCAGCACGCAGGTCTCCAGGCACCGCTGGCCGTTCGTGGCCAGGGCCACCAGCTCCAGCGCGTCATCCACGCAGGCCAGCAGGAAGTCCACGCCTGGCGATGGGGATGGTGACGGTGACACCGCGCTCAGCACCGCGGGGTGACCGCGGGCACCGGCGGCGTCACCCGCGCCGTGCTCACCCAGGATGTCGGTGTGGGCACGGCTGCCGCCGCGCTGCTGCGGGCTCAGCTCGGCCTCGGTGGCCAGGAGAGCGGCCGCGGCGGCCTCGGTGGCCTCCCGCAGCCGCGTGGCCAGCGCCTGCCGCTGGCTGGGGGCCACCACCCCCCACTGCTGCAGGCTGGAGTCCAGGCCCTGGGGCAGCGCCGCGCCGTGACGCACCGGGCTCTCCGCGCGTCCCACGGCGCAGGCCACCTGTGGGGACACGGGGACACCCACGTGTGTGTGGGGACGCCGGCTGCCACCGGGGTATGGGGACACTAGCTGCCAACCCATAGCCTGGGGACGCAGCTGCCACCAGGGCGTAGGGACGTGGGGTGACACATTGACCCAAGGCAAGGATGTGGTCGGCCACCAATCTTGGGGACACCCAGGGCCACCAGGGCCACCCAGGCATACAGGGCATAGCACACAGATTACCACAGCCTGGGCCAGGACTGCCACCATAGCCTGGGGACATACAGGGCCACCAGGACATGGGGACAGCCATCATAGGCTGGGGACACACAGAGCCGCCGGGGTGTGGGGACATGCCGTACCTGGCAGAGCTGGGGCCGGTCCCCCCAGGACCTGCAGACGAGGGTGCAGATGCGCAGGGCCATGGGCAGCCGTGGGGCTGGGCTGCCTGGGGGGCAAGGGACAGGGCAGGCACGGCCGCCACGCGGGGACGGGGCGGCCCTGCCCGACCTCCCCCTCCTCTGGGGCGTTCTGTGGCTCCCTGTGGCACCGTGGTGGCCCCGGCCACGCCCAGCCCCAGGGAGCGAGGGGTCACTGTCATTCCCAGCCCCACGGGACTGTCGGGAGTCAAAGGGGCTCACCCCAACACTCTGCCCAGCCCCAGGGGACCGTGGGGGTCCAGGGTGACTTTCTCCCCCACCACAGGGGACCATGGGGGTCCAGGGTGACCTTCCTCACTTCTCCTCATGGGTCTGTGGGGGTCTAAGGTGGCAAACTGTCCCCAACCCTAACCCAGGGGACTGTGGGCATCCAGGGTGACCCTCGTGCCCTCCCCCAGGACTCCAATAATTTGGGCACACCGATGGCCCCACCCACCCTAGGGGGCAGACACGTGGCCGGCACAGCTGCGGGGACCCGCGGGACCCCGGGGGACGCTTCCCCCCCCTCCCAGGGTGGTGGGCGCCCGAGGGCGGGGGCCTTACGTGGGGGGGGCACGGGCAGGCGGGCGGTGGGCACCATGGCCTCCAGCAGGACGCTGTCCTCCTCCGTCAGCCCCCGGAGCCGGGCACCCACCGCCTGCGCCACCGCCGCCCCCTCCTCCTTCCTGTGGGTGCTGCGGGCGCCTGTCCCCCGCCACCGCCAGCCCGCCGGCCGCACCACCACCTGCGTGCACCTCCGTGTCACCCCGTGCCACCTGGTGCCACCCCAACAGCCGGCCCGCCACCTGCGCGCAGCCCCGCGTCGCCCTGTGCCACCCTACCACCTCGCACCCCCCCCAGTGCCACCTGGTCGCCACCCTAACAGCCACCCCACCACCTGCGCGCACCCCCGTGCCTCTCCATGCCCCCCAGCGCCACCCGGTGCCACCAACACCTCCCGTGCCCACCTGGCCGTAGGGCTCCATGGCGGTGCCCCCCAGGAAGGCGCCCACCTCCTCCTGCACCAGGTTCTGCTGGCCCTGGGGGTCGTCCAGCCGCACCAGCCTCACCCCGGGGGCCACGGGCTCGGCGGGCAGGTCCCCTCTGGCCCCCAGGACAAAGGCCAGGGTGGGGGGCACAGGCAGGTTGGCGCGAGCCGCCAGCACCCAGCGGGTGACCAGCGTGTCCTCGAGCCGGTGGGCGAGCGGGACCGAGCCCCCCGTGGGGCAGTCGAGGTCACGGGCCAGCTCGCCCACCCAGCCACCCTCGGGGTCCCCCGGCGCGAAGGTGCCCGTCACGTAGTTGGCACGGCGAGGGGGCACGAAGGTCTCCAGGGCGCTGTGCCCCCCCACCTTGAAGGAGACGCCCCGGGAGAGCAGCAGGGACCAGGCGCCTGGGGACGTCTCCGATGGCACCCGGCTGGCCCAGGTGGGGGACAGGCACAGCACCATGGCACCTGCGGGCGGGCAGGGAGGTGGGCGGTGGGCACCCCGCACCCCCTGCCCCAAACTGCCCCCCATGGGCGTGGTGCTGCGGGGAGGGCGGCAGGCACTTGCTGCTGGACTGGTGTGTACTGGGATTAACGGGAGACGGGGGGCTGCTGCCACCCTGCTCCCCTGCCTCAGTTTCCCTCCCAGTCCTTGTCAGGCAGCACAGGCGGGAGGGGAGACCGCTGCTGTTGGTTCAGGGGTGTTTCATGTGGGGTGAGGACAAGGAGACCACACCCACCTGGGCAGCGGGTGCCACCTTCCAGCAGGACAGGCAGAAACGGGGTGGGGGAGCCCAGGATGCAAACGGTAATGTCCAGTGGGCCATATCCTGCCAGGAAGGGAAGGGTTAACAGCCCCGGGATAGGGACCCTGGCACCACCCTGCCCCTGGCACCCCAGTGTGGCTGGGAGCCCCCAAACCCCCTGTGTCCCTAGCCTGGCACCGTATCCCCATTGCCACCCTTATCCCTGCCACCCCCATGTCCCCAGCCTGGCACCGAGCCCACATCACTGTCCCTGCCACCCCCGTGTCCACAGCCTGGCACCGAGCCCACATCACTGTCCCTGCCACCCCCGTGTCCACAGCCTGGCACCGAGCCCACATCACTGTCCCTGCCACCCCCGTGTCCCCAGCCTGGCACCATTCCGCCATCCCCACCCCAGTCCCTGCCACCCCCGTGTCCCAGCCTGGCACTGTGCCCCCCGTGTCCCCAACCCGTGCGGGGCTCCGCGGAGCAGTCCAGCGTGGGGGGCAGCCCCTCCTGGCACAGGGCGCTCTGGAGCCGCTCATAGGCGTGGGTGGCACAGTCGGGGTCCCCGCTGTCCCCGGGCACTTCGCCATCGGGGGCCTCGTCCTCCAGCCAGCCCGGGCACAGCGCCTCGGGCCCTGCCCACTCCTGCTCCTCCGGGCTGGGCACCCGCTCCGGGCTCGGCTGGGACCTCGAGAGCTGCGGGAGCAGGGACAGGGCTGGCACGGGGCTGGCACGGGGGTAAGGGGGTGGTATGGGGCTGGCGTGGGGTTAAGGGTCTGGCACGGAGCAGGCACGTGGACAGACCCCGGGTGGGCACGGGGAAGACACGGGGGGGGCTGGTACAGGACACAGCGGGCGCCTCTGCCCACCCGTGGGGTGGGGGCGTCGGGGTGCTGGGGGGCTGCGGGCGCTGGGCACGGCGCCACCGCCTCGGGGACAGCGGGGCAGTGCCAGCCGCCGGGGCCGCCAGCTCCCGGACAAAGCGTCCCCTTGTCCCCGCGGGGTCACGCGGCGGGTGGGCACAGCACGCCGTGCTGCCCGCTGCCCCGCGCCAGTGCCCGGCACCGCCGGGATCCCGGGATGGGGCACCCACCTCCGCCCGGACCCCCCACCCGGGGGCCACTCACCATCCTGGTGACAGAGGGGCTGCAAGAGAAGGACAAGCAGAGTCAGCGCGGCTCCCAGGGGACCTGCCACCCGTCCCCGGCCACCCCCGGCCGGTGCTGGGAGCCCCAAGCCCAGCTCCCGTAGGGGCACACGCCCTGCAGCACCCACCAGAGCCTGGCACGCTTCCTGGGGCACACCTTGGTGCCAGCCCCGGTGCCTTCATGTTGTCCCCTCAGCGCTAGTCTCAGTGTCCCCAGACTGACCCCTCGGTGCCAGTCCCTGTGGCCCCAGCTTGTCCCCTCGTTGACAGGTCTGGTGACCCCAGATTGACCCCTTGGTGCCAGTCACGGTGGCCTCAGGTTGTCCCCTCGGTGCCAGCCCCGATGGCCGCGGCACCTCCGGCTTAATGTAATCCTGTGCCAGCTCAGCACAGCTGGGGACACCCTCCCCCATCCCGGGGGTGCCAGGGTGCCCTGGGGGTGCAGACCCAGGGACCGGAGTGTCCCCACCCCCCCCGGGTGCCTTCGCTCCCAGCAGGTGCCCGGCAGAGCCGGGCACAGAGGGAAACTGAGGCATGGTGCTGAGTGGTGCCCACTGACAGCCAGGGTGTCCCCAAGCCCGGCACCCGGTGACAGCGTTAGGGGACACACGGCTCGGTGGCGTGGCACAAGGACCTCCCAAAACCCAGTCACGGGGGTCCCTCAAGGTCCGCGCCCCCCCAGCCTCGGGACCGCCCTGTCCCCCTCCATCCCCAGCTGGGAGGTGCTGCTGCTGTCCCCAAGCTGGGACAGCTGTGTCGCCCGGTACCTTGGGGTGGGAGCCGTGGCCTGAGAGCGCGCAGGGGACGAGGGCTCGGGGACGCCTGGCACAGGGGACACCGGCCGGTCTGGCCTTTAAACCCCCCCGCACCACCCCGGGGTGCCAACCCCCGGCCCCGTGCCCCGGATTAGGCGACACAGAGCCCCATTGTCCCCTCTGCCACCTCGCGCCAGGCGCTGGCACCCCTGTCCGTGTCCCTGTCCCCGTCACTAGCGAGCTGCCTCAGCGGGAGCCGGGGGGCGGCTCAGCCTGACCGGGTTCTCCTGTCCCCCTGTCCCGCGTCCCCTGGCTGGGCACGCCCCTCGTCCTCCCCCCCTCCCCCCCGCCCTGTCCCCCTGTCCCCAGCCTGGCGGAGCTGCCAGCACGCACGTCCCCCGGCTTAGTTCCAGCTGCCCGCGGCGTCACTGTCACTGTCACCGTCACGGCCACCGGCAAGCACGGGGCCACCAGCGCGGCTGCCGCGCCGCAGAGTCCTGCACGCGCTGTCACCCGCTCCCTGCCATCCGCACCACCCCCTGCACCCTGCCACCCTCATGGTCACCTGCGCTGTCACGTGCACCCTGCCACCCACAACCCACCACACACCGTCACCTGCACCATCACCAGGGTCTTGTCGCTCGCACCTGTCATTCACACCCCGTCACACACATCGTCACCCACACCGCGACACTGCACCATCACCGGCACCCTGCCACCTGCACTGCCACCTGCATCTGTCACCCACGACTTGTCACGCACATCACCTACCTGTCACCTGTACCCTGTCACCCGCACCCTGTCACCCGCACTGCCACCCAGTCCCCATAACCTGCACCACGCCACCGCACTGTCACCTGCACCCTGGCACCCTCACCGTGTCGTGAACATCATCACCCACCTGTCACCTGCGCTGTCACCGGCACCGTGTCACAGGTGTGCACACACACCCCGACCCCCATCCCGCTGCTCCCGCCCCCCCGGCACCGGCACCCCCAAACCCACCCACACCGCCCCCGCTGCCGCCAGCACCCACCGGCGGTGCCGGTGTCGGTGTCTGTCGGTGTCGGTCTGTCCTGGTGTTGTCGCACCCGGTAGCGGCTCTGCCCGCTCCGGTCCCGGTGGTGTCGGGGTCTGGCGGGGTTTCCCGGTGTCGGTGCTGTCGCAACCGGAGCTCTGCCCGCTCCGGTCCCGGCGGTGGCGGCGGCGCCGTGTCCTGCTCGGGCGGGGCGGGGCGGGGCGGGACCGGGGGCACCGGGGGGACCGGGACACCGAAGGGGGTGGGCGGCAGAACGAAGAGGGCAGCGGGGGCGACGGTGGCGGAGCCGGGGTGCCACCGCTGGGTAGACGGGAACAAGGGACTGGGGTAGGGAGCGGGGCAAGGGACGGGGACTGGGACGGGGGTAGGGGACAAGTGACCGGGGGCAGGGACGGGGCCAGCCCGGGGTCACCCGGGGCCAGGTGTAAAACTGACACCGCTGAGCAGAAATGTCAGGGCAGGCCCCGGGAGCTATTCGCGACCTCCCCGCACGACATGGAATGGGACACAGGGAATGGCATGGCGTGGCACGGCGTGGCACCCAGGGAATGGCACCCAGGGAATGGCACGGCGTGGCAAGGCACGGTACAGCCAGTGTGGACAAGGTACATCCATGACCCCATTCCTGCCACTGCCACCGTCCACGAGCGGTGGCACAAATGTGTCACCCTCCCCTGTGTCCCCAGTGGGGACACGCCCTTCGGGGTGTCCCCGGGGACCCCAGAGTGGCAACAGTCTCCCGGCAACCGCCCGGTGCTGCTCCCGACGGTGTCCCCAGAGTCCCCGGGTGGGGATATCCCAGGGCTCTATCAAGCATCCTGTCCCCTCCCGTACCCTCCCGTGTCCCCAGGCTGTCCCTGTGCTCCCAGAACCGGGATACGGATCCCCGGATCCCTCTGTGTCCCCTCCTGTCCCCTGTCAGGGAACCCCTGTCTATCCTGGAGCTGTTCCCCTCCCTCTCCCTCTCTATCCCTGTGCCCCCAGGCACACGAGTCCGTGTCCCCTCTGTCCCCCGTGTCCCCTTGCCCGAGCTCTACCCCTTGCCCGGCGTGTCCGCCTGCCCGGGTTGTTCTCTTGCCCAGGATGTCCCCTTTCCCAGGATGTCCCCTTTCCCAGGATGTCCCCTTGCCCGGGACGTCCTCCGTTCCAGGGAAGTCCCTCTGCCCGGGACGTTCTCCTTTCCAGGGAAGGCTCTCTGCCCGCGGTGTTCCCTTGCCCGGGATTATCCCGTTCCCGCGGTATCCCCTTTCCCAGGACGTTCCCCCTTCCAGGCATGTCCCTCTGCCCGGGATGTCCCTCTACCCGGGGTGTCACCTTTCCCGGGATGTTCCCCTGCTCGGAATGTCCCCCTGCGGAGCGTGTCCCCCTGCCTCTGTGACACCGCCGTGGCTCGCTGCTGCCTGCCCCCCCGCCGTGCTGTCCCCGTTTCCCGCCCCTCGCGGGTTGGGGACACCGCGGCCGAGGGCACCGCGGGGCGCGGGGCGCTCCCCGCTGCAGTGAGTCCTCCGGGCCGGCAGAGGGCGCCACGCGCGCCGGGGCCGCTCTGGGCGGGCGCGCGGGGCGGGGCGGCGCGCGGGCGGCCATGGCGGACACCGAGAAGCTCAACCTCGACTCCATCATCAGCCGCCTCCTGGAGGGTGAGCGGCCCCCGCCGCCCCCCGAGCACCGGGACACCCTCCCTCCGCTCGGGGAACCTCTCGGGGCCGGCTCGGGCCGTGTCCCAACGCCGCGGGGGGGGTCCCCGGCCTGGGCCTGGCGGGGGCGCGTTAGGCCGCGGTGGTTTGCGGGGGGGGCGGTCAGGGCTGGTAAAGGTTTTTGGGGGGGGGATCCCCATGGGGTCTGGGGAGCTGGAGATGAGTCCGGAGGACGTGGAGGATATGAGGGGGGATCCCGAATAGGTCTGTGCCCCGCGGGAGGGGGCTGGAGGAAATGGGGGGTCCCCAAAGGGTCTGCACCCCGCGGAGGGGGGCACTGGAGGGCACTGGGGTGCCCGAAGGGTCTGGGGGCTGGAGCTGAGCCTGGAGGGCGTGGAGGATATGGGCAGGGAGGGCTGGGGCAGGTAGAGCAGGGGTTCCTGGGGCGCTCTTGGGGTCCCCGAGCACTTGGGGATCCCTGATCCTGTTCTCTGTGCTGGGAGCAGTCCAAGGGTCGCGGCCGGGGAAGAACGTGCAGCTGACGGAGAACGAGATCCGCGGGCTGTGCCTCAAATCCCGGGAGATCTTCCTGAGCCAGCCCATCCTGCTGGAGCTGGAGGCACCCCTCAAGATCTGCGGTGAGGCCTGCATGGCTGCTGGGCAGCACTGGGGTGGCGTGGGGGGCTGCAGGGTGCCACTCACAGCCTGTGTCCCCCCCCAGGTGACATCCACGGGCAGTACTACGACCTCCTGAGGCTCTTTGAGTACGGGGGCTTCCCCCCTGAGAGCAATTACCTGTTTTTGGGCGACTACGTGGACCGGGGCAAGCAGTCCCTGGAGACCATCTGCCTGCTGCTCGCCTACAAGATCAAGTACCCCGAGAACTTCTTCCTGCTGCGGGGCAACCACGAGTGTGCCAGCATCAACCGCATCTATGGCTTCTATGACGAGTGTGAGTGCCCGGGCTGTGCCCCCCAAAACCCCGCTGCCATCCCTGTGCTCCCCCTCTCCCGGTGTCGTCCCAGTGCTGCCCACACTGACCCCACCTGTGACCTCCTTCCCTCCCCACCATGTCTTCCTGCCTTTCCTCTGTGTCCTCCTGCCCTTCCATGTCCTGCCCACCCCCACGCTGTCCCCAGGGTCACCTCCAAGCCCCCTTTGTGCCCCGCAGGCAAGCGAAGATACAACATCAAGCTCTGGAAGACCTTCACCGACTGCTTCAATTGTTTGCCCATTGCCGCCATCGTGGATGAGAAGATCTTCTGCTGCCACGGAGGTGGGAATGGCCCTTCCCGGGGTTTGGGAGGGCTGGAGGAGAGGTGGGATCCCCGTGCTGAGCTCTGGGGCTGCCCCTTTCCCGCAGGGCTGTCCCCAGACCTGCAGTCGATGGAGCAGATCCGGCGGATCATGCGGCCCACGGATGTCCCGGATCAGGGGCTGCTCTGTGACCTGCTCTGGTCCGACCCCGACAAGGACGTGCAGGGCTGGGGGGAGAACGACCGCGGGGTCTCCTTCACCTTCGGGGCCGAGGTGGTGGCCAAATTCCTGCACAAGCACGACCTGGACCTCATCTGCCGGGCACACCAGGTACCACCGGGACTGCCAGATGTTGGGGACATGTGGGTTTGGGTCTCCAGTGGGTGTCAGGTGGTTCTGCCCCGACTATTTCCCCTTCAAGGGCAGTGTGCACCCCAGGAGTGCGTGGGTTGGAATTCTGGGGGTGTTTGCCCTCAGCATTTGGGTATTTGCTCTGATGTCAAACGATTTGCCCAGGGGGGATGAATAGTCACCCTTGGATGTGGCTGTTCCTCCCAGAGGTTGGATAATCACTCTGGAGATTGATATTTGCCCTGGGGCAGTGGGTGTTTGTCCCAGTGGTGGCTGTTTGCTGCAGGGAAGGGTGTATTCACCCTGCTAGAGAGGGCTGGATCTTCATCCTGGGGGACTGGGAATACTGGGATCCTGGCCATGGGAGGTGGACTTTTGCCAACCCCGTGCCCCCCCAGGTGGTGGAGGACGGCTACGAGTTCTTCGCCAAGCGCCAGCTCGTCACCCTCTTCTCGGCCCCCAACTACTGCGGCGAGTTCGACAACGCCGGCGCCATGATGAGCGTGGATGAGACCCTCATGTGCTCTTTCCAGGTGAGCCCAGGGAGGGGAAAGACCCCCAATTCCTGCCGGGAGGGCTGCAGGGAGTTCTGCCCTGCAGGGGAGTGGAGAGCTGGGGCGGGGAGCTCACTGATTCCTTTCCCCCTTCCCCCGCAGATTTTGAAGCCGGCCGACAAGAACAAAGGCAAATACGGGCAGTTCAGCGGGCTGAACCCCGCCGGGCGCCCCGTCACCCCTCCCCGAAACTCTGCCAAAGCCAAGAAATGAGCTGGGAGCCGCCCCTGTGCTGCCCACGCCCCCCAGCCCCCCACCCAAGCATCAGGTCGCTTTTCTTTCGACTCGTTTTTTTATTTGTAGGATCCTGCCCCCCCCCCGCCACGCTCCACCAAAGCAAATCCAGGCCCAGGGCAGGGAGTGCTGGGGCAAGGGGGGAGCCCAGAGCCCAGCCCTGGGGTGGCAGCGGAGGGGGGGGCAGGAGGATTTTTTGAGGAATAAACTTGTAATGGGTCACTGGGGGGTGCCTGTCCTGGTGGTTGGATGGAGGCTGGGGGTGGCAGTGACTCGGGGCTCAGCTTTCTCCATCGCTGTCCTCCGCCAGCACCTCCTGGGTGGTGGCCGGGCCAGGCCTTCCTGGTGTCATCACTGAGCCAAAAAACAGGGAGCGAAACTGTGGGGAGAAATGGAGGGTCAGGAGGAGGCTCTGCCCACCCTCTGCCCCCAGGCACACCCAATTCTCACCTTCTTGTGTGGGGGGGTCCCTGGCACAGCTCCATCCTCCTCCTCCTCCTCCTCCTCCTCCTCCTCCTCCTCCTCATGTTTGCTTTTGGCTGGCCGGGGGATGTGCAGGGGGAAGGTGGGGCTGGGGCGCCCCTCTGAGCACCCCTCGCTGGTTTCCATGGCAGCCATGTAGGACTCCAGGTCATCGGCAAAGTCATCTGACGGGGCGGGCAGGTGGGACACGCTGATGGGGACAGAGCAGGATTGGCAATGTTCACTCTGCTCCCTGCCCGTGGCCACTGGAGGGCTCCTCTGGGACTTACCCGTTGGTCGAAGGGGACTGGGAGTTGCTTTCTGCGTCGGAGAGGGTGGCCAGCACCAGGTGAACCTCCAGGACAGTGTCATCCAGGGTGAAGATCACCGGCCTGGGGACACAAAGGGGGCTGAGGGGGTGCCAGGGACAGGGCTGGCACAGGGTGGGGACGTGGTGACCGCTCCTACCTGCCAGGCTCATCAAAGTGGATGGTGAGGGGCAGGTTGGAGGCCTCGGCAAAGCTCAGCAGCCCCTGGGGACAAAGGGGAGGGTGAGGGGGGGCTGGGGGTGACACAGGGCTGGGGGGTTTGGGTGGGGACTCACACGGAATTCCTTGAGGCAGAAGGTGATGTGGGAGCCCGGGGCTACAGTCACCGACTGGAACTCATCCTCAGCCAGCCACAGCTCCGTCACCATCGTCTTGCTCGGCTCTGGAGGGGGGAACGGGGTGGGTGGGGGGCTGAAGGGCACCCCGAGGTGGGGAGGGCCCCTTACCCTGCAGGACTCACCTGCCTCGTCCTCCACATAGTTCCTCAGGCTGATTTTGCCACCAGGGCCAGTCCCCAGTGTCACCTCAGCCAGCGTCAGGGGAAAGTGCACCACGGCCTCTGCCAGCACCCTGAGGGGCACAGGAGGGGGCTGAGCATCCCAAATCCTGCAGGGCTGGCTGGAGTCCCTCCTTCCATCCTCCCCCATCCCACTCTGCCCACCCCAGTGGTGTCCCCTCACCGTGCCGGGGCGCAGAGGCGGCTGGCGCAGCGCTGGATGTCGAACACGGCCTGCAGCCGCTCGCACTCCTGGAAGGCCAGGTTGTGTGTCTTGGTGACACCTGGCAGGGGGGACAGCGGCTCAGCAAGGCAGGACGCGGTGCCAGCATGTCCCCCGCTGTGCCGTGTCACCCCCCAGGCTTGTCCCTGCTGCAACTCACCGTACTTGCAGTGGAGCTGCAGGACCAGGCGGCTGGCACGGGGCTTGAGCAGGATCAGGCATTTCCCCACCGACTTCTCCAGTGAGGGCAGCGAGCGGAAGACGCCCAGGAAGGACTGTGGGGATGGATACGGGGACTGTCACCTGCCTGGGGCCCCAGGAACAACGAGGAGCTCTGGGGGGGCCCAGGCCGGGCACTGCACCTTCATGTGGACTTTGCATCGGAAGAGCTCCGTGTCGGGCCCGGCGCTGCCCGGCTCGTACAACTGGAAGAAGAGCGGTGCGAAGAGGAAGGAGGCGAAGGCAGAACGGGAGGAGTTGACAGCACGTAAGGACAGCTGGGGACACAGCCACAGTGTTGGCACTGCCTGCACGGAGGGAGGGGGGCACAGGTGCCCCCCAGCTCCCATCCAGCCCCCCCCGGTGCTGCATACCCCACTCCCGGTGGGCTCCAGGTAGAGCTCGTCGCCGATGCGGGACAGGGAGTGCACGGCTCGGCCGAGGACTGGGAAGGAGAGGGTGTGGGGGTGAGGCACGGCTCCCCGGGCGTGCCGTGCTCCCCGGGCCCCCAGGCCCCGCTCACCTTTGACGTTGCCGCCGGCGATGACACATTTCATGGCACCGGCACCGTGTCCGGGACCAGGACCGGCACCGGGCGGCACGTGGGGGCTTCGCGCCCGCCGCCCCCGGGCCCCGCCCCCAACAACAGACCACGCCCCTCAGCGGAGCGTGCGCGCTAGGCCACGCCCCCAGCGGGCTCTGCTCGGGCCTCGCCGCCCCCCGCCCCGCCGCGGTTGTTGTTCCCTCCCCGCCCCGCCGGTGCCGTCTCTCCCCAGCGGCCCCGCAGGGTGTCCCCCTGCCCCCCCGCCCCGTCCCTTCCCGGGGGTTCCGGCCTCTTCCCCGCCGCGCCCCGCCGGTGCCTTCCCGGCTTCCCGCGCCCGCCCGCCCCGGCCGCCTCCCCATTGGCCGGCGGCGCCGCTCCGTCCCGCCCCCGCCGCCAGCCGATTGGTCCGCGCTGAGGGGGCGCGTGACGCCACGGCGCGATGCCCTCACGTGACCGGCGAGAGGGGCGTGGCCTCGGCCCCGCGGCTCTCGGGGCTGCCCCGCCGGCAAGCCCCGCCTTCCGCAGCGCGCTATTGGGTAGCGGTCGGAGTGACGCGCGGCTCAGCCAATGGGGCTTCGACGCGCCCCTCAGCGCGGCTCCCGGCGCTCAGCCCCGCTCCGGCTCCTTCCCGGGGCTTCCCGACCCATCCTGGGGCTCTCCCGGGGTCTTTCCGTGCTTGTGCCTCCCAGCACCCTGCCCCTCGCTTCATTCCCGGCAGCATCCCGGGCGAGGTTGCCCTTTGCCGCTTCCCACGTTCCCGGGGCACGGTGCTCCCCAGGAAGGGCTGCAACTCCCTGGAGCTTCTCCAGTGCTTCCCGAGATCCCGGTGTTTTGGGGATCCCTATCTCCCGGGATAGGGATTTTGGGGATCCCTATCTCCACTTCCATCGGGAAAGTGGAATGCTATAAGTTAATGCTTGATGGTCTGTCTCCATGCTGGAGGTGCTGCTGGCTGTGCATCCCATAGAATCATGGAATGGCTGGGGTTGGAAGGGACCTTAAAGCTCATCCAGTTCCGTCCCCTGCCATGGGCAGAGACACCATTCACTAGTTGCTCCAAGCGCCATTCAACACTTCTGGGAATGGGTTTTTGGGGGTGTCCCAGAATTCTCCACTGGGGGTACACTGTAAATCCTGGGCTGGCCAGGTGTATCCATCCCAGAATGGATTGGGTTGGAAGGGACCTTAAAGCCCACCCCGTCCCACCCCCCTGCAGGGACATCTCCCACCGGCCCCGTTGCTCCAGTGCGGCCCTGAGCCCTTCCAGGGATGTGACACTGGCTCAGCCAGCAGCCTGTGCTTGCAGCCAGCCCGGAGCAACAGGCTGGAGTTGTGGCCTCGAGGGAGCCGGGGGATGTGGCTGTGAGGAACTCGAGTCGTGCTCACAGCAGGGTCCTCCAGCCGGCTCCCGCCTGCCGCTGGAGCAGCCGCTCCCCAAGTCCCTCCTCCCGGCCTCGGTGGCCGAGGAGCCCGAGCCGAGGGGCCCCGCTGCGGAGCAGGGCTGGCACCTGAGCAGAGGGAAATGGGAAGGGGACTCCAGAGCCCTTTTCCCATGGCTGCTGTCCTCCAGGACATGGTGACAGCCTGTCCTCCTCCTTCTCCTTTCCCTGTCTGGTGTGCTCGGTGACTTTTATCTGGGATTTCGGACCCGGCTGCTGGCCGCATCCCCTCCAGGTACAGGAATTCCTGCCCTGGGGGGGCTCCGCGGCCCAGCCACGTGTCCGGGGCTGTGCTGGGATCGCCAGCACGGCGCCCCAGGGACTCCAGGGCCTGCCTTGGCCTGGGCTCGGCGTCCAGCCGGATCTGGCTGCTCCACTCCTGGGGCGAGCCCTGGCTACTTCCCTTCCTCCCAGGAGGAGGAAAAGGACAGGATCGTGTGGGAGCCTCCGTTCCAGCTCTGGCAGAGCAGCCGGGCTCCTCTGGAGCCGGCGTCCCCAGGAGGGGCTCTGGCCTCGGGGCTCGGCGTTTTATGGGGCTGCGGAGAGGACGCAGCTGGCTGCGGTCGTGACACACACACCTCAGCGGGGCCAGGCCACCCCTCCCTCCTCCCACCAGCACCGACCAGGGAATGGGCTGGATACGGGCTGGGAGCAGGAGCCTGGCAGCCCTCGGGGGGCTCCAGCACCCCTGGGCTCAGCTGCGCCCACGCCGCCTCTCCCAGGACTCCTCCTGGGGCTGGGGACTTCACCCAGGGATGGCAGGGAAGGTGACAGGCGTGTTCCCTCGCACCCGGCGGGCTCCAGGCTGTCTCCCAGCGTCCTTCCCGCTCCCCCGGCTTCCTTCCCGGCACATGGCACGGCGCCCTCGCCCAGGCAGCGGCTCGGGGAGACAGACGGCCACAGCTGGGCTCCTGCTGCCAGCCCGGCAGGAGGGGACACGCCGAGCCGGATGGCTGCTCCGTGCCCCTGCCTGCGCCCCAGGGGTGTCCCCAAGGAGCCGGGCGCTGCCGGAGCGTCTCAGCCCGCGCCTCGCGGGCGGTTTGGGGCTACAGCCGGGATTTCTGGGTCCGGTCGGCCCCCCGTCTCTCCCTCCTCCGGCTGTCGGCCGCAAAGGTCAGCAGTGGGAGGCCGGGCTGGCCCCGGCGACGCCGGAGGAGCGGCGGCCGCGGGGTGGGATGGAGGTGAGCTCAGCTGCCCGGTGACGTGGCCCCGAGGGCAGGGCGGGCACGGCCTCACCCACGCGGAGCCCCTGGGGGCACCGGGCGAGGAGGAGGACGAGGAACAGGATGTGGGGATGAGGCTTCCCAGCGGCTTGACCTGTCTGTGCCCTGCGCCCGCTTTGTCCTGGGGCGGGGGCTCCGTCCTGGCACCGCTGGCTGGCACAGGGAGAGGGGCATGGGAAGCCGGGAGCCGCGTCTGCCGGGCCACGTTTCCCTCCTCCTCCTCCTCTCCTGTCTCAGGTGTTGGCCCAGCGGGAGCCGTGGCAGCTGGAAAACTCCCCAGACCCAAGGGCAGCGCTGGGTTTTGGGGAGGGGAGAAGGCAGCGAGGGGCAGCCCCGCCGCCTTCGGCAGGCTGGAGACCCCCGGGGACGGGCCGGCGGCTTTTCCCAACTGCTCCAGCGCTGCTGGCGGGATCTGCTGGCTCGGGGGGGAAACCAGATACCCTGCCCTGCGGCTGGGGGGGCGAGGGGGCCGGCCCCACGCCGAGCGGACCCCCCCAGGCACGCTGCCGGGGAGCCGGGCCGGGGCTCCGTCCAGCCGTACATCGTTTGGGCAGCTCCGTCCGACACCTCCGCAGCCCCTCCGGATCCTCAGGGCTGCAGAGTGTCCCCCGTTTACCCGGGGGAGGGGATCCAGAGCCCCCCTCGTCACCCCTGACATGTCTGTTGGGCGCGTCCTCATGGATTCAACACCAAATCCGCACTTCCCAAGCAATAAATCAGCCAGCAGCACGTCCGTGTGTGCTTTATCCCTACGGGGGGTGCCCAAACTGCTGCTAATGAGTTCAGCACCCAGTGTCCCGGTGGATTTGGGGAAAGAGGGTCCTGCTGTGCTCCGAGCAGGCACCCCGTGTCGCGGAGAAAGCCGGGAGGATGCGATCACAGCCGGGAGGGCTCGGACCCGGCCAGGGCCGGGGTCTGGAGTGGAAGCGAATCCGCCTGTTACCTCCCGGCCCTTCCCGGCGCTCCCAGCCCTTTGTTTTAAACAAAGCTTTTTTTGGGGGGAGCCAGGACGTTCCTCTCCCCGCCGAGAGAGCCCCCGCGGCAGCACCCACTCATGGATGAGGGGCACGAGGGGAAGGGATGAGGGACTCTGGCTGTCGGGTCGCCCCCTCCCCTCCGGCCGCGGCTCCGCTTGGCCCTGGGGGGCTCCCCACGCCCCCCCCCAATCCACCCAACTCACCCCCGCTGGGCTGCGGGGAACGCCGCGGTCATTGCCAAGGACCCCGCGGGCGCCGGGACGGGGATTGTCCCAACGGGGGAGGATAATGGGGAAGAAAGCGGCTCTGGCACCCGGAGGAAAGGGGCTGGGAGGGTCCCTCCCCGTCCCCGCGTGGAACGGGAGAAGCGAAGCCCTCCCTCGGGACGGAGGGTCCCCCGGGGCTGAGCCGCTGCCGCCGCTCCGGGGGGCTCCGGTTGTGCCGCCAGGACCCCGCCGCGCTCCCCCCGCTCCGCCGCTCACCTGCCGCCGTCCCGGCGGGGCAGCGCCCGCCGCGCTACGGGTGTCCAAGCCGGGGGGGTCCGCGGCCCCCGGACCCCCTCACTCGGCCGGAGGGGAGGGGGCTGGCCGTGCCAGCGAAGAGCCGAGGACCCCCCCCTCCCCGCCCCGCCGCCACCCTTCCCGCACCGGCCGGCCCCATCCCTCCGCCACTCCTCCCCGCTGCCCCGGGGGGGGAAGGAAGGGGGGGCAGGCTGGCACCCCACGCCGGCCCCGGCCCCGCCAGAGGAGCCGCTCCGCCGCACCTCGCCCCGTCCCCCCCGTCCTCCCCTCCCCGGACCCCCCCTCCGTCCCGTCCCCCCCGTGCTCCCCCCGGGACCGGGCTCTCGGCTCTGTGCGCGGGGAGGAGGAGAGGCGAGAGGGCTCGGAGCGGCAAATGGGAGCCGCAGTCCCGGGCCGGTGTGCGGGACCGCTGCCTGCCCGCCCGGGGACCCCAGAGCACGCACCCAGCGCCCCGGCCCCGCGCCCGTCCCGCATGGAGCTGAGAGCAGGTAGGAGACCCCCCCGCCGAGCGGCACCGGCCCCGCACCGACCCCGCACCGGCCCCGCCGCTGCCCCTTTAACAAAAGCCGGGCGGGAGCCAGAACCGCACGGGGGGCGCAGCGAGGGAGAAAGCAGGGGGTCCCCCCCTTCCTACCCGGCCAGCGGCACCCCGGGGGACCCCCCTCTTCCCTTCCCTCCCCTCCGCCTTCCGCAGCTCCGGGGCGCAGCTCCAGCCTCCCCACCTCTGCCCGGTGCCGGGACCCCGGGGATGGGGATGGGGAAAGGGGGGATAAAGCCGGGGCGGGGGGGAGAAGGAGGGAATGAATGGAGCCCGCTCTTGTGTACAATTGCATCAAATACATTCTTGAAAGCAACCTGGTTCTGCTTAACACTTGAATTGGGAAAAAAAAAAAAAAAAAGAGGAAAGAAGGAGGCAGCAGCTTGGAGAGGGTGGATGCGAGCTCCAGTTTTTTTTTTTTTTTTTTTCCTCTTTTTTTTTTTTTAATTTTTTTATTCCTGCATTCCTGGACCCCAATCAAAAGAGCAAATCAAGGGAGGTGGAAGGGGGGAACGGCGGCGAGCGAGGCAGCCGGAGCGCGGTGCGAACCCTCCACACCCCAAAAACCCACCCAACCCGCCCCGGTTTCTTTTTTTTTTTTTCCACCTAACACCCGAGCGAGCCCAAACCAAAACAAATAGAGACCGAGGGGAAGAAAGGAAAAAAAAAAAAAAAAAAAAAAAAAAAAGAAGAAAGCCAGAAACCAACCCAAAAAAAAAAAAAAAAACCACCACCCAACCCTGAGCGCGAGCGAAGCAGCGAGCCAGGGCTGAGGCGAGCGGGCGGGCTCGGGGAGCCGAGCAAGAGCCGAGCCCCCCAAAATCCCCCTGCACCCCGACTATGCTAAATGTAACCGGGGAGCTCTCAGGTAAGCCCGCGGCGCTGGGTGCGGGGCGGGGGGCTGCCCCAACTCCCCTGCCTGCATCTGCCGGGAGTTTTTTCCCCTTTCCAAACCGACTGCTGATTTTAATTTGATGTGATTAAAACGTCTGTCTGGCTTTGGGATTGATTTAAGACTTTCCCCTCTGTAGGTTGGGTTGTTGTTCTTTTTTTTTTTTTTTTTTTTTTTTCTCCCTTTCTCTCGTTCCCTCTTTTCCATGCATGTTTGTGATTACCAGGGAGGGAACCGCCGCTGAGCACGGAGAATTAAACCCCGGGACCGACAGAGGGGAGGAAAAGGAAAGTCGGTGGGATTTATGGGGGGGCAGGAAGAGTTAGTTTTCCTTGCCCGGGGCTGGATTTCGGGGCTTGACACAGAACGCCGCCGCTGGAGCAGGCGACGTTTCTGCGGGACACAGCAGCGGGAATTTGGGGTGCTGGGAGGGGACGGCTTTGTTCCCTCGGTCCCAGCGGCCACCGGCACCCCCGGGGCAGCTGGGGGGCCGGCCAGCCTGGCGGCACACCGGGACCGGGGGCTCCTCGCCCGGAAAATGCTGGAAAACACCCTTAAAAGGTCAAAGTGTGGGCGCCGCCAGGCTTCCCGGGGTCCCGGGCGGCGGGACCGGAGCCGGGGCAGCACGAGGCCGGCGCCGGGTTCGGCTCCAGCTCCCGCGGTGCCGGCGTGACGCAGGACGGGCAAAACGGGGCGAGCGCCGGGGAACCGGAAAAGCGAGGCCGGGATCCCCGGCGGCTCCATCGCCCTCCCTCGCCCCTTCCTCTCCCCCTTCCCGCTGCCGCCGGGCCCGGCGGACGTGGCCGAACCGGTGGCCCGGCCGGTGCCGAGGCCTGCGGGGACGGGCGGGGAAGGGGACGCCGAGGAAGAGCCGCAGGGCTGGAGCTCGGCCGCCAGGACCCCGTTCCCGTTTTGGGACATCCCCACCCGTGGGCTGCCCGGGTGGCGTCCCTGGCGGGGCTCGGGGACTCTCGGCATCCCCGGTGTCCCCGTGCCTATTTAGCAGGCGGCGCGAGGGCACGGTGGCGGCCGCACATCTGGGCTGCATTAGGCGCAGGCTCCGCAGGGAAATGCGGAGGGCTCTGCTTACAGGGCCGCGCTGGGGGGAGATTTATGCCCTGCTAAGTGGCACCGAGCCCCATAAATCATCCCCCCGCACCCCCCGGGGCTGCAGCGCCAGCGTCCCTGTGCCACCGTCCCAGCACCACCGTCCCAGCGTCGCGGCAGGCTTGTGGGAATGCACTCCTGGATGGGGTATCTGGGATATCTGGGAAGCAGCTGGCCCGGCAGTGTTGTGGCTGCGTGTGGCACGTGGCCTGTGGGTGACAGAGGCGCCCCAGGCTTCACCAGGGCGCTGTGGGGACATCAGGGCATGGCTGTGCCCGCCAGAACTGCTGGTCCCACACTGACCCAGCCAGGCACTGTCCCCGTGGCAGGCGATGCCAATGGTGGCAGCGGGTCTGGAGGTGCCAGGGCATGTCACCCATGGCTCTGCGGTGCCACATGAGCTGGCACCGGGGGTCCCCTGCCCCACTGGAGAGCGGCCAGCCTGGCTCTGTGCCGGTGAACCCCCAGCACGGTGCTGGGGGGGCTGCTGGGCTGTGTGGCTCCATGACCTGCGCTGGGAGCGGCGGGAAGGGATCGAGGTGCCTTGTGAGGCTCCTGGGTGCTGGGCGTGCGTGTCGGGCAGCGGGGTCTGGTTGGGATTAGGGGCCTGCATCCCCCTCGCCGGCAGGGGTGTTTCCATCGCACCGCTGGCTGGGGCCGGAGCTGGATGGGAAATCCAGGCCCAGCTAATTACGGCCTCGCTGGAGTCTCCCGTGCGCGGCCGCATTTATAAACACACGGAGGAGACAGGATGTAAACACTCAGCGCCGCGAGCGCAGGCACGGCCCGGACCGGGGGGGACGCGGGGCCACGCGCCCCCTGCACCACCACCCGCTCCTGGCACGGCGGCTTCGCCATGGGATGGATGGGCTGAGATGAGATGGGATGGATGGCATGGAGTGCAGCAGAATGGGATGGATGGGATGGGGACCCGACTGTGGTGGCCGTGGGTGCTGTTGGGGAACAAGGGCACACGTGTTCTTCCTGTTGGAAGGCAGGGAATGCTGCGTCTCTGATATCTGGCTGTGGAACGTGAGCATCCTCGTATCCCCACTGTGCCGGCTCCACAGGGACGCTGCTGTGCTGTGGTGTCACCTCCCCAGACACAGCAGGGTTAAATGCCAGCAGTGTGGGGACACAGAGGCGTCTGTCCATGAGCCCTTGAGTGTCATCCACTCCAAGCCCCTCAGAGATGGTGGCCACATTGGACTGGGAAACAGCCCGTGGAGGGTTAAGTGGTGCCAGTTGGTGGCCACAGCAGTGGCTGGGGTAGTGGGGACAGGGCTGCTTTGTCCTCTGTGCCACAGTCATGCTTGGCCACCGCGAGACCTCCCGTGCTGGCCCCAGGAATGGGGCTGCGGGGTGGGATGGGGCTCTGTTCGCCGCTGGACGCCGGCCCATCAGATACGGCAGCTCCCGCCGAGGCGTCGGGGGCCGGCTCGGCTCCGTCCTCTGCCGGGGGCTCTGAGGCCAGGGGGTCTCCCCTTCCCGGCTGCCGCCCCCGCCACCAGGGTTTCGGGAAAGCAGTTCTGGGCGGGCTGTGGTCGCTCAGCCTTCGGTGGCTCTGCCCACAGCATGCCCAGGGAACAGCTCACCATCTCCATGGCCGAATTCCTGCCTCGGCCGCTGGCCGGGAGGTCTGGCCAGCACTGCCGCCTGCGCCGCTGGGCGGGTGGCAGGCCAGGGGTCCCGGGTGTCACCCCAAAGGCGGGTGAGCCACGTCCCCGCTGCCACGTGTGCGATGGGTGTCCGTGGCACCACCGGTGTCTCCGGCAGGGTTGTGCTGGCAGAGCAGGGGTGCCCGCTCCCGTGGCCCCCCGTCACCCCGGCTCCTCGGGTGTCCCCAGGGCTCAGCGGGTGACCCCGGGCAGGCACGCCATGAGCTGCTTACGTGGGCTGGGAGCATCCTGGCCGCACTCCAGGGCCGGTTTTGAAACCCTCGGGCTCTTCCTCTCCGACGTCACCGGGATCCAGCTGTGCCGGCTGGAGCCTCCCTCCTCCACTGTCTGTGCCGGTGGGTGCCCGGCGCCAGCCGCTGGGACAGAGGTGGGCAAGGGACAGCGAGGCCACCCACTGTGGCTGGGCTATTGTCACCGCTGTACCGTGGTCACCATCACTGCTGTTCCATGGTCACTGTCTCTGCTGTGCCCCAGTCACTGTCACTGCTGTGCCATGGTCACCCTCATTACTGTGCAGTGTCACTGTCACTGCTGTATCGTGGCCACTGTCTCTGCTGTGCCCCAGTCACTGTTACTGCTGTACCAGGGTCACCATTGTCACTGTGCCATGGTCACTACTGCCCAGCGCCATCCATTCTGTGCATCCCACCATTCCCATCCCTCAGACACCCACCTCCATGCCCTTCCTCCATCATCCTCATCCTCATCCTCATGTCTGGGCCACCTGCCCAGGATCCACCGTGGCTCCATCCCAATCTCCCATCCCTGCCATCCCCCCCTCATCCCGCTCCCCGGCTGTGTTTGGTTTGGCACCGGCCAGGCCGGGGCGGGTGTAAATCCCGCCTGGAAACCGGAGCCGGCGGCGGGCGAGGGTCCGGCCAAAGCAAACACCGGGAAGGGGGGGTGTGTGTGCTGTGAGTCACCGCGGGGCCCCCGCTGGCCCCCCCAGCCCACGCTCGCACGCACGCGGGACCGGCCACACGCTCTGTGCGCCGGAACGCACCGGAACGCGGGCAAGCGGCGGCACGTGCCCACCATGGGGCACCGGGCGAGCCGGGGCCAGCTGGGGCTGCCACACATGGGCACAGGGGACATGGGGGCACGTTGCGTCGCATGGAGTGTCACAGCGTGGTGTGGTGTGTGCACGGCGTGTCACACGTGGGTGGCACATAACAGAGTGTCCCCCCCATGGGGTATGTGCACAACACGTTGCACACTTGCCCGGCATGTCCTGTGACTGCCACATGTGTCACACGCCTGTCTGGGAGGTGACACACCTAGGTGGTGTCTCATGTGTGTGGTGTATCACACGTGTGCACGGTGTCACACGTGCATGGTGTCACACGGCTGGAAAGCGTCATGTTCCCCACGCCTGTGTGATGCACACACACAAGGTGTATCCCAGGTGTGCACTGGACGTATCCCAGAGGTGTCACAAGTGTCCCGCACACCTCCGGGGTGTATCCCAGGTGTGACGGTGTCCCGCACACCCACAGGGCACTTGCATCCCCCACAGCGGGGCTTGCAGTTTGCAGGACACCCACGGCGGTGAGGCCCTTGTGGCCGGAGCCGGGGTGTCCCCGAGGACCGTCGTGCGTCACCGGCGGCCGGTGACGGGGAGCGGTGACGCGCGGGGGCGCGGGGGGCTGCCCGCAGCAGGAGCCCCGCGGTGCCGAGCCGTGCCAGCGGCCGGTCTTTCCCGGGAGGCGCTGCCGGGAAGGCCGGCTGTGGCGAGCCGGGAGTGCCAGCTGGCCGGAGTATCCTGACCGCGGGCCGTGACCTTTGCACGGCCGCCGGGCGGCGGGGCCGCGCTCCCGGGCCGCCCTGACGTCAGGCCGATGACGGGGACCCCGCCGGCGCTTTCCGGTGGCTCCGCAAAGGTCACCCCGCGCCCCGGCCGCTCCTCGGAGCCGCGTCCCACCCCCCGCCCCACATTCCCGGTGCCCCCTCGGCGGGGGTCCCCGCTGGGTGCCCGGGCCGCTCCGGCGTTGGCGGTGCCCAAATATATCCCAGGCGTGTGTCCCGGCGGGAATGCCGCGGCCGCGCTGCTCCAGACCATATAAAGGATTGTTGGTGCAGCCGCGGGCGGGAACGCTCCGAGGGGAGCCGGGGGGTCACCGCGGTGAGGTGGGGGGTTCTTACTGCTCCAGGGGGGTGCTGAGGTGAGGGGAACCACACCCTCCCCGCCCCCGTGCCTCAGTCTCCCCGCGCTCAGACGGGAGACTTAGGGGTACTCTGCAGGCTCAGCACCGCACACACACGGAGACCGAGTGTCCCTGTCACCCCTCCCTGAGGTGCTGTGTGTCCCCCACAGGTGACTCTTGGGGGATCTTCACCTTCCTGTGCGCCGCGCTTTGCAACCTGCCGGCGCTGCCGGCGCTGAACTGCTCCGAGGAGCTGGGCGCCGGCCAGTCCATCCAACAGACGTACGACCTGACCCGCTACCTGGAGCACCAGCTCCGCACCCTCGCCGGCACCTACGTGAGTCCCCGACGCGCCCCCCCGGGATATCCACCCCGTGCCCAGCTGCTCCCACGCCGGAGGTCACGGAAATGCCTCATCGCCCGCCGGGCGCAGGGCGGCTCCCGACACCCTCCCCTGGGCCCGTGATTCCGTCATGGGCGCGGGCATCCGCCTCTCCCTCCCCGCCGGCGTCGCCGACTCACGCGGAGGTTCCCCGTCCCTGCCCTGACGTGCCCTGGGCGGTGCCGGCACGTTTGGTGCCAAGCGGTGACGGTGGCACTGCCGGGGCCGTGCTGGCGATGTCCGGCTCGGGCAGAGCGCGGGGGGGGACGTGACAAGAGAAGGGAGAGCTGGGATGAGTGGGATGTGTTCGAACGGGGGGCACGGGGGACGTGCAGGCCGGGGACAGGGTGGACACGGAGACATGACCCCTGCCACCCCCTTTCCCTTCCAGCTGAACTACCTGGGGCCCCCCTTCAATGAGCCCGACTTCAACCCCCCGCGGCTGGCACGTGCCGAGCGGGTGCCCAGCGCCACCGTGGACCTGGACCTGTGGCGGGGCCTGACGGACAACGCCCGCCTGGCCGCCAACTACCGGGCCTACAGCCGCCTGCTCTGCTACCTGCGCGTGCTGGACGGGCAGGTGGGCACGGCCGAGCTGCGCCACCGCCTCGCCCACTTCTGCGCCAGCCTCCAGGGGCTGGTGCTCAGCATCGGCGGCGTCATGTCCTCGCTGGGCTACCCGCTACCCGCCGGCCCCGCCGGGCCACCCGCGCCCCCTGGCGCGCCCGCGGCCCCCAATGACTTCCTGAAGAAGATGGATGATTTCTGGCTGCTGAAGGAGCTGCAGACCTGGCTCTGGCGCTCGGCCAAGGACTTCAACCGCCTCAAGAAGAAGGTGCCGCCCGCAGTGGTCACCCTGCGGCTGGAGGCGAGGGGGTTCTGACCACCTGCTGGGCTTCCGAGTCCACAGTGCCACCACGGCCACGCAGGTCCCCTCTTCCACCACCAGTGTGCCTTGAGAAATGGGGCTCTTGACCCCCAAACCACCCCACAACCTCATCATCACCTGGCAGTGCCTTGAAAGATGGGGCTCCTGACATCACGTGCCACCACAGCCACCCTGCAGCCCCTCCGTCATCATCATCATCATCATCATCATACTGTGCCTTAAGGAACTGGGCTTCTGACCCCAAATGCCACCACGGCCACCCCATGTTCCCTGTCTACCACCAGTGTGCTTCGAGAAATAGGGTTCCTGACACCCAAGTGCCACCACAGACACCTCACAATCACACTTTAATCACCGTGCCTTAAGTGAGGGGTTCCAGACCCCAATTGTCACCACCATAGCCACCTCACGTCCCCTCTGTCACCACACTCTGCTGTAAGGGATGCGTCTCCTGACCCCAAGTTCCACCAAAGCCACTCCACGTCCTCTCTTCACCATCAGTGTCCCTTCAAAACTGTCTCCTGACCCTGGAGTGCTGCCAAGGCCACTCCATATCCTTATCATCACCCAGCTGTGCCTTAAGGGGTGGAGTTCCTCACAGGTGCCACCACAGTCACCCCGCAGCCCCTCTGTCACTATGTTGTGTCTTAAGGGACAGGTGTCCCGACTTCCAAGTGCCCCTCCATGGTGCCCCCAACCCCCAGGGCGCCTGTCCCCATCCCTAAAATCTCCGGAGTGGGTGCAAACCCCGCCCATCCCAAAAAGGACCAACGCCCTCTGAGCATAGGAATAAACCCCGCCCCAGCCAGCAGCAAGCCCCGCCCTGGAGCAATAGGCTCCGCCCCGATGGCAATAAGCCCCACCCACTCGCCTGTGTAGCAAGCCCCGCCTCCTCCCTGAAACAGGCCCCACCCCTTTGGCCCAAGTCCCGCCTCCCCCATGGTTGCCCATCGATGGTGGGGCGAGGCCATGGGGCGCGGCCGCTGTCCCGGTGCGTCTATGAGTGTTTATTTATTGGAGATGTTTATTTATTGGGGTATTTATTGCAGAAGATCTATTCTTGTATGAACGAATAAAAGCCTTTCTCCAGCCCCCTGCCCCGCCCGTGCCGCACCCAGGTGGGGACCGGGGAGAACGGTTCCGTGTGGAATTTGGGATGCTCCCATCGGTGCCATCAGTGGGGATCAGCGTGTACGGGACCGAGCTAAGCTCAGTGTGGGGACTGGGGTGTTCCCCTCTCTCACAGGGTGGGGATCCAGGCCACCCTGTGCCCAGGTAACCCCACCCCGAGCCCCCCTCACCTTGGCACCCCCTCCCTGGGCACTACTTTGGGGTGCCCAGGATCAGGTAGAAGGTTCCGGGCTGTGGCACGAAGCCGACGGCTTGCAGGGCGTGCAGCGAGGCCGTGTTTTGGGGCAGCACGGAGCAGTAGATGGGGAAGCCGCGGGCGTGCAGCTCCCGGCCCAGCACGGCCAGCGGGAGCCCGGTGAGGCCGCGCCCGCGCCAGGCGGGCACCGTGTAGCCGTGGCGCAGGCAGCCCTGCCCGTCCAGCAGGCTCCAGGACACCGGGCGGCCGCGCGGGCCCAGCAGGCAGGCGGAGGGCAGCGTCCGCACCAGCCCCAGCAGGAACGCCCGGCTGCGGGCATTGCCCCCCTGGGCCCACGTGGCGTTGAGCAGCGGGACGTGGGATGGGGACACGGGCGCCAGGCGCAGGCCCGGGGGCATCCTGCAACGGGGCATGGCAGAGTGGGGAATGCTGAGCCCTGGTCCCAGCTGGGATAGCAGGTGGGATGGGATTGGGAACCCCTGTGCCACCCAGAGATGGAATCTGGGACCCTTATCCCACCCAGGAGTGGGACTGGGGACTCCTGTGCCACACAGTGAAGCCACTCATGTCACCCAGTGATCCCTGTGCCATTCAGGCAAGTGCTCAGGGACCCCTGTGCCACCCAGGGGTGTGCTCAGTGATCCACTCATGTCACCCTGTGCCTCTCAGGGATGTGCTTGGGGACTCCTGTGCCACCAAGAGAGGTGAATTTGACCCCCCTGTGCTACAAAGAAACGTGGCAGGTCTCCGTGTGCCACCCAGGGATGTGACTTGTCCCTCAGTGCCCATGTGCCCCCCATGTCCCCCCAGTGCCCCTCACTCACTGCCTGCGGGGCTGGGGGGGCTCAGGGCTCATCAGTGCCCGGTATCGGATCGTCTCCACCTTCAGCCCCCTGGCACTGGCCACCTCCTGCACGGCCTCATCCAGCCCATCCTGCATCCCTGGGACACCCTGTCAGTCAGACAGGGGACCCAGATGGAGGGTAGAGGAGCCCTGTGTCCCCTCAGTGCCATCCTTACCCAGAATCTGGAAGGCTCTTCCCTGGGTCACCGCCTCAGTGCCCTCCAGCAGTGCCTGCAGGGCTCCCTTGTCCCGGTAGAACACAGACAGCTGGTTGGTGTAGTAGTCCCTGGGGTCCCTGTGGTCCTGGGAGGGACATGGAGCTGAGGGTGGCACCCCAATTGCCAGGCCCCTGGGGTGTGGGGTGCTGCTGCCAGGGCAGGGGCACCCGGGGCAGCACCTCTGGGCGCAGGCGGGTCAGGACAATGCCGAAATAGGGCCAGGAGTCCACCAGCACCTCGTGGGAGGCCGGGTTCCCCCTGGCCACCGTCATCACAGTTCCCAAGACCTGCACGACAAGGTCATTGTCACCTGTAGGACAGGGGAGAGGGGACAAAGGGGTGCCCAGAGCCCCTCTGGTCCCCTTACCCGCAGGGGAGAGGGAGCAATAGCATCCCCGGGGTCTGCAGCAGGGCAGGGGAGAGGGGACAGGGGGGTCCTTGTCATCACCAGGGCAGGTGGGGAGGCAGAGGGGTCCCAGAGTCCTCATCACTGGCAAGGCAGGGGAGAGGGGACAGGGGACAGGGACAGAGGGGTCCCAGGAATCAGCAACACTGACAGGACAAGGGTGAGGGGACAAAGGAGTCCCCAAGGTCCTCACCACTGGCAGAGAGGGAGGGAAGGAGGGAGGGAGGGACAGAGGGGTCCCCAGGGACTCTGTCACCAGCAGGACAAGGCAGAGGGGACAGAGGGATCCTCGGGGTGGCTGTCACCGGCAGGGTGGTGGGCAGGCTCTTCCGCAGGGTCTCCTCCAGGAGCTGCAGCTGGGCTGGGCACTTCAGGATCAGCATGACTTCGTGACCGTGGGGCAGGTGGTGACACCGAGGATCCGTGGGGAGCTGGTGGCACTGGGGCAATGTCCCAGAGCGTCCCAGCTGAGCACCCGTCCTCAGGCAGCCATAGGGCTGGCCCAGTGCCCAGTGTTCAGCAGGATGGACCCTGCCCGCTGCCCCCCAAGGCAGGGGGCACTCGCTGGCCCATGACACCTGGTGGTAACCATTGTCACCGTGTGCCACACAGTCTCCAGACTCCCACTCCACAGCTCCCTGGAACCCACAGACTCAGGACTGTTCCAGGGTGAGTGCTGGAGGAGATGGGGACCATGGGGAAAGGGATGGGGACAGGGACAGGGGCCATGCCTGGTGGCCCTGTCCCCCTGTTACTGAGGGTCTCTCAGCAGGACAATGAAGATCCTGAGGTGCTCAGCCCAGCTGCAGCACCTGGAGGGGATCCTGAGGAAGAGCCTGCCCCTGGCCCTGCCGGTGATGGGGACCCCACTGTCACCCCTGCCCTGTGCCATGATAGGGACCCCCACCCTACACTGCTGTCACCCCTGCACTGTGCCATGACTGGGACACCAGTGTCACTCATCTGTTGCTGTGATGGTGACCCCAATATCCCCCTTGCCTTGAGGGGGACCCCAATACCACCCCCACCCTTTGCCCTCCTGGTGATGGGGACCCCCGTGTCATTAGGGACCCTTTTGCCACCCTATCCCCACACCTGCCCCACTCCCATCAGCTCTGACCCCATATCTACTCCCATAACTCCCCTAGCTCTGACCCCACATGTGCCCCTCTGTCCCCCATATCAAGCCCCCATCCCTGACCCCCATCTGTCCCCTCCTTGTCCCTCACTGCTGACGCCCTTTTCCCCCAGGTCTTCGGGGCAGTGCTGAACATCAACCGGGGCAACCCTGGCCACTTTGAGGTGCTGGTGGACAAGTGGCCTGAATTTGGTGCTGTGCTGGCCAGGCCCAGCGGAGAGGTGGCCAGTGGGGACATGAGGCACTGCAGGAGGGGGGTGACACGGTGCCCTGGCACGTGCCAAGTGTACTCAGAGCACCCGTGGGTGCCCCTAGGTGCCGGTGAACGACGGCTACTGGAACACGCAGGCAGCGTTCTACCGGGACCTGGGGGCGTACCGGGCGCTGCTGGAGACCCCCGGCTGCCTGCGCTGGGACGCCGCCTTCACCCTCATCGGTGGCCTGGGGACACCGGGGTCCTGGGGGGTTCCTGGAGGGGGACTGGGCATGCTCTGGGCAGCACTGGGAGCATGGGACACCGGGGAGAGCTGTTGGAGGCAGGGAGGAACTGGGAGGTACTGGTGGAGGGAATTGGGAGTGCTGGGGGACACTGGGGATGGGTGTTTGGGTGCTGGGGAGCACTGGAGGCCTGATTTGGTGTGCTGGGCTGGGGTTTGATGGGTGATACCAGTGGGAAGTGTTGGGGTGGGATTTAGGGGTGCTGGGGAGCACCAGGGAATTGCACTGCTGAGCACCCTGGAAGCAGGGTTCAGGGGGGTACTGGGGTTAGACTTGGGGATGCTGGGGGCACTGGGAAGCATTGCAGCTGGATTTGTGGGTCCTCGGGGACACTGGGGAGCGCTGGGTTTGGACTTGGGCATTCTGGGAGCAGGATTGGGGTACTGGGCACACTGGAAGCAAGGATTTGGGTGCTGGGAATAGAGACTGGGGTTGCAGGTAGCCCCTGGGGACACTGAGGAGGACACTGGGGTCACACAGAGGGGCTGGGGACAGGGATGGTGGGGTACAGGGGGAACAGGACCCCCTGACATCCCCTTCCCCAGGGCTACAGGACGGGCTGGCCACGGTGTCCCAGGACCTGGCAGGGAGGAAGGGTGTGGAGCTGGACATTGTCGAGTACTACTCCTACTGGCACCCTGACCCCAGCACCATGCCTGAGCCCCGGTGAGAGCCCCCCACCCTTGTCCCCACACGGGGACACCCCTGAGCCCCCCACTGACCCCTGCCTCGCCCAGGCCAGCCCCCGGGGTGCGCGTGGGCTCCCTGAGCCCCTCACATGTGGACCTGCTCAACGACACGTGGCCCTACGGGGGGAACGCCCGCAGCCGGCGCTTCCTGGCTGAGATTTTGGGGCGCTTCCCGCAAGTCTGCCTGCAGGACGGCAGCGGGCAGCCCATCGCCTGGGTGCTGACGGATCATTTCGGGACGGGCACCCACAGCTACACCCTGCCCGAGCACCGGCGGCGCGGCCACATGCAGGTGGCACTGACGCTGGCGGCGCAGCGGGCACACGCCCGCGGGTTCCCCACGTTCGGGCACACGGCGCTGGGGAACCGGCCCATGCAGCAGCTGCAGGAGCTGCTGGGCCACCGGCGCCTGCCCGGGGTCTGCCGCTACATCCTGCACAATCCCGGCCTGGACAGGGACGGGCCCTGAGGGCTTGATGTCCCCTCTCTGTGCCAGCCTCAAAATAAACAGCTGTGTGGAGTCTCTGATGGCTGCTGTGGGGTTTTGTGTCCCCCCAGCACTGACCGTTACAGCAGTGGCACAGCTTGGTGGCTCACGTGTCACCACCGAGGTACACAGCTGGGTCCCCTGGGAGTCACCCCGTTCCAGGGCACGCATCTCGGTTATTCTCAGTTCCCCAAGGGGGGGCTGAAAGCCTCAGGCAAATCTGCACTGGTGGCACCTGCAGTGTTACCCCCTCAACCGGGGCGGTGTCACCGCAGCTGGGAACAGGCAGGCACTGGAGGGACAGACAGTGACACATAGGACAGAGTGGGACAGGGCAGAGGGTGACAGTGTCACAGCGTGAGTCATGGTTTGGGGGGCTGAAGGGGACAGACAGAGGGGTGACAGTGATGGGGGAGTGCTGGGATGGAGGTGACAATGTCCAGGGGGACGGGAGAAACCACAGGGGTGACAGTGCCTGACATGATGGGGGTGACAGGGGTGACAATACCAGAGGGTAGTGGGCATAACTGAGGGATGGCAGTGCCTGGGGTGACAGTCACTGACACGGGTGACAGTGCCAGGGGAACAGGGAACACTGGGATGGAGGTGACAGTACCCTCGGGGTGACAGGAACTGCCGCAGTGGTGACAGGAACTGCCGCAGCGGTGACAGTGCGGCTGCTGGCAGGGACAGCATGGGGGGTGACAGCACCCGGGGACAGCTTTGGGGTGCCGAGGGGGGCGGGGGACCGGGACCACCGCGAGGGTGGCAGTGGCCCAGGGTGCCCACGGCCGCTTCCCCAGCCGGACCCCGCCGCTTCCGCCCGGCCATGGGCAGGGGCGGGTCCCTCCGCCCCTCCCGCT
Source organism: Vidua chalybeata (assembly GCF_026979565.1). Classification (NCBI taxonomy): domain Eukaryota; kingdom Metazoa; phylum Chordata; class Aves; order Passeriformes; family Viduidae; genus Vidua; species Vidua chalybeata. The sequence goes on along the minus strand of NC_071535.1, from coordinate 55,680,497 downwards.
GGTTCCCGGTATTGGCGGGTCCCGCCCGGTTCCCGGTATTGGCGGGGCCGTGCCAGCTCCATGTCGCGCAGGCCCATGGAGCAGCCCCGGCGGATCACCGACTCCTTCCCGCGGCGGCGGCGGAGGGGCCCGGGGCGGCCCCCGGGCAGGCTTAAGGACAAGAAGGACAAGGACAAGGACAAGGTGCAGCTGAAGGTGCGGGACTGTCCCCGCGCCCCCTCGCAGCCCCCCCCGGACCCGGCGCTCATGGAGATGTTGCGGCGCTTCGACCTCTCCTGGGAATACGGACCCTGCACCGGTTAGCGCCCCCGTTTCCCCCGGTTGTCCCGGTGGCCCCGGGCTTCCCCCGGCCCGGCTGAGCCCCCGGTATCCCGCAGGGATCACCCGCCTGCAGCGGTGGGAGCGGGCACAAGAGCTGGGGCTAAGCCCCCCCGGCCCCATCCGTGACGCCCTCCTGGAGCACCGGGACAACCCCGATGTCACCTACAGGTGGGTGTGGGATGGGATGGGATGGGATGGGATGGGATGGGATGGGATGGGATGGGATGGGATGGGATGGGATGGGATGGGATGGGATGGGATGGGATGGGATGGGATGGGATGGTGGTTGGGGGGCACAGGGCATCCTCTCCCGGTGCCCCCCACCCTTCCCGCTGACCCCGTTGTGCCCCCGCAGCCTCTGGCACGAGTACGAGCTCTGAGCCGCCGCGCCGAGGGAGTGGGGGAGCCATTCCCGACGCCCCCAGACCCTGTTCCAGGGACACCGGGTGGATTAAAGCTGGTGTGAACGAAGGAAAGGGTGCCGTGTGCTGTCTGGGGGGCACGGGTGGGGTGAAGCCCTTGGGGTGCAGGGGGAGGGCAGGGAGTTTCATGCCCCCCCAAAAAAGCCAGGTGGGGTGTCCAGTCATACAGTTTAATGCCACCCAACTGGTGGCATTTCTCAGCAGGGAGAAAAATGTGTTCTTGGGTGGAGAAAGGGAGGTGGGATTTTTTGCCCCAGGAATGGGGTGAAAAAATGAAGAATGAGGTATAAAATCAGGTGAAAGTGAGCACAGGGGGCCAAGGCAGGTGGCTGTGGATGGTGGGGATGCCCTGCAGTGGGGGGAGAAGAGTGACAGTGTCCTGTGGGAATCATAAATAACAGGATGTGTCTGTTAATTATTCAGGTTTTTGATGACTTAATTCACCAGCTCTTTCTCTTGTTTCATCAATAAAATAAAGTTTCTATCTGTGGTGGGTCTAGCGTTCATTAAATGCTAGAGCACCCACTAGAATATATTTAGTTATTTTTTGTTGATTGTTTTGGTGCTTGTTATTAACTTTAATTTTGGGGATATGGGTATTTATATGGTGGACTTTTATAGGCAGTCTTTTTATCTTGGTAGTGATGTCTTTTTAATTTTTAGCAGTCTAAATTTTTTTTTATGCTGCTAATTAGACTTTTTAAATTTTTCAAGCTTTACTCACACACAGAGTACTGGATACTATTTATGAATTAGTGTAGAGGTAGAGTTTTGACTTCAATGGAGCATTGGAGCCGGCAATAACCTGGGATAAGGTGCGATGGGGTGGGATGAGGTGGGATGGGGTGGGATGGGTGAGGGCCACCCACAACTCCCATCCCACTCGCACTGCAGGCTCCCGACCCTCTGGATTGTGTTATCCAGCTGGATCTGGTCCTGCTGTTGGAGCTGCAGTCCCTTGGATATCTTCTACAGACAGGACATAATTCCTCTGCTAGGCACAGGATGGAGGTGTTTGGGTGGACCACCAAAAAATAAGCATCCTACACCCAGCCAACCCAGGGTTGCGCCCTCCTGGTGGGAAGAAGGAGGGAGATTCCCATGCTCCTTCCTTGGTAGAGGGTCAGTCACAACCTGGTGGGTGTTCTAGGAAAGGGGGAAGTGTTTGGGATGGCTCCAGCCACAGGTACAGCCCAAGGAGATGGAGATGGACAGCAGCAGCCTCAGGGGCAGTTCCAGCCAGGAACCTCCTTCCCTGGGAGAGTGGGTTTAGGTGGGATTTTGAGGGTGTGGTGGTGTGGTGGTGAGGGTGAGGGTGGTGAGGCCATGGTACAGATTGCCCCGAGAAGCTGTGGCTGCCCCAGCCTTGTAAGCGTCCCAGGCCTGGTTGGATGGGGTGTGAAGCAACCTGGGCTGGTGGAAGGTGTCCTGTGGGTCAGGGGTGACATAACATGAAGCGACACCATGGTGGGAGGGGGTTGATGCCATCTCATGGGGTGGCAGGGGGAGCACCCAGCTTTCCCCTCCACCATGGTCACAGCGAGCTGCGGGCTCTCTGTGTGCTTCAGTCCTCCGCTGCCGGGCCTCGGGTCCCGCTTCCAGCACCAATTCCAGCCCTAATTCCACTCCAGGCGCCAGTCCAGGCCTAGGCCGCGACGGTTGCCATGGCAACACGGAAGTTGTTCTTCTCACGCAAAGGCCGCCGGGACTTGTAGTTTTCTCCGTGGCGCACAACATGGCGCCGCTGGGACCCTGTGCCCGCCCGGTGCCCCCAAAGCGTTCACTCCGGCCCCTATTGACAGCAGCCCACCCTCCAGATCCTCAGGGTCACAAAGCCATCAGGAACTGCCATTTCCACACTTTATTGCCAGTGCAGGAGCGGTGTCCGTGTTTGTGCGTGTGGGGCTGAGGCAACTCCCAGCCCCAGAGTGTGGGCGGGGCGTGGGCAATAACGCCCACGCCCCCATGCGTAGGCCACGCCCCTCCCTTGTTGCTATGGCAGTGAGGAGGAGCGGCCCCATGCCTACCAAATTAGGGAATGGGTTCATCAGTGTGGGCGTGGCCAAGTGCATGGGTGTGGCACTGGGTGTGGCTCTCACTATGGGTGTGGTCACAAAACGGGGCGGGGCCACCATCCAGGCTGGCCTGGCGCACCACCCGGCGCGGGCGAGATGAAGGTCGTGACCTCGGGGAGGGACCCTCTGCTTCCTCCGTGGCCTCAAACACCTGAGAGGGGACAGCAGGGTCATGCCATGCTGCTGTCACCTCACAGCTGGACCCCCCATCCCGCCCTGAGCCCTGCTCACCTCCCCGGCCAGGGGCTCCCCCAGCAGCTCGGGGGGCTCGGGGGTCTCCAGCAGGCTGATGCTCCGCATGACAGAGCACAGGGAGATGCGGGGGCGCCGAGAGGCCCCCAGCAGCCCCCCACCAGCTGCCTCTTCCTCGGAGGGCTGTGGGGACGCCAGCGGGGAGGACAGTGGGGAGGACAGTGGGGACACGCCACTTGTGTCCCTCGCGGTGTCCTCTTCAGCGTGCGGCGCCTGCTCGGCCGCCCGGGGCTCCCACAGGCTGCTGTGCCGGCTGCCACAGACCTGTCAATCAGCACCCGGCCACTCCCCCTGCTGGGAGCCACACCCATTCGGCAGGGTGGAGTTCCCGTGGGCTCCTCCCCCACAAAATTTCCCACACCTTTCCAGGTAGGGCACGGCCTCAGAAGCCCCACCCACTCCCTGCAGAGGGGTGGGGTCCCAACAGCCCCCACCCTCTTATCCATAGGGGTGTGGTTATGCCAGACCCCACCCACATGTCCCCACCCACCTGTCCCCACCCTGTCCCCACCCACCTGGCGCTCAGGATGCCCTGGTAGAAGTCGAGCTGGCGCATGAAGCCGGGGTTGGGCAGGACGCCGGGCCGGCAGTGCCGGACGTGCCGCAGCGCCCGCTCCAGGGACCACCCGAACTCCTTCATGGCGTAGGCCAGCACCGTGGCGGCCGAGCGGCTCAGCCCCATCCGGCAGTGCACCAGCGCCCGGCCTCCCGCCGCCCTGTGGCACCCACGGCTGGCACCATGGCACGGGCGCACTCGGGGGCAGAGCTCCCAGTGCTCCCCAGCCACCCCGGAGTCACCAGGGACACCGTGTCCACAGAGCTCCCAGTGTCCCCCAGCCGTCCCAGGATCCCCAGGGCTGCCAGCATCCTCCAGCCATCCCCATGTCCCCAGCTGCCCCACTGCTCCCCAGGATCCCATGGCCCAGCACTCCCCAGCTCCCAGTGCACCCCAGCACCTCAGTCATCAAGACCCCTCCCCATGTCCCCCTCTCCCCTGCCCACCTCCAGCCCCTGTGCCCTCGGTGTCCCCCGTGGTGTCACCCCCCATGCCCACTGACTGGACGCGGGAGAGGAACAGGAAAGTGTCGTTCCAGTGGGGCAGGAGCTCGGCCGCCTCCTCGTCGTACACCCGCACGTTCATGTACGTGAACAGCGCCGGGAAGAAGTTGTCGATCTCCCGCGCCACGTTCAGGATGTGGGTGACCCTGCGGCGACACGAGTGACGCTCCAGGGGCAGCCCATGGTGACCCCATGCCACCCCACGACGCTGCCACCCCACGCTCACCTATTCTGCTGCAGCTCCTCCAGGTTGGCTGCGTTCCACTCGGAGCCCTGTGTGGTGACGGCGGTGAGGGGAGGGGACGCTGCCACCCGCCCCGCCCGCCGTGCCCGCGCCGCTGCCCACCAGGAAGAGGTGCGGGAAGACACGGGAAGGCCGATCCATCTGCGCCAGCACCAGCAGCATCTCGTTGTCAATGAAATCCTTGTGCTCGGCCAGGCTGTGCCCCGTGCGCCGCTCCAGCTCCTCCCGCACCTGGGCACCACCCTGGTTGAGGGATGGCCCTGCCCGGCCCATCCCGTCCCCAGGACACTCTGCCACCCAGGTGCCACCCACCTCCTTGGACGTGACGTTCTCCAGGTCGGCGGTGGCCATCACCTCCCGCAGCAGCGCCCGCACCGCCTGCTCCGACAGCTCCGGCGTGGCCGGCCTGGCACCGGCACCGCCTTGTCACTGGTGTCCCCTGCCCCACCCCGGCCGCGCCCTGCCAGGCGCAGCAGCGATTGGCCAGCGGGCTGCGGGGCGTGGCAGGGGCGCCACAGGGACCTTACCGGAGGGGCGTGGGCGAGGCGGGGCGCACGGACTCGAGGTCGGCCATGGCCAGCCACTCGTTGAGGCAGCTCTGCTCCGAGCCCAGCGCCGCCGCGTAGCCGCGGGCCCAGGCCAGCGCGGGGCCGCCGGGGATGTGCCCGCCGCGGGCCGCGTCCTCGCAGGCGCGGTGCAGCTCCTGCAGCACGGCCCTGCCGCACAGCACCTGCCACCCCTGCACTGCCACCGCCACCCCGGCACCACCCCGACAGCTGTGTCTCCCTCGCTGGCTGTCCCCAGCGTGTGGGTGTCACCCAAACCCTCCCCAGCTCCTTCCCCGTGTCTGTGCCCAGGTGCCCGTGGTGGTGCCCATGGTGATACCAAATCCCCTGTGCCCACATCCCCGTGTCCAGCGTGGTGCCCACATCCCCATGCCCAGGATGGTGACAGCATCCCTTGTGTCCCCAGCAGTGCCACATCCCCCGTGTCTGCTGTGCAGCTGAGATCCCCTGTGCCCCTAGCCGTGCCCATCTCCCCAGTCCCCGAGGTGGTGCCCACCCCCCTTGTGCTCACAATGCCACCCACACCCCCCGTGCCCAGCGTGGTCCCCAGCGTGCCCCCCATAGCCACGCCCAGGCCTGGCTCACCACATGGTCTGCACAGAGATGGGCTTGAAGATGCGCGTCTGTCCCCCCGACGTCACGCTGAACCCCCTGGGCATCGTGGGGACACACGTGGGTCAGGGTGGGCACCCCGACCCCTCTAAGCCCCTCCCTGTCCCAAAATTCTGTCCCACCCTTACCCGTCGCCGTCGAGGAACACCTGGGTGTCGCTCCAGAGGGGCAGCACCATGCCCAGGGTGCAGCGGGTGGCCCTGGGGCAGGCAGAGGTCAGGGGGTGCCGACGCCTCCCCGGGCCCCCCCCGCCCCCCGCTCACCCCTCGTGGGCAAAATCCACTCCCAGCAGCGCCGTCTCCGCCTCGGCTCCTGCCTCCTCCGGCCGCACCAGCAGCAGGTACCGCACCCGCCGCGGCCGCGCCGACTCCAGCCGCACCGCCTGCCGGAAAGGCGGGCATCGCAGGGGGGTCTGCCCTTCCCAGTGCTCCCACTGACCGGGAGGAGCATCAGGCTGGGCCGTATCCCCTCCTCATCACTTCTCATTCCATCCCTATCTCCATCCCATCCTATCCTATCCCCATCCCATCCCTATTGCATTCCCTCCATGTTCCTGTTTCCATCCCAATCCTGTCCTGTCCTATGCTATCCCCATCCTGTCCCCACCTTCATTCCATCCCATCCCCATCCCCAGCCCAGCCCAGCCCATCCTGTCCCATCCTGTCAATTTTCTCTCCCCGTCTTGTCCCCATCCATATCCCATCCCCATCCTGGCCCCGCTCCTGACCCCATCCATCTCTTTCCCTGTCCCCATCCCATCCCCACGTTCCTGCAGGGGGGGGATCCATGTCCTACCAGCCGGATGGCATCCTGGGGGCGCAGCAGCTGCATCATGAGGTGCAGGTGCTGCTCCTGCTGTCCCGGGGCCTGGCAGGGGGGCTTGGCCGGGGGGGGCTCGGCTGGGGGGGGCTCCTCCGCAGGCAGGAGCCGCGCAGCCCCCTTGACCATGACGAAGCTCTGCCTGGGAGGCAGGAGGGTCCTGAGCACCCAGGGCACCCCCAGAGTGCTCCCCCAAGGGGGTGAAACTGTGTCTCCATCCCACCCCGAGGTTTTGGAACCCCCTCTCACCGTCGCTGCAGTTGGCCACGTCTGGGAGCATCTTCCTCCTGCAAATTGGGAGGCAGTTCCAGGGGGAAATGTGACCCCAGGGTACGGACCCGGCTCGGGGGTCCCACAAGCTCCCACCAGGACGGACACCGCAGTCCAGTGACCTCCTAAACCCACCCCCACCCCCACTGAATAGTGTGGGCCCCACAAGGGGGCATGGGGACCCTTTGAGGGTCCCACTGTGGAGATGGATCCCTGGGGACCCCCCTCGGGATGGCAGTGGGGGTGTCCTGCCCCTGTGCCCCCCATCCCTGGCTGGGTGAAAGCGCTGGAAGGGGAGGCCTGGGCTGAACACCCAAAAAGGCCCAGTGGTTACTGGGGGGGGGCGGCACTGGAGGACACTGGGACAGCGAAGGGACTGAGAGAGCGTGGCAAAGTGAGTGGGAGCAACTCGGGACAAACACTTCCATCCACACCCCCATATTCCTCCCTTGGCTGTGGGGAAGCCCCAGCCGGGAGTACGGGAAACTCCACCGCGTGCTGAGGGCAACTCGGCTCCCAGTAAACTCCCAGTAAAGTCCCGTCGGAAGCGCCTGGGATGACCCCGCACCGGCAGCGACCGGAGCGACCTTCACCCCTCCACCTCCGCGCTGGCACCGCCCGGACAGCGGGACCTTCCGCACTGGGGACCTTCCGGAGCACCGGGAACCCCCGGGGCACCGAGAAACCCCCGCGCAGCCCGTACTCCCCGCACCGGGATCCCCCGGACCGGCCCATTTCCCCAGGGCACCGGGACCCGCAGGAGCTCCGGGACCCCCCGGCCCACCCCGTGCCCCCGCACCGGGGCCCCCGCGGCTCTGGGACTGCCCGTACTCCCTCGGGAGCCCCCGTGCCAGCCCGCACCGGGACCTCCCGGGGCTCCGGGCCCCCCCCGCCCGGCCCCCGTGCCGTCCCTGCCGGGATGCCCCGTCCCCGCCCGCCCCGCTGCCGCACTCACCGCGGGGCCCCCGGCGGAGCCCCCCGCCCGCCGCACCGTCACCAGCGCCATGCCCCGCCGCGCCGCCCCCCCGCACCAGGAAGCGCCGCCGCTGCCCCGCCCGGACGGGAACGGGAGCGGGAGCGGGAGCGGGCACGGCCCCGGGCACGTCCCGGCACGGCACGGCTCCCGCCGCCGGGGGAACACCGCAGCCGGGACCCCCAGAGCGCCCTCCCTCAGAGCGGCACCTCCCCGGTGCCCCGGAGCCCCCCCGGGCCCCACATCGGTGTGGACAGGGCAGGATTGACACTCCAGCACTTGAGACACCCCCAGATCCTCCGAAAGTGGGAACCATCCGAGGGTCCCTGGCTCTTGGGACCCTCCCCTAGGTGCCCAAAACGTGTGATGCTTTCCCCAGATCCCCAAAAACTGTGGACCCCCCGAGGGACCCTGTACCTGGGACACCCCAGGTTTAGCCAGTGGGAATGCTCCAAGTGTCCCCGGCAGCTCACCCCCAAAGAACCTCTTGTGACCCCAGGGGTCCCCAGCCAAGCCCCCCTCCCTGGGCAGGGGTCCTTTCCCATGTAATATGAACAAAATAAACCAATCCCTGGGCCAGGAATGGGGGCACTGGGCCGGATTTGGGGCGAGCTGAGGAGGAGCAGCCCACTAGTGCCACCCACACGCTTACTGGATGAGCCCCATCACCTGAGCCCCACCCTACCTGCAGGATCCATCCCTTTTCCCAGGCTCCACCCCTGGGACACACCACCCATCACGCCCCAGGCACAGACACACATGTGTATATATATATATAATATATGTATATGTATATGTACAGACATTCAGGGCCCCCCGGCCCCCCCACTGCCCCAAAGGACGAGGCCTGGGGGTCCCCCAGCAGTCTCCCCCACACTGCACTGCCTTGAAACAGGGGTCACCTGCATCCCACGGGGACCCCCGGGTCCGTCCTGCCTGCCATGGGGTCACAGTACAACACCAAAGAGGAGGGGGGTCCCTAAGGAGGGGTCCTGGGCACAGGGGTATCCCTGGAGGGGGGGTCCCCAAGTGAGGGTCCCTGGGCTGAGGTTTGAGCCTGGTGGGAGAAGAGCCCTGGATTGGGGGTCCCGGGGGTAGGAGGATCCCTGGATCAAATCCCCTGCACGGGGGCTGTGCCCACATCAGGGGGGTCCCCATCATGGTGGGGGCCATCCCGGCACCGGCTGCTTCCCAGGCAGGGCTGTGCCTGTGCTGGGCCACCTTGGTGTGGGACAGTGCCTGCACCAGGGTGACCCCTGGGTGGGGTGTCCCTATCCCTGCAAGGGGTGTCCCCACGCGGGACATCTGCATCCCTGCGTGGGGTGACCCCACATGGGACACCCCTGTCCCCGCCTGGGACGTCCCTGTGCCGGCGTGGAGCGCCCCAGGGCGCTACTTCTCGGTGAGGGAGAGGCGCAGGATGCGCTGGAGCTCCTCGTCCTCCTCCCGCCGCCGCCGCTCCCGCTCCTCCTGCTCCCGCTCTGACAGCGCCATGGCCAGGCGCAGCTGCTCCGCGAAGCTGCCGTACCCGGGGGGGCCCGGGGGGCTCCCGCCGCCTGCTCCAGGGGGGCTCCCGGCGGCCGGGGGCTCAGCGCTGGGCCCGGCATGCAGCAGCATGCTCTCCTGCAGCGCCCTGGGGAGGGGACGGCAGCGGGGCCACGGCCATGTCATGGGAGCCACACCCCCTCTGGCACACCTGTGCCACACCCCTGGTGGCCACACCTCCTTCACAGCCCTTAAATGGCCTGGAGAGCCATGCCCCTCCCCACATGCTCTGCCCAGCTGCTAGCCACACCCACACCTGCGGTTAGCCACGCCCATTATGGCCACACCCTTTGGACAGCAAGAAGCACCTCACTTCCAGCCCCTCCCCTGACCACACCCCAACACCTTTAACCCCACCCCTCTAATCCCATGGACCCTGTTCCTGCCCCACCCTGACACCTTTAACCCCTGCCCCTCCCAGTTTGGCCCCGCCCAGGTGAGGTGGGTGTGGCACCCCACACCACGCCCCCCCAGATGTAAGCTCACCTTTCCAGCTGCAGGTCCTCATCGTAGGGCGGTGGCTCCGTCCCGGGGCGGGTGTTGGTCAGCGCCTCCCAGATGGTCACCTGTGGGGTGTGGCCACATGTTAGGGGCGTGTCCAGGTGCGTGTGGGGCGTGTCCAGGTGAGGGGGTGTGGCCGCACCTGGTCAGTCTCGGTGCCGGCGTCCAGCAGGCTCTGCTGGATGGCGAACTGCAGCAGGTCGTCGTCCTCGTCACGCAGGGGCTCGCTGCGCCCCGCGCCCAGCACCGTGTACCCTGCGGGCACCTCGAACACGCCCGCCTCCACCTCGCACGGGAACGGCCACGCTGCCACGCATGGGGGGCTGTCAGCACCCTCGGGTGTCCCCATGGCACCCCGCAGTGTCCCACGGCACGTCACCTCCATGGCACGCTGTGCCCAGGGCACCTCATGCCACCCCGCAGCTCCTCATGGCATCCTGTGACACCCCACATCACCCCGCACCCACCCCATGCCCACCCCGTTCTGTATCCATGGAATCCTGGCACCCCCTGGCCCCAGGCCCCCCCGGCCCCCCAGCCTCACCTCTGGGCCCGGAGGGCTGGGTGCCAGGGGGGTGGGCGCCGGAGGGCTCCTGAGGGGCGCAGATCCGCACGGAGCCCAGGGGCTGGTCACACCCGCACAGGTTGCTGAAGGTGATGCGGGCGTTGAGCACGTGGAACAGGGGGATCTCTGCAGGGACAGGCTCAATTAAGGCCCCAATGAACTCCTAGCCCTATTAATCCCGCCCCAAATTAAGCTTTCCCTCTCACCGATCTTGACGGGGAAGCCAGGGGGCAGCTTGAGGGTGATGAAGTCGCGCAGTTTGGCGAAGTGGGCGTTGGAGATGGCCATGAGGTCGATGATGGGCGTCACCTGCTCCGCCAGCGACAGCGGGTGCTGCTCGCACAGCCACAGCGTCGCCTTGAACCTGCCCGGGCACCACCGTGGGCACGGGGACCTGGCAGGGCCACTGGCCACCAGCACCACCCAAGTGCCACCACCCTGGCCACACCCCCGAGGTACGGACAACAGTGGCACGGCCCCGAGGATCCTGTCACCACCCCATGGGTCCTGATGCACAGTGCCACATCCCGAGGACTCTGTCACCATCCCGTATGTCCAGGCCCTGGGGCGGTGGCCTCACCTCTGCACCTTGCTGGACATCTCGATGGGGCGCCCGATGTTGCGGGTCTCCAGGTCGAAGTGGGGGTCGAAGTACTCCTCGGGGGTGATGGCCGTGGGGTTGGTGGGGCTGGCAGCCTGCAGGACGGGTGCCTGGGGGGACAGCAGCACCGCTCAGCCCCCCTGGAGACCCCCAGCTTCCCCAGGGAGCCCTGGGATGGCCACTCACCCCGTTGTGGGTGCCGTGCTGCTGCGCGATGCCCAGGAAGGAGTGGAAGGGGGTCTTGGAGCCTGGGGGGAGAGGGGGTGCGGGGTGAGGCGTGGGCAGTGGGAGGGACTCCCAGGGCTGTCACCAGTCACACCCCTCATGGGTGGCACATTGCACACTGTCCCATGCCTGCCACATTATTCCCCCAGTTTCCCACACCTGACACCTGTGCCACCCAGGAAGGGTGGCATGTCCCCACTGTGTACAGGCCCCCTGATTGGCTGACAGGGCTGTCACCTTTACTGCGTGACTTGTCCTGGTCAGAGAGATGCTCCGTCCTGGTCTTGGTGACCAGCTCCACATTGCTGGCACTGTACACCTGTGTGGGGACACCGTCAGGCCTGCCACACTCCAGGCTGTCCCCAGTGTCCCTCCCTGTCTCTGTGCTCACCTTGGCCTCGTAGCCACTGACCACTTCCATCTTCTCCGAGCGCCAGCCCCAGATCCCAGACTTGTTCCTGGGGGAGCGGGGAGGCCTCACCCTCTTGTGCCAGCACTTCCTTCCCCTTCACCCGCGCTTCCCCCTCGCGCGGCCCCTTCCTGCTGAGACCTTCCCTTCCCTTCCCTTCCCTTCCCTTCCCTTCCCTTCCCTTCCCTTCCCTTCCCTTCCCTTCCCTTCCCTTCCCTTCCCTTCCCTTCCCTTCCCTTCCCTTCCCTTCCCTTCCCTTCCCTTCCCTTCCCTTCCCTTCCCTTCCCTTCCTTCCCTTCCCTTCCCTTCCCTTCCCTTCCCTTCCCTTCCCTTCCCTTCCCACCTCTCGAAGGCGATGTTCCGGGTGTCCAGGTGTGTGGAGACGATGGGCGAGGTGAGCCGGCCGGCCACGTGCTCCTCAGTGGGCTGCATGGCCGCCAGCAGCAGCTCGGGCTCGTGCAGGGCCAGCGCCAGCGTCTCCGTGTACACCACCTGCTTGTCGTGGTCCACCTCCATCACCACGGCCCCCTCGTCTGCGTGGGGACATCGCAGGGGTCAGCACCCAGCCCCCCATGGCAACCCCAGGCCTGGGGGGCACTGGGGTTCTGGGGGCATTGGGGGTCCCTTGTACATGTAGGAGCTGAGGTCGTTCCCTCAGGAAGGGGGAACTGAGGTTTCCTTGGGGAGATCAGGGGAACTGGGGGTCCCTGGTACCATGTAAAGGAATTGAGGTGTTCCCTTTGGGAGGGGGGAGCTGGAATCCCACGTGGTCCCTAGAGGGGATCTGGGAGGTCCTTATGGGAGTATTTATAGTGCAGAGGGTCCGGGGGCTTCCAGGGAAGTCCCTGTAGGGAGTCTGGGGTATTTACAGGGGTGCAGGGGGTCTGTGGCTCCCCACAAAGACTGGAGGGCCCCCAGGGAACCCAGACAGGTCCTTACAGGGGGGGTGCAGGGGGCCTGGGGGGCTCCCCAAGGGGACAGAGGGGCTGCGGGGGGGTGGAGCTGACCTTCCCCCTTGAAGATGTAGCTGCGGCGGCCGCGCTGCCACGTCATGTGCTCGAAGCCCAGCAGGGTGGTGTCCACCCGCAGGCTCTCGCCGCGCTTCCACACGCGGTACACGTCACTGGGACACACCTTGGACACCAGGGGCACTGCGGGCACAGGAACCCCTCAGCCCCGCGGCCGGGGGGCCCCTGGGGACCCCCTTCCCCCGCCCAGCCCGGCCATGCTCACCCCAGCTCGTGAACTCCCACTTCATCTCCACGTAGAAGTCGGATGCCTGGAAGGGATGAGGAGCATGGTGGGGGATGTGGAGGGGCTGGGGATTCCCTGCTGGGGTCACTGGGGAGGGGGGAGGAGTCTGGGGAGAAGGGATAGGGGTCCCTTTGGGGTCCTGGGTGGGGATCAGAAAGAGTGGGATCATTAGTGCCAGTCCACAAGGAAGGATAAGCAGTGAGTTCCAGAGGAAAAGGATAAGCAGGGGGTCCCCAGTGAAAAAACAGAGTCAGTGGGGGCTTCTGGGGAGAACTGGGGGTCCCTTCTCAGACCACTGAGGATGTGGGAAGTCTGGAGAGCAGGGGTGGGGATCCCTATTGGGGTCCTGAGTGGGGATCAGGGCAATGTGGGGAAGTGGGGTTGGATAGGCAGGGTGTCCCTGGGGAAAGAGTGGGGTGCTGGAGGAGATAGGGGGTCTTGAGGAGACTTGAGGAGTCTCTGCTAGAGTCACTGGAGAGGTGGGGAGTCTTGAGTGAGGGGATGGGGCTGGTGGGTGTCCCTGAGGAGCTCTGGGCTGCAGGGTGCAGTTCTGGGGGGCTGTACCCGCCGCAGTTTGCTGAGCAGCTCGGGGATGCCGGCGAGGCGCCGCGTCGCCCGCTGGTAGTCACGGTACTGGAGCACCAGCTGCACCATCTCGGGGTCCCCCGTGCTCACTGCCTCCTGCAGCACTGGGGACACGGGGTGCCATCAGCTGGAGGCCGCCCGCACCCCTGGATAGCGTCCCCAAGTCCCCGTGGTGTCCCTGTACCCGTCCATCCATTGGCATTCTCCCGGCCCACGTTGGCGTTGTGCCGCAGCAGCACCCGCACCGACTCCAGGTGGCCCAGAGACACGGCCAGCTCCAGGGGCGTGCGGCCACGCGGGTCTGTCAGCTCCACGTCGTGCTGGAAGGGTGGTGGGGTCACTGCCCCCTCCCCGTGCCACCCCAGTGCTCCCCCTGCATCCCCCATGCTCCCAAGGCCTGGTGCTCCCAGCCCCCTCTTCTCCCAGTGCAGCTAACCCGATCCCAGTGCTCCCAGTTGCTTCCAGGCCTTTGGTGCTACAGTCCCTTATTATCCCAGTGTCACCAGTCCTTCCAGTGCCACCAGTTCTTCCAGTGCTTCCGGTCCCCTGCGTCCCAGTCTCCCCTGGTACTCCCAGTCCCCACACCACTCCCAGTCTTCCTCCAGCACTCCCAGTCCCCTCAATTGCTCCCAGTGCTGTCCCCCCACCCAGTGCTGCCAGCTCCCCATGTTCCCAGTCTTCCCAACCTCCCTCCAGTTCCCCCAGTCCCCCGTGCCCCCAGTTTCCCCTGTGCTCCCAGTTCTCCCAGTCCCCTGTGCCCCCAGTCCCCCCCGGTGCTTCCAATCCCTCTGCAATGCTCCCAGTCTTCTCCCCAGTGCTGCCAGTGCCCTGCGTCCCCAGCCTTTCCTAACGCTCCCAGTCTCCCTCCAGCGCTCCCAGTCCCTCAAGGCTCCCCGTCCCCCCAGTGCTCCCAGTATCTCCCAGTGCTCCCAGTCCCAGCAGTGCTCCCGGTCCTTCCAGCCCTCCCAGCATCCCCCCTCCCCCCCCCCGCGCAGAGCGTTCCCGGTTTCCCCCGACGCTCCCAGTCCCCCCCAGCATTCCCAGCGCTCCCAGTCCCCCCACCCCCGCGCTGCGGGCCCCGCCGTTCTCCCTCCCATCCCCTCCCGCCCGCTCCCGTTCCCGGTGCCGGTGCGTGGGGGGGGTGCCCGCTCCCCGGCGCCGCTCCCGGCGCCGTTCCCACCGTCCCCGCGCGCAGGGCGCTGTCCAGCGCCTGGTGCCGGTTGTGCCAGACGAGCCGGTGCAGCGGGAAGGTCTCGGCGGGCCGGGCCATCCCGGCACCATGTCCCCGGGGCCGCCGGGGCGGACGGACCGGGCCGCAGCGCGGGGCCTGCCCGCAATGGCTGCGCGGGGGCGGCGGCGGCGCAGCGCGGCGGCGCGGGGCGGGGCCGCACCGGGCACCGGGAACAGGCAACGGCACCGGGAGCGGCGAAGGGGAGCGGGAAAAGGGGACGGCATCGCCACCGGGAAGGGGCGGCGGCAAAGGGAACGGGAAAAGGGAACGGGCATTGGCAACGGGCACGGGCACCGCCAAAGGGAACGGGAACGGGGCTCCAGGAAAGGGAACAGGCTCCGGGCACGGGAATGGCATTGGCACCGGGCACGGGAACGGGCAGCGGGAAAGGGAACGAGGTATCGGGAGTGGGGCACCGGAAACGTAATCGGCACCGGGAACGGGAATGGGAGCAGGCACTGGGAACGGCACCGGCACCAAGAACCGTGATTGTGGGCACTGCCACTGCAGCAGCACCAGGAATAGGACTGGAACTGGCACTGGACACAGCCCGGGGCCGCCCCCTCTCACACTCTCCCATCGGGGTTGAAACCAGGGACCCATTGGCCCCCAGCTGACCTCTGGTACCGGGGGCTGCCGGTGCCTGGGGCTCCCTGACCTCTTTTACATCATAACGTGAGTGGGTACCTGGTGCTCAGGACCGTTGTACATCCACCCCTGGGTTTATCCCATCCCATCCCATCCCATCCCATCCCATCCCATCCCATCCCATCCCATCCCATCCCATCCCATCCCATCCCATCCCATCCCATCCCATCCCATCCCATCCCATCCCATCCCTGCCACTCCCCAGGAATGCTGGAGCACCAGTCCAGCTGTGCCACGCCCTGACACGCTGCCCGCAGGCAGGGTGTGGGCAGGAGAGGTGACACCTGCACTGCCTGATGACAAGTGACAGCCAAGATCATCCCTGGGGGCAGCCCACGCTGGCCCGGGACGGCCATCCTGTGGGGCTTGGGGATGCTCCGGGATGTCCCCGAAGTGCTGATGTGTCCATAGGGGGACATACCAGAAGCTCCCACACCACAGGAGGTGACAAGGACTCCATGCCACTCTCAGCCGGCATGGAGCCATCTCTCCCCCCGGCAGTGAGGTGGAGGTGGATGGTGTTTTTCTATCTTTTTATTATAAAAACTCTTTTTTTTGGCATTCTCACATCTCTGCTCATGAAAACCTCACTCACCCACTGCCCCAGCCCTGCCCTGTGCCCACCCTGCCTGGTGCCCTCCCAGCACCTAGGAGCAGAGCAACCAGAGACCAATATTTACAGATGCTGCCAGGGACTGGGGGGGCAGGGGGCACCCCTATGCCCACCCGTGGCTGATTTAAGAGGGTCCCACCTGCTCCTTTCTCCTCAGGAGGGAGGGCAGGGGGCTGGGGGTGCCCTGAGAGGGGCAGGAGGGGCAGTGGCAGAGGCAGGGGCGCAGGGGACCCGTGGCACAGTATTTACAGGGGGTCCCCCTGGGCACACACTCACACACAGCCACACACGCACACGAGGGGGTGTCACCCACGGGACGGACACAGCCGCGCAGGGAGGGGGGACATGCCGGCCGGGGGTCCCCGCCGGCCCCTTTGGCACACATGGCACTGGGAAGCGGGCGGGAGGGACGGGGGCTGCCTTCATCTGAGCCGGAGAGTTCCTGGAGGACCGGGGGGCACACCGGGGAGAAGGTGCCAGGCTGCGTGTCCGGTGCCGGCGGTGTCACCGCAGCCGCGCTCCCAGGTGACAGCGGCACCGGGCGTGTCCCCCCACAGCCCCCGGGCACACGGAGAGCGGGGGACACGCGGGAACCCAACCCAATAAATTAGAGGTGGGGTGGGAAGGGGGCGCGGGGAGGGGTCAGAGCCCGTTGGGGGAGCGCTGGATGAACGGCACTTTGCTGAGCTCCACCACGGGCGAGCGCGGCTTGTTCTGCATGCGGGGCACCCGCTGCAGCAGCTGCTGCGCCTGGCGCTGCGCGTCCCGCAGCTCCTTCCGCCACTGCACCAGCTCGGGGTCGCTCTGCGGGGCAGGCAGCTGGGTCAGGAGGGGGGACAGGGCAGGGCACAGGGAGGTTGGGCCTCCCCACGGTGCCAGGGCTGTGGGGTTGCCCCACGTTTTCAGTATTGATGCCCTGGTATGGCTTGAAGGACTAAACATGCAAGAGGCAGCTTAACATGCAGTAGCCAGCAGGGGGGATGGCTAGCAGGCAGCAGGAGGTGGCCAGCAGCCAGGGGGGCGGGGGGGGACACTCACGTCACACTGCAGCACGAACTGCTTGCCCCCGCGGATGCGGAGCAGGATGCACTTGCGCTCCTTCACCTGCGTCTCCTCCACCGAGTCGATCTCCTCCATGGTGAGCAGGGACTGCTGGGGGGACAGGCTCAGCCCGATTCCCGAGCCCTCACCAGGGTCCCCCCAGGTGTCCCTCAGCCCTCACCCCTTTGGTGCCATGCCCTCCTTACCGGCGACTCGCCCTCCCCGCGCCACTCCAGGCGGTTGGGGAAGAGGTAGAAGTAGCGACGCTGCCACTGTGTCAGGAAGGGGTTGCCCAGCTTGGCCATGTAGCCGTGCATGATGCAGTCCTTGCCCATGGCGTACTCTGGGATCACAGGGAGGCGGGATCAGCACCCGGGGTGTGACCAGGGGTGGTTCAGGGTGGGGGTCTCCAGCCTCACTCACCCTCCTCGTGGCCCAGCTGCTTGTTCTTGGCCTTCTTGCGAGCCTCCAGCTTGTCGGTGTCGGCGTTGACAGCGTCAAAGACGGTCTCGGTGACCTCCTGCTGCCAGCGCTCCGAGATGGTGAGCGGGAAGTTGCGGTACAGCTCCTGGTCGCTCTCCAGCAGCTGGGTAGGGTGGGATGCCGGGGTGAGGGGCTGCAAGACACCCCATACCCCACACTCGGCTCCTGTGCCCGGTACCTTGATGCCCTTGGTGTCCTCCTCGTCAAAGGAGCCAATGTCAAAGGCGTCGGCCGCGTTCACCTCACCGCGGGGTGGGACCAGGGGTGGCGGGTACTGTAGGCAGCAGTGGGGGTCAGAGGGGTGACCGCCCACATCTGTGTCCTTGTCCCTGTCCCCAGCCATGGGCACACCCCCCTCACCTTCTGCAGGAACACCATCTGCCAGTCCAGGCCCTTGAAGAAGGGCTCTTCCTTCACCTCCTGCGCCCTGTGGAAGGAGGAGGGCGGGTGAGCGTGGCCGCAGGGGGACTGTGCCAGCACACCTTGTGTGACCCCCCTGAGGGCCTCGGGGACACTCACCCTCGCCCCATGCAGCCCAGGCGCCGGTTGACATCCCGCTGCAGCAGCCCCTCGAGCAGCGAGCGCAGCTCTGGGGAGAAAGAGTCTGGCAGCTCCACGGCCTGTGGGAGATTCCATGGGCACACTGGTGAGCAGGGACAGGGACAGGAACACACACTGACACACAGATGGGCACAAACATGTGCTCCAGGTGATGACCAGCTGTCCCTGACCCGCTGTGTGCCTCCCAGAGCAGGGGTGCCCATGCCCTGCCCATGGCTCCCTCAGTGCCCCCGCTCACCATGGTGAGGGTCATCCGGTCAATCTCGTGCTTGTCCTTTGTCTTGTGCTGCCGGAACGGGCTGTGCCTGCGGCGTGGAGGTTCAGGATACTCAGCAGTGCCCAGCTGTGTCCAGCTGTGCCCAGCTGAGCCCACACTCACCCCCGGAGCAGCTTGAAGAGCATACAGCCCAGCGAGAACCAGTCGGCGCTGCTGTCGTAGGCCACCCCCTTCTGCAGCACCTCCGGCGCCATGTACCCGTGGGTGCCCCTGGGGAGGGGGCACAGGGGGGTCAGGGGCTGCCCCGGGAGCGGGGCAGGGCGGGCAGGGGTGTGGGCACACTCACACGCTGGCGTGGGGCTTCTTCTTGGAGAAGTCGCAGGCCAGGCCCAGGTCGGAGATGCGGACATGGCCGAACTCGTCCAGGAGGATGTTTGCTGGCTGCGGACACACCGGGGGACATGCTGAGCCCCAGCGTGGCCCATGGCTATGGGGTGGCGAGCTGGGGGGCTCTGTGGGATTTGGGGGTGTCTCAGTGCCCCCAAAGTCTCAGGGCGCCCATGGATTTTGCTGTTGGGGTGTCCATTAGACCTGAGGGTGCCCTCCAGGCTGGGCGAGTGCCCACAGCGTTCTGAGGGCTCCTGCAGGGTCTGTGACACCTGTGGGTGCCCACAGGGCTGCGGAGGGGTTTCTAAAGGCCTGGGGATGTCCTGCGGGCGGGGACGGTCACCTTGAGGTCACGGTACACCACAAAGCGGCTGTGCATGTGCTCCAGGCCCAGGATGATCTCGGCCGCGTAGAACCTCATCTCTGCCTCCGAGAAGACGCCGTGCTGGGACAGGTGATAGTGCAGGTCCCCCCCTGTGGGGACAGGGACCGGCTGTCACCCGGAGCAGGTGTGGGCAGCGGGCTCTGTGCCCCGGGAGTGGCTCAGGGCCGGGGTCTCACCGTTCATGAGGTCGAGGATGAAGCTGAGCTTGTCGGGCGTGTGGAAGGCGTAGGACATGCACACGATGAACGGGCAGTCCTGGGGGGAGACACGGGGTCATCCTCCCTGTCCCTGTCCTCTGCCCCCTGTCCCCAGCACCCGTGTCCCCTCACCCCAGTGCTGACGAGGGACAACATGATGCGCTCGTTGAGGGCCAGCGTCTCGCCCTGCTTCATCTTGATGCGTTTCTTGTCCAAGCACTTCATGGCGTACCTGGGGGGGGCACAGAGTCCCTGCAGCCACCATGTCCCCTCAGCAGGGCCAGCACCCAGCTCCCGTCCACAGCCGTGATGTCCCTGCCAGCCCCGGGCGCCTGCAGCCATGACAATATTCCCGCAGCCCCCTGACATGTGTCAGCACAGCAACACCACTGGGACCCCCCAGCACCCCAAAACCCCAGGTGGGCCCCTCCGTGCCGGAGCATTCCCGTTACATTTTGCCCGTGTCCGCTTTCCGGCAGCCGTAGACCTCCCCGAAGCCGCCGCGGCCGATGATTCGGTGAACGCTGAAGTCGTTCATGGTGAGCTGGAGGGGTGAGGAGGAGACTGGGATGAGCCTGGACACCAAGCCCTGCCCCATTTTTCCCAGGTGAGGGACAGAGAGGCTCGCTGGAAGCACATCCCCCTCCCTGGGAGGTGAGGGGCAGGGATTCCTGCTCACATGGATGTTCAGCTCCACGTTCTTCCACTGGCAGAACCGCGTGAACTTGTCACTGCAAGGAAGAGCAGAGAGGGCAAGAGTGGAGATCCTGGAGAAACCCGGCCTTCAAAGACTCCCTGGATTTGTCTGGAGACAGGGAGCACCCCCCAGGACACTTGGGAAGGGAAGAGACTCCCGAGTCCCCAGTGTGGGGACCCCTGGTTGCTCTCCGGGCTGAGAGATAGTGGGATGGGACACCCCAATCTGCATGGGAATTTCCTCCCTACTCACCTCTCAATGAATTTCTGGAAAATGCCTCCACGCAGGTTCTGGCAGATCTCCTCAATGTAGGGCTGGGGAGGACACAGGGCTCAGCGCTGGGTCCCCAGGGCCACCCAGATCCCATCATTACGTGGGGTCTCCTCCACCTCTGGGATTTCACATCCCCCCACTGCCACTTCCAGGCCCCTGGGAATGCTTCTGCTACCTCAGTCTCTGGGGACCCCAACATCACCAGCCCTGGGGACCCCTAGAGTGACATCCAGGGTCCCAATCACCTCCCTCTGAGGACCCCCTGCTACCTCCAGCCCCCAGTCTCCCATCACCCCATGGGGACTACAAGCAATTCCCCCTCACTCCCAACATTCTAGGGACCCCTCTCACCATCCCTCGGGGCCCCCATTCCTCCTGGGACACCCCCTTCCACTTTCAGGGACTCCTGTCACCTCCAGCCCCCTCTAAGAATTAGCCCTCTGAGTGTCACAGGTGGCAAGGACCCCTTCCCTGTCCCAGGTGATGCCCACCTGGAAGAGATCTGGGGGCACCAGCTTCTTGCTCAGGTGGCTCTGGACGTGCTCCGTGGCGCTCTTGGAGAAGGGCTGTGAGGGGGACAGGACCGTGTCACCTCGGGCAGAAGGGACAGCGGCCAGGCAGGGATCCACAGGGGAATCCCCATCCATGGGGCTGGGATGTAGCTCCCAGGATGTAGCCTGTGGGGGGTGTGCAGCTGCCCCTGAGGACACTGTGGACACAGTGGGGACATCCCTCCCACCCCAGCGCCCGGCACTCACGTGGGAGCAGGCCAGCAGCTCCTTCATGATGTAATGGTCGAAGATGTGGCGGCTGCGGGCGGCTCGCTCCTCCTCCGAGTCCAGCTTCTCGTACTTCTTGATCTGGAGAGGGCACAGCTCCAGTGGCACGGGGGCACGCGGAACGCTAGGAATTGTGGCCCCTCTGGGTGCCATGTCCCATGGGAGGGGTTATCCCATGCCCTCAGACAGTATCTCCCAGCTCCCTGCCCAGTGTCACCTCGGGTGGTGCCCTTGGCACCGTGTCCATGGGCCCTGGAGGTACCAACCCCACTCCTGGTGCACGCAGGGAGCTGTCCCCTGGCTCCCCCTCTCTCACCTCCTCGTAAAATTCCATCAGGGGCTTGGCCTCCTCTGCCTGGTTGAAGGCGAAATCCCGGAAAAGCAGGTAGCCTGCATGCAGGGACAGAGTCACAGCGTGAGAGGTGACAGCCCCTTGGCCCAGGCCAAGGGACACAGGGACATCCCCTGGGCCTGCCCAGCCCTGCTGCCACCCCAGTGCCAGGCTTGGGGAAGTGCCAAGCAGGGACCGGTGAGGACTTGGCAGGGTAAGAGAGTGACAAGGACACAGCTGGAGTGGGAAGCAGCACCCCGGGACAGCGTGGGGCAGCGAGGGGGCTGCTGTGGGGCACAGTGGGGGCAGGGGCACGGGCGGGCACACGGAGCAGGGCGGACGTGCCCGGAAACCGCTGGAGCGGCAGGAGGAAGTGAGAGGCGCTTCCTGCCCCAGACGGTTTCTGCTGGTGTGGGGGGAAGTGACAGGACAGGGGACACAGGGTGGGGAACGTGGCGCAGCCCCCCAGCACCCCTGCCCAGCCTGGCCCCACAACCCCCCTGCCATTCCTGTGGCCACTCTCGCTGTCATGGTGGCCACCAGTGCAGGCCCCCAGCCCACCCACGCTTGCCCCTGTGCTCGTGGGTGCTGGCCCAGGTGCCCCCCACAGCCCCCATGTCCCCAGCTCACCGATCTTCTGTGCGAAGATCTTGTCAAATGTCACCTCTCCCCGGTCCTCCAGGTACTTCTGCATGACGCTGCGGATGCTGGGGACACACCGGAGGGGCTCAGCCGTGCCCCTGATGGACCCCTGCTCCCCACCCCTCCTCTCCTGCTCCTCCTGTGTCCCCATGCCCCGGTGGCATGCATGTCCTACCATCCTGTGTGTCCCCACCCAAGTGTGGCACGTTGTGGGTGCCAGGATCACAGCATGTCCTACGCACTGGAGCTCAAAGGAGGTGGGGACAAGTGTCACCCCTAAAAAAGCTTCACAGGTGCCTGGCAGTGAAGGCACAGGAGGGCACCGGGGTCCGGCAGGGGAAGGGGGGACCGTGACCCTCTGCACACCTGGGTACAGGGGTGTGTGTGTGTGTGTGTACACATGGGTGTGACACGGCGGCGACAGAAGGGACACACAGCTGGGTGGGACAGCAGGATGTGTGTGTGTCTGTGTGTTCGTGTTTGTGTGTCCCCGTGTCAGGCAGGAAGGGTGTGCGTGTGTCCATGTCCGTGTGTCTGTCTGTGCAACAGGCATGACACTTGTGTATCCATATCCGTGTGTGTGTGTCCATACCCGTGTGTCCATATCCGTGTGTGTCCATGTCCGTGTGTCCATGTCCGTGTGTCAGGCCAGGTGTGACCGGCACACACGTGTGCGGGAGGCGTCTGTGACCCGCGGGTGCGCACAAACAGTGCCGGGAAGGGGTGACCGAGGGACCGGGGGTGGCGGAGCCGGGGCCGGACGGACGGACGGACAAGCGGAGGGGCAGCGGCGGGGCCTCACCTGGGCTCGGGCAGGACGATCCTCTTGCTGGCGCGGGCGGCGGGCGCGGCGCGGCTCTTCTCCATGGCCATCAGGTAACTCACGTCCGCCAGCACCGCCTCCAGGTCCGCCATCGTGCCGCGCCGCCGGCCCCGCCGCCGGCGCCGCACCGGCCCCGGCCCGACCCGACCCGCCGGCCCCGGAACCGGAACCGCGCCCGGAAGCGGAACGGGGCCGGAGAGGAGCCGGGCGGAGGAGCGGGGAGCGGCCGGGAGGGGCTCGGCGGCCCCGGGACGCGGGCGGCGGCAGCGCCCGGAGCGGCGGGAGCGGAGCGCGGAACGAGGCGCGGCCGCACCGGGGCGCGGGGCGGGGACAGCGGGGCTGGGCGGGGACAGCGCCGCCGCCACGCCCGCCCGGGAGGGGCCGTGACACCCGGTGTGTGTGGGGCAGTGGTGTGTGACACTGAGTGTGTGACACTGGGTGTGTGGCACTGGATGTCCGTGTGCCTCCAGGCGTGTGTGCCAGCGTGGGGGTGTGACACCACGGGTGTGACACCGTCTCTGTGCGTGCCATTGTGTGTGTGACACTGTGTGAGAGACACCACGGGTGTGCGTGACACCGTGTGTGTCATTTCGTACCACAGTGTGTGACCACATGTGCCATGCGTGGCGGCGGGTGTGACGCCGTGTGCAGGGTCCCTGTCCCCGGGGCAACGAGGGGACACCTGGAGGGGACAGGCAGGCGGTCGGGGCACGTGGTGGCACTTGGGGACCAGGGCACAGGGAGGGTGACAGTTGTCTCAGCCACCTGTGGAGGATGATGTCACCTGCCGTGTGCCTCGCCATGCAAATGTCACAGCCCAACCGCAGCGGGGACCTGGGCCGTGACATCCCTGTAGAGTGGGGGACTCTAAATGTCACCCTGGTGGCCCAGGAATCCACTGGGAGAGGGCAGGTTTCCCAAGGGATGTGGAAGGCAAGAGCCCCACAGGCCGCTGGAGGACCTGTGGCCCTGGCAGGAGGTGATGAGACACAGGGACAGCTGCCACCACCCGCCAGGAGACAGTGGGGACACCAGGACAGCTGCCATCAGCCACGGTGCTGCAGTTTCCTCTCGAGCAGCTGACAAAGCCCCAGTGCTGGGGACAGGGGGGGACACAGGAGGACCCAGCCCTGGCCTTATTCCCTCCACTTCCCTCACAGACAAGCGGGCAGAGCTCACACTCATGGATTTTAGTTGGTTTTCCTTTTTTTTTTTTTTTTTTTTAATTCCAAAAATCGACCCCAAGAAACAAAATATTTCCCGTGGGAGGCTGGGGTTTTCCCTCCCTCCACAACAGCTTGCCCAGTCTGGTGCTAATATGGTATAAGCAAAGAGTTTCTCTAAAAATCCAGCATAGGAGAAGGCTCAGGAAGCAAAAAAACCCCAAAATACAAAAAAAACCAAAAAAACAAAAAAACCCAAAAAAAAAAAAAAAAAAAACACAAACCCAAAAAAACCCCAAAAACACAAGAAAAACCACCACAAAAAAAACCCAAAACAAAACAATAAAACCCAAACCAAACAAAAAAAAAAAAAAAGGAAAAATAAAGAAAAGCAAACCCACTTGCCAATTAGGTGCCCTCCCTCTGCCCCAGCCAAGAACCCCCAAACCCAGCTGAGAGAGTGCAAGACTTGGTATGTTTTTACCCTTAATGCTTACATTTAATTTTAAAGCACAAACATCAGAGATGGACTCTAAATCGCCAACAAAAAAATAGATATTTACAATATTTCTCCGGGGAAGGGAGGGAAGGAGGAAGGGAGGGAAGGGGGATTGAAACAAAACAAAACCACAACCAAACCCTTAAACAAGTGACTTTGCTTGCAGGAGTTGTCTTTAGGGAGCAGGCTGGGTTGGTTTTAAATCACTAAGTGATTTTTATTATATATAATTCTCTTTTTTTCTTCCTCGTGGATTTGCACCACGCTGGGGTGGTGAGGAGGGTCGCACGCTGGAGTCTCTGCGGCTGGAGGGGGGGGACACGGCGGGAAGGGGGTGCTATCCTCGCGGAGGAGGGAGCACCTGGCCCCTCTCAACCCCAGCTCTGGAAAATTTCTTTCGCGTTGCAAAACTCAAAAGGAATCCAAAGGAAAAAGAAAAGCTTTAATTCTTCCGACGTCTTTCCCGGGAGCCACCGCCGAGAGAGGCCGAAGGCTCCTCCTCTCGCCTGGGGGGGGGTTTCCTGCTCCGAGCCCTCCGGCTCCGCTTCGGCCGCACTGCCCCTTGTCACAGGCACTGCGGGATTGTCCCCTGGTGTCCCCCTGCAGGGGGCAGTCCCCGCGGGCGCCTCTCCTCCTTTATTGCTTCTGAAGCAGCAGGGGGGGTGCGGGCTGCCCCCGGGGACCCCTGCGGGGCTGGGGACCGGTGGTGGCACGGAGGGGACACCCCGGATTGTGCTATCGGTACGCTGCCAGGGAGAGAGCAGGGTGCTGACACCGGGGGGACAGAGAGGGGGAGCGTCCAGGCACAGGCAGGACAGGGAGGGAAATAAAATAGTGACCCAGAAAAAGAAGATTCCAAACTTTTTTCCTTTCTTTTTTTTTTTCTTATCTTTTTTTTTTGTTGTTTTGTTTTTTTGTCTTTTTTTTGTTGTTTTTTCTTAAAGTGCAAAAAGCTCTCTGCTGCCCTAGAGAGAGGTTCTTTGGACCAACCATTCATTGCAAAGGAAAATCGGCAGCGAAAAGGGGGTGGGGGGAAGGAGAGGACGATGCCAGTTCGGTCCCAGGCCGCGGAGCAGCCCTCGCCCCTCCGGCCCCAGAGTGCTTCGTGGTGCCGGGCACTGGGGAGGAAGAGGAGGCAGCTCCTGTCCCCGCCCCGTGCTCACTCACCCCTGGCTGATGCTTCCCGAGTCCTCCCTGAGCTCTGGTGTACCTGTAAGTTCTCCCCTGCTCCATCCCCTCGGACAGACGAGTTATCCCCCAGCCCCTGCTCCTGGGACACCCCGGCCACGGGGCTCCTGCCCTGGGTGCCCAAAGAACCACCCGGATGTGTGGGAGGAGGAGGGGCATGGACAGCAGTCCCTGCAGCCAGACGAGGGGAAGGGAAAGGGGGGAGAGCGCAGGGAAGCGCCGAGCTGGTGGCGGCACAGAGGGGGACGGGGTGTTCTGGCTCTGCTCCTGCTTCCTCGGAGAGACCTCGACCCTCAAGCTTTGTGCTACCAGGGAAGTGACAAGTGTTTCAAGGCAAGGAGACGACGGGGAGGAGGGGAAAAGCTGGGGGGAGAGGGTGCCCCATTTCTCTGCACAGAGGCCTCTGCCTCCGGAGCGGCCAGCCTCCAGGCCGAGGCTCCCTGCCATGTGCCCGTTCCTCCTCTGGTACTGGCCAGCCTGGCGGGACATCTTCCTCGGCAGAAGTCCCGGGGAAGGAGGAGGAGGAAGGACAGCGGAGCGAGGCCAGCGAGGGCCCTGCCTGCCGAGTCAGGTGGGAGGCAGCGGCAGGACACGCAGGGCAAGGGTGAGAGGTGGAGGAGCGTCTCTCCAAGAGGGGCGGGATGGGCTCTTTTCCTTCTCCTCAGTCTGCCCCGGGGAGGGTCTCTAGCTGATTTTTTGGATCAGCTTCTCATCGGACAGGCAGTAGAGGCTGTTGATGGACAGGTCCGAGATGAAGTGCTCACAGGCTTTGCGGGTGATCTGTTTGCAGCCCCGCAGGTCGATGAGGGTGACGTTGGAGATGCGGCGCAGGTACAGCAAGGCCTGGTCCGTCAGCTTATTGCAGCCTGCGGGCAGAGCACAGGGAGCGTGAGGGGGACACCTCCAGCAGCCAGCACCGGGAGGAGGAATGGGAAATCCAGGAGGCACCTGGAGCAGGGCACGCACCTGCCATGTTGAGCTCGGTGAGGGAGTTGCGTGTGGAGGAGCCCACGGCGGTGAGGAGGTTGACCGACTGGTCCGTGAGGTGGTTGCAGTGGCTGAGGTCGAGACGGGAGAGCAGGGGCATATGGCGGATGATCAGGCGCAGCGTGGCGTCCGTGATGTCCAGCCCGGCGAGCCGGAAGTCGATCATGTTGCGGAGTTTGCTGCGATTGTCCTGACCTGCACAGGCAGAGGGAGAACCAGAGTGGATAGACTGCCCTGGGGACCTTGCCTTGTCCAGCCCAGGCAGCCCCAGGGTGGCAGCAGCTTACTGGGTTTGTCTGTTGGAGGCGTAAGTAAGTCCCGGATCTGAGGGTCCTTGATTCCTACTGCCCACCGAAGATCGAGGGTCCTGAGAAGGGGGCAGCTAGAGGTACTGAGGGCACAGACCGCAGACCAGGAGCAGCCTGCTAGGATGAGGTCTTTCAGGCCTGGCAGAAGGGAGGCAGGTAACAAGTTAGACGAGTTTGGTCGGCTCCCAGGCATCCCAGATCTCCACCATCTTTTTCCATGCACATGAGGATGCAGGTCCCCTCCCTGCCTGGGGTGGGACACTTGCTGGGTGATGGGACCCAGGCACCCAGGAGTTCCCCGGCTTGTGGGGTGTCTCTCCCCATGACCCAGCCCTCAGGAAGCCTTGGAAGAGGCTGGTGGCAGAGGAAGGGACCCCTCTCCACCCCACACTCACCTGGCAGCCTGTTGACGAGCCATGTAAGCTGTTTTTTTGAGATATTGGTCCAGCTGAGGTCAAGGCTGACCGGCTGCCTTTTGATGATGCCACTCAGCGCCTGCGGGGTGATGGACTTGCACCTGCTCAAGTCTATCTTTGTCCACAATCTCTTGTCACAGCACCTGGGGACAAGGACAAAGCTGAAAGTTGAGTCCCAAGAGTACCATGGGATAAGAGACAGCCAGCAGGTTGCCTGGCTTCCGAAAGGAGCCCAGCCATGGCGTGGCCCCAGCCACAGAACAAGGTTGTTCCTCCTGGTTTCCATAGGTTTCCCCCAAACATGGGAGGCTGCTGAAGGTGTCACAGGCCATCCTGCGCAGCCCCAGCAGGGTTTTGCTGCCACAAAATAAAACTCCCAAGTTGCAGCTGCAGGCTTGCTTGCCCTACTCTGGGTGTTTCTCGTGATCTTAAGGATCCTTACTCCCAGCAGGCAAAGCACTGTGTGTCCCACCCCACAGCCCCAGCAGAGCTCGCTCCTTCGCCAGGAGCAAACTCATCCTCTCCCATGGGAGTTTGTGGAGAGCCAGGACCCCATGGCAGCTTAGCTGAGTCCCTGAAGGTGCAGGCGAGGGGACACTCCTCCACCACACCACTGCCACCAGCTGCTGATCAAAGCAGTCAATCCCTGCTGCTCGGCTGTTAGAAACCTCCCAGTTTCCATTCCCGTCTGTTCCCAAGCCCTCCATGCACAGCTGTCCCGGTGCCAGCATTGTCTTCGGGCCTGCTGTCCCCCGAGGCGTTTCCAGCCAGCAAAGCCATCCCGCCTCAGCCTGCCTTCCCTGCCTGCTGGGAGGCGAGGCAGCAAGGGAGGCTGGAAAGGGCAAGCACCATCAGCGTGACAGGCAAGGGAAGGGCACTGGCACCTCACAAGGACATAGGAGGGGCCAGGAAGAAAGCAGAAGGGAACAACAGAGATGGGAACACACATGTCAGAGGCAGCAGGGCTACAATGACACTGCCTGGTTCTGGGAAGAGATGGGAAGGCACTGAGGCGACATCCTTCCCCTCACTCTCTCTGGGTGTCCGCCACAGATGTACCCCCAGCCCCCGGACAAGTCCCCACACTCACCACTTGTACCAGGTCTTGCACACCCGCATGCACTCGCAGAGCTCCCTGCGGGTGAGGTAGCGGAACACGGACATCCAGACCTCGCGCTGAACGCAGCTCTCCTCGCCCTCCTGCGCCCGGCCCCCGCGCCCGTTCAGCCGGGCTGCCCCCCCCTCCTCCGCGTTCTCATCCTCCTCCTCCTCTTCCTCCTCCTCTTCCTCGGCGGCCGCCTCCTCGTCGCCCCCGCTCCGCAGGGGTATCCTGGCAGGCGCGTGGCGCACGACCACGCGCGGCGAGTGCTGCAGGTTGGCCGAGGAGGCCGTGATGGCTTGGAGCTTGGGGACAATCGAAGTGCCGTGGACATCTTTGGTGGGGCGCTGGAGCGTCACGGTGAGATAGGAGCCGTGCAGCTTGGCCTTCTCCACCTCTGACAGCTCCTTCTTGCCGCTGGGGTTGTTCTCCTTCTCCCGCACCATGGTTCTCTCCGTGGCCTGGAGCCGCAGCAGCTGCCGGCGCTTGAAGCGCTCGTCCCGGCTGGCGCTGTGGTGGTCGCTGGGCCCAGCCCCCGGGGACGAGCGTGTCACCACGCCGCGGGGGGACGCGGGGTCGTGGATCAGCTGCAGCATCGGGGTGGGCGAATTGGGTGGGGGGGTCAGGGGCTCCTCGCAGCTCCGCAGGGGCCGCAGCACCTTGGCTTGCGCCGTGTCGTCATCGCTCTCCTCCACCTTCCGCTTCTGCAGGGAATGGGGGTGGGCTGGTTAGCGGGAATGAGGCCTGGGGAGAGCTTTTCCCTTCACTTCCTCCCCAGGGAAACACCAGGATCTGCACCAGCAGTGCCCAGTGAAATCATTGAATGGTTTGGGTTAGATAGGGACACCTTCCACTAAGATCAGGTTGCTCCAAGCCCAATCCAACCTGGCCTTGAACACTTCCAGGGATGGGGCATCCACAGCTTTTTTGTTCAATCTCTGCCAGGGTCTCACCACCCTCACAGTAAGTAACTTCTTCCTCACAGCTCATCTAAGTACCACGAGGACTAAAGTCCACCCACACCAGCAACAAGCATTTTCCTAACCCCTTCTCAAAAGGGACATCCTTTGAGGTTGGGGGTGGCTTCCACTCTGTGCCTAACAGTCCAGTGTCTCTTACAGTGGAATATCTCAGGATCGCATTGCAGCAGGATGTGCCCAAGCCCTCAAGTGCTGCACCCTCATGATTCTCATTCTCACTGATCACTGCCCCCCAGCCCACTCTGGTTAAATACATCCCTGGCAGAATGCAGTGGGAGGGATGGAGGACACAGATCCTTGCCTTGCTCCTTACCTGGCCCTTCTCTGTGTCATCACCTTGGTAGCACTTGGGGCACTCCCAGCAGTTGGGGAGCTCATCATTGAGCAGCCCTTCCCCATCCATCTACAACAAGAGGAGGGGGTCAGCAGCAGCCCAGCCCCACAGCAGAGCCCCCCTTTGCCCAGCACGTGCCCTGTTCACCTGCAGACAGCCAGGGTGAACGATCTCATTGCAGATACAGCACTCCATAAGCTTCTTCTCAAAGTCCTGCGAGTCCTCGTTCTGATCCACCTCCCCGCAAAGTGCACATGTGACCGAGTGAGGCAACCTGGGCTACAAAGGAAAGCAGGGCTGACACCAGAGCATGGTGGGACAGCCTTCCTCCTTTCCTTCCCTACTACATGAACCATGGACTAGCAACCAGTTATCCCCGAGGAATCCAACTTGGACTCACCGCCAAGCACTGCCGGAGGACACAGGACTGCTTCATGCGTCCGGGCCCACCAAACTTCTTCATGTCCCTGCAGTAGTGGCACATGCCACACTCGCCCTGCATGCAGGCCTTGCATTTCCGGCACCGCACCCGCCTCCGCCGGGCGCCCGACACGATGGGAGACACCGTGGACCTGATGGGAGTCGGGCGCGGTGCTGGCTTCATGGTGTGCGGCTTGGTGATGGGGATGGTGGGCAGGCGCACCCGCAGCCGGGCCTGGAGCTTTAGCTGGCAACAGGGAGAGAGGGAATTGGGTAAGGAGAGGGAAGTGCTGCGTTCCGCTGGGATCTGGAAGGCTCTGCTCCCTGGATCCCTACGACTGCAGATAATGTGCTGGAGAGCAGCTCTGCGCCCTCAGCACTCCGCAGGCCAAGGTGCCTGGATCAGCGCTGACCTGCCACTTCTCCTGGAGCACACTCCCAAACTCCTCACACCACCCCACACCAAGAGCTCCCCTTCCTCTCACCCCCCGCTAGGGCTCAAATGGGTGTGGAAAGGGCTGCTGAATCCCAAAAGCATCCCACAGCATCCATGCTTTCCTACCAAGGCAAGGAATGACAAGGTCCACCCAGGCTGTCCCCTCTGTGTCACTCCACCAACTGCACAGCTCTGGTCACTCTTTCCAGAGCTTGAGGGACACTCGGACACACCCTCCTTGTTTACAGTGCAGGTAGGACAGCACAGCTCTCCAGCTGTCACCCTGCATCCCATCAGCCCTCACTGGAAATCTGCTGGCTGCAGCATCCTTCTGAGACTGGCTGTGCTGGGTTGTGCACCACAGCTGATGGCTTGGGGAAGGGCAGGCTCCCAAGGATGGGGCTGGGGATATGCCAAGCCTCTGAGTGCTGTAACCCAAAGCATGCACACATCTCCAGGTCACTTCTCCCAGAAAAGCTGCCCAAGATGCTTGTGCTGCACAAGGATCACTCTGGATCTCCTGGGCAGGGCAGGCAAGCAGAGAGAGGCACCTCCAAAGGGCAATCTGAGAGGCTCATTTGTCTCCAGACTCCCTAACGGGGTGTTACCCACCCTTCCCAGTGTGATGGGGTCCTGCTCTTCCCATAGCCTGCCTGTGAGCCCATCTCCTGGCAGGAAGGAAGAAGTGACCTCTGGGAGCCATCCTGGCAGGCCACAGGAAGGCAGACTGCAGAGGGAAGTCCGCCTGCTCTGTGCCTCCATCTGTCCAGCGAGCTCAGCCTGGGCCGCAGCCCAGCTGTGGGCCCTGGACTATGAGCACCGCTGGACAGGGAAAGGCAGGGAAGCATGGAAAGCTCCCATTGCTGAAGAGCTGGCTGCTATCCACAGGGAGAGACTCCTGAGAGAGAGCTGACTTGCTTGGCATTGTAAGACCCAATCCAACAACATGGACAGGGACACAAGGGACACGTTCCCCTCACAGTGAAGGGCTGGACTGCTCTTGACCATCAACCCCACACCTACCACAGTGAGGCCTTCCCTGATACACAACATTCCTCAGGCCATCCAGGGTTCTCCCTGTCAATCCAGAGAGCTCCTAGGAGAGCAGGATCACCCCTTCCTCCCACAACAAGGCTCCCTGTTCACCAAGCACAAGCAAAGGGGGGAGAACATGGAGCAGTCAAGGCTGATCTGGTTATCACCCATCAGCTGAGCTGGGATAACTGGCATGGTGGGAGATCTCTGGACTTGGCCGCAGTGCCGTGGAGGTGGCTGCACCCACATCCCACTTTGGCACTGCTCCCAAGGCGGGTATGGAAGCGGTGCCACCACACCCCAGGCCTGGCAAATGACTCAACACGTGACACCCATCTGGGTCCCCTCCTTGCAGTTCCTACCTTATCTCTCTTGGGCCACTGGACGATGGGGACGCCTGTAAGTGCCAGTTTGGGGTCGCTGTTTGCGTATTCTTCCAACAGCAGCTAATGGAGAGAGGTGGGGGGGGAACACAGCAGAGAGACAAAAAGCACAGGTGTGAGCAGAGGGAAACACGGCTCCCACCAGGGAGGCAGGCTCTGACCAGATGCCAAGGCCAGCATGCTTCAAAGGCGGCTGGGAAGGAGCCCTCCTCTCCCCACGCCCGCCAGCAACCATCCCTCCTCCCCACATGAGACAGACAAGCTCTGTCGAGTCGATCTGCACCAGTGCTTTCATCAACTGCATTTCAGCCCCGAGGCCCCACACTGGGCGGTGGTAGAACTGGAGAGCGCCAAGATTCGGCAGTGTGGGGGGATTTTGGGGGGACAATTCATCAGCATTACCCCCCAGCTGCTCCCCAGACACAGGGCAGCCTGGAGGGTGCAGCAGCAGCAGCAGGATGTGATGCCCCAGCACCCCCTCCGTGGCCTGGCACAAGCCGCCAATAGCTGAGAGCTGCTCCCCCGCACTGCCTTGGGGTTTGGCTTTGACTTGGAGGGAAAGATCCCCGGGCAAGGACTGGACTGGCACGCTGCCCTCCGGCACAACAGCCCCACGCTCCCGGTGCATGGGGCTCCCGCGCTCAGCCCGGTCCTTTCAGCACCCTCCAGCACAGCCCCCTCCCCACATCCACTCCCCACCGAATTTGTCGGTTGCAAAGGTACTTTATTTACTTGACGTTGCCATGGTTACGCAGGCAGGAGCCTCCTGCCGGTATCCTGGCGGGCGGTGCTTCCCGCTGCCAGGCAGGGCCAGGGCAGGGGGTGCCTGGCGTGCCCCCCGCCCGGTTTTCCGGGTGTCTGGGGAGGCAGGAAGCCGCAGTCTCCCCTGGGCTCCCCGGCAGCGCAGCGTGCCGCCTTCAGACCTTCCGCCTCCCCACGAGAACACGCCGAGGGAAAAGGTCAGGGCTCGGAGCTCCCACACGGACATCGTGGGACCGCAGCGTCCGCCTGCCCGTGGCACCGGGGTCGGGGCAGGGGTGGGGGCGGCTCAGGCACGCTCCCCGCCAGGGAGCTGAGGGACTGCGGGGACTTCTCCGTCCTGCGGCTGCATCTGGCTCAGAGCCGGGGTGGGCGACAGGCCGCTGGTCCCCCGTGCCCCGTGGCGCTGTGGCCGGCGGGACGCGGCAAAGGGGACCCTGCGCACACGCGGCCGGAGCGCCTCGGCAGCGGTGCCGGCGGGAGCGCCCCGGGAACGGGAGAGGTGAGCCCAAGCACCGGCCAGGGACCCCTCCGGGGAAGCAGGAGTCCCCCCGCGGTCCCCTCCCACCCTGTCCGGGACCGGAGCGTCCCCGCGTCCCCTCCCCGCGCCACGAGCATTGCCAGCTGCCTGACCTTGCGCCTCTGGAGCTGCCGAGACTCTGGGGTGAAGTTTGCCGAGCCCTCTTTGTTTCGGTGCCCGCACTGTGAGGGCTGGGGCCCCCTCCCCTCTCCCCGGACACCTCCGGGGGCTGGCTCAGACCCCGGCCAGACCCCCGGTGTTCGGGGACATGGCTGGGGAGCAGCTGCGCCCCCCGCCCCGAGCGCCCCCGGCTCCTCCCCGCCCCCAGCAGCCGCACTGGCGGCCGCGTGCTCCTCCCGAGCCCTTGGGCAGCGGCGGCGGCAGCTTCCTGAGCCGGAGACAATGCTGCTGCGTCACCCACATGCGGTTCCCAGCAATGCTTTGCAACGGGAAGATGGCAGAAGAGAAAAAGGGAGCGAGGAAGCGGAGGGCAGAGCCGCGCTGCTGCAGCGCCGGGAGGGGCCGGGACGGCGGGGATTGGCGCAGGGTCCGGGCGGCGCTGCCCACCGGTCGCCCCGGGATCCCTCCCTCCCGCCGCCGCCGCAATCTGAGAGGCCGGGGCCGGGCTCCCCGGGGCCGGGCAGAGCGTGGCCGAGAGCCCTTACCCCGGGTCCCGCTCAGGCCCAGCCTCCCCAGCCCCTTTCTTTTGTCTGCTCCGAGGCGGGTTTGGGATCTGGGAGACCCCGCTGGAGCGAGCGGGGCTTTGGAATGCAGGCAAGGGTCATCCCCCTTGCAGCTCCCCCTAGGGTGTGCACCCCCACACTCCCGACCTGGAGGGACAAACATCCCGCCAGCCAAGTTTGGGAGCAGCCGCATTCCCAAAGGCACCGGGGACCAAACCGCTAGAGGGGGACAGATCCATTCCGGGCGATCAAGGTGTCCCCAAGCAGTCCCAGTCCCCCCGAGACGCCCCCCAGATACACATCGCAATTAAAATGGAGGAAACTCCTGAAATAAAGCCAAACAGCACAGGGGAGCAGCGGCTGCTCCCACTTCTGATGCATCCAAAGCATCTGCAGGCAACTCCAGCTTTGTGTTCCCAGGAAGCCAGTCAGTCACATGCTGACCTGGCTCCAGGACGGTCACCAACTGTGCAACCAGTGACACCCTCCGGCCCCTGGCATGGGCTCTCTCCGACCCACAGGCAGGAGCCAGGCAGGAGCGTGACCAGTGCTGCCATCCCACCATGGGAGACCTTCCTGGCACAGCTCACAGGCCACCCTGAACTTCCTCACCCATCCCTGAGGATACCATTCCCAGTCCTCACCAAATTCTCTCTCTGCCCATTGCCCAGTCAGGAGTGACCAATGCCACATGAGAACTTTTGAGATGAGGTCCTGGAGACAGGATCAGCACTTCAGGGAAAGGCTTATCTTGTTTCTACAATCCTTAGTGCTCCAGCAGCTCCATGCACAGCACAGATATAACCTGTTTATGCCAGGCCACAGACCTGCTGTCAGCTGCCTCATGACCATCCTCCTGTCAAAACTAGTCAAAACCACCACAGAGAGGTCAGAAATCATGGATGGAAGCAGTCAAAAGATAACAGGACCTCTCAGAAATTCCCTCTTTGTCAATGATCCTTCCAATGACCTCCATCACACTCAGAATTTTCAGACAATTTCTGCCACAGAGCTGAAAGCACAACCTTGTCACATCCAAAGTGTCACATCCCGCCAAGTGACGCTCCAGGCTGAACTCGTGACAGGATACATATTTCTCCACATGACCCAACACACAGACACCCTGAAATCCTGATCACCACACAAGAGGCTGTGGGAAAAGGCAGCATTTTCCTGCTCCTGGAGTGCCTGGGGACACTGGACAGCAGAGAGTGGCACTGGATGGGCTGATCAAGGCGGCACGCCTGGATGAGAAAACGCCACGTTCTGACTGTGGGCAGCACAGACCAAAGTGCAGCTTTCCAGCTTGGCCAGATCCCAGCTCCATCAATGACCTTACTTGGTGACACAAGGGCAAAAGTCCCTGCTGCAGATTGGTGGCCCAAGTTAGAAGTTTTAGCTAGAAATGTCTTAAGCCCTTCCCAGGTTTTACAAGCCAACTTCTACTGGCCACTTCCATCACCTCTGTGGAAAATGGGTTTTGAAAGT
The DNA here is from genome assembly GCF_026979565.1 of Vidua chalybeata. Classification (NCBI taxonomy): domain Eukaryota; kingdom Metazoa; phylum Chordata; class Aves; order Passeriformes; family Viduidae; genus Vidua; species Vidua chalybeata. Next base: position 55,645,193 of record NC_071535.1, on the reverse strand, counting down.
AGAGCTTTGCTGTGGTTGGACAAACTTGTTCCACATTCCCCAGCCACTGCAGTCTGTGACTAAGGACCTTGATGCCTTGAGGATGCCAATCCTGAGGGACGGAGTCCTGCAGCTTAGGATACTTCCAAACCTCCAAGGACAGCCAGCTTTAAGGAGCAAATCCTCAGGGAAGCTGTCTGGGACTACAAAGGCTGTCACCCGCAGCTCATCTGCGAGGTACAATTGCACACAGAGGCCTGGTCACACCAAAACCACAGGCACACCTTTACTACCTCCAAAACATGAACAGATTCTTTGATCAGGTCTCAAACCTCCAGCTGAACACCAACAACCTTTAAGGCTCTGCCTTCAAAACGCCCAACACCAGTCTCCTTTCATCAGCCCAAGGGTGAAACACAGAGTCCACAGCTCAGGTTCCTCCAGAGCACCATACAGGGCTCAGAAACACACGTCACATTCTCAAAGGTCACAGCGCACACAGGATGCCTGAAAAGCCACAGAAAACCAGAAATTCAGCCCCTAACAGCACCTAGACTCTTTCAGCCAAGACCCCAGAGACACATCCTCTGCTCCAAACACAGCAGAGCTCTGGATTTACCCAAACATCTCACAAAAAACGTCAGGAGACAGCACTTGGAAATAAAAACAATGGCAAAGACAAGGACACATGCATGGCTGTGTGTGGATGTCACCTTTGGTACAGGCAAGCAGCTGTACAGAACACCAACAGCATGGAGAGGAGCAGAAGGTAACTTTTTAGGGACTAGAATGGATTTCTGGGGATAGAGTGAAGCTGACATTCCCACTTCAGTGCTGAAACAGCTAGAACACCAAAGCTCAACAGGTGAAGGCAAATAAAATCCAAACAACCCTCACCAGCCCAAAATAACTGACTCTCATAACTCCAGGTCACACCCTGGGCAAACAACTCGAAGGAACAAAGCCAAATCCACCCGGGGCAAGGAAAAGGCTCCAACTGTCACAGAGTCCACAGCCAAAACTGGAAGTAAACTGCATCAGCCACGAGAACCCCTGCACTGACAGCCATAAGGGATCCAGCCAGGGCACAGCCACTCTCCTGCTTTCCCAACCCCATATCCCAGGGATGTCCCTCAGGTGTAACATCAGCCAAACACAGAGGAAGAGGAGGACACCAATCCTGCCCCAGGACAGGGGTAGGGTGAGGATGAAGCCCAGTTTCCTCGTGGGAAGTGCTTTGCACTTGGCTCAGGCCTACCTTGACGTCAGCGATGAGGGCATCCTCATCCTCGATGCCGGTGGGAACACACTTCTTGTGCAGAGGGAGCGACTCCAGCTTGTCCACAAGGCAGCGCAGCCCCTCCAGCTCAAACTGGGTCAGGTGCACCTTCCTGCTCTTGCGGGGGCTGCCCCCACTTGGGTCCCAGGCCTGGCCGTTTTGGGAGCCCCGGCTGGAGTCAGAAGAGTCTATGGATGGGGTCTTCTTGAGCCCCGGCAGGCTGCTCCGGCAGCTCTTGCCCAGTTCGTCATAGTCCATGTTGGCACCGTTGGCGATGGGGCTGGTGAGAATGGACCTCCTGGTCATGGGGCGCCGGGATTCCTTCCCTGCTGCATCCTCATCATCCTCCTCCTCCTCCTCCTCTTCCATGTTCACAGAGTCCGAGGAGCTCAGCTCCATATCTACCATGATGGAGAAACAGGGAGAGCAATCACAGGAAGTGTTCCGTGTTTAGTGGGATCCCCCCCAGTCATGAGGGATGCTGGAGCAACAGATTTGTATGAGGTGGAAGGAACAGAGAAACTGGAAAAGAACAGCTAAACACTTCCCATTCCTGGCTTGTCTGTGGGAATGTAGGGCACTAGATATGGAAAAGGCTCCCAGAGGAAGAAATAGCAAATGCCCTAGACTAAATTTCATGTCCTAGACTTAATTTCATGGAATTGGGTTGGAAGGGACCTGACTGTCATCTAGCCCAGCCCCGGTGCCATGGGCCTTGGACATCCTCCACTACAAAATGTTGCTCAAAGCCCTGTTCAACCTCATTTTGCTTTGGGGCTTGGGATCTTCAGCTGAGGGCTCAGGATCTTGATGCTGCCCTCATGATGTGATAAAGAGGATGTGGACTCACTCATGACCGTGAGGTCGCCAAGCCCTCCAAGTAACTGTGTCAGCCCCTCAAACCCTGTGTGCAGAAGGCCCTGGCCAGTCACAGAGAATTTCTGTCCACAGCACTGTGGTGATCATTACAACTTCTCCCCCATCTCTTCTGTGTAAGGCTCTGAACTGGTTGTGTGCTGGTTTCACAGCTGTGAGGAACCTGGGCTGCTGCAGGGCCATAGGAGGAAGCAGAAGTCTGGCTGGTTGTGACTTCATGCCCAAAAAAATCCCCACCCAGCCCTCCCCTGCTTGGCATGCTGCTGAGCCAGTGCCCCTGCAGGAGGGTGTAAGAAGCCAGTTGGATAGGGGTAAGGAAGGAATAAGGCTGGACTTACCCATGCTGAGGGATTCCTTCTGGAAGTCCTTGGTCAGGTGGGAGCGGCTGGTGATGCAGTACACATAACGCTCCAGCACGTACCAACACATCTCGTAATAGAAGGGATAACGAAATTTATTTGGGACCTGCAAAATAGGCAAGAAGATCTGTCAGGCCTCCTTCCCACTGCTGCTCTCAGATGACAGATGCCACACCAGGTGTGGCCCAGTGTCCAGCACAGGTCTCCCACAGGTCCTTACCCGTGTGCGGTCCTCGATGCTGTAGATCCGGAGCTGCATAGGGATGTTGAAGCTGTGTAAGAAGTTGCCGCCAAAAACCAGCGTGTCCATGGGAGTGTACACAGCATGGATCCAACCTTAGGGAGAAAGAGTTGGAAGAATTCTTCTGATCCATCTTGCGCAGCTTTTTGTCACCCTGTTGTCATCCTAGATTGTTTCCTAATTGCATTAGGACTAGCACCAAGGGAAACAGTCTTCTGAAGTCTGTTCCAACACTCTAAACACCTTCAAAATAACTCAAGTTCCACTCCTTATCTCCAAGGCTAAGCAATCCAGCCAAGTCCAACATCTGGGGAATTCCAGCATGGGTTTCCTTAAGGCAAAGCCACTCAGTTCAGAAGAAGTGTCAGTTGTGATAACAGGACTCAAATGAGTGAGTTGTGCAATCCCTGGTGTTTTCTGTTCCTGGTCCTGCTGTATGCCACAGCTCTGCAGTGGTAACACAGACACCTAGGAAGCTGAGGAGCTGCCCCTTGGGCCAGCCTCTCCTGAACTTACACTGTTGATGACAGAATCTGGGAAAGCCTCCTTTAATAATTAATCAAATGTGATTTGAGCCAGCCAGAGCTTTCCTAACACTTGGGCTGGATCCACAGTGCTATCACAGGCATGTTTTGGGAGGTGGCAAGCAAGAGGACAGAGCCACATCACATCTCCCTCTTCCAGTAACTCATGAGGGAGCTAAATCCTGCCAGTGTCCCAGGAGTTTCAGTGTTGCCACAACCCTGGCCAAGACCAGGATGCCCCTGCCCACCCTGACAGTACCTGAGGGGATGACAAATGTGTAGCCCTGCTTGAGCTCGATGCGCTGGCACTCTGACACTCTGTCCCCAAGGAAAATGTCTCCCTGCTTCCCTGAGAGAAGCCAGTTTTCATAGAGCTCCAGGTTCTGGGGTGTGGGAGGGATCAGCCAGAAGATCTGCAAATAAAGACAACACACTCATGTAAGTCATCGCATAATGAACAGCTATGGCTTCTTCCCAACATCTGAATCTCTTCCTTGCCTCTCCCCTGAGAACTTCCCAGCAAAATGACTGCAACAGCTGCCCCCCTCAAGAGGGCAAGCAAGGTCTTTCCCAGCCTGACACACTGAGTGCTACAAGCAGCCTGAGCTTGGGATGCTTTTTAAGTTATGATTTACATCAGCATCAAGAGATACAGAGCCCAGGAAAGCCACCAGAGTGACAAGGAGATTTACTAAGTTTGATTTACCACGTCAGAGCTACACCTGAACTAGGGATTGGCACCTGTCTGGCTCCATGCAATATAGGTAAGTTTAGGGTGGAAAGATTTCAATTTGCTGTCTGGGACCTGCATCCTCAAGGATTTACACAAAAGCAGACCAACAGCCACTTTCCTAAAGCACCTACAGCTGTCCCAATAAGCACTGTCCTACCTTTCCCCCTCGGTGGATGTGGTACCACACAGAAGTGCCACCAAAGTCCACGTGGAAATCTGTGTAGCAGCCCTTGACACTCATCAAACAGTATCTGGTGGAAAACAAGATGAGAAGGTGAAAATAAATGGTGATCCACACTTTGGAGCAGATATAACATTCCAAGGGAATGGGTCCCCCAAACCCAGGCCAATGGCTCAGAGCAGTGTCACAAGCCACCCAGCCCCTTTTCCACACAGCTAAAGGGGATTCAGTAAGTGACTGCAGTGGCCTTACAAGTGTCACCCACAAGAATAAGCTGGGAGACTGCCCCTCCCCCTTCCCCCTGGTACACACTGCTGATCCCTTGGGTAGTTTTCTTGCAAGAGATTGTTTGCTGCCTGCCACAGCTCAAGAATTCACTTACTTCTGCACCTTTGGATACTGCATCTCCAGGATGGCATTGGTAGACTCTGTCTGACTTTCCTTCAGGTGCCTGGGCCACATGTTATCAACCCAGTCAATCAAATCCACCTACAGCAGAGAGGTAGGAGACGTGAGCAGAGAAAAAAAGGGGCACAGCAAAACCTTTTGCTACCCCAGGCTGGCAAATCCCTTTTTGGTCCTTTTCCACACCCAGAAACTTTCCCAGTGCTACTGGGACAGTCCTACACATAAAGCACTTAGGATCAGGTATTCAGATGCCATCTCTGGACTTCCATAAAAAATATGCCAGACAGCATCTCCTACGGGTGACATTCAACTCCCTAAGCTTCAGGAGAGCCAGAGATGTCAAGGTTCCCTCTGCAGTTACAGAGAGAAGTAACTGGCCCCACACAGCTGCCACTTCCACCCTGCTGACTGCAGAGGTAGTTCGAAATGTTCATCCCATCCATGCCACCTCCCACAGCTCATCTTCCCAGCACAAAACAGCTTCCTGCCCCTCTTCCAGCATACCTCCAGTCTTAGCCTCCTCAGAGATTTCAGCATTTTGCATCAGGAATTCTCCCTGCCACACTGTGCAGAGTTCAGACTTCCATGTTTCTAACTGCTGACAGCCAATGAACAGGCTATCTCTCCACAGAGTGACATACCAAGGACTTGGCCATGGTCACCACAGCCTGACTAGGAGATCGGCTTCAGCAGCTTTCAGACTGGAAATTTTATGAGCCCATGTGTGTCCCAAGCAGCCCCTCTTTTACCACATCCCAACACCAGGCTGCACCTCACCTCCAGATTTCCACAGAAAGCAGATCCCTCCCCGAGGAAGAGTCCCCACTCACCGTAGCAGGTCTCTGCACCAGGTTCTCCAGCTTGGTGTGGCTGAACTCCAGGCTGATGACATTGTAGAGTTTCTCCCGCTCCTCCTCTGGCGTTTCGTAGTAGCGTGCCCACTGTGCCATGGACATCTCGATGTCCCGCTGCGTGTTCACATCCATCACATCCACTATCCGTCGGCTCCCTGCCACGACAGACACATCACTGAACTGTCCCTGTGCACCACGGACTCCAGGAGGCGAGATCCTCAAAGACCCCAACCACACAAGCGAGTGCAGGGTGGCTCTGTACACTTACCCACACACAGCCGCACATCGTTCACGCTGAAGTCCGGATCCGGCATCCTGTGGGACAAACATCTGGCTAAAAAGACCATCAAGTGCTTCTGGCTGCACATCCTGTGACCCAGGAATTGGCACCCTGAAGGTACATCTGTGCTGCTTTGGTGTTGGAGAAGGCCTAGGATCTCTGGGGGCACAGGACTGGGGTGAAACACTAGGACAAACTTCTGGCTCAGGAAGCAGGCTCGGGAATAGGATGTACCATCGCCAGAGCTGTTGTACAGTGACTTCTAGCAAAGGAGCCAAGAGGCCTTTAACTAAGCAATCCCAGTTCTCATTTTAAAGGCTGCTTGTGTGAGTTATCCCAGTCCAAAGGCACGGCCGGAGCAGGACACGCAGTATATTCCACTGACACAGCAGAACCACTCCAATGTTTGTACTGGCACCCTTCTCTGTACAAACACTGCTGTCACAGGCAGAGCAGGCTGGCAGCCATTTGAGCAGCTCTTGATCCAGAGAAATATCCAAAAGCTCAGGAGAAATACAGTTTCAGTCAAACTGTAATACCCAGTATTAAATCTCTACCCTCCCAAGTCACCCAGCAGTTAAACTGAGCCTGGCACAACTTCCTACCCAACTCACCCCAGCATAGAATGCCCTGCACTGGATGAGATGTCACCCATCTGTTCACAGCCATGGAACCTCAAGGCTGAGGGAATTTGGAGCAGTGCTGCTGGTACTAGCTCTGAAAATAAATGACCATTTATTCCTCTAATCAACCCCAAAAACATTGACCCAGTTTACACTTAAGAGATGCAAACCTCAATGGATGTACTGCAGCAAGAGAGGCAGACAGCAGCTTAGAAGTTCGGAAAATCAGGTTGTAATTCTGGAAAATGCCAGAAATACTACAAATTGTTTGACTCTCTGGCAATAGATGCCTATGTTACTAGGAAAGAAACCCAGCCAGATGTTGCATCAGAGCAGCAGTGGGACTTTCCAGACATTTGGTGGAATTCTGATCACCTACAGCCAATTCAGTCCTCTCATTTTCAGTCCAAACAGACTAGGAAGAACGGGATAACTGAGCTGGAAGATATTTCTCTCTGCCCACTGCACATAAAAAACAGCATGGACACAACAGTCAAACCAGCCTGGCAGAGCCAGGATCAGATCCCACGCAGTATGGAGAGATGAAGGAACTGGGCCAGAGTCACCCACCGTTCCGTGCTCCCAGCACTTACTTTATCCCCAGGCCGTCCGAGCTCCTGAAGATGAGCGGGTCCCTCAGGCCACCCCGCTGGATGTACTCAACTGTGAAGTCTGGTGTGGGGAGACAAGAAGAGGGAAGGTTTAGGAGAAACTTCTTCAGAGTATTATAGACATGCTCAGGTTGAAAAGGATCTCTGGAGATCCCTAGTCCAACCCTGCTCCTCACTTTTCTACACTCCTTCAGAAATCCTGGAACTCCTTTGCAGCAGTTCTGAGACGCAGCAGGGTGTGTGCTGCTGACAAGCCTCAGACAGGGCCCCTAAGGAGGGTTTGCTCCAACAGGCTGCTCCTGACAGGTGAACAGCCTGGATTTTGGTGCTCGCTTCCCTAGGAAGCTCAGAGCCAAGCAAGAGATGCCTTGCAGAAGTGCTCTTCCCTCCCAGTAAATCCTCATGAGGGGCTGTGTGATGAAAAGCCATCCCACGGAGCCGTGTGCATGCTGAAAGGAAGGGGAGACATCCCACACGGTCCTTGAATTAAGGATCTGGTAGACATGTGGCTGCAATTACAGGTGCTGACCCAGGCAAACCCTCCCATTCCTGGCTGCCACATGTCCCAGCAAGCTGCAGACTGGCTCTGTGCTCTCTGAAACGAGCAGCTTCCATGCCATTCCCCATACACACTCGCTGGGACCAGCAGCCCCCAGACAAACCTTTGCCTTCCATGAAGACCACGAAAGTGGAGTTGAACTTGTTGGTGGACAGCTTTTCCTCGAGGTCAAATGTCCTCTTCCCTTCAATCTCATCATCGGAGATGCCGTCGTCCTCGTAACGCCGCCTCATTGTGCCACGCTGAGGGGGGAACACCGGGAAGGGAGAAGTTATGGACCAGGAAGGGAAGCCATGGAGTAGGAGGAACAACCAGAGCCTCATCCCAACCTAACACAGCTCAGCCACGGCCTCTATGGGAGCCCAGGTCTGTCCTGAACCCAAAACATACCACTGAAACATCAGCTTTGCCCCTCCTCCATCCAGATTTGTCCTAATTGGGCTATATGAGAGACAGATAATCACTCCTAATGAATTCTAACACAGAAATATGGGAGGAGGGGAGAGAGTTTAGAGTAACAGAGGCAAAGAACAAAGAATCAGTTCCCCAGTTTTACAGGTGCAGCAGTATTTTGCTGCACTGGAGGTAAAGGCACTTGTGAGTTTAAATCTCTACCAGAACACCAATGATAAAAAAAAAATAGATTCTCAAGTTTTCATCTTTGGCTGTGCCTGCACACAAAAGCTGATTTATTCCCTTGTTTGTGTGGGGAAGAATAGCAGAGTGGAAGGAACACTTTTCTTAGAGGGTCTTGTAAGCACATCTGTACAGGGATTCCTGACAGACATCCTCTTCTGGCATTGCTGGATCTGGAAGAAATTACTGTCCCCAGCTGCTGGCCACCTGGCCAGAGAGCAGAGCCCTGCGTGGGAATGCTCCCTAAATCCCCTCAGATAAAAGGCAAACCTGCTCTGAATTAGCCAAGCTGCCTTCCCCTAATTAGGGATGTTCCCATTATCAAGCACACCAACTGCTGGGCCAGCAGACAGCCAGGGACAGGAGGTGACACAGCTGCTGGCACCTGCCTGCAGTAAGGAGGGGCAGTGTCACATCCCCAGCAACACCACCAGAAGCAGCCTTCGATAACCTCACTGGAGAAAGAGGAATGACTCCCTCATACAGAAGTACTGCTTTAAATATTTTTTTTTTTTTTAGATTAATGAGATGAGCCAGTGCAGGAGCATGTAGGGACACACACACAAAAAAAGGCTTTTCCCCCACTCCCTCCAACATTTAATTTTAACTCACAGTTTCAAGCAGGCTGATGGATGCACAAGGAGTTCCCCTGCCATGAAGACAGAGTCACTCACCCATTGTTAACAGCCCATTGACGGTGCTCAGCTTTCCAACCCCCTTCCCAAAAACCTGAGTGACAGGGACACAAACACCTGATCAGCCAGGCACGAACAACTGGCTGCTCCTGAATGGGGCACTTCAGGCAGAGTCTTCAGGATCGTGCAACCAGGGTCTGTCCAATGGCCCCAAGGATTAAACAATCTGGAAGAGGCTGCTGTCCTTTGTCTTAAGCCATCCACTAAAGATGAGCGGGATCTCCCCGTTTTTAACAACACAGAAACTCACTTTACTTATGGGTTTTTACAGAGACACTTGTATAAAGGCGGGAAAATGCATTTTAAAAGCATAGACATGGGAATGGCACCAGCAGAAGGGACCTATTCCTTGGGAACACTTGGAATTTCCCACTGCTAAAGCTGGGCTGCACTCACCAAAAACTGGAACTCCCAAATGTTCAGTGTGCCTTTAAACTGAGACTGGTCCTTCCAAGGGGATGCATCAGAACTTGGAGTTAGAGATATAGAGGTGCGTTATAATGGATGATTAGCCCACCTCATAAAGCACTTATCCTTAAAAATCCTGGAATCCATGAAGCCTGCGTGGTACTCAGCTTTAAAATGAGGGCACAGAGCAGAGAGGGGTCTGCCCTGTGCAGGATTTAGGGACAATGAGCAAACCTCAAACTCAGCTTTTCCTGAAGAACCCAGCACTTTGGGGAAAGGCCCACTTCATCCTATCTTACTAAATCACACCAGGGAAGTTCAAGACACACCTGTGCCAGGCAAGGATGTGAATCACCTTCCAGCATGACCAACATTTCACTCTTCCCAATCCGAGGCAAGTCTAGGACTACAGATCCCAGCACGCAGCTCTCTGTCAGAGACAGGATGTGCACAATGAAGAGGCAGATTCTGCAGTCCCTGATCTCACCTGCTTTGGGATCAAGTAGGTCCTGCTCACTGCCAGACCAGGCTGCTTTTTGACCTGCTCCCTTACTCCAGACACCCACTTTTAGGGGGAAAAGCAACTCCTTTGCCTTTGCTGGATTCAAAACCTCACCTTTTGGGAGGAAAAGGTTTGGCATGGAAAATCTAGCAAGAAGAGGCTATGTCCAAACCAGTCCCTTAATAGATTATATTGGACTCCCTTGGCTACACTTAACCAGGAGCAGGGTTACTGCACTGGGCTGGAACTCAGGTGAGTCCCATTTGAGGATGAACCTCAGGATATCCAGGCTGGAATGCAGCTCCAGCCACAGACACGATGACCAGGCATGGTCTGTCCTTCTGGAAGTGGCACCAAGCCAGGCTCTGGATTGTATAGAGCAGCTCATTCAACAGAAATGCGACCACGTGGCTGGGCCTGATTCGGATCCTCTTGGTGCCATGGGTGGATGCTGGAGATGCACTGTGGGATCAGGGCCCTGTTCAGACTTTTTTCACAGATCTCCTTCACAGTACAGCCTCCAAAGCAAACAGGTTGGAACCTTCAACCCAAACCACTCCATGATAAGGCAACCACACCACAGAAGTGCAAACACCAGGATACAGGCAGGAACACCTTAAACTTGAATCCCTTTGCAATGAGGAAACAGGGATGCAAAACACAGAAGGAAGGGGATTGTGTCCTCCAGCGGAGCAAATTCCAAAGTCTATTGCTCCTGTCATCAGCAAAGCATCAGCCACAAACCCCCTCCAGCTCCCAGGCAGATCAGCTTCGCCTGTTCCTGTGGGCAGGGAAGAGTCTGGCCTCCTAATTGGCCCAGCATGAGGAGAGCAGGATCCCAGCCGTGGCTGAGGACCCAAAAGCACAATGCAAACAGCTCCCATCCCATCGCAGGCGGCCGGGGCCACACTGCTTTCAAGTCATTGTTGTCTTGGGAGGGTGGGGAAAAACAATATTTCAGGGCCCCAGCGCAGGCAGGAGGAAGGAAAGGCTTCTGTGCTTCCAGGCATGCGTTATGGGAGAGGCAGCATCTGCGGGAGTTTTCCCCTCCTGGAGTCTGCAGCTTCCTCACAGCACAGTGACACAAACCACAGACCCCATGTCCCCAAACTGTATCTCTGTATGAGGACAGATGTGCTCAGTTGATGCTCCAAAACCCCTTTTCTTCTCTGCCACACAGGAAATTGCTGCCTGGATAAATAACTGGCTACAGGTGACACCTGCAAAGCCATGACAAGCTAATGCCAACCTTACCTTGCCACTATTGCACACACAGAGCTGTGCCAATCCTTCTGACAACACCAAGCTTGACTTCTTCCCAGGAAGAGCTGGCTACCCATGTCCCACAGCCTGTGCTAGGGATGGGGCTTGGCTGAGTATCCCTTTCCAGCACATTTCTACAGCCCATCCAGAGAACATCAGCAACTCACAGTCCTGGGCTCTTAGACTAGAACTGCTTCTTCCTGGGAGTGACTCCACTATTGGGAGACCTTCCAGTATCAACCAGTTCAGCCAGGGACACACAGCTTCCCAAAATGAGACCAGCAGATGTCCCCAGAACTGCCACCTGTGACAACGTTCTGAGTGAAGTTCAGCTCCAGTGAAGCAAGGGCACAGAGTCAGGCACATTACACTATCTGTAGGACAACCTCAGCATTCAGTATAAAGCAGCAATATTTAAATATCACTTTGTTTTCCCAGCTTTCTCTTAGAATTCAGGCATTCTTCATCCTGCTGAGAGTTTTACTAAGGAAGAACTGACAAGTGGTCCAAACCTTTTCTCTCTGTGTCAGGCAGGGTCAAGATCAAGGCACTTTATTCATCCTCCAAGACCAGACAGCCAACAATTCCCACCTAAGACAGCTGTCCTTCACCATTTCTTTCTGACCCTCCTGAGTACCATTCAATTAATGGAGGAAATAGGAAGCATGAATATTAACCTACTGACAGCTATCCCTTCTATTCTGATTCTTTCACCTGCATTCTCCTTCACCCAAGGATTCCAGGGAAAATGCCTCATGAATCTCCACAGCAGCACTCTCCAAAATCCTTCCTTGGAAACCTCTTTCCAACAGCAAGCGCTGCCTCCATGGAGCACAGCTCCCTCTAACAGCAAAGGAGCTGACAGTCAGCTGAAGAGAGCCAGAAAAACTCTCCTGTGAGGTTTTTTTGAGGGGAGAACGAGTACAAGGTCACATTTGAAAAAAAGAACAAGCTGTCCTTTCGCTGAAAGAGCCTCATGTATTTAAAGAGTGAAACCAACACACACCACAGTATTTTAGTCACTTCCTGTCCTGTCTGCTGCCATCCCCTCCCTCAGCTCCATCTCCCAGTCACCAGGAACCTCTTCCTGCTATGCCACAGCTCCTTCCCCCTCAGGAGACCAGAGCACCCCTCTCGCTTTTCGTCTTTCCAGAGCAGCTTGCCCATGTGAAGCCTTCCACAACCCTCTTCTACTCCTTTGACGTGAAGAATGCAGGAAAGTTTCACCTCCATTTCCAGTCCCAAACTCCCCTTGTTGCAGGTTTTAACTTCTCCCTGGCTTCCAGTGTATCCATAGAACAGTGTGACCTACAAGTGCATTTTGTCCTCACTCCACCCCTTTGCAGGTTTACTCTGCTGAATTGCACCCAAATTGATAATAAATCAACCAGCTCAACTCTCCGCAGTTAAGGAATTTAACTTCTCACATATTTTTACAGCACACAACTGTGGCTCTTGCCTAGATAAATCCAGACCTGCAACATTCAAATCTCTTGATGGATGTTCTGATCTCCAGCAAGTACCTGGGGCAAGTCCAGAATTCTGCCTCCGAGACCTTGTGCTGAGAATCCCCAGCAATTTTAGCAGTGGCAAAGTGGGAAGAGCAACTTCCATTTCTCCAGGAAGACACAAGGCAGCCTGACAGGAGGATGGACAAGCAGGGAAGCAGCCAGGCTGTGATCAGACAGACCCAGGGCACAGCAGGTGCCAATGCCAGAAAGGGCTATGTAGGGAAGATCCTCCCTTGCCAGTGTTTCCAGATAGAGTGTGAAGAACCGAGGCACCAAGATTATGATACCCAATCAGCAGCCTGCCAGGTCACTGCTTATCTTAAGCACAGGAGCTTTTCCTTTCTATATCCCTCTCCCCTCCAAGCCTGCACCTCCCACTTCAGCTCCTGGGCTGGGCTCTAAGCTCTGGAGCACAAGCACAGCACAGAGGCAGCAGGTTCCTGCCCTCTGTGCCTCTCCCACCTTCAATCTTGGACTCTTTGTTCCCCCAGGTATGGGAGGCACCACTTAGAATCTAAAGAACAGGCACAATCGCCTCGAGAGACCCAGGACAAGAGGTCTGAGCTTAACTCACGTTTAATGCCCCTCACCACCTCCCATTTCTCTCAAAACCTGGAGAGCAGGATGGGTGTATCCCAGGTGGCACATCCCTGGACAGAGACAGACTCAAAGCACCAGGCTGAGAAGCAAACAGGATCTACACAAAACTGGAGCCCTTCCAGGCTTCTCAGCTCCAGGAGGGATTCCTATCATGAGCAAGGCTGGCAGCACTTCAGAATGACCGGGAAGAACGCTTTGGTTTGCACTTTCGGGTTACAAAATTCAATGTACATGAGGAGTAATTTGGGGAATTGGAGCAAGGCAAGTGTGGAGGCAGCATGGAAGGGCCAAGGAGAGCTCCACAGCTGCTCCCAAACCACACACTGACCAGCCACAGCAGCAAAACCACGAAGCAGAGGAACATGCTAGATCAGATCACAGATGGGCAGCTCTGGCAGCAGTCCCAAAAAGGAAGCATGCTCCTACGAAAGGCTCTGGCTCCTCACTCTAGTCACCTGCAGCCTCTATCACACACAGCCACTGTCCCAATGGGCTTTGATAGCACTGTTAACCTCCAGACTGCCCATTTACACCACCAGCCACGGCATCAGGACAAAACCTGCCTGGATTCCATGCAAGCCTAGAGAAGCTCTTGAAGGACCATCAAACCCTCCACAGCATTTCAAGGCTGAACACTGACCCTCAGTGCTAAAAGCCATCCTTTGACATTCAGCCCTCTCATTTCTGGAGAGGACTGAGAAAATCCCTTGAATTAGATCCCACCCCTTCCCAATCAGAAAAGAGCTAAGGAAAAAAACCCTGTGTGCAGCCCTTTCCCTGTCAGATGTCCCCACTATATGCCCTATGCAGTGAGGTAGATGAGCAGTACCAGCTCAGCTCCTCATTTTGCTTTGTGCAGGAAGGCAACAGAATCTCCCTCAAGTGGAACAAAATAGATCAAACTGCTCCAAAAAAGGCTGGCTTGAAAATTATACACATTTAATCCATATTCCCACCACTGAGCACACACAGACCAGGAGGCAGAGACCCCGGACAAGGGACAGACAGAGCCATATGAACTCAGAGGTGCAGCTGATCAGCAGTAGCAGGTCAGTCCTGAGTGACTTCATTCCTTGCGGGGACCTCTCTGTCTCCAGCACACTGAGAGATCACAGGACAAGCTTGGATTTTTTTATCAGGGAAGTGCTCACTCTCCACACTTCTCAGTGTCCCAACTCAGCTCTGCCAAAACCTGTTGCCAGTTCTGTCCCATCACCCAGAACTGTTGCCAGTTCTGTCCCATCCCTGGACCACAGGAGTACTGGAATAACAAAAATGCAGGAAGCTTTGAGGTTTGCACTGCAATTCCTGCTCAGCTGACACTGTTTTTTAAAGGGAACAGCAGCAGGCTGGCTGCATTGCAGGCTATAGGGCTGAAGATGCTCAGGGAGACAGAAAACAACCCAGGGCCATAGGGAAGAACATGGACAATGTGGGAATCCAGCTACTAGGAAGGATATTTCCTCTGGACTCTGTGCTGTTACACCATCCCTGCACACACTCCCTCCCCCTCTCCTCCATAAGGAGCCCAGCACTCGTCCCTTCCTTACTCCAAATGGGGCAAAGGGGCTCAGTGACACATGGAAATATTTATGCACAGCAAATTAAAGACACTGAGGCAGTTTGACCTTAAAGGAGCATGCACTGCCAGCCCTTTCCTTTCCACTTTCAGCTGCCTCAGCTCTATCTCAAGATTACAGCTCCCAGGAGCCAGGGGTACGTGGAAGAACAAGGAGGACTTTTCTCTAGTGGCATTTTCTCCCAAACTCTGTCAGGACCAGCTAAAACCCAACAGGATTGTGCACTCAGCTCCCAGCCCTGAGGACCAGCATGAACAAAGCTCAGGGAGCCTCCTCCTTGACCTAAAAGGGTGTGTGGGGGCAGCTTCAGTAAAAGTTGTTCGTGTACCAAGCAATGGCTAAAATATGGAAAATTCACTGCCCGGCAACCCTGAGCAGATCTCAGCCCAAAAACTTCTCTGGTTCAAGTTCCTGGAACTTCCAGAGGGATTCAAAATCCCTGGAAAGCCAGCTCATTGCTGTTTACTCCCAGTGCTGTTGCTACAGCAACACAGATGCACAAGCATGGACACAAGAACAGGACAGAACTCCTGTCCAACAGCTCCATCTCCTCTCCCCCCATCATGGATTCCCAGGATACACTTTGTCACCAGGCTCACCTGAACCACCTCAAGTGGCAGAAAGCAACACCCACAACCATCTATAAATGTTCCCCACCTGGTTGCCAAGAACTGGGAAAAGAGGCAAACAGGGAGCATCAGCAGCACAGGGAATGCAGGCCCCTGTGGAAAGGGAAGAACAACACCAAAGTTCCTCACTCCCACCTACAGGCTCAGCCATCATTTCCTCCTCTGGAAACAGCAACACTCTTCCCTCAGCAGCAGCACCAGAGATCTCATCCTGAAGGGAATTGCTTCCTTTATACATTTTCAGAGGACAAGATTACTGCAGCACCTTGTTTCTCCACCTTCTGAGCATAACATCACTTTCCCACATGTACCCTTTTTCCCCCAAACCCAGCCAGTGACCTGTAAATCTGGGTGGCTCCTGACATAACTAAAAAGGCACTGGGGACACAGGGACTGCTCTCCTGACTTGTCAGTGTCACCTCCAGCTGGGATAACCCTGGGAAAACTTATTCCTGGTTATTACAGGAACATAAATGAAGCCTGCAGAGATTGTTTGGTAACTCACAGGTAACTTGAAGTGCTTCTGTGGTGTTTGGCTCCTTGCTTAGTCAGCAGTGCAGCTTCCAGGACACACTCAGGGCACAGCCAGGCTTGGGACAGCAAGAATCCAGCAGATATTTACCTCCTGTATCCCTCTCTGCTGAGAGGGAACAGCATCCACTTGGTTTCAGGGACGTATTCTCCCAGGGACCAGCACAGTCATGCATCTGGCAGGATCTAAATGCTCACAGGGATTTCTAAAGCTTTCCAAGAATAGCCTTCAGTTGCTGCTAGCTTCCACCAAAGCCCTGCCCAGACCAAATCTGAACAGACCCTGAATTATTTAAAGCTCATTTATTACACCTGGGTCACTTGGAATGACTCATTTGTAGTGCCTCCAGTTTGAGGCATGTGGGAGAGATTAATTACCCCCCCTGCCCAGGTCCTGTCTAGACTGGGCAGTTGAGGTGTGTCCAGCAGATCAGGGACATTTGGCCAGGCTGGATTTCACACAGGGCACAGAGGAACTCCAGGAAGGAGCTTGGCTTGACAGGAATTGCCAGTGTCACATTTCAAACGTGGGGAAGAGGGAGCAGGTGATGTAAAAACACTCGAATTCTCACCCAGTGCCTGGGGCTCATCCCATGCTCAGTGTCTGCAGGGAGCAACACAGACAGGGTCACCCCAGCACACTCATGAGACCCAAATCAGTGGGAGCAGCCCTGGGAAAGTCAGCATGCAGCAGGACTGGCCTCTGTCACCCCCCAATACCTGGGGGTGACAAACACCAGCAATCTCCAAGGATCATTACCTGGCAGTGAGCAGCTTTACAGGACAAACCAGAACTTGGGCTGAACCTGATGAGATTGCTCCTTGCATCCCACTGTTGGGATACTGTGAAACACTAAAGATGGAGCAACACAGGGAGGAAGGTAGAAAGCTGCATCCTCCTCTTTCCTATCTTACCTGACACAGGCAGCCCACAGCCTGCTCCCCCGACCTCCTTCTCTCAGCTTTGAGGCCATTTATCTCTCAATTTATTCCTGTCCTGTGAGAAAAACTGTCACAAGTGTCCTGTCAACATGTGTGGGCCTTCCTGGTCCATGACTTGTGTCCTGAACTATCACCCCATCCATCCTGCAGAAAGGATACAAACAAGTTGGAAACCATAAGATTCCAGCTGCTGGGACACTGGGCACTGGTCAGAGCCAGCAGTGCCATCCCTCAGGCATGGGCTGAGCTGGGATCACTCCACAGCACGCAGGGCTATAAGAAAAATCTTGTCTGCACACTCCCCAGGCTTCATCCCCCAGCTGATGGCTCCACATGCTGCAAAGCCCATCTGAACTCTCTCAGGGGATAGCGTGGACACCGACATGTAAGGGCAGGTTTGGTAACTGCTGTTTACAGGAGAGGCCTCGGCTTCTGGCTGGTAGGGACAGGCAGAGCCTCCTCTCAAATTTCACACAAGGATCTGACCAGAGGGCAGGGCAGTGCTAAGGCAGGACACAGACTGCCTCAGACCATGGGATAGAGCACTTCACTCCCCAGCTCCCCTCTCACCTCCCTAATTCTCCAGCACCCACAGCACTTAGGTCCTCTGCTCCACGAGCCCATTTCCCTTCATGGGTGTCACAACTCTTCCCACAGTCAAAATAAGGGTGACACTGCACCCAGCCAGGGATGGTCACTCGGGCCCAACATCCCAGCACCCTCAGCAGGAGCTGTGGCTCAGCCCACAGAGCCCCCAGGGAGGGCGAGGCTCCTCCTCGGGCTCTCTCCAGCAGCAGAGCCAGTTTAAGAGGTTCCAACCCCACCCTGTCTCCCCATCTCAGACTTCCAGCCCTGTCAGGTTTGCTCACTACCCCAGACAACAGCTGGGACTAGATGCCTCCCCCCTGCCAACTTCCATCCAGGGGATGATCCACAATTGCCTGAGGCAGCGTTCACCTCAGGGCCATCAGCTCCTGGAGCACTCACTGAGGGAGGGAGAAAACCTCTTCAACCAGCTCTGCCACCAGGGCAATCCTAACTGGGAACCACACCCTGAGATACAGACTGCTGGGAAGGCTGCGATGAGTGAGATTTGTCCTTTGGATAATGGCACTCCCCTGCTGTGCTCCCAAGTGATCCAGTGTTGCTGCCCTTCATTTCTCACCCTGAACATTGTCACTGCAAGCACATGGCAGCACTGTGGTAATGTGCTAATCCCAGCTTGCAATTCACAGGGCCTTGCTAGTCTCAGTTCACAGCACAGGCCTGCCAAAATGAGCCCTGGAGCAGGCAGAAGGTGAGATTTCCTCACACTTCCAGCACCCAGGAATATGGCAGGACTGCTCTGCAGGACAGGCAGCCTCTCTGTGAGCAGCAGGACAACAGATCTTTTTCTCCAGAGCCTTTAGGGAGTCCAGGCTCCTCGTGGGGAGCCCAACAGCCTGGTGTGACATGGGCTGGGTGCAACCACCCAGTGACAGCCAGCAAAGACTTCCAAGTCTCAGAGAGGGACTGTGGCATTGTTAGTGCCAGGGCTGGACTGTCACTCAGGCTCAGGACACAATAGAACATTTCAGCTCCTCAGTTAAGGGCCTGCAAAACACACAACTCCAGCTTGAAATGCTGGCACCTCGGCCCAAGCCCCAAGAACTGCCTCGTTACGGAGCTGGGCAGAACACTCACACAGAATTAGCAGGAAACTACACAGTGCCTGCAAGTCCCATCTCCACTGCTCCCAGCCTCTGGGTGAGGAGCATGGATATCCCACAACTTGCTCCTCTGTGTCCTCTCCACACTCAGCATCACCCACTGCCTGTGTGAGCCTCCCAGAGCTCAGCAGGACACAGCTTCTCCCAAGAGATGGCCTTGGACGGGTGCAAGACATCCTCCCAGTGATATCCCTGAGTCCAGAGCAACTCACCCAGGCCAGTGTTATCCTGGGAGTCATGGATGCAGAGCCTGAACTAGGAAGAAAGTACAGTTAGGGCACTGCAACCCACCTAATCAAAGTGTCATTGTGCCACACAGGCATGTGTGACCTGGCAGAAAATTCCTGCAGGAACGTGACCATACCTGAAGCAGAGGTGAAATTCTCCTCCAAACCCAGATCTTTCACCAACACTGATAAATTCATTCACAAAACCGACACACATCAGATTTTCGTTGAAGCAGGGGAAATCGACATTAGTGCAAACTAAATAAAATAACACAGAACACTCAAGATTTCCTCTATGTCCTCATAGAAACTAATCAGGAAAAAGATGCTGTCAGTGTGATTACCGGATACACCAGAGAACAAACTGCCTCTGCCATCTCAGCTGGTACCATCAAACCACACAATTAATTCAGCTCCTTCACCACCATAAACTATTCTGGTCCAGGTTGTTTGGCCAGTAGAACTACTATCACACCTGGGTTGGTTTTTTTAAAATACATTTATTTTTTGCTAATTGAACCCCAGTCACACACCAGAAACACAGCTGACAGCAGCAGAAACACTCTGTATCACCAGCTCACTGCTTCCCTACTTGGAATTTCTCATTTAGACCTACTAACCTAGCTCCCAAGTCCAAGGCATATGTGAGATATTTGAGTAAGTCAAATCATGCTCTACAGAAGAAAAATAAACATCTTTTAAGGGTCCTTCAGCAAGAGAGCGTCACTGACACAGCAGGAGCACATAATGAGCTGGAAGTTTCCAGGAAAAGCATGGCAGGAGGTAGGAGTTAAGCCTCACCCACCACACAGGGGTCATGCCTCCTCCCTGGGCCTCAGGCCAGCACAGACAACACACACACACAAGAGGCCACACAAGTCCAGGCGAGCCTCACCCTGCTGCCCATGTGCCTTCCCAAACCCCTTAAGCACGGAGCTCATCAGCCTGCAGGCATTTATCCAGCTTAGCACATTCTGCTGGAGCCCAGCCCACCTGCACCAGGACACCAACTCCTCCTGATTTTTATTTGAGAGATGATAAGCATTTTTAAACAGTTAAGTTCCTGGCTGATAGCCCCCTTCACCTGCCATATCTTTATCCAGATGTTTTGGGTTAGTCCTGGATCACTCCCCAGTCAAACCAGCACCTTGAGCTGCATCCTGCACAGCTGTGGGAATAAATGTGTCAGGATGAGGGAGGAGGTGGGACTGCCTCTGATGCCAAATTAAAACATCCACCGAAGCACTTGGGAACTCCCCAGCACCCAGAACTGCTCATCTTGAGGACAAAGCTCAATGCCAAGAACCACACAGCCTCACACTAAATGATTCCAGAGAATTAAAGGATAAAGATTCACCTTTATGGGCAGCACCTTGAAGGTGAGGATACAGGTACTGCTGTGACTCAGAGAGGGACTCCACCACAGATCTGCCACTTGCCCTCCCCGGGGGCTTGCAACCACCTCAAAACAGCGTGGGAAACACAGCAGCTTCCCTCCCTCCCTCCCTGACATCTCTGGGAATATCACCTCAGACTCTAAGAGCAGTTGCTCCCAAGCTGTTCCCAATTACAGCTCAATTTCCAGACCATTGGATTCATGCAGTCCCAGCACAAACACCAGAGCTCCTGACAGGGCCTGACTGGGACCTGAATGCTGGAACAGCTCCCTTCAGAAGAAAAGACTGGGAAGAGGCACAGGAAAACTGGAGCTTGAAGCTGGAGCTGGTTCCCTCAGCTTTCACAGCCACTCAAATCAAGATTGGTAACACACAGTGTTTCAGGTCCTCTGCCTGTCACAGACACACAGAACAAAACCTGTTGCGACAGAAACTACACTGACACCAGTTTCTGGTTCCTATCCCAAAGCTCCTTCCCTAGCTTCAGCCTCCAACGCCCCTTTCCAGAGCTCAGGACCCAGATTCCCTTCATTAGGACAAACTCAGTGACACAAAAGGACCCACAAAGCCACCTAAGCCAAGCCCACACCTCTGTGCAGGCTGCATCCATCCACCACCAGCCTGTTGGGGTTGTTCAACCCAGCTGCCAGGAAAAGCCTTTCCCTTCTCCAGCTGCAACAGAACCAAGACTGGAACAGGATTGTTCCAAGGCCACTACTGACCAGTCTTTGGCTGTAACGGATCCGCTCTTCCTCGGGCTCCATCTCCGACTCCTCCGAAGAGAGCGAGAAGGACACGCCAGGACTGCTGTCGTCGTCCTCTTCCTCCTTGAAGCCAGAGGCAAACAGTGAAAAAGCGCACAGGGACACCCACACCCCTCACTTCCCTTCTCCTTTTGGGGCCAACCCCACCCCGCTCTGGGGGCTGAGAGAACCCAGTGGATGAGCCAAGCCCAACTTTTAAGGCTCCTATTCTATCTTAGAATAAATGTCAGGGTAAACGACTTCACCAGCTTTTCTGTAAGACAAGAGGAGCTGCAGGTCCCCCACCTTGGCTCCACACAACCACCAGTAGCTCCACTGGCACACAGTGGGATAAAAACCAGGGAAGGTGCTGTCAAACTCTGGCTTCTCCAAAATTAAACACTGGAGAGCCAACTTCTCCAAACAACACAAGCACTGTCCTCAGGATATCCTGTACCGTGGCACCTGGGAGAAACTACAGTGGCACAGGACATCTCCCACGAGCAGGGAAGGCATATGGGATCTCTCCTAATAGAGCACCCAAACAGGGAAGCAGTTAGGGATCTAACTCCTGGCTGCTGGAGACCTAAATGCTGATCTCTCCAAATGTGCCACCTTGTGACACCACACACCAACCTGGGAAAACCTCCCAGGGCGTCAGATGGCACCTGCACTTTTTTTTTTTAAAGGGACAGAAACCAACCAAACCCTGGGTATGGCATGGCTCTTAATCCCCAAGACTATGCCTAAGTCAGACCTTCGGCGAGGAGCATTGGGGAATGGGATCGAGGAAGGGGATCCGCCACTTCCCTCGTAGTGTTAGAGAACCGCTACGACCACGTAGGGAGAACTCGCTCCATCCTGCTCCTCCGCGACCCCCGGCATCGACAGCACAGCATTCCCAGTCCCGCCAGCACCTTCCCCACCCCCGCCTCCCTTGGAACCACGGCACGAGGACTCCCGGCTCGGCCGAGGGAGGCAGTTTCCCCACACTTGCTGAACTCTGTTTATAAACAACCGGACAACCGGAGCTCAGCGCGCCGCCCCGCCGCGGGGGAGGGGGCCACCCCCGGCCCACCGGGCCACCCCAGCCCGGCCCCGCCGGGGCAGGATGGGAGGCGGGAGGGAGGGAGGGTCCCCGGGGAGCTGTCAGCCGGCACCCGCCACCCCCTCCCCAACTTCCCGACGCGGCCTCCCGGGGCCCGGCAAGGGGAGATCCGCCCGCGCCCGCTCCCGCCCGGCCGCGCTCCGGGACCCCGCAAAAACTCGGGGGTCGCCGGTGACCCCCGCGGTGCTCACCAGGTCTCTCCTGCGCCTTTGTCCTCTTCTACCGCCGGCACGGGGGGGGGAACAGAACAGACGGAGGAGGAGGAACCCCCCGGTCAGCAGCGATCGCGCCCCGGCCCCGCCGCGACCCCGGCCCCGCCGCTCTCGGCGCGGGCAGCAGGCGCTGACAGCCCCGCCGGCCGCCCCCCGCCGCCGCGGCCCGCGTCCCCCCGCCACCACCGCCACTGCCACCGCCGCCGCCGCCTCCACCACCACCTCACCCCTCCCGCCGCCGAGTGCTGGGGCTCCGCCGGCGCCGCCCGCCCCGTCCCGCCCGCGCGGTGCCCCCCCGGCGCCGCCGCCCCCCGGCCGGGACGCGGTTCCCCCTCCTCACACAGGAGCCGCCGCCGCCATTTTGAACCCGTCAGAGCCTCACATACACACCGACGCGGCGCGCACGCGCCGCACGCACGGGCGCACCCCCCCCTCCCGCAACCCGCGCGCCGCGCGTGCGCCTTGCGCTCCCCAGCCCGGCCCCGCCCCGCTCCGCCCTGCGCGCGCGCGGCTCGGGCCTGGTCACGCCCACTCCCACGCAGGCCACGCCCATCGCATGGACACGCCCCTCCCCCGTGGCCACGCCCCTGTCGGGGGGGGCTGCAGAGGGGGAGCCCCGGTGGGATTTTGGGGGGTTCGTGGCCCAACGCGCCCCGCCGCGAGGTCCTTCGGTGTCCCCGCGGGCTTCGGGACTGCCTGCGCGGCTGTGCACGCCTGCGTGGGGGTCTGAATGCAGAGACACCGGCACGCACCTACATCCACCTGGGTAACTACGTACAGCTCCTTAGTTATACACTACAGATATTAACAATGTTTTTATAAACTATACATAGTTATATAGATAGTTATAACCTAACTGTATGCAGTGATAGATAAAAAAATATAGCGATATGGATGGTTATAAATTAGCTATATTGTTAGATATACATTATATGGTAATATGTATGTGAAAACATATATAGATTTATAACTATACATATGGTTATAGACCTGTATGTGCAGCACACACCTGGACACATGCTCACATACACCTCAACCCAAAATCAGCCGGTGACCCTATCCCGGTGGTCTCTCATCCACCCCGGGCCCATGGCGGGATCCCAACACTCACACCATGTCCCTGACGCCCACCCGGAGTCCTCGATGTGCCCAGGCCGTGCAGGGGCTGCTCCTGCCCCAGGGACCGTTCACGCCGATGAGTTTTGTGTCACTTTAATGGCAGAAGATCGCCCTGCGGTCACCCCGTGTCACCCTCCGGCGCTGGCCTGCCAGCGGGGAGCCCCCAAATCAGTTCTCTGCCCCCAGAGCCCGGCTGGCAGGGGATGCTGGCAGCCATGGTGGCACAGGAAGCTGGGATTCCTGGCGGGACAGTTCGTGCCAGGAATGCTTTCCTGCTGTCACCCCATGGTGACCAGCGGTGCCAGCCCCGGGTCGGGAGGGTGGCAGCGGCATTCGGGTGGTGGCAGAGGCAGAGGTGTGGCAGCAGCCGTGGTGCGGTCGGAGCTCGGGGACAGCAGGAGATCCCGGGGAGGCTGTGCCGAGCCGGGGGGCTCAGAGGATCACGCAGACCCTCCTGGGTCCCGCCTTGCGCTGCCTCCGGCGGGCGGCATTGATGGCGGCACTGCAGGCTGTCACAAAGATGTTCCCGACGTTATCCTGGTACCTGGCCGAGCATTCCATGTAGGACACGGCGCGGACCTGCCGGGCCATGGCCTCTCCCTGCGGGGACACACAGAGTAAGACCCCTCCAGGACCCTGCTGTCGCACTATCCCGTGTTGGGGACCACCCCTGTCCTGTCCCGTGCCGTGTCACTGGGAGGTGACACCCACCTGCTGGCGGGACACGGGCTCTATCCGTCCGTCCTTCAGCTTCTGCAGCACCTCCTGGTCCTGCCGCAGGTCCGTCTTGCAGCCCACCAGCAGCACCGGGACCCCCTTGCAGAAGTGGTTCACCTCCGGGTACCACTGGGGGGGGGGGACATGTCACCCCGGGATGGGCACGTGCCACCCAGGAATGGGGACAGGGGACAGGCAGCACCCCCGGGGTTGCGTTACCTTTGTTAGGATGTTGTCAAAGCTGTTTGAGTCGGTGACATCAAAGCACATGAGGACAACGTTGGCATCTGAGTAGGACAGAGGGCGAAGCCTGTCATAGTCTTCCTGTCCTGCCGGGTGGAGAAGGAAGCCATTACACACCAGCCTGGGACGGTGAAAGTGACATCTGTGGGGATAGCTGTGGGTTAACCCCCCCTCTCCCACGGTCATGGGACCCCTTGGACAGGACACCCCTCCAAGGCACGACCACGAGTGTGAGACACCCCGAAACGCCCGGGTGGGAGAGCGGGGGGCACAACTGCCCGCCCTGTCCCCTCCTGTCCCACCTGCTGTGTCCCACAGGTGGATCTTCACGGGCTTGCCGGCAACCTGGAGGGACGCTGTGTACTTCTCGAACACGGTGGGGACATAGACCTGGCAGGGGACAGGGATACAGGTCACACAGGCAGCTGTGGGGGGCACCGACAGAGGGGACCCCAGTGGGGACAGAGCAGAGCACAGGGAGGGAAGCAGGGAGTGGGGAATGGTGCTTCCTCCCTGGGGCAGTGGGATGGGAACCACCCTCATCCCCCATCCCAGGGCACATGGATGCCCCAGGGGGACCTGGGGATTCAGGACGGGGTTCTGGGGTCTCTGTGGCTGCCCTCCTCCCTGCACTCCCTGAGTCCCTTATGTGCCCTCACTGAGGGACAAACGCTGCTCCCCCCTCGTGATCCCCCAAGAGAGGCAGAGGTGTCACAGACCCCCTTCAGCCCCAGGCTGGGCCACCCCCCTGTCCCCATGTCCCACTTCAAACGGCCCTGCTGCTGCCACCGTGTCCGTCCCACCGCCCTTTGCCCGTCACCACTCCCGCACAGGGACAGTGTCACCCACCCACCGGGGGACAGGCATCCCGGTACCTTGGGGAAGTCCCCTTTGGCGAAGGCCACCAGCAGTGACGTCTTCCCGCAGCCGCCATCCCCCACGATGACAGCCTTGATCTCGGTTTCGGGGGCTCCTGGGCTCTGCTCCCCGCGCTCCCGCTGCATGGGGGTGTCCGGTGAGGCCACGGAGCCCGAGTGGCCTCGGCGGGGACAGGGATGGGGACAGGGAGGCGGGAAGCACCCGCCCGGTCCAGGGTGCGGCTGTCACCCGCCCGCCGGGCCCGCCCGCAACGGGGCTGGGGCCGCGGTGGTGACAGTGGCCGGGACACACGTACAGGTGTCCTGGCACACAGGTGACCTTCTCCCGGCAGGTCCTCGCGGTGCGGAAGCGTCACACTGCCACCTGCATGTCCTGCCTGCCTGTGTGACGCTCCCTCGCACTCCTGCCCGCTGCCTCTGGCACGGTCTCATCGCCATCCCACTCCTGATGCCCCTCCCCATCCCAATCCCACTCGTGCAGATCCCCCTGCACAGCGCAGCCCCCAGGGATGGGACCCCTGTGCCCTCCCCGATGCCCCATTCCTGCCTCCGAGCCTGGGATTTATTGTCCTGAGCATCCGCAGGAGGCAAAGTCCAGGGGTGGAGTGAGGCACGGGGGGGTGACTCACTGCCCTGGCCCCGCTGTCACTGCCACCCCTGCTGTCACGCCCGTGCTGTGCCACGCTGAGCCCGGTCCTGCCAGAGTCTCTATCCCTGGCACCCAGCTCAGCAGCACCTGCCTGAGGGGGCAGCTCCTGTCTTTTCCTAGTGATTCCAACACGGGTGGGACAGGCTGTGACACCCTGCTTTGCTCAGGGACATGCCATCCCAGCAGTGATGTCCCCCATGCCTTGTTTGGATATCCCCAAGACCCTCTCCCCTCCCCTCTTCTGCCACCCCAGAACTTTGTTGGGGGTGGATGGGTGCTTCTGGCACAGGGTTGCAGGGAGGGATGTGGGGTCGTGTGTGCTGTCCCCTGCCATCCCCCATCTGTCACCAGCCTCTCCAGGCTCTCTCAGTGGGTACCAGCCAGTCCAGGAGGGCTCTGGAGCCCCCAGACCAATTGGAGTGAATCCAAAGTGATGGCTCAGGCAACAAATTCCAAATTCTCACCCAGGCCTGGTGCAGGATGAAGTCGGAGGAGAGGGATTCTCATGCTGGGAGGCTGGGAGGCAAATGCACACGGTAATGAACAATCTCAGAAGGATGCCAGCATCGGGGCAGGATGGGGAGAGGAGGCTGGAGCAACATCAAACAATTAGGAAGGTGGCAATTACCAGTCTAATGAGATATCAGGTTGAATCCTAAAAGCATCAAGATTCTTTCACAGCGAGATGTAACTGCTGCAGTGTTTGTCCTCTGGGTATTTTCTCGGACAAAACATTTCCTTTCCCGTAAGACCAACAGAATTTTGATGGGAGAAGAAGCAGCCTGTGTGCAGTTGCCCAGTCCTCTCAGTGCCTGACCTGTGGTTGTGCAGAAACGCCCCAAAAAGCAGCTTTATTTGGGGACAAATAGGCTGCTTGGAGCTTCTGAGGACGCGGAGACCCCAGTTTTCCTCACTGGAGAAGACCGTGGCGAGGAGCACCGGAGGGAGGGAGCGTGCCCTGCTCGGACACACCAACAGGTTGGCCCCAAGGAAAGGTAGGGGGTTGGGACCAGAGTCCAGCCCTGGGCACTGCTTGTTTCTCCCTGGATGTCCCCAAAGCCCCTCTCACTACTCCCATGGTTGTCCTTAATCGGGATGACTGGATTGATCCAACCCTCCCTCTGCCCTCACCTCACCCCCAGCCATCCCATGGCCCCCCTGTCCCCAGCCCTGTTGTGCCACCTCACCAGGACCCCTGCTCCCTGTCACATCCCCTGGGGTCCCACTAACCCCCCTCTGCTCTGACCACAGCTGGGGACCACATCCCACCTTCCACCATGGAGCTGAACCAGACCTCCCCACCTCCCTCATCTCCCGTGATGGACACAGAAGGAGATGATTCCTGTGGGATCAATGTCACCGATGTGGCCATAGATGGTGTCACCCTGCTAATCTGCCTCTGTGGGCTGGCTGGGAACGGGGCTGTCCTCTGGCTCCTCGGATTCCACATCCGCAGGAACCCCATCACCGTCTACATCCTCAACCTGGCTGTCGCCGACTTCACCTTCCTCCTCTTCATGGTCCCCTCCTCCCTGCTCTACCTGCTGGAGGATGTGTCCTGCTCCACTGTCGTGTCCCTGAAGTACCTGAGGTCCCTTCTCCTGCTGTCGCTGTTCTCCTACAACATGGGGCTGTACCTGCTGACAGCCATCAGCATCGAGAGGTGTGGCTCAATTCTCTTCCCCCTCTGGTACCGCTGCCGCCGTCCCCAGCGCCTGTCATGGGTGATGTGTGCCCTGCTCTGGGCCCTCTCCATCGCTGTCATGGTCGTGGTGACCTCCCTGTGCCTGTCACAGGAGCACGAGCACTGCCGGGTGGCTCTCATCTCCATGTACGCCCTCAGCTTCCTCATCTTTGCTCCACCCATGGTCATCTCCAATGTGATCCTCTTCATCAAGGTCCAGTGTGGCTCCAAGAGACGTCAGCCTAAGAGACTCTACATTGTTATCTTCCTCACAGTGCTCTTCTTCCTCATCTTTGGAGTGCCCCTCAGCCTCTGGAATTTCCTCCAGCAGCTCAGCCACACCGTTGTGTCCTCCCAGGTGGTTTTCCTGCTCGCCTGCATCAACAGCAGCATCAACCCCTTCATCTACTTCTTGGTGGGGAGCTGCTGGAGGCACTGCTCCATCGTGTCCCTCCAGGTCGCCTTCCAGAGGGTCTTTGAGGAGACAGGGATCACCACAATGTCCAGCTGAGAGGCCACTGTGGTCCCACCGCTGTGCTGTCCATGCTGGCTTCATGCTCAGCTGCCCATCCTTGCTCCCAGCCAGGCCTGCAGGTCATCTTCCTTCAGCTGTTAGTCAGGATGCAGCCCAAAGCTTTTCCATCCCTTTTCCTATCCCACTGACCCATGTTGTTGTGTCTATCCCTATCCCTACCTCTGTCCCTGTCCCTACCATTGCATCCCTATCCCATCCCCATTCCCACCCCAGTCCTATCCCCAAACCATCCTCATCTCGGCTCCCCTTCCCTGTTCACTGTACCCATCCCATCCCATCCCATCCCATCCCATCCCATCCCATCCCATCCCATCCCATCCCATCCCATCCCATCCCATCCCATCCCATCCCATCCCATCCCATCCCATCCCGTCCCATCCCGTCCCATCCCGTCCCGTCCCGTCCCGTCCCGTCCCATCCCGCAGGTTTCCCAGCTGCCGGCCGCTCCGAGCGCGGTCCGTCGGGCTCTGCTGCCCTCCTGTGGGAATCTTTGGGATTGCCGGCATCCGGACTCTTCCCGATCCCCTCTGACATCCCACATTCCGCCCCAGGGCCGCCTTCCTCCCTGACAGCCCCGCTCCTGCCCCGCTCCGCCCGGGATCCCCGGCAGTGTGTCCACTCCTGGCTATTCCACGCTCTTTCACCCCAATAAACGCTGATGAATCCATCCCGCTGTCGCCTCTTGTCCCTCCAAGGGAGGCTGAGGGGCGGGACACCGCGGGTGAAGCTCTGGAGGGGAATGTCCCAGGGAAAGAGTCCCCGAAAACCGTGTGAGGCAGCCTGGGGTGAGCAGCCCGTGGGGAGGGACTGGAGCCGCAGACATGGGGCTAGGAGGAATGGGAAGGATGGGAGGTGGGTGGGCTGCATGGGGAGTGGGATGGGATCTTGGTGTGGGAGGTGTGGGACATGATGGTGCTGGTGGGAGGATGTGGTGGGAAGGTGTGGGATGTGGTGGGACTGGAGAAAAGGTGTGGATGTGGTGGGGCTGGAGAAAAGGTGTGGATGTGGTGGGGCTGGTGATCTCAGTGAAGCCACAGGGAGCAGGGTGATGCCCTGTGGAGCCCATGGTGACAATCACAGGTGTCACCCTGCCCCTGGAAGGGGGTGGCCGTGCTGAGGACCACGGCCTCCTCCTCTCCTTGCTGCTGCACCATCTGAGCCTGCTGAGGGAGCAGCTGAAGGCAGTGGAGAAGAAGAATTTCTGAAGGCAGAGAGACCTTTGCACCTGGCTCACACAATTAAAAATTCAAGATCTCTGGGGAGATCTTTGCTGTGACACTCACAGAGCACTCACAGGGAATGCTGAGCCCCATGGCCATGGTGTTCTGGTGAACTGTGCCGGTGCCAGCCCAGCTCTGGGCACTGCCGATCGTGGTTGCTCCAGGGAGCACAAGCCATGGGTGTGTCCCCTCTGAAACCAAGAAGTTTAAGTCTTAACAGCAAAAGCATTTTAGACTAATGACAATTCTGAGTCAAATTTGTGAACATATGGGGAATTTATTTGCCATAGATATGTTCAAAGAAACAACACATTTCAGGAATTTTTATGCACCATAATATGCACTGCCGATCGTGGTTGCTCCAGGGAGCACAAGCCATGGGTGTGTCCTTTCCTTGCGGCCACATTCCCGGTTGGCAGCAGGAGCCAGAGGAAGCCGGGAAGCCCTGGCAGAGAGGGCGAAGCAGCTCAGGGTTCAAAGTGCTGTTTATTGATATCAGACCTCAGTGGGATGCAGGAACCAGGTGCCAGGGGGAGTTTCCAGGTCACAGCTGTGTTGGGAAGGATCCGTTCGGGGAACAGTGCTCTAGGACCCGTGAGGGAGGAGGAATGTGCTCCCTGCAGAGCATCCCTCACACATGGCCCTTGGCACTGCCTCTGCTCCCTTCTCCTGCAGGAATACAGCGCCACAGGGAAGGTGATACTGTGAGTATTTATTAATCAGGTGACTCAAGGAAACCATCAGCCTCTGCACTGAGGTCCTTCAGCAGAGCAGTGGAAGGGATCAACAGGCTGGGAAGGCTGTATCCATGGCAGGATCATTGCTGTGGGCAGTGTTTTCTTCTGGATCCTCAAACACCCTCTGGAGGGAGAGCCGAAGGGACCCCATAGAGCAGGGCCTCCAGCACCTCCCTGCCAAGAAGTAGATGAAAGGGTTGATGGTGCTGTGGATGCAGGCAAGCAGGAAAACCACCTGGGAGGACACAGTGATGTAACCGAGCTGCTGCAGGAAATTGCAGAGGCTGAGGGGGAGAGCAAAGAGGAGGAAGAAGAGCACAACAAGGAAAATAACAATGTTGAGTCTCTTGGGTTGCTGCTGCTGGGAGCCACACTTGACCTTAATGAGGATGACTGTGCTGGAAACGACCATGGCTGGGGCAAAGAGGAATAGGTTGAGGGCATACATGGTGATGAGAGACACCTGGCAGTGCTCATGCTCCTGTGACTGGCACAGGGAAGTCACTGTGACAATGACAGCAATGGAGAGGGCCCAGAGCAGGGCACACATCACCCATGGCAGGCGCTGGGGACAGCGGCAGCGGTACCAGAGTGGGCAGAGGATGGATGTGCACTGGTCGATGCTGATGAACGTCAGCAGGTACAGCCCCAGGTTGTAGGAGAACAGCAGGAGTGGGAAAAGTGCCTTCAGGAACACCAGGGGAACGACTGTGGAGCAGGACAATTCCTCCAGCAGGTAGAGCAGGGTGGAGGGGACCGTGAAGTGGAGGAAGGAGAAGTTGGCGAAAGCCAGGTTGGTGATGTAAAAGGTGGCGGGGTTCCTTTGAAGAAGGCAGAGGACAGCCCCATTCCCGGCCAGCCCACAGAGGCAGATGAGCAGTGTCACACTGTCTATGGCCACGCTGGTGACATCTGTCTCACAGAGATCGTCTCCTTCTGTGGGTGAGATGGCAGGTGGGGACACGGTGCTCACCTCCATGGATGGACGCTGGGCAGGCGGTGGGATGTGGCCCCTGGCTGTGGTCAGAGTGGATGGGGAGTCAGTGCTTGGAGAATCCAGGGATGGACCACGTGGCTCCTCAGCAGCTCCCTGAAGAGGGAAGGATTCAGTGGAGAGAAGTGAGAAGTGCAGGGGATGACGGTGGTGGGAATAGTGGGGTGGGAGAGGGAGGCAGGAGGGTTGGGATGTTCACCAGGAGACACAGAAGGAAAGCTCAGGGCAGAGGAGGGGGGACCTGGGGAGGGCACTGCGGTCACCGGGAGAGGGTGGCAGGAACAGAGCAGCTGCTGGAGGAAAGGAAGGTGGGGTAGGGAGGAAGGAAAACATTCCACTGACCTGTTCCCTGTGGGGCAGCAGCAGGCAAAGGGGTCTGTGCAGATCAGCGGTGCTTCCTGGTACCTCTTGCTCCTTTGGGATCCATTTCCTAACGCAGATCCTGCCAGGTCAGTGACACGAAGGAGAAAGTGCCCAGATCACCAGGAGCTCCCCATTCCCGTCCTGCTGGCTCCTCTCTTTGCCCTGTCCTGGTGTTGCTTCCCAAGGCTCGGTGGAATCACAGGGGAGTTGGAAATTGCACCTTTGGCTACGTCAGAGCTCCACTCCTACAGAGTCATTTATCATGATTTTTTTGGGTTTTTGTCCAATAAGGAAGTGGCTTTTGCCAGACACTCCACAGAGTTTTGCAATTGGCTCATCATTTCCTCCTGATGAGAAACACTCCTTCCCTGCAGAATGTCCCATTCTCCAGCCGCCTCCCCTCTCCCGAAGGGCTTCTACCATTCGTCATTTCCCTTCCCTGTGGGGTCATCGTCCCTCCAGCAGCAGAGGGACGCTGGTGGTACTGGAATGCCGGCAGTGCTGGCAGTGCAGATGAAGCCGCTGGGTGCTTGTCGGAAGCATTTCGCATTCTGGGAAGAGCTCTGGGATCATTGCCAAAGCTTGCCCTGGGACAAAGGACGCTCAGCTGAGCTTCCACGCCCTCTCCCAATCCTATCCTCATCCCGGCTCCCCATCCCGCTCTCCATCCTCTCCCATCCCGCAGCTTTCCCGGCCGGCGGCGGCTCCGTGCTCCGAGCGCGGCCCGTCGGGCTCTGCTGCCTCCAGTGGTGAGAGCTGGGATCGGCAGCATCCAGACCCCTCCGACCCCTCCCATCCTCTCCTGACCCTTCCTGACCCTTCCTCACCTCCTCGGAAGTCCCAGACCACACTCCCCGCAACTTCCCCCCGGGCCACCTTCCACCCCGACAGCCCCGCTCCTTTCCTGCTCCATCCGAGACTCCCGGCAGTGTCTCTGCCCCTCCAGGCCATGGTGTTCTAGGACCCGGGAGGGAGGAGGAAAGCCCTGCTCCCATGTGCTCCATCAGAGCATCCCTCCCACATGCCGCTGCTCCCTTCTCCTGCAGGATTACACCGCGGGAGTGTTCCAAACGAGTGTTTGAGATGGCTGAAAAAATCACCGCCAAGGGGATCAGTAAAAACCACATTTAATATTAAGCGGCAGCACAATGGAATTCATTGGCCAGGAGCATTTCTCAGATCTCAGTTTGGACTGGAAAGAGGGCGAGGATGCACCAGCACAGGGAGGGTGATACTGTGGGTATTTATTGATCAGGTGGATCAAGGAATCCCTCAGCTGCCATCCTGGGGTTATTCAGCAGTGGAGTGGCAGGAATCAACAGGCTCAGAGCACTGTGTCCATGATGGGATCATTGCTGCAGGCATTGTTTTCTTCTGTGTCCCCAAAGACTCTCAGGAGGGCCTTTCTTAGGGACCCCATGGAGCAGGGCCTCCTGCAACACTCCACAGAGCAGGGCCTCCTGCTCCCCACCAAGAAGCAGATGAAGGGATTGACAGTGCTGAGGACGCAGGTGAGCAAGAAAACCACTTGGGATGACACAATGGCGTAGCCGAACTGCAGCAGTAAAGTCCAGAGGCTGAGTGGGAGAGTGAAGGGGAGGATGAAGAACACAGTGAGGAGGATAATGATGTCGAGTCTCTTGGGTTGCTGCTGCTGGGAGGCAGGCTTGACTTCACTGAAGAGAACTGTGCTGGAAATGACCATAGCTGGAGCAAAGAGCAGGAGGTTGAGGGCATACATGGAGATGAGAGACACCTGGCAGTACTGGGGCTTGTGTGACTGGTACAGGATAACCATTGTAACAAAGGGGAGGGCCCAGAGAAGAACACTCATGAACCCTGACAGTTTCTGGGGACAGTGGCAGCAGTACCAGAGTGGGCAGAGGATGGATGTGCACCTCTTGATGGTGATGGCTGTCAGCAGATAGAGCCCCATGGAGTAAGAGAACAGCAGGAGCAGAGAAAACAACCTCAGGTACTCCAGGAGCATAATAGTGGAGCAGGAAACTTCCTCCAGCAGGTGGAGCAGGATGGAGGTCACCACAAAGAGCAGGAAGCCAAAGTCAGCGACAGCCAAATGGAAGATACAGACTGTGATGGGTTCCTGCAGAAGCTGAGGAGGGAGAGGAGAGCCCTGATCTCAGCCAGCCCATAGAGGCAGATGACCAGCATGATACCACACATGGCCACATCAGTGATTTCAATCCCACATGTATTATCTCCTTCAGTGGGTGAGGTGGGAGATGGGGACATGGTGGTCACCTCCATGGATGGACGCTGGGCAGGCAGTGGGATGTGACCCGGGCTGTGGTCAGAGTGGATGGGGAGTCAGTGCTTGGAGAATCCAGGGATGGACCACACAGCCTCTTCAGCAGCTCCCTGCAGTGGGAAGGATTCAGGAGGGAGCAGTGAAATGTGCAGGGGAGGAGGGAAGTGGAAATGGTGGGGTGGGAGAGGGAGGTGGGAAGGTTGGGTTGTTCTGCAGGGGATGTGGAAGGAAAGCTCAGGGCAGAGGAGGGAGGACCTGGGGAGAGCACTGTGGTCACCGGGAGAGGGTGGCAGGAGCAGAGCAGCTGCTGGAGGAGAGGAAGGTGGGGTAGGGAGGAAGGAAAACATTCCACTGACCTGTTCCCTGTGGGGCAGCAGCAGGCAAAGGGGTCTGTGCAGATCAGCGGCGCTTCCTGGTACCTCTTGCTCCTTTGGGATCCATGTCCTAAAGTGGCTCCTGCCAGGTCAGTGACATGAAGGAGAAAGTGCCCAGATCACCAGGAGCTCCCCACTCCTGTCCCACCACCTGCTGTCCGTGCCCAATCCTGTTGTTGCCACCCATGACTCGGTGCAGTCATGGGGCAGTCAGAAGTCGCATCTTTGGCTATGTCAGAGCTTCACTTCCTCATAGATATTTATCCTGGGTGGATTTTTTTTTTTTCCTACAGAGGTAGTGACTTTTGTCAAAAGCTCCAAATGAAATACTTTGGCACATAATTGTATCCTGATTAGAAAGACTCCTTCCGTTTCACTCTCCAAATGTCTTCCCTCTCTGGACAGGCTTCTACCACTCCTTGTTTCTTCCCTGAGGGGTCATTGTCCCTCCAGCAGCAGAGAGATGCTGGTGGCACTGGAATGCTGGCAGTGCTGGCAGTGCTGATGAGTCAGCTGGGTGCTTCTCAGAAGCAACTTCCATTCCAGGAAGGGCTCCATGATCATTGCCAAAACATGCCCCGGGTCCAAGGAAGCACAGGTCAGCTGCTCCCTATCATATCCCATGCCATCCTCATCCCTGCTCTCCATCACCATCCCATTCCCACCCCGCTCTCCTTCCTCACCCCATCCTATCACATCCCACAGGCTTCCCAGACAGCTGCCACTCCCTCACTCTGAGCGTGGCCTGTGAAGCTCTGTTTTCCTCTGGGATTGCCGGCATCCAGACCCCCTCCAACCCCCTCTGACCCTCTCCTGACCGCTTTGAAATGGCCTCTAACACCCCAGACCATCCCTGGGGCCCCCTTTTCCCCCCAACAGCCCCGATCCTGCCCTGCTCCACCAGAGACCCCGGCAGTGTCCCTGCTCCTCCTGGCCATAGTGTTCTAGGATCCAGGAGGGAGGAGGAAAGTCCAGCTCCAATGTGCTCCTCAGGAGAACACAGGGTGACAAACGTGGCTGGAAAACAGATAAGGAGGTCTGCAGTGGTTTTGGGGCAATCTGTAACAAGAAACAAGAGCGCATGGTCAAAACAAAAGTTCAAGGCAAGGTCACCTTTAATATCTCAGCACTCAGTGAAGGTGACCACCAGAGCCCCCTGTGAATGATCCTCCAGGACCATCAAAGGACTTTGAGATGGAGGTGAATGCATGGAAATGAGTCCTAGGAAAGAGATATTTATGTATTAGACAAGAAAGGCACTTTAGTGACTCAGTGTGGTTATGATGAATAAAAAACCTGCTGTAATGTCTCACCACACACAGGACAAGGAGAGATCCTTCTGTGTGTCCTGTGGAGGTAAAGAATTCCTAATTCCTAATGCTTTGCATTGTACTTGAATATTTATTCTGACTGATTTTGGTATCACTCTCACTTCCCATCTCCACCCCTCTCCCCATCCCATCCCATCCCATCCCATCCCATCCCATCCCATCCCATCCCATCCCATCCCATCCCATGGCCACTCCCTACCTTGAAGCGCTGCCCCTTGGGCTCCACTGCTCTTCAGTCAGAACATTTGGAATCAGCAGCATCCAGACACTTCCTGAACTTCTCCAGAACATTCCAGAACACTCTGACCCTTCTGGAACCCTCTGACAACTCCCAGACCCTCCCCAGGGCCGCCTTTTCCCCTACGACAGCCCCGCTCCTGCCCTGCTCCACCTGGGACCATGAGCAGTGTCTCTGCTTCTCCCAGCCATTCCTGCTTTTGTACCTTGAAGTAAACAATTTAGCAAGGAAATAACATGAACTGCATTTAGCTGCAATGGTATCTCATGCCTTAACCTTGCTTCCAGGCCTGACTCACTCAGATGTCTCAGGTACTGGAACACCTGAGAGAGCAGCATCTCCCCCACATTTGCCAGAGCAGATGCACAGGTGTGTGCACACAGAGAGAAAGAGTCAGTGCAAGGTGCCTGTGAGAAATTCCCCTGGGAGGCAGTGAAATGCTCACTGCGGATCCGTTTGCATCTCCTCACTGTGCCAAGGCTTGGGCCTCGAGCGCTGGGGGATCGGCCCAGGAGCCGTCGGCGTTGGGGCATCACCCGAGGGCAGCAGACGGGAGAGATCCCAGCTCGGAGAGGCCCCACTGCCAGGGAGCTTCTGGTCAGCGCTGCTGGGCCCAGGAGAGCTCCAAGGGTCTCCTTTTGGACCGCTGCTTACAGGGCCCCAAGGGATGGGCTTCAGCCACACCAATGTTTCACCCTGGCCACACTTTGGGCAGGCAACTTTCTGTGAAAGTGTGGGAGCAGGGATGGTGTGGCATTCAGGGAAGTGAAATAATTCCCAAGGCTGTTGATAAAAGCCCAGGGGGTCGTTGGCCAGCAGCAGTTCCTGGGAGCAGAGGGTGTTTCTGATCAGTGCCAGAGGAGCTGAGCCCAGGGGCTGCTCCTCAAGGCTGAGGCCTCCCAAGCACGAATCAGAGCCCAGTGCGGCCTGGAAAGGGGGTGGGGGATGCACCAGCACAGGGAGGGTGACCCTGTGGAGATTTATCGATCAGGCAGCTCAAGGAATCTCTCAGCCACTGTCCTGGGGTCCTTCAGGAGTGCAGTGGAAGGCATCAACAGGCTCAGAGCACTGTGTCCATGTTGGGATCATTTCCACAGGCAGTGTTTCTTTTTGGCTCCTCAAACACCCTGCGGATCGCCTTCCTTAGGGACTGCATGGAGGAGTGCCTCCTGCAGCTTCCCATGGAGCAGTGTCTCCAGCAGCTCCCCATGGAGCAGTCTCTCTTCCAGCTCCCCACCAAGAAGTAGATGAAGGGTTTGATGCTGCTGGTGATGCAGGTGAGCAGGAAAACCGTGTGGGAGGGCACAACTGTGTAACCGAGCTGCTGCAGGAAAGAGCAGAGACTGAGGGGCAGACTGAAGAGTGCAATGAGGACAATCGCGGTGTCAAGCCTCTTGTGTTTCTGCTGCTGGGAGCCGGGCTTGAAATTAATGAAGAGGATTGTGCTGGAAATGAGCAGCGGTGCAGCTACTAGGAAAAGGTTGAGGGCGTGCATGGAGGTGAGAGCCACCTGGCATTGCTCCTGCTCGTGTGACTGGCACAGGGAAGTCACCATGGGATTGACAGTGATGACCATGAAAAGGAATGCCCAGTACAGTACACTCATCACCACCCACAGCAGGCGCTCAGGAAGTTGGCAACCACAGAAAAACAGGCAGAGGATGGACCTGCACCTCTCAATGCTAATGAATGTCAGCCGGTACAGCCCCATGGTGTAGGAGAACAGTGACAGAGAGAAAAGCAAGCTCAGATACATTGGGGCCATTATAGCAGAACAGGACACTTCCTCCAGCAGGAAAAGCAGGGCGGAGGGTATCATGAAGATAAGGAAGAGGAAGTTGGTGATGGCCTGGTTGAAGACGAAGTCGGTGATGGCATTAATGTGGAGGAGCCAGAGGAAAGCCCCGTTCCCAACCAGCCCACAGACACTGAAGAGCAGCGTCACAAGGTCTATGGCCACGTTGGAGACATTGATCTCACACTGACCAGGTCCGTTGGTCGGTGAGGTGGGAGATGGGGACATGGTGGTCACCTCCATGGATGGACGCTGGGCAGGCAGTGGGATGTGGCCCCTGGCTGTGGTCAGAGGGGATGGGGAGTCAGTGCTTGGAGAATCCAGGAATGGACCATGCGGCTCCTCAGCAGCTCCCTGCAGTGGGAAAGAATCAGTGAAGAGGAGTGAGATGTGCAGGAGCGGAGGGAGGTGGCAATGGTGACGCGGGAGAAAGGAGTGTAAGGTTTGGGCTGTTCCACAGGAAATGGTGAGAGAGGAAGCAGAGGGCAGAGGAGGGAGGACCTGGGGAGGGCACTGCGGTCACCAGGAGTGGGTCCCAGGAACAGAGCAGCTGCTGGAGGAGAGGAAGGTGGGTTAGGGAGGAAGGAAAACATTCCACTGACCTGTTCCCTGTGGAGCAGCAGTAGGCAAAGGGGTCTGCGCAGATCAGCAGTGCTTCCTGGTACCTCTTGCTCCTTTGGGATCCATGTCCTAACGCAGATCCTCCCAGGTCAGTGACATGAAGGAGAAAGTGCTCAAATCACCAGGAGCTCCTCACGTCCATCAGTCTGGCTCCTCTCCGTGCCCTGTCATGATATTGTTCCCAAAGGCTCGGTGGACACATGGTGGAGTAAGGGAGTGAAAAACTGCAACTTTGCCTACTTCAGAATTTCAGTTCCTCAGAGTTATTTGTTTTGGGTGTGGCTTTTTTTTTTTTCTTCTTCAGAGGAAGTGGCTTTTGTCAGAAGCTCTAAATGAAGATTTCTGTGATTGGCTCCTCTTTCCCTCCTGATGAGAAACCCTCCTTCCCTGCAGAATGGACCATTCTCCAACTGCCTTCCCTCTCCTGACAAGTTTCTACCATTCCTCGTTTCTATCCTCTGAGTGATCACTGTCCCTCCAGCAGCAGAGGGAGGCTGCTGCTGCTGGTGGCACTGGAATGTTGGCAGTGCTGCCAGTGTAGGTGAGGCTGCTGGGTGCTTCTCAGAAACAATTCCTCTTCTCGGAAGGGCTCTGACATCATTGCCAAAATGTGCTCTGGGCTGAGGAAGCAGAGCTGAGCTGCTTCCTCCTCCTATCCCCATTCCATCCTCATCCCTGCTCCCAATTTCCATTCCCATGCCCATCCCCATTCCCATCCCCATCCCCTCCCTGCTCTCCATCTTTCCCAGACTGCAACCGCTCCCCCACTCCGATCATGGCCTGTCAGGATCTGCTCTCCTCCAGTGGGGAGATTTGGGATTGCTGGCATCCAGAGCCCCTCCAACCTGCTCCGACCCTCTCCTGACCCCTTCAAAAGAGCCTGCAACACACCAGACCATCCTTGGGACCCCCTTCCCCCCCCCACCCCGAACAGCCCTGATCTTCCCCCTCTCCACCTGGGACCCCTGGAGGTCTCCCTGTTCCTCCTGGGCATAGGTTTCTAGGGTTTATAGGACCCAGGAGGGAGGAGGAAAGCCCAGCTCCAATGTGCTCCTCAGGAAAACACGGGATGATAAATGCAGCTGGAGCCAGTGCAGAAACAGATAAGGAGGCCTGCAGTGTTTTGGGGCAAGTTCTGTAACAAGAAGCAAGAGCACATGGCCAAAGGAAAAGTTCAAGGCAAGGTCACCTTTAATATCACAGCACACAGTGAATGTGACCACCAGAGCCCCCTGTGAACGATCCTCCAGGACCAGGAAAGGACTTGGAGAAGGAGTTGAATGCATGGAAATGAGTCCTAGGAAAGTGATGTTTATGTATTAGATGACAAAGACACTTTAATGACTCAGTGTGGTTATGATGGGGGCACAGGGATGGTGATCCTGTAGGGATTTATTGATCAGGTCACTCAAGGAATCTCTCAGCCATTGTCCCAGGGTCTCTCAGTAGCGCAGTGGAAGGGTTCAACAGGTTCAGGCCTCTGTGTCCACGGCAGGATCATTACTGCTGGCAGTGTTTTCTTTTGGTTCTTCAAACACCCTCTGGAGTGTCATCCTTAGGGACTGCATGGAGGAGTGCCTCCTGAAGCTCTCCATGGAGCAGTGTCTCCAGCAGCTCCCCATGGAGCAGTCTCTCTTCCAGCTCCCCACCAAGAAGCAGATGAAGGGTTTGATGCTGCTGGTGATGCAGGTGAGCAGGAAAACCGTGTGGGAGGGCACAACTGTGTAACTGAGCTGCTGCAGGAAAGAGCAGAGACTGAGGGGCAGACTGAGGAGTGCAACGAGGACAATCACGATGTCGAGCCTCTTGTATTGCTGCTGCTGGGAGCTGGGCTTGAAATGAATGAAGAGGATTGTGCTGGAAATGAGCAGGGGTACAGCAACTAGGAAAAGGTTGAGGGCGTACCTGGAGATGAGAGCCACCTGGCATTGCTCCTGCTCGTGTGACTGGCACAGGGAAGTCACTGTGGGATTGACAGCGGTGACAACAAAGAACAAAGCCCAGAACACAGCACTCATCACCACCCACCGCAGGTGCTCAGAACGTTGCCCAGTGCAGAAAAACAGGCAGAGGATGGACCTGCACCTCTCGATGCTGATGAACATCAGCTGGTAGAGCCCCATGGTGTAGGTGAACAGTGACAGCTGGGACAGTAAGCTCAGATACATTGGGGGCATTTTAGCAGAGCAGCAAACCTCTGCCAGCAGGAAGAGCAGGGCGGAGGGAACGATGAAGAGGAGGAAGAGGAAGTCAATGCTGGCTTTGTTGAATGCCACAAAGTCGGTGATGGAATTAATTTGGAGGAGCCAGAGGAAAGCCCTGTTCCCAACCAGCCCACAGACACCGAAGAGCAGCGTCACAAGGTCTGTGGCCACGTTGGAGACATTGGTCTCACACTGACCAGGTCCGTCGGTCGGTGAGATGGCAGGTGGGGACACGGTGCTCACCTCCATGGATGGATGCTGGGCAGGCGGTGGGATGTGGCCCTGGCTGTGGTCAGAGTGGATGGGGAGTCAGTGCTTGGAGAATCCAGGAATGGACCATGCAATTCCTCAGCAGCTCCCTGCAGCAGGAAGGATTCAGTGGGGAGGAGAGAGATGTGCAGGGGAGGAGGGCAGCAGAAATGGTGAGAGAGGGAGAGGGAGGGTTGGGCTGGTTTGCAGGGGATTGATAAATAAGAGAGAATAAACATTATCACTTCCCCTGAAGTTGCTTAAAGACTCACTGGGCAGGAAGATAAAAGGATATAAAGATGTGGACACAGGATGATAAATGTGGCTGGGATTACTGGGGAAAGTGATAAGAAGGCCCACAGTGTTTTTGGGACAAGTTCTGTAACAAGAAGCAAGAGCATATGGCTAAAGGAAAAGTTCAAGGCAGGGTCTGCTGTAATATCACAGCACTCAGTGAATAGGACCACCAGAGACCCCTCTGAATGATCCTGCAGGGCCACCAAAAGACGTCCAGTAGGAAGTGGATGCATGGAAATGAGTTCCACGAAAATGGTGTTTATGTACTAGATAAGAAAGGAATTTTAACATCTGTGTATGGTTATAGTGGATAAAAACACTGTTGCAATGTCTCATGCCACAAACAGAAATAAGGAGAGATCCTTCTCCATGTCCTGTTGCCTAATACTTCCCTTGGTAACACCATTAGTTGGTGTTAGGAACTTTATTCTGGCTGATATCCTATCTCTGCTCCCCATCCCGTCCCATCCCGTCCCGTCCCGTCCCATCCCACTGGTTTCCCAGTCGGAGGCCACTCCATGAATGCAAGTGTGACCTGTTGGCTCTGCTGCCATCCAGTGGGAGATTTGGGATTGGTGGCACCCAGACCCCTCCTGGCCCCTCCAGCCCCTGCCTGCCTGATGCCTTGGGGTGGCTTCCCAGAACAGAGGCTAGACAAGGTGAAGAGAATGAAAGTGGGTATTTATCAAAGGCCTTCAAAAGGTACCCCTTGGGCAGTCAAAGCCTCTGAGAGGGGCTACACCCAAAATGGACAATGGTCACGAGGTTTTCAGACAGATATAAGTTTGGTCCATTTACAAATCTGGGGTGAATCCCCCAATTACAGCTTCAGGTAACGAAGTCATTTACCCCCAGTTTGCTCCACACCCAATTCACTTTTGTCTACACTTTTTGGGGCCTGAGGCAGTAGAGTGTGCTTGAATTTCAGGCCTAGAGGGATTGTTTTGTCTGACCAAAATGTGAAGACAGTTAACAAATACTTTCCATGGAGTTTAAAGTTATGCACTAATGCAGTACAGGATTTGAAAAACATAAAGGCGAAAATCCTAAGGCATCCAGCCCCCCTCTGACATCCTCTAGAAATTCCCCCCACGCTGCCTTCCCCTCCAGACATCCCTGCTCCTCTCCTGCCCCACACAGGATCCCCAGCAGTGTTTCCACTCCTCCTGGCAATTCCATGCTTCTCCACGCCAATGCACACCAGTGGAGCCATCCCTCTACTGCCTCTTGTTTCTCTCCAAAGGAGTTTGGGGGGCTGGACAGGAGGGATGAAGCTCGGGAGGGGCATCTGAATTGGCTGCCAGAACCCGGGCTAGCTCTCAGAAGTCTGGTGCCACGCCAGGAGTGGGGAACTGCCTCGTTATGGGGATTTACCAGGGGCAGAACCTTTAAAGCCACTTCCTCTAAGGTGCCAGACACAAGGTACGACAGGGATCAGGCAAAGGAGGAAGAAGGAGGCTCTCCATCTTGAGATTCCACAAGGAACAGTTTAATCCAGGTGAAGGGAGCAGGACAAAAAGCTCTATTGTACATGGGGTTTTGTGCAGATACAAGTCAGGGGCAGGATACAATCAGCTAACCAAGAGGGAATCCTCAGGGGAGGAGTAAGAGGATTTCATCAACTCTCTGGGGCCAATTGGGGTAGGAGGGTGGAGAGGATGGGTCACATGGGCCAATGGGACTTCAAGGAGTAGGGGAATTCCAAGGGGTGTCGCAGACAGGGATTGGCTCAAGGTTTAGGCGGCAGGGAAGGTTCAGGAATCACGGGCTGGGTTGCATTGACAGGCACGGAAAGAGCTGGAACAATAGGTGGGGAATGGCATAAGGGACAGCTTTGAGGGAGGGTAAAACCCCGGAATAAACCAACTCGGGGAGGACATGGGGGTACAACAGGCTGAACTACTTAACAAGGAATCAATAAAATTGCAACAGATGTCTGCAAGAGAAACACTGCCCCAAAGCCTTACA
Source organism: Vidua chalybeata (assembly GCF_026979565.1). Classification (NCBI taxonomy): domain Eukaryota; kingdom Metazoa; phylum Chordata; class Aves; order Passeriformes; family Viduidae; genus Vidua; species Vidua chalybeata. Next base: position 55,602,508 of record NC_071535.1, on the reverse strand, counting down.
GGGTGGCCTGGGGTGAGCAGCCCGTGGAGAGGGACTGGAGCCTCAGGCATGGGGCTGAGAGGGATGGGAAGGATGGGAGGTGGGAGCACTGCATGGGGAGTGGGATGGGAGTTTGGTGTGGGAGGTGTGGGACATGATGGTGCTGGTGGGAGGATGTGGTGGGAAGGTGTGGGATGTGGTGGGGCTGGAGAAAAGTTGTGGGATGTGGTGGGGCTGGAGAAAAGGTGTGGATGTGGTGGGGCTGGAGAAAAGGTGTGGATGTGGTGGGGCTGGTGATCTCAGTGAAGCCACAGGGAGCAGGGTGATGCCCCGTGGAGCCCATGGTGACAATCACAGGTGTCACCCTGCCCCTGGAAGGGGGTGGCCGTGCTGAGGACCACGGCCTCCTCCTCTCCTTGCTGCTGCACCATCTGAGCCTGCTGAGGGAGCAGCTGACTGCAGTGGAGAGGAAGAATTTCTGAAGGCAGAGAGACCTTTGCGCCTGGCTCACACAATTAAAAATTCAAGATCTCTGGGGAGATCTTTGCTGTGACACTCACGGAGCACTCACAGGGAATGCTGAGCCCCATGGCCATGGTGTCCTGGCGAGCTGTGCCGGTGCCAGCCCAGCTCTGGGCACTGCCGATCGTGGTTGCTCCAGGGAGCACAAGCCATGGGTGTGTCCCCTCTGAAACCAAGAAGTTTAAGTCTTAACAGCAAAAGCATTTTAGACTAATGACAATTCTGAGTCAAATTTGTGAACATATGGGGAATTTATTTGCCATAGATATGTTCAAAGAAACAACACATTTCAGGAATTTTTATGCACCATAATATCCAAGATTTTTGTAGCTACTCCTAAAAGGCTCCCAATTTATTATTTCATGGTATGAGTGTTTTGTTTCTTTTAATTACTTCCAAAATATGTCATCTCTCTTAGTTGAATTGATAATCCTGGTTATGTCCAGCTAAATAATGTTTTGTTGACAGTGTTAGCAGTGCTGGTGAAGAACCCCCACGCCCATCCCCTGTGCACTGTCAGTGGGAAGGGGGGAGGGGCTGGGGGAAAGAAAGGTGTTATAAAGTTTTATTTTACTTCTCATTATCATTCTCTGATCCTGTTAATAAAAAATTGACTTAATACTATTACATTTGAAACTTTTTTTTCCCTATTCTTGGAGTGTTTTTTCTCCCAGTTCTCCTCTCAATTCATGAGCCATTTGTTAATCTTTGTCTCCCTCTCCTCTGCCCAGCTGAGAGCAAGAGCAGGCGAGTGAACGGCTTTCGTGGGTGCCTGGCGTTTTGGCCAGTGCCAAACCGCGACAGGCTCGCAGCCAGCTTATCAGCACCAGAGCTCACATTTCTTACTGCCAGTACTCTTCATGATGCAATAGGAGCTATTGGAGACCAGAATTTGGGGTGCTGAGGTGCCCCATCCAGCTCTTCACCAGAGCTCCTGTTTCTCCTCCCCAGTCTTGGGAATATTTGTGGTTGTTTTTTTCCTGATCTCACCCCTTTGCAAGCAGGGACACCTTCCACTAGGCCAGGTTGCTTCAAACCCCATCCAGCCTGGCCTGGGACACTTCCAGGGATGGGGAGGCCAGAGCATCTCTGGGAACCTGTGCCAGGGCCTCTCCACCCTGTCAGGGAAGAATTTCTTCCCAATATTCCACGTCACCCTGTTCTCTGGCAGTGGGGAGCCATTCCCCCTTGTCCTGTCACTTCAGGCCTCTGTCCCAAGTGCCTCTCCAGTTCTTGGAACCTCTTTAGGTTCTGGAAGGGGCTCTAAGGTCTCCCTGAAGCCTTCCCTTCTCCAGGCTGAACACCCCCAGCTCAGAGACCTCAGCAAAGCCACAGGGAAGGGGGTTGATGCCCTGTTGTGACACTGGTGACAAACACAGATGCAACCGTGCTCCTGGAAGGGGGTGGCTGTGCTGGGGACCACGGACTCCCCCTCCCCTTGCAGCTGTACCATCTGAGCATGCTGAGAGAGAGGCCATAACCAGGGGAGAGGAAGAATTTCTGAAGGCATAAAACCACCAGCATGGAAATCAGCAAAACCCAGGTTTAATAATAAGCAACATCACACCAAAATGCTGTCTCTGTGTGTGAGTTTGTGGGTGTGTTCAGCTGTGTGTGACAAAAGGATAACGATAAAAAGGAAAATGGCCTAAAAGCTTTACAGCACTCAAACTTAACAGTACTTCAGTTATACATTAAAATTAGCAATTCAGCAGAGGAATATCACTTAGCAGCATTTAACCTTATTTATGCCTTAACCTTGCTTCCAGGCCTGACTCACTCAGATGTCTCAGGTACTGGAACACCTGAGAGAGCAGCATCTCCCCCACATTTGCCAGAGCAGATGCACAGGTGTGTGCACACAGAGAGAAAGAGTCAGTGCAAGGTGCCTGTGAGAAATTCCCCTGGGAGGCAGTGAAATGCTCACTGCGGATCCGTTTGCATCTCCTCACTGTGCCAAGGCTTGGGGCTCGAGCGCTGGGGGATCGGCCCAGGAGCCGTCGGCGTTGGGGCATCACCCGAGGGCAGCAGACGGGAGAGATCCCAGCTCGGAGAGGCCCCACTGCCAGGGAGCTTCTGGTCAGCGCTGCTGGGCCCAGGAGAGCTCCAAGGGTCTCCTTTTGGACCGCTGCTTACAGGGCCCCAAGGGATGGGCTTCAGCCACAGCAATGTTTCACCCTGGCCACACTTTGGGCAGGCAACTTTCTGTGAAAGTGTGGGAGCAGGGATGGTGTGGCATTCAGGGAAGTGAAATAATTCCCAAGGCTGTTGATAAAAGCCCAGGGGGTCGTTGGCCAGCAGCAGTTCCTGGGAGCAGAGGGTGTTTCTGATCAGTGCCAGAGGAGCTGAGCCCAGGGGCTGCTCCTCAAGGCTGAGGCCTCCCAAGCACGAATCAGAACCCAGTGCGGCCTGGAAAGGGGGTGGGGGATGCACCAGCACGGGGAGGGTGACACTTTAGATGTTTATTATTCAGGTGACTCAAGGAATCCCTCAGCCACTGTCCCAGGGTCCCTCAGCAGTGCAGCAGGAGGAATCAACAGGCTCAGACCTCTGTGTCCATGGTGGGATCATTTCCACAGGCAGTGTTTCCTTTTGGCTCCCCAAACACCCTGTGGAGCGCCTTCCTTAGGGACTGCATGGAGGAGTGCCTCCTGCAGCTTCCCATGGAGCAGTCTCTCTTCCAGCTCCCCACCAAGAAGTAGATGAAGGGTTTGATGCTGCTGGTGATGCAGGTGAGCAGGAAAACCGCCTTGGAGGGCACAACTGTGTAACCGAGCTGCTGCAGGAAATTCCAGAGACTGAGGGGCAGACTGAAGAATGCAATGAGGAAGATAACAATGTCGAGTCTCTTCTGTTGCTGCTGCTGGGAGCCGGGCTTGAATTGAATGAAGAGGATTGTGCTGGAAATGACCATGGGTGCAGCAAATAGGAAGAGGTTGAGGGCGTACATGGAGGTGAGAGCCACCCGGCATTGCTCCTGCTCGTGTGACTGGCACTGGGAAGTCACCGTGGGAATGACAGCGGTGACAACAAAGAACAAGGCCCAGAACAGGGTTTTCATCACCACCAACAGCAGGCGCTCAGGAAGTTGGCAACCACAGAAAAACAGGCAGAGGATGGACCTGCACCTCTCAATGCTAATGAATGTCAGCCGGTACTGCCCGATATTGTAGGAGACCACTGACAGTTGGAAAAGCAAGCTCTGATACATCAGGGGCATTATAGCAGAGCAGGACACTTCCTCCACAAGGAAAAGCAGGGCAGAGGGGACCATAATGATGAGGAAGAGGAAATCAATGCTGGCCTGGTTGAAGGCCACAAAGTAAGTGATGGCATCAATGTGGAGGAGCCAAGGGACAGCCCCGTTCCCAACCAGCCCACAGAGGCCGAAGAGCAGCGTCACAAGGTCTGTGGCCACGTTGGAGACATTGGTCTCACACTGACCAGGTCCGTCGGTCGGTGAGGTGGGAGATGGGGACACGGTGCTCACCTCCATGGATGCTGGGCAGGCGGTGGGATGTGGCCCCTGGCTGTGGTCAGAGTGGATGGGGAGTCAGTGCTTGGAGAATCCAGGGATGGACCACGCAGCTGCTCAGCAGCTCCATTCAGTGGGAAGGATTCAGTGGGCAGGAGTGAGATGTGCAGGGGAGGAGAAAGGTGGAAATATTGGGGTGGGAGTGCAAGGTGGAAGGTTTGGGCTGTTCCACAGGAAATGCAGAAGGGGAGCTCAGGGCAGAGGAGGGGGGACCTGGGGAGGGCACTGCGGTCACCGAGAGAGGGTGGCAGGAACAGAGCAGCTGCTGGAGGAGAGGAAGGTGGGGTAGGGAGGAAGGAAAACATTCCACTGACCTGTTCCCTGTGGGGCAGCAGCAGGCAAAGGGATCTGTGCAGATCAGCGGTGCTTCCTGGTACCTCTTGCTCCTTTGGGATCCATGTCCTAACGCAGATCCTCCCAGGTCAGTGACATGAAGGAGAAAATGCTCAAATCACCAGGAGCTCCTTGCTCCCATTCCTCTGGCTCCTCTCTGTGCCCTGTCCTGATGTTGCTCCCAAAGGCTCGGTGGACACATGGCAGAGGGAGGGAGTGAAAAACTGCAACTTTGCGTACTTCAGAAATTCAGTTGCTCTGAGTTATTTGTCTTAGGTGTGGTTTTTTTGGGGGTTTTTTTTGGTTTTTTTTTTTTTTTTTTTCCTTTCTTCAGAGGAAGTGGCTTTTGTCACGTGCTCTAAATGAAGATTTTTGTGATTGGCTCCTCTTTCCCTCCTGATGGGAAACCCTCCTTCCCTGCAGAACGGACCATTCTCCATCTGCCTTCCCTCTCTAGATAGGTTTCTACCGTACCTTGTTTCTAATTCCTGAGTGATCACTGTCCCTCCAGCAGCAGAGGGTGGCTGCTGGTGCTGGTGGCACTGGAATGCTGGCAGTGCTGCCAGTGTAGTTGAGGCAGTTGCTTCTCAGAAACAGCTCCTGATCTGGGAAGGGCTCTGACATCATTGCCAAAATGTGCTCTGGACTGAGGAAGCACAGCTCAGCTGCTTTCTCTGCCTATCCCCATCCCATCCTCATCCCTGCTCCCCATCCCATCCCCATCCCCATTCCCATCCCCATCCCCTCCCTGCTCTCCATCCTCATCCCATCTTGTCTCTCATCTCTCATCTCATCATATCACATCTCCCATCTTTCCCAGACTGCAACCGCTCCCCCACTCCGAGCGTGGCCTGTCAGGGTCTGCTCAACTCCAGTGGGGAGATTTGGGATTGCTGGCATCCAGAGCCACTCCAACCTGCTCCGACCCTCTCCTGACCCCTCCGAAACTGCCTGCAACACCCCTGACCATCTGGGGGATGGGCGTCCTGTCCCCCTTGAACATCCCCGATCTTCCCCCTCTCCACCTGGGACCTCAGGAAGTGTCCTTGCTCCTCCTGGCCATAGCGTTCTAGGATCCAGGAGGGAGGAGGAAAGCCCAGCTCCAATGTGCTCCTCAGGAGAACACAGGATGATAAACGTGGCTGGAGCCAGTGCAGAAACTGATAAGGAGGCCTGCAGTGGTTTTGGGGCAAGTTCTGTTACAAGATGCAAGAGCGAATGTCCAAAGCAAAAGTTCAAGGCAAGGTCACCTTTAATATCACAGCACTAAGGGAATGTGACCACTAGGGTCCCCTCTGAATGATCCTCCAGGACTAGGAAAGGACTTGGAGAAGGAGGTGGATGCCTGGAAATGAGTCCTAGGAAAGTGATGTTTATGTATTAGATGACAAAGACACTTTAATGACTCTGTGTGTTTATGATGAATAAAACCGTTGTTGCAAACTCTCACCATAAACAGAAATATGAAGAGATGCTTCTCTGTGTCCTGAGAATTCCTGCTTCCTAATGCTTCCCATTGTGTGACAAAGTTTATTCCCGCAGATTTCAGAATCACTCTCAATTCCCATTACCACCACTCTCTCCATCCCATCCCATCCCATCCCATCCCATCCCATCCCATCCCATCCCATCCCATCCCATCCCATGCCATCCATCCCATCCCATCCCATCCCATCCCATCCCATCCCATCCCATCCCATCCCATCCCATCCCATCCCATCCCATCCCATCCCATCCCGAGGCCACTCCCTGCCTTGAAGTGCTGCCCATTGGGCTCTGCTGCCCTCCAGTCTGGACATTTGGGATCAGCAGCATCCAGACCCTCCCTCAATTCCTCCAGATCTTTCCAGAACCCTCTGACCCTTCTGGACCCCTCTGACAACTTCCAGATCCTCCCCAGGGCCGCCTTTTTCCCTGTTGACAGCCCTGCTCCTGCCCTGCTCCACCTGGGACCATGAGCAGTGTCTCTGCTTCTCCCAGCCATTCCTGCTTTTGTACCTTGAAGTAAACAATTTAGCAAGGAAATAACATGAACTGCATTTAGCTGCAATGGTATCTCATGCCTTAACCTTGCTTCCAGGCCTGACTCACTCAGATGTCTCAGGTACTGGAACACCTGAGAGAGCAGCATCTCCCCCACATTTGCCAGAGCAGATGCACAGGTGTGTGCACACAGAGAGAAAGAGTCAGTGCAAGGTGCCTGTGAGAAATTCCCCTGGGAGGCAGTGAAATGCTCACTGCGGATCCGTTTGCATCTCCTCACTGTGCCAAGGCTTGGGCCTCGAGCGCTGGGGGATCGGCCCAGGAGCCGTCGGCGTTGGGGCATCACCCGAGGGCAGCAGACGGGAGAGATCCCAGCTCGGAGAGGCCCCACTGCCAGGGAGCTTCTGGTCAGCGCTGCTGGGCCCAGGAGAGCTCCAAGGGTCTCCTTTTGGACCGCTGCTTACAGGGCCCCAAGGGATGGGCTTCAGCCACAGCAATGTTTCACCCTGGCCACACTTTGGGCAGGCAACTTTCTGTGAAAGTGTGGGAGCAGGGATGGTGTGGCATTCAGGGAAGTGAAATAATTCCCAAGGCTGTTGATAAAAGCCCAGGGGTTCGTTGGCCAGCAGCAGTTCCTGGGAGCAGAGGGTGTTTCTGATCAGTGCCAGAGGAGCTGAGCCCAGGGGCTGCTCCTCAAGGCTGAGGCCTCCCAAGCACGAATCAGAGCCCAGTGCGGCCTGGAAAGGGGGTGGGGGATGCACCAGCACAGGGAGGGTGACCCTGTGGAGATTTCTTGATCAGGTCACTCAAGAAATCTCTCAGCCACTGTCCTGGGGTCTCTCAGCAGTGCAGCAGGAGGAATCAACAGGCTCAGGCCTCTGTGTCCATGGCAGGATCATTACTGCTGGCAGTATTTTCTTTCGGCTCCCCAAACACCCTGCGGATCGCCTTCCTTAGTGACTCCACAGAGCAGTTCTTCCTGCAGCTCCCCATGGAGCAGTGTCTCCAGCAGCTCCCCATGGAGCAGTCTCTCTTCCAGCTCCCCACCAAGAAGTAGATGAAGGGTTTGATGCTGCTGGTGATGCAGGTGAGCAGGAAAATTGCCTGGGAGGGCACAACCGTGTAACCGAGCTGCTGCAGGAAAGAGCAGAGACTGAGGGGCAGACTGAAGATTGCAACGAGGACAATCACAATGTCAAGCCTCTTGTGTTTCTGCTGCTGGGAGCCAGACTTAAAATGAATGAAGAGGATTGTGCTGGAAATGACCATGGGTGCAGCAAATAGGAAGAGGTTGAGGGCGTACATGGAGGTGAGAGCCATCCGGCATTGCTCCTGCTCGTGTGACTGGCACTGGGAAGTCACCGTGGGATTGACAGCGGTGACAACAAAGAGGAGGACCCAGAAGAGGACAGTCATCATCACCAACAGCAGGCGGTCAGGAAGTTGGCAACCACAGAAAAACAGGCAGAGGATGGACCTGCACCTCTGAAAGCTGATGAATGTCAGCCGGTACAGCCCCATGGTGTAGGAGAACAGTGACAGATAGAAAAGAAAGCTCAAATACATCAGGGGCATTACAGTAGTGCAGGACACTTCTTCCCTCAGGAAGATCATGGTGGAGGGGACCATGACGATGAGGAAGAGGATGTCGGTGATGGCCTGGTTGAAGACGAAGTCGGTGGTAGGATTAACGTAGAGGAGCCGGAGGAAAGCCCCGTTCCCAACCAGCCCACAGACACTGAAGAGCAACGTCACAAGATGCATGGCCACGCCGGAGACATTGATCTCACACTGACCAGGTCCGTCGGTCGGTGAGGTGGGAGATGGGGACACGGTGCTCACCTCCATGGATGGATGCTGGGCAGGCGGTGGGATGTGACCCCTGGCTGTGGTCAGAGTGGATGGGGAGTCAGTGCTTGGAGAATCCAGGGATGGACCACGGGGCTCCTCAGCAGCTCCCTGCAGCAGGAAGGATTCAGTGAAGAGAAGTGAGATGTGCAGGGGAGGAGGGTGGTGGAAATTGTGGGAGAGGGAGGGTTGGGCTATTTTGCAGGGTATTGATAAATAAGAGAGAATAAACATTTTCAACTCCCCTGAAGTTGCTTAAAGACTAACTGGGCAGAAACATAAAAAGATATAAAGGTTTGGACACAGCATGATACCCGTGGCTGGAACCACTGGGGAAAGTGATAAGGAGACCCACAGTATTTTTGGGGCAAGAAGCAAGAGCACATGGCCAAAGAAAAAGTTCAAGGCAAGGTCACTTTTAATATCACAGCACTCAGTGTATACATCCACCAGAAACCCCCCTTAATGAACCTCCAGGACGATGAAATGATGCTCAGTGGGAAGTGGATGCATGGAAATGAGTTCTAGGAAAATGGTGTTTATGTACTAGACAAGAAAAACTTTTTAACCCCTAAATATGGTTATAGTGGATAACGCATGTTGTAAAGTAGAGATCCGTCTGTGTGTCCTGCTGTCTAATACTTTCCTTGGTAATAGCATTAGTTGGTGTTAGGAACTTTATTCTGTCTCATTTTGGTATCACTCCTTATCCCCATCTCTGCCTCACTCCCCCTCCCATCCCATCCCATCCCATCCCATCCCATCCCATCCCATCCCATCCCATCCCATCCCGCTGGTTTCCCAGTTGGAGGCCACTCCCTGGATGCAAGTGTGACCTGTTGGCTCTGCTGCCGTCCAGTGGGAGATTTGGGATTGGTGGCACCCAGACCCCTCCTGGCCCCTCCAGCCCCTGCCTGCCTGATGCCTTGGGATGGCTTCCCAGAACAGAGGCTAGACAAGGTGAAGAGAATGAAAGTGGGTATTTATCAAAGGCCTTCAAAAGGTACCCCTTGGGCAGTCAAAGCCTCTGAGAGGGGCTACACCCAAAATGGACAATGGTCACGAGGTTTTCAGACAGATATAAGTTTGGTCCATTTACAAATCTGGGGTGAATCCCCCAATTACAGCTTCAGGTAACGAAGTCATTTACTCCCAGTTTGCTCCACACCCAATTCACTTTTGTCTACACTTTTTGGGGCCTGAGGCAGTAGAGTGTGCTTGAATTTCAGGCCTAGAGGGATTGTTTTGTCTGACCAAAATGTGAAGACAGTTAATTAACACTTTCCATGGAGTTTAAAGTTATGCACTAATGCAGTACAGGATTTGAAAAACATAAAGGCAAAAATCCTAAGGCATCCAGCCCCCCTCTGACATCCTCTAGAAATTCCCCCCACGCTGCCTTCCCCTCCAGACATCCCTGCTCCTCTCCTGCCCCACACAGGATCCCCAGCAGTGTTTCCACTCCTCCTGGCAATTCCATGCTTCTCCACGCCAATGCACACCAGTGGAGCCATCCCTCTACTGCCTCTTGTTTCTCTCCAAAGGAGGTTGGGGGGCTGGACAGGAGGGATGGAGCTCGGAAGGGGCATCTGCAGGGGAAACACTGCCCCAAAGCCTTACAGGGTAGCCTGGGGTGAGCAGCCTGTGGGGAGGGACTGGAGCCTCAGACATGGGGCTGGGAGGGATGGGAAGGATGGGAGGTGGGTGGGCTGCATGGGGAGTGGGATGGGATCTTGGTGTGGGAGGTGTGGGACATGATGGTGGGAGGATGTGGTGGGAAGGTGTGGGATGTGGTGGGGATGGAGAAAAAGCACGGGATGTGGTGGGACTGGAGAAAAGGTGTGGATGTGGTCGGGCTGGAGAAAAGGTGTGGATGTGGTGGGGCTGGAGAAAAGGTGTGGATGTGGTGGGGCTGGTGATCTCAGTGAAGCCACAGGGAGCAGGGTGATGCCCCGTGGAGCCCATGGTGACAATCACAGGTGTCACCCTGCCCCTGGAAGGGGGTGGCCGTGCTGAGGACCACGGCCTCCTCCTCTCCTTGCTGCTGCACCATCTGAGCCTGCTGAAGGAGCAGCTGAAGGCAGTGGAGAAGAAGAATTTCTGAAGGCAGAGAGACCTTTGCGCCTGGCTCACACAATTAAAAATTCAAGATCTCTGGGGAGATCTTTGCTGTGACACTCACAGAGCACTCACAGGGAATGCTGAGCCCCATGGCCATGGTGTCCTGGTGAACTGTGCCGGTGCCAGCCCAGCTCTGGGCACTGCCGATCGTGGTTGCTCCAGGGAGCACAAGCCATGGGTGTGTCCCCTCTGAAACCAAGAAGTTTAAGTCTAACGGCAAAAACATTTTAGACTAGTAACACTTTTGAGTCAAAATGGTGAACATTTTGGAAATTTATGTACTATAGACAGGTTCAAAGAAACAACACATTTCAGGAATTTTTTTGCACCATAATATCCAAGATTTTTACAGATACTCCTAAATGGCTCCCAATTTATTATTTCACGGAATGAGTGTTTTGTTTCTTTTAATTACTTCCAAAATATGTTGTCTTTATTAGTTTAGTACATAACCCATTTTTTTTTTCCAGCTAAAAAATGCTTTATTAAATTTGATGTCATGGTTAGACAATTACCATTGATTAAGTTTTCTGAGGTGTACAAGCCTAGGAAATGGCTCTTTTACTGCCACTGCAATTTATCTCTTGCAATTTATTAGCAAATTCTTCTGGTGTCTATAGGCCTCTGAATTCCTAATTCTCTCAAGATATCATTCTCATTCTATGATGTCCAATTAATTTCTAGTTATTTGTTAACTGTTAAAAAATACTTTATTGAATTTTGTTCTCCCGACTATTGAATAAGTTCTCTAGGGGCTATGGGTCGATAGAGTTTTCTACTGGCACTCAGCCAAGACATAGCTAAATCAAAACCAGCTAAAAAAACACAGTCAAATATGCTCCGACTAATTAAACATAGTTCATTATGAAATTTCGAAACAATCACAAAATTCCTGGCTAACTACCTCTCTGTCCCCTCCCTCCAGTCACATTCCTGGCTGGCAGCAGGAGCCAGAGGAAGCCAGGAAGCGCTGGCAGAGGGAGCAAAAGCAGCTCAGGGTTAATGGTGCTGTTTATTGACATCAGACCGCAGTGGAATACAGGAACCAAGTGCCAGGGGGAATTTTGGGATCACAGCCATGTTGGGAAGGATCCGTTTGGGAAACAGTGCTCTAGGACCCGCGAGGGAGGAGCAAAGCCCTGCTCCAATCTGCTTCCCGCAGAGCATTTCTCACACATAGCCCTTGGCAATGCCCCTGCTGCCTTCTCCTGCAGGAATACGGAGCAGGACAGTGATATCATGGAAATTTAGTAATCTGGTGGCTCAAGGAAACCCTCAGCCATTGCCCCATGGTCCTGCATCGGGGCAGTTGAAGGATTCAACAGGCTCAGCCCCCCGTATCCCTGCTGGCATCATTACTGGGGGCAGTGCTTCCTTCTGGCGCCTCAGAGACCTTCTGGAGACACTCCCTGAGGGACTCCTTGGAGCAGCACCTCCAGCACTTTGTAACTGAGAAGTAGATGAAGGGGTTGATGGTGCTGTGCATGCAGCGAGCAGCAGAACAGCCTGGGGGGACACAGTGGTGTAGCCGAGCTGCTGCAGGAAATTCCAGAGACTGAGGGGAAGAGTGAGGAGCACAGTGAGGAAGACAATGATGTTGAGCCTCTCGAATTGCTGCTGCTGGAAGCTACCCTTGAAATGAATGAAGAGGATTGTGCAGGAAATGACCACGGATGGAGCAAAGACGAGGCAGTTGAGGACGTAGAGGGAGATGAGAGCCCCCAGCAGAGCTTGTGTTCCTGTGACTTGCACAGGGAAGTCACTGCAGAAATGGCAGCGATGACAGTGATGGAAAGGGCGCAGAGCACGGGACTCACCAGCACCCATGAGAGGTGCTGGGGAAGGTGGCAGAAGAGCCCACGTGGGCAGAGGATGGACCTGCACCTCTCGATGCTGATGGCCGTCAGCCACTACAGCCCTAGGCTGTAGAACAGCAGGAAGAGGAGGAAAAGGAAGCTTATATATGCTGGAGACATGATGGTGTTATAAACAAGTTTATAAGTAAATTGTTAAATGTTAGTTACCATGCTTATTAATTGTTACCTGTTAATTACCACGTTTGTTACTCATATTGTTAGCTACCTTACTGCACCATTTTTTTCCGTCGGTGCTTCCCGAAATGGCGCCAGGATAACGTCACAAGCGTATATGTAAATCAGTCCCATCCAACAGAATAACACCCTAGAAAAACGAGCCAACCTCCAGGTCAAGAGACCAAGTGACTTGTCCAGCCTGAGGACTGTCCTACTATTTCAGCAGCATAATTCTAAGCTCTCACCACAACCTAACCAGAACTGGACCAGAGTGAGGACCTTAGACAACAAGCCCAAAAGTGGCTTCCTAGGCACACCCGTGAGGACGGAAGCCCCAGCTCTGCTATGCAGCAAAGCTGACATCCTCCTCCTCCACGTCGCCAAAGGGAGCAGCGGCGGTGCGCGCGGCCCCTCGGGCCCCCACCCAGAGCTGATTTCATAATAAAGGCATTACAAAGGAGCAAGTCTCTGTGCCCATTCAGTTCAATGGCAGAGCAGGACAAATGCTGCAGCAGGAAGAGCTGAGTGGAGGGGAACCATGAAGATGAGGAAGAGGAAGTTGATGATGACCAGGTCAAGGATGCAGGCAGTGATGGGTTTGATGGTGTCCCTCTGGATGCAGAATCTGAGGACCCAGAGGACAGCTCCATTCCCAGCCAGCCCACAGAGGCAGATGAGCAGTGTCCCACTGCGTATGGCCACATTGGTGACATCTACCTCTCAGAGATTGTCCCCTTCAGTGGGTGAGATGGCAGGGGGGGACATAGTGCTCATCCCCATGGGTGGACGCTGGGCAGGCGGTGGGATGTGGCCCCTGGTTGTTGCCAGGGTAATTCAGGAGTCAGTGCTTGAGAATCCAGGGATGGACCGTGAGCAGCTCCCCGCAGTGGGAAGGATTCAGTGGGGAGGAGTGAGATGTGCAGGGGAGGAGGGTGGTGGGAATGGTGGGGTGGGAGGGTTGGGCTGGTTAGCAGGAGGCTGATAAATAACATAGAGAATAAACATTTTCAGTTCTTCTGAAGTTGTTCAAAAGTAAAGTGGCCAAAATGTAAAAGGATGTGTTATAGATGGATAATGAGATGATTGGCTCTCACAGTTAAGGGATGAATACTGTGTGAATATTAAGAGAAGCTTTATTGATGTATAATTGTGTTATTGTAGTCTGTTGTTTAGCTGTCCCCTGTTGTCTCCATAGTCCCCTTTTCTCCCCTCTGTACTGTTGCCATCAGAGAGCCTGAGTCACCTAGGACAGGTAGAAAGAAGGCCTGTACAAAAGCTTGGTGCTGGGGTGGAGGGGGGGAGCAGCATGACAACAGCTGACCTGTCACAGGGACATTCTTTTTTCTTTCAGATTTTTTCATAGAAGAGCACAGAAAAAAGAAAGAGAAAACAATTTCTATTTCTGCTCCTTGTTTAATGCATGTGGAATGTGTTTAGAGAATTGTTTACCTGGGGCGATTGCTTGACTGGATTCTAGTAAGGATTGTTTGAGCCTGATAGCCAATCAGATCCACCTGTGTCTAGACTCTCACAAGAGGGTCACGAGTTGTGAGTTAGATATGGTAGTTAGAACAAGTAGGTTTGTAGTTTTAGTATCCCCTTTAAATAGCCTATTAATGTATTATAGTATAACTATAATAACAAAATCATTCAGCCTTCTGAACTGGAGTCAGACATCATCATTCCTTCCCAGCGGAAGTGGGGAATTTACATTTACAATACTGACCTCAAATCAAGTTGCAGGAAAGCAGGCTCCACCAATAAACAGCAAAGAGGAGCTGACTGACAGACTTTGGGAGGGGCCAGCTTTAGCTGATGCAACCCCCTGGGTATCAAAGGTGAAGCCTCCATCCTGAAGACGAGCCAGCCATGTGGAAGGCAGCCACGAGGGAAGCTCCCAACCTGTTTCTCCTTATTTAGACCTTTTCCTGTATTTTTTGTTAAGGTTTAATAAATCTTTAAACATTTTAAACAGTGGCTGGTTGTTTCTCACAGGATGTAAAGGCTAGCACACAGGGTGACAAACATGGCAGGAAGCAGGACAGAAACAGATGAGGAGACCTGCAGTGGTTTTGGGGCAAGTTCTGGAACAAGAAGCAACAGTGCATGGCCAGAGGAAAAGTTCAAGGCAAAGTCACCTTTAATATGGCAGCAATCAGTGAAAATGACCACCAGAGAGACCCCTCTTCATAAACCTCCAGGACCATAAAAGGACTTCCAGGAGGAGGTGGATGCATGGAAATGAATTCTAGGAAAATGGTGTTTATGTATTAGATAAGAAAAACTTTTCAATGCCGACATGTGGATATAATGCGTTAATATCCTGTTGTGAATTGTCATCATACACACAATACAAAAAGAGATCCTTCTGTGTCCTGTGCAGGTAAAGAATTCCTGCTTCCTCATGCTTTGCATTGTGTTAGAAAGTTTGTTCAGACCCATTTCAGAATTAGGACACAGACGGGATGCACAGGAGAAGAGAGAGGACATGGGGAGGGCACTGCGGTCACCGGGAGAGGGTGGCAGGAACAGAGCAGCTGCTGGAGGAGAGGAAGGTGGGTTAGGGAGGAAGGAAAACATTCCACTGACCTGTTCCCTGTGGGGCAGCAGCAGGCAAAGGAGTCTGTGCAGATCAGCGGTGCTTCCTGGTACCTCTTGCTCCTTTGGGATCCATGTCCTAAAGTGGCTCTTCCCAGGTCAGTGACATGAAGGAGAAAGTGCCCAGCTCAACAGGAGCTCCCCATTCCCGTCCTGCTGGCTCTCTCTGTTCCCTGTCCTGCCATTGTTTCGCAAGGCTTGGCGGGTGAATCGGAAATTTAATCTTTGGCTACGTCAGAATTTGACTTCCTCTCATTTATTTGTCTTGACTTTTTTTTCCTGTCACAGAGGAAGTGGCTCGACTTGCAGATTTCTTTGAATGGCTCCTGATTTCCCCCTGATAAGAAACAATCTTTCGAATGGGACATTCTCCAAACGCTTTCCCTCTCTCAGCAGGTTTCTACCATTCCTCATTTCCCTACCCTGAGGGGTTGTTGTCCCTCCAGCAGCAGAGAGCTGCTGGTGGCACTGCAATGCTGACAGTGCTGCAAGTGCTCACAGCACTGTGCAAGCATCTGATTGCTTCTCAGAAACAACTCCCATTCTGGGAAGAGGTCTGGGATCCTTGCCAAAAACTTCCCTGGCTCCAAGAAAGCCATCTGAGCTGAGAATTCCCATTTCTGCCATTCCAATGCAGGCTGACACAGCCCAAGGGAAGGACAGCACTCAGTTGTTTGCAGCCTGGTTATCAGCACTTGGAGCCCACCCTAATTACTGCCAATCCCCTTGATGATGCAATGAAAGCTATTAGGGACCAGATTTTGGGCTGCTGTGATCCTCTTTCCAGCCCTTCATTAGGGCTCATCCTCCTCCTCCTCCTCAGACATGGGAGCATTAGTGTTTGTTTTTACCTGACCCCACCCCTCTGGGCAACCTGTGCCAGGGCCTCCCCACCCTCACAGGGAAGGATTTCTTCCCAATATCCAGGCTGAACCCAGCCTCTGTCAGTGGGAAGCCATTCCCCCTTGTCCTGTCGCTCCATGCCCTTGTCCAAAGTCCCTCTCCAACTCTCCTGGAGCCCCATTAGCTCCTGGATCATGAAGTGTTTGCCCTTGAAAGGACTGGCCTGGTGAGGGGATGTGTGATTCCATAGCTGGGGACAGAAACACGGTGTCAGCAGGAAAGAGAGGTGACAGTTCTGGTCCCAGGGCCAGCAGTTTCCCAGAGGAGCATCCCAAATCCCTGTGGCACATGTCAGTCTGGTCAGGAATCATCTCATCTGAGCTTTCTAGGAATTCCTTGGAATTCCCTGTAGGCTGCTGTCTGACTGCCAAGGGAGTGTGGAAGATGACTCAGGGGAAACCTGCAACTTTCTAAGGATTAAAGCCAAGAGAGCAGCATTGATTTGCCTCTTCTCAGCAGAAATGACATTGCTGAAATCCTAAATCATCCCTCAGCTGTGTGCCTGTGCTCCATCTCAGGCACAGAATTGATTATTGCATGCATCCTCTTGGAAACTGCGTGGTGAAGGTCCAGTGCCACTGAAATTGCTGTATACAAGTGGGAAAACTAGATTTGAACCAGAAATCAAAGTTTCACATGACATTTGTAATGCAGGGTCCTAAGGATCCAGCCCAGGAATGAGACTGGACAAGTTCAGGCTGTTCAAAAGACAAGATTTTGGGATTTGGGTTCCTTTAAAAATGGAAGAAGCTGACATGGAGACAAACTACTTTTGCCATAGGTCTGGTTGCTGAGGCTCTCTCCTGTTCATTTCCTGGACAGAGTCAAGGGCAGATGAGAAGCAGAGCCCTGATCCTGTCCCAGGCTCTGGACTAGTTCCCTGTTTGTGAGAGCCCTGGAGAACACGAGCCAGCACGGAGAACAGGGGGCTGTGGCAGGAGCTGGGACAGAGCCCGCGCCGGACGCTGCTCGGGCTCACCCCGCGGGCTTCGCTCCCTGCGGGGACTGCTGGGCTCCTGGATGGTTTGGATGGGTGGTGATGAAGGATCTCTGAAGCCAGGTCTTTAGAACATGTGGTTTATTATAAGGGGTGAAGGGCCCTGCTTGGAGTTGCAGGCCCAGGGAGAGCGGGGAGAGAGAGAGAGAGGGTTCCAGGTGAGCGTCCCAAGAGGAAGGTCCAAGAGAGCGTTCGGTCCCTCGGCCACACCTTATCAGGGGGCTTCAAGGTGTGCTGGGACAGGACTTGGGCCAATGGGGTTACAGACATCAGATACTTCAGGGGAGGGTTACAGGTGTGGGATGAACCATACATTGGGGGGTGAGACAGAACATTCCATTTGGCCTTTGGATCTATCAGAAGGGGGGATTGCTTTCAGCTTGGCTGTATTATTGTTTTCAAGATGCTCAGTAATTAAGGTTTGGTATTTCAAATCTTGTTCTCATCTCAATATCTGTATTTTCTGACTCTTTTGCGAGGCCATCATATTTATAGGGCTTTCGTATTTCATCTTCCCCAACAGCTCCCCTCTCCCAAGTGACCATTCCAGGGAAGCTCCTGAAGATCCCGCCCCAGGGACAGCAGCTGGTGTGTGTGAGGTGATGTGAGTGCACTGCGGTGAAGTTCTCCAGGCTGCGAGAGGAAACAAGGTCAGACTCTTCTCTTTCACCTTAGTCAGTGCCCCCTCATTGGGTGGAACCTGGTTATTAATTCTGGGCAGAGAATTGAGATCTGTAGGGTATTGAAAGCAATAAATACTGTGGGAAAAGGGAGGGAATTTTAAATGAGTGTCCTGCTGATGGAATCCAGCAGCTCAGTGATATCAACTGACACCTGAGAGTGCAGGTCAGACCCATCCCAAAGCCATTTGCTCTCTGATATCTCCATGGGCAATCCTCTCCTTCTCCAGTTGTTTTCCTCCTCCAGTTGTGTCCTGTCCACATCAGGAAGGAGGTGCCTCCCTGGCTTTTGTGCCATGTACACCAGACCAGGCTCCCACATCCTACTTGCCTTCTGTCTTTTCCCTCACCTCTCCCTGTGCTGCTCCACATGGAAGCTGTGGGTGGGAAAAGATGGGAAAAGCCACATTTGGGGGACAACAGCGTTGCTGTGGTGTCTCTGTTTTTCCCCTCTCCAGCTGTGTGAGGGCAAGGAGAAGCAGCAGAGGTGTCACAATGAGCACTTTGTCCCCTGCCATGGAGGGAGCCAGCCCTGCCTGCTGGAACCAGCCCGGTGGGAAGGCATCCAACGGGAGCTGGAATGAGGAGAACCACGACAACTGGACCAAGTGTGACAACAGGCACTGGAGCAAAGTGCCCGTCACGCTGCTGCTGCTGTGCCTGTGTGGAATGGTGGGAACGGGGCTGTGCTCCGGCTCCTTGGCCAACAGCAGCGTAAAAGTAAATCCACCCTCTGATTTACTTCCTGGCTGGGAGCTGTGCAAAGGAATTCCCCTCCTCTGTTAGTGTTGCCTTCCAGAGGGCTTTTGAGGATTTGCCAGAGCCAGGGAATGGGGACAACACAGTGGAATCATCATCTAGTGGAATCATCATGAAGGAGAGTCAGCATAAAATAGAACCTTAAAGTATCCAAAGTTGGAAGGGACTCACAAAGATCGTGGAGTTGAGCTCCTGGCCCTGCACAGGACATCCCAACAATCCCAGCCTGTGCCTGACAGCATTGTGCAAATGCTCCTAGAGCTCTGTCAGGCTGGTGCTGTGTGCAGCTGGGGAACTCCTGCCTGGGGTGGACGATGAATGATGTGGGGAATCCTCATGGAACAGTTTGGGTAGGAAGGAGCCTTAGAGATCATCTCATTCCATCTCTCCTTCTGCCATGGGCATGGACACACCAGAAACCTTTTGCTTTGAAATCTTTGCTCTTTTGAAAGGAAGCTCAGATAGGGAGAGGCCTGGGTGACACTGGAGGCAAGGAATGTGCTGGGAAGTAGAAAAAGTACATTGGAGGATCATGATCCTCCTGTGCTTGCTTTGGGTGAGACCCCTGTCTGAGTTGTTCTTCCCTGAACAAGAGGTTGCACCATGGAGGGTTTCTGCTTTGCAATGGACAGGAAAAGAGAGGCAGGGAGAGAAAAACCCTCTCAGATGTCAAAGTCTCTCTCTTCTGTTAATTATTAACAGCTCTATTAATCAATACTCCTTAGTTGTTTAACCTCATGTGTGTCTCCAAAGCCTGACTCAGCACCCATAGCTTTCAAACTCACTTCCCTTTTCAGAAGCAGTGGCACGTTGTTTTCCCCTGAATTTAAGGCAGTGAGAAAAGGAGGGACAACTTCCCCCGAGCAAGAGATGTGGCTGCTTCCAGGTCTCTCCCAGGAGAAATGAGGAGATCCTGGCACTGCCAACATAATCCCAACCATTGATGGCACGTGCCTTAGGAAGGGCTCTTGTATGAGACAGGTACTGCCCTCCTCACAGAATGGGATAAAATAAGGAATTGAGCCATTTTGGAGAGTGTTCACCAGAGACAGGCTCTGCAGTTATGCCTGGATGTTGTTTATTCAGCAACTTCTGTGATCAGTTTTACCACAATGGATTAAAAAAAACCATAAATGCAGAGTTAACTTAGGGCTAGTTACAGAATGCCAAAGATCAGTACAGGCTGGACTGTGGCTGAAGCTGCTGTGCAGGGTCGCTGTTCGGCTCCTCCTGAGGGTGGCCAGGTTCAGGATGGAGGTGGTCAAGGCCTTCCTTGGACATTGATGCTGCGGAAGCAGAGGATGGCCCCATTCTGCAGAAGAGCAGCATAACCCCCTGATTTCTGTGCCATTAAATGGTCCAGGCATCTGGTGATGGGAATTTCCATGTTTCAAGCTCTTTTTGGTCACAGGCACCAAAGGAGTTCAGTGGAGTTCACTATTGACCCTGCACTTTAGTCAGAAGGATTTAATTCTGGAATTAAAGAATGTGAGAAATTCCCACTGAAAGGATAAGGGAATGTTGCTGTCCCTCCCCAGCTCTGCAGCCCTACCTGGTGTCCCTTCCCATCCGCTGGGAATGCAGGGCTGACTCTGCTGGACAGAAGGGGAAGGATGCTCTGTGTGATCCCAACCCCTCTCCTGCCATCGAGATGGAAGCAGCCCTGCAGGGATTTGGGAAATCACTGCCATCCCGTGCTGGGTGTGTCCCCGTGGCTTTAAGGTGTCCCCTTCCTTGCAGGCAAGAGGTCCCTGAAGACACCATGAAACTCATCTGCTGAGCCAAAGGAGATGGAGTTCATTCCCAGGGGCCAAGGCCATGAGGGTCATTCCATGGTGAATAGAGCTGGGGAAGAGCACTGAGCCCAGCTGCACTGCTTGGATCCACATGGCTCCAAAAATCACCTAAGACAATGCTCTTGCTCCCTTTACCTGCATGAATACACCACCATGGGGAGGGTGATCCCGTGGATATTGATTAATCAGGGGTCTCAAGGCTCAAGGAAACCTTCAGCCACTCTCCAGGGGTTGTTCAGCAGAGCAGTGGAAAGGATCAACAGGCTCAGACCACTGTGGACCTGGGGCATCATTTCTACGCGCAGTTTTTTTTTTCTGGTATTCAAAGACCCTCTGGAGGGACAGCCAGAGGGACCCCATGGAGCAGGGCCTCCAGCACCTCCCTGCCAAGAAACAGATGAAGGGTTTGATGCTGCTGTTGATGCAGGCGAGCAGGAAAACCACCTGGGAGGGTACAAACGTGTAGCCGAGCTGCTGCAGGAAATTCCAGAGGCTGAGGAGGAGAGTGAGGAGCACAGTGAAGACAATAATGATGTTGCACCTCTTGGGTTGCTGCTGCTGGGAGCCACACTTGGCATTATTGAGGAGGATTATGCTGGAAACGAGCATGGGTGCAGCCAGGAGGAGCAGGATGACGGTGTGCATGGAGATGAGAGCTGCCAGGCAGTGCCCCTGCTGGTGTGACGGGCACAGGAATGTCACTGGGGGAATGACAGCAAAGAGAGCAAAGAAGGCGCAGTATTGGATGCTATCCACCACCCAAAACAGGCACCGAGGTAGGCTGCAGTGGCAGCAGAGCTTGCAGAAGTCGCACATATCCAGCACAGTACTGCTCATCATCAGCCTGAACAGCCCCCAGCTGAAGGAGATCATTGGGAGCTGGAAAAGGAAGTTCACATATATCAAAGGCATGATAGGAGAGCAGGACATGTACTCCATCAGGAAGAGGAGGGCGAAGATGAATGCAAAGAGGAGGAAGAGGAGGTCAATGACAGACAGGTTAAGGATGCCATAGTTGTAGATTTTCAGGTTGAGGAGGCAGAGGACAGCCCCGTTCCCAGCCAGCCCACAGAGGCAGATGAGCAGTGTCACACTGTGTATGGCCACACTGGTGACATCTGTCTCCCACAGATCATCTCGTTCAGAGGGTGATGGGGGAGGAGGGGACACGGTGCTCACCTCCATGGATGGATGATGGGCAGGCGGTGGGATGTGACCCTGGCTGTGGTCAGAGGGGATGGGGAGTCAGTGCTTGGAGAATCCAGGGATGGACCATGCGGATCCTCAGCAGGTCCCTGCATCGGGAAGGATTCAGTGGGGAGGGGTGCGATGTGCAGGGGAGGAGGGAAGTGGAAATTTTGGAGTGGGAGAGGGAGGTCGGAGGGTGGGTTGTTCAGCAGGGGATGCAGAAGGAAAGTGCAGCACAGTGGATGGATGACATGGGGAGGGCACTGCGGTCACTGGGAGAGGGTGGCAGGAACAGAGCAGCTGCTGGAGGAGAGGAAGGTGGGGTAGGGAGGAAGGAAGACATTCCACTGACCTGTTCCCTGTTGGGCAGCAGCAGGCAAAGGGGTCTGTGCAGATCAGCGGTGCTTCCTGGTACCTCTTGCTCCTTTGGGATCCATGTCCTAAAGTGGCTCCTGCCAGGTCAGTGACATGAAGGAGAAAGTGCTCAGATCACCAGGAGTTCCTCGCTCCCATCCCTCTGTCTCCTCTCTGTGCCCTGTCCTGATATTGTTCCCAAAGGCTCGGTGGACAAATGGGGGAGTGGGTGAGTGAAAAATTGTAACTTTGCCTGCTTCAGAAATTCAGTTCCTCAGAGATATTTATCTTGGTGGGTTTTGGTTTTTTTTTTTTTTCTTCAGAGGAAGTGGCTTTTGTCAGGTGCTCTAAATGAAGATTTTTGTGATTGGCTCCTCTTTCCCTCCTGATGAGAAACCCTCCTTCCCTGCAGAATGGACCATTCTCCAACTGCCGTCCTGCTCCACATAAGTTTCTACTATTCCTTGTTTCTCTTCCCTGAGGGTTCATGGTCCCTCCAGCAGCAGAGGGAGGCTGCTGGTGCTGGTGGCACTGGAATGCTGGCAGTGCTGCCAGTGTAGGTGAGGCAGCTGGGTGCTTCTCAGAAACAATTCCTGTTCCGGAAGGGCTCTGACATCATTGCCAAAATGTGCTCTGGGCTGAGGAAGTACAGCTGAGCTGCTTCCTCCTCCTATCCCCATCCCATCCTCATCCCTGCTCCCCATCCCCATTCCAATCCCCATTCCCGTCCCTATCCCTGCTCTCCATCCTCACCCCATCCTATCACATCCCTTAGGTTTCCCAGATGGAGCCGCTCCCCGACTTGGAGCGTGGCCTGTCAGGCTCTGCTCTCCTCCAGTGGGGAGTTTTGGGATTGCTGGCATCCAGAGCCCCTCCAACCTGCTCCGACCCTCTCCTGACCCCTCTGAAAGCACCTGCAACATCCCAGACCATCCCTGGGGCCCGGTCAGCCCCGAACATCCCCGATCTTCCCCCTCTCCATCTGGGACCTCAGGAAGTGCCTCTGCTCCTCCTGGCTATGGAGTTCTTGGACCAAGGAGACAGGAGGAAAGTCCAGCTCCCCAGGGCACAGCAGGAGAGCATAGGATGATAAACGTGGCTGAAGCCACTTCAGAAACAGATGGCTTGCAGTGGTTTTGGAGCAAGTTCTGTAACAAGAAGCAAAAGCACGTGGCCAAAGCAAAAGTTCAAGGCAAGGTCACCTTTAATATCTCAGCACTCAGTGAATGTGATCACCAGAGCCCCCTGGGAATGATCCTCCAAGACAAGGAAAGGACTTGGAGAAGGAGGCAAATTCATGGAAATGAGTCCTAGGAATGTGATATTTATGCATTTAATAAGAAAGACACTTTAGTAACTCTTTGTGGTTATGACGCAAAAAAACCCTGTTGTAAAGTCTCTCCCCAAGCAGAATTAAGGAGAGATCCTTCTGTGTGTCCTGTGGAGGTAAAGAATTCCTGATTCCTAATTGTTCCCATTGTGTTGGAAAGTTTATTCTGGCTGCTTTCAGTATCACTCCCAAATCCCATCCCATGCCATCCCATCCCATCCCATCCCATGCCATCCCATCCCATCCCGTGGCCGCTCCCTGCCTTGAAGTGCTGCCCATTGGGCTCTGCTGCCCTCCAGTCCGGATATTTGGGATGAGCAGCATCCAAAACCTTCCATTCCCAACCTCCTCCAGATCCTACCAGAACCCTCTGACTCTTCTGGACCCTCTGACAACCTCCAGTCCCAACCCAGGGCCGCCTTTTCCGCTACAACAGCCCTGCTCCTGCCCTGCTCCACCTGGGACCATGAGCAGTGTCTCTGCTTCTCCCAGCCATTCCTGCTTTTGTACCTTGAAGTAAACAATTTAGCAAGGAAATAACATGAACTGCATTTAGCTGCAATGGTATCTCATGCCTTAACCTTGCTTCCAGGCCTGACTCACTCAGATGTCTCAGGTACTGGAACACCTGAGAGAGCAGCATCTCCCCCACATTTGCCAGAGCAGATGCACAGGTGTGTGCACACAGAGAGAAAGAGTCAGTGCAAGGTGCCTGTGAGAAATTCCCCTGGGAGGCAGTGAAATGCTCACTGTGGATCCGTTTGCATCTCCTCACTGTGCCAAGGCTTGGGCCTCGAGCGCTGGGGGATCGGCCCAGGAGCCGTCGGCGTTGGGGCATCACCCGAGGGCAGCAGACGGGAGAGATCCCAGCTCGGAGAGGCCCCACTGCCAGGGAGCTTCTGGTCAGCGCTGCTGGGCCCAGGAGAGCTCCAAGGGTCTCCTTTTGGACCGCTGCTTACAGGGCCCCAAGGGATGGGCTTCAGCCACAGCAATGTTTCACCCTGGCCACACTTTGGGCTGGCATCCTTCTGTGAAAGTGTGGGAGCAGGGATGGTGTGGCATTCAGGGAAGTGAAATAATTCCCAAGGCTGTTGATAAAAGCCCAGGGGGTCGTTGGCCAGCAGCAGTTCCTGGGAGCAGAGGGTGTTTCTGATCAGTGCCAGAGGAGCTGAGCCCAGGGGCTGCTCCTCAAGGCTGAGGCCTCCCAAGCACGAATCAGAGCCCATAGTGGCCTGGAAAGGGGGTGGGGGATGCACCAGCACAGGGAGGGTGACACTTTAGATGTTTATTATTCAGGTGACTCAAGGGATCCATCAGCCACTGTCCCAGAGTCTCTCAGCAGTGCAGTGGAAGGGTCAGAGCACTGAGTCCATGTTGGGATCATTGCTGCGAGCAGTGTTTTCATTTGGCTGCTCAAACACCCTGTGGAGCGCCTTCCCTAGGGACTGCATGGAGGAGTGCCTCCTGCAGCTTCCCATGGAGCAGTGTCTCCAGCAGCTCCCCATGGAGCAGTCTCTCTTCCAGCTCCCCACCAAGAAGCAGATGAAGGGTTTGATGCTGCTGGTGATGCAGGTGAGCAGGAAAACCGTGTGGGAGGGCACAACCGTGTAACCGAGCTGCTGCAGGAAAGAGCAGAGACTGAGGGGCAGACTGAGGAGTGCAACGAGGACAATCACGATGTCGAGCCTCTTGTATTGCTGCTGCTGGGAGCTGGGCTTGAAATGAATGAAGAGGATTGTGCTGGAAATGAGCAGGGGTACAGCAACTAGGAAAAGGTTGAGGGCGTACCTGGAGGTGAGAGCCACCTGGCATTGCTCCTGCTCGTGTGACTGGCACAGGGAAGTC
Source organism: Vidua chalybeata (assembly GCF_026979565.1). Taxonomy (NCBI): domain Eukaryota; kingdom Metazoa; phylum Chordata; class Aves; order Passeriformes; family Viduidae; genus Vidua; species Vidua chalybeata. The sequence continues at coordinate 55,577,704 of NC_071535.1, read as the reverse complement.
ACTGTGGGATTGACAGCGGTGACAACAAAGAACAAAGCCCAGAACAGGCCACTCATCACCACCCACCGCAGGTGCTCAGAACGTTGCCCAGTGCAGAAAAACAGGCAGAGGATGGACCTGCACCTCTCGATGCTGATGAACATCAGCTGGTAGAGCCCCATGGTGTAGGTGAACAGTGACAGCTGGGACAGCAAGCTCAGATATATTGGGGGCATTTTAGCAGAGCAGGAAACCTCTGCCAGCAGGAAGAGCAGGGTGGAGGGAACCATGAAGATGAGGAAGAGGAAGTCGATGCTGGCCTGGTTGAATGCCACAAAGTCGGTGATGGAATTAATTTGGAGGAGCCAGAGGAAAGCCCCGTTCCCAACCAGCCCACAGAGGCCGAAGAGCAGCGTCACAAGGTCTGTGGCCACGTTGGAGACATTGGTCTCACACTGACCAGGTCCGTCGGTCGGTGAGGTGGGAGATGGGGACACGGTGCTCACCTCCATGGATGGACGCTGGGCAGGCGGTGGGATGTGGCCCCTGGCTGTGGTCAGAGTGGATGGGGAGTCAGTGCTTGGAGAATCCAGGGATGGACCACGCAGCTCCTCAGCAGCTCCCTGCAGAGGGAAGGATTAAATGGGGATGGGTGAGATGTGCAGGGCAGGAGGGCAGTGGAAATGGTGGGAGAGGGAGTTAAGAGGTTTGGGCTGGTTTGCAGGGGCTTGATAAATAAGAGAGAATAAACATTATCACCTTCCCTGAAATTGCTCAAAGATAAGTGGCCCCTTAAGTAGGGAAAATATAAAAGTCTGTAAAAATGTGGACCCAGGCTGATAATTGTGCCTGGAGCCAAAGGAAAATTTCAAGGCAAGGTCACCTTTAATATCACAGCACTCAGCAAATATGAGCACCGGAGACCCCTTCTGAAGGATCCTCCAAGAGCATCAAAGGACTCCCAGTAGGAAGTGGATGCATGGAAATGAGTTCCAGGAAAATGGTGCTTGTGTACTAGATAAGAAAAATTTTTAATGTCTATGAATGGTTACAGTGGATAAAAATGATGTTGTAAAGTCGCACAACACACATGGAAATAAAGAGAGAATCTTTTGTGTGTCCTGCTGCCTAATACCTCCCTTGCTAACAGCATTAGTTGGTGTTAGGAACTTTATTCTGTCTCATTTTGGTATCACTCCTTATCCCCATCTCTGCCTCACTCCCCCTCCCATCCCATCCCATCCCATCCCATCCCATCCCATCCCATCCCATCCCATCCCATCCCATCCCATCCCATCCCGCTGGTTTCCCAGTTGGAGGCCACTCCCTGGATGCAAGTGTGACCTGTTGGCTCTGCTGCCGTCCAGTGGGAGATTTGGGATTGGTGGCACCCAGACCCCTCCTGGCCCCTCCAGCCCCTGCCTGCCTGATGCCTTGGGGTGGCTTCCCAGAACAGAGGCTAGACAAGGTGAAGAGAATGAAAGTGGGTATTTATCAAAGGCCTTCAAAAGGTACCCCTTGGCAGTCAAAGCCTCTGAGAGGGGCTACACCCAAAATGGACAATGGTCACGAGGTTTTCAGACAGATATAAGTTTGGTCCATTTACAAATCTGGGGTGAATCCCCCAATTACAGCTTCAGGTAATGAAGTAATTTACCCGCAGTTTGCTCCACACCCAATTCACTTTTGTCTATACTTTTTGGGGCCTGAGGCAGTAGAGTGTGCTTGAATTTCAGGCCTAGAGGGATTGTTTTGTCTGACCAAAATGTGAAGACAGTTAACAAATACTTTCCATGGAGTTTAAAGTTATGCACTAATGCAGTACAGGATTTGAAAAACATAAAGGCGAAAATCCTAAGGCATCCAGCCCCCCTCTGACATCCTCTAGAAATTCCCCCCACGCTGCCTTCCCCTCCAGACATCCCTGCTCCTCTCCTGCCCCACACAGGATCCCCAGCAGTGTTTCCACTCCTCCTGGCAATTCCATGCTTCTCCACGCCAATGCACACCAGTGGAGCCATCCCTCTACTGCCTCTTGTTTCTCTCCAAAGGAGGTTGGGGGGCTGGACAGGAGGGATGAAGCTCGGAAGGGGCATCTGCAGGGGAAACACTGCCCCAAAGCCTTACAGGGCAGCCTGGGGTGAGCAGCCTGTGGGGAGGGACTGGAGCCTCAGACATGGGGCTGGGAGGGATGGGAAGGATGGGAGGTGGGTGGGCTGCATGGGGAGTGGGATGGGAGTTTGGTGTGGGAGGTGTGGGACATGATGGTGCTGGTGGGAGGATGTGGTGGGAAGGTGTCGGATGTGGTGGGACTGGAGAAAAGGTGTGGATGTGGTGGGGCTGGAGAAAAGGTGTGGATGTGGTGGGGCTGGTGATCTCAGTGAAGCCGCAGGGAGCAGGGTGATGCCCCATGGAGCCCATGGTGACAATCACAGGTGTCACCCTGCCCCTGGAAGGGGGTGGCCGTGCTGAGGACCACGGCCTCCTCCTCTCCTTGCTGCTGCACCATCTGAGCCTGCTGAGGGAGCAGCTGAAGGCACTGGAGAAGAAGAATTTCTGAAGGCAGAGAGACCTTTGCGCCTGGCTCACACAATTAAAAATTCAAGATCTCTGGGGAGATCTTTGCTGTGACACTCACGGAGCACTCACAGGGAATGCTGAGCCCCATGGCCATGGTGTCCTGGCGAGCTGTGCCGGTGCCAGCCCAGCTCTGGGCACTGCCGATCGTGGTTGCTCCAGGGAGCACAAGCCATGGGTGTGTCCCCTCTGAAACCAAGAAGTTTAAGTCTAACGGCAAAAGCATTTTAGACTAGTAACACTTTTGAGTCAAAATGGTGAACATTTTGGAAATTTATGTACTATAGACAGGTTCAAAGAAACAACACATTTCAGGAATTTTTTTGCACCATAATATCCAAGATTTTTACAGATACTCCTAAATGGCTCCCAATTTATTATTTCACGGAATGAGTGTTTTGTTTCTTTTAATTACTTCCAAAATATGTTGTCTTTATTAGTTTAGTACATAACCAGGTTTTTTTTTTTTCCAGCTAAAAAATGCTTTATTAAATTTGATGTCATGGTTAGACAATTACCATTGATTAAGTTTTCTGAGGTGTACAAGCCTAGGAAATGGCTCTTTTACTGCCACTGCAATTTATCTCTTGCAATTTATTAGCAAATTCTTCTGGTGTCTATAGGCCTCTGAATTCCTAATTCTCTCAAGATATCATTCTCATTCTATGATGTCCAATTAATTTCTAGTTATTTGTTAACTGTTAAAAAATACTTTATTGAATTTTGTTCTCCTGACTATTGAATAAGTTCTCTAAGGGCTATGGGTCGATAGAGTTTTCTACTGGCACTCAGCCAAGACATAGCTAAATCAAAACCAGCTAAAAAAACACAGTCAAATATGCTCCGACTAATTAAACATAGTTCATTATGAAATTTCGAAACAATCACAAAATTCCTGGCTAACTACCTCTCTGTCCCCTCCCTCCAGTCACATTCCTGGCTGGCAGCAGGAGCCAGAGGAAGCCAGGAAGCGCTGGCAGAGGGAGCAAAAGCAGCTCAGGGTTAATGGTGCTGTTTATTGACATCAGACCGCAGTGGAATACAGGAACCAAGTGCCAGGGGGAATTTTGGGATCACAGCCATGTTGGGAAGGATCCGTTTGGGAAACAGTGCTCTAGGACCCGCGAGGGAGGAGCAAAGCCCTGCTCCAATCTGCTTCCCGCAGAGCATTTCTCACACATAGCCCTTGGCAATGCCCCTGCTGCCTTCTCCTGCAGGAATACGGAGCAGGACAGTGATATCATGGAAATTTAGTAATCTGGTGGCTCAAGGAAACCCTCAGCCATTGCCCCATGGTCCTGCATCGGGGCAGTTGAAGGATTCAACAGGCTCAGCCCCCCGTATCCCTGCTGGCATCATTACTGGGGGCAGTGCTTCCTTCTGGCGCCTCAGAGACCTTCTGGAGACACTCCCTGAGGGACTCCTTGGAGCAGCACCTCCAGCACTTTGTAACTGAGAAGTAGATGAAGGGGTTGATGGTGCTGTGCATGCAGCGAGCAGCAGAACAGCCTGGGGGGACACAGTGGTGTAGCCGAGCTGCTGCAGGAAATTCCAGAGACTGAGGGGAAGAGTGAGGAGCACAGTGAGGAAGACAATGATGTTGAGCCTCTCGAATTGCTGCTGCTGGAAGCTACCCTTGAAATGAATGAAGAGGATTGTGCAGGAAATGACCACGGATGGAGCAAAGACGAGGCAGTTGAGGACGTAGAGGGAGATGAGAGCCCCCAGCAGAGCTTGTGTTCCTGTGACTTGCACAGGGAAGTCACTGCAGAAATGGCAGCGATGACAGTGATGGAAAGGGCGCAGAGCACGGGACTCACCAGCACCCATGAGAGGTGCTGGGGAAGGTGGCAGAAGAGCCCACGTGGGCAGAGGATGGACCTGCACCTCTCGATGCTGATGGCCGTCAGCCACTACAGCCCTAGGCTGTAGAACAGCAGGAAGAGGAGGAAAAGGAAGCTTATATATGCTGGAGACATGATGGTGTTATAAACAAGTTTATAAGTAAATTGTTAAATGTTAGTTACCATGCTTATTAATTGTTACCTGTTAATTACCACGTTTGTTACTCATATTGTTAGCTACCTTACTGCACCATTTTTTTCCGTCGGTGCTTCCCGAAATGGCGCCAGGATAACGTCACAAGCGTATATGTAAATCAGTCCCATCCAACAGAATAACACCCTAGAAAAACGAGCCAACCTCCAGGTCAAGAGACCAAGTGACTTGTCCAGCCTGAGGACTGTCCTACTATTTCAGCAGCATAATTCTAAGCTCTCACCACAACCTAACCAGAACTGGACCAGAGTGAGGACCTTAGACAACAAGCCCAAAAGTGGCTTCCTAGGCACGCCCGTGAGGACGGAAGCCCCAGCTCTGCTATGCAGCAAAGCTGACATCCTCCTCCTCCACGTCGCCAAAGGGAGCAGCGGCGGTGCGCGCGGCCCCTCGGGCCCCCACCCAGAGCTGATTTCATAATAAAGGCATTACAAAGGAGCAAGTCTCTGTGCCCATTCAGTTCAATGGCAGAGCAGGACAAATGCTGCAGCAGGAAGAGCTGAGTGGAGGGGAACCATGAAGATGAGGAAGAGGAAGTTGATGATGACCAGGTCAAGGATGCAGGCAGTGATGGGTTTGATGGTGTCCCTCTGGATGCAGAATCTGAGGACCCAGAGGACAGCTCCATTCCCAGCCAGCCCACAGAGGCAGATGAGCAGTGTCCCACTGCGTATGGCCACATTGGTGACATCTACCTCTCAGAGATTGTCCCCTTCAGTGGGTGAGATGGCAGGGGGGGACATAGTGCTCATCCCCATGGGTGGACGCTGGGCAGGCGGTGGGATGTGGCCCCTGGTTGTTGCCAGGGTAATTCAGGAGTCAGTGCTTGAGAATCCAGGGATGGACCGTGAGCAGCTCCCCGCAGTGGGAAGGATTCAGTGGGGAGGAGTGAGATGTGCAGGGGAGGAGGGTGGTGGGAATGGTGGGGTGGGAGGGTTGGGCTGGTTAGCAGGAGGCTGATAAATAACATAGAGAATAAACATTTTCAGTTCTTCTGAAGTTGTTCAAAAGTAAAGTGGCCAAAATGTAAAAGGATGTGTTATAGATGGATAATGAGATGATTGGCTCTCACAGTTAAGGGATGAATACTGTGTGAATATTAAGAGAAGCTTTATTGATGTATAATTGTGTTATTGTAGTCTGTTGTTTAGCTGTCCCCTGTTGTCTCCATAGTCCCCTTTTCTCCCCTCTGTACTGTTGCCATCAGAGAGCCTGAGTCACCTAGGACAGGTAGAAAGAAGGCCTGTACAAAAGCTTGGTGCTGGGGTGGAGGGGGGGAGCAGCATGACAACAGCTGACCTGTCACAGGGACATTCTTTTTTCTTTCAGATTTTTTCATAGAAGAGCACAGAAAAAAGAAAGAGAAAACAATTTCTATTTCTGCTCCTTGTTTAATGCATGTGGAATGTGTTTAGAGAATTGTTTACCTGGGGCGATTGCTTGACTGGATTCTAGTAAGGATTGTTTGAGCCTGATAGCCAATCAGATCCACCTGTGTCTAGACTCTCACAAGAGGGTCACGAGTTGTGAGTTAGATATGGTAGTTAGAACAAGTAGGTTTGTAGTTTTAGTATCCCCTTTAAATAGCCTATTAATGTATTATAGTATAACTATAATAACAAAATCATTCAGCCTTCTGAACTGGAGTCAGACATCATCATTCCTTCCCAGCGGAAGTGGGGAATTTACATTTACAATACTGACCTCAAATCAAGTTGCAGGAAAGCAGGCTCCACCAATAAACAGCAAAGAGGAGCTGACTGACAGACTTTGGGAGGGGCCAGCTTTAGCTGATGCAACCCCCTGGGTATCAAAGGTGAAGCCTCCATCCTGAAGACGAGCCAGCCATGTGGAAGGCAGCCACGAGGGAAGCTCCCAACCTGTTTCTCCTTATTTAGACCTTTTCCTGTATTTTTTGTTAAGGTTTAATAAATCTTTAAACATTTTAAACAGTGGCTGGTTGTTTCTCACAGGATGTAAAGGCTAGCACACAGGGTGACAAACATGGCAGGAAGCAGGACAGAAACAGATGAGGAGACCTGCAGTGGTTTTGGGGCAAGTTCTGGAACAAGAAGCAACAGTGCATGGCCAGAGGAAAAGTTCAAGGCAAAGTCACCTTTAATATGGCAGCAATCAGTGAAAATGACCACCAGAGAGACCCCTCTTCATAAACCTCCAGGACCATAAAAGGACTTCCAGGAGGAGGTGGATGCATGGAAATGAATTCTAGGAAAATGGTGTTTATGTATTAGATAAGAAAAACTTTTCAATGCCGACATGTGGATATAATGCGTTAATATCCTGTTGTGAATTGTCATCATACACACAATACAAAAAGAGATCCTTCTGTGTCCTGTGCAGGTAAAGAATTCCTGCTTCCTCATGCTTTGCATTGTGTTAGAAAGTTTGTTCAGACCCATTTCAGAATTAGGACACAGACGGGATGCACAGGAGAAGAGAGAGGACATGGGGAGGGCACTGCGGTCACCGGGAGAGGGTGGCAGGAACAGAGCAGCTGCTGGAGGAGAGGAAGGTGGGTTAGGGAGGAAGGAAAACATTCCACTGACCTGTTCCCTGTGGGGCAGCAGCAGGCAAAGGAGTCTGTGCAGATCAGCGGTGCTTCCTGGTACCTCTTGCTCCTTTGGGATCCATGTCCTAAAGTGGCTCTTCCCAGGTCAGTGACATGAAGGAGAAAGTGCCCAGCTCAACAGGAGCTCCCCATTCCCGTCCTGCTGGCTCTCTCTGTTCCCTGTCCTGCCATTGTTTCGCAAGGCTTGGCGGGTGAATCGGAAATTTAATCTTTGGCTACGTCAGAATTTGACTTCCTCTCATTTATTTGTCTTGACTTTTTTTTCCTGTCACAGAGGAAGTGGCTCGACTTGCAGATTTCTTTGAATGGCTCCTGATTTCCCCCTGATAAGAAACAATCTTTCGAATGGGACATTCTCCAAACGCTTTCCCTCTCTCAGCAGGTTTCTACCATTCCTCATTTCCCTACCCTGAGGGGTTGTTGTCCCTCCAGCAGCAGAGAGCTGCTGGTGGCACTGCAATGCTGACAGTGCTGCAAGTGCTCACAGCACTGTGCAAGCATCTGATTGCTTCTCAGAAACAACTCCCATTCTGGGAAGAGGTCTGGGATCCTTGCCAAAAACTTCCCTGGCTCCAAGAAAGCCATCTGAGCTGAGAATTCCCATTTCTGCCATTCCAATGCAGGCTGACACAGCCCAAGGGAAGGACAGCACTCAGTTGTTTGCAGCCTGGTTATCAGCACTTGGAGCCCACCCTAATTACTGCCAATCCCCTTGATGATGCAATGAAAGCTATTAGGGACCAGATTTTGGGCTGCTGTGATCCTCTTTCCAGCCCTTCATTAGGGCTCATCCTCCTCCTCCTCCTCAGACATGGGAGCATTAGTGTTTGTTTTTACCTGACCCCACCCCTCTGGGCAACCTGTGCCAGGGCCTCCCCACCCTCACAGGGAAGGATTTCTTCCCAATATCCAGGCTGAACCCAGCCTCTGTCAGTGGGAAGCCATTCCCCCTTGTCCTGTCGCTCCATGCCCTTGTCCAAAGTCCCTCTCCAACTCTCCTGGAGCCCCATTAGCTCCTGGATCATGAAGTGTTTGCCCTTGAAAGGACTGGCCTGGTGAGGGGATGTGTGATTCCATAGCTGGGGACAGAAACACGGTGTCAGCAGGAAAGAGAGGTGACAGTTCTGGTCCCAGGGCCAGCAGTTTCCCAGAGGAGCATCCCAAATCCCTGTGGCACATGTCAGTCTGGTCAGGAATCATCTCATCTGAGCTTTCTAGGAATTCCTTGGAATTCCCTGTAGGCTGCTGTCTGACTGCCAAGGGAGTGTGGAAGATGACTCAGGGGAAACCTGCAACTTTCTAAGGATTAAAGCCAAGAGAGCAGCATTGATTTGCCTCTTCTCAGCAGAAATGACATTGCTGAAATCCTAAATCATCCCTCAGCTGTGTGCCTGTGCTCCATCTCAGGCACAGAATTGATTATTGCATGCATCCTCTTGGAAACTGCGTGGTGAAGGTCCAGTGCCACTGAAATTGCTGTATACAAGTGGGAAAACTAGATTTGAACCAGAAATCAAAGTTTCACATGACATTTGTAATGCAGGGTCCTAAGGATCCAGCCCAGGAATGAGACTGGACAAGTTCAGGCTGTTCAAAAGACAAGATTTTGGGATTTGGGTTCCTTTAAAAATGGAAGAAGCTGACATGGAGACAAACTACTTTTGCCATAGGTCTGGTTGCTGAGGCTCTCTCCTGTTCATTTCCTGGACAGAGTCAAGTCCAGAGTCCCAGGCTCTGGACTAGTTCCCTGTTTGTGAGAGCCCTGGAGAACACGAGCCAGCACGGAGAACAGGGGGCTGTGGCAGGAGCTGGGACAGAGCCCGCGCCGGACGCTGCTCGGGCTCACCCCGCGGGCTTCGCTCCCTGCGGGGACTGCTGGGCTCCTGGATGGTTTGGATGGGTGGTGATGAAGGATCTCTGAAGCCAGGTCTTTAGAACATGTGGTTTATTATAAGGGGTGAAGGGCCCTGCTTGGAGTTGCAGGCCCAGGGAGAGCGGGGAGAGAGAGAGAGAGGGTTCCAGGTGAGCGTCCCAAGAGGAAGGTCCAAGAGAGCGTTCGGTCCCTCGGCCACACCTTATCAGGGGGCTTCAAGGTGTGCTGGGACAGGACTTGGGCCAATGGGGTTACAGACATCAGATACTTCAGGGGAGGGTTACAGGTGTGGGATGAACCATACATTGGGGGGTGAGACAGAACATTCCATTTGGCCTTTGGATCTATCAGAAGGGGGGATTGCTTTCAGCTTGGCTGTATTATTGTTTTCAAGATGCTCAGTAATTAAGGTTTGGTATTTCAAATCTTGTTCTCATCTCAATATCTGTATTTTCTGACTCTTTTGCGAGGCCATCATATTTATAGGGCTTTCGTATTTCATCTTCCCCAACAGCTCCCCTCTCCCAAGTGACCATTCCAGGGAAGCTCCTGAAGATCCCGCCCCAGGGACAGCAGCTGGTGTGTGTGAGGTGATGTGAGTGCACTGCGGTGAAGTTCTCCAGGCTGCGAGAGGAAACAAGGTCAGACTCTTCTCTTTCACCTTAGTCAGTGCCCCCTCATTGGGTGGAACCTGGTTATTAATTCTGGGCAGAGAATTGAGATCTGTAGGGTATTGAAAGCAATAAATACTGTGGGAAAAGGGAGGGAATTTTAAATGAGTGTCCTGCTGATGGAATCCAGCAGCTCAGTGATATCAACTGACACCTGAGAGTGCAGTTCAGACCCATCCCAAAGCCATTTGCTCTCTGATATCTCCATGGGCAATCCTCTCCTTCTCCAGTTGTTTTCCTCCTCCAGTTGTGTCCTGTCCACAGGCAGGAAGGAGGTGCCTCCCTGGCTTTTGTGCCATGTACACCAGACCAGGCTCCCACATCCTACTTGCCTTCTGTCTTTTCCCTCACCTCTCCCTGTGCTGCTCCACATGGAAGCTGTGGGTGGGAAAAGATGGGAAAAGCCACATTTGGGGGACAACAGCGTTGCTGTGGTGTCTCTGTTTTTCCCCTCTCCAGCTGTGTGAGGGCAAGGAGAAGCAGCAGAGGTGTCACAATGAGCACTTTGTCCCCTGCCATGGAGGGAGCCAGCCCTGCCTGCTGGAACCAGCCCGGTGGGAAGGCATCCAACGGGAGCTGGAATGAGGAGAACCACGACAACTGGACCAAGTGTGACAACAGGCACTGGAGCAAAGTGCCCGTCACGCTGCTGCTGCTGTGCCTGTGTGGAATGGTGGGAACGGGGCTGTGCTCCGGCTCCTTGGCCAACAGCAGCGTAAAAGTAAATCCACCCTCTGATTTACTTCCTGGCTGGGAGCTGTGCAAAGGAATTCCCCTCCTCTGTTAGTGTTGCCTTCCAGAGGGCTTTTGAGGATTTGCCAGAGCCAGGGAATGGGGACAACACAGTGGAATCATCATCTAGTGGAATCATCATGAAGGAGAGTCAGCATAAAATAGAACCTTAAAGTATCCAAAGTTGGAAGGGACTCACAAAGATCGTGGAGTTGAGCTCCTGGCCCTGCACAGGACATCCCAACAATCCCAGCCTGTGCCTGACAGCATTGTGCAAATGCTCCTAGAGCTCTGTCAGGCTGGTGCTGTGTGCAGCTGGGGAACTCCTGCCTGGGGTGGACGATGAATGATGTGGGGAATCCTCATGGAACAGTTTGGGTAGGAAGGAGCCTTAGAGATCATCTCATTCCATCTCTCCTTCTGCCATGGGCATGGACACACCAGAAACCTTTTGCTTTGAAATCTTTGCTCTTTTGAAAGGAAGCTCAGATAGGGAGAGGCCTGGGTGACACTGGAGGCAAGGAATGTGCTGGGAAGTAGAAAAAGTACATTGGAGGATCATGATCCTCCTGTGCTTGCTTTGGGTGAGACCCCTGTCTGAGTTGTTCTTCCCTGAACAAGAGGTTGCACCATGGAGGGTTTCTGCTTTGCAATGGACAGGAAAAGAGAGGCAGGGAGAGAAAAACCCTCTCAGATGTCAAAGTCTCTCTCTTCTGTTAATTATTAACAGCTCTATTAATCAATACTCCTTAGTTGTTTAACCTCATGTGTGTCTCCAAAGCCTGACTCAGCACCCATAGCTTTCAAACTCACTTCCCTTTTCAGAAGCAGTGGCACGTTGTTTTCCCCTGAATTTAAGGCAGTGAGAAAAGGAGGGACAACTTCCCCCGAGCAAGAGATGTGGCTGCTTCCAGGTCTCTCCCAGGAGAAATGAGGAGATCCTGGCACTGCCAACATAATCCCAACCATTGATGGCACGTGCCTTAGGAAGGGCTCTTGTATGAGACAGGTACTGCCCTCCTCACAGAATGGGATAAAATAAGGAATTGAGCCATTTTGGAGAGTGTTCACCAGAGACAGGCTCTGCAGTTATGCCTGGATGTTGTTTATTCAGCAACTTCTGTGATCAGTTTTACCACAATGGATTAAAAAAAACCATAAATGCAGAGTTAACTTAGGGCTAGTTACAGAATGCCAAAGATCAGTACAGGCTGGACTGTGGCTGAAGCTGCTGTGCAGGGTCGCTGTTCGGCTCCTCCTGAGGGTGGCCAGGTTCAGGATGGAGGTGGTCAAGGCCTTCCTTGGACATTGATGCTGCGGAAGCAGAGGATGGCCCCATTCTGCAGAAGAGCAGCATAACCCCCTGATTTCTGTGCCATTAAATGGTCCAGGCATCTGGTGATGGGAATTTCCATGTTTCAAGCTCTTTTTGGTCACAGGCACCAAAGGAGTTCAGTGGAGTTCACTATTGACCCTGCACTTTAGTCAGAAGGATTTAATTCTGGAATTAAAGAATGTGAGAAATTCCCACTGAAAGGATAAGGGAATGTTGCTGTCCCTCCCCAGCTCTGCAGCCCTACCTGGTGTCCCTTCCCATCCGCTGGGAATGCAGGGCTGACTCTGCTGGACAGAAGGGGAAGGATGCTCTGTGTGATCCCAACCCCTCTCCTGCCATCGAGATGGAAGCAGCCCTGCAGGGATTTGGGAAATCACTGCCATCCCGTGCTGGGTGTGTCCCCGTGGCTTTAAGGTGTCCCCTTCCTTGCAGGCAAGAGGTCCCTGAAGACACCATGAAACTCATCTGCTGAGCCAAAGGAGATGGAGTTCATTCCCAGGGGCCAAGGCCATGAGGGTCATTCCATGGTGAATAGAGCTGGGGAAGAGCACTGAGCCCAGCTGCACTGCTTGGATCCACATGGCTCCAAAAATCACCTAAGACAATGCTCTTGCTCCCTTTACCTGCATGAATACACCACCATGGGGAGGGTGATCCCGTGGATATTGATTAATCAGGGGTCTCAAGGCTCAAGGAAACCTTCAGCCACTCTCCAGGGGTTGTTCAGCAGAGCAGTGGAAAGGATCAACAGGCTCAGACCACTGTGGCCCTGGGGCATCATTTCTACGCGCAGTTTTTTTTTTCTGGTATTCAAAGACCCTCTGGAGGGACAGCCAGAGGGACCCCATGGAGCAGGGCCTCCAGCACCTCCCTGCCAAGAAACAGATGAAGGGTTTGATGCTGCTGTTGATGCAGGCGAGCAGGAAAACCACCTGGGAGGGTACAAACGTGTAGCCGAGCTGCTGCAGGAAATTCCAGAGGCTGAGGAGGAGAGTGAGGAGCACAGTGAAGACAATAATGATGTTGCACCTCTTGGGTTGCTGCTGCTGGGAGCCACACTTGGCATTATTGAGGAGGATTATGCTGGAAACGAGCATGGGTGCAGCCAGGAGGAGCAGGATGACGGTGTGCATGGAGATGAGAGCTGCCAGGCAGTGCCCCTGCTGGTGTGACGGGCACAGGAATGTCACTGGGGGAATGACAGCAAAGAGAGCAAAGAAGGCGCAGTATTGGATGCTATCCACCACCCAAAACAGGCACCGAGGTAGGCTGCAGTGGCAGCAGAGCTTGCAGAAGTCGCACATATCCAGCACAGTACTGCTCATCATCAGCCTGAACAGCCCCCAGCTGAAGGAGATCATTGGGAGCTGGAAAAGGAAGTTCACATATATCAAAGGCATGATAGGAGAGCAGGACATGTACTCCATCAGGAAGAGGAGGGCGAAGATGAATGCAAAGAGGAGGAAGAGGAGGTCAATGACAGACAGGTTAAGGATGCCATAGTTGTAGATTTTCAGGTTGAGGAGGCAGAGGACAGCCCCGTTCCCAGCCAGCCCACAGAGGCAGATGAGCAGTGTCACACTGTGTATGGCCACACTGGTGACATCTGTCTCCCACAGATCATCTCGTTCAGAGGGTGATGGGGGAGGAGGGGACACGGTGCTCACCTCCATGGATGGATGATGGGCAGGCGGTGGGATGTGACCCTGGCTGTGGTCAGAGGGGATGGGGAGTCAGTGCTTGGAGAATCCAGGGATGGACCATGCGGATCCTCAGCAGGTCCCTGCATCGGGAAGGATTCAGTGGGGAGGGGTGCGATGTGCAGGGGAGGAGGGAAGTGGAAATTTTGGAGTGGGAGAGGGAGGTCGGAGGGTGGGTTGTTCAGCAGGGGATGCAGAAGGAAAGTGCAGCACAGTGGATGGATGACATGGGGAGGGCACTGCGGTCACTGGGAGAGGGTGGCAGGAACAGAGCAGCTGCTGGAGGAGAGGAAGGTGGGGTAGGGAGGAAGGAAGACATTCCACTGACCTGTTCCCTGTTGGGCAGCAGCAGGCAAAGGGGTCTGTGCAGATCAGCGGTGCTTCCTGGTACCTCTTGCTCCTTTGGGATCCATGTCCTAAAGTGGCTCCTGCCAGGTCAGTGACATGAAGGAGAAAGTGCTCAGATCACCAGGAGTTCCTCGCTCCCATCCCTCTGTCTCCTCTCTGTGCCCTGTCCTGATATTGTTCCCAAAGGCTCGGTGGACAAATGGGGGAGTGGGTGAGTGAAAAATTGTAACTTTGCCTGCTTCAGAAATTCAGTTCCTCAGAGATATTTATCTTGGTGGGTTTTGGTTTTTTTTTTTTTTCTTCAGAGGAAGTGGCTTTTGTCAGGTGCTCTAAATGAAGATTTTTGTGATTGGCTCCTCTTTCCCTCCTGATGAGAAACCCTCCTTCCCTGCAGAATGGACCATTCTCCAACTGCCGTCCTGCTCCACATAAGTTTCTACTATTCCTTGTTTCTCTTCCCTGAGGGTTCATGGTCCCTCCAGCAGCAGAGGGAGGCTGCTGGTGCTGGTGGCACTGGAATGCTGGCAGTGCTGCCAGTGTAGGTGAGGCAGCTGGGTGCTTCTCAGAAACAATTCCTGTTCCGGAAGGGCTCTGACATCATTGCCAAAATGTGCTCTGGGCTGAGGAAGTACAGCTGAGCTGCTTCCTCCTCCTATCCCCATCCCATCCTCATCCCTGCTCCCCATCCCCATTCCAATCCCCATTCCCGTCCCTATCCCTGCTCTCCATCCTCACCCCATCCTATCACATCCCTTAGGTTTCCCAGATGGAGCCGCTCCCCGACTTGGAGCGTGGCCTGTCAGGCTCTGCTCTCCTCCAGTGGGGAGTTTTGGGATTGCTGGCATCCAGAGCCCCTCCAACCTGCTCCGACCCTCTCCTGACCCCTCTGAAAGCACCTGCAACATCCCAGACCATCCCTGGGGCCCGGTCAGCCCCGAACATCCCCGATCTTCCCCCTCTCCACCTGGGACCTCAGGAAGTGCCTCTGCTCCTCCTGGCTATGGAGTTCTTGGACCAAGGAGACAGGAGGAAAGTCCAGCTCCCCAGGGCACAGCAGGAGAGCATAGGATGATAAACGTGGCTGAAGCCACTTCAGAAACAGATGGCTTGCAGTGGTTTTGGAGCAAGTTCTGTAACAAGAAGCAAAAGCACGTGGCCAAAGCAAAAGTTCAAGGCAAGGTCACCTTTAATATCTCAGCACTCAGTGAATGTGATCACCAGAGCCCCCTGGGAATGATCCTCCAAGACAAGGAAAGGACTTGGAGAAGGAGGCAAATTCATGGAAATGAGTCCTAGGAATGTGATATTTATGCATTTAATAAGAAAGACACTTTAGTAACTCTTTGTGGTTATGACGCAAAAAAACCCTGTTGTAAAGTCTCTCCCCAAGCAGAATTAAGGAGAGATCCTTCTGTGTGTCCTGTGGAGGTAAAGAATTCCTGATTCCTAATTGTTCCCATTGTGTTGGAAAGTTTATTCTGGCTGCTTTCAGTATCACTCCCAAATCCCATCCCATGCCATCCCATCCCATCCCATCCCATCCCATCCCATGCCATCCCATCCCATCCCGTGGCCGCTCCCTGCCTTGAAGTGCTGCCCATTGGGCTCTGCTGCCCTCCAGTCCGGATATTTGGGATGAGCAGCATCCAAAACCTTCCATTCCCAACCTCCTCCAGATCCTACCAGAACCCTCTGACTCTTCTGGACCCTCTGACAACCTCCAGTCCCAACCCAGGGCCGCCTTTTCCGCTACAACAGCCCTGCTCCTGCCCTGCTCCACCTGGGACCATGAGCAGTGTCTCTGCTTCTCCCAGCCATTCCTGCTTTTGTACCTTGAAGTAAACAATTTAGCAAGGAAATAACATGAACTGCATTTAGCTGCAATGGTATCTCATGCCTTAACCTTGCTTCCAGGCCTGACTCACTCAGATGTCTCAGGTACTGGAACACCTGAGAGAGCAGCATCTCCCCCACATTTGCCAGAGCAGATGCACAGGTGTGTGCACACAGAGAGAAAGAGTCAGTGCAAGGTGCCTGTGAGAAATTCCCCTGGGAGGCAGTGAAATGCTCACTGCGGATCCGTTTGCATCTCCTCACTGTGCCAAGGCTTGGGCCTCGAGCGCTGGGGGATCGGCCCAGGAGCCGTCGGCGTTGGGGCATCACCCGAGGGCAGCAGACGGGAGAGATCCCAGCTCGGAGAGGCCCCACTGCCAGGGAGCTTCTGGTCAGCGCTGCTGGGCCCAGGAGAGCTCCAAGGGTCTCCTTTTGGACCGCTGCTTACAGGGCCCCAAGGGATGGGCTTCAGCCACAGCAATGTTTCACCCTGGCCACACTTTGGGCTGGCATCCTTCTGTGAAAGTGTGGGAGCAGGGATGGTGTGGCATTCAGGGAAGTGAAATAATTCCCAAGGCTGTTGATAAAAGCCCAGGGGGTCGTTGGCCAGCAGCAGTTCCTGGGAGCAGAGGGTGTTTCTGATCAGTGCCAGAGGAGCTGAGCCCAGGGGCTGCTCCTCAAGGCTGAGGCCTCCCAAGCACGAATCAGAGCCCATAGTGGCCTGGAAAGGGGGTGGGGGATGCACCAGCACAGGGAGGGTGACACTTTAGATGTTTATTATTCAGGTGACTCAAGGGATCCATCAGCCACTGTCCCAGAGTCTCTCAGCAGTGCAGTGGAAGGGTCAGAGCACTGAGTCCATGTTGGGATCATTGCTGCAAGCAGTGTTTTCATTTGGCTGCTCAAACACCCTGTGGAGCGCCTTCCCTAGGGACTGCATGGAGGAGTGCCTCCTGCAGCTTCCCATGGAGCAGTGTCTCCAGCAGCTCCCCATGGAGCAGTCTCTCTTCCAGCTCCCCACCAAGAAGCAGATGAAGGGTTTGATGCTGCTGGTGATGCAGGTGAGCAGGAAAACCGTGTGGGAGGGCACAACCGTGTAACCGAGCTGCTGCAGGAAAGAGCAGAGACTGAGGGGCAGACTGAGGAGTGCAACGAGGACAATCACGATGTCGAGCCTCTTGTATTGCTGCTGCTGGGAGCTGGGCTTGAAATGAATGAAGAGGATTGTGCTGGAAATGAGCAGGGGTACAGCAACTAGGAAAAGGTTGAGGGCGTACCTGGAGGTGAGAGCCACCTGGCATTGCTCCTGCTCGTGTGACTGGCACAGGGAAGTCACTGTGGGATTGACAGCGGTGACAACAAAGAACAAAGCCCAGAACAGGCCACTCATCACCACCCACCGCAGGTGCTCAGAACGTTGCCCAGTGCAGAAAAACAGGCAGAGGATGGACCTGCACCTCTCGATGCTGATGAACATCAGCTGGTAGAGCCCCATGGTGTAGGTGAACAGTGACAGCTGGGACAGCAAGCTCAGATATATTGGGGGCATTTTAGCAGAGCAGGAAACCTCTGCCAGCAGGAAGAGCAGGGTGGAGGGAACCATGAAGATGAGGAAGAGGAAGTCGATGCTGGCCTGGTTGAATGCCACAAAGTCGGTGATGGAATTAATTTGGAGGAGCCAGAGGAAAGCCCCGTTCCCAACCAGCCCACAGAGGCCGAAGAGCAGCGTCACAAGGTCTGTGGCCACGTTGGAGACATTGGTCTCACACTGACCAGGTCCGTCGGTCGGTGAGGTGGGAGATGGGGACACGGTGCTCACCTCCATGGATGGACGCTGGGCAGGCGGTGGGATGTGGCCCCTGGCTGTGGTCAGAGTGGATGGGGAGTCAGTGCTTGGAGAATCCAGGGATGGACCACGCAGCTCCTCAGCAGCTCCCTGCAGAGGGAAGGATTAAATGGGGATGGGTGAGATGTGCAGGGCAGGAGGGCAGTGGAAATGGTGGGAGAGGGAGTTAAGAGGTTTGGGCTGGTTTGCAGGGGCTTGATAAATAAGAGAGAATAAACATTATCACCTTCCCTGAAATTGCTCAAAGATAAGTGGCCCCTTAAGTAGGGAAAATATAAAAGTCTGTAAAAATGTGGACCCAGGCTGATAATTGTGCCTGGAGCCAAAGGAAAATTTCAAGGCAAGGTCACCTTTAATATCACAGCACTCAGCAAATATGAGCACCGGAGACCCCTTCTGAAGGATCCTCCAAGAGCATCAAAGGACTCCCAGTAGGAAGTGGATGCATGGAAATGAGTTCCAGGAAAATGGTGCTTGTGTACTAGATAAGAAAAATTTTTAATGTCTATGAATGGTTACAGTGGATAAAAATGATGTTGTAAAGTCGCACAACACACATGGAAATAAAGAGAGAATCTTTTGTGTGTCCTGCTGCCTAATACCTCCCTTGCTAACAGCATTAGTTGGTGTTAGGAACTTTATTCTGTCTCATTTTGGTATCACTCCTTATCCCCATCTCTGCCTCACTCCCCCTCCCATCCCATCCCATCCCATCCCATCCCATCCCATCCCATCCCATCCCATCCCATCCCATCCCATCCCATCCCGCTGGTTTCCCAGTTGGAGGCCACTCCCTGGATGCAAGTGTGACCTGTTGGCTCTGCTGCCGTCCAGTGGGAGATTTGGGATTGGTGGCACCCAGACCCCTCCTGGCCCCTCCAGCCCCTGCCTGCCTGATGCCTTGGGGTGGCTTCCCAGAACAGAGGCTAGACAAGGTGAAGAGAATGAAAGTGGGTATTTATCAAAGGCCTTCAAAAGGTACCCCTTGGCAGTCAAAGCCTCTGAGAGGGGCTACACCCAAAATGGACAATGGTCACGAGGTTTTCAGACAGATATAAGTTTGGTCCATTTACAAATCTGGGGTGAATCCCCCAATTACAGCTTCAGGTAATGAAGTAATTTACCCGCAGTTTGCTCCACACCCAATTCACTTTTGTCTATACTTTTTGGGGCCTGAGGCAGTAGAGTGTGCTTGAATTTCAGGCCTAGAGGGATTGTTTTGTCTGACCAAAATGTGAAGACAGTTAACAAATACTTTCCATGGAGTTTAAAGTTATGCACTAATGCAGTACAGGATTTGAAAAACATAAAGGCGAAAATCCTAAGGCATCCAGCCCCCCTCTGACATCCTCTAGAAATTCCCCCCACGCTGCCTTCCCCTCCAGACATCCCTGCTCCTCTCCTGCCCCACACAGGATCCCCAGCAGTGTTTCCACTCCTCCTGGCAATTCCATGCTTCTCCACGCCAATGCACACCAGTGGAGCCATCCCTCTACTGCCTCTTGTTTCTCTCCAAAGGAGGTTGGGGGGCTGGACAGGAGGGATGGAGCTCGGAAGGGGCGTCTGCAGGGGAAACATTGCCCCAAAGCCTTACAGGGCAGCCTGGGGTGAGCAGCCTGTGGGGAGGGACTGGAGCCTCAGACATGGGGCTGGGAGGGATGGGAAGGATGGGAGGTGGGTGGGCTGCATGGGGAGTGGGATGGGAGTTTGGTGTGGGAGGTGTGGGACATGATGGTGCTGGTGGGAGGATGTGGTGGGAAGGTGTCGGATGTGGTGGGACTGGAGAAAAGGTGTGGATGTGGTGGGGCTGGAGAAAAGGTGTGGATGTGGTGGGGCTGGTGATCTCAGTGAAGCCGCAGGGAGCAGGGTGATGCCCCATGGAGCCCATGGTGACAATCACAGGTGTCACCCTGCCCCTGGAAGGGGGTGGCCGTGCTGAGGACCACGGCCTCCTCCTCTCCTTGCTGCTGCACCATCTGAGCCTGCTGAGGGAGCAGCTGAAGGCACTGGAGAAGAAGAATTTCTGAAGGCAGAGAGACCTTTGCGCCTGGCTCACACAATTAAAAATTCAAGATCTCTGGGGAGATCTTTGCTGTGACACTCACGGAGCACTCACAGGGAATGCTGAGCCCCATGGCCATGGTGTCCTGGCGAGCTGTGCCGGTGCCAGCCCAGCTCTGGGCACTGCCGATCGTGGTTGCTCCAGGGAGCACAAGCCATGGGTGTGTCCCCTCTGAAACCAAGAAGTTTAAGTCTAACGGCAAAAGCATTTTAGACTAGTAACACTTTTGAGTCAAAATGGTGAACATTTTGGAAATTTATGTACTATAGACAGGTTCAAAGAAACAACACATTTCAGGAATTTTTTTGCACCATAATATCCAAGATTTTTACAGATACTCCTAAATGGCTCCCAATTTATTATTTCACGGAATGAGTGTTTTGTTTCTTTTAATTACTTCCAAAATATGTTGTCTTTATTAGTTTAGTACATAACCAGGTTTTTTTTTTTTCCAGCTAAAAAATGCTTTATTAAATTTGATGTCATGGTTAGACAATTACCATTGATTAAGTTTTCTGAGGTGTACAAGCCTAGGAAATGGCTCTTTTACTGCCACTGCAATTTATCTCTTGCAATTTATTAGCAAATTCTTCTGGTGTCTATAGGCCTCTGAATTCCTAATTCTCTCAAGATATCATTCTCATTCTATGATGTCCAATTAATTTCTAGTTATTTGTTAACTGTTAAAAAATACTTTATTGAATTTTGTTCTCCTGACTATTGAATAAGTTCTCTAAGGGCTATGGGTCGATAGAGTTTTCTACTGGCACTCAGCCAAGACATAGCTAAATCAAAACCAGCTAAAAAAACACAGTCAAATATGCTCCGACTAATTAAACATAGTTCATTATGAAATTTCGAAACAATCACAAAATTCCTGGCTAACTACCTCTCTGTCCCCTCCCTCCAGTCACATTCCTGGCTGGCAGCAGGAGCCAGAGGAAGCCAGGAAGCGCTGGCAGAGGGAGCAAAAGCAGCTCAGGGTTAATGGTGCTGTTTATTGACATCAGACCGCAGTGGAATACAGGAACCAAGTGCCAGGGGGAATTTTGGGATCACAGCCATGTTGGGAAGGATCCGTTTGGGAAACAGTGCTCTAGGACCCGCGAGGGAGGAGCAAAGCCCTGCTCCAATCTGCTTCCCGCAGAGCATTTCTCACACATAGCCCTTGGCAATGCCCCTGCTGCCTTCTCCTGCAGGAATACGGAGCAGGACAGTGATATCATGGAAATTTAGTAATCTGGTGGCTCAAGGAAACCCTCAGCCATTGCCCCATGGTCCTGCATCGGGGCAGTTGAAGGATTCAACAGGCTCAGCCCCCCGTATCCCTGCTGGCATCATTACTGGGGGCAGTGCTTCCTTCTGGCGCCTCAGAGACCTTCTGGAGACACTCCCTGAGGGACTCCTTGGAGCAGCACCTCCAGCACTTTGTAACTGAGAAGTAGATGAAGGGGTTGATGGTGCTGTGCATGCAGCGAGCAGCAGAACAGCCTGGGGGGACACAGTGGTGTAGCCGAGCTGCTGCAGGAAATTCCAGAGACTGAGGGGAAGAGTGAGGAGCACAGTGAGGAAGACAATGATGTTGAGCCTCTCGAATTGCTGCTGCTGGAAGCTACCCTTGAAATGAATGAAGAGGATTGTGCAGGAAATGACCACGGATGGAGCAAAGACGAGGCAGTTGAGGACGTAGAGGGAGATGAGAGCCCCCAGCAGAGCTTGTGTTCCTGTGACTTGCACAGGGAAGTCACTGCAGAAATGGCAGCGATGACAGTGATGGAAAGGGCGCAGAGCACGGGACTCACCAGCACCCATGAGAGGTGCTGGGGAAGGTGGCAGAAGAGCCCACGTGGGCAGAGGATGGACCTGCACCTCTCGATGCTGATGGCCGTCAGCCACTACAGCCCTAGGCTGTAGAACAGCAGGAAGAGGAGGAAAAGGAAGCTTATATATGCTGGAGACATGATGGTGTTATAAACAAGTTTATAAGTAAATTGTTAAATGTTAGTTACCATGCTTATTAATTGTTACCTGTTAATTACCACGTTTGTTACTCATATTGTTAGCTACCTTACTGCACCATTTTTTTCCGTCGGTGCTTCCCGAAATGGCGCCAGGATAACGTCACAAGCGTATATGTAAATCAGTCCCATCCAACAGAATAACACCCTAGAAAAACGAGCCAACCTCCAGGTCAAGAGACCAAGTGACTTGTCCAGCCTGAGGACTGTCCTACTATTTCAGCAGCATAATTCTAAGCTCTCACCACAACCTAACCAGAACTGGACCAGAGTGAGGACCTTAGACAACAAGCCCAAAAGTGGCTTCCTAGGCACGCCCGTGAGGACGGAAGCCCCAGCTCTGCTATGCAGCAAAGCTGACATCCTCCTCCTCCACGTCGCCAAAGGGAGCAGCGGCGGTGCGCGCGGCCCCTCGGGCCCCCACCCAGAGCTGATTTCATAATAAAGGCATTACAAAGGAGCAAGTCTCTGTGCCCATTCAGTTCAATGGCAGAGCAGGACAAATGCTGCAGCAGGAAGAGCTGAGTGGAGGGGAACCATGAAGATGAGGAAGAGGAAGTTGATGATGACCAGGTCAAGGATGCAGGCAGTGATGGGTTTGATGGTGTCCCTCTGGATGCAGAATCTGAGGACCCAGAGGACAGCTCCATTCCCAGCCAGCCCACAGAGGCAGATGAGCAGTGTCCCACTGCGTATGGCCACATTGGTGACATCTACCTCTCAGAGATTGTCCCCTTCAGTGGGTGAGATGGCAGGGGGGGACATAGTGCTCATCCCCATGGGTGGACGCTGGGCAGGCGGTGGGATGTGGCCCCTGGTTGTTGCCAGGGTAATTCAGGAGTCAGTGCTTGAGAATCCAGGGATGGACCGTGAGCAGCTCCCCGCAGTGGGAAGGATTCAGTGGGGAGGAGTGAGATGTGCAGGGGAGGAGGGTGGTGGGAATGGTGGGGTGGGAGGGTTGGGCTGGTTAGCAGGAGGCTGATAAATAACATAGAGAATAAACATTTTCAGTTCTTCTGAAGTTGTTCAAAAGTAAAGTGGCCAAAATGTAAAAGGATGTGTTATAGATGGATAATGAGATGATTGGCTCTCACAGTTAAGGGATGAATACTGTGTGAATATTAAGAGAAGCTTTATTGATGTATAATTGTGTTATTGTAGTCTGTTGTTTAGCTGTCCCCTGTTGTCTCCATAGTCCCCTTTTCTCCCCTCTGTACTGTTGCCATCAGAGAGCCTGAGTCACCTAGGACAGGTAGAAAGAAGGCCTGTACAAAAGCTTGGTGCTGGGGTGGAGGGGGGAGCAGCATGACAACAGCTGACCTGTCACAGGGACATTCTTTTTTCTTTCAGATTTTTTCATAGAAGAGCACAGAAAAAAGAAAGAGAAAACAATTTCTATTTCTGCTCCTTGTTTAATGCATGTGGAATGTGTTTAGAGAATTGTTTACCTGGGGCGATTGCTTGACTGGATTCTAGTAAGGATTGTTTGAGCCTGATAGCCAATCAGATCCACCTGTGTCTAGACTCTCACAAGAGGGTCACGAGTTGTGAGTTAGATATGGTAGTTAGAACAAGTAGGTTTGTAGTTTTAGTATCCCCTTTAAATAGCCTATTAATGTATTATAGTATAACTATAATAACAAAATCATTCAGCCTTCTGAACTGGAGTCAGACATCATCATTCCTTCCCAGCGGAAGTGGGGAATTTACATTTACAATACTGACCTCAAATCAAGTTGCAGGAAAGCAGGCTCCACCAATAAACAGCAAAGAGGAGCTGACTGACAGACTTTGGGAGGGGCCAGCTTTAGCTGATGCAACCCCCTGGGTATCAAAGGTGAAGCCTCCATCCTGAAGACGAGCCAGCCATGTGGAAGGCAGCCACGAGGGAAGCTCCCAACCTGTTTCTCCTTATTTAGACCTTTTCCTGTATTTTTTGTTAAGGTTTAATAAATCTTTAAACATTTTAAACAGTGGCTGGTTGTTTCTCACAGGATGTAAAGGCTAGCACACAGGGTGACAAACATGGCAGGAAGCAGGACAGAAACAGATGAGGAGACCTGCAGTGGTTTTGGGGCAAGTTCTGGAACAAGAAGCAACAGTGCATGGCCAGAGGAAAAGTTCAAGGCAAAGTCACCTTTAATATGGCAGCAATCAGTGAAAATGACCACCAGAGAGACCCCTCTTCATAAACCTCCAGGACCATAAAAGGACTTCCAGGAGGAGGTGGATGCATGGAAATGAGTTCTAGGAAAATGGTGTTTATGTATTAGATAAGAAAAACTTTTCAATGCCGACATGTGGATATAATGCGTTAATATCCTGTTGTGAATTGTCATCATACACACAATACAAAAAGAGATCCTTCTGTGTCCTGTGCAGGTAAAGAATTCCTGCTTCCTCATGCTTTGCATTGTGTTAGAAAGTTTGTTCAGACCCATTTCAGAATTAGGACACAGACGGGATGCACAGGAGAAGAGAGAGGACATGGGGAGGGCACTGCGGTCACCGGGAGAGGGTGGCAGGAACAGAGCAGCTGCTGGAGGAGAGGAAGGTGGGTTAGGGAGGAAGGAAAACATTCCACTGACCTGTTCCCTGTGGGGCAGCAGCAGGCAAAGGAGTCTGTGCAGATCAGCGGTGCTTCCTGGTACCTCTTGCTCCTTTGGGATCCATGTCCTAAAGTGGCTCTTCCCAGGTCAGTGACATGAAGGAGAAAGTGCCCAGCTCAACAGGAGCTCCCCATTCCCGTCCTGCTGGCTCTCTCTGTTCCCTGTCCTGCCATTGTTTCGCAAGGCTTGGCGGGTGAATCGGAAATTTAATCTTTGGCTACGTCAGAATTTGACTTCCTCTCATTTATTTGTCTTGACTTTTTTTTCCTGTCACAGAGGAAGTGGCTCGACTTGCAGATTTCTTTGAATGGCTCCTGATTTCCCCCTGATAAGAAACAATCTTTCGAATGGGACATTCTCCAAACGCTTTCCCTCTCTCAGCAGGTTTCTACCATTCCTCATTTCCCTACCCTGAGGGGTTGTTGTCCCTCCAGCAGCAGAGAGCTGCTGGTGGCACTGCAATGCTGACAGTGCTGCAAGTGCTCACAGCACTGTGCAAGCATCTGATTGCTTCTCAGAAACAACTCCCATTCTGGGAAGAGGTCTGGGATCCTTGCCAAAAACTTCCCTGGCTCCAAGAAAGCCATCTGAGCTGAGAATTCCCATTTCTGCCATTCCAATGCAGGCTGACACAGCCCAAGGGAAGGACAGCACTCAGTTGTTTGCAGCCTGGTTATCAGCACTTGGAGCCCACCCTAATTACTGCCAATCCCCTTGATGATGCAATGAAAGCTATTAGGGACCAGATTTTGGGCTGCTGTGATCCTCTTTCCAGCCCTTCATTAGGGCTCATCCTCCTCCTCCTCCTCAGACATGGGAGCATTAGTGTTTGTTTTTACCTGACCCCACCCCTCTGGGCAACCTGTGCCAGGGCCTCCCCACCCTCACAGGGAAGGATTTCTTCCCAATATCCAGGCTGAACCCAGCCTCTGTCAGTGGGAAGCCATTCCCCCTTGTCCTGTCGCTCCATGCCCTTGTCCAAAGTCCCTCTCCAACTCTCCTGGAGCCCCATTAGCTCCTGGATCATGAAGTGTTTGCCCTTGAAAGGACTGGCCTGGTGAGGGGATGTGTGATTCCATAGCTGGGGACAGAAACACGGTGTCAGCAGGAAAGAGAGGTGACAGTTCTGGTCCCAGGGCCAGCAGTTTCCCAGAGGAGCATCCCAGATCCCTGTGGCACATGTCAGTCTGGTCAGGAATCATCTCATCTGAGCTTTCTAGGAATTCCTTGGAATTCCCTGTAGGCTGCTGTCTGACTGCCAAGGGAGTGTGGAAGATGACTCAGGGGAAACCTGCAGCTTTCTAAGGATTAAAGCCAAGAGAGCAGCATTGATTTGCCTCTTCTCAGCAGAAATGACATTGCTGAAATCCTAAATCATCCCTCAGCTGTGTGCCTGTGCTCCATCTCAGGCACAGAATTGATTATTGCATGCATCCTCTTGGAAACTGCGTGGTGAAGGTCCAGTGCCACTGAAATTGCTGTATACAAGTGGGAAAACTAGATTTGAACCAGAAATCAAAGTTTCACATGACATTTGTAATGCAGGGTCCTAAGGATCCAGCCCAGGAATGAGACTGGACAAGTTCAGGCTGTTCAAAAGACAAGATTTTGGGATTTGGGTTCCTTTAAAAATGGAAGAAGCTGACATGGAGACAAACTACTTTTGCCATAGGTCTGGTTGCTGAGGCTCTCTCCTGTTCATTTCCTGGACAGAGTCAAGGGCAGATGAGAAGCAGAGCCCTGATCCTGTCCCAGGCTCTGGACTAGTTCCCTGTTTGTGAGAGCCCTGGAGAACACGAGCCAGCACGGAGAACAGGGGGCTGTGGCAGGAGCTGGGACAGAGCCCGCGCCGGACGCTGCTCGGGCTCACCCCGCGGGCTTCGCTGCCCTTTCCCAAATGACCATTCCAGGGAAGCTCCTGAAGATCCCGCCCCAGGGACAGCAGCTTGTGTGTGTGAGGTGATGTGAGTGCACTGCGGTGAAGTTCTCCAGGCTGCGAGAGGAAACAAGGTCAGACTCTTCTCTTTCACCTTAGTCAGTGCCCCCTCATTGGGTGGAACCTGGTTATTAATTCTGGGCAGAGAATTGAGATCTGTAGGGTATTGAAAGCAATAAATACTGTGGGAAAAGGGAGGGAATTTTAAATGAGTGTCCTGCTGATGGAATCCAGCAGCTCAGTGATATCAACTGACACCTGAGAGTGCAGGTCAGACCCATCCCAAAGCCATTTGCTCTCTGATATCTCCATGGGCAATCCTCTCCTTCTCCAGTTGTTTTCCTCCTCCAGTTGTGTCCTGTCCACATCAGGAAGGAGGTGCCTCCCTGGCTTTTGTGCCATGTACACCAGACCAGGCTCCCACATCCTACTTGCCTTCTGTCTTTTCCCTCACCTCTCCCTGTGCTGCTCCACATGGAAGCTGTGGGTGGGAAAAGATGGGAAAAGCCACATTTGGGGGACAACAGCGTTGCTGTGGTGTCTCTGTTTTTCCCCTCTCCAGCTGTGTGAGGGCAAGGAGAAGCAGCAGAGGTGTCACAATGAGCACTTTGTCCCCTGCCATGGAGGGAGCCAGCCCTGCCTGCTGGAACCAGCCCGGTGGGAAGGCATCCAACGGGAGCTGGAATGAGGAGAACCACGACAACTGGACCAAGTGTGACAACAGGCACTGGAGCAAAGTGCCCGTCACGCTGCTGCTGCTGTGCCTGTGTGGAATGGTGGGAACGGGGCTGTGCTCCGGCTCCTTGGCCAACAGCAGTGCCCACCCTCTGATTTACTTCCTGGCTGGGAGCTGTGCAAAGGAATTCCCTTCCTCTGTTAGTGTTGCCTTCCAGAGGGCTTTTGAGGATTTGCCAGAGCCAGGGAATGGGGACAACACAGTGGAATCATCATCAAGTGGAATCATCATGAAGGAGAGTCAGCATAAAATAGAACCTTAAAGTATCCAAAGTTGGAAGGGACTCACAAAGATCGTGGAGTTGAGCTCCTGGCCCTGCACAGGACATCCCAACAATCCCAGCCTGTGCCTGACAGCATTGTGCAAATGCTCCTAGAGCTCTGTCAGGCTGGTGATGTGTGCAGCTGGGGAACTCCTGCCTGGGGTGGACGATGAATGATGTGGGGAATCCTCATGGAACAGTTTGAGTAGGAAGGAACCTTAGAGATCATCTCATTCCATCTCTCCTTCTGCCACCAGAAACCTTTTGCTTTGAAATCTTTGCTCTTTTGAAAGGAAGCTCAGATAGGGAGAGGCCTGGGTGACACTGGAGGCAAGGAATGTGCTGGGAAGTAGAAAAAGTACATTGGAGGATCATGATCCTCCTGTGCTTGCTTTGGGTGAGACCCCTGTCTGAGTTGTTCTTCCCTGAACAAGAGGTTGCACCATGGAGGGTTTCTGCTTTGCAATGGACAGGAAAAGAGAGGCAGGGAGAGAAAAACCCTCTCAGATGTCAAAGTCTCTCTCTTCTGTTAATTATTAACAATTCTGTTAAATACTCCTTAGGTGTTTAACCTCATGTGTGTCTCCAAAGCCTGACTCAGCACCCATGGTTTTCAAACTCACTTCCCATTCCAGAAGCATTGGCATGTTGGTTTCCCGTGGATTTAAGGCAGTGGGAAAAGGAGGGACAACTTCCCCCCGAGCGAGAGATGTGGCTGCTGCCCAGGTCTCTCCCAGGAGAAATGAGGAGATCCTGGCACTGCCAACATCATCCCAACCATTGCAGGCACGTGCCTTAGGAAGGGCTCTGGTATGAGACAGGTACTGCCCTCCTCACAGACAAGGCAGAGGCTTTAGAATGGGATAGAATAAGGAATTGAGCCATTTTGGAGATTGTTCACCAGAGACAGGCTCTGCAGTGAAGCCTAGATGTTTTTTAATCAAGAAATTCTGTGGTCAGTTGTAGCAATTGGAACACAGCGACACGAACCCCCTTACGCATCCAAAGGAGATGACTTCATTGTAAAAACTTGCCCCTTTTTAAGCCTTTAATCTCAACCTGACATAACTGAAACCAACCCAAGGCCGCACAGAACTAACAGAAGACGGGCACCCATTGGCTGCCTCAGCTGCAGTGCTGCTGTCCATGTGTCCTAACACCCAATCACCTTCCTGTTCATACACTGTCCACGTGTTCTAACATCCAATCAGCTTTCTGCTCATGTGCTGTCCACGTGTCCCTCCAGCCAATCACAGTCTCACTCCCAGCTGACTCTCCCCTCAATCCTGACAGCCTCTCAGCCCTCAGGCGACTCCCGCCCGCCCAGCCTGCAGCTGTGCCTTTCCCTCAGGGCCTTCTGCTGAGCACAAGCCTTAGCAACTTTAACAGTTATAACCCCGTGTCCTCCTGAAGAAAATAAACTGGCCAGGAGACCTTGTGCTCCTTTCTTGATAAGGCCTTTATTGAAAGGATAGCTTAAGGGGGTGGGGGTTCGGGGTTCGGGACACCGCTGCCGCCACTCCCGGGTGAGTCAGCGTCCCAGAGGAGGGGCAGACGATTACGGCAGGGTCAGAGTTTTCACCCTCGGAGGATACATCCAAAGACTCCACTTGTGGCTCGTTCTAAGGGGGTTACTTCGTTCGGACCCCTCTGTAGTCATAGCGATTGGCTCCAGGGGTGTTGAAGGCTTTCTCTGATTCTTTTGAGACTTTTTTATCAAGTAGATGTGGGTTGTTGTGCGGTCCCTACCTTAGCTTATGGTCTAAGTCCACTTTTGGTCCACTGCTGGGGTCTGGTGATTAATATGCAATAGGCGCTAGGCGTTCTTGGAATCAGGAAGTCATCTTGGGGAGCAGCGGCTGAACTACCCGGCGCCGTGAAGGGGACAAAGAGGGTTCAACTTACTAGGTACAAAGGGTTCTAACAAAGGTGTTAACATCAGGGAGAAATACCGAAACTAGAGGAGTACAACTGGAGTGTGGACTGGGCATAGGGGCAAGTATATCGTGTAGGAGAAATACGAACAGGGGTAGAATTAGTGAATATGAAACAGATTTTTGGAGTTAACAAAATGAATTAAGCATTTATAATTTAGTTTGTAGAGGTATGTATGGAATTTTAACCTTTTACTTAAGAAACCTCTGCCTGGTACAAAGGGCATAGGAAAATGCAAATTTCTGAAGCTTCTTGCATAAAGAACAATACCAGAAGAGGCAAAGAACCCAGATAAAAGAAGCTCCTCTGTCTCCAAGCCTATCAACACTGACAGACGTACTCAGATAAGCACCAAAGGACCAAAAGCGCACGTGCAGAGAGGAAAAGTTCAAAAGTTCAGCCATGAAGAAGACCACAATCTTCAGCCTCAGGACCACCAAGAGACCCACGTACGACCACCACAGCAAACCACGCGTGCTCAGGAGGCCGTGGACTTATTTAGCATGAGAGGCGAGGACAGGCGGGGCCAGGGGTTGAATATGCATGAAAAAGTTGTGCAATGTATTGCATATGGAACGTCTTTGAGAATAAAAGTGTGGGTCAGACTGAGGCTTGGGGCACAAGTTTTTGTAGAGCTATCTCACTTGTGCCGGGCGCTGACATACATACCCACCTCATAACGCGTCAAATATACACCCAAGCGAACTTTCAAACTGTGGAGTAAACAGACAAATGGTTAAACATATAAACAAAGGGTTAAACCTTAGATTTATTCATAACACTACTATCAGTTGTACCCCATTGGAATCAAACCAAAGACATAAATCCAAATCTGATTTAGGGCTAGTTACAGAATGCCAAAGATCAGTACAGGCTGGACTGTGGCTGAAGCTGCTGTGCAGGGTCGCTGTTTGGCTCCTCCTGAGGGTGGCCAGGTTCAGGATGGAGGTGGTCAAGGCCTTCCTTGGACATTGATGCTGCGGAAGCAGAGGATGGCCCCATTCTGCAGAAGAGCAGCATAACCCCCTGATTTCTGTGCCATTAAATGGTCCAGGCATCTGGTGATGGGAATTTCCATGTTTCAAGCTCTTTTTGGTCACAGGCACCAAAAGAGTTCAGTGGAGTTCACTATTGACCCTGCACTTTAGTCAGAAGGATTTAATTCTGGAATTAAAGAATGTGAGAAATTCCCACTGAAAGGATAAGGGAATGTTGCTGTCCCTCCCCAGCTCTGCAGCCCTACCTGGTGTCCCTTCCCATCCGCTGGGAATGCAGGGCTGACTCTGCTGGACAGAAGGGGAAGGATGCTCTGTGTGATCCCAACCCCTCTCCTGCCATCGAGATGGAAGCAGCCCTGCAGGGATTTGGGAAATCACTGCCATCCCGTGCTGGGTGTGTCCCCATGGCTTTAAGGTGTCCCCTTCTTTGCAGGCAAGAGGTCCCTGAAGACACCATGAAACTCATCTGCTGAGCCAAAGGAGATGGAGTTCATTCCCTGGGGCCAAGGCCATGAGGGTCATTCCATGGTGAATAGAGCTGGGGAAGAGCACTGAGCCCAGCTGCACTGCTTGGAGCCATGTGGATCCAGGAGGGAGGAGGAAAGCCATGCTCCAGTGTGCTCCCTGCAGAGCATCCCTCACACATGGCCCTTGGCAATGCTCCTGCTCCCTTCTCCTGCAGGAATACACCACCACAGGGAGGGTGATCCCGTGGGTATTGATTTATCAGGTGACTCAAGGAAACCTTCAGCCACTGTCCTGGGGTCGTTCAGCAGAGCAGTGGAAGGGATCAGCATGCTCAGACCCCCGTATCCCTGGGGGCATCATTTCTGGGGGCTGTTGTTTCTTTCTGTGTCTCAAAGACCCTCTGGAGCGAGTCCCTGAGAGATTCCACTCTACATTGCCTCCAGCAGCTCACCATGGAGCATTGCCCCCTGGAGCTCCCCATGGAGTTGTCTGTCCTCCAACTCCCCACCACGAAGTAAATGAAAGGTTTGATGCTGCTGTTGATGCAGGTGAGCAGGAAAAAAAACTGGGATGGCACAGTGATATAACCGAGCTGCTGCAGGAAATGGCAGAAGCTGAGGAGGAGAGTTAACAGCGCAGTGAGGTGGATAACGATGTCGCGCCTCTTGGGTTGCTGCTGCTGGGAGCCCCACTTGGCCTTAATGAAATCGATTGTGAAAGAAATGGCCACAGGTGCAACAAAGAGGAGCAGGATGATGGTGTACACAGAGATAAGAGCTGCCCAGCAATGCTCCTGCTCGTGTGATGGGCACAGGAATGTCACCGTGAGAATGACAGTGAAGAGAGCAAAGAATGCCCAGTATTGAACACTTCCGACCACCAACCAGAGGCGCTCGGGAAGGTTGCAGCGGCAGGAGAGCTTGCAGAGCTTGTACATGTACAGCACATTGCTGATGGGAATCAGCTGGAATAATGCCCAGTAGTAGGAGACCACTGAGAGCTGGAAAAAGAAATGCTGGTACAGCAGGGGCAAGATAGGAGAGCAGGACACGTCCTCCACCAGGAAGAGAAGGCTGGTGGGGACTGTGAAGAGAAGGAAGAGGAAGTCAGCAACAGCCAGGTTAAAGATGCGATAATTACCAGTTTTCAGGCTGAGGAGCCAGAGGACAGCCCCATTCCCAGCCAGCCCACAGAGGCAGATGAGCAGTGTCACACTGTGTATGGCCACGGTGGTGACATCTGCCTCACACAGACCATCTCCTTGAGTGGGTGAGGCGGAAGATGGGGACATGGTGGTCACCTCCATGGATGGACGCTGGGCAGGCAGTGGGATGTGACCCGGGCTGTGGTCAGAGTGGATGGGGAGTCAGTGCTTGGAGAATCCAGGGATGGACCACACAGCTTCTTCAGCAGCTCCCTGCAGTGGGAAGGATTCAGTGGGGAGGAGAGAGATGTGCATGGGAGGAGGGTGGTGGAAATGGTGGGGTGGGAGAGCAAGGTGGGAGGTTTGGGCTTTTCCGCAGGAGGCTGGTATATAACATATGGAATAAAAATTTTCTGGTTTTCTGAAGTTGTTCAAACATAAAGTGGCAAAATAGATAAATGGATGTAACAGCTGGCACACAGGATGATATAAACCTCCAGGACTATAAAAGGACTTCCAGGATGAGCTGGATGCATGGAAATGCTTTCTAGGAAAATGGTGTTTATGTATTAGAGAAACAACACTTTTTAATGCCTACATGTGGTTACAATGGATTAATACGGTGTTGTAAAGTCTCACCACAAATGCAATACAAGAAAAGATGCTTCTGTGTCCTGTGCAGGTAAAGAATTCCTGCTTCCTCATGCTTTGCATTGTGTTAGAAAATTTGTTCTGGCCCATTTCAGTATTAGGACACAGACGGAATGCACAGGAGAAGAGAGAGGACATGGGGAGGGCACTGCGGTCACCGGGAGAGGGTGGCAGGAACAGAGCAGCTGCTGGAGGAGAGGAAGGTGGGTTAGGGAGGAAGGAAAACATTCCACTGACCTGTTCCCTGTGGGGCAGCAACAGGCAAAGGGGTCTGTGCAGATCAGCGGCACTTCCTGGTACCTCTTGCTCCTTTGGGATCCATGTTCTAAAGCCAGTCCTCCCAGGTCAGTGACATGAAGGAGAAAGTGCCCAGATCACCAGGAGCTCCCCACTCCCGTCCCTCTTGCTTCTCTCTGTGCCCTGTCCTGCTGTTGCTCCCCAAGGCTCGCTGGACACATGGGGGAGTGAGGGAGTGAAAAACTGCAACTTTGCCTGCTTCAGAAATTCAGTTCCTCTGAGTTATTTGTCTTGGGGGTGTTTTTTTTTTTTTTTTTTTCTTCAGAGGGAGTGGCTTTTGTCAGGCGTTCTAAATGAAGATTTCTGTGATTGGCTCCTCTTTCTCTCCTGATAAGAAACACTCCATCCCTGCAGAATGGACCATTCTCCAACTGCCTTCCCTCTCCTGACAAGTTTCTACCATTCCTCGTTTCTATTCTCTGAGTGATCACTGTCCCTCCAGCAGCAGAGGGAGGCTGCTGCTGCTGGTGGCACTGGAATGCTGGCAGTGCTGCCAGTGTAGGTGAGGCTGCTGGGTGCTTCTCAGAAACAATTCCTCTTCTCGGAAGGGCTCTGACATCATTGCCAAAATGTGCTCTGGGCTGAGGAAGTACAGCTGAGCTGCTTCCTCCTCCTATCCCCATCCCATCCTCATCCCTGCTCCCCATCCCCATTCCAATCCCCATTCCCTTCCCTATCCCTGCTCTCCATCCTCACCCCATCCTATCACATCCCTCAGGTTTCCCAGATGGAGCCGCTCCCCAACTTGGAGCGTGGCCTGTCAGGCTCTGCTCTCCTCCAGTGGGGAGTTTTGGGATTGCTGGCATCCAGAGCCCCTCCAACCTGCTCCGACCCTCTCCTGAGCATTTTGAAATGTCCTGCAACACTCCAGACTGTCCCTGGGGCCCCCTGCCCCCCCCTGAACATCCCTGATCTTCTCCCTCTCCACCTGGGACCTCAGGAAGTGTCCCTGCTCCTCCTGCATAGAGTTCTTAGTTCCAGGATAGAGGAGGAAAGTCCAGCTCCCCAGGGCTCGGCAGGAGAACACTGAATGACAAATGTGGCTGGAGCCAGTGCAGAAACAGATAAGGAGGCCTGCAGTGGTTTTGGAGCAAGTTCTGGAACAAGAAGCAAGAGCACATGGCCAAAGGAAAAGTTCAAGGCAAGGTCACCTTTAATATCACAGCACACAGTGAATGTGACCACCAGAGCCCCCTGGGAATGATCCTCCAAGACAAGGAAAGGACTTGGAGAAGAAGGCAAATTCACAGAAATAAGTCCTAGGACAGTTATATTTATGCATTTAATAAGAAAGGCACTTTAATGACTCCTTGTGGTTATGATAGATAAAACCCCTGTTGTAAAGTCTCTCCACAAACAGAAATATGGTGAGTTCCTTTTGTGTGTCCTGTGGAGGTAAAAAAATTCCTGCTTCCTAATGCTTCCCATCGTGTTGGAAAGCTTCTACCAGTTGATTTCGGTATCACTCCCAATTCCCATCTCCAACCCTTCTCCCCATCCCATCCCATCCCATCCCATCCCATCCCATCCCATCCCATCTCATCCCGTGGCCACTCCCTGCCTTGAAGCGCTGCCCATTAGGCTCTGCTGCCCGGACATTTGGGATCAGCAGTATCCAGACCCTTCCCAAACTTCTCCAGACCCTACCAGAACCCTCTGACCACTATGGACCCCTCTGACAACTCCCAGACCCTCCCCAGGGCTGCCTTTTCCCCTACGACAGCCCCACTCCTGCCCTGCTCCACCTGGGACCATGAGCAGTGTCTCTGCTTCTCCCAGCCATTCCTGCTTTTGTACCTCAAAATTAACCATTTAGCAAGGAAATAACATGAACTGCATTTAGCTGCAATGGTATCTCATGCCTTAACCTTGCTTCCAGGCCTGACTCACTCAGATGTCTCAGGTACTGGAAAACCTGAGAGAGCAGCATCTCCCCCACATTTGCCAGAGCAGATGCACAGGTGTGTGCACACAGAGAGAAAGAGTCAGTACAAGGTGCCTGTGAGAAATTCCCCTGGGAGGCAGTGAAATGCTCACTGCGGATCCGTTTGCATCTCCTCACTGTGCCAAGGCTTGGGCCTCGAGCGCTGGGGGATCGGCCCAGGAGCCGTCGGCGTTGGGGCATCACCCGAGGGCAGCAGACGGGAGAGATCCCAGCTCGGAGAGGCCCCACTGCCAGGGAGCTTCTGGTCAGCGCTGCTGGGCCCAGGAGAGCTCCAAGGGTCTCCTTTTGGACCGCTGCTTACAGGGCCCCAAGGGATGGTCTTCAGCCACAGCAATGTTTCACCCTGGCCACACTTTGGGCAGGCAACTTTCTATGAAAGTGTGGGAGCAGGGATGGTGTGGCATTCAGGGAAGTGAAATAATTCCCAAAGCTGTTGATAAAAGCCCAGGGGGTCGTTGGCCAGCAGCAGTTCCTGGGAGCAGAGGGTGTTTCTGATCAGTGCCAGAGGAGCTGAGCCCAGGGGCTGCTCCTCAAGGCTGAGGCCTCCCAAGCACGAATCAGAGCCCAGTGCGGCCTGGAAAGGGGGTGGGGGATGCACCAGCACAGGGAGGGTGACACTTTAGATGTTTATTATTCAGGTGACTCAAGGAATCCATCAGCCACTGTCCCAGGGTCCCTCAGCAGTGCAGCAGGAGGAATCAACAGACTCAGAGCACTGTGTCCATGGCAGGATCATTGCTGTGGGTAGTGTTTTCTTTTGGCTCCTCAAAGACTCTCTGGAGGGAGAGCCAGAGAGACCCCATGGAGCAGGGCCTCCAGCACCTTCCCACCAAGAAGTAGATGAAGGGTTTCATGCTGCTATGGATACAGGTGAGCAGGAAAAAAACCTGAGAGGACACAATGGTGTAACTGAGGAGATGCAGTAAGTTCCAGAGGCTGTGCAGTAGAGTGAAGAGCACAATGATGCAGATAACAATGTCCAGCCTCTTATGTTGCTGCTGATGGGAGGCAGGCTTGACCTTAATGAAGAGGATTGTGCTGGAAATGAGCATGGAGGGAGCACAGAGGAGAAGGTTGAAGGTGTACATGGAGATAAGAGAAAACCGGCAGTGCTCAGATACCTGGGAAGCACACAGAGAAAACATTGTGGGAATGACAATGACGAGAGTGATGAAGAAGGCCCAAAGCAGGGCATGCACCACCCATGACAGGTGCTGGGGACGGTGGCAGCAGTGCCAGAGCGGGCAGTGGATGGACCTGCACCTTGTGATGCTGATGAATGTCAATGTGTACAGCCATATGCTGTATGACATCGGTAACATCTGGAAAAGCAACCCCAAGTACCGCAAGGGCAGGATGATAGAGCAGGACACGTCCTCCAGCAGGAAGAGCAGAGCAGAGGGCAACAGAAAGAGGAGAAAGAGGAAATCCAAAAAAGTCAGCATGAGGATGTAACCGGTGGTGCTGTTCCTGGATGAACAGCGGGAGCCAAGGAGCCAGAGAACAGCCCCATTCCCGGCCAGCCCACAGAGGCAGATGAGCAGTGTCACACTGTGTATGGCCATGCTGGTGACATCTGTCTCACAGAGATCATCTCCTTCAGTGGGTGAGGCGGGAGATGGGGACACGGTGGTCACCTCCATGGATGGACGCTGAGCATGCGGTGGGATGTGGCCCTGGCTGTGGTCAGAGTGGATGGGGAGTCAGTGCTTGGAGAATCCAGGGATGGACCACACAGCTTCTTCAGCAGCTCCCTGCAGTGGGAAGGATTCAGTGGGAAGGGATGAGATGTGCAGGGGCAGAGGGCAGTGGAACTTGTGGGGTGGGAGAGGGAGGTGGGAGAGTTGGGCTGTTCAGCAGGGGATATTGCAGGAAAGCTCAGGGCAGAGAAGGGGGGAGCTGGGGTGAGGACTGTGGTCACTGGGAGAGGATGGCAGGAGCAGAGCAGCTGCTGGAGGAGTGGAAGGTGGGATAGGGAGGAAGGAAATCATTCCACTGACCTGTTCCCTGTGGGGCAGCAGCAGGCAAAGGGGTCTGTGCAGATCAGCGGCACTTCCTGGTACCTATTGCTCCTTTGGGATCCATGTCTTAAAGCGGCTCCTGCCAGGTCAGTGACATGAAGGAGAAAGTGCCCAGATCACCAGGAGCTCCCCACTACTGTCCTGCTGGCTCTCTCTATGCCCTGTGTTGGTGTTGCTTCCCAAGGCTCAGTGGAGTCACAGGAATGTCAGAAATTGCGTCTTTGGCTACATCAGAACTTCACTTCCTCAGAGTTCTTTATCTTGTTTGTTTTTTTTTTTTTTTTGCAACAGAGGAAGTGGCTTTTGTGAAAAGCTCCAAAAGAAATATTTTGCAAATGGCTCCTCAGTTCCTCCTGATGAGAAACACTCTGTCCTTGCAGAATGTCCCATTCTCCAACTGCCTTCTGTCTCCTGACAGACTTTTACCATTCCTCATTTTAATTCCCTGAGTGGTCATTGTGCCTGCAGCAGCAGAGGGATGCTGGTGGCGTTGGTGGCACTGAAATGCTGGCAGTGCTGATGAGTCAGCTGGGTGTTTCTCAGAAATACCTCTGATTCTGGGAAGAGCTCTGGTTTCATTGCCAAAGCCTCCCTATGGCCCAAGGAAGCACAGCTGAGCTGCTCCCTATCCTATCCTATCCTATCCTATCCTATCCTATCCTATCCTATCCTATCCTATCCTATCCTATCCTATCTTATCCCCATCTCTGCTCTCCATTCCCACCCCGCTCTCCATCTTCACCTCATCCTATCACATCCCGCAGCCTTCTCAGACGGCAGCCGCTCCCCCACTCTGAGCGCGGCCTGTCAGGCTCTGCTCTCCTGTGGCTTTGCTGGGATCCAGACCCCCTCCAAGCCCCTCTGACCCTCTCCTGTCCCCGCCAGCCTGCTCTAACACCCCAGAACCCACCCAGGGCTGATTTTTTTCCCCTACCAGCCCCACTCCTCCCCTGCTCCACCAGGGACCCCCAGCAGTGTCCCTGCTCCTCCTGGCCATAGTGTTCTAGGATCCAGGAGGGAAGAGGAAAGCCCAGCTCCAATGTGCTTCTCAGGAGAACACAGGACGATAAACGTGGTTGGAGCAAGTGCAGAAACTGATAAGGAGACCTGCGGAGGTTTTAGGGAAAGTTCTGTAGCAAGAAGCAAGGGCACGTGGCCAAAGGAAAAGTTCAAGGCAAGGTCACCTTTAATATCACAGCACTCAGTGAATGTGACCACCAGAGACCCCTGTGAATGATCCTCCAGGATCCGGAGAGGACTTAGAGAAGGAAGTGAATGCATGGAAATGAGACCTAGGAGGGTGGTGTTTATGTATTAGATTAGAAACACACTTTAATGACTCTGTGTGTTTATGATGAATAAAACCCCTGTTGTAAATTCTCACCACGCAGAGATCAAGGAGAGATCCTTCTGTGTGTGCTGTGCAGGTAAAGAATTCCTGAATCGTAATGCTTCCCATTGTGTTAGAAAGTTTATTTCAGCCGATCTAGTGTCAAGATATAGATGGGATGCCTAGGGCAGAGGAGGGAGGATGTGGGGAGGGCACTGCGGTCACCGGGAGAGGGTGGCAGGAACAGAGCAGCTGCTGGAGGAGAGAAAGGTGGGGTAGGGAGGAAGGAAAACATTCCACTGACCTGTTCCCTGTGGGGCAGCAACAGGCAAAGGGGTCTGTGCAGATCAGCGGTGCTTCCTGGTGCCTCTTGCTCCTTTGGGATCCATGTCCTAAAGCAGTTCCTGCCAGGTCAGAGACATGAAGGTGAAAGTGCCCAAATCACCTGGAGCTCCCCACCCCACCCCCGTCCTGCTGGCACATCTCTGTGCCCGGACTCGGTGTTGCTTTGCAAGGCTTGGTGGGGTCATAGGGCAGGTAGAAGTGGTTGTAAAACCCCACCATAGTTGTAAAACTATGGCAATGTCAGAGCTCTACTCTCTCATTTCTCTTGAATTTTTTTTTCTTTGTCACAAAGGAAGTGGCTTTTGTCAAAAGGTCCACATGAAAAAGTTTGCAAATGGCTCCTCATTTCCTTCTGATCAGAAACACTCCTTCCCTGCAGAATGTCCCTTTCTCAAACTGCCTTCTCTATCCCAACAGGTTTCTCTCATTCCTTGTTTCTCTTCCCTGAGGGGTCATTGTCCCTCCAGGAACAGAGAGCTGCTGGTTGTACTTGTGGCACTGGAATGCTGACAGTGCTGGCAGTGCTGGTGAAGCATTTTGCGTGCTTGTCAGGAAGAACTCCGATTCTGGGAATAGCTCCAGAATCATTGCCAAAACCTCCACTGGGCCCAAAGGACCACAACTGAAACAAGAATTCCCATTTCTGCCATTCCAATGCAGGCTCACACAGCCCAAGGGAAGGACAGCACTCTGTTGTTTGCAGACAGGTTATCAGCACTTGGAGCCCACCCTAATTACTGCCAATCCCCTTGATGATGCAATGAAAGCTATTAGGGACCAGATTTTGGGCTGCTGTGATCCTTTTTCCAGCCCTTCATTCGAGCTCATCCTCCTTTACAGACTTGGGAACACTTGTGCTTGTTTTTACCTGACCCCACCCCTCTGGGCAACCTGTGCTAAGGCCTCCCCACCCTCACAGGGAAGGATGTTCCCCTAATATCGAATGTCAACCCAGCCTCTGTCAGTGGGAAGCCATTCCCCCTTGTCCTGTCGCTCCATGCACTTGTTCAAATTCCCTCTCCAACTCTCCTGGAGCCCCATTAGCTCCAGGATCATGAAGTGTTTGCCCTTGAAAGGACTGGCCTGGTGAGGGGATGTGAGATTCCATAGCTGGGGACAGAAACACGGTGTCAGCAGGAAAGAGAGGTGACAGTTCTGGTCCCAGAGCCACCACACGTGCCAGTTTCCAGCAGGAGCATCCCAGATCGCTGTGGCACATGTCAGCCTGGGTAGGAATCATCTCACCTCAGCTTTCTAGAAATTCCTTGGAATTCCCTGTAGGCTGCTGTCTGACTGCCAAGGGAATGTGGAAGATGACTTAGGGGAAACCTGCAGCTTTCTAAGGATTAAAGCCAAGAGAGCAGCATTGATTTGCCTCTTCTCAGCAGAAATGACATTGCTGAAATCCTAAATCATCCCTCAGCTGTGTGCCTGTGCTCCATCTCAGGCACAGAATTGATTATTGCATGCATCCTCTTGGAAACTGCGTGGTGAAGGTCCAGTGCCACTGAAATTGCTGTATACAAGTGGCAAAACTAGATTTGAACCAGAAATCTAGGTTTTGTCCTGCAGGGTCCTAAAAATCCCCCTGTGGAATGAGAAGGGGCAATTTGAGTTCATTCAAAGACAAGATTTCAGAATTAGTGTTTCTAAGAGGAACCTGACACAAATTGCTTTTCCTGGAAGGAATGAGAAGCTCTTGGATCTGTCAACAGACAGCTCATTTCAACCATTGCAGGCACCACCCTTAGGAAGGGCTCTGGAATGAGACAGGTACCTGACTGCCTCACAGACAAGCCAGAGGCTTTAGAACGGGAAAAAAATAAGTAATTGAGCCATTTTTGACACTGTTTACCAGTAACAAGCTCTGCAGCAAAACTCAGATATTGTTTATTCACCAAAATCTGGGCCAGAGTTACCACACTGAAAAGAAACAAAAGGCATAAAGCGGAATCTGATTTAGGGGTAGTAACAAAATGAAAATGATCTGTATAGCAGAGTTTATTCCTTGGGGCCAAGGCAATGAGGACCATTCCATGGGGAGTAAAAGAACAGGACTGAGCTCAGAGCCATGTTTTCCCATCTTTCTGGCTGTCTCTGAGGTGCCACACCTCCACGTGCCTCATGTCCAGAAGTGCCTCGCAGAGCTGTCACCTCCACCACAGTGTCCCCAGGGCCGTGGCTCCCCTCGTCACTCCCGGCTTTCTCCTCAAACACCCTCCGCAGAGCGACTCTGACGGAGCGCTGGAAGCGGCGCCGCCGGCAGCTCCCCACCAGCACGTAAATCACCGGGTTGAGGGAGCAGTTCAGCAGTGCCAGCAACAAGGAGGGGTCTTCTGGGAATAAATCACCAGAATCAGGGAGATTGAGGAAAACCTCCACACAGAAAGGGATGCCGAAGGCGAAGAACAGCAGGACGTTGAGCAGGATGGCCACAAAGAGCTTCCCTGGCTGCCGCCTCCAGGAGCCACTGTGCAGCTTGAGGAACAGGAACAGGTTGGAAACCAACATCATGAGGGAGAAAACCACGGAAATTGCAAGGGCTACACCTGCAAGGACAGTCTCAGAGTCTTCAGTGTAGGTGAGGTAGAGGGAGGAAACAAAAACCCCTGCGAGTGCCCAGAGGGCCCCGCTGATGATGCCCGAGAGGTGCCGGGGGCGGTGGCAGCGGTACCAGATGGGGCAGAGGACGGAGATGCAGCGCTCCACGCTGAGGGCTGCCAGCAGCCCCAGGCTGCTCAGGTCAAACACATGGCACAGGAGTTCCACCACAAACACAAAATCTACATAGAGAGGAGCAAGATGAACCAAAGATGTGCAAAATGCTGCTATGGTCAGAAAAGCCAACATAAGCAGGAGAAACAGAAGGAGCAGGGAGAAGTCAGCAACAGCCAGATTTAGGATGTAGACAGTGAAAGGGCTCTGCTTTGTGTGGAAGCCCAAGAACCACATGACCACCCCATTCCCTGCCAGCCCACAGAGGGAAATCCCCAGGCACACCCCTGCAAAGGCAATCAGGGTGTAGGGAATGCTCAAACATTCAGATGTGATAAATTCCTCCCAGTCCAGTGAGCCATAAAGTGTATTGTTCAGGGTGAGGTTTGTTGTGCTGTTCTCCTCCATGGTGAATGATCTTGCTCCCAGATGCCTTCTCCCTTTCCCACCACCTCCTAGGGAGAGATGGGGAACCAGATGGAAATAAGAGACATCAGCATTTCCAGCACTTCCCATCTGTCCACACAACCCCATGCCAGCCCCAGGAAGAACCCCCACCCCTGCAGTGCCCAGGACAGGCTCCCAGGCCTCCAGCCCTGACCCTGGACAGGAATCTCCCACCAGTCCATCCCTGGACTCCTACCTCCAGGAGGAACAGCACTGTCACAGCAGCACCAGGAGAAAGGATTTGGGGATGGCTGCTGGAACCACTGGCTGTGCTTCAGCCTCGGCCCTCGTGCCTGGGTGCAGCCCTTGGCCCAGAGATCACATCCCATGGTCAGAGCCTCCCCTCACAATCTCCCCACATCAATGACAGCTTCCCCTCACATGTCCCATGGACAGAGATCTTATCAGGAGGAGGTGGCCGTGTCACTGCCTTCCTCTGCCACTCTCCAATGTCATCCCACCATGCAAGGGGCTTTTGGCTGTCACTGTGTGTGCAGTGCGTGTGCCAGGTGATTCATCCATGCAGAAGGGGATATAAATAATTCCCAGGGATGGAGGATGGCAGAGGGGTGAGGGAGATGAGGCAGAGACCTTCAGGAGTGAGAAATCACTCATGTGCAGACATGCAACAGTACAAGTTGCTCAGTGTCTCTAGTGACATGTAACTTGTTCTCAAAGACTTCTTCCAACTTCCTTCTGGGAGTAACTTCCAGGAGTTGCACCTTTTTCCATCTCCCTCTCATGGATGGACACTGAGCCTAAGTTCTCTCCTTGTTTCAAGTCTTCCTCTTGCTCCAAATCCTGAAGCTCCAGGCTGGACACCCTGGAGAGCACATGGGCCTTGTGCATTAATACATCCATCAGTCCTGGGGATGACAAGCACAGCATACAACCCCAAAGGAGATAGAAAACACATGAAAGAGGGGCAGAAAATAAGCAATAAAATGCCAGTCCCCTGAGCTGTGAAAGGCTGAGGTTGTGTGGCAGGAACCACTTGGAGATAAGAGCGCTTTGGCAGCACCATGTACCCCACAAACCTAATCTCTGAGCAGACACATGCCCAGCAGGGGTGATTAGGCTGATGATTGGGATTAGATAGGATGGGATTAGAGGCTGTGGGCAAAGCCCTCGTGCAGTCCCATGTCTGGGCACCGGTGATTTCCCACAGCAACTGGACACAAGGACATTGCTCATCCCCATGGCTGCTGCTCAGGGGCTCTGTTGGTATCTAATGAGGTGTGGAATTTCTGAGGGGTTTAGAAAACCCTGTAATAGCTGAAGAGATCATAGTGGAGGACCCCTTCCATGGACAGCATCTGCCCTCACCAGAGGAGGGTTTTGACCCAGGATTCCCAGCACCTGAAGGGACATAATATTATCTGTGCTGTCCTTTCATTTTCGTTGTTTTAGATCCAGTAAATGATGTTTAAAATTCAAAAGTCCAAGTGCCTGCATTAATAGGATCATAACAGATCAGCAGCTCCTCATGAAGAACTAGGGGGAGGAGAGGAAGGCAGTGACACGGCCACCTCCTCCTGATAAGATCTCTGTCCATGGGACATGTGAGGGGAAGCTGTCATTGATGTGGGGAGATTGTGAGGGGAGGCTCTGACCATGGGATGTGATCTCTGGGCCAAGGGCTGCACCCAGGCACGAGGGCCGAGGCTGAAGCACAGCCAGTGGTTCCAGCAGCCATCCCCAAATCCTTTCTCCTGGTGCTGCTGTGACAGTGCTGTTCCTACTGGAGGTAGGAGTCCAGGGATGCACTGATGGGAGATTCCTGTCCAGGGTCAGGGCTGGAGGCCTGGGAGCCTGTCCTGGGCACTGCAGGGGTGGGGGTTCTTCCTGGGGCTGGCATGGGGTTGTGTGGACAGATGGGAAGTGCTGGAAATGCTGATGTCTCTTATTTCCATCTGGTTCCCCATCTCTCCCTAGGAGGTGGTGGGAAAGGGAGA
The DNA here is from genome assembly GCF_026979565.1 of Vidua chalybeata. Taxonomy (NCBI): domain Eukaryota; kingdom Metazoa; phylum Chordata; class Aves; order Passeriformes; family Viduidae; genus Vidua; species Vidua chalybeata. The sequence continues at coordinate 55,534,287 of NC_071535.1, read as the reverse complement.
AGGCAGCTGGGAGCAAGATCATTCACCATGGAGGAGAACAGCACAACAAACCTCACCCTGAACAATACACTTTATGGCTCACTGGACTGGGAGGAATTTATCACATCTGAATGTTTGAGCATTCCCTACACCCTGATTGCCTTTGCAGGGGTGTGCCTGGGGATTTCCCTCTGTGGGCTGGCAGGGAATGGGGTGGTCATGTGGTTCTTGGGCTTCCACACAAAGCAGAGCCCTTTCACTGTCTACATCCTAAATCTGGCTGTTGCTGACTTCTCCCTGCTCCTTCTGTTTCTCCTGCTTATGTTGGCTTTTCTGACCATAGCAGCATTTTGCACATCTTTGGTTCCTTTTATTCATCACTATAGGCATTTTGTGTTTGTCCTTGGGTTCCTGTGCCATGTGTTTGACCTGAGCAGCCTGGGGCTGCTGGCAGCCCTCAGCGTGGAGCGCTGCATCTCCGTCCTCTGCCCCATCTGGTACCGCTGCCACCGCCCCCGGCACCTCTCGGGCATCGTCAGCGGGGCCCTCTGGGCGCTCGCAGGGGTTTTTGTTTCCTCCCTCTACCTCACCTACACCTACACTGAAGACTCTGAGACTGTCCTTGCAGGTGTAGCCCTTGCAATTTCCGTGGTTTTCTCCCTCATGATGTTGGTTTCCAACCTGTTCCTGTTCCTCAAGCTGCGCTGTGGCTCCCGGAGGCGGCAGCCAGGGAAGCTCTTTGTGGCCATCCTGCTCAACGTCCTGCTGTTCTTCGCCTTCGGCATCCCTTTCTGTGTGGAGGTTTTCCTCAATCTCCCTGATTCTGGTGATTTATTCCCAGAAGACCCCTCCTTGTTGCTGGCACTGCTGAACTGCTCCCTCAACCCGGTGATTTACGTGCTGGTGGGGAGCTGCCGGCGGCGCCGCTTCCAGCGCTCCGTCAGAGTCGCTCTGCGGAGGGTGTTTGAGGAGAAAGCCGGGAGTGACGAGGGGAGCCACGGCCCTGGGGACACTGTGGTGGAGGTGACAGCTCTGTGAGGCACTTCTGGACATGAGGCACGTGGAGATGTGGCACCTCAGAGACATCCTGAAGTATGGAGACAAGGGCACTCCATGCAGCGTAGCCAGGCTCATTTCCCCAGCTGTATTTTTTCCCCTTGGAACTACCCTCACTGCCCCATCCATTGGGAATAAACTCTGTTGATGAAGCAAATTCTGCAAAAATGGGCAGGGCAAGGGGTGTTGTCTTGGTAATGGTGGGATTTGGGATGTAAGGGAGTAAGAGATGGGTGAAAATTACAATCTGGGGAAAAGGGAGAGGAAAAAAAGAGAGAGAAAGAAAGGGGAAAGGGAGAATGGGGGTGAGAGAGAGAGAGAAAAAAAATACAACAAAGTAAAAACGGAAACTAAGCAAGAGATTGAATGGGAGAGAAACAGAAAAAATAAGAAAGTACAAGAGAAAGTAAAAAATAAAGATTTAGAATGGCAAAGGATTTGCTTGGACAGGACAGATGAAGAAGGATATCCCTGGTGTGCTAAATCCCCATAAATAGTTGGGTTAGTCACATAGGGCCTGGTCCTGCTCTCTCTGGAATCATTGGAGGAAAAGTTATTCACCTAAGCACACCAAAAACCACCTGGAATTAGGTGTTATAAAATAAACTTGGCTTTTCTGTCCTTTTTCAGTAGACACTGACTGAAAGGTTCTTCCTGTGCCTTAAATAAAAGAAATTATTTATCTGAGTTTACATTCTGTGTGTTTTTATCAGCTGATAAATCAGATAACAACAAAAACAACAACAAAAACAGCTCTAAATACATTTTTTATCCCATTGGGGAAAAAAAAAAAACAACAAAAAAGAGAATTCCAGTCTTTTTAACAATGCAAAAATGTTTTGTCACAATGATAAAACTATATGAGATATCAAAACCAGAACATTTTGAACATGAATTGTGAGGTTTTTCAAAGAAAATTACCCACATTGACTTTTTCTAATAATTTTGGTTAAAAGAATAAATGTTAGGTAGTCTGATAGCACAAGCAATCCCATTTCGCCCCTCAAAGGATTTGGTTTAGAGAATAATTTTTTGAAAGTCATGGTATTTATTTACCTTGTTCTGTTTCCTGTATTTTTCCCACAATCCTTTGATTTATTTATATTGGTAAAGGAGATTTAACAGCTCTAGATTCTGATCTGTCCTTTTAAAGGAAGAAATTACAACCCAATGAATAATGTAGATAAATTCAGAGACTCTGCCAAGGGCTGGAGGAAATTAAAATAACATGCAATAATATAATATAAAATAGTAATCTCCAGTGACATATTTCTTTGAAATACAAGACAAGCGAGGATGAAACTCAGTGAATACAATTTTAAAGCAAGTTGGAAGGAGTTGGAGCCCTTTTCTGCTCTGTGGTGTGAAAACATCCCTGGTTAAGAGAAGAAAAGGACTTGGTGGATGTGAATCTTTTCAGTCCTTGAAATGCTCACATTAGGAAGCCCAGAATAGTTCTGTGACCCACAAAAGGCTGTGTCTGTGCTCAGACATGGGGATTCTAAGTTAAGAGGGATAGATGGATTCACCTTCCAGGAATTTTGCGTCTGTTTCCAACAGGAGGATTGCTGGTACTGATCTCATTTTCAGAGATCTGAGTGAAAAGTAACACAGAATTTATGAGTTTATGAATGACAAGGATTTATCCTGAGCAGGATTTCTTTGATGAAATTCAGACATTAAGACATTTCAGCCTTATCAAATGAATATTATTTAGTAGTCACTGGAAATAACCAGGAACTTTTAATATGCCCTAAATATAGGTCAGGTAAGTTCTATGGTCCAGCTGCTTATGTGCCATATGGGGCACTGAAAACAATGACCCAAAGAGGGTCTTAAAATAATGGAGAGTTAAAATAATGACCTAAAATATCTACAAAGAGGGTACTGAGGGTCAGGTGAGATGAACCTTCCCCAGAACCTCAGAGTTCTTCAGTTCTGCCAAGACATTCCAGGCAGGATTTTAGGAGGACATGGTTACCGTGTCCCGCGTTTCCCGCTCATCTCTCTCATCCGCTGAGTCTTGGAAGGCCCTCTGGAATGCCAGCCTAAGGGTGAGCCTGAATTTCCGATCCCTGTAGCTTCCCACCAGGAAGTAAATGACGGGGTTGAGGGTGCTGTTGACACAGGACAGCACAAAGCCAATCTCTGGGGAATACATGAACTTGTGGCCCAAGAAGTCCAGGAGGATGAGGACACTGAGGGGCACAGCGAAAATGAGGAAGAGGAGGATGGTGAGCATGATGATGGTGAAGAGCCGGCCCGTTTGGAAGGGCTGGGAACTGCACTTGACCCGCAGGAAGAGGGTGAGGCTGAAGAGCAGCATGAGGGGCGCGCAGACCAGGAAATCCAAGGCTCCGATGGCGATGAGCAGGCGCTGGCAGACCCTGGGAGAGGGGCGAACGGTGCACAAAACATATCCCAGAGTGTTCAGGAGCAGGGACAGTGTCCAGAGCAGGCCGGACACCACGGCAGACAGGTGCTTCGGGCGGTGTGTCCGGCACCAGATGGGGGACAGCACGGACAGGCAGCGCTCAATGCTGATGGCCGTCAGCAGGTACAGGCCTGTGCCGTACATGAAGAGATCCAGGAAGAGGAATATCCCAAACTGCACCCCCACGTTGAACTGCATCAGGTACTGCACAGTCTCCACGGCGATGCACAGCAGGTACCCGAAGTCGGCGGCCGCCAGGTTCAGGATGTAGACGGTGAAGTGGTTCCTGCGGATGCGGAAGCCCAGGTACCACAGGACCAGGCCGTTCCCCACCATCCCGCAGGCAGCGCTCAGCAGGCAGAAGCTCTCCATGAACTTGAGGACAGTGTAGGACGGCTCGGGTTGTCCCACAGCCCCGCTCTGGTTGGTCCCAGGAGCATGGATGGCTGTGGTTGGAAGGAGGATTGGTGTGGCTGAGGGTCTCATAATGGGTGATTCAGACCTGGGAGCAGAGAGGGGAGACATGGTAACTCCAGGGTGATTTTTCTAGAGGGATTCCTTGGTTTGTTCCAAGGCTTTGTAGCTAGAACTTGACTTCATGGAATCTCAAAATAATTTGATTTGGAAGGGACCAAGAGCCTGAAGTAACAGGACAAAGGGTAAAGGCTTCACACTGACAGAGTGTGGGTTTAGATGGGATATTGGGAGTAAATTCTTCCCTGGGACGGTGGTGAAGCTCTGGCACAGGTTGCCCAGAGAAACTGTGGCTGCCCCACGCATAGAGGTGTCCAAAGCCAGGCTGGAGCAAACTGGGATAGTGGAAGGTGTCCTTGCCCATTGCAGGGGGCTGGAACTGGATGATCTTTAAGGTCCCTTCCAGCCCAAACCACACTGTAATTCTGTGATTCCATGAGAACATCTGGTTGTTTTTTTTACACTGATGAGTGATTTCTGTTTTACTGAAGTGCCATTTGATGTGGTTCTCCTGGGTCTCATGTACAGTAACAAATAAACATTTTGGTCTGGCAGAGCCCTGAGCTTCTCCCTCAGAAACTGCAAGAACCACATGTAAGAAACCACAGATTATCTCGTCCTCACAGGACATAGGAGTTGTGGCTCTGATAACTTTTCCACACCACTCCATGAGTAAAGTCACTGTTTCCTTCCCCGTGGTACTGAGATCTGATTGAGAATCTTGGGGGTGAAAAGAATGGGTTTAACACCTTTTTTATGGCCTGATGAGAACAAATACAGTGGTTCTTCTGCTGTCTCCCAACCAGCTGTTAATTTGGACATGGAAGGCAGAGAAGTTAAAAAGAGGATAGGAACAAAAATTGGGGTTTTCTGGGAAGATGTGAATCACTGAACCATGTAGCCAGCATGAATCCTCTGTTCTCTCTTTGTGGTGCAGCAGCACACATGGAGACAGACTTCCAAAAGCACCCAGAACGTGACAGACTGAATCACTGCTGTTCCATCCCAGCACCCCAGGCACGCTGACCCCATGGACAGAGGGAAAAGAAGCGTGTGGTGCAGGGGATTTCAAGGCCAGGTTGGAGCAACCTGGGCTAGTGGAAGGTGCCCCTGCCCATGGCAGGGGGTGGGACTGGATAGGCTTTAAGGCCCCTTGCAGCCCAAATTTTTTGAGGATTCTATTATTTCCTTTAGTGTTGATTGAAATCAGGGAACTTCTGGCACTGCAGAGCTGGACGATCCCATCCTCAGTTCTTATGGCACCTTGAACACTTCTAACATGAACACTGTGGAGAGCAGCCCTGTGGCTGCTCTTCCCTCACAACCTGCTCCAGGAGTGGCCACAAATGGTCACATTTTTGCAGAAATTAGCAGAAACAGCCTCAAGTTCTGTGCAGCTTTTCTGTTGCAAGAACAGAGGAAGGCCTGGTGTTAAGTGGTTTCCTGGCTTCTGTGCAACCAAATTTCCACTTGATCTGAAGAGAGTGTGAACATTTGAATGTCACCTAAGCTCTGTCTCAGCTCACTGCAGCCTCCACAGGTGCATCTTTCTCCACTGGGGACTGAGGGAATGACAGGTGATAATTCTCCATGTTAAATGGCTTTGTGCCATTGATCATGTCATAGAATCAGGGAAAGGTTTGGGTTGGGAGGGATCTTAAAGCTCATCTTGTTCCAACCTCCTGCCACAGCCAGGGACACCTTCCACTATCCCAGGTTGCTCCAAATCCCTGCCAATCTGGCCTCGGACACTTGCAGGAATAAGGCAGCCACAGCTCCTCTGGGCAACCTGTGCCTCATTACCCTCACAGGGAAGAATTTCCTCCCAAGATCTAATTCAAATCCACTGTCTTCCAGTTTAAAACAACTCCTCCTTGTCCTGTCACTCCAGGCCCTTCTCCAAAGTCCCTCTCCAGCTGTCTTGGAGCACCTTTAAGCACTGGAAAGTGCTGTATGTGCATATAGACTGCCAGGAACAGAAACAGCTGCAACGGGTCAATGACAAAACATCAATAGTTTTGCCTTCTGCTGTAATAGAAGTGACGAAATCGTTCTCTTACTTCTGCAGACCATGGAGAAGAACACTGCAGAAGTCACTCATGATTCTCATTTATTTATCATATTCCCTTGGACAGACTGAATTCCTGTTTCCAAGACACATTCAAGAACTGATTCCACTTCCTTATGTAACTAGTAAGTGAAAACTCTCCTCAAACAGCAGCAGCCTGAGTCCAGGTGATCTTTTTCTCCCTTGAGATTAAACATCCTCCATGTGATTTGCCTGCAATTCCTGCCTGTAGTTCCTGAGACAGAACAACCCTGACCCCACAAAGGTGTCTCAGACACTGGACAGAAAGTTCTGCTGTTTTAATGCCAGGTCTCTGAGTAATGACTTTTTATATTACAGAAGTGCATTTAAAGCAGTTCAAGAACACTTGTACAGGGAAAAGAGTCCCTGGAATGAAGCTTTCCTTATAGTGAAAATTAGTGTCATCAATTCCTGACCTACAGCAAATTTCTGTCCAGCAAAGGAAGTAAATTTTTTATCTTTTTTCCTCCATTGTTTTTGTTTCACTTCCCTTCCCCAAAGCCTGACAGAAACCATCAGAGTGCAGCATCAAAGACCCATCTCTGAATTTCTCACCTTTTTTGCGTTCCTGGGAATTTCAGCGCCTGTGCCTGGCAATGTTGTCCCCTGGATGGTGTGACACAGGGTGTAGCTTGAGTCCTGGTGTCATCCTGCAGTGCTGGGCTGGGCAGCCACTGTTTAAAAAGCCACGGTGTTTTCAGCGTGACCCTCCAGGCAGCCAATCACTCGTGGGGGAAATACCTCCTTCGTGTGGGTATGATCACTCAGATTTGAACCACTTCCCCCTCCCCTCTTTGCAGTGTCATGGAAACATTATTTTTTTACTACTTCTCCCTTCTTCAGCCATTCTTGGAAGAACTGTCCATACAAACTTTGCACTGGTGTTGTGTTCTACTTGAGGCCCTGAGATGCTCTGGTTTCACAGCCCCTGAAGATGAGGTTTTAGTGCTTCTCGGGTAGAGAAATTTTAAGTCCTCTTCCATCACATCTTTGCTGGAGGTTTCACAACCTCCCTGAGCACTTCTCATTCCCTCCTGTCCCTGCCCAGCTGTCACACACCCACCACTACAGGGGGTCCTCCTCTGACCCACAGCCTCTCCCAGCACAGTTCAGCACCTTATAGAGTCCCTACTGCTTCATCCAACCTTGCACCCAAACTTCCCACCTCAGCAGTTCCAGATGGCCAAACCCTGCTTGTGCTGCCCTCAGCATGGAGCTCTGGGCTCAGGAGCTCTTTCAGTGCACCTTCACACCCCACAGGCTTTCAGCACAGTCCTTCAACACCTCAGGCACTTCTGATTTCACAAAATCCCTCCAGCCCCATGCCTTTCACTTCCAGTTTCACAACTTCCCCCTGAGCAGAGCTTCAGGCTCTTCTTCACCTTGTGTCTCCTAAACAGACAGAACCCACCACCACCCACCCACAACATCCCAGTCCTGTCCATGCATACTCCATGTCCATGAGCCACCCAGATCCATCTGCCAAAGGGCGTGGAAACAGAAAACACCTTTCTCGTTTCCTGACATCATTACAGGGAACTATTTTGTCCCTTAGTCCCTTGGGCCAGGGAAGTAAAGGGACAGGAGTGTGACACCACCCAAATCTCTGTCATGTGTGTCAGTGGGCACAGGAATGGGCAGATCCAACCCAAATTTGCTTAGCAGGTCAGAAACACATTTGTACATCTTCAGCTTCTGTTGTCATCTGTTCTTCCTCTTCCTTTCCCAAAGATTTTAAGACAGTTTTTACTTTCTTACCCAATCCTATTTCCTACAGTGGTTACTGGCAACCCTCATTAACCTGGCCAGGACTCCAGGCTATGGTGTAAAATGATATTTAAATTAAAAGACTATTTTTATCCAGAGCACTCTTTAATCTCCTCATTAATTTGAGGGTTTCCATTTTCTCTGCATGGACTTCTGGCATTCTGTGTTGGGAGACATTCAAAATGCCTTTGTTGTTATTGGGCCATTCTGAATTTCAGTAAATGTCAGCAAAACAAAGGGATGGGCAGTGGATGAAACTATTTCTTGATGCACCTAAATCACAACTTGAAAGTACACAGTACACTTCAGAGCAGTGATGAGTTGGAATTGCAGTAATACACAAATTCATTGAATTCTGGAATGGTTTGGGCTGGAAGGGACTTTAAAGCTCATCCAGTTCCACCCCTAGCCATGAGACGGGACACTTTCCACTGTGGAGCACCACAGGGTGCTCCAACCTGTCCTGGAACACTTCCAGGGATGGGGCAGCCACAGCTTCTCTGGTCAACCTGTGCCAGGGCCTCAGTCCCCTCACAGGGAAGCATTTATTCCCAATATCCCATCTAAACTCACCTTCTGTCATTTGAAGCCATTTCCCCTAACTGATTAGGTGACTAGATGAATTTCTTTCCAGAGGAAAATGGAAAAGGCTCAACTCAGCTGACTTCCACAGATGTACAAGAGTTGACTTCCTCCCCTCCCTTAGTTTCCCAATTTGTAAAATAAGGATTTTTTTTTTTTTTTTTTTTTTTTTTTACTTACTCTTTACTTCACTGACCTTTGCTGAATCATTGCAAGTTCTTGCAAAAGGCCTTATTCCCTGGGCTACCAGTGAAGAAATTTCATAGAAAATAGGGACTTGGAGGGTCATCAAGAAGTGACCCAAGCCACCTTCTGTCTGTCTTCTACTTACTACTAGAAACCTCCCAGATTTTTTTTTTTCCATGAGGGCTTGTAGAGATTTTCTGGGATACACAATGATTTAAAAATCCTCACAATTTTATTATTACTCACAGTGCCATAAAGCCTATGCTGTGGATCTAAGGTTTGGGAAACACACAAAGCGTGGACTTTCAGAGTCTGGGAATGTTAACTTGACCAGGTCACATCACATGCTTGCCCAGTTTAATATTCAGCTAATCTATTGGCTATTATTTCCAAGAATAATGGAATTGTTACTGTTGGAGAAGCCCTCCAAGCCCAACCATTCCCCAGCAGTGCCACCACTAACGCATGTCCCCAAGTGCCACATCCACATGTTTTAAATCCCTCCAGATTGATGGTGATTGCACCACTGTTCTCAGTAAACTGTGCCAGGGCTACACCACCCTGTACGTGAAGAAACTTTTCCTAAAATCCAATCTAAACTTCCCCTGGCAGGACAGGATTAATTTCTTCTCCTCCCCACCCCTGAGCATTCACACCTCCCTCCTCCAGCCCCAAGAGCCCTTGAGCTGGGAGATTTCCTTGGAGAGGCTGGAGTAGGTCTGTGTAAACAGGGAATTAAGCCCTGGAGGAGGGAGATTTCCTTGGAGAGGTTTGAGGAAAGTTACTTAAACAGGTTTTTTTCTCTCTGCTTGCTGGGCTGTGTGTGCACCCTTCGGTGCCCATGCTCCCTCCAAGCAGCTCTAACATGGGCAGGAAAAGACAGGATACACTTGGTGATACAAGACAGCAAGGAATTAAAGGAGGTGGGATTAAAAGAGGCACCTCCTAAGCAAGTGTTAGAAGCTTTTCAGAAGCTGTTCTGTGTTCTTTAAAGCCTCTACCAGGAAAGGGAGATGTGGGGACATAAAATCTTACAGCTCTTACACAAAAATTAGATCTCCAAACACAGAGGAGGTAAGTTTTCCAGGATTTTTTCCCTTTCCTCTTTTCTTTCCTTTTCCTGATTTCCTTTCCTCTCCCCCCCCCCCTCTTCTTGACAAATGCGAAAATACAAAAATAAATTTCCCCTGAAGTTGTCATCCATCTCTGGCTCTCTTTGGCTGTAACCATGTGCAGAACTGGTTTTGGTGTCCCAAATCAGGTTACTGAATTCTTTTTCAATTAACTACCTGAGATTTTAGGGGAAAACCCTTGCAATAAGAGGATGGTAAAATGCCTTATCCTTTCTTTTTAATTATAACAGTCCACATTGTATTTATTTCCTATTGCAGTCGATTGCACTATATCATGTACCTCTAGTCAGTGACTGAAAAGATGATTTTAGAGGCAAGACCTCCCTTTTATCCCCTTTCTTGAGTATGTTTTACCCCCTGCCAGTAAAAGTGCAAGCACAGGAGAAGTCACAAACTTTCCCAACTTCCTCTTTAGGATTCACTTTTTTGAGTTTGAGAGCAACTTTGGTTTTTCTACATTTCAGCATTTCCTGTGGGTGCTTGATCAGCTTTTTGCCTCTACAGGAGTTTCTGATTTTGCTCTATTTTAAAGTCATAAAATAGGAGCCTGGATCAGATGGATCCAATCCCAAACGGGTCAGCTAGTGGGTGGCATCCCTGCCCTTGGAAGTGGGGTTAGAACTAAGGTCTCTTCCAACCCAAACTATTCCAGGAGTCTATGATTCTATGGCTGTATCTCATACAAGGCAAATTAAATATGTAGAGGGAGAAGAACAACAAAAAAACCAGACAAAAACCAAAACAAATTTAAAAAGCTTAATAAACTTAATTCTAATCCTAAGTATTTCTTACAGAAAATGCACTTCTGAGAAAGAATTAATTTTTAAGAATTAAAAAACTTTTCACATTTCCAGGCTCTGCATTGCACATTGCCCAGTATACTGGCAAGGAAAACTCCAGCAGCATGAAGGAATTCATCCTCCTGGGCCTCTCAGAGAACCAAGGGGTGCAGAAAATATATTTTGTGGTGTTCCTGCTTTTCTACACACTCACAGTGGCAGGAAATCTCATAGTTCTCACTGTAACAAGCAGCCGGCACCTGAACTCCCCCATGTACTTCTTCCTCTGCCATCTGTCCTTTGTAGATGTTTGTTACTCCTCTGCCACAGCTCCCCAAATGATTTCTGGCTTCCGAGTGGAAAATAACACCATCTCCTTTGCAGGTTGCATAGGGCAGCTCCTTGGGCTTCATTTTTTTGGCTGCACAGAGGTTTTCATCCTGACAGCCATGGCCTACGACTGCTGCATGGCTGTCTGCTGGCCCCTGCACTACCCCGCGCTCACGTCCTGCCGCCTCTGCCACCACATGGTGGGGATCTCCTGGGTGGGGGGCTTCCTGCATTCCAGTCTCCAGACCCTTCCCACCACCCTGCTTCCTTTCTCCCAGCAAAGTCACACACTACTTCTGCGATGTCCACCCCCTGCTCCCCCCGGCCTGCGCCGACACACGCGCCGAGGACTTGGCCGCGGTGGCCAACAGTGGGGTCAGATCCCTGAGCTGCTTCCTCATCCTGGTCACGTCCTAGGTGGTCATCCTGGTTTCCCTGAGGGGCCAAACGCTGGCAAGGTGGCACAAGGCCCTGTCCATGTGCGGGTCCCACATCACTGCGGTGATCCTGTGCCTTGGGCCCAGCACGTTTGTTTACATCCGCCCGTCCGGTGGCCTGTCCGAGGCCAGGAGTGTGGCTGTGTTCTACACACTCATCACACCCATGCTCAACCCCCTCATCTACACCCTTCAGAATGGGAAGGTGAAGGGAACCATGAGGAAACTGTGCAGGAGGAAAGGGGGAAGCGGAAATGGGAAGGGGTAGGGCTGTGGCCATGTTCCCAAAGGATCGGAGAAAATCAAGCACGTTTGGCTGTAATTTCTTCTGTGACAATGCCCCAAAATGTGCTTTTCAAAGAACAGCTGGCTGTTGGCTCCTGCTGTAATTAGGAAGGCACTAGAAGTTCTTTTTATGATGGGAAAGACATTGGGAACTCTGGCATTCCTTCCTCTTCCTTGTCAATGAGCACAGACACAGACCACAGACCTCCTGAGCAACTGCAACACCAGTGCTTAAATACAGTTAAAAATACTGAAAATGTTGTCCAGGTAGAGCACCCCATAAGAAACAAACAAAAAAAAAACCCTGATATTAAGAGCTAGTTGGGTGGTTTGTTGATGAAGGAACAGGAGGGGAAACTTCTTCCCTTTCTACCCTACTTCAACAAATTCTTTCTGCCCTTTTCCAGGTCAGGCTGGATGGGACCTGGAGCAACCTGGTCTGGTGAAGGATGTCCCTGCCCATGACAGAGGGTTGGAATGAAATGGTCTTTAAGATACCTCCTAACCCAAACAGCTATTCTGCAATTCCATAATTATCCTATAATTCTATCTACTTCACCTATCTTTGCCCAAGACAGCACTAAATAAAATAAATGTATTTTTAATTGCTTTGGAGGTGAGCAACAGTGGGGTTTTTTTAGAGGTCTCACTTCTGGGCGCTGCTGAGCAAATATTCACCCATAGTTTATGGAAGGTGTCACTGGAAACAGTGTCAGGCTCCTCTACACTTTGCAAAGAATTCTTACAAGAATTTCATACTTGAGCTCAAAAGTTGCTTCTGTGCATTACTGTGTCAGTAAAAATACCTGGTGAGTGAGGAAGGCTCACCACAAACCTTTGTGCATTTTTTGAAATGATTTCCTGAGTTACTTCTTGTTTTAAAGTTGTAAGTCAGGTGTCTAAGAGATAACATCAGTGATATTTTTGCTTTGTGCTGTCAACATGTAAGTTAGTAAGAAGTAAGACTGTAGATGAAAAATACTGGCTTAAGAAAGAAAGCAAAATTTGTATCCATTTACATGAATTTATATAAATGTCCTGTGTAAGAGACATCTTTACTCTGATGTCTCTCTCCAGGGATTACACTAATAACTACCCAAGGAACAATTTTAGCTCCTTGCCCACTGATGATTTCTGACAAAACTCCCTTTGCCTCTGGGATCTCATTACTCCTGATAGTCTTGTGCTTCTGTTGTGTGATTTACTTGAACTATTTCTGCTACAGAAATAATTGTACTTGAAGATGCTCCTGGAGGTTGTTTATTTTGTTTGGTTTTTTTTTTTGTTTGTTTTTTTTTTTTTTTTTTTTCAGAATGGGAAATACAGAAGGTTGGGCTGCTCTTTTCAGGGCTTAGAGTTGGCAGAGATACAGAGCTGCTTTCATAACTTCTGAGCAGCACCTTGCAGAGAGTTTCTGATGGAACTGAGAGGAATGGATGAGTTCTGATGGAACTGAGAGTTCTGATGGAACCCCCTGAAGTGGTTTTGGGAGGTCGTCAGAGGAGCAACAGCAAGTGAGCTCTGTGGAAGTGTTATGGGATTTTTCCTTTGTTTTGCTCAGGCCCCACTGAAATCCTGCCTTTGTAAAGCAGCATTGCTGGTGAGTGACTTTTGGGAGGTCTATTTTATGATATAGGAAAAAAAAACCAAAAACATTTAAAAAATCAGTTACAGATTTAGAATCTCAGAATGGTTTGGGCTGGAAGGCACCTTAAAGCTCATCTTGTTCTGACCCCCTGCCATGGGCAGGTCCATTGACCAAGTTACTCCAAGCCCTGTCCAGCTTGGTCTTGAGCACTTTCAGGAATATCACACACTAATAATCTTGGTGTTCTGCATGGGAATGCTGTGAGGGTGGATTTGTGGGTGTTTGTCAGTAAAGCAGCAACATCTTGTTCACTACCCCAGTGTCACTACAGGTGTTTCTATGGAGTGCTTCGCACCACAGCCAGGACCTGGGTATTATTTCTACCATCCTCCTCAGCTAAATAATCAGGGTTTGTTATTATACATGTCAGTGACATATTCGGGCTTGGATTTCACTGCTACTCCTTCAGGCAAGCATTGGCTTTAAATTGAAATTGTCCCAAAAAGACAGCAGAAGAAATACAGTGGATATTCAACATACCAGAGGACAATGTGTGTGTGTCCTGTTAATGTCCCCTGTCTAATGATTTGGCCTTTTAGATCTTTTAAGGCAGCTTTATTCAATGCTGTTAGCATCACAGACATCTGGTTTCTTACTTGTAACCTCCTGCTTGCTGAGTTATAAACTCCTCGGCAGAAATAAGCAGAGAAGGAATTTCCTGGAGGGATTTTAAATGGACAAGTGCATTCCTCTGCTGTCCCACTTTAACCTCCACAGGACAGTGAGTGTATTTGTCTACTGAAAAACTTTTAAAATGCCTTTAGATAATATAAAGGTAGAGAAACCATGCAGGGTTTTGCAGCTTCTGCTATGTTAAGAAACCCCAATTTCTCCACTGAGGAACTTCCCAGACCTGGTTTCTGTGCATGTATTCCCAGTTTCAGGGTGGATAAGCTAACTGGAGAGCCCTTTCCTCAGTTTAGAGGAGTGTCATTAGGATCAGAACATGGAACAGCTCATGCTTGAGAATGGCAGCATTTGCTTGTAGTCACTTCAAATTTCCAGCAGGTAAAAGGACAGCACAGTGTTTTTCCAGCATTCATAGTTCCTGTTATGTGAGAGCAGGGTGTGCTGGAATCACCATTCCTGAAGGGATTTAAAAGCAGTATGGATGTAGCACTTGGCGATATGGTTTAGTGGAGGGCTTGGCAGTGCTGGGGGGAGGATTGGACTCAATGGGGGCTTTTCCAACTTTAATAATTCCATAATTCTGTGATTTCTCCCTGACAGAATGGGAGCACACCAACCATGATGCAGAAAAATAGTGGTCCAAGTGAGTTCAGGGGAGAAGGTCAGTGTGGAGGGGCAGACTAGAGACCTGAATAGGGACAGAAGAGGGGGTGAGTATTTCTGTCATTTGTGACATGACACTGTGCTTTTTGCAGCAGGAAATGCATCCTGCTCACACCATCCATGAGCCTTGGAGCTGTAGCACATTCCCTTCCCTTCCTGGCCACCCCCGCAGCCTGTGCCATGGGAGCCTGAGCTGCAGCAATGGCACAGGAAAACTCCTCCCGCGTGACTGAATTCATCCTCCTGGGGCTCTCTGACACCCAAGAGCTGACAATCCTCTTCTTCACCCTCTTCCTCCTGGCCTATGCAATGGTCCTGCTGGGCAACCTCCTCATCATCGTGACAGTCAGGACTGACCCCAAGCTCTCCTCGCCCATGTACTTCCTCCTCTGCAATCTGTCCTTCATCGATATCTGCTATACCTCTGTCACCACCCCCAGGGTGCTGGTGACCCTGCTCTCAGGGCATAAGGCCATTGCCTTTGAGGGCTGCATGGCCCAGCTGTTTTTCCTGCACTTTGTGGGTTCCTCGGAGATGTTCCTCCTGACGGTGATGGCGTTCGACCGCTACACGGCCATCTGCAGGCCCCTGCACTACACGGCCATCATGGCCCGCGGGGCCTGCTGGGCCCTGGTTGCTGCCTGCTGGGTCGGAGGCTTTATCCACTCCACTGTCCAGACTGTGCTCATGCTCCAGCTGCCCTTCTGTGGCCCCAACACCATCCACAGCTACTTCTGTGATGTGCTGCCCATCATCCGCCTGGCCTGCGCCGACACCGCCCTCACCGAGTGGCTCATGGCCTCCAACAGCGGCCTCATATCGCTGGGCTGCTTCCTGGTGCTGGTGGCCTCCTACGCGCTCATCCTGGCCAAGGTCCGGGCTCGCGTCTCCCAGGGGAACTGGAAGGCACTGTCCACGTGTGCCTCACACGTGATGGCCGTCACCCTGCTCTTCATGCCCTGCATCTTCACCTACCTGCGGCCTGCTGGGACCTTGCCCACCAACAAGTACGTCTGTGTCATCTACACGATCTTCTCACCCATGATGAACCCCCTCATCTACACCCTGAGGAGCAGCGAGATGAAGGAATCCATGTGGACACTCTGGAAGTGCTGCAGAACCTTCTGAGACAAGTTGGGTTGGCAGAACCTTGGAGTTATACCCAGAGTTACAACCTGGAATCACGTTCCTACCCTACTCCTACACAATAATGACTTAGTGGCTAAAGCCCACAGACTTCAAATTATGTACAAATACATTTCTATACACGTAGAACTGTTAATATTAAAAATCCATGCTGAAAACCCCAAACTTGCTAAACACTTTCACTCGTGTGGGATCCTAATTTTCAAATAAATAAATGAATCCAGGGTGAGGCTTGTCTCCCTCTCTGACGTGCTCTTTCTGTGCTGTGATAGCAGATGGCAGAGGCACATGCACTAAGTGTCCCCAAATTCACCCACCGACACTGGAAGACAGAGATGGCGCAGATTCTGCTTGTAGGGTTTCCTTTAGACATATAAGAATATTTTTAGTCATAATTCTCTCACAGAAGCGAATATTTAAAATCATACAAGGCACAATATATAGAGGAAGGAGGAGGAGTAGAGATGGACTCCGGACAAGGGCATGAAGGCAGGACAAGAGGGAATGGCTTCACACTGACATAGGGTGGGTTTCGATGGGATATTGGGAAGAAATTCTTCCCTGTGGTGGTCTGGCATGGGTTGCCCAGAGAAGCCATGGCTGCCCTGTCCCTAGAAGTGTTCCAGGCCAGCTTGGATGGGGCTTGGAGCAATGTGGGATATCAGGGATAGTGGAAGGTGTCCCTGCCCATGGCAGGGAGGTGGAATGGGATTTTCTGTAAGGTCCCTTCCAACCCAAACTGCCTCTCTGAGGGCAGCAGTTACACCAGGGATAGAAATTCAGTGGTTGTCATGAGCAGAACACCATCAATTTCTTTGTGTTAGAATGATTTAGGGTTAGATTCATCCCACCTAAATAAAATAATGGAATCACTGAGGTGGGAAAAGCCCTCTAAGATCATCAAGTCCAACCATTCTGCAGGGCTGCTAAGGCCACCACTAACCCATGTCCCCAAATGCCACATCCACACAGCTTTTAAATCCCTTCAGGGTTAGCGACTCTACCACTGCCCTGGGCAGCCTGTTCCAGGGCTGGAAAACCCTTCCCATGAAGGAATTTTTCCTAATATCCAATCTAAATTGCTGCACAGGAAGTGAAAGGATTTCCACTTTCCCTGTCTCTCCACACTGTCTTAAATTAGCCCTCACTCCCACACCTGTAGGAAGAGGAGGATCAGAAGCACCAGTGAGTCATTGATCAACCTGGTTAAGAGAGATTTCCAAACATCCCCTGTCCTTGTGCAAATGAGAATTCTTTTTAATAGTGAATTTCTACTCAGGATCATCACAGAATGGTTTGGGCTGGAAGGGAGCTTTTTTTTTTTTTTTTTTTTAGTATTAGAGAAAAATGTTGAAAAATTAAAATGTTCTTTCGGTCAATTAGGGTAAATTTCAATAGACAAAAAAAAATGTATCACTGTGATAATTTTTTTTTTAACATTCCAATAGAGTTTTTATAAATATTTTATTTATAATTCAATGCAAGGCAAATTGGAGCTCTGGTCCAGTTATTTTCTAGTGTCTATTTGTTCACCAGGTATAAACCCGGGACATCAATAGTAAACTGTTTTGAAAGAATTGCTCCAATTTTGATAAAATAAATTAAAAATCCATATTTTTGGGAGCTGGGATTTCAATACATGGGGCTTGGAGCAACCTGATCCAGTGGAATATGTCCCTGCCCATTGCAGGGCATTGGAATGGGGTGAGCTTTAAAGTCCCTTTCAACCCAAACCATTCTATGAAGACAAACAATTTAATATAATTGATTTTTCTCCCCTGGAAACATCTTGGGATGACTTTAACAAGGCCTCAGAAGATGCTGTTAAAAAGTTGGTGCCTGACAAATTGCAAAGGTGCAGTTTTAGCAGCTGAGTTTTTCCCTGTGTGTAAATTGGCTCCACTGCGCACCATTAAAATCCAGATATAAATTATCAGCTCCGTGAGCTCATCCTCAGATTTATTGTCTTCACCTAGAGGACAGTGAAAAATGGCCTCAAAGGAAAAAAAAAATCCTTTGAGAACTGGCAGGATCTCTACAATGTTTTGTTGAATCCCAAGAAGCCTAAAGAGATCCCAGGCTAATCAATTTTGTTTAAAGACTATGGGACTGAAACACAAATAGACATCAGAGAAAAGGGAGCATTTTCAGCAGACACTAATCAGTCTGGGCTCATCATAAGCACTCCTAGATGGAAATCTCAAACAATGACAAAGCTGGATAGTCCCAGAAGTGGACAGAAATCAAATCATTTTGGTTGTATTACAGTGGGGACAGCAGGGAAGGGTGGGTAAGAGGGGTCTAATCCAGCATATCATCAATTAGTGCACATCTGGATTCTGAAAATAGGGATATTTTTGTTGTTGTTTGTCTTGGGGTGCTATTTTTAAAACAAATTTTTATCATAAAATGTAATACAATATTATTTTTATTTATTTACCCTGAGGCAGAACACTTATCTCAAAAACTATCCTGTGTTTCCACTTCTAATAACCCGGCTAAGACTATCCCTGCAAATAAGCAACCTAGATGTAGAGTTGAGAGCCTGGGTGACTGGCCCCTTGATGAGGCCAATGCATCCCACCCCAAAAGAAACATTTAAGATTTATGAGGGGAACAGAATCACAGAATGGTTTGGCTTGGAAGGGAGAGGTGAGGGCTGGATCTCTTTGCTGCATCTCTTTCTTGCATCTGGGTTTGTTACAAAATTCTTTATTGCAAAACTCCATGTGAAATGTGATGCCTGACGGTCCTTGGGCTAACTGAAGCACACAGGGAAAGGTCTGGGCCATGGGGATTTTTTCCAGCTACAACTCTGCACTCCCATGGCAGGACAGGCCTGTGCTGTGTGACACTTGGGGAATTCCAGTTTGCAGAGTCCTGGAATGGTTTGGGTTGAAATGGACCTTAAAATTCATGTTGTTCCACCCCCTGCCATAAGCAGGGACACCTTCCACTATCCCAGGCTGCTCCAAGCCCCATCCAACCTGGCCTTGGACACTTCCAGGGATCCAGGGGCATCCACAGCTTCCCTGGGCACCCTGTGCCAGGGCCTTACCACCCTCAAAGGGAAGAATTTCTTCCTAATATCCAATCTAAATCCCTCATCTTTTAGTTTAAAACCATTCCCTCTTGTCCTATCATTGTTTGCCCATGTAAGATGCAGAATCTTTCATTTTCCAGGAGTTTGTAAACACAGCAAACAGGCTGTGTGATGGACAGCCAGAGTCCTTCATGTGAACAGTGCAGAATTTATGGCCAAGCATTGCTGGAATAGGAACAGGCCTGTTCCCAGTCCTGGACATCACATGGGAAGTGGCACTCCCATAAATCACAGATGGATGTTTAATGGGACCAGAGGGGAATTTTTGTTAGCTCTTCAAAGTAGTGCTGGTAATTTTGGTTCCTTTGATTTCCAGCCCCGTTTGGCAATGTTCTGAAAAACCCCTCCATACATGCAATTAAGGGAGCATCCAAAAAAACTGTCAGACACACTTGTCCCCAGACACTCCCTCATATTTATAAAACCTCATTAAAGAAGAGAGGTGCCTACTCTTCAGCCAAGCCAGCCCTTGTGCCAGTGCTGGCAGGTGTCTGTGTGAATATTCCAATGCTGCTCTATCGGGATTCATCTCTTCCTTATGAGTGAAATCATTTTTATGTCACATGTGGAAAGAAGAAAAAGGATTGTTTTGTTTCCTGGAGATACAGACAACTATAAATCACCTATAATTAACTATGTGCAGCAGTAAGTATTTCTGTGTTGTTCCTGTGCTATTTCACCTGAATGAGCTCCCCATTTTATGAACAAGTGATGTCCCTTTTATTTCTGCTGAGTTAACTATTTCTTATGTAGTTCAAGCCATGACTTTGCTCCCTCTCGAGCTTCTGGGAGAACACGAGACCACAGAGGAGCCTGGCCAGATGGAATATTTCATCAATCTATTTATCTCTGCATCTCTTACAAAAGAGAATGTGGTACAATATTCCCATAATCTCAAAATCAATCCCAAAGTCTCCCAAAAAGGAGGCATTTGGACTGAACTTTGCTTTCCCTTGCTATTGGGCTGGTATGTAAATCCTTACTGTAAATACTGAGCTACATTCCATGGAGCAATGTGGGGTAAATGGGAAGATCCTTTAATGCCACGTTTAGACTTCTTTGAATTGGGGAAACGGGATGTGGAGAAAGTCCAGATAGATGCTAGAAGTACTAATGGTATTATAGAAAACTGTGGGGTCTTTAATGGGATGCCAAATTGTAACTTATTTTTATGATAGAATCATAGAATGATTTGGGTTGGAAAGTTCCTTAAAGCTGATCCCTGCCACGAGCAGGGACACCTTCCACTAGACCAGGTTGCTCCAAACTCCATCCGAAAGCTGAAAAAAAACCCCAACATGCATGTATCTGCTGATTCTGAGAGACTTAATTCTTTTCTGACAGCATTACTCCCTTAAAAAGTAAGTTTTGGCTTCTGTTACTAATCTAGACCCTTTCAGTGGTATTATTAATACTAACTAATTTATGTTGAAAGGAATTTTAGGGATCTATACCACACTCCCCTTGCTCAGAGAACCCTGAAAGTCCTGTTGTGTTGCCTGGGGCTGTGTCCAAGCTGGACACCACAGGGAAGGTAACTTCAACTTCCAGCTCTTCAGTCTGAGGTGGCAACTTGCAAAAACTAACATTTTGCATTAATCACTGTGAAGTTTAATACCTACATTTTGCCTTTTGCATTAGGAATGTGTGGGTAAAATTTAGATTTTGAGTTTGCCAATGCTTGGAAATGGTTTTGAACTTCAACATGGACCTAAAAAACCCCTCACAATCTTTAAAATGGGGATGAAATTGTGATTAAGTTACACCTTCTTTATTCCAGGGAAACCTCTGCCTCGTTCCCACAATGAGAGATAAGATGCAGAGGGTCAACCTCTCAGCAGTATCCGTATTTGTTTTCGTGGGCCTCTCTGATGCTCCAGAAATCCGTTTGTTTCTCTTTGTGCTGTTTCTGCTCATTTATTTGGCCACCATGGCAAGCAACATCATTCTCCTCATTGCCATCAGCACCGACTCCCACCTGCACAGCCCCATGTACTTTTTCCTCAGCAGCTTATCCCTGCTGGATCTCTTATGTCCCACCATCACCGTGCCCAAGATGCTGGGCGCCTTGCTGCTGGAGCACAAAGAGATTTCTTTCTCTGGCTGCCTGTTCCAGCACTTTTCCCTCATTGCTGTGGTGGGCACGGAGATTTTCCTCCTGGCTGTGATGGCCTACGACCGCTACGTGGCTGTGTGCCACCCCCTGAGGTACCCGAGCATCATGAGCACGAAGCTGTGTGCTCAGCTGGCCCTGGGCACCTGGGCAACAGGGCTTCTGAACTCCCTGCTGCACACCTCTCTGGTTTTCACACTCTCTTTCTGTGGTCCTAACAAAATCCAGCAGTATTACTGTGACATTCCTCCCGTGCTGGCCCTCTCCTGCTCGTCCACCCACAGCAGGGAGTTGGTGATCCTGGTGGTGGCCGGAGTGCTGGGAAGCAGTGCCTGCGTGGTCACCGTGGTCTCTTACGCCTATATCCTCCTGGAAATCCTGGCCAGGAAGTCCCCTGGGATCTCGCACAAGGCTTTCTCCACCTGTGGTTCTCACCTGGCTGTAGTTTGCCTTTTTTATGGGACCACCATCTGCACTTACGTCCGCCCTTCCTCCACCTATTCCCCGCACTGGGACAGGGTCGTGTCCATGCTCTATGGAATGCTCACCCCGCTCCTAAATCCCATCATCTACAGCCTCAGGAACAAAGAGGTAAAGTGTGCCCTAAAAAGAGTGATCAGACAGGTGAGAAGAGCTTTAACAAGACAAGAAATCCTCGCTCAGTCTCCACCATCAGCTGGGTAGAAACTACAGTTTGTCACTGTTCCTCTCTTAACTTTCTGACATCTAAAAATTAGATGCTGGGATCCAAATTCATTTTCTGGGCTCCAAACTCCTGCTCTGGGCTGAAAACTCCTTCTTTTGGCTCCCTCTGCAGCTAGAAGGGAGAGCTGTTCACTTCCAGAATTGCATAGCACAGCTTTAGGTCATTTTAGGTCATTTTCACAGTCCAGCTGGGAATGCTGTTCTCCACTGAGCACTGAGGAAGCTGAGGTGAGAGCAGGCAGGTGTTGGATGCATATTTTAGGGCAGGAATTCTGGAATTGGTACTCAGGCACACTTAGATACACCATATGAAAGCAGTTAATATCCCTTTCAAAATTAAACTCCAAATATATTAAATTATGTTTTATGGATCAGCCCTGAAATCGCTCCTCTCTCTCTCTCTCCTTGTGGGGTGTCTGTTGCTTGCTGGAATCGCCAGAGTTCCATCTCTGGAGCAATGTTTGCCACTACATTTTTCCTTTTTCCCATTTTTTTCTCCTTGCTGCATCAAATCCTAATGGAAAGAGAGGTGATGCGGCTTCCCGCAGCTCAT
The DNA here is from genome assembly GCF_026979565.1 of Vidua chalybeata. Lineage (NCBI taxonomy): Eukaryota > Metazoa > Chordata > Aves > Passeriformes > Viduidae > Vidua > Vidua chalybeata. The sequence continues at coordinate 55,512,195 of NC_071535.1, read as the reverse complement.
CCCTCTCTTCACCACCTCTCTTCTTTGTAGAGAAGTAATAAATAATCTGTAAAAATGCTGAGATTATTTTCACTTGATTGACACCCAAGGTTTATGATGAAATAGGTTTCATAAAATCTCTTTTATTTAGCTATAAGTGGCTCTGAATTTTTACATACTTTCATTCTGTGGTGAAACTGTGTATTAATTGTTCCAGTTCTTCCAGGGCTCTGAATGGCAGCACAACCAGGGCACAGGAGTTGGATTTGTCTTTATGCACAACTTTACTCCTGAAGAGAACCCCTGGAACCTGGAATCTATTCCAGGCTATTGATGGCCCCCTTGGGATGTCCCAGGCACTTCCACAAGGTTCTGAGGGACTCCTGCCAAGCACAAGTTGTTGTCCAGGGGCAGCTGCTGGTGCAGCTGGTGAAGGATAATGACGTAGGATCAATTATCCTTCAAATTCCTGCCATAACTTCTGCACCAACCAAGTGGAGGACTGCAGAGGTGTTGGCCAAGCCATGAATTCTCCAACCAAGCTGTGGAGAAGTTGGGACAAACTGAACTGCTTTGGAAGTTTTCATTTTCTTTAAAAAGGAGAAAAGTTTCCTTCTCTCCAGTGCTGTTGCATTATGACATGAAATAATTCACACATGCACGTTAGATACAAAAGAGGGAAAAAAGAAGAAGTTTATTTCTGACTCCGCATTATATAGAATTCTAAAAGTGACAGTGGATTGGAGGATGAAATTGCTACTTCTCCAACTACACTAGTCAAACTAACAGTTTATTAATTCTCTCTTCTTACAAAGAAAAATGAAAAACAATCATTATTTATATGACAATGCATAAAAACTTCAGTAAAAATATGTAAACATCAGAAAGCATAAAAAACTTTTAGAAAAACTTTAAAACTTTCAAAAAAACAGCGTGACACAGTGCCTGTGAAATTGTCCCTGGGGACTTGTTAGATGGATGAGGGAGGTCCACCAGGAGCTTCCTAAGAAGGTTTCAAGATCATTAGAGGCTTCTTCAGGATGCCCAAAAAGCTTTGTTAAGATGAAGGGCCTTGGGTGGCTGCTCCCTGCAGGACTGGAGGGTGCTTCTCTTTCCAGAGGTGATGGAATTTAAATGTAGCTGTGCGGAGACATGCCTAAGGATGGATATCAGTCTGTGTGCAATTCCAAACCCTGGATGTCTTTTAAAAGAGGCATCTGAATTTCAAGGTACCAAACTAGAGCCTGGTTTCCAATGTGTGTCCAGATAGGAGATTTAGGTGCCTCTCCTGGCTTGTGAAAGTAGAAAGGTTGGATTATCAAGTCTAATTCTGCTACAGTTCCCTCCCTCTCCACCCACCCCAGCCATGTGTTCCCAAAAAGATCCACTGTAAGGAGGGGCTTGTTGCCAGTGGAGCAAACAAGGCTCACAGCAAAAGCTGGGATTGAGTCTTTGGGTAACTTGGCAAGGATTCTGTTCCTTCTTTTCTCCTTCTTCCCCAGAGGAGCTGTGGCTGCCTCTTCCCTGGAAGTGTTCCAGGCCAGGCTGGATGGGCCTTGGAGCAACCTGGTCAGGTGGGAAGTGTCCATTAGAGGTTCACTCTTTATCATCAGCTGTATCACCCCTTCACTAATCAAAGTGCTAATCCCTAAATATTCCTCAAAACCGAGACATCCTCTTTCATTTTCCTCATGCCCAGTAACCTCTGACACTGGAAGGAGACAGCTGTGATTTTCTTTGGCACCACTGGAAAAATTTAGCAGGGAAGGATCATAATACACTCATCCAGTTTCACCAGGAGTTTCTGCTCCTCTCTTCCCTGAGTGTCTATTTTTGGCTTCTCTCAGAAATCAGTAACCCTGGACTGACTCATCAGCACAGAGATCCTCTTACATTCCTAGAAGTGGAGCTGCCTGTTGGAATGGGGGTGGAAGCACCAAGTAAATCGAGGAAAAATACTCTGTCGATGAAATTCCCATATGAGTGATCCTCTGTGCATTTACACTTTGCTTTTACCACTGAAAATCAGATTTCACCTATTATTTGGCTAATCTCATGTAACTAGTGAGAGACCATTTTCATTTATCTAGTCCTAAACATAAAGGATTCCTGAAATTCTTGATGTGCCTTAAAAAAAACCACCAAAAAAACCAAACCAAAACAAAACAAAAAACCTTTTTTTTTCCTTAAGCAAAGTCCAACTATATTATTTAGGTGTGGATTCTTTTACTTGCAATGAAACCAGGGCAGGTTGTCCTCTCTCTCTCTCTCTCTCTCTCCTTGTTTTTTTGTTTGTTTTTTTTTTAATGGTGCTGCCAGATATGAAAATATGTGACATAAAAGAAGATGTGAATTATTTATTTTTCTCCTCTAAAAATAGCATCCACTTGTGAAATTCAGGTTGGGCTACAGTTCTGGCTTTACAATTCCCAGGACTTTGGGAATAAAAAAAAAGTTACATTTGGCGTGCCAGTGCTATTTTCTCCCCCGTTTCCTCTCTCTTTTTTAATTCTTATACAAAAAATGGATTCATAGAATCAAGGCTCCTTGTGAAGAGACTTTGTCCTCTCTGTGGCCACCCTTTAAACACTGGGCTTTAAATGGCTTCCAGATGAAGGAGGAAGGATTATACTAGATACTGGGGAGAAATTTATCCCTTTGGGGGTGGTAAAAATCTGGTTGTTTATTAATCCCATTTTAGACAGCTTTGTGTTATCTCACTCAAGGGTAACCACCTACAATTTCAGAATTTATACTGCTCACCCAAGCTTCCTTTCTCTTTAATTCCTGCCTAGAATTTATCCTGGCATCAGCAGAAATGTACATTAACTTTTGCAAAGTTAGGGTTAAATTATGTGCCTTTTCTTGTAAGGTTAAAATAATAGCCAGAATTCCTTTCTTAGCAGACCGAGTCCAACTCAAATTCAAGTTTCAGGTAAAAAAGAAGTATGAGGGGAATTGCTTCGAAAATCTAAAGATATTTGGGTTTGAATATTTAAAACCAATGTTCATGGCTTGCTTTCCATCAATTACTTAAGAATTAATCAGCCTGAGGAAAGTAAATGCACAAAATATTTATGAGAAATCCCAGAATCAGATGTAACATTTAATTTTAAACTTGAAAAATGAAAAGCTTTTGTACAGGAAAAATACTTCCTTTGTTTGCCAGCTCTGCCGTACCCTCTATAGAGAAAGGAATATAATTTTTATCTATTTTATGATATTTTTATGGCCTGTTCTGCTGTCAGCAAACATCTTTCAGGCCTGTTCTCACCCTGCTTTCTTCATGATTTCACCACTTTCATATATTTTTCCATTTTCTCTTTGTGCCTTTAGACCACAAGCCCTTGTTTCCCCTCCCATAACATAATTAGGTTTTTATTTCTGCTTAATTGTGTTACAAAATGCTTGTTGGTGTTATGGGAATGTCCAGCCTGAAGAAGGGAAGGTTCTAGGGAGACCTTGGAGCCTTCCAGTGATGAAAAGAGCTCAGGGAGAGCTGGACAGGGACATTGGAGAAGGAGTGACAGGACAAGTGGGAATGGCTTAAACTGACAGAATGTGGGTTTAGGTGGAATATTGGGGGCAAAAAACTCTGCCCTGTGCAGGTACTGAGTGTGAAAAATGCATATTATATGGCTCTACGCAGATATTTACTATATGTATTATGCTGAAAGTTATGCTGTATTAACATTTTAATAATATAATAAATGTAGTTTTGTAATCAAAATTAAGCATTAGTAGTTAAAATAGAAACTATGTGTGTGAGATATTTTTTTAGAAAAGGAGAAGATAATCAATGAATTCTTCACACAGAGATAACAATTACAGAAACCCCTAAATTTTCCAGAGAAGAGGAATTTATGGTTTTCCTTTTCAACAGAAACTAAGTTCTTCAAGCCTTAGACTCGAAGGCGCCTGGGGATTAACAGAAACTTTTTGACAAGTACCATATGAATTTCTTGTTTTAAATAAAATATATGCATAATCATGAAGTGTTTTGTATATGCAACAGGCTATTGCTTTTAAGGTTATTCCTTTGTTCACAAGGCATGCTTGTCATGGCTTAAGTGCCCGAGAGCATCCAGACGTCTGTAATTCTTTGCTTTTTATTGTCTTGTAATTGTCCTAACTCTAAATGCTTATTATTCTAATTGTATTACTGTTTTTATAACCATTTTATTATTATTAAACTTTAAAAATTTTAAAAACCAAGTGATTGGCGTTTTTCACACTGAGGCACTGGGATGGATTTCCATGGGAGGCTGCGGCTGCCCCGTCCCTGGAAGTGTCCCAGGCCAGGCTGGATGAGGCTTGGAGCAAGCTGGAATAGTGGAAAGTGTCTCTGCCCATGGAAAGTGATGGTTTTTAAGGTCCCTCCCAACCCAAAGCACTCTGTGACTCTGATAATCAGGACTTCTATAAACACTGGAAATGGTGATTTCTCAGAGGAACTAAATGTTGGGGCTCTGCCCGTTCCTTGTAAAACTTAGGATGCAATTTGACTCTTCTGTTGCAACATTTTACGTCTGGCACGGTTCCAGTGGGATTATATCAATGCATGCCCCTCTGCTCACAGCCTGGGCACTGCCCTCCCTCACTCCCCCGCCTGAGGCAGTTTATAAAGGAACAGCGCCCGACGGCCATGACACCCACCCCGCCTCCCCCTGACGTCATCCCCACGCGACACCGACGCCAGATCCCCCCTGGCGCTTCACCCCGGCAGCGCTGTGGGACTGCAGAAACCACCCTGCAGGTCCCCGAGTGTCCGTGAGGAGACAACAGTGGTGAGGAGACAACAGTGGTGGAGCCGCCTCGCCGAACCGCGGAGAAGTCGCTGGTAGGCACCGCTCCGCCATCGCGCCGCTGGGACTACAACTCCCGGCGTGCCCCAGGGCAGCGGCGCACGGAGCGCGCTGATTGGCCCGCGGGGGCAGCGCGGGCGCCCCCACGTGGCGGCTCGGCGGGGCCGGGACCCCCTGGGATAACCCGGGACAAGCCGGGACAAGCCGGGACAAGCCGGGACAAACCGAAACAGCTGGGCTGCCCCCCGCTGCCGTGCCACGGGCCTCGCCCGGGCTACCTTGAGGGACCCCGTGCTGAGTCTGGTGGCTGGGAACGGGGCCAGCTGCTGCGATCCTCCCCTCCCCTCCCCTGGAAATGCCTCAAAGACCAGCAAATTTGTGGTATGGTGTGCTCGGTCCTGTGCTGGCCAATGTTTGGTAATTAGCATGTGAAAACCCAATTTGATTTGACCAGTGTGTCCTGGAGTTGCAGCTCCTTTCGTCCATCCTGCCATCCCACTCTTCTGTGCTCTCAACAGAAGCATGAAAAGCTTGTGCCAGGCAGCACAGACCTGGGCAATGCACCTGTGCACAGTGCCACATGTGTCCCTGTCCCCCAACACAGCCTGGCAAATGCTGTGACATCAATGGCAAGGTAGCTAAACATCAGCCAACACCTGCAGAGAATGGGGGTCACAGGTCTCTTGTGAGGATGGTATGTTGGGAATGAGAGCTCTGGGATGATCCCTTCCCTTCCCTTCCCTTCCCTTCCCTTCCCTTCCCTTCCCTTCCCTTCCCTTCCCTTCCCTTCCCTTCCCTTCCCTTCCCTTCCCTTCCCTTCCCTTCCCTTCCCTTCCCTTCCCTTCCCTTCCCTTCCCTTCCCTTCCCTTCCCTTCCCTTCCCTTCCCTTCCCTTCCCTTCCCTTCCCTTCCCTTCCCTTCCCTTCCCTTCCCTTCCCTTCCCTTCCCTTCCCTTCCCTTCCCTCTGATGTTCCCTGCCTGGAAAAGGCAGATGGCTCTAGATGCCTTTCCTCTCTCCCTTTGCCCCTCTTCCAGCTCTCTACCTGTCTCCTGATGCTCTGAGGCCGGGATTTTCCCTCGTCTCCCTATTCCTCATGGTCGCCTCCCTCCCCTCTCCCTTTCCTTTCCCTTCCCCTCCCAGATCAGTGGGCGGGAGGAGCTCTGGGACACAGCAGGGAGATTCCTCCCTTTCCAGGCAGCCTCTGGCAGGCAGGTGAGGTGGAAGTGTCACTTGGAAGGGTGCTGGGAGCTTCTTCAGTGACCAACTTCAAACAGTGCCCTGTTTGTTGACTGTAATCTTAGTGCTGGAACACGATGGGAATGTTAACAAAGTTCCTGGAATCTTCATGGAGAGGAACTGTAAAGGACAGCATCCCTCACAGAGCAACTGAACTGAAATTACAGGTGATTAACCTTTCATTTATTCCCTGATTTATGGTATAACACAAGTTTTTGGAAGTGAAATAAAGATGCTTTTTAAATGAATCATGACGTTCTTGGTTTGGTTCTTGTAGATAGCAGGCAAAGCACATTGTCTGAAAATGGGATGTTCCCAAGGAGGAGGATCAATAAAAGTCATGTGGTGTTTGGGAAGAGATCCCACCCACTTCCCAATTCCTCACCTTTGAGGTTTGGTTGCTTTTGGAGGTGCTGTTGCTCAATCCTCATCTTCCCACCTGACAGGAAAGCAGGAACTGCCAGAAACAGAGAGATCTGTCTGGTTTTGGTGGAGGGTGATGTGGGGAAAGGGGTAGAACTGTCTTTTCCAATTACTCCTGGAAAAAGCCACTTCTGAAGGACCTGGAAGAAGAAGAGAAAGTTTCCAGCTGATGTAAAGTAATGGTGGTGTCACTTTCTCTTCCTGTTTCTCAGCCTCTCTGAACTGGTGCTTCTCACGCTGGATGTGTCTGTAAAAACACAGGTTCTCAGTCCTCTTCCTCCTCCTTTTCCAATCTCTGCAATTCCCAGCTGTGTTCCCATCCTTGTCACTGTAAGCCTGTGAAGTGGCTGTGTGACAGTTTAGGTTGAAATAACCGAATAATTATTATTAATTAATAATTATAAATCTATTATATTGTATTATACTATATATTATATAATTATGAATAAATATTTCCTGAAATAAGTTCAGGAAATGTTCCTTTCTCCGAATTGAGCTGCTTTCCTGGCCTCTGGAATCCAGCAAGAAGGGATTGAACCCTTCCCACCTGAGGAATTTTGTGGTGACAACATTTTTCACGACAGCAAGGCTGGTGATTCGAAGGAGAAGGGTTTCCAGCAGAAAACTCTGGAAGTGGATGTTTTCTCCTGTCCAAGGCTGACAACCTCCCTGTTCCTCTTGAAATGCTTCTATTTACGTGGAGGGAAGTAGGGCCTGGTGACTCCAGAGTAGATCAGAGTAAACACAGGCAGGGAATAAAGTGGGAATTGCCTTTTCCAGGCAGAGTCCACTGCTAGTTAAACCTGGCAGGAAAATAAATAATAAATACAGGCGGGAATTCCAATAAAAGCCTGGTAGCTTTTTTTGTGTGGTCATGCTGAGCCTGCTGGTCTTGATTAAACAAAGTTCCCTGGATGAAGTAACAATGCTGCAGTTCTGGCTTCTTTTTTCTTCTTAGTCAGAGACTGTTTTCCGTGGTGACCTCAGAGATATCCTCGTGGTTTTGCCTCCCTCTGCTCCCTCCCAGGCTGCTGTTTTCAGCTGGTGTCAGCCCATTGCTCAACCTGCACCTCCTGACTGGAGAAATGCTTTGTCAGAGAACTCTTCCTTCTGGGCCTGAGTGAACATCCTCCCTTCCCCTCGGGGTCTTGGCATCTTGGGGAAATTCTCTGTGATCACCCTTTGCCCTCGAGTTACTGAGCTCCTCCGTGTGTCTCTAACTCTGGAGCTTTCAGACCCATCCAGTGGCCAAAAGGAACTGGTCAAAAATGCTGTTTTCTGCTAAGTTCATGGCCTGCAGAGACACTCTAAGGGGTCAGCAGGGTGGCTGGAGATGGGGAAACCAGACAAATGTGTTGTGTGGTGTTTGTGTGAGGAATGCAGCCTTTTTGGCTGTAGGAGTGTTTCATCTTCTTTCCTCTGGGCCTGCTGTGGGTTATGTCCCTTCTCAGAGGCTTTTAGAAGGAACCAAGAGCACCAAACAGCAGGCAAGGAAGGGCCTGGCCTGTGCTAAGTACCTATGGAGCGGAAATTTTTTTTTTTTTTTTTTTTTTTTTTTACTTGTCAGACTGGAAAGTTCCTGATTTGAGTTTCAGTCTTGGTCATCGCTGCCTATTTAGACAGGTTTGTGGCCATGCATGACTGAGCAAGCAACTGGGTGGAAGATTCCTCGGGCCAGGCAGAGCATTCCTCTGGCTGCTGTCGGAGGGGAGTCTGAGGGCTTTGCCTCCGCAGCTTTTATTGGCAGCATCTTCCCAGGACGCTGACCACGATGGCCAAGGTGCTCTGCCTGGGGTTCAGGGTTGTGCCCAGCCCAGCAGAGTGTCTGGAACAGCCCCGTGGGATTGCTGAGGGACTCCTGGGGCTGTCCTTCCCCCTTATCTCCCTGTCCCACCGAGTGGGTGGCCTCTGTGTCCCTGCTTTCTGGCCTGCTGGAATGCTGATATCTGTGGGCACGGCCCAACATCTGCGAAGCTCTGCACGACAACTTCAACACGGTCCTGAAGGCCAAGCCGATTGAGAGTGTCACAGCCATTTTTCAGCCCAACAGAGATAATTTTCCTTGGTTTATTTCTCTCTGTGCAATTTCCTTGTTTTTTCCCCCCCAGTTTGTTCAGTGTGCAGGGACAGCACCGCTGGATCTCTGTCCCACCTTGAGGAAGGAGCTGTGTCCAGGACAGCACTCCACACTTCAGCACTGCCTCGCTGCTCCACAAGCAGCACAACTTTTTTAGGACAGACTTGAGCCCCTTGAGCTGCTTTTCAGTATTTTTACTTTGATGCCAAGGGCCTGAATGTGGCTTAGGAGGAAGTTGCACCCAGCAGGAAAGGTGGATGTGGGTGTGCATCCTGTGGAGTTGTGGCTGCACCTCTGCATGAACCACAGGAGTGTATTCAGTGTCCCCTCCCAGCACAGCACAGCAGGAACCAGCTTTTCCCAGAGAAAACTCTCCCTGTGCCTCCCCTCTGCTGAAAACATCCCTCTACATCAACTGAATCCCTTCACTTCTTCTGAATGAGCCATGGAATGAGTTCCTGGAGAGACCTGCTCAGCAGTTTGGGGGTGCCCCCCACCCATCCTGCCCAACAGAGATCAGCCATGGGCCGCTGCTTGTTTTTGTGGTGTTTTATCAGGCTGCTGCATGTCCTTTAACTGCCAGCTCCTTGTAAAAGCTTGTTTCTTCTCCTCATGCTTGAAAGCTTTGGCTGCTCGTCCCTTTTTGGGTGGCTGAGTATAAAAGCAGCCTCCTTTGAGAGATTTAGTGTCTGCTCAAACTCAGTGCTGCGCTAAATCCAAGGAACAACTTTGTGCATCCTCACAAAATTACCTGATGGCCTCAGGGGGAACAAACTTGTTTGTCTCTTTGATTCCCAAGTAAAACTTCTTTTAAAAAAAAAGAACATTTCACCCATGTGTCTAGAATCAAAGCTGCTTGGTGATCCATGAGGGCTTCAACACTCACCAGTGTTTTCCAGGGGAATTCATGCTCAGAAGGAGGTGATTTTTGTCGTGTGTTGAGAAATTTCCCCATTTTTGTTGACTTTACCTGGGTGGTCTATTTGCAATTTTTGTACAGTATTTGAAGAAAAAGTTCAATACAACAGAAACAGGGGACAGGAATGATCCCCACCCCCTTGTTTTTAACACTGTGAATCTGAGAGAGGGGAAAAAAAAGGTGGATGGCACCATGGGAAGATCATGACAGTAGAGCAAATGTTGTGGATTGTGGCCTGTGGTGGAATGTCAACATCAAACTTATTGTGGCTTTTGCAGCTTGGCAAATCCGTGTTCTGAAAGCTCCTGTACGTGCACCTGGGGCACAGGCTGCCGTTGGAATCAGGGATGGAGCTTTTCCCTCACATATAGTGGAGTCAGTCTGAAAATTAGTTTAAAAAGGGATGATTCATCCAAGTAAATTCACCAGATCCTGCTTCTGGCTGTGCTGACAGAATTACTATATTATTAACATTGTTCTTCCTCACTCTCTTGGCTCTAAGTGTATTTTTACAAGGCTTGTAAAAGAAATAAAAATGAATTAAAGGGTGTCTGGGCAGATTAGAGAATTGCAGTCTCCTACAGCATTCTGTTTAGACTATGTGTAAAAGTACTCCAGAGAGAAAAAATCCTGTGTCACAACTTAGAAGAAGTTTGTCTATCTAAAGAGGGTTTTATACTCCTTGTCTATAAAATCGTGTAGTACAAAGCTACAGATTATTCTGTGTTTGGACTTTTTTCCTGCATAAAAAACAGCTTCATTTTTGGTCTCGAAAGCAAATTTCCCGGCAGAACTTCAAACATCCTTTGTCTGTCTCCCTTTGGAGAGTGTTTCCAGGAGCCAGCAGCTCTGTGTACCCCAAGCATTTGCATTCTGGGCTGCAAGTACCCGGTGAAAACTTGTTGCCTAAATCCCGGGTTTCCCACTTGGAAAAATTCGGGCACCTAAAAGAAACAAACTGAAAAGTTTTCATCGAGTGTTTTGCCCAAGGAGCGACAAGAAGGAGTTTTCAGTTAAACTCCCAGAGCAAGTGGAGCCCAGATGTTTTTAGTAAACAGCTTTCAAAACTCACAGTTCAGACCAGTGTCGGATTTCCAGACGCATGATCAACCTCGGAGCCAAGTTTAGGGTTGCTTTTGTGTTTGCATAAAGCCTGGAAGCTGAATGACACTGAAGCTTGTGGATGGAGTGGAGGTTCTCCATAGCAAATATTTGACTGGATGCAATTTCTCTTATTTACAGGACTTTGAGCTTTGGGGAAAAAAAAAAAAAAAAAAAAAAAAAAAGGGTTATTGTATTTTTGTTGCTTTTACATTTGAGGCATATTCAGCACCTTCTTGCTCACTGGAATTGGAACAGTTGTTGATTTTTAACTGGGATTTGTTATTATTCTGGCCATTAAAACAGCACGGCAAAATCAAGTGTTCTAAAGCTAGAGGTGAACCATTTCTACAGGTGAGAAATGAAATGTATGCGTTCCTGGGCGTTCTGGCTGTCTGCTCACACCAAGGCAGCCCTCTCCCTGAAGGTCTAACTGGATGCCTAAGCCACATGCCAAGGTTTTTGCTCAGGGACTGTATCAGCAAAAATCTGTCTCAGAATTTACTTTGGGCAAATGCTGTCCAGTATTTGTTTAGGAGTCCTGTTTTCTGCCCCTTTGGAAAGGTCATGCATGAGAAGGGCACGGGTAGAGTCAGGATAAATGATATCAAAGTGGGGGTAGGAGGCATGGAAACTTTTCCTTTGGGTATATCTTGATCTCTGACCTAATAACCTTCTGTATCATGTGCAGACATTCACCAAAGAAGCTCTGATTATTTTTGCATGCTTAAAACTCAGCTTTACTATCCCTAAATGGGTGGATTTTGGGGTCTGTGCCCTGTGTACCGTAGCTAAGCTGTAAACAAGAGAGCTTGCTCCATTGTTCCTGATGGGATATCATCCAAGGGAAAACAGGGATTGTCTTCAACAATTTGAAGCTTGTGTAGGCAGACAATACATTGTTTTTGCATGTGGGCAGCATGAACATGCCTCTACTTCAGCCCAAGAAAGCAGCTGAGAGGGACCTGAATTCAAAATCCACACACGCCGCCACTGCCGAGAGGATGGGGCAGGCCCTGGGCAGCTGGGAATGTTGAGGGGTAAAAAAGTACTAAAATAAGGGAAGAATTTCTCCCTAAGTAGTAAAGAATTTTTTTCTAAAGAACTTTACAGGCATTCTTGGGAAGAAGCCTTCTAAAAGCATCACCTTACTCAGGCTGGGCTTTCCATCAAGTGACTTTCACATTTAGGAGGGAATTCTTCCCTGTGAGGGTGGGGAGGCCCTGGCACAGCTTTCCCAGAGAGGCTCTGGCTGGCCCTGGATCCCTGGAAGTGTCCAAGGCCAGGCTGGCCGGGGCTTGGAGCAACCTGGGATAGTGGAAGGTGTCCCTGGCCATGGCAAGGGTGGAACAGGATGATGTTTAAGGTCCCTTCCAACCCAAATCATTCAGGAATTTCATTATAAATGCATTTTCACCAAGAGCAGCACAAGATAAAAGGAGGCCTGAACCGAGCCATGAGGAAACAACATGAAGTAGAGTCGAAATTAAACCAGTAATTTGGGACAGGAAAGATCTGGGAATGGCTGAACTGAATTCTGTATGAGAGCAGAGTGGTGAATTCTTCACCTTGGTTACCAAGACATGACCCCCATGGCTGTGCAACCCCGTGTTTCCTCTCCTGACCACGTAAATCTGCTGTCATCAAACACAATGTGCATTGTGCAACTCCAGAAAGCAGAATTTGGGACTTCCCTAATCCTACTGATGTGCGATCACGAGTGGCACAGACTGTCCAAGCTGAAGAGGAAATATTCCCGTTACCAACTTTGCAAATATGGAGTTTGTTTGATGTTCCTGTGTTCCTGTTGTGAAGACACTCCACTGTGAACACAGAAAAAAAAATTAAAAAGTGTCTGCCCAGCAGCTACTTTTTTTTTTTTTTTTTTTTTTTTTTTTTACATAAGCATTTATGTGGGAGGAGAACAGGAGATTTGAAATGTACCTGGCAGCCTGCTGAAGCATAGGTATGACCCACGTTATCTTATAGATCTTAATTACTTGTGATGGTTAACCGACTGGAGCAGCAGAAAACCCTGAAACAAAGGGAGGCCGAGGCTCCCTGTTCCCTGCAGGGCATTTGGAGTGTCTGGAAAAATGCTCTGATACCCTTTACCCACACACAGGCACTGGTGCAGTCACGCGTGGGACATCCCACAGTGCCGGGAAGGGTCAAAGAGCAGATAAAAATGTGTAAAAAGAACTGGTAAGAGGAAAATCATTATTTAATCTGAGTTTATGGTCTGAGTACATACAGGAAAAAATATTTAATCTGAGTTTGTAGGCGTAGTATGTAGAGGAAAAATTATTTCTTCTGAGTTTACAGGCTCAGTAAATTGTATTTCTGGTGGATTTCAGCAGGAACATTGGCTTGGGAAAAACCAGGGTTGAACGTGGGCTTGGGAAAAGTCAAGTTTGGGGATTTAGTGCTATGGGATGATCTCAGTTTAAGCATTTTCTATTTCCTTGTAATCTGGTTAAAATTTAAGAAAGCAGATACTAAGAGACTCCAGTGCTTATTGTAAATTAATGACTGAACTGAATGACTGAAGAACCTGGTGTTTATTGAAAATAAATGATGGCACACACCGAGTGACTGGGATAGCACTAAAAGCAGCTGAAATAGTCATCTCATTACCAACAGGTTCAGCTTTTGACATTTGGCCTTCAGTTTCTGGGTTTAACTTGGATTTTAGGAACTTTTTCTTCTGACGGAGAGGGCGCTCAGGCATTGGCACCAACCGCCCGGGGCAGCGGCGGAGCCCCGCTCCCCGGAGGGATGTAGGTGTGGGACGCGGCTTGGCAGCAGGCTCGGCAGCGCGGTCGAGGGGAAATGGCCGGATTTGGTGATTTTTGGGGGGATTTCCCAAAACGGGCCATTCCGGGATGGACGGCGCGCGCGCGCGGCGGGAAACGGCGGCGCGCGGCGGCCCCGCCCCGCTGTGGGCGTGGCCTGGGCGGGTGCTGAGTCACGCCGGGCCAGCAGAAGGGCGCCGGGACGCCCCGCACCTCCGTGGGGGCGTGGCCTGGCTCGCGGCCCTATAAAAGGCGCGTCGGCGGGCGGGCCGCCCTCACAGCGCGTCGGCGGCGGAGCGAAGCGGGTTCCTGCGTCAACAGTGCTTGGACGGAACCGGCCGCGCTCGGGCCCGCCGCCACCCCTCCTTCACACCACCGTCTACACAGTCACCGGAGCACCCCAGCCATGGCAGCGCCCCCGTCTCAGGTGCGCCAGAACTACCACCAGGACTGCGAAGCCGCCGTCAACCGCCAGATCAACCTGGAGCTCTATGCGTCCTACGTGTACCTCAGCATGGTGAGGGCCGGGTGAGGGAAGGGTCCTACGAGGGATCAAGGGGCTACAGGAGGGCCTTGCTCGGCGGGGGGTTCCTGGGCGCCGGGTGGTGCCTGCGGGCCCAGCTCCTCCTCCTCCTTTTTCTCCACCTCCTCCTCCCCCCCACTGCCTTCAGGCCCGTCTGAGCCGTCCCCTGGGTGTAGGTGAGGCCCTTTTATCTCGCCTGCTCCGCGGGCCCCGCGGCCGTTGCCCTTGGCGGCTCCGTTATCAGCCGCGCTCAGCGCCTCTGCCCTTGGGGCCGGGCTGGGTAGCGGGAGGTGCCTAACGAGGCTCCTGGCACCTTTCCCGCAGGCGTGCTGGCCTCCCGGGCTCGGGTTTTCCTCCAGGAATCGGTAGGAATCCGTGGTTTTCTCGGGCGTTGTGTTTCTATGTCTCCTTTGGCCCGAGGCGCCCGTTATAGCTGTTCCCTGACCTCTGTGCAGCAATCCTGGTTTTTCGGGCGTGCTGGGACACTGAGGCATCCTAGGGACACTATGCTGTGTTGTGGCCCGTATTTTGTAGCTTCTTTTCTGTGTTAATTTGGTTCTGAGCCCTGTTTTGAGCTTCTGTTGGTGGGTGACAGTGGTACACAAGTACCGGTGCTGTGCCTTGAACCTCCAGGCCGCTGGTCTAAGAGCAGAGTTCTGTAGTAGGTTGGTAAATAATTGGCAGTTCATACAGAACTTTCCATTGAATCCTGGTAATGGCTCTAAGGAATAAATAAGCTGTGTCACGGCTTCTGACTGCTGTTACATGAATTTTGGTTTTTTTTTTGCTTTCAGAAAAGTAATTCATATTTTAGTTGCTGTTGAATTCATATTGTAGTTCAGTTTATCTCTTGTATTTTAAATGTGACTTTTTTCCCCGCAAAAAAAGAAGAAAGTGTATTCCTTAGTCTAATCCCTGGAAAGCCTAGGGAAGCAATAGAGCTTTATTGCAGGAGTGTCTAAAAGTTCTTGGCTCACCCTTACCTGATGTTGCAAGTCATGACCCTGACTTGCAATGTGGTCATTGTAAACAAGCTCAGGCAAACAAAGGGAAGATTTCTCCTTGAAAAAGGCCTTTCAAGGCTGCAGTTTAATGGTGCTCAGAACAGGTATCTGTGGAGTTTCATGGGGTTTTTTTTGTTTTAGAACTGAGCCAAGGACACAAACACCATTTATTTGTGCCCTTGGTAGGGATACAGGTTAAAATTTAATCCTAGATGGAAAAATCGAATTATACTAAGGGTAGAGTTGTTCCACACTGCCTTTCTGGCCTGGGCTTGGACTGCAGCCATCCTGAAGCAGAGGTTTAAAGCCTGTGAACTTTTTTATTTTTCAGTCCTACTATTTTGACCGGGATGATGTGGCCCTGAAAAACTTTGCCAAGTACTTCCTGCACCAGTCCCATGAGGAGCGGGAGCACGCTGAGAAGCTGATGAAGCTGCAGAACCAGAGGGGCGGACGCATCTTCCTGCAGGACGTCAAGGTGAGCTGGGGGCTGCCTCCAGCTGGAAGGGGATGAATTTTCCTCTGGGTCCTCCCCAGAAGGAGCAGCAGCTGACACTGGAGAGGCACAGTAATTTGAGATGTGGAGCAATTTGATTATTTGTGCTGATTGACTAATAAAAAAGTGTAAGGAGAGGGTGCTGAGCCCCCGGTTGTTTGCTGTGGGGTGAGGGCAAAGCCAGAAGGCAACTGGTTCATCACAATCACTAAATTTAACACAGAGCAGATGTGCTCTGTGCACTGTTTTGAGAAGTGGGACTTTAAGGGTTTGCTCAGTTCTGTTCTGAGGGTGCACTTCAAACTTTTGATTGCATAAATACCTAAACTTGGTCTTAACAGGCTTTGAGAGTAATCTAAAGGCTCTGCACTCTGCTGGTCTGTGGGTTCTTACAGAAGATATGTCCTGTGCTTTCCCCTTGCAGAAGCCAGACCGTGATGACTGGGAGAATGGCCTGACTGCCATGGAGTGTGCCCTGCACCTGGAGAAAAACGTGAACCAATCACTGCTAGAGCTGCACAAATTGGCAACCGAAAAGAACGACCCACATGTAAGTGCATGCTGAGGGTCAGAGTGGCTGTCCAAGGATGTGGCTTTGGGGCTGAGCTGTGTGTCCCTGGTGTTGTTAAAGGTGAAACGGTGTGAACCAGGGGTGCGGCCCTTCCAGAGTCCTGTGGTGGGGTTATTGCTGTTCTTCCAGGAGCATTTTTAAAGTGACAGGGACCTGCTTTATTCCCTATGAAGTGTCTGTGAACAGTCTCTATGGAGACCATTTCTGAGGGGGTTGAGTTCCATCTTTTTAAGGCTTTTTGTCACGAGTTTTTTTTTGCCACAAAATTCTAGAGATGGTTTGGAATATTAAAAGCCCTGGTGTGATTGCTTAATATCAGGAAGAGATTAATATGTGTGAGAATCCAAGCACTCTTGGGAGTGTCCTGCCTAAGTTAGAGGGACTTTTTGAAACAAAACCAGTGGTGTAAATCCTCACTGCTGTGAGTTTGCTGTGGAGTGGGGGTGTCTCAGATCTGTTCAGGAGCTTGGCTAATGCTTCCTGCCATGAGGAAAAGGAGAGGCTTCCTGAGCTGCCTGGCTCTGCAGGGTTCTGGAGCAAGTGAGCCTACCTAAGCCTGGCTCACTTTGATCTTGTTCTGCAACAAAACTGGAGGCTGCTTCCTCTCAGCTTGAAAATTCTGCATCCTCTCCTTTCCTTAGAGAGCCTCAGTAGGGTTTCAGGCCTGAATTTAAACCTCTGGTCTCCCTTTCAGTTGTGTGACTTCATTGAGACCCATTACCTGGATGAGCAGGTGAAAGCCATCAAGGAGCTGGGTGACCACGTGACCAACCTGCGGAAGATGGGGGCCCCCAAGTACGGCATGGCAGAGTATCTCTTCGACAAGCACACCCTCGGGGACTGTCACAGCTGAAGCCTTGCCAACAGCCATGCTGTGGGTTTCAGTGGGACTCCTACTTACTGTCCAGCCGTGCATGCAGCTTCAGCTACCTAGATAAACAGTTCCATACTCTGTACCAAATATCCCCTGTTCTCTTTGTGTTTTATGTACTGCCTTCCAGCCAATAAAGTGACTTGGTTCCAGCTGGCTTTTCCTCTTTAGTTTGGAAGGAGAGTAGGCAGCTGTAGTGAAGGCAGTGGGAGGTAAATTTGTTGTGCTACATGGGGGATTTGCAGCTGCTGCTGAAGGCAGCAGTAGGAAGTAGGAAAATCTCTGTGGTTTCTTTAAATTCTTGCAGGGAACTAAAATGAGGAAACAAAACCAAGGTCCTGGGCTTGAGCCTCGCTTTTTATTTTCTGAGGGTGGGCAGTAAAAATCGGCTGAGTGGTGTCTGCTGCCATCCAGCTTTCTCTGAGCACTGTCAAATTCCTGGTGGGAGATGTGGACCTTCAGAAGGAAGCAATGTGCTGGGCAGATGCTGCAGCTGCCTGTGTTGGCAAGTCCTTACGTTGCCTTATCCCAGTACTGGAAAACGCCAGCCAGACAGGACTGGAAGAGGCACTGTGGGTCTGCATCACAAGTGATGGGACTTCCTTCAGTCCCTTACTTTTCCCTGGACTATCTTGTTAGGATTGCAAGTCCTGCCTGAGAAAGGATTCAAGTTCTCATTCTTGCTGTGAGGAGGAGGGAAATATCCACATTAACTGTGCTCCTGTTCTGGGGCACACCTGGCAGGTCAGGATGGTACCTGCAATATTTAACACTCAAAGTCTTGTTCTTTTGCTACAGATTGGGGTTTTTTGGTGCCTTCGTTCTTGTTGCAACATAAGTTGTGCCTGCTGCTGTAGCTGAGGCCAGGAGCAGCGTGTCTGTAGTGCTGGTTTCAGCCGAGGCTGAGCTCCAGCTGTGTGTCCAGCACCTCTGGGTGAGTGCCAGGATAAGGCAGGTATCCCATGGATCCATGGATTCCCCTTTAGCTGTACTGGTCCATCTGCTCCTCCCCTGGGCATTCACTGGCCTCCATGATCACCTCCATCAGCCCCACATAGTCACCCTCCGCTAGGGAGATTCCAGAGTCGTTGGGGGATGGACTCTCTGCTCTCCTGGGCTCTTTGGGAGCTGGGGGGTTGGTGTTTCCATTCCCAGCATCTCTCATGTTCCTGGAAACATCTGGGTGCTGGTCTGGAGTGCTGGCTGCATCTTCCAAGCTCAGGCTGTGAGCCTCAGGGCCCAGGTTGCCCTTGTGGGACCTTTCCAGTGCTGGAGAGGTGACGGGAGTGAAGGAGAAGCAGAGGGAGGCGCTGCCTCCGGGGGTTTTGTTACTGGGGGTGTGAAAGGCACTGGAATGCTCCGAATTGGGAGTGGCTGATGCTGTGCTCTCCAGGTTTAGCCAGGGTGGGTGTGAGGCTTTGGAGTTCTTCAGGCTTTTGAAACTGCTGTGCTTCTCAGGCTCAGGGGGCTCTGGCAGGAAGGGGAATTTGGGGCTGTTGGATGCTGTGGACTGCACTCCTGGGCTTCCCGTGGTGGCAGCTTCCCTGGAGCTGCTCTTTCTTTCTTCTACTGTCACAGTCACAGAGTCGGAACCTTTGCTCCGCTCTGTTGGCCAAACAAAGGTTTCCTTTGCAGCAGAGCCCAGGGAGCTCTGGCTCTTGTCCACGTCGCTGGCCCTGGAAGGGGAGGCATTGACAATGACATCCCGAAGGGAAGTGGAGCACGCAGCGATGCTGGAAAGTGCCGGTGGCTTCTTGCGCCCTTGGCGTCGGGAAGGGAAAATCATGGGGATGGAGCTGATGGGCGTCTGTGGAGCGCTGTAGAACCCAGGCCTCTCGTAAAAGGGGGTGGACATGAAAGCATCAAACTCCCTTAGTTTTCCCTCTTCGCTGTCCCACTGCTCCTGGGAGTCTCCCCTTGGCTGATTGATGCCACAAGGGCTTCCGGCCTTCCCCATGTCCTGGTAGGTATAATGGGAGAAGGGTGACGCGGGATCTCGCCGGCGCAGCAGGTTCATCCGGGAAGAGGACCTGGAGAAGTTTGGGGACTGGACACCCAGGAGGCGGCCCAGGTGTCCCAGTAAGGGAGTGGAGTGGTTGGCCTCCTCATTCTCTTTAATCTGCTCCAGGGGCTGGATCTCCATCTCTTCCTTCTGCATGCTGGGAAAGGCAAAGTGGACTGTTACACAGCCAGAGGGAGGAGAGGGATTTCCTGGAGAGGCTGGCAGCACTGGGAATGCTGCTTGCCAGTGGCAAGGCTCTCCCTGTATTGCCATTAGCCCTCCAAAACAGGGATGCTCACCATACAGGTCAGTGAGGAAAAGAGGTTAGATTTATCCTTTTCCATGCAGGATGTTGGCTGTTGTGGATGAGCCTAAAAGCTCCTCAAGTGTAATGTCCTACATAAGACCTGATCCAGGTGTTGTAACATTTTGTCCCTGCCCTCACCTGATGTCAAAAGTGGAGCCCAGGAAGGATGGCCGCTTGTACTCAGCGGTGGCCGCAGTGTAAGGTGGCTGGGGGTCGGGCTCGTTCCAGTACAGGTCCTTCTCCAGAATGGGTAAATCCTGGTGCATCTCATCCACTGCCATGAGGGAGACCTGCGGGGGACAGCAGGAATGTCACATGGAGTGAGGAGCATTTTGTGTGCCTGTTATCGAGGGACAAAGGAACACACAGCTGGAGGAAGCGGTGTGGCACGGAAGCCAGGCAAGTGGCTGGGGTTGCTGTGGTTTCCTGTCATTTGGGTTGTTTCTCACACAGAGATTTGATTAATTGGAAGGAAAATGGTGCTGAAGGAGACAGGAAAGCAACACACTCACTAGGATAGAAGGGTGGGAATTACTGCATGGCAGAAAGCAGAGGAGGCAGTTTTAGATGGACACAGGTTAAGAAAGCAAGGAGGGGCAGGAATGATGTGTCATTCAAAGGCAGCTGAGGCCTGAAACAAGCAGCCTTGATCTATCCCATGTGCCAGAGCATGGATGAAGCTGCAGGGAGCCTTTGTGTACAAAGATATGCCAGAAGCCTCAAATTCCCTGCTGTGGATTGGGAGGATCTCTCCCATTGCAGGCAGGGAGGTGGAGGCAGAGGTGTTGCAGGAGAACTTGGTCACTGTCCTGTCTTGGTGTTCCTCTTCAGGTGAGGCTCACCTGGCAAATCTTCCTCCCCTTTACCTGCAGGTTCCTGTCAATGAGCCAGTTGGCTTCAAAGTCATCGTCGTCCTCCCCAAAAGGGTTGATGAGCTGCTCAGCCACCTGCACATGGAGAGCACACAGCAAAAGTCACCATTGTCATCCCTGCCCCTTTGCCTGCAGGGAGAAGTCAGGTGGGATGTCCCTTAAATTCCAAGCCATGTTTTTCTTCCCAAAAGGAGGTAGGTTAAAAGTGGAAGCATCCCAGGGACTGGGAGACACTGGAATTTGTAATAACTCCCCCCTGATCACACAACCCTCCTGCAAGGAGGAGCTCCTTTTTTCTCTCTAGTAAGGACCAAAGCCTAGGGAAAGTGCAGCTGGTGTCCAGAATGAGACAATTGGAAAATTAGAAAGTCCTGGCACTTCCTCAGCCCCTCTTGGCTTCCTGTTATTGCCCATAGATCAAAGAACACAGCAGGGTTCCTGGTGAGCACACACTGGGAAAAACTCTTGGCTGGGTCAGATTCCAACTCCAGCCATGTTTTCTTGGACTTACCTTTAACCAGCCAGCATAGAAGAAGAATTGCAAAAACGTAAAGACAGGCACGAAGAGATCCAGCTCGTGGCCAGGATATGCTTTCTCTGGATCCAGGAATTGCCTCCCGATCAGACAGGCCAGGAAGAAGCTGTAAACAGCCACGGTCACCACCTGGGAAGGAAGCCAAGTGACACACCAGGGCAGCGTGAGTTCCCAGCATCTCCCTTCAGTTCCACTCCACGCAGCTCCAAAGCCAAGCTCTGTAGCCTCTGGGCAGCCTTGGATTCAGTTCTGACAGGCTTTTTGCAGGAGGATGCATTTCCCTGCAGAAAGCTACAGACATTCCCATTTCCCTGAGCTTTTACCTACACTGTGTTTTCCCTGGAATGATATCCGTGCAGGTGTCACAGGCCAGTGGCAGCAGCAATCATATGATATCCCAGATGGACTAAAGCTGTCTCATGACTCAGTCCATGCTGGCAGGCTGCTTCCAAGTCCAGGAAGGGAACCCTGGCATTGCTCTTTGTTCCTTCCTTCCTTCTCCTCATGCTGAACTTTTATTAATATTTGCCTGCCTGGATTTCAGGCTATGCTGAGCTTTGTGCTTTTCCCTGTCACCACAGGACTGGAAACTTCCCCTTTTCAAGTTAAAAGTAACCAAGATTCTCACATGGTCCCTTGATATAAACAAGGGGGCTCAAAACAGGAATACACTTTCCAACATGTTCCCCATTAACCTCTGGCACTGCCAGATCAGCAGCAACAGCTCCTGCTCCTGTTTCATGGTGAAGGGCATCCCTGTTATCTGAGCAGCTGGATTGTAGGAGACAAAGGAGCAAGGTGGTGCCAAAGTGTCTGCCTGGGCTGATAAACAGCTGAGTACACGCCTGGCACAACCTTCCCGGGGTCTTGCCTGGGATGTGATCCCTGCAAGGTGGTGCAGGGTGTGTGTCTGTGTGTTCCTGTGTTTTCCATGGATCTGTGGAGATTTGTTACCCTTGGATAGAGGTTCTTTCTGGAGAGGTGGATATGTCTGAGTTAGGGAAAGAAGGCTGGGCTGGGTGTGTGCTGAGGTACCAATGGAAGAGATGACGTGTGCAGGTGGGGGTGAGGGATTCAAGAGTATCCTGCATTTTTCATGGGTGGGTCAGGTATGAAGCACTTCTACAAAGATAGGCTGAGAGAGCTGGGGTTGTTCAGCTTGGAGATGAGGTTTTGGGGAGGCTGTGGCCTTCCAGTACCTTAAAGGAGCTATGGAAAGGAAGGAGAGGGACTTTTTACACAGGCAGATAGTGACAGCACACAGAACAATGGTTTTAAACTGATAGAGGGCAGGTTTAGATTAGATATGAGGAAGGAATTCTTTACTAAGAAGGTGTGAGTCCCTGGCATAGGTTTTCCAGAGAAGCTGTGGCTGCCTCATCCCTGGAAGTGCCCAAGGCTAGGTTGGACAGGGCTTGGAGCAACCTGGGATAGTGGAAGGTATCCCTGCATGAGCTTTATGGTCCCTTCCAACCCAAACCATTCCAGGTGTGGGTGTAAGTGGGGATGTGCACGGGCAGGGGTGAAGCAATGGGTGTGGGCATTCCCTTCTCACCTGGGTGTAGACCAGGGGGATGCTGATCCAGTCGTATCCGTAGAGTTTCCCACATTGGCTGCGCAAGGTGTTGAGCTCCTGCAGCGGGAAAAAGGGAATGGCATGTCAGGATGAGTTCCCATCTCCTTGCATAACCTCTCCAGCACCACTGTCTTCCATTGCTCCAGCCTTTTCCTTTCTGCTTACACCTTCTCTCAGAGGGGAAGGGAGGCTCAGTCTCAGCCTTGGAGGAATTCCCTGCTGTCTGGAGGTCTCCCCCTGAGCCCAAGATCCCGTCCTAGCTCACTACACAGGAGAGTTTCTCCTCACAAAATGAGCAGCCAACAGGTGAGGCCAAGAATGCCCTCAGGAGCTTCCTTTTCTCTCTCCTGTTTACAGATAAGTATCCCAGAGGGAGATTTCTCTCTGGGGATATGAATCCTGCTCCAGGCAACAGAAACCACGTGACTTTCTCTGCACATGAATACCAAGAAGGATGAGCTGCTTCAGAGCCTTTTTCTGTGCAGCTGGGCAGGGATCGTTGCCAGGTCTCGCCTGTGGAGCATGGCCTGTTGCCCAAAACTATCTAAGAGTTTTTAATAGCAATGTTTTCTACAGGACCTCAGTTGTTGAGGATGTTTTTGACCTCTCCTAGACTTCCAGATATATTCTTCCTTGTGGCTTTCCATCTGGATCCTAGAAACCTCCACAGGCATTGGCTGTTCTGGAGTGTGTCAAGGACCTGCTTCACAGGTGCCTCCCGTCCCCCAGGATCTCAGAGACCTGCCTGTCCCCTCTGTCACTCACATTCAGGATGCCTTGGAGCAGCACGCTGTCCCGGATCCTGCCGTCATTCCTCGCCTTCACAGCCAGGTTGGAGAACCAAACACACGGGATCCAAAACTTGTTGTGGGGGGAATTCAAGCTTTCAAACTTCTTGTGCTCTTCTGGTGTCATGAGGCCTGGATGGAAAAGAGCAGCTAGGAGGGGGATGGACATAGAGGACAGAAGGAACTGATATGGTCTGGAATGAAAACATCTGAATCTCAGGTGGATGCCTTGGCTCTCCCTAAACATCTCAGTAAAGATTCAGAATTTGGGGAGACATGCAGAAGGACAAGTCTCCTTATTAAAACATTGAGTCATGGAGGTGGGATAATGGGATTTCACTTTGGATGTCTGCAGCACATCAGATAAGAGCCATCAGGGAGATAAAGCACTGCTGAGGGTGCAGCTGCCTGGTGTCCATAGATACTTGTTGAGAATGGGATAATTTGTGTCCCTGAAGTGCCTTTTCTTTTTAGGAGACTAACAATATCACATCTCTGTGGATTGCCGAGGGAACCCAGACAATGTGGGCAGACTGGGAACTCTGCTGCACCTTGAGAAGCATCTCCCAAGAAGATGCAGTGTGCCCAGCACACTCCCCAGCTTGGAGACTTGGGGTTCAAATTCCCACCTGCCCTGAATTCCCCCTGCACCACTCCATTTCCAAAGAACCTTTCCCAGGGCCCCCTGCCCCTAGAGGAGCAGCAAGGAGCAGTGCTGACCTGCCCTCACGACATGCTCCATGCTGGGGAAGCGCTTGTAGACGGCGGTGCTGACGGAGCGCAGGATCAGCACGCTGACCAGGTTGCTGTAGCGCATCAGGGTGCGGCGCAGGAGCCTCCCATACTCGTCCTCCCCATCCACGTTGCAGGACACCAGGTTCATGATCCGGTCTGGCCATGGGATGCTCTCGTACTGGGCCCACCAGCGGGACACCACCAGGGCCACATAGAAACCTAGAGGGGAGCTGAGAGTCAGGAATCTGAAAAGAGCTGCTTCTTCCCAGTCTGTCTGATCTCCTTCTCTTCTCCTGCTCACACAGGGATGGGTGCAGGAATGTCTGGAGGGGAATTCAGTCCTCCATGCTAAAAGGAGGCTGGATTTCATACTTCCCTTCCAACCTAAACTGTTCTAATTCTATGAAGCAACTTAAAGATGATCTCATTCCAACCCCCTGCTCTGGACAGGGACATCTTCCACTAGACCAGGTTGCTCAGAGCTCCATCCAGTGTGGCCTTGAAAACTTCCAGGGATGAGGCAGCCACAAATGCCTGGGCATATCTGGTGCCACTTGGAGCTTGTCCTCCTGTGCTGGGGGACACTCACAGCTGTGACAATAAAGGATATATCCTACTTGAGGAGTTTTACAAAGGCAGAGGGAGGGACTTTCTCTGCCAGAAGAGCTCTGCTGAACAAAGAAGAAATGCTGTCCTATTCCCCTCCCTGCTGGATTCCAGACAGTTCCTTACCCAGCACGAAGGACACGGGGATTAGCTCAGCGTAGCTGTTGCAGTACAGCGCCAGCTTCTCGAACATCAGCCTTTGGCTCTCACTCAGGATCAGCCTAAAAGGGACAAACAGAAGCAGTTACCCCTATCCCTTCTCTCCTTTCTCCCCTCCCCTCCCCTTCCCTCCTGTGAACAGAGTCTGGCAAGTGCCTGCCCAGCAGGATCCCTGCCCCAGTCCTGTGTTTCTCCCATGTCCTGCCCCAGGCCAGGCTGTGGGTGTGAAGTTACTCACCTGTAGACAAGGCTGATGGTGAAGTAGAGCGAGATGAAGATCAGGAACTCCGAGTAGAGCAGTTTGTAGATGCTGCCCTTCCATTGGAGCAGGAGCTGGGAGAAGGTGCCCAGGCGGGCATCAGCCACACGGTTGGTGTAGGTCACTGTCATCACAGCTCCTGTGCAGGCACATGACAAGCAGGGCTTGGAGCTTCAGTAGGAGGAGACACAGGGACATCCCAAGTGTCCCACCAAGCAAGATGGAAAGGAAGGAGAAAACAGAATGAGCTGAAATTGAAAGCCAGGTAAGATGCAGGCAGCAGCACAGAGAACCAGGAGGAAATTGACAACAGGCAATTAATTTGATGAGTTTACCATCTTTTTTCTATCCTTGAGCTGGTTATAGTGACCAAGGATGTATTTTCTGGTGGATCCCTTTGTTTATAGTGTTTGATTTTTGTCAGCATTCAAGTGGGGCAGGTTGGTTGAAGAGGACAAAGCCCATGTGCCAACCCCTTCCACAAAACACTTGTAAGATTAATCTCAGGGTCACAAACTGCAAAGTTTACGCTTATCCCAGTAATTTTCTTAATACAGTTTTTGTTCCAAATATCTTTCTGTAAACCTACTTGCTGGGAAACATCTTCTTGAAATACTGCTGGGAAAAAAACCCAAAGGAAAGGAAAAACCCCAGAAAGATTTCTTGGGACCGATCCAGATGAAGGCATCCCAGCAAGGATAGCTGTCTGCACTCTGCTGGTCCTAGTCCTGTAAGCAGAGCAGCCTTCCCTGTTGGAGATCTGTGGGATGGAGTTTGGCCAGGCTTACAGGGCCCAAATTCCAGCAGCTCTCCTTCAACCATATGTTGCACAATAAATCAGAGTGGCTGAAAAATAGGCATTCAGGCTCCTGAAATGCTCCCCAGACATGCAGCATCCCCATTTCACTTCTAGTCTAACTTGCATAAATAATTCTTTATAATCAATTAATAATCAGACTCATAGTTGCATAAACCTGAATTTATTTTAAAAACTCCCCAACAAACAACAAGACACCGGTGTTATCCATGCCAGGCAGATTGGTGAATGATTTATTGGGTTAGAAATAATTATCCAATGTGAAAACTATTGGTATTTCTAAATCCTAACATGTCACGAGGCATTTCTATTTAACAGAGGTAATAACATTAATGATTATGGGACCTTGGGCTCTTCCCTGAATGAAGGGAATGAAGAAGCACTTCAAGGGACAGGTCACACACTGAAGCAAGGTAAGTTTGGGCCCACATTCCTCATTTATTTCTCATTTAAGCATCCCAGTGAAAGATTTACATGTAGGTGGGGACAACTCAGGTGCCAGTGAGCTGCTGCTGCTGTGAAGAAAAACAGAAAAGTCTGGATTTTTGGCTATTTCAACCAAGCAGCATCTTTGTCCTGGGTTTGGGTTTTTGGTGCTGCTCCTCCTTTGGGTTTCCCTGTCATAACTTAGGTCCCTGAGTCCCCTCTTAAGGGTGATATAGAGGAGCAGAGCTGTCCCTGTCCCCAACTGCACAAATGCCCATTTCAGTAAATCCTCGTGGCCATTCCATATGGATTTCTGGGCACAGAACTTGGAAGAGTAGGTTTTAACTGCCCCAGAGGTTGCACACATAGGCTGTCCAGAAGAGAAAAGCATGCCCAAAAGCCCGTACATTTTTGGGGCCCCTTACACAAAGCTGCATCTTTTCTCTGGGCTTTAGGGCTCGAAGGCGCTCAGGGAGATTCTTTGTTGCGTAATTCAAATACAGATTCCCTTTTTTACCAAAGAAGGAAAACTCCAGCTCTTGGCCATGTAAATAATAGATGTCGCCCACCTCTACTCCGTTCTGCTCCTGTGTGGGATATGGGGCTTTTCCCTCCAGCCCTGAATGATTAAGGCACCTCCCTGCCCACCTGCCAGCCTGTGCTGGGCTGCCCTGGGATGTCACTGGGCCGCTGGCACGTTCCGTTTGTGGCTGAGGTCCGTGGGGGGAGGTGGCTCACTAGCACACCGGAGTCAAGATGGGCAGGAAGACCCCACCCAGAGAGCTGCTGCCTGCCACTGCCTGCATCCCCTGCTCATCCCTCTGGACTAACCAACACACCTGGAAGTCTACTGACCTGGAATTCAGTTGTGGGAGCCCACAGCAAGCAAGATTCTGGGATATCAGGTGCATCACCCACCACAAACAGATCCTAGCAAAGACGGACAACGAGCAGACAGAGCAGAGGAATGGAGCCGGAGGAGGTCACGGATAGGCAGGAAGATGGATCTCTGCAGGAAGGAGTGATTCTCCTGCTGCTGTTAGGAGGACCAAATACTCACAGTCATGGGCTCCTGAGCCGTGCTGGAGGCTGGGGAGGTTTGGTCCTGCACGTGTCCCTGCTGGGTCCTTTGTGGTCCGGGCCACCACCTGCATCCTGTGTCCCCTTGGCTCATAGGGGGATTGGACCTGCCCCACACAGTGTGCTAAGGAGCCCGAGACCCACTTGGGAGCTGCAGCCGGTCACTTGATGCCGTAATCCCTCCTCATTACAAAAGAGACTCTGTTGTCTTTTGCCCTGTTCCCTCCTAATCTTCTGAGTAAGCCGTGCGTGTTTATAGAGGCGGCCGGAGGAGGGGGAGGCAGGGCTGGCTGCTCCGCTGCTGCTAACTCCTGGCACAGCCATGGTGGCAGCCAGAAGAGAGGCATTTTTCCTCTAATTCTTTCCTGTTTGGTCCCTCTCTCCGTGTCACAATCTTACAGGAACCCCAGGAGATTATGCAGGGCTGGAATTTTCCACCAAGGCTGTAAAACAACGCGTGCTTGGGGGCTGCCCTCTCTTCCCTAGGTCAGTGAAACACCTGGTCCATGCTCTGCCTGGCTCTCACAGCATGCTTCCCTGTCATCCCTCACTGTCCCTTGGGTGAGTTTGCCACCTCTCCTGGCTGTGGTTTGGATGCTGAGGATTTTCACTCTGCCACTGGTTCTCTGAGACTCTTTCCATGTGTTCGCTTCCTTTTGCTCTTGCTTTTCCAGCAGTGCTTGAGAGCTGTCACTGTGCTTCCTTGCGTGACATCCTGGGAAACATTGGTCCTTGCCTTGCCCTCAAACTTCCACCAAGCCAGGGAACTCCTTCCCTGTTTTCCCAGGGTCCTTAGTCCCATTTCTGCTCCTTCCTAATTGTGACCATCCTTCCCTTCCACCACCTCCTCAATGCTTCTGGTCAGGTCTTAAGGACATTCCTCTTCCATGAGGCTCTGAATCAAAATCTTTTCTTAATTAACTGGTCTTCCATTGTTTAGGCAGCCATGGGACACTGTGGAGAGGGAGCACAGGTCTGATCCTTGCAGGTAAGAGCAGCTGGAGACCCAGGCTCTTGTAATAACCAACTATCTCCTGTGCTTTGTCTTTGGCCCTTAGTTAACATAAGTAGTTGGGATCAGTTTGTCCCAGCTGTAGTTTTCTCTTTCCTGTGGCTGATCCTTGACAATGGGAGTGGGTTGTTTCACTGCTCCTCTGGAGCAGGTGCTGCCTGGCATCTGCTTGATGTGGGATTTCTGGTGCAGTCCTGGGAATTGCTGCCAGTGGCAGGGAGAACATAGTTTAAAATGTGGGATCAGTGCTCTGTGAAGGGACATGAGAGCAGGGGGACCCTCTCTGAAGGGAATGTAGTCCAATTCCAGGGCTGGAATTGCTGAACAGGCAGGCTGAGATAGATCTTGAGGGTCTTAGTGCCTGAACTCTCATCCCCACACACAGCAGGGAGACCAAAATGCTTCAGGTGAGGCATTTGCTGCAGCTGTTGGGAGCAGTTTGGCTGCTCCTGGGGACGTGGAACAACAACCCCCTGAGTGTCCTGCTGTTTGTGGAGGGATGTGCTGGCATCTGGGGGCCTCTGCTGCCCTCCTCTGAGAGCAGCTCTGCTGGCAGCTCATGTGCTCCACAGCTGCCCTTGGGACAGCAGGAAATATGTGTGGAATTTAATATTAAAGTAAATAACTGAGGGGCTACCAGCATGGCAGAGCTGCTTGGATCTCTTTCCACATCTCCTGTGGCCTCAGACCCTGAGGAGAAGGATGGTCTGAAAGCCTGCCTTGCTCAGCAGAGCAGGAAGCAAAGAGGTGCTGACATCCATCCTCAGCTGCAGAGCCCTGGAATCATCCTCATTTTCTCCATGCTAAAGATGTAGAGATTGAATTGCTGTCCTGGGAGTTGAATCCCTGCTTTGGGAATGCCAAAGGGCTACTCTCAATGCTGAGTTAGCAGCAGCTGGCTGGGAAAGGCACAGTGCCCTCCTTGCTCTCTTCCAGAGAACAGTAAGTGTTTTTAGGGACAGTGGGTCCCAAAGCTTAGTGAAATCCCTTTCCCTTCTCCAGTTTCAGTGCTGGGATAGACACAGAGGCAGCTGGCATCAGAGGTGTCTTTCCAAACTACATTCTTCCTTGAAATCTGATGTAATTTTAAAAAGATTGAACTGGAAGTGTCTGGGGAGATGCTGTTTTTCATGGACAGGATTTACTCAGAGGTGTGAGCTGGCCAGAAATGTTTGAAGAGGATGCAGTGACCCTGCAGTGCTTTTGTGAGGACCCCCAGGCTTGTTCCCCTTATGCTGCAGAATTCTTCACTAATTCTTGCTGCCCTGGGAGCTGGGGGTGCCTGTCCTTGTGCCAAGCTCCATCTGACCCTTTGCATTTGGCTTTTAGGAGCTTGGATGGTGACAAATCTCTCACTTTGCCTCTTATGTTGCACAGTTCAGTTCATAGAGCATGAAAATGTGGGAAGGGTCCTTAGTGAAGGCCTGCTTCTATTGCCTTAAGAGTTGTGGTGGGGATTAGGTGCCAAAGCGAGGATCAAACGTGCTGGTGCTGGAAATCAGAGACCCCAGAGGAGCCTTGCTGCAGGCCTTGCAGCCAGCTGAGCAAACATATAGCACAGCCAAGGAGCCAGCCAGGAGGGGCTGGATGGAGCCTGGAGTTTCAGGCCATTTGTTCTCCCTTCCATGGCAATACCATCCAGTTTGAGTTTGCTGGGTAAGGGGTATCAGCAAGTCAGATTCTGCTTTCCAAATTCAAAGATAATGCCTGTTCTTCCTTCTCTTCCCAGCCTCTGTCTGGCTATTTTTCTTTTTCTTCTCCCTCTTTCCTTCCCCATTATTTCCCTTCATTTCCCCTTCCCCCTTTTTCCTTTCCTTTCCTGCTTCTCTTCTGGGAAGAAGAGGAGAGCACATGTCACTCTCCCCCTTATGACAAGCTACTTTCTCAAGTGGCTGGGATTCAGCACATCCCTCTCAAAGCTTCCTGTCAGCACTATCAGTTCTCATCCTTCCTGCCTTTGTTGGCTCCTGGAAGCACTTCTGCCTTTCTAATGTGAGGACCCTCTGTTGCTGCTGGCCAAGCCTTGGGAGTTAATAATTACAAAGACTAATTACATCTGGTGCTGCTTTGCAGAGCTGAAGATCTTTCCCCTCCTCCCAAAAGTTCCCTGAAGATAACAAAGGTTGCAGCCAGAGACACAAACATCCCAGACACTCCGTTCTCAGACTTCAGAGCATGGGCTTGGCCTGTGCTGTCCCCGTGGATCCCAGCCATGAGGTAGGGCACGGCTGGAGGTGACACAGACACCCAGGAGATGCTGGGACAGAGAATTGCTCCCTGTGTGGTATCCAGAGCAAAATCCTGCAGTAGACACCAGGATCACCATGTCTGACTCTCCTGCCTCTGGTGTTGGGTCTGTCCCAGAGGCAGAGGATGGACAAGCTGAGAGCAGAGAGGGAGCTGTCGCTGTGTGTGAAGGCTCCAAAGGAGTACGGCTGCCTGGAGGGAAGCCCAGGGCAATGGCAAGGTAGGATGTGATGACAAATGTCCTCTGAGGGCAGGAGCAGTTTTTGGTTCAAAATTCCAATGCCGTCAATCCACAGGTGGCAATGGGATCCGCTGTGGGACAGGGGTGACAGCAGGAGTGGTTTGCTTGTTAGGTTCTAAGCCCAGTGCTCCCCTTGAAGTATAAAAACCCTGGACAATCAGCAGCCGATTTCCCCCCAGCCAGATTTCCCCGACCCTTCCACCTTCCTGCGTTTACATCCCAGGTTTCCCCTCTCTATTGGCTTTGTGTGGCACCGTTTTGGTAGCGGGGGGCTACAGGGAAGCAGAGATCCACCTGCAGCCCATGGAGGAGCCCACGCTGGAGCAGAGGCATGTCCGAAGGAGGCTGTGGCCCCACAGGGAGCCGGTGCTGGAGCAGGGTCCTGGCAGGACATGTGGAGAGAGGAGCCCACGCTGGAGCTGCCAAATCCTGAAGGGCTGACCCTGTGGAAGGGACCCACGCTGGAGCAGTGCATGAAGAGCTCCTTGGAGAAGGGGCTCCCGTGAAACTGGAGCTCTGCTGGAGCAGAGGCGGAGTGTGAGGCACTCTCCTCTTGGGGAAGAAAGAGCAGCAGAGAGAGCAGCCCCCATTCCCCATCCCGCTGTCGGGAATGGGGCGGAGGGAGCCAGGAGCGATTCCGAGCCGGGGACGAACAGCGGAGCGGAGGGACGGTAGTGGGACATTTCCTTGCACCTCCTCGCTGCCCCCACGGTGAGCTGATGGGTGACAAACCCCGCTAGCTCCCGGCTCAGCCCGTCCCCTCCCGCCCGTGCCGGTGCCCGCAGTGACCCCTCGGGCCCCTGCTCAGGGCGCAGCCGCGCCGGCGTCACGTGGGCGGCGGGGCCGCGGCTGCCGGGGATCGGCTGCGGAGCCTCCGCGAACCGATCCCGCTCTGGCTCCTCCGGGCACGGATCCACCGGAGCCTCCGCTCCTGATCCCTCCTGGCTCGGCTGCGGCTCCTCCGGGCACGGACCCGGCGGCGGCTCCGGTTCGGGTCCCTTCGAGCGCGACTCCTGCTCTGGCTCCTCCGGGCACGGCTCCCGCTCCGGCTGCGACTTCTCCGGGCGCGTCTCCGCTTCTCGCTCCGGCTTCTCCCCCGGGCTCACGGTGCGGCTGCCCCGGCCATGGGGGCTGTGGCGGGCGCGCCTCCGCCGTGAGCATCAGCAGCAGCAGCGGGACCCAGCGATGTTGCGGGGGTAGGTGCGGGTCTGGACGGGGAAGGAGTGGCGGCCGTGTGCCGGGGCTCTGTGTCTCGCTCGAATCCTGGAATGGTTTGTGTTGGAAGGGGTTTTAAGGTTCATCTTCTCCTGCCACGGCCAGGGAGACCTTCCACTAGACCGGGTTGCTCCAAGCCTTGTCCAACCTGGCGTGGAGCTTCCAGGGATGGGGCAGCCACGGCTTTTCTGGGAAATCCATTCCATCACCCTCACAGGGAAGAAGTTGTGTGGAAGCCAAGTAAGGAGATGGAATACGGAGGCAGCAGCATCCTCAGACACAGGACTTGATGTTTCATTGCTGAGGCAAAGACAAGAAACACCAATGTGTGTTCTGCTATAATATAATAACATTAAAATATAATAAACCACTGCCAGATGCTTTGCCAAATATTTGAGGGATGCTGCTGAGCACACATGGGATGATGAGCCACTCTGGAGTGATGCTGGTCCATGGTGGTGCAGGTCAGGTATCCATCTCGGTGGGGATGGAAAAGTCAGGCCCTGCTCCCAAGCCTGGGGGTAAGAGTTTAATCTGGAGAGGGCTGGAGGCTGTTTGCACGGGAAACAACCCCGTCAGATCAGTGCTGCAGGAAACATGTGGGGCCCACTGGAAAAAGTGCAGATCCTGCACATTTTTTTGCTTTTTCTACAGAAACCAACTCTAGAAGGCTGTGGAGTGTTGGGGATTTTTTTTTTTTTTTCCTTTCTTGTGTCAGTGCATGACTCTTAGGATATGATCCATTTTTCCTGGAAAGACAGCTACCAGTCAGCAAGAGGGGCAGTGTTTCTGGTGGTCCTTTGGTCTCTGGGATTGGATTTCAGAGCCCCACCTGGACACTGAGCAGAATCCAGCATAGCCAAGGCTTCCATAGGGATTCTGTTTGCACGGTGTGGAGAAAGAATGAGCTATTCCATCATAGATGATTTTCCAGGATATGTTTTTGGCATTGCAGAGTGTGGGTGGGACTGTTTAATTCCTCCGTATCCTCCAGTTTTCTTCCGTAGTGTGTGGAAATACGCTGAAATATCTGTCTCCTGAGGCAACTTTCAGCTGAGAATTAGAGAGTCATAAAGGAACAACATTATTTTTCCTTCCTGCGGGTTAGATTAAGTGTATTTCTATCTGGTGAAGGGACTGGTGAAATGTCCCTTTTCCTTGCTGTTTCTTTTATTTATTATTTCTATCCTCTGTGCTCTGGTTTCCTTGCTCCTTTTTGGTGTGAATTCTTCCCAGTGTTCAGAGAGTTCTCCATGTGTGCTTTTCCACATCCTTTCCTATGATACCTGAGCTGATTTAACTGGGAGCTGCTGCTTTGTTCCCTCTTTGGAAGGTGGCTGTGGACAGCTTGAGTGGCACAGAAAGGGAGAAATTAGAGTGGAAAAGGTGATAGAACACTCTGGGACTGAGGAGATAAGCCCAGCCTGTGTGGAGTCAGAGCAAGGGGAAAGAGCGTGGCCTGGCTGGAATGCAGGAGAGGAAAACACAGAGATGGGGCAAAGGAATGAGGAAAGCGTGAGCCTGGGCAAAAAGAGGTGATGGCTGCTCTGCAGGAGGAGGTGGTGGGTGAGGAGCAGTGTCTAGGAGTGTGGGAGGAGGTGCACGAAGAGAAGGGCACCAGAGCTCAGCCAGAGCTTGTGAGACAGAGATAAGCAGCAGCAGGTTAATCTGTAGGGCAGTGTCTGTGTCTGGGCAGAAAACTTCCACATGGGGAAGGCTTGGACACTGCCCCACCTTCAAATGGAGGGAGATTCCATGGGGAGAGCTCAGTGAGGAAGAGGAGAAATGCAAGCACCACAGTGACGGCTGTGCCCTGCATGCAGGCACTCAAATGATGTTTTCCATTCCTAAAACTTCCCCAGCATCTGTGTTAATTTGGGAGTTGACAGAGCCCTACTGAGCACTGGGGTGCAGTGTCCTGGGTGACTCTTCTGGTTTCTTCTTTCTAGGACGTCTCTGCTTGCTGGCCACTGAAACTAAAAAATAGGGCTTCGACTCAGCTTGGGGAAAACACACTGGTTTAGATAGCTCTGTGGGGGATTTTGGTGGGAAAATAGGTTTAAAATTGGTTAAAAATAGATCTTTTGCCTCTGAAGCAGGGGCAGGGGGTAGAGGAAGGGTGGGTTGGCAGCACAGAGGATTGGGGTCTTTATATTAAGAATAAGAAAGCTGGTTTT
Source organism: Vidua chalybeata (assembly GCF_026979565.1). Lineage (NCBI taxonomy): Eukaryota > Metazoa > Chordata > Aves > Passeriformes > Viduidae > Vidua > Vidua chalybeata. The sequence goes on along the minus strand of NC_071535.1, from coordinate 55,478,341 downwards.
TTTGTTTGTTTGTTTGTTTGTTTTTTGTTTTTTTTTTGTTTGGTTTTTTTTGGTTTTTTTTTTTTTTTTTTTTTTTTTTTTTTTTTTTTTTTTTTTTTTTTTTTTTTTTTTTTATTGCTAGTTCAGTAGGGAAGTCTGACCTTAGGTCTACTGGGTGTATCCTGGAATCCTAAAAATCTATCTGCAGGGTGTTTCTCTTGGACAGCAGGTGAGAATGGGATCCCTGGAGGAGCTGTCCTTAGTTCTCCTGGTTATCCTAAGTTAATAAGGACACCCTGCCAGAAGGGTAAAGCGCTTCCATAGGGATGCAGGGCAAAGGAACTGGTGCAGCTGCCCAAAATTCTGCCCAAAACTGGTGCAGCTGCCCAAATTCTTCCCCATCACCCTCCCTGCCTCATTCCCACTGCCTGTGCCTGGGGCTGGATGTGTTGTGAGTGTTGGAGGAAGGCTCTGGATCACCCCCATGCTCATTTTCCCTGTGCTGTTAACCCCCCCAGCCAGGTCAGTTTTGAGGGAGAGAGCCAGAATCCACCCGCTGTGGGACACTGGAAGCCCCTGATGCCATCCAAAGGTGACAAAGAGGAGCCAGAGAGTGGATGCCAGGATGCTGGAGGTGCGCATGAGCCCCAGTCCACGGAGCAGCTCAACGTGTCCCGGCTGCGCAGCTCCTCGGTGGAGATCCGGGAAAAGGGCTCGGAGTTCCTGAGAGATGAGCTGCACAAAGCACAGAAGGTGAGCCCTGGGGTTTTGGGGAACTCCTGGGGTGGGTGGCACAGGTTGGAGCAGAGGGGGCTTTCCTAGAGGTGGTGACAGGAATCTTGGGTCAGGGATCAGGTGCTGGGGTGGAGAGGAAGGGCTGTGACTGACAGGCTGGGGCAGCACATCAGCATTCCTATCCCTCTCCATTTCCTCAACAGGAGCTGAAGCTCAAGGACAAAGAATGTGAGAGATTGTCAAAAGTCAGGGAACAGCTGGAACAGGAACTGGAGGAGTTAACAGCCAGCCTGTTTGAGGTACCACCCTCTTCCTTTTCCCATCATTTCTTAAGCTAAGCTTACATCCAGCTCCTTTAAGACAGGCTTTCCCTGGACTTCCAGCCATCTCCTCCCACAATTTCCTCCTCTCCCCTGTTGTTCTTTCCCACTTGGAGAAGTAGAGCTGGCCAGTGCTGCAGTTGGAGCCTTTACCTGAATTTCTTTCCCCTTCTAGGAGCTGTGGGGTAGCATAAAGAGCACAGTAGTTATGGTTCCAATATGTGGGAATGCCTGGAGCTGGAGTCAAGCACAGCTCCCTGTCCCTCTCCATGCCTGCTCTGCAGTCTGGGCAGCTGCTCTGTAATAGAGATGGTTCCCTGGCTCATCCCAGCCCTTGCTGGGGGTGGGAATATGCTGGATGTCCTCATTCACTCTGCTTCAGTGAGTGTCCAGAAGGTCTATCGATTGTTGGTTTGGTTCTGTTCTGGTGGTTTTTTGTTGCAATGTGATTCTTGCCAAGCTGTATCCTGGCAAAATCCTAATCACCAGCAGCTCTAATGTCTGGATCTGACTGGATAATGAGGAAAGCCAGAGCCCATCTGTACCTTTGAAACGCAGGGCTGTGAGAGCCAAGGGAGCACCCCCTCCTAAAATTTTGGCTGCCTGAGCACAGGGTGATCTTGGAGATCATGTAGCCAAGGGCTGTCCCCTTCCTTTGGTGGCCTTGGCCAGATGCTGTTTCCAGACTGCAGGGAGGCCCCACTGGGCTGTATCCTGCTCCGCTCTTCCTGTGGGAGAAGCTTCTAAGCCAGTTTCCACCATTTGGCCCCCACCTGAGCTCCAGCTCCTGCTGTGTCACAGCCATGCCTGGGAGCAGCTGCTCTGAGAGGGAAGCAGGAGCAAAGTGCAATAACAAGGCAGGCAGGAGCAGTGCCCTCACCAAGACATGGAGCAGCGAGTGTGGATCAGGATCAGAGCCACAGGCAGCAATCAGGGTCAGGAATCAGTGCAGGGATCACCCAGCAAGGCTGCAGTGACTGCAGGAACCAGGCTGAGGTGAGGCTGGAGTCACAGCTGTTGGAATAGGGGCAGGCACAGCTGTGGTGTGGAGCAGATGAGTTCTAATGTTAAAGCAATTCCCAAGGGCAAGAAAAGGCAAGTCCTTGCTTCTGGCATTCTTTTCAGCAGCCCCTATCAGTGAGAGATGACCTTGGCCAGCTAAAGTCCTTAAGTTAGCCAGCTACACTCCTGGAAAGGAGATGCACTCCAGGCTCTGGCACTGGGAGCCTTCTGTGGGAAATTCTGAGGGAAGGCTCTGCACTGCTGACGTAACAAAACCCCTGGATGTGGCAGGGATGTCTGTCCCCTTGCCTGGAACATGTGATATGGCAGGTCTGGGACCTGCCTTGTTGGCTGTGTGAGCTGGGGTGCAGCAGGTGGATTAAAACTCTCTCTGGTGCAGGAAGCCCACAAGATGGTGAGAGAAGCCAACACCAAACAGGCTGCGGCAGAGAAACAGCTCAGGGAGGCCCGGGGCAAGGTGAGTGAGTGACTCTGTGACTTCATTTTTGGGGTTGGTGTGGTGGCACCTCTGCCCAGCCTGGCCACAGGCTGTTTGCTGGCTGAGCAGGGTGAAGTGCAGCTTCATCTCTCTGAGATGCTGCGGTCCCATTCCAGCAGACACTTGAGTGAGAGGGAAAAGCCCTTGCATTGCAGTCTGCTCCTGATCCAGCTCTCTCTAAGGAAATGGATCCACAGAGAAATAATGAGTTTAATTGTCACAGCTCTGGGATGGAAGGATAGAGCAGGAATCTGGGGAGTTGGAATTCCCTGCAATGGCTGCACCACAGGGCTGCTCAAATGGCTCCATCTTGAGGAGAGAGAAATTTTTCCAAAGTTATTAGTTCTGAAAAGAGCCTGGGACAAAAGGGGTACACTCCCAAACAGCTCCTGTTTAAAATTCTGGATGATGGTGGCACTGGGAGGATGGGGAGAGGCTTTGTGGCTGGGCTCATAGCTGCTTCCCTGTGGCTTCAGTGTCTGATGGGGTGGTGCAAGCTGCAGCCCAGCAGGTGCCAAGGGTGACTCTTGCTTGTGTCCCCAGATTGACATGCTGCAGGCAGAGGTGACAGCCCTGAAGACACTGGTGATCACATCCACGCCGTCCTCCCCGAACCGGGAGCTGCACCCTCAGCTGCAGAGCCCTTCCAAAGCCGGCTTCAGGAAGGGCCACGGGCGGAACAAGAGCACCAGCAGTGCCGTGGTGTCAGCTGCCAGCCAGAGCGTGGCTCCAGAGCCCGTCAGCCGCGAGTGCAGAGAGGTGCGTCAGGGACATCGCCTGCATCGGCCTCGGAGCCGCCGCTCCAGCTCAGGCTTCCCACAGAGCTCTGTGGTCTCACTCAGCAGCTGTTTGTGCCCTGTTCCTTAAATTTGTGCTGAGACAGGCGCTGGAGGGCTTCCTTTTGAGGAGGTTTCCTCTTTGTTGGGACAGGAAGCAGTCGAGGGATCACTGAGGGGCAGATCCGGGGGGTGCCAGTGCCGTGAGCGGATATCGAGAGCTGCTGAGCAGAAGCCAGTTCCCCATGCCAGATGTAGACACAGCTGTCCTGGGAAGCAAATAGGAGGCACTTGGTCAGGAAAAATGAAACTGAAGAAGAATGTTCTGCAGGAATATGTCTCACTAGTGATTTTTTGGGAACTGTGGCCTGTGTCGTGAAGAATTGTTGAGGGAACACAAAGGCTTGTTAAAGATTTGCATCTGTTATTTCTTCCTGGAGACAACTTCCACAGGGTGCAGATCTCCTGGGGTTTCAAATCTCAGGGCTCAGCCTCTAGAGTGCCCAATGTTATGTATCAAGGATGGGTTGGTTTTTTGTCCCTCAGAATCCTTATGTGAGAGGTGATAAAAAGGAACCTGGCATTCAGAGAATTGGTGCTCTATGGGAAAGATCTTAAATTGGGCCTAAAAATGGTAATTTCTGTTCCATTTTTGCACCTCAAGCTGAAGTCTAAAGATGTGGCTTGTGGCCCTGTGGTGCCTTGAGGACCATGCTCAGTTCCTGCAGGGGAGGATTGAGCCCTTCTCTGTATCTCACATTTTTTACCTCCCTCTTTGCCTGTCTCTCTAAATCTCTTCCTTCACTGTCTGTCTCTCCCTCTGCCCTCCAAGTCTGGTTTCCCTGCTCTCCTCTCCCTGCTCCTTTGCATCCTCCCTGGGAAGGCTATCCACATCACCTATGAGCCAGGCTGGCAGGCCTTGGGAGCAGATGCTTCCTCCTTCTCTTCCTCACGGCAGGTAACCAACCTCTGGGAATGGGTGGGACCCACCTGCCTCTCACACTTCCAGCCTTTCAGTTCCTGCTTCCTTTTATGCTAATCTCCATTTTTTTTTCCTTTCATTTTGTTTTTCTCCATTTTTTTTTCCATCTTGTGGCTCTTAAGCTGTTGCTGGTCCCAGGTGAGCAGACTCCATGGCACAGAGGGGATGTGCTGGAATCTGGACTTTTCCAGCTGCGTTCACTCATGTTCTTCGCGTTGCTCAGCTTAGTTTTATTTTTTTTTCCTTTCAGAAGCTTTTGTTGGGCTTGTAGAAGCTGCTCTGTCAGTCAGGTTGGTGCTTTGCCCAGTGTTCCATCTGGGATTTAAATGCCAGATCCCACAGAATCTCCTCTTGCCCCTCATCATTCCTGCCACGGGTTGAGCATGCACTTTGTCTATTCAGTGCCTGTGTGGTGGCTTTCCTGCAGCCACAGGAAGGAGGAAAGGCCACCTGGAGGAAGATGGGATAGAGAGGTGCCTGCAGGCTTCTGGCACACACAGCCCAGGGTGGCTGTGTCACTCTGGCACAGAACTGCTGCTGGGGGGGGACACAACAGATCCTTGGAGCCAGGCAGCTTCCCTCAGATACATCTGTGATGTCTGAGCCTCTCCAGCTGCCAGAGCAGATGTTTCATGGGTTTCCTGCATAGTATCAGGTACTTTCTGACATGGTATTCCTCCCTCTTCCTGCTCCTTTTGGACACTCGCTGCAGGTCGACTCGATTTTATTTGCCGAGTTCCAGGCCTGGAAGGAATCTCCAACTTTGGACAAATCCTGCTCCTTCCTGGACAGAATTTACCGAGAAGATGTAGGACCTTGTCTGGACTTCACCAAGCAGGAGGTGAGTGCTGGAGAAGCAGGAGCAGCTGGCAGCTCTGTAGTGTTACCTTCCCGGAATTCATTCCTGCTCTCCCTTGTTTTGCTGCAGCTGTCGGAGCTGGTGCGCGTGGCTGTGGAGCAGAACACCCTCACCATCGAGCCAGTGGCTTCCCACACTGTCCCTGTGGGGAAGGTGGCAGCAGAGGAGTCTGGTGGCCCCAAGTAAGGACCGTGTCTCCCTGCCTTGTCCCCTCCTTGCTGCTGGTTTGTCCCCTGCCATGGAGTGGTGTGACAGGCAGCTTGGGGCCACCTCCCACTGGCAGGAGTGATGTGATATTCCAAACAAAGAGGAGGGATTTTATTCAGATATTAAATTTAAGTCCTTTCTTACCTTCTGAGGTGTCCCTGTGACAGAAGGGATGTGCAGGTTTCCTACCACTTTACTGCAAATTATTCCCCAAACAACCCATCCTGTGTTTATCAGTTTCCTTTTGATTTTTTAATTTTGTTTTGTCTTCACAGTGGCTTCCGGTCACAAATCCTAACGTAAGTGAAATATTTATTGTTCAGCCACTGATCAAAGGTTTCTGGAGCATTAACAAGTCACTAACTCAGCACCATGTGGCAGCTTGGAGGCTTTTGCTGAGCTGACCTAACTCTTTAACTCTGTCTAAATTCCACCCAGGCAGGATGGGAAGGAGCCCATCGGCAATAAATGACCCAAAAGGAATTTGTTCCCTTTTTTCTCAGATGCAAAACTGATTTTTATGGCAATTTTTGTTTGTTTGATTGTGATAGCTGTGGTTTTAGACCAAGTGGTACCAATCAAGCAAGAGTCACTCTTTTCCAGGGTGTTGCAATGCTCAAATATGTGGGCCCTTACAGGTATCTTGTTTACAAAGTTTTTGGTCATCCTGCACCTCCTGGGAATTCAGTCTCCTTAGGTTGTGTTAATATCTGGTAAATTATTATTTCTCCTTGCATCTGGACACTTGGAACCCGTGTTTCCACTCTTGGCTAATGTTTGCCTTGAGAGCAGTGGAAGACAAGCCCAGGGACAAGCTCAGGAGCTCTCTGAAACATCTGCTCCCCTCTGCTGTCACCTCCTGTGGCTCCCCAGAGAAGGTTTTTTGCAGTTTGGGAATAATGTTCCTCTTCCTACTGAGTCCCTGAGGAACATGGTGATAACTGTGCACTAGAAAATTCTGCTTTATTGCTTTAAGTGATGATGGGAATCATCTGCTTTGCAAATAGCAGGAGAAAAGGGAAGAAAAAAAAAGACTGCTGCACCCCTTGCTGATGATTGTATGGAAAAGGCTGTTTTCACCCTCTGAAATCTCAAAATTGGGAAGCCAAGCTCCTTTCCTGTCTGCCCAAGGAGGGGTTGGCTTGTTTTGAGTTCTTGGTATGTGCAAATCCTGCTCAAATGCTGGATTTACCTGTTCTGAGGCCAGCTTTGGTGCCCAGCCAGCATGTTTACATCTCACCAGGAAAGCTGATACACCTGAGCCTGCCCTGGAATGTGGGGGACATGTGCAGAGACCAGGGGACATTGAGGCTCTGCTCCAGCCTCACCTCTTTAATATTTCCTGTGGTTTCCTCTGATGCTTTCACCTAAAGTCTCCTAAACTTGCCATTTATGGAATATTTCCAGGAGCAAAAGAATATCAGCCAAGGGTTTTTTTTTTTCCCCTTCTTCACACTGGCTGACCCAGGGTGGCTTCTGATCTCTCACTTCCATCTCTCCAGGTGGCTGAATTGCTGGATCTGTGCTGTGCCACTGGATTGCTGAAGTGTTTTTTCCCTTTTCCTGCAGGAAATGTGCTCTGAGTGGCCTCCCCAGGACCTGCAAGCACCGGATCATGCTGGGGGATTCTGGGAATTACTACTACATTTCCCCTTCCTGCAGGGCCAGGGTGAGTCCTTCATCTCCTCAGGGTGCCTTGACCTTCCAAAATTATTCCATGCCCTGCACTGTACGAGTTCCTGAGGGTCAGCCCTGGTATTGAGGAAAAACTGTGGGATTTGAGGTTGTTCCTGAGGTTGAGGTGGCTCTTTGTTGGTGATTAGGGGGCAGATCCAGCTCTTCCTTCTGCTTTCAGATAACCTTCAGCGTGTTTGCTTGCCATGATTTCATTCAGTACAGAGCTTTCATTGTTTGGCTTTATTGTTATTATTTAATTCCCCTTTGTAAAACACAATGATTTTCTGCTCTTTGGAGGCTGTTGCTGTTCCAGTCAGATCTGTGCCTGGCTGTGGGAACAAACTGTCCTTTCTGTGGAGGGGAGGGAGAAGGTGGATCGCTTGTTAATGTTGCTGTTGGGGCTCTAGTTCAGTGGAGGATTTTAGAAGTTAATTCTTTCCTAAGCTGCATTTTTGAAGAGCTGATCCCACAAAAAATTGGTTTTTTGTGCATGGGTTTGACTCATTTTCATCACTTGCACCAAAGTAATGTTTCAAATCTTGGTTCTTCTTTTTTTCCCCTCTCTTTCCCTCAGATCACAGCAGTGTGCAACTTCTTCACCTACATCCGCTATATCCAGCAAGGCCTGGTGAGGCAGGATGGTAAGAGCTGGCTTCAGGGGGATGCTTTCTGTGGAGACAGCTGGGAGGAATTGGGAGGAGCTGTTTGGAGTGACAGGAGTGGGGTCGGCTGGGGGTGTCTTTGAGAAGCAGATAAATGACAAAAGAAAGACATGAGGGGAGGAGGGGAGCATTTCTTCCTTCCTTATCACCTTCCTGGGAGCTTTGCTCAGGGGTGGAGCTGGTAAGGGATGACCTGATAGGCCTATCCTGCTTCCTTCCCCTTTGGAAATGCTGGGAGCACAGCAGAGCAGGAGCTGGTGGCCAGCTGTGCCCTCCTTACTGAATTTTTGGTGTTTTTTCCCCTTCTGTGCCCCTGTTGTGCTTTGCAGTGGAGCTGATGTACTGGGAGGTCATGCGGCTCCGGAGGGAGATGTCTCTGGCCAAACTTGGATTTTATCCCAGCGAGATGTAAGCAGAGCCCTGAGCGTGGGGGAAACAGCTCCTGGAGGAAGGGCTTGGAGTGCAGTGCCTGTCCTGCTCCCTCCCACCTTCCCTCTGCCTGGAGCAAGGAGCAAGAGGCACAAGTTCCACCTTCAGCTGTCCCACTCCTCCAAGCGTGACTGGAATGCAGCTGCCATGCTGCCCCTGGAGCTGGGCTGGCCCTGGCTGCTCCAGGGTGGCCATCCATGGACTCTGGACTCTCCTATATGAAGTATATATCCATTTTTTAAAAACCTTTTGTTTTTTATATGCAGCCTGCTTTGGCTTAACCCGAGGCCAGGCCTGTGCAGGGTGGGACTTCTGGACCTTCCTCATGAGCCAGTCTGTCAGGACAGATGCTGGCTGTCTGTTCCACTCATTTCTTTGGGATGGAGGGGGTGCTGTCCCCGAGGTCCTGCTGACCACAGCAGCCCTGAAAATGCCAGCAGAGCACAATAATCTTGAACAGTTTGTTTCCAAGCACTTCCTTGTTCCTTTTCAAGGAGCCTGCGAGAGAAGCTTGTTGCCAGCGGAGTCACAAAGAGGGATTTGTTCCTGTTTTTAGCTGGATGTTAGGCACTGGGTTATGCAGGCTGGGGAATGGCTGGAGCTGTGCACCTGGGGCCTCCAGCAGAAGAAAGGGAGCAGAGAAATTCCCTAACTCCCAGCAGGCTGCAGGATTTTTACCCTTGGACCAGGGAATCTGCTGGAGTTGTCAGAGGCAGATGCAGGAGCCTGTGAACAGTCCCTGGTGTCAAGTCCCCCATGATGCTCCTAAACACAAACCTCACCCACAAGCAAGTCTTGGAGCTGTTCCTGCTCTTGAGAGAACTTTGGGCAGTCCTGTTCCCACTCTTCAGGCAGAACCCATGTTCCCAGGTTGGGTTCTTTGTGTCTCCAGGAGGAGCATGCCCAGGCTGGGCAGTCCCAAAGCCCAGAGATTCCTTCCCAGTGTTACATCAGACCTGGAGATGCCTGTCCACTGGGAATCACAACTTTTCCTGGGCTGCCATTCCCTGGGGAGGGAATCTGAGACCTCTTTGTGTGCACTTGAGGAATATGGCTGAGGTTCCTGCCTGCCCCAAAATGTGCTGGGAGGGAGGGATGTCACTGGAGCTGTAGGAATGCACAGGCCTGACACATCCTGAGCCCAGACCCAGGTTTATTGAAGCCATGACAGTATTTTGTAGCTAATTTAACCTTTTTTTTAATGACTCTGGAATCAGCTCAGCCATCACCCACTCTGGGGTTTTCACTTCTGACAGGGCTGTCACCCTGTCCCTCTGCCACCCTCAGCAAGCTGGTGCCCATCCTCAGCTCCATAATTCCATCCTCTCCTGAAGGACATTACAGTAGGAACTCTATTTTCTTCCACTGAGCTGCTGGATTTTGTCTAGGAGAGAGAGAAATAACACAGCTTTGGTTTTCCCCAGCTGTGGATTTCAGCTCAGGTGAATTCCACCCCTAGAATTTCTTCCTGCATCTCTTCCCCCATCCTTTCTATCTCTCCATGTCTTCCTGTGCTGTGAGCTGCTGCATGGCACAAACGTTGCAGCACTGGCAATGAGATGATCTCTCTGGCTAGAAGATGTTTTGGTTTGTGGGATGTTTTTTCCCCCTTGGTGTCACATTGAAAAGCACTTTGAGACAGAAGGAACTGGAGCAATGCCTTGTCTGAGGTTGTCTTGCATTTCAAACAAAGCAGAGAACAATTTGTGAAGGAAAATGAAGTCACTCCATTAGCAGTGGGATTGTTGCACCCTGCTCTTTCATAAAGGAAAATAAACATTTGCTATTAACCTCTACAAGCCTGGCTGGAGTTGGAGGGTTGGGGTGCTTGGGGTGCAAGAGAAAATCCTACAGGATGGGGTTTGGGGTGCTTTTATTCATCAGAGCAGGTACCTGCTCTTCCTGAGGCAAGCTGAGGCTTCTCCTGCTCGGTTGTGTCTCCTTTAATTCGCTGGCTTGAAGCACTGCACCGGTGCTGGGTAATTGGAGGATCTTCCTTCCTCTTTCCTGATCAGTCTCCCCCTTCTCTCAGCAGGCAGAGGTTTTGGGTTGCTCTGGTTTCATTAGCACCACTTGCTCTCCTCCCTGCTCAGCTCTGCACATTATTGTGGAAGATCTCATCCTCTCTCGGAGATAACAGTGGGAGAGCTGCGTGCAGAAAGGGATTTAATTTCATTTTCAATTAAAAAGCCACACAAGAATCTGGTTGTGCAGCAAGTCAGGCAGCCACGAGAGGGCACAGGAAGCCCAGGCAGGGACCGTCCTCCCTCCCTCATTCCCTCCCTGGGAGAATGGAGCATCTCCAGGTCCCACCCGCTCCTGACCCTCCCTGCAGCCTTTTGACAGGAGAACATTCCTGCAGCTTCCCTGCGCTGCTGGGAAAGGGAATTGGGCAGCTGGAGAGTAGAAAGGAAAGGAAGGACTTGGATTTCTGTAAGGGATGGTCAGGTGAGACCTTGGGAATGCTTTCCTGTGTCTGGGTCTTCTGGTGTAATGTCAGCAGGAATTGCTGTCAGAAACTTCCCTGTGACATTGGCTCCTAAGCTTCTAAGGTATGAGAAGATATCATGTCCCCTATTCCCAGCCTTTCCACCAGAACTTTCCTGCTGGTTTTCCCCTCATAAATAAACCAGAGTTTGAGCAGAGTCTCTGGGTTCTCTAGTACCTCCTGCAATCTTCCTTGCACCTATTTGCCCCCACAAAGGGTCTGCCAGCCTGTCCTGGGCTGAAATAAAGAGCTTCAAAGGGATGGGAGTTCAAAAATCTGCTTTTATAGATGTGTTTGACTTGGTTGATTTTGTTTTCATCCCTCTTTCCCTCAAGTTTGGGAGAGAAAAGGGATATTTGGATGATGGTGGAGGTTAGTGTTGTGCAGTGAGGTGCTTTTAAGCATTTGGATATTACTACTTGAGAAATTGGTATTTAGACCAGAGAGATTTGGTTGCTCCTGGCAGTTCCCAGTGTCTGCTGGCTGTGTCCTTTCCCTGCCTGTGGAATTACTCCAGGTTTGCTCAGGGCTGTAAATCAGGCTGTCTTTGTGCAGGTCAGGCTGTCCCCACATGCCCACACACAGAGATAGATGGTTTCTGTTCCAGGAACCAACAAATGAAAGATTTAAACTTTTTTATTATTATTTGCTCCAAGTGCAGTCAAAGAAAAGAGAGAAGCAGCTGGCCTCAGAAAAGTCAGGACTTTCCATGCTTTCCTGACCTTCCTGTAGGATGAATCCGTCAAAGCAGAGAGGATTCCCTGCAGAACAGGCAGCACTGGGCCAGCCACGGGGAAATTCCAGTCATTTTGGACATTCAGGGAGTGTGGCCCTGCCAGGAAAAAGTCAGATGTCCTGGCACAACTCTCAGTGTGCACGTGGCACCCACGGCTGGGGCTGGCCAGCTCTGCCAAGGCAACCTGTTCCTAATAGGAACAAATCCCAGTGGTGCCACCAGTGCTGGTCGGATTTGCTGTTTGTCATGTCAATATTCTCATGTTTGTGCAAGGCTCACTGGGCTGAGCTGGAAGGTTAACTTTAGCTGAGAAGGCAGCTGGACTTTGTGTTGGTTTATATAACTTCCAGAGAATGTTTCACCTCCTTTGGGAGTGGATTAGGAGGGAAAGGGAATGTAGAGAAAATGATCAGCCTAGTTGTGGGCTGGATGTGAGGGGAAGAAGGGAAAATGACTTTGCAATGGCATTAAGATGAAGGAGGGTAGATTTGGATGAGATGTAAGAAGAAATCCTTCCCTGTGAGGGTGAGGAGGCCCTGGCAGAGGTTGCCCAGAGAGGCTGTGGCTGCCCCTGGATCCCTGGAAGTGTTCAGGCCAGGTTGGATGGGGCTTGGAGCAGCCTGGGATAGTGGAAGGTGTCCCTGCTCATGGCAGGGGTTTGGAATGAGAGGCTTTGAGATCCCTTCCAACCCAAACCATTCTGGAATTCTGTGAAAAATCTGAGCTGCCACTGGTGTCCTGGCTCAGGAGATGAGATAGCACTGGCTGGAATGATGGACCAGAGGGACAGCAGGGAAGGTTTAGGAAAGAAGAGGCACTCCTTAGCTTTTGTTTGGCTTAATTTTGAAATTATTCCCCTTGACGTCAGCTGCACAGGAGAAGCTGAGTCACTGGTACAAATCTGATTATTTCCAAGTGACTCCAGTGATGGAAAAGCCATTTGTGCAGGAGTAGAATCCCACAACAGCTCCCCATGGGTCTGTGCCAGAGAGGGGAGCTGGGAGAAGGAAGCTGAAGGTGGAGGTGTTCCCCAGGAAGCTTTACAGTAGAAACCCCAGCACTCAGTCCTGTGTTCCTGAGCTTTTAACTCTGCTAATGCTTCCAGTTTCTGTTCCCTCTCTGGTTCTGGGGCTGCAGGCTTCCCTCTGGCAGATACAGCCATGGCATTGGCTCAAGGACAGCTCCCTGCCCTTAATTCCCCTTGCTCACTGTGCTAATTCTGCTCTGTTAATCACCTTAGAGTCAATTTAAGGTGCTTCATGCCAATGGACACTTGTGTGGGTTACAGCTCAGTGGCACCTTTGCTCTTTCTGCATCAGCACCTGGACAGAGGTGACTTGTCCCTTGTCTTTGGTGACCTTCCCCTTTGTCAGGCCACCTGTGCCATCTGGCAAAACCAGGAGGAAGGAGGGAAGTACCAATCCAACTTTCCATCAAACCGAGGACAGTGATAAATAATGTCTCAGGAAAGCTGGAGCAGTGTCTGATGGTCCCACGGTGCTTTTGGACAAGGGAAGTTTTGCAACCACCCCAAAATCTTGGCAGCTCTGGCAGACATTAGTCCTTAATAGGAGAGGGAAACTGGGTTTCAAATCTGATTAATTTCACACTGGAATTATGTGTATGTGGAGAAGACCTCGTGGGCTGTGTTTGAGTAGTGCCTGAACCAACTGAGTTGGGAAAACTCAAAAAAAAAAGCATTTTTCTGTTGTCAGCAATTGGGCATCGCTACTTTCTCCTCCTTGTGCTGGTTTTACAAGCCTGGCTTTACACATTCAAAATACACAAATGAGTTAAACCCTCTCTCTCACTGCAGCACGTGGGACTCATCCCTGTGCCAGCACCACCACATCCAGGAGAGCTTCTCTGAAACCATTTGCTAAATATTTCAATAGAGACCTTTAAAACTGTTCCTCTCTGATTGGAGAGACATTGCAGAAAGGAAATTGCTTCTTAATCTCTGTCTGCTGTTTTGTATTTGATTCATTTGTGCATCATGGGGCAGAGCAGGCTCAACATAATTTTGCTTTTAATTCTTTTATGCAGACAGAAACGTTCCCAGGGAATGGTTTGGACTTGAAGGGATCTCTAAAGATGATCTCCAGCTCCTGGCTTGCCCAGAAGCTCCTGCTGCACCATTCAAGCCCAGACATCCTGTTACCGTGGAGTTGTTGATTTTCTGCAGGGATGTGGAGGAGTCATGGTGCTGGAATGCTGCTGGAACACTGTGGCTTCACCATTCCTTGCCCTCTAGTGCTGTTGGATTCCAGTTCACTCACATACTTTCACCAAATCAGGTGTTCAGTTTTAGACTCAGTGAACTCCAGCATGATAGGGAGATAAGAATGAGCAAGGCATGGAATTGGAGTTGGCAGCAGCATTTTGATTTCTGGTCACACTTCCCCCTCCCCAGGCTGATGGTGAAGCACAGGCTGTGCTGCTTTGCTCCATTTGGGGTGGTGAGCGTGGTCTGAAGGTTTGTAGACTTGCAAAGGGTGATAATTTCAGCTCTGAGTGATTTGCCTGGAGATGCTGGACCAGGAACTGGCCCCAGCTGAGAAACCAGCAGCATCTTCAGCTCAGAACTCAAACTTCCAGGTTTTATTAAGCATCTGTCAGCAATAAGGGAACAAAGCACACAGAGAAAGTGCAATATGGCTCCTATATTTTATAGAAAAACCAACTGCTGCTTAATGAAGGCCAGGCTAATTGAGCCAATTAAATTAATCAGGCAAGTGCACTAGCCACACCCTTCTGAGGAGGATGGGTGCAATCACAGGCAATTACTGTGATTAATCCTCTCGTTGTCATCCCCACAGCCAGCACCTGGCCAAGAAGTTGGGGAGTTACCTAACTGTGCTCAGGAGGATGCTGCAGGCGAAGGTGGTGCTTCCAGGTGAGGATCCTTCTTCTTGGCCTTTTCCCACTCCTTTCTCGAATTTCTGCTGAGCCTCCCTTGACCTGAGCAGCCTGGGCTTGACCTTCAAACCTCAGAGGTTGGCAGAAGGTGGAAAAGCTCTGACACAGGGTATTTTAGAACACATCACCATTCGCCCCAGTGAAACTTACATTTATACCCTCCAACCTCTGTGGGGAGGTAGATAACACCTTTCTTTTATATTACTATTTATTTATATAATTTATACTTATATTCTATGTTCTACTGTGGGGGAATTATTCACCTCCTGGCTCACTCTGGAATTCTGGACTATTCCCTTCATACTCTTTACATCGTGGTTTCCAAATGGATAAGTGTGTGGCTGGAAATGTGAATTGAATATTCACCTTACAGCTGCTCCAACAATGTCCTGTTCTGTAGAAACTCCAGGACAGAGGGATGGTGTAGGAAGGACTCAGTATGGAAGTGTTTCTATGTGATATTTGAAGAATTTTGGCTAATTTTTCAATAAAATATATATGATAACATTATATAACCGAGCACAAACATTGGAAAAAAATTTTGGGTTTTTCAGAGGCTGAGCTTGCTGTTGTTTTTTTGGTTGGTGGTGGGGTTTTTTTTTTGTTTGTTTGTTTTTGTTTTGTTTTAACTGAGTTTTAAAAACTTATTGCAAGAAGGAAGCTCACAAATGTGGCTGCCCCATCCCTGAAGTGTTCAAGGCCAGCTTGGAGGGGATAACAACTGTACGTCTGAGCACTATGAAGCTGTTTCTCCCCATGCTGATGCCACACACAAATTATGTTGTGAAGAAGTTTCCTGAAACCTCTAGAACTGGGGCCCTGCAGAGTAAGTAAAACATGATTTTTTTATAAAAGCAATATTGTTCATGAGTGAAGCTATTGATTTGTAACAGTTAATTTTTGTGTAAGAGCCACCTGTGTTTGCTTTAGGGGAACCTGTTTGTTCTGGGATGAAATGAAAGCCCTAAAAATGGGGTCATTTTCTGCTTTGAGTTCTGTGGCACCTGCTTTTGGGCAGGAGGAGTTTGCCTATGGAGCAATTCCTTTGGACTCTGGCAAGCTCCAGTGTTGGTTTTAGGGGACAGGTAAGGATAATCTGGCCATCACTTTGTCTCCTGACCCTGGACAACCTGTGAGTTCCCTTTGTCTGCCCCTTCACCTGATGGGACAGGTTTCAATGGGTTCATCTGGCAGAACCAGCTCTGTTAAAGCCACTGGGCTGACCTCAAGACAGTTTTGACCTAAAATCCACTGCTGGTGTTGACCCAAAACCCACCAAAGCATTGGAGGGAGCTGCAAGGTTGGAAAAGCTGCTGCAAGGTGCTCACCACACCCCAGGATGAGCCATGAATGGGCACAAAATGGACTTTAAGAAAATTGTAATGTGTTTCTATGAAGTTTTCACAATTTTGTTCTCAGCTGCTTCCTTGGACTGTGTGGAGGCCAAGTTTGAGTGGCCAGGCAAATCTTTGACAGGAAAATCTCCTTTCCTTTGGTGTTTGTTCAAAGGATGAGGGGAAGCAGCATCATTGATCCTGAGATTGTGAAGGCTAATAAAGAAATCCATCTGTGCTATTAGAGTCAGTGGTATCAAAGTAGTTCCACTAATTTCACCATGTGAAGTGGAAAAAGGACTTTCCACACTCACTGGCTAACAGCTCCTGCATAAAAAGCCCCAGGAAAACCAAGGGAAGCCATAATAAGCAATTCTGATCCCAGGTCCTTTTTTAGTTTGCTTCCACAGTGTTCTTGGCTTGGGATCTGATTTTGAACTGCTAAAAAAGACCATTTACAAGGTTAAATCTGAAATTGGAGCTTGAGTTACCCTTTTTGTCAAATCCAACCCTGACTCTTTACAAATCTGAATTTGAATATGTTTTTGATCTCAGAGCAAAACCTGGATGATGACATTCCCATCCTAGCAATGTCCTGACTTGCTTAGTTGGCATCTCCATGCCCACCTGGCAGAAGGCACTCCAAGAGGGAACAAATTCCCTGAGCACCAGTGGCTCTGGAAAAAAAAACAACATAAATAATTTGTATGGTCAACAAATAGTTATGATTTTATTGAGTGGTAGAGTACACAAGGAAAAAAAATTGTTCTTTTTGAGTTACTGGATTTTTTTTTTTTTAAAGAATTAAAAAAACCAGGAGTTGTCCTTTAAGAAATGTGGGTTTGCTGTTTGAACACTGGAAATGTTAGGGCTTTGTTAGGAAGGCTTTCTTGGGAAAGCATCTACTGAGGAAAAGGATGTCTTTGCCCTAATGAAGACCTCAAATCCAGCCAGAGAGCTCAGCCCCTGCAGCAGGGAATGATGGTGCCTGGACATGGGTCCTGACAAGCCTCCCAAGCCCTATTTCAGTGAGCAGTTGGGATCTAGACTCCTCAAATCCATGCTTGGAGGGAAAGCTCCAAGGAAAGTCCCCTAGTTCCCACAGTGCCTCTCCCTGGGAGCTGGGGGCAGTGAGTCCCTGCTCCCAGAGCTGGGGGGGGGCTCAGTGTGAGATCCAGCTCACTCCGAGGTGCCTGTGGCTGTCACCAGTCCCTGCCACCCCCTCTGAGCCCCAGCTCTGCCCGGTCCTGCCCTGTGTCTCCAGCACAGCCCTCCAGGCAGATTCCAGCCATGCTGGGAGATCATGGGACACCTGATTCCAAATTTCTCCTCCTTCATCCCTCTGTATTTTTTCTCCAACTCTCATGCATCCCTTCCCAACCCCTGACCTTCCCAAACTTCTCCCATTTCTCATTCTCTTCCCAAAGCATACCCAGAGGCTTCTCCTTTGTGCTTTTCTCTGGCATCCTCAATCATCCTGGTCCTCCAGCTCCTACTCCAGTCCCCCACAGTGAGTGGGGAGAACAAATCCAGTCCTTCCCTGGCTGTTGTTTGATTCTCTACTCTGAAACCAGCTGTGTTTCCAGGTCCCCACTGCCATGTGTGTAGCTGGGTTCAATAAACCCTGGCAGGTTCCCAGCACCTCTTACTGTCTGAGGTTGTTTGTTTTTTTGTTGTTTTTTTTTTTTTTTGTTTTGTTTTTTTTTTTTTTGTTTTTTGTTTTTTTTTTCATGTTTGTGTCTCATTACAGTGCAAATGAATGACCTTTATCAAGAGAGAAAGTGGACAAGATTTCACCTCATTATTTTCAGAGAAACTGGTTAGTTAAGAGTCCTCAGAAAGCTGGGCAAATCTCTGCTGAAAATTCTGTGTTTCAGTCATTTTGATGGCAGATTTTAACCTGCTCGTGTCCCACTCATTGCTGCCTTGCTGGAGACAAAGCTCATGGGAAATTTATATCTATCTACATTTCCAGTCTTACTGAAACTTCTGGAATAGCTTCAGATAAACCTATTTTTACTTGGAGAACAATGATAATAAAGCAGATTGATCCAGACTTCCAGGGCACTTTGTCAGGGATCTCTTTGACCTGCTCCAGTTAGAGTGGAGAGTTTGTAGAATCCTGGAATGGTTTGGGTTGGAAGGGGTAATAAAGATCATCCAATTCCACCCTCCTGCTGTGGACAGGGACACCTTCCCTAGACCAGGTTGCCCCAAACCTCATCCCACCTCGCCTGTAACAGATGCAGGGATGGGGTGCCAACAAGGAATCAAGGCACATTAAAACCAGTTCAAATTCCAAGAGAGAAAGCTAGGATTTTTTGGAAGGAAAGGAAAAAGCTATATGAGCCAGAGAGGCTTTGCCTGAAAAAAATAATAAGTTTTTTGGGGAAAAAATGCCCATTTGCCTGACAGCTGATCTTTCCCCAAGATCAATCCAAACAGCTTCCCAAGAAGAAAAGTGAGAAGAAAAGAAGGGGGCAGGGCTAAGGAGGAAAATATTTGCTCTGTAAATAAGGCAAAAAACCCCCAAGGGCTGTGAGAAGAATAAGTTGGATATTTAAAATCTTGCACTGCTGATGCCACTGTGCTCGTGGTCATCCTTGCTGGAGCAAAGTGAGGTACATTCAAGGAAGGGATGCACAAATGAAGGCAGTCCTGATGAAGTTAGCCAAATTCCAGGAGAGCTCCTTACTACCTGCCTGGGAAATCACAGCATCCAGAAGGATGTTACTTATGTAGCTTTTCACCCTAAACATTCCTGGTGGTACTTGGGTGAGCAAGACCCCCAGAACAAGCCCTTTACAAACGGGAAGCATTGCTCGCTGAAGTTGCAAGATGCTGAATTCTCCACTGCAAGCAAAGATAAAATCTCATTTTATTCTCCAAAGAGGGTGGGGAGGGAATACATTTTTTTTTTTTTTTTTTTTTTTGCAATGCTGGCCACAGTCCCAGAGTCTTCTCTATTCATGATGAAGCACCTTGCTGATTCTGTAGGATGCTGCTAGGATTCAGGGATTTGGCAGAGAGGAACCAGTTTCAGAGCTGAGGGAAGTAATGAGGCATGCAAAGTAACCAGAGTCTCCCTCCTGGTGTTTTCAGGGAGCACCGAGGCAGATGCTGGACCTGGAGGCTGCTTTTGGAACCTTTGTCCTAAACCAAATATCTCTTCTGTAGTGTTGCAGCTGAACCTGAAACCCTGGATTTATTTGGGCTCAGGTCACCTGTTCCAGAAGCGCCTGGAAGCTGTCCAACCATATCTCCTGATAAGTCATTAATGAATTTTGGTAATTAGGTGGTGGGCAGAAAATGGAGTTTTAGACAATTTGTAAGATGGTTCTCCAAAGGTCTCACATCAGCAGCACAGCCTGGGCAGGGCTGATTCCGGCTGGGATTTGAGCAGCTCCTCCTTTTGCAGGGAGAGCTCCTTTCTCCTGCGATTGTTCCCAAGGGAAGAGTGAACAGTGCCATGGCTCCTGGCCTCGGGCAGGCAAGAAGAGGCTCGGTGCCTGCCTGGCATGTGCAGACAGGCAGAACTCTGGGTTTCTTCAGGGCAGGATGGTGAAAAGGCCATTTGTGGTTCCCCTGGAGCACTGAGGAGCAATTAGCACGTTTTGCTTGTTTGATTGTTTTGGTCTTCTGTGTGATTTACTGACAATTCCTTTGCCAGACCTGCTGCTCATTAAAGAGAAAACAGACCCTCTCCTAAAGGGGACGTTTTGCTGTTTAAACCCAGAAATCTTCTACAGACCCCTGTGAAGAGGGGCTGATCCTAAAACGCGGCTATGTTAACCCTGCTGTGGTTAGGGGTTAGCTGTGCAGGGCCAGGGTCACAGCTGGCACTAAAGGGATGCTGAGAAGGGGAGGAGGCAGGGAAAGGAGGGGGCTGGGCTCTGGACAGGGCTGGAAGCACAGTCCAGCAGCTGCCACTCCTGTGGGATGTGATTCCTCTTCCACACAAACATGGGAAAGAGGCATGAGGTGACTGGGGTGTCCTTGGATTGCAAACACTCACTGAGGCCTAAAAACCCTTAGGTGTGAATCGGGGTTTGTGTGGTTTAGGCAGAATGAGAACAAATCTTGTGAAACAAGGTCAGATATTAATGCTCCTTTCTGAAACATTTGCACTGCTGGCCTTGCTTTCCACCCTCTGGAGCACATTTTAAATCTGTCTGGATTGAACAGGGCCTGCACCAGAAGCAGCTGGCAAGGCAGGAAACTCCTCTCCAACCCTGGATTTAGACTGAGATCTGAGAGTAAAAGACACAAATGTGAATCCCCCCATGTCCCCCCCATCCCTCCCGGTCACTCACACCTCCCCAGAAAGATTCATGATCACTTATGGAGATAAGCATCCAGCCAGAGATCTCCAGATTTCTTTAGGGACCTGTGGGAAGGAAAGGAGAAGTTTGGCAATCTTGCTTCTGTTGTGTTTTTCCTGCAATGAAGGCTGTTACTGAATTTAATATCAATCATAGGATCACACTCCTAGAACCCACCCTCTGTCAGTGTGAAGCCATTCCCCCTGGTCCTGTCACTCCAGACCTGTGTCCAGAATGCCTCTCCAGCTCCTTTGGAGCCCTTTTAGGCACTGGAAGGGGCTGTAAGTTCTCCTGAGAGCCTCCAGGCTTCACTCCACTGTGCCTTGGTGCTGTGTGGCCCTGTCCTTACCAGATCTGAGGACAAAAGCAGGTTTGGAACCAGCTCTCCTGCCCACTGTGGCCACCCCACTTCAATCTGCCCATGCTCAGAGTGCTTTGTGCAGGAGGTGCCTGGACTGCAGAGCTTTCTCATGTTCCCTGCCATGAATTATTCCCCTCAGAGCAACTGAGACAGCAACATTAACACCGAGGCTGCTGACAAGGACTGTTAGATCCTCTCCAGCTCTGCCTGTAGGGAATTGCCTGTTGCTGCTGTCAGAGCTCTCAGGGGACGCAGCAGGGGCTGTAACCCGACCCGTTTCCCTTTGATTTCATCTCACTTTGCAGCAGGAGATCTGCTGGCAGCTCCCAGCAGCAGGAGCCACCAGTTCAGAACAGGGTGGTATAAAAGTCAGAATCATTAGGACTGGAAAAGCCTTCTAAGATCGACCCCAGCACTGCTGAGCTACCATCTCCCCAGATGCCACAATCAGGTTTGTACCTGTCTAAAGGTCAAGTGTTTGGTACTTTGACAGCAACAACACAAATTTCTGATGGGTCTGCCATGTCCTGGATCCTCTGTGCTAGAAAATATCATGTGTGTCCCTGGAAAAATGAGCTGCAGGTGGACTCAGGAGGGCCTTACCCAACGATGTCTATGAACGCTTTCCCGAGAGGCTTCTCCTCATAGTGGACTCCATACTTGGCACATAATGACTTCACCAAAGGCTTCACCTTCCAGAAGTTGTGCCGTGGCATTGTTGGAAACAGGCTGGAGAGGAGAGAGAGAAAACAAAGCTGAGAAAACTCTTGAGACAAGCGACAAGGGACAGGCATTAGGATTTGCATCCTCAGGGGCTCATTGTTGGTGCCTCCTCCTCAAGCTGCACAAACAAAGGAAGGGAAGCACAGAGACATTCCTGCTTTATACTCCTCTGTCTCAAGCAGGTGGTGAAAACTGATTTTCCTGTCCATGCCTCAAAGCATGCGCAGGACACACTGAAAGCCAGTTGGTGCAAAAAGGGACACGAGTGCAATGAGAGGGCAGTAGGAGTGAAGGAACAGCCTCAGAGATGGCCGACCATTCCTCTGGGAATAATTGTTTCTTGCTGAACTGAATTCCCAGTGACCTGCTTTTTCACTTCTGGAAGCAGGTAAAGAAGGATTTTGGGGGTACCTTGCCCTATGTTCTTGCATGGAGATTTCCTAAGCTGGCTCCCAAACCAGCCAGCCTCACCCTAAAAGCCATTTCTTTTACATTTGCTGTTGCCATTGGCAACAGACTGTCCATATGTCCCTGTTTTCCATATTTTCTCTGGAATCCGGTACCTAGCATCCTACACAGTCCCACACTCTATAAAACACTGGAGCGCTTTAGGGGAGGGGAGTTTTCTGAGGTGGATGCTTGGGATTTGAGCCCACAGCCTTTGCAATTGGTAGATGCATAACGACAATTCCTAATTAAACCCAAAATTAAGGCTGTCAGAGTGAAAGCTTTGAAGCAAGAGAGAAAAATGTCAGGCTGTAATGGAAGCAGACTATCATGGAATGGTTTGGGTGGGAAGGGATCTTAAAGCTCATTCAGTTCCTGCCCCGCCATGGGCAGGGACACCTTCCACTAATGCAGGTTGCTCCAAGCCTCATCCAACCTGGGCTCGAGCACTTCCAGGGATGGGGCAGCCACACTTTCCATGCCTGTGTAGTCTGGGACTCTGTTTCCTTGGCATACAATCCTTCTCCAGCTCATAATTCCCTCCCTTGGGCTGTGACAAGCTGGCAGTGCCCTCGCCGTCCTGGCTCTGTACTCACTGGTGCTCAATCTGGAAGTTCAGGTGCCCAGTGAACCAGTCGTTGAAAAAGGACTGCTCAATGTTGCAGGTCGCTGCCATCTGCCAGGGAGAGAGAAAACTGTGAGGGTTAGGGGTGGCTCATCCCAAAATCGGGGTGAAATTCCTCTTTCCTGAGCTCTGGGAATGCACCGCCTGCTGTGCTGGGCCTGCTGGGTGCAGCAAGGGGAGCTTTAATCCTCCCTCAGGGCCTCAGGTAATCAAACTCTCACTGGTGGTGAAGTGATGTAGCAGCCCAAGCCCAGATTCCTAAATTTCAGCCTCTCCTGTTGGAGATCAGAGGGTTGACAGCAGTACCAAGGTAGAAAACAGGAGGAAAATGCATGGACACAAAGCTTCCCCATCCCCATGTAGTTATTGCTCAGTTTGCCTTAAGTGTGATATTCTGAGAATATTTCTTAGGTATTCCTGCCATTAATGATCATAAAATTAGATATTTTTTCTTAAAATTCTTAAAATTCAACCAAATTTTTGATAGGGTTCCTCCCTCACACATTTTCCTTGGATTTGCAGGGGGATAGAACTGCCAGAATATCAAGAAGATGGCTCTAGAATAAAGAAGAGGAAAGGGAGAACTCAATCACTCATCTTCCAGAACAAAAGGACAAAGGCAGTCTCCAAAATGAAGAGTCAACATTTTTTCCTCAGCTGTTTTATTGCTGGGATCTACAGGCCTGGCCAAAACACCCAGGAATGATTCTTGGATTTGCAATCACATCCAGCTTCACTCACCACAGGTAACCTTTTGATTGTCAGGGGAATTGCAGAACTTTGTAATTCCATGTCTTTGCCCAGCAATGCTGGCTCTGGGAAGACCATGTTTATGGGAGAAGTCATGGACAAGACACTATATCCTAGTAAGGGGTGGTGGTAACTCTCACACTCTTTGAGTAAATCCCATTTTGGGGTGAGTCAGGGGTGGTTTTCCTCCCTCCCAGTTACCTGGGAGCTCAGCCAGTCTCTGTGCTTCTCAGAATCAATTTCCATTGGAATGTGATTCATCTGGGTGACCCACACGAACCAGTGACTCTCCAGAAACCTGCAAAACCAGGAAAAATCATGAGAATTTCTACCACACATGGGGACATCAGGTAATTAGAGTGGGGCTTGCAGGGAGCAGCAGAGACGTGGATGGATGTTGACAAGGAATTGCCTGGAATCATCTTTGTTCCAGGCTTGTTTTCTGCAAAAGCAGATGATCCGATTTTGCAATTTTGCTTTTTTTTTTTTTTTTGCACTTTGAGTTTCATCAAATATTTTGAGAATAATGGGCTAGTTGTGATAAGTTTTCCAGCTTGATTTCAGACTTGGAGCATGCACAGAATTACCTCCACAGTCTGCTGGGAAGAGGGTGGGATGAGGTGCTCTGGGAGGGTCCAGCCATGACCGAAGTGGGATCAGCAGTGTGTGAGAACAGGGAATGAGGAAAGGCAGGAGAATCCCGGCAGGACCATCATGGGGCAGGGGAGGGTGCAGGGAGAGTGCCAGAGGAGCTGGAACTCAGAGATGCTGACAGGAAAGTGAGGCAGTGGGACACAGCAGAGCAGAGGCCAGGCTCAAATGGCACTGGAGGGATGGGAGAGCAGCAGGGATGCCCTGGATCCCCTACCTGACAAACGTGAGGAGACACAGGGATCCCAGGAGGCCGTAGAACGGGATGTAGGTGATGAAGTAGCGCAGGTAGTAGCTGATGGCCCAGGCCAGGTCCTGGGGGACCGAGAAAACACCAGGCATCACTTTGCCCATCTCGGATAACGTGTCCTTGCTGGTGATGTTTGGAACACTGGGTAATTCCTGCCTGCCCCCTGGCCTCCCTCTCCGCTCCAGTTTCCAGCCAGACCCCATAAGGATGGAGGGAATGTTTCACTCACCGCCCAGAACCTGTGCTTGATCATGGTCGAGATGATTTGGATTTGGAAATACACAGGGATGAGCAGAGGTGGGAAGACTGCAAGGCAAAGGGAAATGGTTTGGCCATCAGAGGGGTGGGAAGGTGTGTGACATGGGGGACTGCTTCCATGGAACTGGGAACGTGCAGTTTTTCCATGGAGCCTCTCACATGGAGGTCATTCCCAGCCTCAGCTGTTTTACGTTCCCTTGCTCTACAGGGCAATGTTCCAGGGGCTTGGATATCCCTGAGCTGATTTTGGGACCTGCACAGGGTCCTGAGGAAGGGTGGGATGAGTTGGGATTTGAGGAGTTAATCTGCTCACACAGTGAGGGCTGGAAAGGACAAGTGGCATTCCAGGAAAAGGGAAGAGAGGAGAGTGGATACTCACTGAGGAAGAAGTACTCGTGCTGGTGGTTGTAAGGCAGGTACTTCAGCTTCTTCTTGCCATACTGCAGGACACAACAAGACAGCTCAGCCTGGGACTGGGACATTGCCAGGTAAAAGCAGATTCTCTGCAGTAATTCTTAATTTATTGACCAGGGAGTTTTGACTGAATTCCCACCAGCAGGTAAGAAGAGATTTGGAGTGATTAAATGTCCTAACTTTGTCATTGTGTTAGGTGTAAACTCAATTTTTAAAGATAGTTTCTATTTACTTCATGGAATTTTGATGCACTTCACCTTCTGCCATCCCTGTCTGTAAGAAGAGCTGCCAGCACCTCCATCTTCACTAATACGAATGTGATAGGCATAAAGTCTGATTTTTTGGAAGGGAAGGCTTGTAACACCAATAAATCAGGCACATTATCCCCTCTGGGCTGAGCTCTGCAAGGCTGTGTGCTTGGCATCATTTGGAAAAGGATTTTTATACCAATGTGAGAATATTGGGATAGACTGATTCTGGCCTAATATCAGATATTTTGAGGCAGAAATCCAGTTTTTCCTTGTTACCACAAATGTTTAGGTTTTCCTTTAAGTAGTAGAACCATGGTCTGCTTTCTCAATAATACAAGATCTGGCTGCAAAACCGTTTTTAATGTTGTATTTCCCTGTGTTGTCTTTGCTGCTTGTCCATTTTCTTGGGGTTTTGTTTTTAAAACTAGAAATCCTTGTTCCACTGTGAAAAAACACCATTATTTAAGTGCTTTGGGTAGGTTTTCATGAACAGGCAGTAAATATTTTGGCTCTGGAGGGGTAGATAGAATTAAAATTAAAATTACTTGATGCTGGAAGATATTTGCTATGGAAATGGAAGGTCAGTTTTGAATGCTTTTGCTGCAATACTGAGGAACACCGTATTCCCCCCTTATGCTGGTACTTCAAGCCAGCAGCATGAAGTGGCCTTTAGTGGCTTTTTGCTTTCCCTCCAACCCCACCTGCTTTATTTTTCCCAACGTAACCCAAGACACTTTCTCCTGTGGTCAGCACAGGAAATGGATTTGGAATTAGTAGTCTGTGCTGCTCCTCAGCCCAAGGATTGGCTCCAAACTCCTGTCAGACCACGCAGCCAGACGAAATCCCTGGATTAAGCATTTCCTTTCTAGCATTCCTGGAAGTCCTGCCTGTGCAAGTCATGTCTAACAATGGGAGCCAACTCCTGGATTTGCGCAACCACTCTCCAGAGCCCTCTCGGACAGTAGTTTTCCATGTTTTCCCTACTTTTCCTTACCTCAACAGGCTGTGTGTCTCCCAGGACAAAAATGTGCAGCATGTTCACATCTGGGTCCTTCTTGAAGATGTTGGGCTTGGCGTGGTGCTGGAAGTGGCGGTGGTTCCACCAGTTTGCAGAGGCACCCTGGGCAAGGAGAACAAGGAGTTTTCATCCACGGAGAGCTGCTCCCAAGGTGGGATTACCCAATCATTTATAGGAACTAATTGTTCCTATAAATGCGACCCAATTTGTGACCAAAGTGGGATTTGCTTTGGGAAGAGCAGCAAGCAGGGCGTGGTGGAGTTGTTGGTTGCTATGAGACTGCTGCTTGCAGAGAGATCCCTAAGGATCATCTGTATTGAAAGAACATGGAATAAACACACTCTGAGTGAGTTACAGGTCACTGTGTCTTCCCAGAAAGTCCTGAAATTGTTTGAGTTGGAAGGGACTTTAAAGCTCATCCAGTCCCAACCCCCTGCCATGAGCAGGGACACCTTCCACTAGCCCAGGTTGCTCCATGGGCAATGTAATCAACTTTTTTTGTGCCTCTGCTTACTCTGGGAAGGTTAAGAGCCTCCCTTCCCTACTCTGCCCCAGCTAAAGTGATGCATTCCCAGAATTCCCTGGCTCCATAATTCCTTTTACCTTCAGGTGTCCAATGACAAACTTGTGGACGACGTGGTTCCAGGAAGACTTCTTGAAGACGGAGAGGTGTCCAAAATCGTGTTGCAGCCACCCTGCCTGGGCCTGGGATAAGGGGAAATCAAGTAGTTAGGAAGCTATTGGGAATCAGAGCTAAGCAGGAAAGAAATGGAGACGGAGGCCAAACTGGGAGTGTGAGGAAGATCTCTCTTTATCACCTGGGAAGTTGTAAGGATGCAGGCAAGGATGAGGGTTGTGATCCAGCCGGTCCCAAAGTAGGAAATCATGAGCCAAGCCAAAACTTCCATGGCAATGATGTGGCCCAGGTAAAAGGAGAAGAACAAGGGGCTGGCTCGGAACAGGTTCATGTCCTCCGCTGTCTTCCGCAGGGTCCGGAAATCCTCCACCAGCTGGGACTGCAACAGGACAGGCAAGAGCAGGGTGAGGCTTGGAAGTGAGCCTGACTGAGTTGTGGGATGGATGGAAGAAGGATGAGCTCCATGCTAAGGAACCTGGCTCCATATTCCAGCTCTTTGCCCTGTATTCCTATGAATAAACATCCTGGCTGGTCTGAGCCCACATCCTGACCTTTTGGACCTGGAGCCAGGAGAGTAATCCAAGCTCTGTTGAGTGTCATATCACCTGATGGTGTCTGAATGAGCTTCCTGAGCGCTAAGGAGAAGCTGGAGCAAGAGGGAATTCAGTGCTATTGTGCCTAATTCCAGAGCTCTGGTAATGAGCACCCACTATCACCCATCATCCATTCAATCCATGGGCCAGCTCCCGTGCAGCCATCCATGAGGGGCATTCCTGGGTCACTGGGGGCCAGCGTTGTCCCCTCTATTGTGAGTGACACAGATATATCACAATCATGGCCAGCCACAAACAACGGGGCAGGATTGAGTTTCCTGGCCAGAGCCAGTTGTGCCATGCTCTGGGCCTGAATAATGGATGAGCAGGGATACAGAGCTGCCCTGAGGATGGGCAGTGGCTGCTGCTCCTTAGCAAGGCCACCAAAATGGGACATCTGGGGACTTGTGTTTTGGAGCTTGGTCACCAGCAAAAGAGCAGCAGAAGGGACCACAGTCACCAGGGCTGGTGCACATTTCCTATTCCACATGTCTCAGTTCCTATTTCCCTTCAGGATGGGCTCAGTCCAGCCTGGGTGCTTGGAATGGGCTGCCAGAAATTGGCTGTTGGTGGCTCTGTGGGAACGAAAAGGTTTGTACAGCCAAAAGTGTAACCCACTTTCCACACATATTTGAATCCATGATAGGATGAAAATACTCTGCATGGAGTTGTTCAGTCACTGAGAACTCCTCTCCCTCTCTGGAGAGCATCCCAAGAGGGAAAGAATGGTGGGAGCAGCCACCCTGAACCCCAGCTGAGGAACAAATACTCACATTTTTGTCTCGGTCCTGGCTGGGCTCCCCTGGAGCGAGTTCTCCAATAAGCAGCGGCTTGAGAAACTTCTGCACCAAGGTGGGATTGATATGGAAGGCCTGGAATGCATCCTGGAGTGGAAACAGGAGGAACTGTGTGAGATTCAGGAGTAAGATGTTCTTCCTATTCACTGTGTCATTCCCACCCACCTCCAGCAGTTGTGGAACCTGTGGAAGAGGGGGCCAGGTGACCTCCAGCTCTGTGATCACTTTTTGGGACATTAATTCCACTAAAGCCTGATGAATTTGCTGTCCTGGGAACAGTGAGACCTGGGATGGCATCCAGCCATATGGTGAAAGGCACCTCGAGAAATTCTTTCTAAGCAACTAAATACTTAAATCCTGTTAATTCCCTTAGAAGGTAGGCAGAGGGGAATTTGTGCAAATCCCTCCTAGGATATAAATACCCTTGGAAAGTCTGCTCCTGGAAGCAAGTCAAGAGAGGGACTGACTGTGGTGGCTGAAGCTGGATGTGACTGCAAACACAGAAAATATTCTTAGGTGTTTTGGCCAAGCCTGGAGATCCCAGCTGTAAAACAGCTGAGGAAAAAGTGGTGATTTTTGAGAAGAATAATGCCTTGTTTGTGGAGTAATTTTGATCCTGTCATTCACTAGTTTATCTGGCTTCTATTTTTCTCTATTCCTTCCCCTTTCCACATATTTTTGTCCACCTGTATCCCACAGGTGCCTGATGCTCATAGTGAGATCTTGGCCAGATCCTTTCCCATGGCACATCTGGAATTTTAACCCCAAGGACAACAGCAGGGACAGAAAGCTGACCCACATCAGAAACCCTCACTCTGTCCTTGCCCTTTCCTCTGTGCACAGAACTGGAGTCAGCTCTTGGAATTCACCTGGGAGAACAGGAAAGATTGGTTCCATGAAGTGCTAAGAGAGTATGGAAAAAAAAATCATTAAAAACAGGAGCGAGGGGAACCATGCTCCAGCCTTTCCACCTTTGTCCCATTGCCTAACAATTGTAGGGACCAACTAATATTTCCCTCCTGGCTCTAAAGACAAAGGGCAGACTGGAAAGTGCTGCCTGTGTCCAGCTGACCCTTCTGGGAGCTGCCCTCAGTCTGGAGTTCAAGAATGCCAGGTGACGACCTCAGGCCCAAAGTCCACCAAAATAAATCAAAACTTGGACCCAGAAGTAGGTCACTGAAATGTTGACTCTGGTTCATTGTTTCCCTCTCTGGAACAATTTGCAGAAGATGTGAAAGGGGAAGGAAAATCAGAATGAGGGGGGAAGTGAATAGCTGACTGTGCCTACTGCAAGGCTCTGCAGTTTTGCTGAAAACAAAAAAAAAAGGGGAAGACAGGGGAAGAGAGAGGGTGACACATAAGAAGCATTAAAAAATGTTGATTCTGTATTATTTTAACTGCTGAAAATAAAAGTGTCTTTGGAGGTCTGGGTGCTTACTGCCTGGAGATCCTGCAAATGATGGAAGGATTGGATTTTTGTTATGTTTATCTCATTAAGCTCCTGTACTAATAAATTCCAAATATAAGATAGCACCTGAATTTTGGAATTGTTCTCAGTCCTGTACTGCAGGAAATAAAAAGCTTAAGGGAAAAGATAATCCCTGGGAAATGCTGTGTGATATTGGCACTTGACCTCCCAGCTTTGTGATCTACTGACCAAATAAGCCAAAGTGTTTTATGGGATATGGGAGTTATTCCAGCTGCTTTTGGTGAGGAAAAAAAAGCTTCGTATAATTGAGATATGAGCTGTACTTGAGCATTGGGAGTGCTTAGAGCAGTCTGCACAAGGATTTTCTTTTATATCCCTGAACACTTCTGGTACAGAGACACTGCAAAGAGTCCCTTGCCTTTGTGTTCTGTGCATGAGGTGACACCAGAACAGGTTGGCCCAGACTCAGATGTTGTGTTTAAAAAAATCAGAGACCCATGGAATGGTTTTGGTTGAAAGAGACTTCAAAAATCATCTCATTCCACTCCCCTGCCATGGGCAGGGACACCTTCCATAGGCCAGGTTACTCCAAACCCCATCCAGCCTGGCCTTGGACACTGCCAGGGACGGGGCAGCCACAGCTTCTTTGGACAACCTGTGCCAGGGCCTCAGCACCCTCACAGGGAGGGATTTCCTCCTAAAATCCAATCTAAACCCACAGAGGCTTCTCCCCCTGAATGAGCGAGGGTTTTCTGGCTGTAAATGGTTGTTCACCACAGGGAAGCTGCAAAACTGATGCCAATCCTGGTTTAGTGCTCGGAGTGGTGATTTAAGAATTTCAGAGCATTTTTAAGGCCATGCCTTCATGGAGTGTGGGATGCAATGTAGTCTGGGGAGGTGGGAGGAGAACCAGCAATCCTGGACCCACCAACCTGTGTTTCAGCCTCCCTTTAAAGGCTTCTGCAGTAACAGATGCTTTTTGGTTGCTAATGGAGATACTGGAGTTAAATTCTTGGGGATAGGAGTCAAACTCCTCCTGTTTCAGCAGCTCTGTGTTTAAGCAGTTGAAAGCAAAACCTGGCCCATCTTTCTGAGAGAGAAAGCTATTCATTCAGAGGATTTACTGAAAAGGGACAGAAGTGTCGAAATGCAGCTCAGTGCTTCAAGGAAAAGAATGGAAAATAATCACAGGACGCAGGGAAGTGGGGGCTGATGGAAAGGGAAGGTTCTGCCAAAAAATTTTGTCACACATGGAGCCTCCTCCTTGCTAAGGTGTCAGAAGCCGTGGGAGACCAGCAGTTCCTGTTCCTGCTTGGTCTCTGCACGTTTTAGGAAGAGCTCTGAGGCTGCTTGGATTTCATTAACACACCCTGAAGGGAGAACATGCTCTCTGGATGCACTTCTGAGGAAGGTGGTTTTGAGAGGAACTCCAGACAACAAACAATTTATTTCTAATTTGTTCCTGTTTCACGGTTGGGATTGGTTTTTTGTTTTGTTTGGTTTTTGTTTTTTTTTGTTTTGTTTTGGTTTTTTTTGGTTTTTTTTTGTTTGGTTTCTTATCTTTGACTGAAACCTGAGAGGTGGCTGAACCCAGTGAAGGAGCAGCTGGAGCAGCAGCAAATGGTTTGCTGCTTTTTTTTTTTTTTTTTCTCTTTTCTGTAGCAACCTGTAACCAAATTCTCCAGAGAATTTTCTCCTGGGGAAAAAAATGCTAAAAAGCTCCTTGTTTTAAAGCCTCCTCACAGAAGCAACTTTGAGACACAGCCTGGCCTCTGTTTAACCCTCCCTGTGCTTGGCTGCGTGACTCTGCATGTCACAAGCTGCACACTGGAAAAGGGGAGATTTGGGACACTTTGCTCCTGAATTCAGGGCTCGAGGCACGGGCACAAGCAGGAGACAAAGGCAAACCAGCAGGATTTAAGCAGAATTATCCCTACCAACCCATCGTGGGGAACCTGCATCCGCTTGAACCGAGCTGGGAGCAGCGAAAGGGGCTGAGCCGGGTGTCCAGCAGGTGTTGGGGAGATGGGGACAGGGGACAGCAGGCAGCTGGCTCCCTTTGGGGAGGGAAGGAGCTGTCAGAGGATGCAGCTGGAGCCGGGAGAGCCGCGGGGGTCGGTCCTTACCGTGGCATCTTCGCCGGCGCAGTGGCTGATGACTCGCTGGCCCCCCGGGTGCCTGTTTGCCCACTTGGTGATATTATAAACCTTTCGCTCTATCACCAGCCACTTGTCCGTCCTCAGGTTGTGCTTCTGGATCTCCTCCCAGGTGTAGAAGCGGATCTGCGCCGCCGGCTCCCCCGAGTCCCCCCCTTGCTCACCCCCTTTCCCCATGGGGCCACTCGGTTCTTTGTCTTCTTGACCAAAGGGGGAAAGGAGGGGGGAGAACCTGTCCCTGCGCCTCTCAGGGATGTGCCGGAGGGGAAGAGCTTTCCTGGCGGGATTGAGCTCAGCTGATCCCCTGCTCCCTCCCTTCGCCTTCGCTCATGTCCTCCCTTCTCTTTGTTTCTCGCTTCTCTCCGCCTGCTCGGAAGTGCCCCCTAGGCTGGCTGTCCCCGCACTGATGCACTTTATCCTCGCACATAGCCCTGTGTTTTGAGGGAAGCTCGGCCC
The DNA here is from genome assembly GCF_026979565.1 of Vidua chalybeata. Lineage (NCBI taxonomy): Eukaryota > Metazoa > Chordata > Aves > Passeriformes > Viduidae > Vidua > Vidua chalybeata. The sequence goes on along the minus strand of NC_071535.1, from coordinate 55,446,599 downwards.
CTTCCACCCACACGCCCCCTCGCACCCCCCTCTCGGGCATCCCCCCCGGGCATTCTCCTCCCTCGGCATCCCCTCCCTCTCCCAGCATCATCCTTTCTCCCAGGCATTCTCCTCCCTCTCGGCATCCCCCCCCTTCCCCAAACTCAGCATCCTCCTCCCCGCGGGCATCTCCCCCTGCCCGGCATCCCGCCCCCCTCTGCCCGGCATCGCCCCCGCTCCGCTCCGCCCGGTGCCGGGGCTCTCCCGGCGGGATCAGCCGAGCCCCAGCGCCAATCCCGGCTGTCCCGCCGCCCTCCCACTCCCGCCCATTGGCCCGTCCCGATCTTTCGAAGCGGCTGCGGGCCGGGGCCGCCCGGGGACGGGAGCCCCTCGCCTCCTCCTCCTCCTCCTCCACCTCCCGCTCCGAGCTTCGTGTCCTCGAGATTTTTTGGCTCCTGATGTAAAGAGCTGTCCCCGCCGTTTTTTTTTTTTTTTTTTTTTTTTTTTTTTTTTTTGTTTTTTTTTTCCCGCGTTATTTTCCTTGTCTTTCTCCTTCTTTTTTCCTCCCTTACTTTTCCCTGTTTTCTTTTCTTTTTCTTCATTTCCTTTTCTGCCCTCTCCTCCTTCCTCCCTTTTCTCCGCCTCCCCTTCCCCACCTTTCCCACTTCACTCCTTTCTTCTCTCTTTCCTCCCTTTATCCCCCTTTTCCTCCTTCTCCTCTTGCCCACTTTTCCTAACTTTCCCCCTTTCTCTTGTTTCCCCTTCTTCCCTCTTTCCCCCTTTTGTCATCTCTTTCCCCTTTTCTTCCCCCTTCCCCCCTTTTTCCTCCCTTCTTCTCTTCCCTCCTTCTCCTTTTTCTGCCTTTTTCTCTTCCACTCCTTTTCCCTCCTTTTTTCCTTTCACCCATCCTCCTGCTTCCCCTCTTTCCACCCTTTTCTCCTCCTTTCCCTCTTCTTTTACTATTTTTTACCATTTTTACTCTTTTTAACCTTTTTTTTTACTATTTTTACTCTTTTTTACCTTTTTTCTTTTCCATCTCTTTTTAGTACTTTTTTTCCCCTGCTTTTTTCTCCTTTTTCTGCCTTATTGCCCCAGACTTCTCAATTCACTATTCACTGCTGAGCTCTTCTGCCCAAAATCTGCATTGTTTTGCTCTGGTTTTGCCAGGCTTCCGCTGGTGGCTGCCAGACTTCACAGCTTTGCTGTGGCACAAGCAGAGCTGGTTGAACTCTCCTGCCCCAGGCCATGCTTTTATTAACAGGTGGGATAATGCCATCTTTGCCATCTTTTCCTTGCCGTGGGGCACTTTATTGTATGCAATTCCTGCGTTAGGTTATGCAAGGTTTGGTGTGGCAAGAACAAAAAAACCACAGACCTCTCTCCCTGTGGCTTTGTTTACCTCTGACAGGACCTGTGGCCATTTTCCAGGGCCAGGCAGGCGTGATCCCCAGCTTTCCTGACAATAGGAATCTTTTCCTGTGACTATTTTACATGAATAAGTGGGAGGATTATTAATCCTTTCTGGAGTGGCAGAGGCTGGGCCTAAGCAGGTGAAGGAACCCACAGGGTTAACCATAGAATCACAGAAGGATTTGGGTGGGAAAGGACATTAAAGCTTATCCAGTTCCACTCCCTTGCTATGGACAGGGAAATCTTCCACTGTCCCAGGTTGCTCCAAGCCCCATCCAACCTGGTCTGGAACATTTCCAGGGATGAGGCAGCCACAGCTTCTCTGGGCACCCTGTGCCAGGGCCTCAGGATCCTCACAGGGAAGAATTTCTTCCAGTCCAAATCTCTCCTCTTTAGCTTTGTGCCAAGCCATGCTAGAGCTTTCCTCTGTTTCTGCCTGGTGTTAATGCTGCAGGATGGCTTCAGCCTGTTAAACAATCTTTGCGTGTGGTGTGGGGTGAGGAAAGTCAGAAATGACGGGAATGTTTTGCTAAGGCTTGCAAGTTTTATTTAGTTTGGTTCAAAATAGCCCTGTGACAAGGATCAGACTAAATTACAGCCAGACACCAAAAAAAAGTGGACCTGCTTGTGATGAGGGAAAAGTTTGCTGAGTTCTTTGAATTTGGGGATTTTAGTCCTGTAGGTGTGCCTGGATATTACAACTCAGGAAGAAATCCTTCCCTGTGAGGGTGTTGACAACCTGGCACAGGTTTCCCAGGGAAGCTGTGGCTGCCCCATCCCTGGAAGCGTCCAAGGCCAGGTTGGAGGGAGCTTGAAGCAGCCTGGGATAGTGCGTGATGTCCCTGCCCATGGCAGGGGGTTGGAATGGGATGAGCTTTAAGGTCTCTCCCAACCCAAACCATTCCTGGATTCTATGTTGATTCTATGAAATAAGCTGAAAAGGAGGTCAGTCCATTTTGGAATTTACCTGCAGATGGACAAAGAATCAAAATCAGCTCCCAGAACTCCCTACCTGGATATTTCCCATGGAAAATTGCACCATAACTTAATGACAAGCCATTGAAAGATGCTTCTAAAATAATCCCTGCTGCTCTCAGCCTCCTGCAGCACAGCCAGCCAGGCTGTCAGGCTTCAGGCAGGGCCTGTTCCAAGTTTTCTTTGGCTCCTGGGACACAAACCAGTCCCAGCAAAGAGAGGAGAACAGGCTCTGCTCTATGGCCAAGTGGGTGAAAGGCTGCGGTTGCTGCCCGGTGTAGCTTTAGCAGCACAAAGAGCTTGTGTGAGGGACATAAAAGCCCTGAGTTTAACCAAAGAGTCATGAGATGTGGGCAAAAAAGGTGAGGAACATGAAAGGGAGCAAAGTATGGGAAGGGGGATGTAGAAGTGGAAGAGTTTTTGCAGGGAGCACACGTAGAAGTGGCCCCTCTGCTCTTCAGCTAACGAGTCAGTGAAGGATATCTGACTGGAGTAGACTGGAAAGGTGAAAAAGCAGGGAAGAGTGGTAGCTCAGGTATCTTTAGACTGGAAAGGTGAAAAAGCAGGAGAAAGTGGTAGCTCAGGTATCTTTAGACTGGAAAGGTGAAAAAGCAGGGAAAAGTGGTAGCTCAGGTATCTCTACACTGTCTCATGCATTGGTTTAATGTAAAAGAAGTTCCTTTTCCCTGAGGAAAGCACTTTAAAAATGTAGCAAAACCACAACATTTTCTGTGTTTGTTGTCTCATCCCTCTGTGGAGTTTCATGTAGGAGGCAAGGTCTGATAAGTTTTTTTTTTTTTTTTTGCATGGTCTGATAAGTTTCTTTTAATTTGGTTTTTAGAAAGGACTAGACTTTGACAGCAGCACACAGACTGGCACCAGCACATGGAAATGTCCTGCAGCTGTGCTGCAATCCTCATGGATGCAGGGGAAATCCTCCTTTTCATCCAGTTTATAGTATGAGATCCATCACTTGGTAAGGCCAGATGGCTCCAAGGCATGTGGTGGGAAAAGGAGGCAGCAGGAAGGAGCAGTGAACAAGGGAAAGACACAGAGCAGCTTTCTGAAGGTGAAGAAGGCAGGAACTGAGGATCTCGGGAGAAAAATAGAGTGAAAATCAGATTTAGCTGCACCTTTAAACTTTTTGATACTTTTAATAGTCTTTTTGATACCTTTTTTCCTTTCTGCCAAATAAAAATATATGTAAGGAGAGAAAGGACCCCAGGTTTCTCCTGTCTTTCACAAGAGAGAAAGGCTGAAGAGCTCTGAACATAAAAATAGATATTAAATTGAATAATAAATTCAAACATAGTGGGAAACAGCTGGGCAGGGAATGGAGGGCTGGAGCCTGAGGTGAGGGAACCCAGTGATTAGGTGGGAATGCTGTATTTAAAACAAACTGCTGCCAAAGATTTCCTTGATATTTTTTTACTCTGACATATTCCACTTTTTCTCTAGTCCTGGGAGAGTGGCTGAGAGCTGAGGAACTTTGCAAGGGAAGCAACCAACAAAGGAACAGAAATCCCCATTGTGTGGTCATGGCTGGCAGGGATTCCACATTCTGCAGTGGATCTTGGGCTGCCCATGGGTTTATCAGGGCCAGGGCACAAACTGCCAGGGGAGCAGGGGAGGGAATCACACTCAGAAAGCAGCAGACACTGCAGCAGGGCAGGAATAAGGAGAGAAATGCTCTGTTCTGATGCTGCTTTGTAATGATTTCTAGTCAAAGTCCTGCTGGTATTCCCACGTTATAAATGGATCATTTCCCTTTTTTCCTTACTCAGGTTTTGCTTTCCAAAGTGTAGAATTCTAAATAATCACCACCTCACTCCCTCAGTTGCTAATCTGATTTTATGACTTCTGAAGGACAAAAAATAAGCTTATTTTTATATCCTCCCTTACACAGAGTAATTCCTGGGTGCTTTTCCTGCCAAGATGCAAACTCCTCACAAATCTCAGTCTTTTTTGCATCTAAATTGTAACAGTCAGTTGAGTTATTAGAGCAGAGCACTGAGCAAATATTCCATGAAGTTACACTGTTTGTATGAAAAATCAAGACTTTATTGTGGGTATGAAGTGTTAGCAACCCTAACAAAGAGTTCTGGGCACAACACTAATTGTATCATTTAGGCCAACTTATTCCAGTATTCCAGCTCATTCCCAATAATACAACAAGAATAAAGGGAATATTTCCAGTTTCTCCCTCTTCTGCTGGTGTTACACAGAACCTTGCAGTGGATCCTAAGCCTGGGGTAGGAATGGTGTTACAGGGAGCTGTCAGGCTCTTCCCTGGTAGTGACACGATGACTGAATTAGTGGTTTCCTGCTGCATTTGCTTCATCAGCGTGGCTGTTTTAATTGCACTGATGACAGAATCTTGTAAATCATGCCACCACAATTCCCCTGTGCCTGGAATCTTCAGCTTTTCTTAGGCTGAATCAAAGCCAAGAACTGAGTCTTCTTTTAGACTCTGCCCTTTTAAACTGTTTTTCAGCATTTGTTATTTTCCTTTTATTTCTTTTTTTCCTGTGGTTTCAGACCTCACCATCCATCATTGTAACTCATTTTCTCTAAAAGGAGAACAGAAAGGCTGCAATCCTTTCAACCCATCTCCCTCTTTCCCTGATTACTGGTTTGGTCACCAGATGCCCAAATATTTAGTGATCCCTCACCACCCAGGTCACTTGGGTATTTTAAAGCATGTTCCAGCCAAATCATGGTAGTGAAATAAGGAATTTTAATATATTTTGTCCAAATTCTGGTGATCCCCAGTCACCAGATTTGCAGGCTGATCAGAGGAGTGAACCAAAGAGCATCTCTTCCCTCCACTTGGATTTTTGGTGGTTCATGGTAGTCTGGGGAGCTGGGTCACAACATGATGGTGACAGCAGATACAGAGGTGGAAGCAGTGAAGGTAAAACAAGGAGTCAGGGCACGGAAGGACTCATTTTACCTGATTAAATGTATTCCAGCAGAGACTGATGCCAGGAATCCCAGCTGGATGCAGGATGCTGGTGAGTCTATAATAGCAGCTGTTTTTTTTTCGTGTCAGTTTTTATGACAAAGGTCCCGTTCTTGTCTCTGAGACACCCATTGAGATCCCGAGTGGGGCAAGGGCAGGGCAAACAAGCACTGCTGGCAGGACACAGAAACCTTCCCTGCTTAGGGCTGGTGATTCCAGGAGCCTCCATGGCTTGTCTTGAATCATCTGCTGAGGGGAAAACAATCACAGCCAGGGATTTTATGTCAGAAGGAGCTGGGAAGAAAATTCCAAGGTCTGTTGTTTAATTTGTGTTAATAAGGCATTAACAGCCCTTATAGCTGCTGAAACCAGAGGAAGCACATGAAGTGAACAAGAGTGGATTTTATCAAGTTTAGTGGTGCATTTTGCCTGTTAAGATCTCTCAGAGCAAGCATCCAAAGATTTAACTTGTGTAGGAAGATGGAATTTATTTGCTTTTAAAAAATATAGGAAAAAGAAAACTGATCTCTGTGTGTCCCCCATATTCATGATAAAAGGTCATAAATATAGACTAAATTTAGGATAAATATTCTGTTGTGCAATTAATGATGGGGGAAACAGAATTTGAAATAATTACTGCACTGCATACTGCATACATTATACTGCATATAATTATGTTTAAAAAGATACTAAACATCTATTCATGTTTATTAATATAAATTGCTGAAGCGAAGGAAATAAAAACGTTGCATCCAGTGCTTTGCAGGCACAGAATTCCAAGATGTGATGTAGCCATCAGGTGATGTGGCCTGGTGGCTCTTTGTTTCTATGGTTACCTTCAACTGGAATTGCTGTAACTAGGTCAGATTGGAAGGTGTGAATGGAAACAAAGAAATCTGGGATCAATAATGAGAGTTCAGGGAGATGAGTGTGGGGAGAGGAATTTTAATTTGTAACTCATATGGATGAAGTCCCACACAGAGGGATTGGTCTGTTTTCGCATCATTCACTCTTCCAGCATTATTCTGCTGTCTGAAGAATCATCTGCAGGGGTTTGATGTGATTTACCTGTGGCAACACCTTCCCTCCCTCTGGCTGCATATCCAGGCATGAGCAGCCAAAAGGAGCCTCAGCAACAGGAAAGGCTGAGGCAGTTGGAAGGGAGAGGCAGAACAGATGGAAGAGAGGGAGGGATCTGCTGGAAAGGGGAAGCAAAATCAAGGATAGGGAAGATATGTCATAATCAGCATAGAAATAAGGAGAAACAGGTTGTAAAAGTGGTTCAAAAGAAGGAACCTGGGTGTGAGGAAGGGAAACTTCCCTGTGATGCCTTAAGTTTTATCTTTCATATTTTCCAGATTCTGTACTGCATTAGTACATAACCATAACTCTGAATTTCACATGAAGGGTTAGCAAGTTCTCATCACAGTTTCCTTAGACAAAACAATCCTTTTCCAGCCTGAGAACCAAGGACACCATTGTGCTTCAGGCCCAAAAAGTGTAAACAACAGCGAATTGAGGAGAGCAAACTGGGAGGATGGGACTTCATAACCTGAAGCTGTGGTTGGACAATTAACCCCAATATGCAAATGGACCAAAACTCATAAAAGTGTGAAAACTCATGACCAGTCATCCATCTTGGGTGCATCTTGGGTAGAGACACGTCCAGGCTCTTGTACTGCCCAAGGTGTATCCTTTGAAGGCCTTTTAATAAATACCTACTTTATTCTTTAATTCTGTCTAGCCTCTGTTCCAGGTAGCCTCTCTAGGCATCACCTGGAAGGACAGTGGAGACAGATGGGGGTTGGTCTCTCTCCCAGGTAACAAGGACAAGAGGAAACAGCCTCGGGGTGTACCGAGGGGAGGTTTAAGTTGGATATGAGGGAGAATTGTTGTCAAGGGTTAACAAGCCCTGGAACGGACTGTCTGGAGCAGTGGTGGAATCAGCTGGAGGGATTTAAAAGCCGCGTGTATGTGGCATTTGGAGACGTGTTTCCGTGGTGCTCAGCAACAGGATGAGGAGCAAAGGCTGTAAACTAAAACTCCAGAAGTTTCACCTCAATGTGAGGAAGAACTTCTTTACATTGAGGATGGCAGGGCATTGGGACAGGCTGCTCAGGGACCTCAGGAAGGATGTGGAGTCTCCCTCTCTGGAGTCTCCAAACCCACCTGGACCCTGTGCCACCTGCTCCAGGTGATCCTGCTTTGGCAGGGGGTTCAACTGAATGATCTCCAGAGCTCCCTTCCAACCCGAACGATCCCGTGGTTCTGTGACTGATGGGCTGGGCAGTGCTGGGGGCCTCGCTGCTCTAAACGAAATGATTCCGGGAGCCATCCCAGCCCGGACAGTCCGAGCTCCCTTCCGTCCCCTGCCGTCACCCCGAATGCCCCAGCATCCCGGCCGCCCCTCTCGGGCCCCGGGGGCGGGCGCACGGCGAGCGCAGCCCAGTGGGCGGGGGGAACCGGGGTGGGCGTGGGGGCCCCGGGAGGCGGAGCCGAGCCGAGCCGAGCCGAGCCGAGCTCGGGCGAGCCGATCCCGGCCATGGAGGGTTCGGAGCCTGTCCCGGGGGGGATGCGGCGCTTCACCTGGGAGGAGATCGGGCAGCGGAACGGACGGGGGCCGGCGCCGCAGGAGCGCTGGCTGGTGATCGACAGGAAGGTGTACGACATCAGCCACTTCTGCCGGAGGCACCCGGGAGGCTCCCGGGTCATCAGCCACTACGCCGGGCAGGACGCCACGGTGAGCGGCCGGCTGCGGCCCCGGCAGCCCGGCAGGGAGGGCTGGAGCAGGGATGAGCGCGGAGCGGGATCCCTGGGGCTGGGAGCAGGATCCCTGGGGCTGGGAGCACGCAGGGAGCCTGTGTGGCACGCCTGGACACTCGGCTGTGCCACACACGCGTACGCCGGGAGCGGTGTGCAGGGAACACACAGCGCGCACGCTCCGCCGGGAATTGTTTGGGATTGTTGTTACAAGGAAGCGCTGCTGAAGGAGTGACTGAAAAACCGCAGCCGGGAAGGAAAAAAACAAAATCCCAAATCCTCTCAGTAATTTTCGCACACATAGGAGTACCGGGTGCTGCCACCCGTGTGGCACACGCGGTGACAGAGTTGTTGTTCGCAGCGCGGGTGCCTTCGCCCCCCTCGAACTTCCCGAACCCAAGAGATGGCACGAGAGCAGCATATCACTGAAAGTCGTATTTCAGTCACGAAAAAGGAATGAATCACTCGTGTCCGAGTGCCAGCGGCTGCTGCAGAGCGGAGTAAATGCTGCTGGAGTCGGGTGTGGGGTGGCTTTGCCAGTGATGTTTCTTTGTTTGTCTGCTTGTGCCTTTTCCGTTAATTTCTCCAAATGCGTGTGTTTGGACACAAGGGTGGATATGGGGTGGGAATCTCCCTCTAGGATGGTGTTGATGGACTGTGTTTCAGTCAGGATAGAACTTGAGATCTCCACGTGAAGATCCTATGGTAGGAATATCATTTAGAGCCAAAAATGACAAGTGATTTTGCAACATTTCGTGAGGGCAGGGTGCACATGTGCGTTTTCAAAGCCCTGCCACTGGCACAGGTTGCCCAGACAAGTGGTGGAGCCCCATCCCTGGAAGTGTTCCAGGCCTGGCTGGGTGGAGCTTGGAGCAACCTGCAAGGTGTCTGTGCCAGGGGGGAATGAGATGAGCTCTGAAGGACCTTTCTCACACGAACATTCTGAGTTTCTGTGAGCAGAAAAGGGTCAGCCCATGGAGGGAGCAGGGCTGCATGGTGGGATTGCAGCCAGCTGCATTCTTTAGGTGATGGTGATGATATCAGTGCCACTGCTGGCTGCAGTTGAACTGCTGACCACTCAGAAACCCCTGCCAAGTTTTATTTCCCAGTGGTTTTGTCCCTGGGGATCAAAAGAACGAGACTCCACAAAACCAGGAAAAAATGGGAAGTAAAGGAAGAACTCCTCTGGTTTGCTGTTCTGATTTCTGGAAGATGCAGTCGGCTGTCTCCTAACCCCCAGCTGGGATTGCACTCCAGGTTTTACAGCCTCCATGGAAAGGATTGGTCTAAATGTGTGGTACCATCCTCCCCTGCTCTGCCCACATACTCCTCCCCATTTTTCCCCCCTTTTCTAATGAGAAAATGCAAATGTTGGTTCCCCTCTCTTTTTCCCTCCTTTATTCAGTGACCCTGAGCAGGGAGGGTGCTACAGCTGACCTAGAGCTGGCAACACCAGCTCTAACCCCTTTCCTGACTAGAGATCTTTTAAAAGCACATTTTATTTTAAAAGCACACAATGATGGCCTAGTAATTATAGTGATAACCAATGCATGGTGCAGGAATCTTACAAAGTGATGCCCAGCAAGCAAATATTGTATAGCAGAAAATTAAAGAAACCCACATGCTTAGGTTGAGGAAGATTGTAAAAATGTGCTAATTTGGGCATCAGGAGAGAAATGTCGAAAAGGAGGTAAATGGGAGATCAGGAATTAGATGTCAAAGTGCCATGTGTGCCTGCAGGATTTGTAATTTAGATATAGGGACAGAATCTGTCATGATAACAGCCACTAGTGGGTTTTTCACCTGGTTGCCATGGAGATTTACACCACATTTAAATAATAACAGTAACTGGTTTCCCCAACAGGAATCTTTTGAATGGTCCAGCATATCATAGAATAGATTTCTTTTACTGCCACCTGAATGATGGGTTTTCTTCATCCTGTTCCTCTGTCTGTGTTTCAGGATCCTTTCATTGCTTTTCATCTTGACAAGGCACTGGTAAGGAAGTACATGAACCCTCTCCTGATTGGGGAACTGGCACCAGATCAGCCCAGCTTTGAGCCCAGCAAGAACGTGAGTGTCATAAAAACCTGGCTTTGGGGTTGAAATGGTACTGTTACCTTTTCTGACTGGCAGGCAGAACTCCCTGTACATAAGATCATAGGATCTCCTGGAATCACTGTTGGCTGAAGCTTCATTTCACATCATTATTTGTAGTTTTAGCAAAGATTTGTCTGAGGTGACCCTCAGCTTTCCCCCTTTTCATCCCTGAGAGGGAAAACTATGTTCCTATTGATGTTCCTGAGGCGTTTTCTGACCAGTGGATGCTTTTGGGTCTCCCCACAGAAAAAGCTGGTGGAAGATTTCCGTGAGCTCCGTGCCACTGTGGAGAGGATGGGGCTTCTCCAGCCCAACCATGCCTTTTTCATCCTCTGTCTCTGCCACATCCTGATGCTGGATGTTGCAGCCTGGCTCATCATCTGGTATTTTGGAGCATCCTTGGTGCCTTTCCTCTTCTCTGCTGTGCTTCTGGGCACTGTCCAGGTGAGCAACTACACAAAAATAACCCCAAAAAGCCAAATTTGGGACTTAGGTGCTTGTTGCCATAAGCAGAGGACAGATCTTATCATCATGGACTTCCCCAATTCCTGCTTCTCTCTGGATTCCACCATAAGGCAAAACTACACATGCTGCTGTGGTAGAGCAGCACTTTTTCCTCCCCGTACTCCATCAAAGCCTTCCTTATTCCAGCCTTCCCCGCGCGATGAAAGCCATGCCCCGCTCCTGAGCTCCACGGTGCCAGAGCTCCGAGGCAGTGTGCAGGGGCCAAGCCACTGTGTTCCCATGGGAACTTGCAGGGAGTTAGAGGAGAGGGCAGAGCAGCTCTCAAAGCCCCAGCTATTCCTCCCGTGGCCAGCTGATCCCCTTGGAATTACAAGTACTTGGAGGAGGCAGCAGCAAGCTGCTCCTTAAAGGACACTTTGTTGCTGATTTCAGAGCAGTTTTGTGAGGGAATAAATGCTGGTTCTCAGCTCTGTGGCTGTTTTTTTCCCATGACTTTTTTTCCCCTTCCTCATGGAAACAACTGTCCAGGACTAAAAGTCATTAGGCAGAGTCTGGAGTGCACTGGTGTGTAGTGAAAAAGGAGAGTTGGGCCCTGGCCATGGAAGCGCTTTTGCTATCCAGGGATACGTCGTGAGGAGCGTGAGAGTGGGAGATGAAAGCCCTTTTCAGACACAGATCCTCCTGACAGTTATTTTTCCCCAGCAGCACTGTTGTTTTCTTAATTCCAGGCCCAGGCTGGCTGGCTCCAGCATGATTTTGGACACCTGTCAGTCTTCAGCAAGTCCAGGTGGAACCACTGGGTGCACAAGTTCGTCATCGGCCACCTCAAGGTGAGCACTGGCTGTGGGGAGGGGCTGCCAGAGCCCTGCTCTGCAGCCAGAACCAATCCCAGGATAAGGAGAGAACTGAGGGCAGAAGATCCACCTGCTTTAGAGAACTTCCTTCTCATCCATTCCCACAGGGAGCCCCGGCCAGCTGGTGGAATCACCTCCACTTCCAGCACCACGCCAAACCCAACTGCTTCCGGAAGGATCCCGATGTCAACATGCACCCCTTGTTTTTTGCTTTGGGGAAAACCCTCTCTGTGGAGGTGAGACCTGAGGGGAGCTGGGAGGTGACAGCAATAGGATTCAAATTTGGGAAGCTGCAGAGAGCTTGGAGACTGGACACTAATTAGTTTGATTTTATATAGCGCTACTTTGCCTTTCACTAGTCCCTAATATTCCTCAGTAATATTCTGAGATCTTTATATTCTTAAAACTTCACTCAGAGTTATTTTTGCAGTGTCAGAAGATAAGAATGAAATACTTGCCATGATTACAAGTTCCTATTTCCCTTGATGAGAGAATTTCAGTTTTATGAAGATCAGAATTACAAGTTGTTCTCTTTTGCCAAGATCAGTGTGACTAATTGTAATGATCTGGGGATGGAAACAGCAGATGACAAGCCAGGGCTGTCTGGAACTTTTACAATTCCTGATCAAAGAAGCTATTTTGGTGGTCTCAGCCTGACAGTGGGTGTCACAGTGGTGCCCATCTGGAGTCCAGCTCTATTTCTGGTACAGCTCTGCAGTTAAATCAGTGGCTTTAGCATTTGCTGTCCTTTAAAAAAAAAGCTATGTAAATTCATAGTGTCACTTTAAATGCTCTGATTTGTATTGAAATTAAGGGATGGGCCATTGGGAGTTAGTTTGAACATGTACAGCGATATCATGGCATTCCTTAAGGAAGCCAGTGGCTTGTTCTGTTACGTTTGTACAGCAAACATTGAAAAATGAGCAGCCTCAGAGGGAAGAGAATCTGTTCACCCTCATTTCTGTGGACACAGTTTCATGCCTAGATGCTCACTTCTCTGTTTTCCAAACTAATTGCAAGGAGATGGGAGTTCCACACACTGCCATCTTCATTAACAGTATCGTAACAGTATCATAGCTTGGGTTTTTTTAATTCTGAAGCTCTGCTTTGTCAGCAAACTGTTTGTGTGGGTTTCTATTTCAGCATTTTTAGGCAGCTTGTGCCCTCTGTAGGGGCACAACTTCCTGTGCAGGTTGCTGTGTGTGTGCAGCACTGCCCAGCCCCTTCTGCACCCAGGGCAGGGTGAAAATTCCTCCCACCCGAGGTTCCAGGGGATGGTGGATGCTGGCTTGGTTGGATAGAACATCTCCTGGAAGTTTAGGAGTGTGTGCACAGGTGTCTTCATGGCCTGAGTAATTTGTGTATTTTAACAGCTTGGTGTGCAAAAGAAGAAATTCATGCCTTACAACCACCAGCACAAGTACTTCTTCATCAGTGAGTAACGTCCCCCTCTGCAGTTCCATAGCCAGAAGTCACTCTGCCCCTTGTTTTCCCATTCCATCCCATCCTGTTGGGGTATTTCATGGCTCTGTTTGTCCCTCCAGTTGGTCCCCCAGCGCTGGTGCCCCTTTATTTCCAGTGGTACATCTTCTACTTCGCTGTGCAGCGGAAGCAGTGGGTGGTGAGTCAGCTCCACGGGGGCCAAGGTGGCTTTTCCTGGTTTTAGGGGTGAATTCCAGTGCCAGATTTACTGGGAATTGTGTGTGTCTGCAGCAAAGGATGTGGGTATAGATTTGGGAATGGTGTTTGCCAAAGGGGGATCTTCCACAGCCTTTCTTTGTGAAAGATCCCCTGGGTAACAAAAGATGTTCTCTGGTGTTCTGGGTTTTGGTTTTCTCACTGCTTGGTTTCTCTTTAGATCCAGAGGAAAACGTGGTGCTTTAGAGCATGTCCTGTCTAGTGTTTGCCCTCTGCTGGGCTCATGGAACCAGGATAATTCCTGAGCACAGGGAATGGCTGGTGTCAGGTTACTTTGTTATGAAGCTGGGGAGGAAAAATTGATCAGTAGAAGACATTACATTTTGGTAAATGTAATGACATTTTGGAGGTTTTAAAGGGGAGTGATGGTAAATTCAGAAGTCAGAAAATCTTCCTGCTAATGAAGTTTTCCCTGTCCCCTGTACTACAGGACCTGGCCTGGATGCTGTCCTTCTACATCCGATTCTTCCTCACCTACTTGCCTTTCCTGGGCGTGAAGGGTACCCTGGGGCTCCACCTGTTAGTCAGGTATCATCCAACTTACAATTCCAACATTTTCTCTGCCCAGTTTGCATCAATCCTTTGTGTCGGCTTTTCTCCAGCCCCCTGGTTATTTTTCTCATCACTCCCTGTTCTTCTCTCTCCTGATCCTTTCAGTGGGACAGGGGTGGTTTCCTGTCAGGCTGCAGGAGATGGAAGGTGTGTGTAGGTCTGATCTGTTTGGGTTTCTGGTGTTTATTTTGTCAGGCAACAACCAGCTGGTGTGTGCACAAGTGTTTTGTACTGACTTGTCACATCATGGGTGTGTGATCTGTGATGGTTTCTTGTTTTTGCACAGGTTTATAGAAAGCAACTGGTTTGTCTGGGTCACACAAATGAATCACATCCCCATGCACATTGATTATGATAAGAATGTGGACTGGTTCTCTACCCAGGTGAGACCTTATTTATGGAGATCTGTGACAGTTCTGGGTGTATAAAGTCCATCCATCTCAGCCTGGCTACCTCATGTTGGCTGGAAATAACTCCTCGAGCTGTTGTGTCCAGCCAGAATTCCTGTGGGGATGAGAAACCTGTGTTTGAGATGGGGCATTGCTAAAATAAGAATTAAAACAGGACTTTTTATTTTTTTTTTCTTTCAGCTCCAGGCAACCTGCAACGTTCATCAGTCCTTGTTCAATGACTGGTTCAGTGGCCACCTGAACTTCCAGATCGAGCACCAGTGAGTGGAAACAGGGGTTGGGAATAGTTCCAAGGAGTACTAGATACACCAGGGCTGAAGAGCCTCCAAGGTCCCTCTATCAGCTGATTCAGGAACAAAAGATAACGTGGGTTAATTTTGTGCTCTTTGTGTGGGGGCGGAACAGGAACTCTGAAAAGAAAATTTCTGGAGCACCAGTGAGCACCAGCACCACTTCAGATCTAAGCTGCGTGGCACAGAGGGGAGAATTCCCAGCACAGGCACTGAAGGGACACAAGAGGGACCATTGCAGAGCACCCATGGCTTTGGCACAAGGGAAGCTCGGGGCACTTCCAGAATTAGGCACGGCAGCGGGGCCAGGATTCCATATGGTGGCCAGGGATGCCATTGAATCAGCACCTCCTTTCCCACAGCCTTTTCCCTACAATGCCACGGCACAACTACTGGAAGGTGGCCCCTCTGGTGAAGTCCCTGTGTGCCAAGCATGGCATTGAGTACCAGTGCAAGCCTCTGCTCACAGCCTTCGCAGACATCGTGCAGTGAGTATTGACCCGCTGTGTTCCCAAGTCAAGGGTTGTCAGTGCTGTGCAGTGAAAAGGGGAGGGACATGGACAGGGAGGGGCAGCCTCTAAAGGTCCCTTCTGACCCAAATCAATTCATGATCTCCTTTACTTCATCTGTAGAATTCTCCCCAGGAGGCTCTGGATGGAACATGGTGTTCATTCCCTTCTTTCTCTCTTGGCAGCTCTTTGAAAGATTCAGGGGAGCTCTGGCTCGATGCTTATCTACATAAGTAAGCAGTAGTAGATTCCTGCAGAGGAGTTCCCCAGCTTTGCTGCCTCCTGTGGTGGTCACCCTGAAGATCTTGCACTGAGGAGAGCTGACTAAGCCAGATTTGGGGAGGTGGTGCTGCTTAATTCCATGGATGAATGTAATTAATATGATTTTTCCTTTTTTTTTTTTTTTTGTTTGTTTGTTTGTTTGTTTTTGTTTTTTTGGGTTTTTTTTTTTTTTTTGTTTTGGGATTTTTTTTTTTTTTTATGTAATATGAGCTCTTAATTTTTTCTTGTGCTTCTTTCATTCCTCTTCTCTGGTGCTGAGTTCTGGGGAGAAGCTGGATGGAGGAGGTTGTGTCCCACGAAGCTGGGTGCAGCTTTGGGACTGGGAACAGATTCCTTTCTATCTGCTGATCCTTCATTTGCTGAGTATATAGGAGGGAAACTTCTTATCTAACATAGGCTTTTTGGGGTGGCTCTCATTGTGAGTGTAGTAAGAAAGCTGAGACAGCATGAAATCAAGCAATGTGGGAATCAGGGAAATGTGTAAGCTCTGGGGAATTGGATAGGTTCAGTATTTTCAAATCCCTGTTTGTAATAGGGAGCTCCCAGACCAATTTGTACATATGTGGGTGGGGTGGGGAGGCACAGGCAGCAGTTCTCTAGGAATAGGATCTAGTTAGAGCCCTAATAGAGGAAACAGGAAAGTGGAAGTTTTTCTGTCACTAGAGGACACAAGGAAAAACGACACACCACAGCTGTGGTTATGATGAAGAGATTAATTTATTTCCTTTGACTCCAACATCTATAGTTTTCAAAAGGTGCCAGTGGATTGGAGGGTGAACGTGTCACCTCTCCAACGACACCGGACAAACTACTAGTACATTAAATTTCTCTGCTTCTATGAAGGAATGTAAAATAATAGGTTGTTTGCAGAAAGTTGTGTGAGAAGAAAGTTTTCTACAAAAATGTAAACTCAGAAGGCTTTAGAAAATCTTAAAAAATCAGGGCGACATTTCTCATATGCCATATTCTGTGGGAATGCTGCCCTCCACATCTCTGGAAGCCTCTGGGTTATTTGGCCACTGGTGACATTCTGTGGGGGATCTGCAAGGGATTTCCTCCCTGCCAGAATTTGGAGTGCTATGAAGCCATTACTGAGTCAGAAGAGAGAGAAACCTGTCCCATCCATACACAGGATCCCTACAAGAGTGACTAAGGAAGCAAAAGCATTCCAGACCAGGCTAGACAAGGCTTGGAGCAGCCTGGTTTAGTGGAATACAATAAACCATGGCAGGGGATGGAATGAGTTGAGCTTTAAGGTCCCTTCCAACCCAAACTGTTCTACAATGATTCTGTGTGAAGGGTGATCATAATCACTCTGTGATTGCCTGAAGCTTTGGGCTTTTTTGGACCTCTGGGTGATTTGTTAAAAGGAGAGAATTCCTTCCTCCTGGCCCATGGAGAGTGAGGCATTCCTGCCTGAGCAGCAGATAAATCTAAGGAAGTTAAAAAAGTGGTGGGGGTCAGACTGCTGTTTAAAAGTGATTAACTTTTCATTCAGCTGCATCTCCACAGGCACACCTCAGCCAAAACATTGCTGGTCTCCCTCTCTTGGATGATGTGCCTTCCAAACACACACCAATCCTGTAGGATTTACTGAATAGTCTTACTGCCTTTCCTGGGGCCTCTTAATTTACTGCCCCAATGTTACAGATGCCAAACCAGGATGTAGCACCTGACACATCACTGAGGAAGATGATACATCATCCTGGTCCCCCAGGGACTGGTGGATTAGAATCCAGAAGGGATAGGTTGATTTTGAGGAATTTTTTCCCAATCAACATCCAAAATGAGGATGAGGTGTTGATGGAATGGAAGAAATAGATCTTCTCAGGCCAAGAGTGTTGTTAAGCACAGGATAAAATTGTAATGGGAATAATAATACAATCATACATATATAATATATATATAATATTGTTATTGTTATAATATAATAATATATTGTTATATAATAACAATACATCATACAATCAAATACCTGTTGATTAAGACCATAAAGGAAGTGGGCCTTAGTTATTGTTTTACCTTGTTTTTTTCCTGATCCATTTCTTTCCCTCGTATTACAACTGTGGATGGAGGAAAGTCTATTAATAAAATTCCTTATCTTACCAATTTGTGCTGTCATCAGAGTAAAATACATCTGTGCAAGAGTCTTCATTCTGTAAAAGGTGGAACAAACGGCTGTCCACAGCTACAGAGAGAGAACTTCATAAACCTCTTTCTCCAGAACATGTTTCTCCTGTGTTTTCTCTGCCACAGTAAGGAGGGAACATCCACCATACAATAAACCAAATGCCTGGATAACCAGGAAAAATAACATAGATGAGCAGATTCACAATCCTGAAGGGAACACTGAAAGGGGAGCTGACTCAGCATACCCAGATATGAATGTGCTGAGTTTCCTGGAAGTTTTCCAGGCTTGAGAAATACACTGAATTACACGACCTTGGAAGAACACCAGCCCCAACTTTGCCACCTAGTGGAAACCTTTTGGCCTTAAAAATGGAACCTGAACATTGTGGAATAGCCACAGGGTGGCAGTCAGACATCAGAAGGGGAGGACATCCCAGAGGACCAGAAGAGAAAGATCAGATCATGAGAGAGGCCTGGCAAGGGCATAGAGTGACAGGACAAGGGGGAATTGCTTCAAACTGAAAGAAGGGAGGTTTAGATGGGATATTGGGGAGAAATTCTTCCCTGTGAGGGTGGTGAGGCCCTGGCACAGGTTGCCCCGGGAAGCTGTGGCTGTCCCTGGATTCCTGGAAGTGTGCAAGGCAGGGTTGGACGGGGCTTGGAGCAACCTGAGATAGTGGAAGGTGTCCCTGCTCATGGCAGGGAGAAGATATTGTTCCTGAAGATGTCAGGAGTTCATAAGGCTTTGAAGATTATCCAGTTAAGTGGAATATCACTGGACAAAGAGGTGGCTCCAACCTGGAATAAATCACTTTTTCCAAATCAGGGAGGAACCTCTTCAGCAATGGAGCAACTGGAATTATAAAAATATCAGTGTGATGTTTGTACAGTTAAGGGTGATGGGGCAACTGAAAGAGGAAAATGCTGTAGTTTTCCACTTGCCAACACCCACTCATCTGGACTTGTTAATGGTGCAGATTTGCAGTCCTTGCCCAACTTGTGTATGTGTTTGCATCCATTATCCCAGATTCCTGAAGAGGAGGATGGTTAGGGTTTATAGAATTTTCCCCATCTTTAGAAAAGTAGGGGAAGTCAAGCTGATTGTAGATTCCCCAGGACAGATGATGAATGCAGCTGAGTTGCTCATAAATGGGAGGATTTGCTGCTTCCCAAGGTTCTTTTACAAGGAATATAGAGAGATTTCCTAACAAGTCAGGTGTAGAGGACAAGTGCAGTAATGCAACACTGCTCATGGGTGGGAAAGGTAGAGGATTACACTGGAAGAGATTTCTCTGGGATTTGCATCTCCTGCAGGGACTGGTATTAAACGTTCAGAAAATGGGGAGGAATTTCCACCAAGAATAGTTTTGAAACAGCAGCAAGAAATTATACACCCATGACAGCTTATATGAAATGCTGGTTATGATGGTGTCCCTTAGGCAATATTTCCAAAGGTCTGATTGATCCATAGTAATCTCCCTTGGCTTTGCTCCCAAGAACCAGCCTGGCTTTTTGATTTTTGCAGCTCATCATTTAAGTTCTTATCAGTCTGCTGATTTTTTTTTTTTATTTTTTTAAATTTTTTTTTTTTTTTTTTTTTTTTGTGAGAGAATAAAATTGTCGGCGTTCCCTGAGCAAAATAAAAGAAGAATCAGTGACTTGATCAGAAAATGAGAAATTTTACAGCAGAGAATACTTCAATCTGTCAGTAATAAAAAAATATTCAGCAGCTGAAGTGTGGATCAATACCAGTTCAAGATACAGTGTAAGTGCAAATCTTAGTACCAAGGTTAATTAGCCCAATTAGCAGAAGCAGTGCTAGATTGTCCTCTAAGGGTAATATAAAAATCCAAGAATAACTCAATTTTATAGATGATAATTCCTTGTATAATGTTTGCTTTGACTCAGGAAGAGATCAGGGCAGGCCTGTGGGCAGTATTATCCTAATTAGGTTGCCTCCTGCATAATAGACCTTTTCAGATGAGCACTAACCCATCATTTAGCTGCAGACCAAGATAGAATGATAACTTCTTCTGGCAAGAAGGGGTGCCAATGTTCCAACAAATGAGCCTGAATTCCTTTCCAGGATCATCTCCCAGCCGGTTAGGAAAAAGAAACAAGGTGAGGTAAGAAATGCTGGGTGTTGCCCAAGTAAAATAAAAGGTGAGTGGAGATCTGCAATGAGCTCAGGTTTTGACATTTTCTTTGTTTTGTTCCCTCTTCTCCCCTCACCCAAAAGAAAGATCAGAAACATGTGAGACTAGAAAGCCACAGGTATTTCTATCTTCAGCAAATATTCCAAAGTTGCCTAAATAAAGGAGTAAGGATAAAATTATGGGACTTAGCTCCCTAGCAATGAGGGGAGAAACAAACTCATGAGAGCATTTTTGAGCGATGAGGGACAACCTGTGAGGCAGATTGGGAATAGAAAGAATATGAAAAGGTCATGGAACTACAAGTAGGAGTTGCTACTTGTAGAAACTTCAGCAATTTAGTAACTGCTAAAGTGTCAAAGGAAAATTAAATTTTGCAAGAGAAGTAGCAAAATATGCAAACTATGAGTGGTCCCCTTGGCAGGCAGGGTAGGATGTAGAAGTTGAAGGATGAGGGACATCTCTGAGGCAAAATATTTACATTGCCCTAAGAATACACCCCAAAATATGTGGCTGAGGAAAGACAGAGGCAGATGGTGAAGTCCAGGGAAGGAATTATGGCCAAATATTGGCTGTGCCACGTTTATTTCAGAGGTTGGAAGGAGGCCTGAGGCCCACAGGAAGGCCAGACAGAGGAAGGACGCCATGGAACCAGCATGGGTGTTTTAATCCTGGCTTAGGCCACTTTGTTCCTAATTATGGTTGCACAAACCACATATTAAAACAAACTTTCGAGCATGGGCACCTTTTGTGGAGTTTCTCTTCTGTGGATGCCCAATTTCAGGTAGCCAGAACATTCAGAAGTTTGTAAGTAGTGGGTGCCCTGCACTGGGCACAGAAAACACAACAAAAATGCTTCCTGGTCTGAAGAAAAAACCCAACCCCAAATATGCAACAGTGAGAAAACAGAATGGATTTGTTACAGGCATTTAACAATTTTGACTTGGATCATATTGTGTCTTATTCTTTGTAACAATATAGAGCACTTGGGAGAACTACAGAATTTGTTACTTTGGATCAGCTTAATTTAGATCTTAAAGCCACAAAACAGACCCTGGGATTCTGAATTTCATGAAGCTGAAGGGTGCAAAGGGTTTATTTTATATGAATTGCAAAAAAAAATGTATATAATATGTGCTTTAATGTCATTTATTGTTCTGTGGGGAGATTTAAATGAGAAGGTTCACAGGGCTTATTACAGAGCCTAATTTTAGCCCTCATTCTAATTAACATCTTGGGGTTTTATTGTTTACTCATAAAATGCAACCAAAAGCTGGGAGGGAAAGCGTGGCTTTCACAGGTGGTTTTTTAGCTCTTTTGCAAAGGATGTGAAGATGGTTTTCACAGAGAAAAAAACCCTGTGTTAATTTACTATTGATATCTGGACTAAGGAATGAAACAAAATTAATAAAAATTTTAAATATCTGAGCAAATGAAACCCCCAAGGCAGGGTCTCCATTGCAAACTTGACTCTGTGTATAAAAAAACCCCTTGGTTTTGCTTTAGGTTTCTCTTTCCATTTCATGGGACGTGGTATTCCTGGTAAGTAGCTCCATCCAAGATGCAGGGTGGTATTTCATCAACCCAGAATATACTAAAAAAGGGAAAACCCGGTCCTTTTCTCCTCCTGACTGACATGGTGCCTTATAATGTTTTTATCAAAAGCAGTAAATTACTAGATTCTTTTTTCCTTTCCAAAACAAAATTTTGCAAACTGCAAAAGTTTTTTATTGCTTGAAAAGATTGCAAAGATCCTTCTGAATGCAGCCTTTTCCTGAATTATGGAATCCCCATTAAGTTTTGTTCTGGAGATAAAATAATGTTAATTATTTCTGTTTCCTGGCTCTGTTTGGGAAGAGGCACATCATAGTCACAGAAGAGGGAATCTTGAAGGAGAGTGCATGAAATCCAGGAAGAAAAACAGCCTCTGTACACAGGAATGTGTGTTCTGACTGGATGGATGCAGGTAATTTCCTTGGAGCCACTGTAGGGCAGAGCCTTCCTGAACCCTCCACAAAGGGCTCAGTATCCTGTGAGCTCCATTCCAGAGTCCCTTGAGGACAAATTCTTCAAAGTAAAGTTATGTTATATAAATTAGGTGGTACCTGCCTCCTGATGCAGAGACATTTCAGATCATCTCTGCTTTGATCAAAGATGCTGTTCCATGGCTCCAGAGCAGCCAGGACAGGGCAGAGAGACTCAGCTCTGCTTCCAGAGGGAAATGTACTGTACTTTCCAGCTTTCTCCACTGTTAACACCTAATTCTGGAGACCTGTTCAACCCACAACTGTCTGTGTTCTATCTAACAACTCTGGTGAGGCTCTACACTTCATAAAGTAGAGATTCTCCACTCAGTTTTGCCCAGGAGCCCCACTTGGGAGGTGTTCCCACTTGCCAGGCTCCATGAAAACCCTATAAAAAAGTAAGACAATATTACTCAGAACCTAAAGATCCTCTCCAGAAAAGAAGATTTTCTTAGAAACTAGATCACAGGATCATTAATACTGGAAAAACCTCTAAGATCATCAACCACTTCCAAACGTTCTGGGGTATCTCAGTACCAGATTTATTTCTGGACCATTTATCTCCAGTGTATTAAGTGTAAGCTGCAAACATTTATGTGACAGATGAGAAAAGGGCCGAGGCAGCAACTGCTAGATGAGCAGTCATGTAGTGTCCTTCTGGAAATCTGGGAAACTGTGTCAAGAGCCTGTGCAAGGAGGCTCTGAGTCATGGGAGCAGGGCTGTGGAGCAGCCCTGTGCCCGTGTACCAGCTCCCGGGAACGCAGGACACGCTTTTTGGCAGGTGTGTGGGCAGTGGTTGCAGAACACCGAGTGTGGTGTAAATTCACTCTAACAGGTTTCTCAATAGTTTCTCTGGGTGAGCAGGACCGTGCCTTTCGCTATCTGAGCTTTTGAAATCAGTTTGGTAACCTGGATAATATAGACAGAGGCAGCTTCTGCTTTCACATTGGAAAGGGATTTTAATTGAACAGAATATCAGTGGGCGTTACAGGCCCCTCTGGATGGGATCTGACGCTAAATAAAGTCGGACAATAAATATTGATGCACACTGTTAATACAAAGGACAATCATCTTAGAGTTCCCAAACTTAATTCCACCAGTTTGCTGGATGCTGGCACCCACAGTGTTAACAGTGAAAGTCACAGCTACTGACTGTGGGTATAGACAGAGACATCCCATATTTGTTCACTCCAGTACATTCCTGGCTCTTTATCCTGCGTCTCCTCGTAGACCAAAACCAAACCCCACATTTTTATCTCCTCCTTTTCAAGTAGCTGCTACATGTACAAGTCTGAATATAGGGCCATGGGAAGGGTTTTTTGTACTTTCAGCCAGCTATGGAGTAACTTGATATTTTCACATGTGCACAAAACCCCACATCTGCAGGAAATTGCGCAAACTGTTGCATATTTTATTGCCACCACCTCAAGTACTGAATATTGATTTAGGTAAGACTCTGTACATGTACATAGATCATGAACACATCATTAGCGTGGACACTCTCGGCTTTTATTTAGAGCAAGATAAAGAGTTACAAAATACAATGTGACAGCAGAGTAGAAATTATTCCTCCCATTCTTTTATCACTGTCTTTTAATGAATAGCAGCAGTCACATTTCTCTTCTACTTTGGGTGGTTCACAAATTGCCACATGTCAGGTACTTTTAAATGGCAGTTTGGGGCTTGACTGAATAATTTGCATGATGCTACATGATTTGAAGAATTAGAATTGCATCATTTAGAGTTCCACGTCAGCCAAAAAACTGCCCATTCTGTGCTTGGGAGACAGGGAAAATGCCTCACTCTGCTGAGGTGCCTTGGTCAAGAAAGTAGTTTGGCTTTTTTATCTACCTTTATCTTTCTTTATCTTTCTGTCCTGAAGTCTGCAGCTTCACCTGAGTGTTTTCTCAGAACTGGGAGTTCACACTGGGAGCTCCACAGTTTTCTTGGAATCCCAGAGTATGAATTGTCTGGGTAGCTCATTGTCATGAGAGACAGTTGAGACCTGCAGCTGCCCAGGTTCAGGCAGCGACTGGTCATCGCTGCAGGCCACATCTGGAGTTATAGACCTAAGAAATTCAGAAACATAAATAGAACATTTGAAGCAAGGGGGGAAAGTCAGGATTTAACTCAGTATTGCATTACAAAGGGGTATGATGGAAATACCCCATCTCTACCACCCCAGACTGTACCACGTCTGCCTGCTGCTTGTACCTTCCTCAAAAGCACCCAAGGCTTAGAATTTTGTATTTAAAAAATCCCAACCAAGATTAAGACACTGCTAGATCTCAAGTAGGGCAATATTTAATTTACATTGCTTAATTTTTTTTTCAAAATAGATGCGAGTTCATAGGAAACTTGGCATTGCCTTGTCACTGCATTTTATTATAGCTGAGAACTCTTTACCTCTTTATTGCACAGGAGACCTTCACTATATCAGAGATGCATAGACTTGGTTTCTGCAGGAGTAGTGTTTAAGTAAAGTTAGTTATGTCAACATTGCCTTTAAGCATAGGTTTCTGAATTTATAGCCAAAGTTGGTGTTAACAGTTACTGCTATTATTATCGTTGTTATTATTATTGTTGTTGTTGTTGTTATTTTTATCACAAATTTTACTACTGCTATTACTACAAAATATTTTAATATTCTAGACTCATTAATGAATTACTTGAACAATTAGGTGGTTGCATGGCCTCAGGAACATACAGGAAATTCTGAAACCAAGTGTATGCAAAGTATTATCAATATAGAAGCCAAATTAACTGGAAATAAAGAATGTTTTCTTAATGTGTTCTTTCTTTACTCTGATCTGGTGCTATTTTAATCAATTATTTAGTTGAGAAAGGCACATTAATTCAGAATGCAAGAGTCAAAAAAATTTCAAAGGCCAAGAACAACCTGAAGGATTTGGGTGGTGATGAGGCCATTTAGAGGTAACAGGTGGTCTTCCCAAATTTCTGTCTTTATTCCTGCTTGTGTTCAGTGAAGCAGTCAGACCTTGCAAAGGCAGCTCAGAAAGGACAAGAAGGAACAGGGCTTTTCCTCACGGGTGTGTCCAAGCGTCTGGAAGAGGAGGGAACTTGGGATGGGTGTGTTTGGGCGAGGAGAGCCAACCAGCCCTTGGAAGCGCAGGGAGTGGCTTGGAGTGGGGCTGTATAACGGGCAGGCCAGGATGGGCCGCCCTCAGCCTGGACACGGAGCTGCCACTGGAGAGTCCCAGCACGGATGGCTCCACAGACTGGCCCCAGCGAGAAGGGGACAGGCCCTGTTCTGGCCCTTCCACAGCTTTTCACTTGGGAAGAGATCAGGATCCACAACGGCCGCGGGCAAGGCCGGGAGCAGTGGCTGGTGGTTGACAGGAAGGTTTATGATGTCAGCCAGTTTTCCAAGAGCCATCCCGGGGGCAGCCGGGTTATCAGCCACTATGCCGGGCAGGATGCCACGGTAAGAGCTGGGAAAGCGGCAGAGGAAGGTGGTTCCAGTGGCAGGGAAGGAGGACGTGGTGGGGAATCCTGTCTGGTGGTGGTCATCACTGTGCTTGGTCAGAGAGCGGACTGAGAAAGCAGCATGATGACCTTGGGCTGCAGGACATAAGGAAAAGTCCTACACATATATTTGATCACAGATCTTCCAGGGATTCCTGCAAAAATCTTTGATCTAGAGGATTTATCTAAAATCATTTGGTGCTTTTTGGCAGGAACAAATACTTCTAAGCAGATCTCCCAGATTATGCTGAAAGGAGACACTGAATTTCTGAATAGGCAGAAATCTGAGAATTGGAAACATGAGCATAAACTTGTGATGTGGGAGATTTAATTCTTGTCACGACAAGACTTTCTGACTTGAAGAAAGTTGCTTAGCCTGTCTTGATTCCTCAGGTTTCAGCGTGCAGAATGGGATGGCACTTCTAATTCCCAGCCCAAAATGGACCAGATCAGTTACTTTTCACATTTCATCCCTTGCACCCTGGGGCAGAAAAATACCTGGTGATCTCAGAGGAAGCAAAAGGAGAGGTTTGAGTCCTGTTTGGTTTCTCCCAGGTTCACTGACCTTCAGAGCATAGGCCAGCCCAGAGATCCTAGTGCTATCTCCTGCACTTTCTGCCACTGGACTTTTACAGAAGGAGTCAAGGAATGCAGAATGCATGGAATGATTTGTCCCCAAGCTATTTCCTCCCAGCTCCTGCAAGGACTGCAATTTACATCATTGTATTTATAGACTCCCAGGGGCTTTAACCGCGCAGTGAATGTGTTTAAAAAATGACCTTTGATCTTACTTCTTTTATTGTAGCAATAATTGCAATCTGATTTTACTTGATCTTAAAGTTAATCTGATTTTACTTGATCTTAAAGTTATTTTCAAACCTCTAGGTGTACTATATCCCTTTGAAGACAGGACCACAACCAGTAGCCAAAATCGTGGGTTCAGTGGGGATTTGTGTTGCATCCTAACAACACTTCGTGTCTTGCCTTTGCTAATCCTAATCACTTTTTTTGCTTTTAAAGTGCTGCTTGTTCATACATTCTAAGAAATCCACATACAAAAGCAGGACTGGAAGGTGTCTCAAAAAATTACTGGTGCAGGACTTTACCTAAAACCAGGATCCAGGATTTTTTTTCCCAACAACTCTTGCCTGCTCTAGAACTCCTAATAGTCTATACATAGTGAGAATTTTCTTCCTCTGTGGGAATTGTTTTGAAAATACAAGGCAAGACCATTACAGAGCATTTAATTGATGTCAAATGTTGTGAGTTATGTACCTTGTAGGTGATAGTTCTGTTAATCTCTAATGTTAATCTTAAAGTTAGTAAGATGCTAATCAGGGCCTAAGACCAGGGAGGAGGAACAGACAGGACTGAGAGGCTTTCAGTGATAAGAATCTGTGATACTGATCTCATGGATAGGAGTTTCTGCTTGAAAGGATTCTGGTTCCTGTTTCCAAACTGCTGTACAGATACTTATGAATTAAATCAGAATTCCTGGCAGGATGGAGGGATATAAAAATGTATAAATAAAATATAAATATAAAAATATAAAATCCTCACCTGGAGGATGACAGGCACAAAATTGTGATGGAAAGGTTTCCCCAGTCCTCTTGGTCTGGGCAGAGTTGTTCATTTGTCACTGTGACAAAGGGTCACTAGATGTCTGTAGAAAAGCTCAAATGTCCAAAAAGTCACCCCGTTCTGGCTTTTTCTAGACTACAGTACTCAGAGAGAGACTGTCTCCAGCCAAGAGGCTCCAAGGAAGTCCTCTGTCCTCTTCCAGGGTTTTGATCCTGACCAAACTCGTGCAGAATATTTGGGTTGTGCTCATCCCTGCTGATTTTCAGAGCCAAAATCAGCAAAACCAGACTGTTCAAAATGAGGATTTTGTTCTATCTGCTCTTTATGGAAGAAAAAAGGGTATGGCCAACCTCTTTACCTTTCTTCTGGAAAATCCACTGAGGACACAAACTAAAGAAGAGTTTTGATTTATCTGGAATCTCATCATTTTTCCATTGTTTATATTTGATTAGAAACTGTAATTTGAAATGGTTCTTGGACAGGCACTTTTCTGTCATTTGTGTTCCCACGTCCCCAAAACATCAACTTGTTCTGGAAATTGGGAGGGAACTGTAAGAGACACCCAGTTTGTGCTGCTGAATATGAGGCTTCAGCATCTATTTTGTATGGCCTTAGTGTTGCACAGACAGGATTTCAAAGTCTCATCCCAAGCATGGCAGAGACACACCTCATTCCCTGCTCTTGGGTCCCATCCATAGGGCAGGGCTGCTGGCTGGAGCCTTCTAGGGACAGACTGTGCTGAAGCAAGCAGATGAAGGAACAGGTTTCCCTCTGCAAAGGGTTTTTCATCAAACCCTTTCATGTTTATTACCAGCCTCACCCAGAGGCATTTATGAAATCTGGGTGCTTGAAACTCCTCCAGCTTCCTTGGGCCAAGCTCCAGTAAATGGGAAAGAGTGACAGGAGAGACAAAAATGGACAAGGGGAGCAGGATTTTGTGTTATAATCCAGACCTGAGGAATGAGAGGCTCAGCTCTGGTGTTCGTTCACGTGCTCTCTCTCACTCCCTCCCTTTGTGTTCCTCAGGATGCCTTTGTGGCATTCCACAACGACAAGTCTCTGGTGAAAAAGTACCTGAAATCTCTGCTGATTGGGGAGCTGGCACCTGATCAACCCAGCTTTGAGTCTAATAAAAAGGTGAGTGCCCTAGATTCCAGTGGTGGGAATGGCTTGGGGTTCAGCATGGAAGGAGAACAGGAGAGGTAGCAGGAATCGCCTCTGAGGGAGCACGCCTGATGCTCTGGGTGGTGATGGGCAGGCATGGAAACGTGACTGTCCCAGCATCACTAAATCCACCCCTGGGAGCAAGGAATGAGCTCCAGAGCCCCAAATCCTGCTCTGTTCTCCTCGATGGGATGTCTCAGAATCAAAGCAAAAGCTGTTGACTTCATGCTTGTTTTGGCACAGAGCCCCTACTCACAGAACATCTCCTCCAACTTCTGTGGCTGTTTTGGGGCTCCTGGCTGGCTTTGCTCTATGACATTTTCAAAGTAAATAGTGCACTAATATTCACGTTACCCACAGAATTCCCTTTTCTTTACCCTAAGAAATCCCTCTTGGAGGATTTTCGTGAGCTGCGCTGCACCATTGAGAAGATGGGACTTCTGAGGCCCAATTACTTCTTCTTCTTCCTGATTTTCCTTCACCTCCTGGTGCTGGATGCTGCATCCTGGCTCGTGGTCTGGTACTTTGGCATATCCCTGGTGCCTTTCCTGACTGGCATGGTGTTCTTCACCACTGCCCAGGTAAACTGCTGACGGGTGCTCAATGCTGCAGACACCCTTGGCTCTTCCAGGTGGGGAGGGTTAATGGAATGCTCCCATCCCAGGCATTGCCTCTCCTTAGATCCCATTATCTGGCTGAAGATGACAAGCACGTTCTACGTCACAATTTTTGTTGCCTGCAGCTGATCTCATTTTGCTGACAGGCTGCTCCCTCGGGATGGTGGGGTTCTTGTGGAACTGGCTCTTTCACAAGATGGGACGAGCTGATTTAATCACTTACTGCAGGAAAAAGAAGGAATATTTCATTCTCACTTGCATTTTTGGCTCTCTGTTTCTTCTCTCAGATGGCTCTGGTATTTTTTGGGTCCTTTATGAGTCCCTTCTAGCCCTGAATAGTTTTCTGCTGGATTAGTAAATTCAGCCATATAAGCAAAGGATCCATTTCAGCGTGGGTGTAGGGAAGGAGGGAATAGGGATTTGTAGCACTTAGATGGGAGAAATTGAAGGGTGTGGCAGAGGGAGGAAAATTAAGATTTTCTTATTAGCACTGAATGCTTAAGTTTGCTCAGATCCCCCTGGAGCAGGTGCAAATGAGCTAATTTATTTAATTAATCTGTTTTAATTGCCTAATATCTGCTAAGGCAGATATCCCTCAAAGAGCAGTCTTGTATTTCCATGGAAATATGGAATGCAGTGAAGCCACAGACTTGCTGTGGCTGGTTACTTGGAAATTAATTATTCATGATGTAGCAACAAAATTCCATGCTGTGACAGTGAAGTTAATTGCAGTGATGCTTCACTGCTTTCCCTATATTCCAGATGAAATTAATATCTGGAATTGAGCAACTCTAGTGGACAGTGGCCTGGATGGAAGTTCCCAGCCCTGTGAGTTTCTCTTGACACATCAGAAGGAGGATGAAACTCACACTATGAAGTTACAGAGACTCACAAGGCAAGTTATTGCAATAAATCAGTTCCCTTTCCTCAGTGATCTTTTTGTCTCCCAGATCCAGATGGGCTGGTTCCAGCATGATCTGGGGCATTGCTCTGTCTTCAGGAAGCCCAGGTGGAATCATCTCCTGCAGATCGTGGTGATAAGCATGCTGAAGGTAGTGGTGGGAATGTTCTCTGGGGCTGATCGGGACTAAGCAATGGATGGGAGTGTCCCTAAATCCAGGCAAGGTCTCCTGTGAGGGAATTGCAGAAAATAGAGATGGGATCCTTGATATTGCTCCAGTTTGAATCCCTGGTGTCGCCCTTTTCCCCATGCAGGGGCTGCCTGCCAGCTGGTGGAACCACCTGCACAACCAGCACCACGCCAAGCCCAACTGCTTCCGCAAGGACCCCGACCTCAACATGCACCCTCTGCTCTTCAGCCTGGGAAAGACCCTCTCCATGGAGGTCTGCAAAAGCAGATTTGGTGACAGAAAGCTAGATATGTATCTAATATATAATAATGACAACCAAGATTGTGCCTTGAAACAAAGTGGTTTTTAAGGTCCCCTTCCAATCCAGACTATTCTAGGATTTTATGATAATTCCTGAAGTGTTCCAAGATCTGAGAGTCTCGTGTTATTGCAATGCTGAGGCACCGACTCCCGAGAAGCAAAGGCTTAAAATCAGTGCTTAAGTAAGGGCAAGCACCTTGAAGGCAGCTCCAGGGGTGAGTCAGCCCAACTTGCATAAAGAGAGGGTTAGTGAGTCAGATGTTCCCTCTGGATCCTCCTGGCTGCCAGAGCTCTTGGGCACCCAAATCCTTCAGGGCCGGAGGAGCTGCTGCATGCCGAACACAAATGCAGCAAATGATTTCCTAATCCTGAATTTTATGGCTTTCATAAAAAGAGAAACTATGAACAGATCCTCGCTGCTTCCATTATGGTTTCTGACAGCATCAGGATAGGCAAGGGCTCATTTGCCTTTTCCTTGTAATTCCTTTTATTCGTGGGGTGATGAAATGGCCTTGTTGTGAGATACACCAGCCTCTTAAAATAATGCCTCTCTCTCTTTTACCTCTCCAAGACACATGGAAAGT
The DNA here is from genome assembly GCF_026979565.1 of Vidua chalybeata. Lineage (NCBI taxonomy): Eukaryota > Metazoa > Chordata > Aves > Passeriformes > Viduidae > Vidua > Vidua chalybeata. The sequence goes on along the minus strand of NC_071535.1, from coordinate 55,416,222 downwards.
TCCAGCTCTGCTGTCCTAGACAGATTCCTGCAATGGGAGATACAAAATGCTTATTGATAGAAAACCACTGGCTCCATTTGGGAAGGATTTTGTCAGGGATTTTGGGAAAGATCTCTCAGTAGGAGCATGAGCATCCAGAGCAGGTTGGCTGTGCTCCAGTGGGTCTGATGGAGTGAAAATGTAGGAAATCAGTTCTCATGTCCTCCTGGTTTTTAACAGGATCAGAGTTAGGCACACCATGGATAGGCAAAGTGGATTCAGGGGTTTTGTTTATGCAGTTTATTTGTTGCTTCAGTGTTGATCCAGTGCAGACTAGAGCTCTGGAAGTAGTTTGCTTTAGTTCCTTATTATTTTGTCTTTTGAAGAATTATATTCCAAAAGTTTGGGGTGATGTTAAGAAACTTTTTGTGCAATTGATGAAAAATTACAAGGTGAAGAAATAAACTTAATTGTGCTTTTTGTGAATATTTAATTATCTTTTCATTTTTCAGCTTGGAAAGCAGAAGAAGAAGTTCATGCCTTACAATTACCAGCACAAGTATTTCATCTGTGAGTATCCCCTAAAATCATGAGTGCATCTCCTCCCCCAGAAAATAAGTGTTTTTAAAGATATTCCTATTGAAGTGAGAGCTCCAGGAAGCTTCCTTCACATTAAAGAAGGTCCCTATGAGGAGGAATTGCCCCTTAAGTCTCTGTTTGGGTTATGAGATGTAGATGGGGGTGTATCAAACAGATACAGGGATGGAAGAAATGGAGAAGTGATGAGAAGAAAAGAGGAAGAGAATATGTGGGTGCATGGAGGTTAATATGAGTGGAAGACAGCAATTTTTCTTCCACTGGAAAGAAGAATCATTTTTATGATGCAGTGAAATCACATTTTTTTTTTTTTTTTCTGTTCTGTCCTTCAGTGCTGGCCCCACTTGCCCTTGTACCCTTCTTCCAGCTGTCAACAATCTACTTTGCAATCAAGAGGAAAAAGTGGTTGGTAAGCACTGCTTTCCTTTCTGGAAAATTCCAAAAATGTCACTGTATCCACCTTCATCTCCTACTGGGCAGGTGGTTGAGGGGTAAGAGAGAAAAAGGATAGAAAAGGCTGATTCTAGGCTTGCTGCAGCAAGAGAAAATGGTTTAAAAGAGGCTTTTTAGCCTTTTAGCAGATAAATAAAAGTTACCAGGAAATTCCCAGACCCAGAGTGTGATGGCAGGGCTGTTGTCTGCAGTTATTGATGGTTAAGTAGGAATATTTGAGGGACACACCCACCTTATGCACAATGAAGCATACTCCTGATAAATCAGAAATTTGCATATTCGAACATTTTTTAAGCTGCAGTTCAAGTAAAAGGGAGAGGATGGAGTGGAGGCATTTCATCAACAAAGACTGATTTTCATCCTGATTTGTTTGGGGGTTTTTTTGGGTTTTTTTGTTTGTTTTTTTTTTTTTTTTTTAGGACCTGATATTGGTTGTGACTTTCAACATCCGAGTCTGCCTCATGTATGTTCCTTTAATGGGATTTAACAACTTCATGGTGTACTACTGGCTGTCCAGGTAACTCAGAGCAGACTCAGAGCCCCCATAATCAATATTTGTAATCAATATTGAGCTTCAAAAGAAAGAAATGAAAACTAAAACTACGGTTTTCTCAGAATGAAATAGTCCAGAAGAAACAGTTTAACTTCGGGGGGAGGGGGGTGGTGGCCGCTCAGGGACATTTGCATCTAAAACTTGAGTAGTTCTTAAACTCCAGAAGTGCTTTTTCACTTAAGAAGAGACTTAGCCAAGTGTTTTAGTGTTAAATTTGGATGGGATTAGAGATATGACAAGAATTTCTGGGTTTATCTGCCCAGGTACCTTGAGAGTAGCTGGTTTATTTGGGTGTCCCAGATGAACCACATCCCAATGGACATTGATTATGACAAGAACAAAGACTGGGTGTCTACTCAGGTGAGAAACTCCTTTTCTCTGGAATGCTGGGTCTGCTGGCCTAAACTATAGAACAAAGACAACATTGTTACTCTCTTAGATTAACTGTTAATGAGGTTTGCCCTTCCATTCATTCAATAAACATTTCTGAGTTATTCAAACCATTTAAAATTTTAGTTGGAAAACAGGAAATCTAGATTTAAAAAATCTTGTTTTTTCACTGAAAGGCCTTGACATATTTTTCACAACCCTTTCCCCTCTCTATTATAGAAAAGTACTGATGGTATAACAGCCAATTTCCTCTTTAGGCCAACTAAAGGGAAGCAAAGTGGGATACCTTTATTTTTACCCTACGGGCTGCAAGTTTACTACAGATAAATCTGACAAAATTGCCTGATAAAAAAGAATATGTAAATAGAGCTTTGCTCACATCTATCCTGCCTCCAGCAGTATAATCCCACCCAGTGGGCTTGCAGCAGTTTCCTGTTTTATCAAGGATAAAAAACTCAGCCTGGCTAGTCTAGACTGTGTTGAATTCCTCAGGGCAATGATGGCTGTAATCCCTGACTTTGCCTTGATTTTTATGCTAGACTAGGGTGGGCAGTGATTGCTGGGGCTTCCATTGTTGGACTTGCAGGTAAAGAAAATCAAAATCATCTGAGGGTTTTGGGTTTTTTCCCTCCCAGCTCCACGCAACCTGCAACGTGAAGCAGTCTGTGTTCAATGACTGGTTCACTGGGCACCTGAACTTCCAAATCGAGCACCAGTGAGTATCATCCTGGGGGAAAAAAATGGGAATAATCTGAGGCAGGGGAATATTTTGAACAGGGAGAAAGCCAAGCTTTGCAATAACTCTCCCTCATCCCATTGTGCAGCCTGTTCCCCACAATGCCTCGGCACAACTACTGGAAAGTGGCTCCCCTGGTGAAAAGCCTCTGTGACAAGCACGGCATTGAGTACAAAAGCAAGACTTTGCTGACAGCCTTTGTAGATATTTTGCAGTAAGTATCAATTAACAAGATAATTTTTGCTCTGTGGTGGCAGGTGAGAGACACCCAGGCAGCCATTTCAAATAAATGTCCACAAAGAGATCAAACCAAGAGGTTATTTAGACTTTTCTAAAGTTTCAAAGCTTTTAAATCCTCCCAGCTCAATGACAGCAGTCAGACTTTGCTATGAGGTGTCCATGCAATTTAAAATCCAATTTTTTTCCTTTCATTTCTATAACTACTGTTGGCCTTCCACAAAGTTGAGTTCTATCTCCTCCTAAGTGATTTTTTTCCCTTCTGCTCCTGCAGTTCCCTGAAGGATTCTGGGGAGCACTGGCTGGAAGCATATCTGCATGGATAGAAACTGGCAACTCTCCAAGGGAATCCCTTCACCACACAACTGCTGCCAAGAGCCAGGACACATCATCCCTGTGCATGTCCTCAGGCATGGGAACTCAGGAGCTGGGCAAAGTTAATTTCAGTAAGAATGAAATGGGAAAGTGCCTTCAAGATACATTTTTACCTTGTTCCCAACCATGAACCTCTGTTTTTTCCTGCTCTCAATCTCAGAATTTAGAGATGGCCTTTTAAACTTGGGGAGAAGTAGCTCTTGAATCAGCTTGACCAGTTTAACTTTATTGGAAGTGCCAGCTCCTTGCTTATGGAAGAGGTTTGAAAGGAAATTCTTCTCCGAGTCATAGAATCCTGGAATGGTTTAGGTTGGAAGGGACCTTAAAGATCATCTTGCTTCACCGCCTGTCATGGGCAGGGACACCTTCCACCAGACCAGGTTGCTCCAAGCCCTGTCCAGCCTGGCCTTGAACAGTTCCAGGGATGGGACATCCACAGCTTCCCTGGGAAACAAGCTCCAGTGCCTCACAATAAAGAATTTCTTCCTAATATCCAATCTACACCCACCCTCTGTCAGTTCAAAACTGTTGTCCCTCATCCTGTCCCTACAAGTCCTGATAAAAACTCTCCATCTTTCTCACAAGCCTCTTTCAGTATTAAGGTCTCCTTTGTGTTCTTGGCTCAGTGAAAAAAAATGTAGGAAAAGTACAGGAAGTCAGGAGGCATTAGGCCAAGGGGGAATTTCTTTTAAATTTTTTTTGAACAGATCAAATAAATGTACAAAGAGCAAGGTAGCCTCTGGGGCGTGTCCCCATTGCTCTGGTCACCTTGCTGTGACTGTTAAGAGTTGTAACAGGTTCTGTTCCTGGATTGCACGGGCAGGCAGATCAGCTGGGGGCTCCTGACACCTGCAGTCACCAGTGTGAACACAGTGTGTATGTCCTGTGGTATCTGTGGGCGTAAATACGTGTCTGGGTTTTAACTGAGTGCTGACTGTGCTGTCAGATTGGATTTCTGGTGCAGACCATCTTTGAATCAGGCTGAGAAGACAAAGCACTGAGGAGTAGGTCCAGATTTCAAGGGTATTTAGGGTACTCCTGCTTTTATATATATATTACATTTTATCTAAAAGTTTCCCTCTTGGTGGTTTAGTACAATTAGTTTTACGAGAGAATTATGAATAAAGTTCTTGGTCATGATTTTTAGATTGAAGTCAAAGCCTGTTTTAGAAGGAGCTCTGATTTATCTTGCTAATTTTGAAAAGCAATTATGATTCAATGACATTTCCTAATGCCACTTAGAGTAAAATATATTCCATTATGGGACTGTCAGAACCCATGTAGTACTGTACCCACCTCACTGACCCAAAACCAGACAGGTTTTCATGGCAAGAACCTGTAGTGGCAAATAAAGAGATAATTTGCCCATAAAAGCAAAGACCACATGGTTCCTCTCCTCTGCCTTCACACCCAGAACTTTCAGTGGATAAATCACCCACAGGAGGAAGATGTAGGAGATTTCAAAGCAGCTCACTTGTGTTGCAATTTGCAGACACCAACACCCCTCTTCTGGTATCTCCAAAAGATCAAGCCCAACAAACAAAGCAGAAGGAGTTTGGAGTTTTTATTTTTGCCTTTGTTTTTTTTTTCAGAACATCTCAGTTTCTTCTTTTTATTTATATTTTTATGTGTAAGTGCAGGTACAAATAACACTGTTCTGGTTGTATCATAATAATGGCTGACAGATGTCTTTGAAAAGGGTCCTGTTTAAAAAAGTAGTTGTTAAAAAGTGTTTAAAATGTAGTTTGGAAATCCCTACTAACTGGTCCCTATAGCAATTAAGGGTTCCCAAATCCCAGGGGTGGTTATAATGGTGATATCCATAATTATTTGCTAAAGCAGAAACATTATATAATTATTTAAGGGATAATACTGTCTTAAGATGAATGCAGGGAATTCATGGTACTACATAAAGACATTTTAAAATTGCTGTCCTGCTGAAGGTAATAAAAATATTCAGGATTCCTCCTTTTTTTTTACCAGTGAAACTTGAAAGCTGTGCTGATCCTGTGTCCCCCTGAAATCAATACAAGGCTGAATCGAGGGTTCTTTGTGGTGTCAGTCTCATAAATTAAGCTGATCATTTGTAGTGTTTAATTAGAATTCTGCTTATTTGAATGTCATTATTATTGATTCTTTTTTCAATCTGGTTTTAATTAAAACATTTCTGTCTCTATTTGTCCCAACAGGCTGCTCTGTGTCGATAATAATTTCTTTATCTTTTTAATAAAGGTTATTCACAGTGGAGCTGGTTTACCTTGATTAAATTCTAACATGGTTTGCAAACTCCAAGGGGTCATGTGAGAACTTTAATATTCCCTGAAAGACAATATTTGCCATCTGAAATACCTGGAGGAGACAAGGAAATTAGGGAGATGCTTTGGAGAATCCTCCTGGTTGCTGGAGTTTTTGCTGAGATGCTGCTGGAAGTGGTTTCCCTTAGCCAGGTGGAGCAAAAGCTCTTTCGTATCTTTTTGTTCTTCCCTCAGGTCCCAGATTTAAGGATGCAATTGAATAAGATGCTTTGGGTCAAATCTGATGAAGAGGATTTTGAAATGGATAGAACAACTCTGCTCTGTGTGGCAGCATCTCAGCCCAGCACCTCTTTTCCTGAGTGTAAAATTATTCACTTAGGTACTAATTCCTCTTACCAGCCACCCCTGCAAAAAAACTCCTTCAGTTTTATTGCCTAAAAACTCTTCAATGATTGTTTGGAGAGCAACTTGTAGTCTGACTTGAAGGAAATTGTCAGTTTGTGTGTCCATAAAGAGAGAGCCAGCCAGAAACAGAGGTTGTATTTACACCGAACTCCAAAAAAACAGGTGACTTTATTCCAGCTTGCCACCTAAAATGGAATTTCCTTTCCTTCACGTGCTGCCCACAGAAGGTGTGTTCTGCTATTACTCCCCAGCCCAAAGTGCTGAGCTGTGCTCCCCTGCAAGTACAGAGCTGCCTCTGTCTGAGCAATTTTCCTCTTATCACCCACCCAAGGGTGGGGCATGCTTGGTTTTCCTGGCTGCCAGCCCCCTGAGGGACGTCATGCCATGGGCATGCTTGGATCACACTCTTAAAGGCAGGACTGTGCTTTCCAGAGGATATTTATGGCTGTTTTCTCTCCAAAATGGAGCTGGGAGAAGCAATCCTGCATCCTTTGTAAATAAACTTACAAGGACAATGTGGTACCTAAGGTTTCATCTCAGGCTGTGGCCCTTCAATTCAACTTGTCCCTCAGGAAATTCCTCACCTCCTCCATGGATTGTGGCAGGTTTGCATCAAAATATTAATTCTTTCACTCTGCTTCAAGTCTTCTTAACTGGTGAATGGTGAGGATGTTCCTCACTTAAACTCTTGGCCTCCCAAGGGTATTTTTCTATTTTCTCAGAAAAATATAAATACGTCTTCCTTATATCCTCTTATCCTTGGTGATAGATGAGGAAAAATCAAGTGAAATAATCTTTACTGATTTGTCTGGTCACTAAATTCAATCTAGTCTGAAAAAAACATATTTCTCCCTAAAAGGTCTATATTCTCTCTTGGAAGTAACACCTGAAAACACATAGAAACAGATGTGAAAATACACCTTTTAGGGATGGTTTAGGTTCTGGAAATAGTCTAGTACTCTCCCTACTAACTGTTCCATCCTTACAAATTTTTACCACTAAAAAAAAAAAAAAAAAATACGCCCAGCCACCATGCTATGTTTTTGTGCCAATTAATCCAGTTTATTGATTGAAGGTGTTGACACAAAGGTGCCCACTGGAGCTGTTATTCCAATCTGTGATGGGTTAGAAGAGATTTAGTTTAAATGTATTCATGGAATAAAAACAAAGGCAATTTTTTAAAGTACTATCCCTTGCTTTTTGGGGGTTTTAATAGCATATAACACCTGAAAAATCCAGCAAGAACATCCAGAATCTAGCCCTGTGAGGAGATTATTGAGCAAGAATAAGCTAATTATGCAAATAAAGCCCATATTCCCTGCATGAATTGCTGCACACAGTGATCTGTGTGACATTCATTTTCACTCTGACTCATAATTCCATTTTGGGAGCAGAACTGTGCACACCAGTTGGATCCCAGTCAGTGAAGGGCTGGGATTTGCTTACGTGGGCTTTTCCACTCGTTTACAACCTGTTCGATCAGTGTCAGCTTTAATTCATGGTCTGTGGGGTACCCAGGACAGCAGACAGACAGGAGAGGGCAAAAGAGACCACAACAGATCAGAGCATTATCCCAGTGCCCAAAAGTGGAGGCCTGAAGAAGGAAATAAACCCAGCTTCAATAGGGATTAATTACAGTGTTTATTTTATTATCCTGCATGGGCTGAATCCACAGGGACTTCTCCTATGTGGGAAGAGGCAGCTCTGACCACCGTGATTTAAAGGGTAGCTCTTCTCAAGAATTACTCATTCCACTTCCATTGATTTATTAGGAGCTTTGGAATTGCATCCTCATGCCAGAGGTCCCAAATATTCATCTAACCTTCTTCTGTTCCTCTGGAATGATGAAATAGCCTAAAACTTTTTGACCTGTTACAACAGTGGATTTACCAGGTTTGGCTCCTCATGAAGCTGAAAGAGGATTTGTCTTTTTTATTTTTGTCTTTATTTTCATGTTGAAGTGGGTGTTAGATCTGCATATACCATGACAAAAAAAATCAAACAAAAAACTCCAAACCAAACCCAAACCCCACATAAAAATTACATATTAAAATATCTATGCAGTTAAAAAAAAAAAAAAAAAAAAAAAAAACAACTCAAAAAACCAAACTTCAAACTAAGATTTCCTGAATTCTTTGTGTTATGTCAGGGAGAGAGGAGCCAATCAATTTTGGAATGTTCTACCTGGGCTTTTTTTCAAGGATATAGATGATACAAACTCCAGCTGGGATTTTCTGATGCTGTGTTTCAACACCCCATTGTGAAGCTCCAGTTTGCTGAATCAGAAATCCATCAGCCGTGAACAGCAATGAGCAAAGCAAAGCAGGCAGGGACTATCCAGCAAAATGCTCATTAAAATTATTTAAATATCAGCTGTGGGACATGAGCTAAAAGTGTGATATTGCAGCACACAAAATTTGCTCAATATAAGTGGTGGTGATGTAAGATTTTTAACCCTAGGATTGAAGTTGCAGGCTTTGGGTGTGTAAGAATGAAAGAGATGCTCTCAGGGTAGTTTTAAACCCTCTTTTATTAACCCACTTCTTCTTTTTATTGCTCCTACCAACTCTTGAATGAAAAAATCCCTGGAGTAAGAAGGTGAGACGTGCTGACAGCCAGTGAGGTGAGAGAAAACTCTGTCAATGTGACCATCCACCCAACAGTCCTGAATTCTGTGGTCTCTGGAATGAGGTGAAATCCAGTAGTGTCTAAGAACGTAGTTGAAAAAGTACTGAGGAAACTTTTCCCTGACTCAAAGAAGGTATTCTTGGAGCTATAATTTACAGTTTGAGCACCTCTCTGAAATGTGTCCCTCCAATGAAAAATATCAACTCCTTTTTGTCCCTTTAATCCTTTTAATTCCCTGCAGCATGGCCCTGAGTTCCTCATTTTGACTGCTTATATTTAAAAATCATTGATGATGAAAGGCCCTGTGTTATATCTTTAACCAGCATCCCCTTTTTTTTCAGTATAAACTCTTAATTTGCATCCTTGCTACACTCCCCAGTCCAAAATCTGAATATCCCTGGATAGTTTCACTGCCTGTGTGAGTTATCTTGCCACCTCCATCTCTCCCTAATAACACTTTGGGAAGGGATTTAACTCTGGGCTACTCTCTCCAGTTTAGTTACTCTTGGGATTCTGCCACTCTTTCAAAGTTGGTTTGAAATAAATATGGGATGGGGGAGGGAGTATCCAGAGTAATACCTGGATTTGGGCTGAATAAAATCTGCTGGTATTTCTTACCACGAGTACACCCAGTGACTTAAGAAAGCAGAGGATGAGACTTCCCAGCTAATGTCCTGCAAATTTGTTGACTGTGTGTAAAAATAACAGATATCATGCCAACAAATCCAAGCTGTTGGTTTGTCCAGGGAGCTGCACAAGATCCCAGTTCCACATCCTTGTATTCCTTGAATTATGGTGCCTTTCAGGCCTTGATCAGCACCAACTGCAGTCCTTTTATGTAGCCAGGGCCTCACTGCCCTCACAGGGAAGAATTTCTTCCCAATATCCAATCCAAACCCACCCTCTGGCAGTTTGAAGCCATTGCCCAGTGTCCCAGGAAATAAAAACCTTTTCTCTTAATGAAAACATGACTTTGGGAAAAAATCTATGTAATATAATTTGCTTTGGTGCTCCTTTTTCAGGGCTGCAATCCCTGTAGAACAGAAGATTCCTGGAAAAGGAATTCTCTCTTGACTAATGAGCTCTTAAATACGACCTCAGCTATTAAAAGCAAGTTTGAGGCACAGCTGCCTCGTTCATGCAGTGTTTTATTGTCTGCTGTCACTCTTCAGTTGCATACACCAGGGTGTGCCTGGTGTTCTTGTCTGAATCTGTTGACAGCAAGATAATCCCTCTTGTCTCTAAAAAAAAAACCTCTGAACAAGTTTCCCACTGGGCGACCTGGCACCTGGCAAGCCCAGAACTCATCTCCGAGCTCAACTTGGCCTCTGGGTCACTGCTTGACACTTTTAGCATCATTCCCACCTGGAACTGGGAGTAAACCTTGCCTGCTCCAGGTGTGCTGGTGCTTACTAAAGCTGAATATTGGCTGCAGCCATGTGCTTCTCCCGCTGGTAAATGCATGCAGGTGACCATGGAATACATGTCAGGATTATACTTTGCATTTTCTAAAATCAAAATATGAAATCACTGATTTTGGAGTGTTACTAACTCCTTGGTTACTGGGGTTGTTTTACCTCAATTCCGAGGTCAGCAGTTCCCCTTATGACTTGAAATCCAATAAAAAGTTCTTAAAATTTTATTTTCCAGATGATTTCAAAGAAGTGTTTGACCAAATGTGGATCTGGAGAAAACCACTGTGATTTTCTTCACTCCCTAGGAAGAGGTAGCTGAGTTTCTAATTGATTGATATTTGGACAGCTAAGGAGAGGAAGGTTAGAGAGACTTGAGAATTTAATCAGCTGGCGGGGTTCTCAAGATAAAACACGGGGAAAGGATAAGGAAAGATGATCTAAGTTTGCCTCCCTGTGGTAGAATCCCGCTGTTGCACCTGGAAATGGGTCAGTTTTTCCTTTTCCAAGCTTGGATGAATTCCTCCCTGGAACAGCTGTTGTGAATAACACAGAAATGTTACCCAAATCACAATAAGAAATGACAATATAAAAAAAAAAAAAACCCTTAAGTATAGCTGCTGTGAATAACAGAGAAATGTTATCCAAATCACTATAACAAATGACAACATAAAAAAAAAAAAATCTCTCTCCTGGGTTACATTTGTATTAGGTGTATTTGATAATGAAAAGGTGGTGCAATTGTAACAATTACCTTATAGCAGCTTTGCAGCTGGAGCTATTTAATCAAAGCTCTGCTCTGGGAGTAAAAGAATCCAAATTCTCTCCAGACAAGAATTCCAACTTTTAAGTAGCTCATGAAAGAGAGGAAAAAAATGAGATGAAAACTCTAATATTTTTTGGTGGGTTATTTGAAATAATGATGGATACAGAAGCTAGGACTACACAGGACTCAAAATTCACAAATTTCACCTCAAACCTGTATATTTTAGAGAACACATTCCATCTCCTGAACAAGAAGGATCCTTGCTCACATGAAATTTCACAGTGTGAAAATCTGGCTCTCTTGTTTTTTCCTCCAAATCGTGAGGGTTTATTCATAAAGGAGAAGCCTTGTCTGCCTGCAGCCACGGAGAGCAGGTTCAGCCCATGGCCTCACATTTAGCGCTGCTTTTCCACGTCATGTGCAGGCCTGCTCCTCAGCACCTGCTTTTTGGGCATAGCTTTGGATGCTGTGAGGGCTTTTTCAGTGTCCAGGAGGACAAATGTCACCTTTGAGGTAATTTTTTACCACAGCAAGTGTTTGCTACCAATTTTTTGGCGCCTCGTTTTCTGAGGGGGAGAGCCTTGGAGTTTGGATGACAGGTCAGAGTCCTTGAGTTCCCTTCTCCTCCAAAACCTCTTTTCCAAGGAAAGGAGCATAGGAATAGCTGCATGGCCTCTCAAAAAGCCTTTTCTTTCAATCCATCTTATAAAAAATACAAGGGGATGTGGTGTTTCCATTGCTTGCTCCCTGTAATATCCTGTGAGAGACCAGTGAGAGCAGTGGCTGGGCCTGACTCAGCCTTGCCTGGTTAAACTCATTCCTTTGCTTCCCTCAGCAGCTCCCAAAAGCCTTTCATGCCTTTTCCAACGGGAAATTTGATTTCACTGTGTCTCTGATATAATCCCTAAAGGTGCAAATTAATTACTGAGCCTGTTGTCTTTTAATTAATTACCTTACTGTTGTCCCAGGACACGGGGAGATCCCGCTATGGTAAAGGCTGTATTTATTTCCAGATCCCAGTTACCCTGGGATAATCCCAGCTGCTCTCAAGCTTTCTGTTCCATGCCCAAAGGACAGGACTTGGAGTGTGTGGAGTGCTTTGGTGCCTCCTCAGGTTTGCAATCTGTGAGCAGTCAGGACATAAACAAAGGTTATGGGTTTAGCTGCTCAGGGCTAAGATTATCCAATTAGTACTTGAGAAGTGTCCCACAGGCATAGCCCAAGGCCTCTGTTTGTCTCATCGAGGATTAGGAGCAATTAAGGGAAGACAAATGCAATACTGGCATAGTATCCATTAATATCCATCTTGCTGGGCTGGAGCAAAGGATTTATAATGCAATTTCCTTCCAAGGATAACCCTCCAGGTGGCTCATGGAACACCTAAAGAACATCCCATACTAGAAGAACAAAGCATTCCAACCAGTTAAGCTGTGGAATGGTAATCCATGAATCCAAATAAAGATCTAGTTACTTAATGGACTTCTCTCAGTTAGGATCCCTCAGTCCAAGGATGCAGAACTGAGAGAAGAACTGCACATGAAAATTCACCTTAAATCTAGAGTTTGCCTGGGTTTTATTCTCATATTGTAATTTTTATTCTCCATTATTATTATCATTTCCGCAGTTACTTTCTGAGTCTTTGCTTCCCTCAAAAGCTGCTTTATCTGCCTCAGTTCTAACATTTCATTATCTTTTAAAAATACCTTTTCCCCCCTAAAACTTTTAGCCTTCTGTTTTGCTTAGGTACTTTTAAATGATGCATACTCTGATAACTCTTATGAACATTTATTCTTTGTTTACTAACTCATAATCAGAAAAAGCTTAAGTAAAAAACAGCTGGTAATAGTTAAACTGTATTTTTACCAATAATTCTTTCAATAACACATGTTAGTTTTGATTGAAGAACATAAAATAATACTCTAAAAAAAAAAACAAGGGAACATTAAATAATCTGGTCAGCATTAATAATCATTAGTGATGGCATGTTTTTAGACTTTGAGCAATTGATTATCTACAGGAAATAATTAGACTCTTGAGATAACTTATCTAATGACATTGGAAAAGGATAATGATAAACCATTGCTGATCCATGGAAGCTCTGCAGGGATTGTGCAAGGAAATATTTAAATATTTGTTATACTTTATGAATGTTTTTCTTCTACTGAATGTTTGAGACCAGTCAATCTTTTCCTTAATGTGCATTCCTTAACAATTTTAACCTTATAGACTCTTTAAATGTTTTTTTTTTTGGTTTTTTTTGGGGGGTTTGGTTTTTTGGTTTTTTTTTTTTTTTTTTGAGAAGATAATTAAAGGTTCTGCCTAAAAAAATGAGACATTTTGACCATAGGTAAGAAGAATAAAGGAAACTTTGAAATGAACTGCTGTTTTTGTCCCTGAGCAGGAGCAATGGCACATTTGTCCTGTATGAGGATGTTTATGATGTAAAACCTTCCTAAAGGAGGCACTGCAATGCAACACTCACTTATCTGTGCTTAACACCCCTTCTATTGATTGATTGAATTGTATTATCTGCTCTTTATATGTTGGACACTACTATGAAATGAATATTTAATTATTTTTAGGGTTCCTAAATGATGGGCAAGAAGTTTCCAACAGATATTGTTATTACACATATGCAAAGGCACAGGTTTTGATTGAGTTGTAGCCTTTATTTTACAATACTGAGGTTGCAGTTACTAAACCCCTGCGGTTTCCAGAATGAGCTGCACTTGTGCACCTGGGGATGTGAAGTTAGTGTGTCCTGTGCCTGTCACTGATGCAAATTTATGTTTCCAAATGCAATTGCAAGCCAAAATATAGATAAACTAGACACCTTATAGGTTGTTCTAGATAAATTCTGTTTGACAAACAAGAATAGTGAGGTTTAGGTAGCATTAACTTTCCATTTCTGCTTCTTTGCCCTTCACAGGGATGCAGGAGGAGGAAGACCCCAAAAGAAAGGATGGGTTGTGATGAAATGTGGATCCAGCCACTCCAGGTGAATCAAGGCAGTTAGGTAAGCCAGGTGGTGCTGGGCACAGGTTGAGCAAGGAACTGGTCCAGCTACAAAATACAGTTCCTCCCTTTTGATCTTGATAATGGCTCCTGAGTGACAGGGTGAATTATATTCCTTGGCTCCACTCCCCCTCATTTCCCTCCAATGAAAGTGACAAGATTGTCCTCATGGAGTGAGTGGGTGTCTGGGATTTTGTAAGACAATTTTAAGTGTGGAAAACACCAGTTCTTGCTTGAGACTGGCTGAATAACTTCACTGGGGTTTTTATGTTCTGTCTCCCCTGGGGAGAATAAAGGAGAATCTTTTAGGCTCATTCTGAAAGGTGAGGAAAGTTGTAAAAGCTAATCGTAAGAGTGCAATTCTGCAAAGGGGTATTTTAATTCTTTGATTTTCTATTTCAACTGCTTCTGCAGACTTTTTCTGAAAGCACAGTTCCTTAAAGAACTTCATTATTTCACTTATGAAAGACAAGATGAGCTAAGCTGGTCACTGTCCATAACAAATGGAGGGAATACGAAGAAATGCTGATTAGAACTCAAGTACTCCAGTTTTCTTTAAATCTAAAACTTGTGCTGCCTGCAGCAATGACTTTTTAGAAAAATAATCTTGTCAACAATAGCACTGAAGGACTCCTCAAATCAGTTTCATCTTGTCCATCTTTATGGAGTCAAACATCTTATCTAAGCTGCTGCCTGGGTTTTCTTGTCAATGGAGAGAGAAAATTATCTCTGGATCTAATTTATGCTGTCCATTTCCTCACATGATAATAGAGCAAGAACACATAAATCATTTACATTATGCATTTTAAGACAGCTAAAGCTAAGTGATTAAATTCATTTACTGTATTTTAAATATTCTGGTGCTCACATAATTCTGTTTGGAGACACAGGTGACATGAAGCATTTTCTGTACCTGCGCCACCACACAGCATAATCCTTAAACATGCAGTTGATAAAAGGGGGTGAGATTGTTAAAGGACATTATATTCTTCATGGAATCATGGAATGGTTTGGGTTGGAAGGGACCTTAAAGTCCATCCAGCTCCATGGACAGAGATACCTTCCACTTGAACAGCTTGCTCCAGCCTGGCCTGGAAGACTTCCTGCAAACAGCAAAGGGGGGTGGGGAGGGGGGGGAAGAAACAAGTATGAAAGGACCAATCACATTTTCAGGTGATATTTGCAGTATTGTTTTCCAAACAAAAAGTCACTGCAATTTATATTTGTGTGTTTAAATTTTGCAGAATAATGTGATTTCCAGCTGGGTAAGAGCCTGTTAGTGCAAAGAACTGCAAAGGAAGTGCTTCTCAGGAGGTGCAGTGAAAGACACACAAGTTGTGTCTAAATGTTACAGAAGAAGCTTCTGAGGAAGGTAATTTGGAGGGTTGTGCAATGTGTTTTCACCCTGATGGCTGGTGGGGCCTGCCTGTACCTGCTGACACACCTCAGGTGGGAAGGCTGGGTGGATCTTTACTCAGGAGCTGGAATGAGTTTGGAGTTTTCCCCAAACACTAAAACAGATAAAGCTTCCTACCAATGGGATCTGTGAGTCTGTGTAGGATGTGGACACAGCTTGTAATGTGCAGCAAATCCTTGCTGGCTTCTTGCTCTTCTTCATGTCCTTGTGCTTCCTTAGCTCTTGAAATCCACAACTCCTCTCTTTTATAAGAAAAGGAGGGAATGCAGCGACACAAACATAAGGAGAGCCCCTCTCTGCTTTCCTTTCCAGGAGAAAATGTGCTTTTACTGTGGACACTGTCACAAGTTTCTCTCCAGATTTGCTTTAAGAGCATAACTGTAAAAGGTCTTTTCCAACCAAAATGGTTCCAGCTTTTTTCTGCATTTCCCCATCCTTGCCAGTAATGTGATGGCAACTTAATCACCACCCTTATGAAATCTCTCTGCCGAATTTCCACCATGAGTGAGAACCTTGTTTTACCTTCTATACCAGCTAACTGTGGATGGGTTTTGTTCCTTTCCTTTCCTAATTATTGACTTTATAATTTGAGATTGATATTGTTGCTTTTCCTTCATAATTCCAACATATTTAGAGTTGCTAGGCTGTTCCTTTGGCCTTTTCCAAACAGTCTCTTCATCAGTATGTCACACTCTGGAGATTAGGAAAGGAAGTAATTATGGTTCTGATATACAGGACTAAGAAATTAGGAATTATGCAACATTAATCCCCCTCTCCCCCACAGATTGGCAATGTGAAGTGGAAATCGGCTCAGAATATTCCGGGTACACTGGAGAGTGAGAGGTCAGCTTAGCAATACTGTCATATAAGATTATTTGGAAGAGCTAAGGATTTCTGAGGGATTTCTGGCTTCCTCTGACCTTTATTCTAAAATAAAGTGTCTGTGTTTGCAGGAGAAGAGGGAGGAAGAGAGGGACTGGTAGATTTGGACATCTCTGAAATAATGTATAGAACTGGGCATAACCTTAACTCTGTTTTCACTTCCCAGGACCAAGTTTGAAATACTCTAAAATAGTGCAATTGTGAAATACTTTCACTGATTTTCTGCTGTTGGTAGGACTGGTAGGACAAATAATCTCTAAATGAATCAGGATAACATGAGGGAAAGTCATGTGGATTGATAAGCTTTCAGTTGCTTTATTTATTACTTCTTGCTCTAACAAGAGAGTAGTGTCTCCTGTGGGAGTGAGTGATCATATAACTGGTTTTATGTGTAATTTTTATGTGGAGCTCGTCTGTCCTTCTTTATTCTGTCTTCCCTTTCTGGCCTCTCTTGTAGGTAATTGCTGTCATGGTGAAGTCTGAGGTGTGAGAAACAAGGCTGATGAGAGAAATCACTTCCCCAGAGATTACAGAGTCCCTTGTATTATGCAGCAACTTCAGCATGTGCCACCTCCATTACTCCTGTACCCAGCATTTTCTTCAGCTTATTTCCCATTTATCACACTAACAGCACTAGAAGTTATCCCATGTTAACATTCCCCAGCCACATTCTTTGTAGCTTTTGTTCAGGTTCTTCTCTTCCCTATTTTTGTGCCATAGCTTGGCTCAAACAACTCTCAAATATGTTTTGAGTTCACATGGAAGTGTCTCTGTGTTGACATCCTTGCCTGCCTTGTTCAGACATGCAGAGCCATATATTTAGTACCTCATCAGCCCTGAATTTGGCACTGGAAATTTCTGATTTGTTTTGGGTAGAAGTATGGTAATCTGGTGCTTGGAAAAGCCAATTGGGATTAAGAAAATAGGAATAATGCAGGGTTTTCCTTAGAGTGTCAGAGGTTAAAAGTGAGGAAAAGTTGGTAGGAGGTGGCTTCTATGTTTCCAGATTTCTTCAAGGGGTTAAGGGACCTGTGAGAGCAGTTCACAGAATCACACAGGATCACAGAATCACTAGGTTGGAAGAGATCTTCAAGATCATTAAGTCCAACCCATGCCCTAACACCTCAAATAAACCATGGCATCGAGTGCCATATCCAGTCTTTTTTTAAACACATCCAGGGATGATGACTCCACCACCTCCCCAGGCAGACCATTCCAGAACTTTATCATTCCTTCTGTGAAAAACCTTTATCCTAATATCTTAACCTTTAACCTAATATCCAACCTAAACTTCCCTTGATGCAGCTTAAGACTGTGTCCTCTCATTCTGTTAGTTGCTGCCTGAGAAAGAGACCGACCCTCACCTGACTACAACCACCTTCTAGGAAGTTGTAGAGAGTGATAAAGGTCACCTCTGAGTCTCCTTTTCTCCAGGCTAAACACCCCCAGCTCCCTCAGTCATTCCTCATAGAGTTTGTGTTCCAAGCCCCTCACCAGCCTCGTTGCCTCCTCTGGATGCGCTCGAGCGTCTCAACGTCCTTCCCAAACTGAGGGGCCAGAACTGGACACAGCACTCGAGGTGTTGCCTCACTGGTGCTGAGTACAGGGGGAGAATGACCTCCCTGTTCCTGCTGGCCACACCATTCCTGATACAGGCCAGGATGCCCTTGGCCTTCTTGGCCACCAGGGCACACTGCTGGCTCCTGTTCAGTCAGCTGTTGACCAGTATCCCCAGGTCCCTTTCTGCCTGGGCACTGTCCAGCCACACCATCCCCAGCCTATAGCGCTGCAGGGGGTTATTGTGGCCAAAATGCAGGACTCTGCACTTGGATTTATTAAACTTCATCCTATTGGACTCTGTCCATCCATCCAGCTGTTCCAAGTCTCTCTGCAGAGCCCTCTGGCCTTCCAACAGATGGACACACGCTCCCAGCTTAATGTCATGTGCAAATTCACTATTGAAAGACTCAATGCCCTCATCCATGTCATCAGTAACAATATTGAACAGAACTGGCCCCAGCACAGAGCCCTGGGGGACATCACTGGTGACTGGCTGCCAGCTGGATGCAGCACTGTTACCATCACTCTCTGGGCCCGCTATCCAGCCAGTTCTGAACCCAGCGAAGAGTGCTCCTCTCGAAGCTGTGGGCTGCAGCTTTTCCAGGAGTGTGCTGTGGGAGACAGCATCAAAGGCCTTGCTGAAGTCCAAATTGACAACATCCACAGCCTTTCCTGCATCCACCGGGCAGGCCACCTGGTCATAAAGGGAGACCAGGTTGGTCAAACACGACCTACCCTTCCTAAACCCCTGCTGGCTGGGTCTGATACCCTGGCCATCCTGTAAGTGCTGTGTGATAGCACTCAATATAAACTATTCCATAACCTTACCGGGTACTGAGGTCAAGCCAAGTGGCCTATAATTACCAGGATCCTCCTTCCCACCCTTTTTGTGAATGGGTGTCACATTGGCCAGCTTTCAGTCACCTGGAACCTCACCAGTGAGCCAGGACTGCTCATAAATGATGGAGAGCAGCTTGGGAAGCTCATCAGCTCCTTCATCACCCTGGGGTGGATCCCATCTGTTCCCATAAATTTATGAACACCCAAGCAGCTCAGCAGTTCTCTGACTGCCTCCTCCTGGATAATAGGGTGCTCATCCTACTCCCTGACACCATCTACCCAGCCAGGAGGACAGCTGTCCTGAGGACAAGCTGTCTTCCCACTAAAGACTGAGGCAAAGAAGGCCTTAAGCACCTCTGCCTTCTCCTCATCTGCAGTTACTGAGTTCCCTCCCGCATCCAGTAGAGGACAAAGGTTGGTCTTACCCTTCCTTTTGCCATTAATACATTTGTAAAAACATTTTTTATTATCCTTTACAAAAGTTGCCAAATTAAGTTTGAACTGAGCTTTGGCCTCCCTAATTTTTTTCCTACATGCCCTAGCAACCCCCTTAAAAACTTCCTGAGAGACCTGACCCTCCTTCCAAAGATGATACACCCTCTTTTTATTCCTAAACTCCTTCAAAACCTCGTTGCCCATCCAGGCTGGACGTTTGCCTTGACTCATCTTTCAGCACACAGGGACAGTCTGTTCCTGTGCCCTCAAGATCTCTGTTTTGAAGCACATCCACCTTTCCTGGACTCCTTTCTTTTTAAGGGCTACTCCCCAAGGAACTCTCTGAATAAGTCTCCTGAATAGGCCAAAGTCTGTCCTCTCTAAGTCCAATGTAAAATTCTTATTGATGTTCCTCCTGATTTCACCAAATATTGAGAACTATAATTTCATGATCACTATGCCCCAGGCAGTGTAGCAGGCAGAGGCCCTGCAAGGCCTCCATGGCGGTCATTCGCCTAAGATAAGAAATGCATAGTCATGATGAGTGGACCAAAGCAGCCCTTCTTCCGCCCTTGGACCATTGTTATCTTTCTGTAAGGCTATAGGTCATATTCTCCTCAACCCTGGCCATTGGACAATTTCTAACACCCCAGAACTCAATATAAACTCCATCTCTGCCCAATTCGGCAGAAGAGCTGTCACTGGAAACCTTTGCAGGAGCTGCCAATAAAGACACTGCTGCGGAACTCCATACCAGCTTCTCCTCTCTCCAGCCCTGCATCTGCTGAGGCACATAGCGAGCAATGAGCTGAAATCACTAGAAGCTGAATTCACTAGAGCTGAAATCACTCCAGAGTTGCTCGCTAGGTCGCCTGCGGCTGGGAGCTAGCCCAAGGGCCCAGACACGCTGAGCCTCATCAGCACAGCGCTATCCGGGACACCTATGGCAGCAGCTGCCCGGGGGGCTGGACAGACCCCTGGGACCCCAGGCCGCCATAAGGCAGCCTCCAACCACCACATCTCCCACAGCCCACCTCCATTTGTAAACAACAGCTCTAACATAGTCCCTCCCCTGGTGGGCTCACTCACCAGCTGCGACAAAGAATTGTCCTCCTAAGAACTTCCAGAACTTTAAGAACTTCCAGAACTCTAAGAACTTTGGGAACTGCCTCTTTTCTGCTGTATTAAGTTCCCAGCAGATGTCTGGTAGGTTAAGGTCACCTACAAGAACAAGGGCTGGTGATCCTGAGACATTCTCCAGCTACTTATTAAATAAGTTGTCCACCTCTTCTGCCTGGTAGGGTGGACAATAGCAGACTCCCAGTAGGATGTTGGCCTTGTTGGCCTTCCCCTCAATTCTTACCCATAGGCATTCAACTTTGTCATCATTAGTTTCAGTATCCATGGCATCAAGAGCCTCCCTAATATAAAGGGAGGCTCCACCCCTCCACCTCTTCTCCCTTTCCTGTCTCTCCTGAAGAGCTTGTAGCCATCCAGTGCAGTGCTCCAGCTATGTGAGTCAACCCACCACATTTCTGTGGTGACTACATCTTAGCTTTGCTGTTGTGCCACGGCTTCCAGCTCCTCTTGTTTCTTACCCATGCTGTGTGCATTGGTATACATGCACCTCAGCTGGGCAACTGATTTCACCCCTAATTCAGGCTTACTGCCCTTGGGCCTGCTTCCAGACATCCCAGCTGCATCCCCTACCCCCTTCAAACCTACTTTAAAGCCCTCTGAATGAGTTGTGCCAGTTCATGAGCTAAAATCCTTCTGCCCTTAACAGAGAGATGGAGCCTATCCAGTTCCAGCAGGCCAGATGCTGTAAAAGTTGCCCCATGATCAAAGAACTCAAAATTCTGCAGATGACACCAGCCCTTGAGCCACTTGTTGATAATGTGCACTCTCCTACTCCTTTCATCATTTTCCTCTACCACCAAAGGGACTACCTGAACACTACCTGTACTTCTGCCCTATCAACCTCTTGACCCAGTGCCCTGAAATCCCTTTTAATTACCCTGATGCTTCTCTTTTCAATCCCACCACTGCCAGCCTGGAGTATCAGCAGTGGGTAATAATCAGAGGGCTGAATCAGCCCAGGGAGTCTCAGTGATATCCTGTACCCGAGCACCAGGGAGGCAGCAGACCTCACTGTGGGGTGGGTCTGGTCAATGGGTCATGGGGCCCTCTGTTCCCCTCAGAAGGGAGTCACCCACAAGGACTACCCTTCTTTTCTTTTTAATGGCAGAGGCAGTGATCTGTTTGACAGATTAAGTGTAATTGGGAGGCTCACTAGGCAGATAATTTTCTTCTGTGTCATCTGGCTGACCCTCTAGATCCAGGGGCTCATACCTATTCTGAAGTGGCACCTGGCTAGGGGATGGGGGTCAGGAGGAATTTTTATTATTACCTCCCCGAGCAGGCACCCATTTCTACTCCCCTACATCCACCAGGTGTCCTTCTATTGCGTGACAGTGGGAGACATGGGAGTCCTCTGACTCCTGGTTGGCCTCCCTTAAGGATGGATGGACTGAACCCCACCAATCTATTTCCCTTTCACTTTCCCTGAAACTCCTTAGTCTTTCAACTCCCTCCCTAGGCTCGGCCACCAAGAAAAGGAGATCATTCACTGTTCACACCGCAGGCAGGGTTCTTCTGCAACGCCCCCGGAAACCACTGATAAGCTCAAACACTCCGCACAGGAAGGGTGCGGACGGACACATCCTTTTTGGAGGGCTCTGTTTCGCTACATACACTTTTACTAACTGCGGCTTTTGATCGTGTAAAAACCACTACTAACAAAAAACCCCAAAACCAACCACCCAACAGAAACACAACAAACTAAAAACCCCACCAGCAGGAGGAAACCAACCCTGCCTGTGCAGACTGCCGTGCCACGCCCCGGTTTGCCCGCTCTGCTTCGCTGCGCTCCCTAGAGCCTCCTGCGCTCGTGTGGCTAAGCTATCACCAAAACAGTATTAGCTCTACTGGTCCTCAGCAGCAGAACATCAGGACCCTCAGAAGTCCCTGCCATGGTGTCCCTTCCAGTTTGCTGCAAACTCCAAGGACTTGCTCACATCCTGCTAAGAATAATGAGGAATGAAGAGGGTACATTCCTCTAAGGAGTTGCACCACATGAAAGAATAAGAAAAGAAGAAGAAGGAACGGGAGTGATACAATTTGCATTCTTCTATAAATTACATTTTTATGACTAAGTGGTTTATTTATTTATATTTAGTAATTTATTTTATTTATATTTTTATTTATGTTTTGCTCTGAGTTACTCAGCTTCATTAGTGCTCCTTTTATTTTTTTTTTCCTTTTTCCTCAAGAAGTGAGTGATGCTCCAAGCCTGGCAGTGTTTAAGAAGCATTTGAGCAATGGTAGAGGCTTTAACTTTTGGTCAGCCATGAAGTGGTCAGGCATGATATCTGTAGTGAGCTAAATTATCTAAGTGATTAAATGATAGTCCCTTGCAACCAACTCAACTGAAATATTCTGTTGTATTCCATTCTGTTCCATTTTCTCCTCTCTCTAAGAGAGAGGAGATTCCTGCTTGTTCATTTATGAAGGTGCTTGACCTTTCCATGCTTTTGGTGTCAATCATTTCATCAATGTTTCTCTCCAGAATCTGCCACATTCATAACATGCAGAAGGAGAACTAATGGAGTTCCTTTGGCAGTCAGCAAATATATTAATCACTTAGGAAGTGCAACAGCTCAGTTTGGAAAAAATCAGATTTTAATCTGCAAAAAAGCCCATTTAGCTTTGCCCCAAATTTTTTTTTTTTTTTTTTTTGAGGCTTGATGACATATGTATTAAGACAAAAGTTCCAGAAAGGACCATCATGCAGCTTTGGTACAGTGCAAGGAAAAGAAGACTGGATTACAGGAGCATAAAGACGTGGGATGTGTGAAGTAACAATGGTTATCTGGTAGCTATCAAGTCATAATTTGATGCTTATCTTTTTAGCAGTTGACATCTTCGTTGTGAAAAGACAGGTTGCAAAACCAATCAGAGCTGCTTAATGTGGGTAGAAAACTGAGGAGCTGGAACCTTGGTGATGTAAGGGCTGTGGTGCAGATTAATGAAGGGTTTGTTCCCAAATGGATTTTCCCCCTTGGAAGGACCTGCTGCTACAATGGAACTGGGTGCTGTTATCAGCATTCCTATCAGAGCAGTGTCTGACACAGTGATAATGTCATGAGTGTCCTGCATGTGACAAGCAGCTCCTTCTTTCAGCAGGTTACCTGGCTCATTCTGAGGTAATGAAAGCTTCAGTTATCCAAGGGCTTGACATAAATCCAAGGTCTTAAAACCTCGCTACCATTTTGGGCGCTCGAGGGCAGTTTTTAAAAAATATAAAACTCTAGCTAAGCTTGTGCTTGTCTCCTGACATCCCCAGGTTCAAGCCTGGAACACTTCCAGGGATGGGGCAGCCACAGCTTCTCTGGGCACCCTGTGCCAGTGCCTTCCCACCCTCACAGGGAAGAATTTCTTCCCAAGATCCATCGCATCTAACCCTGCCCTCTGTCACTTTGAAGCCATTCCCTCTTGTCCTGTCACTCCAGGCCACTGTAAAAAGTCCATCTCCAGCTGTCTTGGAGGCCCTTTAGGTACTGGAATGTTGCACAGAAATTGTCATATTTGGGGTTATTTTTTTGTGCTCCATACACTAAAAACCCTTTGGGGAGGAAGCTTTTGCCTGCTTGACTTACTGACCCAGTGGGAGCTATTTAACCTTGTGCAGGATTTTAGGATCAGAGAAAGGTTGAGCTGATGATCTTGAAGGTTGGACTCAGTGATCTTGGAGGTCTTTTCCCACCTTAATAATTCCATAAAGTAGCTAAGGAGGTATGAGCACGGGACAAGAAGGGGGTGGATTCTTCCTTCTTTTCTGCTGAATATTCAATATTGAGTATTCAGTGTAAGAGGAGAAGCTAAAAGGAAGGAGTTGTGCTGCCCTCCTGAAGGTACGTGCTGGTGTGCTGGAAGTGGTTTATCTCAAATGTTATAAAAACATATTCTGCAAATAGCACCAAATGTGAGCCTAAAGGGATGGCAAAGCCCAGGAATCAGGAGAAAATGGTGCCTACTGTGACAGGGGACAAGCAAAGAAACAGGTTCATGATAACAACTATTAAACTTCTTTTTAAGGCACCTTATTGCACTGGCTGTCTCTGGGAACTGGGCTGAGAAACCAGCTTTAGGATTTTCACACGTTCCTGTAAAGAAGAAGAGCGAGAAGTATTGTGTAAACAGTTTGATTGAGATAACGAGATGAGATTTCTTCTTTTGCATCAACATTTCTTTTGGAAATCTAGACTGCAGAATCATTATCAAGTGTGAGCTTTACCAGCACAAGTAGACTCAAGAGCAAACAAGCACTGAGGGCAAAAAAAAAAAAAAAACAAACAAACAAAAAAACGGGGCAAATAGATGCATGAGAAATGTTATAAATGTAAAGAAATCAGTTCAAATTAATTAATCATCAAAAGATAGTATCTCAGATAAATTAATTCATGTACTTTGAAAAGCCTGTCCTAATTGTGGGCTCCTCCATCTGGGTTGTTGCTGTTGTATGTTTTAACAGGTAGTTTTCTACAGGATAAAGAAATCATTCAGTCAATCACAGTTTTAAATTTTCAAGATTGGGTCTGTTTTGACAAGAGAAAATTATGTGGATGCTGTGACTGTTTAGAGGGAAAGGAAAAGTGGCACCAAGTGTTGTTCTGCAATTAATGCTCATTTCCTGGAGTCCCCAAATCTAATTAATAATTTTACAAACACGAAGGGGGCAGTGGGAGGGGAAGAAACAGCAGTTTCACAACCTGCTATCAGGTACAACATTCCATGTGTGCCATCCCAGGTTTATCCCAGGTAACAGAAGCACCCAGGACAGAGCTTCGAGGATTATTCCTGCCATGGGTTCTGTGGGAGCTCCCTGCTCGCTGTGAGTGTTGGAAAACTGGACTGAAATACAGGGTTTAATCAGGTGCTAACTGATGAGTTTTATACTGAGTTTGCTGGAGATTGGGGTGGTTTGGTTGCTGGGTTTTTTTAGTAGGACATAAGAATATGCTTAATTCATGTTTCATCCAAAGGGTTTGTGGACTGCAACATCAAAAGCGAAGCTACAGAGTGATATTTTTTTTTGGTTAATTAACGGAATATTTTAAGGAAAGTTTTCCCTGTCCGAGCCCGTCCTGGGAATGGAATGAACTTGCTGAGGACCCCTCCCTAAGCAGTCAGGTACCCTCCACCTGAGGGTACTACATGAGGGCTTTGGGCACTGGGGGTGCAGAACCAGGGTGGGAAAGGGGCAATTTTGGGAGGCAGACCCAACCTCGACGAGCTGGAGCGGGTGGAGGAGGCGTGGAGCGGCGCCGGGGCGGCTCCCTCCCTTAAATGCCACGGCGGAGCGGGATGCGGGGCTGCAGCTACGGGCGGGAGGAGGGCAGGAGGCAGGATGGCACCGCCGGGGGGCGGCGGGGAGGTGCGGGATGGGGACAGGGAAGGGGACGGGGACAGAGCCGCCGCAGCGGGGATGCGGCGCTTTACCTGGGAGGACATCGGGCAGCGAAACGGACGAGGGCCGGCGCCGCAAGAGCGCTGGCTGGTGATCCACAGGAAGGTGTACGACATCAGCCACTTCTACCGGAGGCACCCGGGAGGAGCCCGGCTCCTCGTCAGCCACGCCGGGCAGGACGCCACGGTGAGCGGAGCGGGGATGCGGGAGCCGGGATGCGCCGGAGGAGGGCGCCAGGGAAAAGTCGTGCGGAGAGAGCTTGGGAGTGGGAATCGGGGTATGGGACAGAGTCGGGGGACCGAAGTATGACCGCTCCGTGCGAGCCTCGCCATCCCCATGGCATGGGAAAGGGCAAATGAGGAGATGCAGCCCACGGGAACGGGATCGGAGCGGTTGCTCCCGAGCAAAATCAGCTAAATCAGAGCAACAGCTGGAGCTAGAGCAGAGGAGCACATGGAGATGCTCAGAGGACTGGAGCACCTCTGCTAGCTGGGAGTGTTCAGCCTGGGGACGAGAAGACTCCAGGAAGAGCTCAGAGCCCCTTCCACTACCTAAAGGGCTCCAAGAGAACTGGAGAGGGACTTTGGACAAGGGCCCAGAGGGACAGGACAAAGGAGAATAGCTTTAAACTAAAAGAGCATCGATTTAGATTGGATATAATGAAGAAGGTTTTGATGATGAGAGTGGCGAAACACTGGCATGCGTCACCCAGAGATTTCCCATCCCTGGACACCTCCAAGACCAGGTGGGATGGAGCAATCTGATGTAGTTGAAGATGTCCCTGCTCATTGCAGGGGGGTTGGACTAGAGGAGCTTTAAAGGTCCCTTCCAACCCAAACCATTCTGTGATTCTTAACTCTTCAGGATTCCTCTTATCTTCTGGTCTTGCTTGTGCAGTTGCTGTGAGTTACAGCATTTTTTTCCATATCTAAGGGATATTTGAGGCTCAAGGAAATCAAAAGAATTTTCAGTCCATCAAGTTTAGATTTCAAATTGTATATTAATTGAACTTTGCATTGTGTAATTTCATCGCTTATTTCTTGAATTACTACTGGCAGATTTCTTTCATTTTAGCATGCCAGAAAATCCCAGATAATGGATGAACCAGATATTTTGTTTCTGGCATCTGAGCCAGGTTGGTAGGTAGTTGGTTCCATGTTCAAATCATTAAGCCCTGCAAGATCTGAGCCACTTTCATGTCTGTCCATTAGGTACATTGCTTAATCTTTTGGATGTATATTATGAAAAATTAAGACATTATCTTAGTTGACCTGGAAGATTTTAACCAAAAGCAGAAACCCATGAAAGGTGGCAGCTCAGGAGAGGATGAGAAGCACAGAAGACTCTCAGTGAGCAAAGGAACCTGAGGAATGAAAAAATGAGTAAAATTAATGCCAACATTTTAGAAAGGGTGACACTGCACACTGAAACTGTGAAGTCCTCTTGGTGCTGCATTTTGTTGCGGTGTTCTCTCACAAAGGATAAAAAAGAAAGGATGCCTTCCACCAGACCAAGTTGCTTCAACCTGGCCTTGGACACTTCCAGAAACTCAGTGATTCAAAAGGCAATTAAAAAAAAATTAACAAAATCTGGATTTCTTTTCCTTTGTTGCTGTGCCTTTGCAGGATGCCTTTGTGGCATTCCATGTCGACAAGGTGCTGGTGAGCAAGTACTTGAAGCCACTGCAGATTGGGGAGCTGGCACCAGACCAACCCAGCATTGAGCCCACTAAAAATGTAAGTCTGTCCTTGCAAAACAGATCAAAGGAGACTAAAGGGAAATATTCTGAGATTACACCTTGTTCTCTATCAGCGTAGCTCCTGGAGCAATAGGATCCAGGTTTCTCACTTTTTTTTTTGGCTATTACTTATAAACAATGTGTAAATATGAGTCTAAGTCCACATTCTGTGGTTGAGAATGAAGTTCCTGAAGATGAATTTTTCTACAGCCTCTCTAACTAAATAGCTGAGTTATCACCTCTTTCCCTTGCTTTAAGGAAGAGCTAACCAAAAGGAAAAGGAATAGTCTTGGAGAATAAATATTCTCCTTCAGCTATAGGTGCATTTAACTCTCCCCTCTTAATCCTGGGAAGGGAAAAGTGAAGACAAATATAAGGAAAATTTTCATGCAAAGACCTACCACAAGGTGGCATGGGAAGTTCACGCACAGCTCCCACTA
Source organism: Vidua chalybeata (assembly GCF_026979565.1). Taxonomy (NCBI): domain Eukaryota; kingdom Metazoa; phylum Chordata; class Aves; order Passeriformes; family Viduidae; genus Vidua; species Vidua chalybeata. The sequence continues at coordinate 55,388,580 of NC_071535.1, read as the reverse complement.
AACACAGCTTCCAGCTGAGCCTTCTGCTGCCTCCGAGGATTCGATGGAAGAAGCACCGAGGAGGATTTGTTTTAGGGATTGGGATGCAGACATTGTGATGGCTGGTCCTGGCTCCTCAACAAAAAGCTGTAGCAGAGCAATGATAATGTTTATTAAACCCAGCTCTTGCTCTTTTAGCCAGATCCTTTGTTCTTTCTCCCTACCATTAAAGTGGTTTCTGGGTTATGAGGCTGCAGTGGTGCTCTCTAAAACCAGAGAATTGTAACCCTGATGCTTCCCCCAGGAAATGCTGGTGAAAGATTTCCGGGAATTGCGCGCTACAGTTGAGAGAATGGGACTGCTGAAGCCAAACCAACTCTTCTTCTTCCTGCTCCTGGCTCACATCCTGCTCTTGGATACAGCTGCCTGGCTCATCCTCTTCTACTTTGGGACATCCTTACTGCCCTTCATTTTCTCCCTGTTGCTGCTGACCATTTCCCAGGTGAGCAATGAATTCCATGGCGTGGACTTGCATCAACCTACACACACACACACGTGAGCAGTTTCTTGCCCTTTGCTTCCTCACTTGGCACCGTTTCACTTTGTCATAAAAACACAGACACTATCTGGATACCAAGGAGAAATTCTGCATGTGGGGAGCTCACGCTAAACTTAGTTTGGGATTCTTTCAGCAAGATGTATTCTGTGGGAAGCCTTGGGACTGTCAGGATTCCACAGTCCCTTTCTGCTCGTGACTTGGGAGCAGTGTCCGGAAAATAAGTCTTGGTATTTCAAAGCAAAGGATGAGTGTGGCACCATCCCCATCTCAATTCCTCTTTTTCTCCCCTCCTAAAGTTTTCTTTCTTCTCCTCCAGGTCCAGGCTTCCTGGTTACAGCATGATTTAGGACACCTCTCAGTATTCAGGAAAACCAAGTGGAACCACTTGCTACACAAGTTTGTGATGTGCCATTTGATTGTGAGTCCCTGGGAAACTTCTGAGGGTTTTCCTGTAGAAACATGTGTTCTGAAGACTCTGTGGAGCATGTGCAGCACTGGGTGAGGGATTAGGGGCAGGAAGTAAAGGCAATTCTGGCTCTGAAAGTGCTTTTCATGCTTTGTTCTTCCCTCAAACAGGGGGCCTCGGCCAAGTGGTGGACTCTCCTGCACTCCCAGCACCATGCCAAACCCAACTGCTTCCACAAGGACCCTGACATTGATATGCACCCTTTCCTCTTCACTTTGGGGAAGAAATTCTCTGTGGAGGTCAGTAAGTGGGTGTGGGAAGTCTAAGGTGCGATGGCAGTTTCTGTAAAGAGGTTTATTTCTCCACAGTTCACACTAAGTCCTTGTAAGAATGTCTCAAACAGCTGATACATGGATGTAAGTAAATTAGACATGATGTAAAGGCATTGTATATAGGGTGGAAAATCCACCAGCACATTCATGGTTGGAGAAACCTAATGACCTAGAACAACAACTCAGTAATTAATGATCATTAGATAACTTGTAAACATCAATCAATGTAAGGCATGGCTACAGTCAGCCTGGAATTATTATTTTAATATTAATGCATGAGACTCAGTCAAAGGGGTGGCTTTGATGTGTCTATGTGTTCTAGGAGAGTTTGCTGTGACAGGAACAGCAGGACTGAGAAACCCAGGGCTGTTCCTGGAACTCCAGTTGGGCAGAATTTGTTGGATCATGTAGGATATTCTCAGTTTGTCCTGTTTGGACACTGCCATGAGTGACAACGTTAGAGTGCTGAACCCCTTTTGCTGTAGATCCCATCAGTTCTTGAGACCCCATCACAGCAGCTACAGCAGTGAAATATTCTTCTCCATGCCATCGTGGAACTGCCATTTAAGTTTAGAGAATCAGAGAAGAAATAAGGGGAAAAATGAGAGAAAATACATATTTCTGACCACTAACATAACTTAGTCTTGATATATCTAATTCTACACAAAATTAATCATGAAAAAAAGGAATGAGGGTTGTGGGAAGTGTGCAAGAAGAGTCCCTCTGCAAAATAAATGGAAAAGAGCAAGTTACCTGTGAAAATTGCTTGGTCTCAACTAATTTTTTTTTCCTGTTTTTTTTTGTTTTGTTTTGTTGGTTTTTTGTTTGTTTGTTTTTGGTGTTTTTTTTTGTTTTTGTTTTGGTGTTTTTTGTTTGTTTTTTTGTTTTTGTTTTTGTTTTCACAGCTTGGGATCAAAAAGAAAAAATACATGCCCTACAACCACCAACACAAATACTTCTTCATCAGTGAGTATCTCTATCCTCCTCCAACTCCCTGAGAAGTATTAAAGGGGCTTGGAGATTCTACTTTTTACCTGGAGAACTGAAGAAAAACAATGGTGCCTGAGTCAAAGAACACAATAAAAAGCCAAAATAATAACAACCAGATTTTTGGAAGAGTTGAAGACCTGACCTATCTTATCCCAGATCTCCCACATCCTCCACAGAGGCTCTGGGTTATGATATCATACTATATCTTTCAGTAGTATCAAAGTCTGTGGGTTTCAGGGTTTTTTTGTTTGGTTGGTTGGTTTGCTTTGGTTTCATGGGTTTTTAAGTGCAACTGAGATGTCCTTTTGGAAGGCTGAGTTTGAGTTCTTCAACCCCAAATCCCTGATAGAAAAGGGATTTCATATGCATTCCTGTTGTTGCCCTGCTTTGCACTAAGGAATAAGGAGCCAGATAAGCTTTAGGCTGTAGAAGCCACTTCTCAAAATAATAATTTGTGGCTGTTCCTCAGTCAAGAGCCTAAGATGAAACCTGAGGTTTGTAAGATCTCTCAGATTAATGGACAGACCTAGAAATGTTTCAAGGCACTAAACCATCCTAACATCCTAACCTGGAATGCTCTCCAGATTGAGCAGGAATTCAAGACCCTTCCCTCCCAGGCTGATGTTGTCACTCAGTCTATGATGTCACCAGTGATGAATTTTTCTTTCCAGCTCTACCTCCCCTCCTGTTCCCCACCTACTTCCACTGCCACACATTCTACATTGCCTACACAAAGAAGTACTGGGTGGTGAGTACTGCTACTTGTGTGACCAAAAGGGGTCAGATGGGGACCTTCAGCCTTCCTTCTGAGCTTGCAGCCAGCTCCTTGCTGGGCAAGAATGCTCTCACCTCTTATAGCAAGCTGTGAGAAAGTATCATAGGCTTGTGTTGATTATTCTAGATTATTCCATTCAGAAAAAGACTGTCAGAGCTGAAAAGTAAATTGTTCTCTTATACCTGTAGTATGAAGGTTTAAAGAATAAATAAGTAAATGCAATTTATAAAGACATGCTTTTCTTGTTGTCTCTGGTTTTGTTAGGACTTGGCCTGGATGCTGACCTTCTACATCAGATTCTTTTATACTTATGGATCTTTATTAGAAACAAAAAGTCTCCTGGCATATTATTTTATATTCAGGTGATGTGTCTTTAGAAGCTTCTTCAGCCTTTTCTCTATGCATTCTTTCCATCTGTACCTGCCTGCCTTTCTCTGTGTTTATATTTCCACATTCTCCTTTACCACCTAATTTTTTGCCTACTTTTTAATTAATAATTCTTTAGTTCAATTGCCAGTGCAAGTTTTGTGTTGCCTCATTAGCTGTGGCAACAAAGAGATTTCACAGTTTGGTCAGAGTGCTGACCAAATTGAGAAATATTTACCTCATATAACATTCAGTGCTTTGGGCATTGGGTCTGTTGCTGCTGAAAGAGAACATTTAACTGAAACAGCTTAGCCTGGGCTTGCAAATGCCCAGGTATTATCCAGCAGCACTGACTTGAATGGTCAGCACACTCTCCCCTTGGATCATTTCACTGATTCTAATCAGTTTAGGCCTTGGCTACAGATAAAACAAGTTGAACACCAGTCAGTGTTATAACAAAACACATGAAATAATAATGAGTTTCATAAGGAAATATGAAATTTCCAGGGTTTGCAAGTCCATCCAGGTGCTGGCTTAGCAAGGCTAGTGTTCAGTCATGTCTTTAAGTCTGGCTTTGCCATTATTTCAATGGCTCCTTGCTGACCTGCTCACCCAGCACTGAATTCTCTCATCTCATTGCACAGGATGCTGGAGAGCAGCTGGTTTGTCTGGGTCTCACAGATGAACCACATCCCAATGGATATTGACTACGACAAGAATTTGGACTGGGTGTCTACTCAGGTAAAATATTTTTTCCCTTCTTAGGAATTGTGGCCATACAGGTACAAATTTTAACCATAAGCAAGTCTCCTGTTGCATTAAGGGGGAAATCTGTTGGTGGCTGGGAGGTGAAGGTTAATAGGCTGATGGATTCAGTCATGGAAAAGGTAAAGGACTACAGCAATGACACACTCATGGGCAATCCAAAATGAAATCCAGGTCGAGCTCTGGTACCTAAACATACTCTGACCTGTCTCTGACTTCGCTTTCCTCTCCCTCTCCTCTAGCTCCAAGCAACCTGCAATGTGGAGCAGTCACTCTTCAATGACTGGTTCACAGGGCACCTCAATTTCCAGATTGAGCATCAGTGAGTACTCACCCCAAGAGGGAATTTTCTTTCCCCTCCTCATTTTTTAAAAATATTTTTCCTTCTTTCTCTTTTTTTTTTTTCCTCCTTCCTTATTCTTTTTTTGCTCTGAATTCTACAAATAGTTGTGGGGTACCAATGAGTTTGCCTTTAAAACTTGAAACTCTTGAAGAAAATCATGTAATTGAAAACTTTCACTGGATCCACAGGATGACAAGAGGAAATGGAACAGGGGCAGGATCCATGCAAGGACAGCAATAGAGTCAATCCCAAGTAGTAGGTTTTAAGGATCAATGGAAATGTCCTGGTTAAAGCACCTGGTTTTTGTCTTTAAACAGGAGTTTAAAGCCACCTCTGCTGATTTTTTTTTTGCTGTTACTCGTTAGAGTGAGATATGCAAGGATGAAGGATGGGCTCATCTCCTCCTTTGTGCTACTTCCAGAAAAAGGGAAGGAGGGGAAAGTAATTTTTTCCATAAACATCATTTACTTTGGAGACAAACTGTGTGGAAAAGAACAGAGGGGAAAGCAGGAAATTCCTACCAGTTCCTTGTGCTAAATGCACAGCAGGGGGAAAGAAGAGCTAGGAGCAGCTACAGACCCTGCTCATTGTGAGCTGGGTGATTCCTGGGAAGCACTAATAGCTAGGATTTCTTGTGAAACTTGTCTGTCTCCTGTTCACAGCCTGTTCCCCTCCATGCCACGACACAACTACTGGAAGGTGGCCCCTCTGGTGAAGTCCCTGTGTGCCAAGCATGGCATTGAGTACCAGTGCAAGCCTCTGCTCACAGCCTTCGCAGACATCGTGCAGTGAGTAAAAAAAAAACCCCAAAACTGCAGGAGGATGCAGGAGAGACTGGAATCCTAAGAGCAAGAGCTGCCTTGCTCTCCTTTTAGCCTCTTGGGCACATGGTCACTCTTGGGGAGAGATCTTTGTGGGGGATCTCTCAGCTTATTGTGGGATTCTGGGAAATGAGCAGAGACAAAACCTCATTCCCCTGTCCCAGCAACACTCCCCTGAGCAGCCCTGTGGTGTGTCCTCTCTTTCTGTCTCTCCCAGGTCCCTGAAAACCTCGGGAGAGCTCTGGCACGATGCCTACCTGCACAAATAAAGGACAAACCTTGGTGCTACCATTCAGAGCCTGCCACAGCTGCATTCCCAGCAAGCTGAGGGGCAGGGATCACAAGGGACTCTCTGGCAGAACTAAGTGAGTAAGGACTGAGGGATAAAATTCCAGTAGAGATGAAGCTGCCTGAATTTTTCTTCTGGTTTTTCCTAGGGTTATGGTTCAGATATGTTAAGAGTGGGCAGGGCAAGCAGAAGGTGAATTGTTAGGAGAGGAAGGAGCTCTTTGCTGACTGAGTCTGAGCATTTCTGAGCCTGGGCACAGGCTCAAGTCAGATCATGGACTGGTGGAGCTGCACACACTTAACTTCATGTCAGAGGCCGCTGATCATGGTGGGGTTTTTTTGTTTGGTTGGTTTGTTTTTTTTTTTTTTTTTTTGTTTTGTTTTGTTTTCCTCATGTGGAGGGTTTAATGCTTGATACAGCATTTGCTTACTTGAATTTGAAATTGTCAAGGATTTTGGATTAACATGGTGTTCCAGCAATGTGTTTAAAGTACAATAAATTAGGATAAACTACAAACAACACTTAGACTGTAGCAAGTGCACATGCAGTGAATAAAAATATAAATGTGTTTCCATTACTGTTCTCTAGAGCATCGTCATTGTCACAAGGCCAAGAAACACATGGGGTTAAAACCAGCTTAAGGCCTCTACTCTCTTCAAAATTTATCTGGTTTGAGGGGTTTTTTTGTACTTTGTGTTGGGCTGAGACATGTGCACACTCCATGTACACTCCCCACCTATACAGGATTAAGATTATACTACAGAAAGGTAAACCAAAAGTAAAATAAATCCCCTACAGACATTTGGTCAAATCCAAAACTTGCTGTTGCAGCTAAACCAAGATTAGATCAGATTTTGGCTGTGCCAGGCAGAAGATGAGTCAGTGAAAGAGGCTGGTCCAGGTACTTTGAATAACCTTGAGAGGAGACAATATCTTTCCATTAATTAGTAAGAAAGCCTTTTCTTTGTCTCATGTGAATACAAACTCAGACCCTGAAATAAAAGACCAGCTTTTGGAAAGGAGACTATGGGAACAACAAAATTCATTTGAATATTAGCAGTTACCACACTTTTTTTCACTAATTCAAGGTTAATAAATAGAAAACTCAAGAGGTAAAAAGATATAGAAAAAGTCTCTGATGATGTAACAAATGGACTTTGTACTACTTGTGCAATGATTGGCTGAATTACTTAAAAACCTTTAACCCCGCAGAGTCAGCCAGAACAAGGGAAGGATTTGCTATTAAATAATTTTTCCTGCCTTGGAAAAAGTGCAATTGTGTTTAGAGGTTAACAGCACAAAGAACAATACCTGACCCATAGGTGTAAAAGAAGTAATTCCCAAAAGTTCTGTGGGAGAAATAAGAAATAAAGCAGAAGTCACAACAGTATCATTTACTCACAAACACATTTCCACTACTTTAAAAAGCCTTTTAAAATTACCCTAATCAGCCTTTGAAAATGATTTATTGGGTAGATGAAAGGCCTGATTTTGAAGATCGTAATTTGATTTTTGGACCTTTGACATCATTTGGCTCCTAGTTCAGGACCTCTGAAAGTCAAAATGCAATTAAAAAAAGAGCTGTGAATATTTCCATTGTTTGAGGACCCAACAGTGCTCCAATGAGGACAGGTGTGCAAGAGGATTGGGCAAGACTGAGATGAAGGGCCATGGCTAAATATGGAATAAAGCCTAAGCAATATATGGATCAATGACAGAGCAAACAGGAGCAGTTGCCAAGTTTTCCCTGGGTTATCTTTGAGCAATCTTACCAGTATCAATCTCAGATGAAAAGCTGCCTGCGCTCCCTCAGGAAAATATTGGATAGCTGGATGAGATTTTACAAAGAAGATATCACTGAGACGCCCAAAGAAGGAAACACATACAAATTAGTCATATAACACAATAAAAAAGCATAAACAAACCCCACTCCTGTAAAGAAGTTATAGTACATGCAAAACAGAGTGGAAAAAAAAACCCAGCATCAGCAGTAGAGTATCTTCCTTAAATGTGAACAATGATGAAAATAATACAAAATATTAACTGGCTTACTCTAAAATACAGCCTTGATTCCTGCAACTCTGAAGGGCAAAATTTCATTCTTTTCTTACACTAAGATCTTGGAATCAAAGGTTCAGGGAAGACAGTTCCTACTTGAAATAATACTGAAAGTTTAAATTCAAAGTGAAGTATTTTTCCAATAAAATCTCTTAGGAAAAGTACTGAGCGGCTAAAGCACCTTGGACTCTGCACACACACAATAAATTTTAAAAAATTCTTCATTCCTGATTTTCCAGCTTCCCTCCACAAAGTCAAGAGTGTTTTTGAGACCTTGTAGAGAACACAGTAGCTATGATAATGTAGAAATTCTGTATTTTCATTAGGTCTGGGGAGTGTTGCAACTGTAACTGAGTTTGTAACCAGTACATGCCATCACCCTCCTTCCTCAATAAATCTTACAACATGTAAGCACAAGGTCAAAGATTGCCAAGTCTGGAAAAGAGAATCATACAATAGTTTGGATAGGAAAGTGTATCCACTTCTGTGTCAATCCTGAATCAATAATCACAGGGACAAGGATTTGTTGCACTGGAAAATAACCCCAACCAAACAATAAAAAAAAAAAAAAAAAAAAAAAAACCCAAAGTTCCCAATCCTGGTCAAAATTTAAAAATGGGGAACCTGAGAGAAACAAGCAAAGAATAAATACTGAAATTAACCAACACAGCAAATCTATATAAAGGATTTCTGTGGTTCGTCACATGCTATAAAACAGGAAAGGAAGTTTTCCTTCTGACTTGGTCCATTAGAGATTTACAGTATTTGAACTGCTCTGAGTAGCAGGATGTAAAAATATACAGTGGGTTTTTTCATTAAAGAAGTAAAACTATCAGTTTATCAAGCTTCAGTCTGTGATCCAGCAACAAATTTCAGCCCAGCTCTTGAGGGCCTGCAGTGCAAAGAGATTTCCAGCTGCTTTGGGTTGAAGTTTGACTTCAGGTGGAATTGCAGCATGACAAAGTCCAAGCTTTCATCAGACAATTAAACCACACAGGCTCTGCTCTGTAATCCAGGCTGCAAAAGTGTCATCATTAACAGTCAGCTATCAAATACTTCACTTACTGTTATTTTTACACCGCTGCCTCGTTGTTCAGCCTTTGCTTTCCCAGACTGCGTAACATTGCATCACTTTATAACCTTTTGCAAACACAGGGCTGGTTTTGGGAATCTTCATCTTACTGAACCATCCCAGCTGGAATCACCCTGAATACCACAAACCTCGCAAAACTGCCTTAAATTCACTTACAATAATCAAAATAGAGCCTCAGTTCTTTTCCCAATTCCATCCAAAATGACCTTCGGCCACTGCTGAGGTTTAATCCTCAATGTCAGAGTCGAGGTTATGCTCAAGTCCACCTCTGCATGCCATGACCTGTCATGACCACACAGCTTTGACCCCAAACATCACTTCAGACTGAGCTCTGCAGAATTACCTGGAGGTGGGCAAAGGTCAGGCTTTACCATGCACTGCAGATCTCTGTGCAATTTCTTATCAGCAGGAGATAAGAACAGACAGCCCATCAGTGGATCGATTCACTTCTGCTGCACTGGGCTGGAGCCCCACACCCCACAGAGTGTGGAGACAGTTACAGAGGGCTCATCTAGTCCAACCCCCTGCAAGGAACAGGGACATCTTCCACCATCCCAGGCTCTTCAGAGCCCTGTCCAACTGGCCTTGAACAATTCCAGGGATGTGCCATCCACCACCTCCCTTGGAACCCTGAACCAGGGCCTCATCACACTCAAAACATTTTGTAAGAAAATGGTGACTCACCTGCCTGCAAGAATTCATGGATCAGATCTCCAAAACAAACAGCCTTTTTCTGCAAGATGAGCAACAGGTATGGAATATTTGGCAAAACAAAGTGATTGGTTTACTGGAAGCTGAAGTGATGGATACTCAAACACTGCTTAGCAGGCAATTCCCATCAATGAGCTGCACTAAGGAAAGGAAATCAGGGCTTTTTCCAACATCTCTGGAGCACTGGAAAGTCTGATCCAAACCTACCTCACCTTTTTTTTTCCCACATAACACTTAGCAATGCCATGAATGTCTCCTCATCTCCTGGCACAGCTCACTACAACAAATGTGATTCTGAAATTTGCTCATGGTTTTTGGATATTCAAGTTAAAATATTTTGGGGAATGGAAAATAACCTAAGAACTAAAAGACGAGGTACTGCCCTTTAAAAGAAGAGGTACTGCTGGAGAAGCTGTAATTTCCCAAATATTAGTTTCAAATTTATTCCCAAATCCACTGCTGGAGATGAGCATCTAAAATAAAACAGTAATAAGAAAATGTTGAGCAATTCTCCTTTACAGATCACTGAAATCATATTGGAACAACCTGGCAAAGGAATGTTTGATTTTAACTGAACAGAATACAAAAACAAAACAAAACTGCTGTTCTGTCATGTCAACAGTCTCTTTATTCTCACAATAAGGATCTGTAAGTGGATTTATTGTCTTATTTATTTGAAGAAATAACATTATTGTTCTTCCAGTGTTGCCTAATGCTCTCCACAGCTTTGGGAAAAGCTAAGTTTTCTGTACACTAGTCACGGCCAGTTTAGCATAGAACACAGGTCATTTAAGTCATTTAAACACAACTGTAGGGATGAAACATGAGTTTTTCAAACAAAGGCAGCTGCAAAAATACATCCAACCTACACCTTCTGCACCACCTCCAGAAAAACAGATGAAGGGATGTATGAACTTCCTAGATTAACACAAGGTATTTGAAGACATCTGCACAGAATACATGTTGCTAAGAGATTTTTCATTCCATTTATTTCAGAAATAAGACAACAATATAAATCAATTAGCAGACACAACCAAAATTAGAATATCAGGCCCCTTGTTTATTATTTTCCAAAACTCATTAGGATTCTCTGTTCCAGCACAAAATATTCCCACCCAATCATGTAATCCCACATGCCTGATCAGGTAAAAAGCCAATGGAATCCTAGAATACAGTAGGTTACCAGTTCATATTATTTTACTGCACTTCTACCCCAGCTGATTTTTCACAATAGGTTGGAGATAAATGAACTGCAGAGCAAGTAAAATTCTCCTAAATTTAACAGAACAGCATTTAGTATCTACTCTTCTTTACCTGCCACCATTCCTGGAAATTCACACTTAAATCAGGAAGTAATCCTAGTCAAAATACAACTCAAGGCACACCCAGAGATGCAGTGATTATTGACAAATCACCCCCAAACCGCTATGATTTTAATTTTTTACATTTGCCTGAGTTAAGAGCAGTAGCTGGGCTCTGAAATGCTTTGCATTTAGCTTTGACAATGATTATCACATAACTGGGGTCCCAAAATTTTGCACAATTTAACTGAAGTGCAGATGCTGGGTAACATTACAACATGCCTCAAATCAGGTTTTAGACATATTTTCTAGATATCTACATTCATACAAGCATGCTGCTTTAATTAAAGGATCACCCTGAAAATTAGTCCTGGCTTGATCAAGAAATAGCAACAGCAGATTACTGCAGTAAAATAAGAATTTCAGCAACCACTGGGAATGGTTTTGAAAGTTCTTGAGCATCAATTTCAATATTAAATTTAATTTCTCAAACATTTGGCATGTTAATATTTTTCTATTTAAATTCTTACAGATTATAAAGAACAATTTACTCTCCTACCCCTGAAAGGCCTGTAAGGTGTAATCAATTTAGTTGAACAGTGCATGGAATAAGAAAATATCCTTTGCTACCTCCCTTATGTCAGTTTATATCCCAACACAGCATTAGTAAGCAAAGATTATTTTAAAATATATATTGGGAATAAAATTGAACTGTATTCAGATTAAGCTTTGTAGTTAGCTTTGTCTCTATCATAAGGAATGAGACATACCAACATTTTACTCAAGGTAAATGATACTGGGTATCCTTTTACTTCTGGAAGGCCAAAAGTTAAATTCAAGAGATGTGTTTACAAATACAGACAGATAATTATTTTATTAGAAATACTGAACAACATCAACTTCTCAAGCAGTTTCTCCATGAGGGCAATCACAGTGCCCTTATAGAAATTCTACTGTGTGATAGAAAGTTGTTCAACAAAAAAAAAAAATTGAAACAGTATTTTGATTAAATTTCTTTTTGCTCCTAGAAATGAAGACAATTTCTTATCCATGAGTTGTTTAAAAATCCTCTAAGTTGTTAACAAGCAGTAAAGCACTAGTGTTGAAAGGCACTAGGATTGGAGCTTGTGTTACCTGGTTTCCAGTACAGACAGCACTTGAGAGCTCAGTAAATCACACCTGTAAAACACTCCTGTGCTTGGGCCCAAGTCTGCTACATTCATTAAAGTGTTGGACAAGTTCTTGTGCAGCTGGAAGGATGCAAAATTCAGAGCAGATCTCTGCAGATTTACAGGTTGGATCTTTCCTTGACAGATGTACGAGTTGTGGACTGTGTGTATGTTCTAATTACATCCTGAAAATAAAGCAACAGAAAAATCTCAAAGCAAGTTCCATTTTAAGTAGAGAACTGCAGGAAAAAATTGAATCAACTGAGTTGTTGTTCTCTGGAGCAAGCACTGAGCCCAGGAAAGCCTTGTGGTAATGTTTCATTATCATCTCAAAGGGTGGATAACCAACCTGAACACATTTATTATGACATAGTTACCTTCCAGAAACCCTACAAACCCTGACTGAAACAAAGTCTTTGTACATCAGAGTGATGTTTTCTTATTTTGCAATTCTACAAGCACTGACTTCTTTTGGCTTTTAGCTCAAACAGGGATCAAGACTGATTTCTCACTTCATTGGATTTACAAGAGAAGTCAAAATAATTCACAGCCAGGCAAAATGCAGCTAAAAAAATCATCACCATACCTTTTTCCCACCCTCAGCACGGTACTTGTCCAGCAAAGCCTGGATGGAGGCTCCATAATTAGGATGAACATCAGTGAAGTTTTTCACCTGCACAGGAAGACAATTCAGAAAAGGCAGCAAGAATTTTTTTCCTCCATTTCAAGAGAGTTCTTTACCACATTACCTGGGCTATAAGAATAAGATCATAAGGAAGAAAAGTTTAATTCTGATCAGTTATAAACAAGATATGAACATCTTCAAACACAATTTCTGTTATGCCGCACAGAGCTCATTCCCAATTTCAACAAGGTTGCCCTGGGAAGGATAAGGATCCAATCCCTCATTGGCCCTCACTGCCTTCTCCTTTTTTAGAGCAAAACCTTACTCTGGCAGTCATCTGATTTTTAAAACACCAAGCTAAACATATGTTCAACACCTGTCCCATTCTTCCCCCAGGAAAAAGTTATTTTAACATATTATATATTGATGTTATCGTGTGTAAACAGGCATATATTTAAGTATGAGAATTCCTGAGGAAAAAAACCCAGCCTTTTCAGAGAATTCCTGATCTTCCTTTCCAGAAGCCATTACGACAATGTTACTAGACAGGTAGGAAACCTGGAATAAACCCCAAAGAGGGCACTTACAGCTCTTTTCTGAATGAAAAGTTGGGCATCCTTCAGATGATCTGCAATGTTTTTACACAGCCTCCGCCGCTCTTCCTCGTTCAGCACTTTGAGGTAGAATTCTCGCACCTGGCCATTGGAAATAAAGGTTTATTTTGATATTCCCAAAAGTGAATAAGAATAGCTTTCACTTCCTAGTCAAGCAACACTTAAAATACTCAAAACATTTAAAAGGCAGCCAATCTGTCAGGGTTTTTCTTTGGCAAATATGCCAATAACTCCTCCTCCAGACACTAACGGCAAGAAAACAAGTCAGAGCCTCTACCTAACAATGCCCAAAATCTGAATTTCAGATTCTGTGAGAACTCACACACCCTCCACACTCCTCATGCATGCCAAGCAGCACAAAGCCTTTCCACACCCCCACCTGGGTCACGTTGTCCTCATTGGCACTGTTGTAGCGCTGCACATCCCCTGAAGCAAACATGGGGCTCTCCTTGAGCTGGGGCTGATCCTCAGGACCAGTGAAGCTGTTTGGGTAATAATTTGGGGCACCACCTGGGAAAAAAAAAAATCCCCAAACCAAATCAATCAGACGGCAGCACTTTCAAATAAGTCAGAAGACAGAGGATGTTACTTGCTTGGAGGAATCTAAATCAATTACTCAAGATAGGATTCATTTTATTAAAAGCAGCTGACAGCATTTTTCTGTCAACACCTTGAAGCCAGTACTTAACAACACCTGCTACAAAGAGAATTTCCACAGCTTTTTTCAGGGGATATTGATTTGATTCAAAAATAAGAAAACCTGGCTACTCTCACAACAATATTTCTCAATTGTAATAGACAGTCATGGTTGAAGTTTAAGGCAGCATAAAAATATAATCATTTACATTTCTGAAGTACTACAATGCTTCCCTGTGTAGGGGGTGTATTTTAAACACATAATGAATGAAGAGAACTGCATAAAAATAAACTCATTATCTGTTCTGGGACAAGAGCAGCTGTCCTCAAGTTCCTGTTTTTCAAATATTTCCCTCTCCTCCCTCAGCGAGTGTCTGAATTCATAGCCCAGAGGAACACATATTTTGGCATGAGCCACAGCTTAAGTACATCCTTGTTTACTCTCAGGTGGAAAACAGCCACTATTGGGCAAACCCTGACAGAACAGAAGCCACTCAATAAAGGGGAAGTGACAGCTCTACTCTTGGCATTTTCACTTTTGTCTTTCACAATCTCTCAGAAATCTGAAAGCAAAGCAGTTTAGCAAAGTGGACTGAGCCAAGTCAGTCTCTAAAACCTGACTGTGTGTATTCTCCCACAACCTGCTTTCCTGTTAAAGGCCTTTTTATTAAGTTTTAAACAAATCCTAAGCTTCACTTGGTTTTTATACTTTTAAACAAACTCCTCATCCAAATATCCCAACTTTCCTTTACTGGATTGTCAGAGAAGATTTACAAGCATTCTACGCAAGTATGTAAAGAAAATAAACATGGATCTTAAGCCCCCTGTGAACTGAAGGGAACGCTGCAGCCCATGCCTAAGCATCATTATATTCAAAGCTGTTGTCCTGGCTACCTTGGTTGTCAGAAACAGTCATTGGCCCATCCCTCTGGTAGTTGGCCACCCTGGCTCTGAAGGGACAGTTGACAGGGATCTGGAGATAGTTGGGGCCCAAGCGGTGTCTGTGGGTGTCAGGATATGAGAAGAGGCGTCCCTAAAACATTGAGCACAAACATAAACCACCACTTCTAAAACACTGGGGCATACCAAATCAAAGCTTTCATAAGCAGCAAAGTAATCAATGCTCCTCAGGTCACACCTCCTGTTTACCTGCAGCATTTTGTCAGGGCTGGGCTCAATTCCAGGAGGCATGTTGCTAGGGTCATAAGCCATCTGTTCCACCTCTGCAAAGTAGTTGACAGGATTCCTGTTCAAGACCAGCTTTCCCACAGGGATGAGAGGGTAGTCACCATGAGGCCAAACCTGTAAGACACAACACAAATCCAGTAAAATTAACATTATTACAGTATTATGCAGCTTAACTGCCAGGCAGAATTCACCCGATTTCAGTCTAGGTTAAGAAAACACATTACCGAGTTTCTTTTCTCTTAACAAGCATTGAGGAACATCTTATTTTAAGAAGCCTTTTGCAATTAATACAGATTATTAATGCAACTTATTTCATCATCCCAGCATAATCTCAGCACATGAATACTTGAACAAAATACCCACAGGCCCTTGAAAAGCTGCCTAGGGAAGTAGGGCATGGGTGGAACCGGTGGCACAAATGTTTTCAGCTCCTTCAAAATGCTTAACTAGCCTTTTCTTTGCCATCTGAGCTGCACTTGTAAGTTCAAAGGTCTTTAGCCACTTGGGGAGAACAGTGTTAGAGGTAAAAAAGAGTTAATGCAATGCAAGTTTACATTGGCATCTTTCAACAAGGCATTCCTAGGAGCAGCTATTGGAAGTGGGACAAAATGAGACCAGCAAGGCTCAGGGTGTGTCTCTGATCTGAGATCACACTTCTGAAGTGCCATGGGATCTACAGGCCTGGAATCAAGCCCTATCCTATCTCCCTGAGGAAGAGTAAAATCAGATATAACACAACTATAGTTTCGTCTCCAGAATCGCTGGCTCATCGTGGCTCTACAATACAGAATGCACTTAAGAACTACCTGAAACTGAATATTCCCAGAATTATCAGACATACCTTAGTCACATCAAAAGGATTAAATGGGAACTTCTCTGCTTCTTCAAAGGTCATAACCTGAATGTAAAAGGACCATGAAGGATAGTTGCCCTTGGCAATTGCATTGTAAAGGTCCCGTATGGCATAATCAGGATCAGTAGAAGCCAATCTTCCTGCTTCTTCCACAGAAAGGTTTTTGATGCCCTGGTCAGTCTAAAAGCAACAAAAGCACCAGTTAAAGCATGCTGAAAGTACTACAAAGTTCATCCATTAGAATTGATTTTAACTAGATTTATAATCCAAGAATGAGATTGTCCAAGTTCTAACTTCCAATAACTTGAGTTCAGATTTATAGTACATTCAACAGCTGCCTTCCAGATAAAAATCAGTTCACTGATAGTGCTCCATTTTCTTATAGTAAATGATTACTGTGTTAGTAAGAAGAAAGATGCTTCTCCTATTGGTTAAAGGTACGAAACTGGTATTAAGCAAGGACTCCACACACCTTTGAGCCTGAACTGAACTTGAAAAGTCACAGATCTTTATGTTTTTTCTCCAATAAGATGTATATTTCCAATAAAAAAAAAAAATCCATACCTTGGCATGGAATTTGCAGTAAACTGCTCTTCCATCAGCATTAACCAGTTTGAAGGTGTGTGACCCATATCCATTCATGTGGCGATAGCCATCGGGAATGCCACGGTCACTGAACAGGAAAGACACCTGAAGAGAAGGATCAAACACTACTAATGGGCTCAGCATACCAAGGAGAAAGTCTTCATTCCAGACTAAGTTTGTTTATTGTGTTAATCTGCATCACTAGGACCTATGTTAATGTTGTCATGAATTCCTTGAGGAATTGCTGCTTTAGGTGTTAATGAAAAAAAACAGACTCCCCCTGTAAGCATAGGTAAGTACGGATAATTTAAAATCATAATTATATAAAATATAAATAAGACTGTGTAGACTTCTAGATCGAACATGGAAAAGAGAGTTAAAAACCTGTTGTCATAACATGTGTATCTTAATCATACAAAAAGTCATGGGAGAAGCTTACTTGATGCAAAGACTCAGGGCGAAGACTCCAGAAGTCCCACACCATGTCTGGATCCTTCAGATGAGTCTGAGGGTTCCTCTTTTGGCTATGGATGAAGGAAGGAAACTGATTTGTCCAGAAGTGGAGGAGGAGAAAGAGGAAAAAAAAAAAAAAAAAAGGACAAAGCTATAAGATCACTGAGAAAAAAAATCTTCTACTGCCATACCCTTCCTGCCAAACAAATTAATTCACAGACCAGTCAATAAAATTAGGGTAATGCCAAACATTCACAATTAGAATAAACAGAGATAAAGAATGCTTTCATTTTGTGGTTGGTAAGGTGAGAGATAACACTGTTCAGATTTCTATATCTCTGTTTATGTGACTCACAAATGAATACAGAGATACTATGAAATATTTGTGCAGAATTCCTGCACTGGAGGAAAAGCCCCTCTGCTAGCTGCTGTCAAACTTATGCCAAAAGACCAAAAACCCCAGATTTAAAAAAAAGAACTGGCAAGAAGCTTTTGAAGTGAAAAGTAGGAAACCATGTAAGTTATCAAGATTTAGTTCTTTATTTACTTTTGTTAAGAGCA
This sequence comes from Vidua chalybeata, assembly GCF_026979565.1. Taxonomy (NCBI): domain Eukaryota; kingdom Metazoa; phylum Chordata; class Aves; order Passeriformes; family Viduidae; genus Vidua; species Vidua chalybeata. Next base: position 55,371,108 of record NC_071535.1, on the reverse strand, counting down.
TCTTTCCAAGTAAAAAATGTTCAGACAATGTGACAAACACGTTTTTGCTTCTGAGGGAAGCCAAAACAAGATGTGAACGAACTTTTGGGCTTTCTCACAAAGTACCTTCACCTTTTGTGCTTACTCACCAACATTGCATCCCGAATAAAAAAGATGGGAGTGTTGTTTCCCACAAGATCCCAATTCCCATCCTCCGTGTAGAATTTCATGGCAAAGCCTCGGGGGTCACGAACTGTGTCAGCTGAGCCAGATTCTCCAGCTTGAAGAAATACATGAGCACACAGAAGTGTTAGGATAGGAAATGCATATAAATACAACCTCAAACTAGGCCATAAAATCCTAAAAGGGTTCGTTGCAGTCTTTTCTATACCAAGGAATTGTAGGAATATTTTCAACAATACTTCAGGCACTGTGAGTTTTCAAAGTGTAAACCCAACCAAACATTCAGGCCACAGTTAGAAAAAGGAAAAAACAAGTATCCACTTGAACCAATTAAGACTGGAATTCGCATTATCACTAAGAGAGACATCATCAGATTTTAAGGCTGAATCATCTAAACCCATATTTGTTTCTGTGCACCAAATCCCAGTGGGAAATCTCTCATCTGGAAGGTAGCAATCTAACCAGCGTGCCTATTAAAACACTGTGGAAGAGCTGTAATCCTTTTAATTCCTCCTGCTTCACCCAGGATGGGATTTTCCATGGGAATTTCGACCAGAGCACAAGTGCTTAGCACAACACCTGAGCAGAAGTGTTCCAGAAATGCTCAGAACAGCTGATGTTGAATTGTGATGAAATCAGTGGGACGCTCATTCTCTTGTTAAAAACCTTGTGTATTCCAGAACAGCAGGGAGGAAACGTGTCCAAACAGGGCAGGCAAAGGGAAGGGAAGGAAGGAACAGCCTGCTCCAGCAACAGTCCACATTTCAAACTCAACTCTGTGTCCTTACCCTGTACAACACTCAGGACACCCTAAATCCTAGGATATTTAAGACTGGAAACAGCCAACAAATAGGCCAAAGCCAGCAGCTCCCTGAGCCTTGCTGGACTATGTTTTTCTCTCCAATACTACCAGAACTGAATCCTCATTAGGATTTCTTTTCTTTTAACTACATCCACATCATGAATTATAATTCTTCTACCAGAGAAGCTATTGATCACAATTAGCTTCAACTAATAGCATTTAAGATTTTACTAGTTTGTGAACTCCAACCTTTTAGAAATCAGAGTTTATTTATAGAAGATTATTTGTTTTTCTTTGCCCGGTATTTAGTTCAAGTCATTCATCCCCAAAACATTCCTGCAGCATAAGAGATCATAGGTATTTAACTTGCAAGTGTTGATTGTGATCCAACCAGAAACAAAGCAAGCTTTCTGTCAGAAAAAAAACAGCTGAGACTGCCCTCCCTCTCACATTTCAGACAGAAAAGTGTCTCCAGAGAGCTCTGACTGAAAGGGGCAACAGCTGCTTAAGGTCTTCCATGTAAGTGAATTTCAGAGAAGATGAAGCAAGCATTGCAGACACCCTTAAGTGTCCCACAGTGCAAACACTGCTCTCAGGGCACACATGCAGGAGACACAAAGCGAATTTAGAGCCTTACCAACAGTGGAGAAGCGGATGGCAAGCGGAGTCCTTTTCCCAATGTGCTCAAACACTTTTGCCTTACAATACTGGGTGATATCATGAGTGACTTCAAAATAGCCAAAGGCTCCTGAAGAACAGCAAGTTCAAAATATCAGATCTAGGTACCTTCCTCCCACTCCCAGCTTGTCTGTTGTCAACATGCAATTTTAAGTCCAAGGGAAACATGGAAGTACACCAGTTTAAACAATGCTCTAAACACTCCATTTACTTTCACAAAATGAAACTGATTTAACACAAACTATTTGCTCATTCTCTCCTCCTTAACTGACTGCTAGCAGCTCCCAGCAGCAGCACAGAAGATGCTCTTCTGCCAAGATCTGTGTATTTATCTGGGAGCAAGGCAGGTATTTCTTTAATCCTGCTATGAGTTGCAGAATTTTTGGTGGACCTGTAAGCTGGGTGAAGCAACACAACCCTTTCCACCCCCACAGAGGAACTTTTCCCATGTACAGTCACATTTTAAATACAGCCCCACATTTGCTCCTTCTAGGCCAATACATGACAAAAATCAAGGTACTAATTCTACCTTACTAAGATCAATGATAATTTTTTAAAGGTTTAGTGCTTCTTAATTTAAATATTAGATTATCAGCTTGCTTTGGCAGACATACATTAGAAGACAAAGCCAAATTCTCTATTAAGATGCAAAGAACATTAAATAGAGATGGGGAGGAACAGGCAGAAGAAGCAGAGATTACAGCAGATACAGTAAAAATTGAAGGGCTATAACCACATTTTCTCTCATTTTTGTAAATAGCTTTTCAAATGCTTCACGTTTTGGCAGGGAGTTCTTTTAAACCAGGCCTTACTGCTGTTGTTTATATAGATTTATTATAGCTAGTAACACTAAATTATAAATAACAATGCAATTGAAGTATCACAATCTACATGTTAACTGAAAAGCTCTTTAATTCTACGTAGAGAAAATATGGGACTTTAAACATACCCGCCCCTTTTGCATGCACAACTCTCTCAGGAATCCTCTCTCTGTCAAAGTGAGCCATCTCATCAGTGAAAACAACATCTTGGACAAGAAGAGGTCCACGTGGCCCCACTGTCAGGATATTCAGCTTATCCCCACTGGGGTTCCCAGCACCCGTGGTCAGGACATCTGGTTTCTGGAAGCAAGAGAAAGTCACTTTCAACACCAGAAATTAAAAACCTTCTGGATCTGAGCCAGACAATGTGCATGACTCTTCAACTATTATATGTCACAGAACAGATCAACAAGAAGTGGCAAAATTACTTCAAATTCTGGGGGAAGTTACAGATGTTTACCTAAATCACAGAGCTAAGTTTTAGGACAATTTAAGAAGGGGAGTTGAAGTAATGTAAAATCCAGGAATGTTTTCCATGGTTCAGAAATGTTTCTTCTCAAGACTATTGATCTTGCTTCAAGAAAAATATGGGATGGAAAAAAAAAACTAGAACAGGAGCAGCTGCTGGAAAATAAGGGAGAAAGGAGAGGAAGAAGGTAATGTCAGTACAGGGGTAGACATAAGGAAAGAGCTACAGCCAGACTAAAATGGGGTTTCCTTAATAAGTGCTGGTCTGGAAGAGTTATGGAAAATAACAGAAGTAGGAACACCTGAGGAATCATCATTTTAGATTCCTGCACCATGGAAGGACTAAGATTAACACAAGCCCTAAGAAGCTCTACTGCCAGGAAATGTCCTACAACTTCAAGAAACACCTGCACTAGAACTGAGTGCACTCCTACTGTCTCACAAAAAGATTCCAGTAGAAAAGACTTTATCTGCCTCACGTGTGGGGCTATATGCTCCTCTGAGGCAATATTCCTATTTTACTGGATGCTGTGGAAAATGTAGTGAGAAAGGCACATCAGCTCCAGAGACCTGATGGTAACAGTTTTCAGTTTTTCCTGGACTACATTTATTGTTAGGAGCCTTGTAAAGGACTGAGAAGAACACAAAAACAAATAAGGACAAAGGAAAAAATAAAGAAAATAAAGAAAAAATTTGCAACAGGGTGAGCTCAAATAGAGTCACAGATTCTGACCAGCTAACAATAAATCCATCACATCTTGCACTAAACTGACATAATTCCATATGGGCTCTCTATCCACACCACCCTACCTGAAGCATCCACACACCTGAACCACGCCAGCACAAACTCCCTCAGCCCTTCCTGATGAGTTCTCCTCCTTTAAAGTTCTATAAATGAAAGGGATGGTGGAGAGAAGAAAGAAGCCATTCCTGATGAGAAAAGCATTCATAATCCTAACAGCAGTTAGAACATGGGGTTCTAATTCTTACCCTAAGTTCTGCTTTAAGAGGGTTAATTTCTGCAAACAGACAAAATTCCCATCTGATAGAAAACTTCCCCCCCCCCCCAAAGGCAACCCACAAAGGCAAGGTATGAACAATTATTCACATCCACACCCAGAGCTCTGGATGAGGCAGAGAACACAGGGAGTTCCAGACACCTTTGTTTCACTCAGGTCCATGAATAACCACATAAAAGACATTTGACAGGATAAGTGCATTTCCACTGTGCTCCTACTAATGTGCAACACACGCTACTCCGGCTGGCTTGAATTCCCAAAATATCCACGTTCTTTATTCCTCCTTCACCACTTCATTAGCATAAAGCTTTAAGCATAAATCCAATTCCGTTGGGATGCCTAGGATCCTTACCTACACTGAAATCTGCACAAACATTTTGAAAGATAATAAGTAACTGGTTACAAACATAAACATGATGTTCAGAAACTTACAGGAAAGTTAAATAAAGCCAAATTCGTATTCCAAGTCAAACAAACAAGCAAACATCTGCTTAAATCAAAAGGTAATCTATAGCTTCTCATGGGAAATATGGAAGAGTAGAAACTGTTCTCAGTATATTTTCCACTGCTTATTTATTACATACAAGACTATTCTATAATGCCAATATTTAAGGCCACTAGAAGTAGTTGCTAAAACCACAACTTGTTGACATTAAGGCTATTAAAAAAAAAATTAACAGCTTTGTGGCTGTACAGTCTCCTTTGTGTAGGCAGACTTTCTAGGGTTCACATTGGAAGTAAAGAATATTCATTTACTTAGTGGAAGGAGATATTCACTTTAGTTTCAGGATAATGTTATGTGAAGCACACAATGTAAGTTCCAGAGAGGGGGAAAAAAAAAAAACACCATAGTTTAAAGAAGAACTCTCATACTACTTTTGGATCTGAGTTTGTTTGATGCCTGTGTTTTCATCTGCTCAGGAGCTGCACACAGCCCAAACCTTGATAGTTAAGAATTTTCAAATCAGTGTTTCATTACAGCACTAACCCGCCATGACAAAAAGAAGGGAAGGAAAGCCAGGAGAATTTTAGCTGCTGTGGTAAACAGCACACATCAAAGTACACACTTCCAGCCATTACTGATACTTTGCACCTCATACAACTCACTTTAAAATTCTAATAAGTCCTACCTACTTTCTATCTTGAAGTCTCATGACTCCTTATGCAACACAGACTTTGGGTTGCCTCCCAAAATCCAAATTAACTTTGGCCTCTTTTCAAATGCTGCTTTGCTACAGAAAAGCCGACATCCCTACAAAAAGAATTACTCATGGATAAAAAAAGGAACTATTATGACACATGCTAGGATATGATGGAGTCACAAGTCATCAGGTAGTTTTCACACTGTACCTTTGAGAACTGAGAGAAAAAATAAAATTAAGATGACTTAACAGCTCCAGTGGGAACTGAGACAGCCACTTGCACCTTGCAAGATTGCCATTTAAACCCAGCACAAACTGTATTTAGTAGCAAATACACATTTCTGTCAGAAACGACATGTGGAAACTCACAGTGATTTGATGAAGAAGGGAAGAGAACTCTTGCAACATTTACACATTAACCTAAATATCTAGGATCTATTCTGCATCTTCAGATGACTGAGTGCCATGCTGTTGATTACATTCCCTTATGATTTCGGTCAACCACTTGTCCCAATCCACTTCATAGGATCATAGAATGGTTTGGGTTGGAAGGGATCTTCAAGGTCATTGAATTCCACCGCCCTGCCACGGCCAGGGACACCTTCCACTATCCCAGGTTGCTCCAAGCCCCATTCAACCTGGCCTTGGACACTTCCAGGGATGGGGCAGTCACGGCTTCTCTGGGAAACCTATGCCAGGGTCTCACCAGTCTCACAGGGAGGAATTTCTCCCAAAATATTCACTTCGGTCTGGTCATGCTGAGTTGGAAAGGAGCCACAAGGATCACCGAGTCCAACTCCGGGCCCTGCACACACTGCTGAACGTGCTTTATCCTTTCTATTATTCCCTAGTTACATATTCACAGGGCTCTACGGCCGCGACAGCAAACCGAAACGCAAACTTCTCATTTAAGACAGAAAAAACTCGCCCCCATCGCTGCCCGCGGCTCGGGCGCAGCGCAGCCCCGGCGCTGCCTGGAAGGAGCGGCCGGGGCCAGGCAGCGCTGAGCGCCCCTGTCGCTCCGGGCCAGCTGGCAGCCTCCGTCCCTCCGTGCCTCGCTGTTCCCGGGCGCAGCTCCAAGCCGTGGGGGCGAGGCCGGGACGCGGCCGAGGGCGCCTCGCCCTCCGCCGCTGCCCCGGGGACGCCCGGGCGCTCGGAGCGCCGCATCCCGCGGAACGCCGCGGGGCTCTGCGCCCTCCGGTGCCGCGGCTCCCCGCGGGATGCGAGGCACAGGGGTACCGGGGAGCGGCGGTGCCCGGCGGGTACCTGCGAGCCCCGCTGGCTCTTCCACTGCTTCAGCTGGTTCGCGGCGTCGTCCCGCCCGTCGGCCATTTTGCGGTCTCCGGCGACCCCCGAGGCAGGAAGGGCGGCGCGGAGGGGAGCGGCGGGGCTGCGTTCGCTCCCGGCGAGGAGGCAGCAGCGGCCGCGGGGAGGTCAGGCGGCGGGGAGGTCAGGCCGCGGCCCGGTCGCGCTGTCACCCCGTGGGGACCCTGCGCCGCCGCCGCCGCGTCCCGCCCGCAGCAGCCGCGGGTAGCGGGAGGCACCGCCACTATAGCTCCGCTCTGTCCTGCGCCCGCCCCCCGCTACCTCTTCGGCCAATAGGACCGTGGCCAGCCGCCACCGCGAGGACTGATTGGTCTAAAGGCACGTCAATCATAAGCGCGGAGGCCACGCCCACGCCTCACGCTGTGGGGCAGGGGCCGGCGGCGCTGCCGGGTTCCTTTGGAATTGGAAGGAAATTCACCAATGTGCGGCTGCCAAAGGGATTTTTCGGCTCTAATCCCATTGTTAAGATGCCGGAGCTTTCTAAAACTGCTGTTGTTCAACAGTTGTAACAGAGGAAGTTACAGGTTCGGCACCGTGAAAGCTGCACGTCCTTACGGAGTTTCTGAGGCATGGTTTGTTTCAGCGGCGAAAAAAAATGTTTGTAAATTGCAAAATCAAAGCGACCGGTATATAACTACATAAATTATATAAGTATATAAATTACATCAGTGTATAACTATATCCGGGCTCATTCTTGTATTGGTGCCTGAAATGGGGTACAGGTGGTTCACTAACTTTGGTCATATGCACTCAATAGTAAAGAGCGTTTCTTGGGTGACTGGAATTTAACCTTAAAAAACCACCCACTTCTGAATTGTGTGCTTATACTTACAAATTATGAGTAAATATGACACAGGTAGCTTTGATAATACTGCAGAAGATCCCTAGCTTGGTGCCAATGCATGTACCAAGGGTGATAAGAGTGGTAAAAAAATGGTTATTATAATAGTATATAATAATAATATAATAATTACATAACTATAATAGGTTTTACCTATTTCTGAGGTAAAACCTTTGAACAACACAAATAATCCATCTGAAACTCCTTATCTGCAAGATTATATCTACATTCTTTCTCTTAATAGATACAAAGAATAGTCTGACTCATTATTTCAAGTAGACAATTGCTTTATCTTGTATGTATTATTATGGATTAAAGGGTTAAAACTCACAAATTTAAGTCTGTATTGTACAGGGGATATCATTACTTCTATTCCTTTTCTTCAGAAGGAAGAAAACTTTTTTTCTGCTTCACCCTTTATTGGGACATTTTTCTCATGTCTTGAAGCCTCATAATCTTTTCTGCTTCAACATGATAACCAACATCACAAAGAAAGGCAAGGAAGATTGCTTATGTTTCTCATATTTTTATATAAAATATCCATCAGCAGACTACACCTACCACACCTGGATTTAATAATGGGATTGCCCACATAATGTTTTCTTTAAATCAATAATTGCTATTTCAGTTTGCTTAACCAGCAAACTGGGGGAAATGTGAACATTTTCATGAACAGTCAATATTTGCTTTTCCTTTGCAGTTTAACACTTTCAATTTTAAGCAGGCCAAGATGTTTTGATAATCTCGCTGCTCACAAATCTGTTTCATAGTAAGAGTAACTTGCAAAAACGTCTTTCCTTTCCTGTGAACCCTTCTTATTATATGCTAGAGGAAAGGAGATATGTACATATATATATATATATATATATATATATATATATATATGCACATGTGTATGCCTGCATAAAAAACAAAGAAAAGATTAAATATTGGCTAAGGAAATATGCAAACCTCAAGCCAAAAGCCAGGAGAGAGAGGGTGGCAACACCAGTGGCACCTATTGCAAACAGTGTTTGCACTTCAGCTTAACTAAAACCAAGTGACTGCATTTCATAAGAAAGGTCACAGGCAAAGCTCAGTGTGACGTAAATACTTTTGTCTCTCATCTTGCTCTGATTTTATGACTTTTCAGGAAAAAAAAGCAGTGAATGCTGGTTTGAAAATTCCACAGGTATCTGGCTGTGGGTGTCTTCATTTTTTTCCTTTTCCCCCCTCTCCTGATATCTATCCTGATATTTGTTTCCTAGAGCACCTTATTTGCTTCCTGGTATATATCTGCATTAAGTAAACAAACTTCAAACAATTCCAAATTAATCATCTTTATTTACCTGGGGAGACTGGTTCTCTGCTGCCACATGACTTTCTGAGGCATGATCCAAACCACACTTTGCCCTTAATTAAGATTTGGGGAGATTAAAAGACAGAGTGCTTAGCATTTGTGTTTTGTGTTGTATTTAAAGTGAGTTTAAACACAAACTACAAGGTCAGTGTCATACACGATTGTGGTGTAAATAAAGTTTACACATAGCTCAGTGATTTACACCCAAGGGAAGAATCTAGAATCAGTTGAATAGCAGGTCAGTAGTGCCTCTTGCTTTGCTAATTAAGTTCCACAGGCACCCCAAGCTTTCATCCTACATCTGTCAGCCCTCTCTGGCTGCCTTGGTCCCTACTTCCTCTGTGATCAAATCAGTTGTAAATGTTCCCAAGCTCCCTACAATAACATCTGTACACTCTGCATTTAACTCCAGCACAGAGATGGGGGACAAGATGACTTTTAAAATAAGAGATCAGAAAAGAGAAGCACAAGAGAGAGCGTGCTTACTTCTTAATTAAACTGATTATTGATGAGAATACTTATCACAGGATTGGGAGGCTTATTGACCCTTCTGCTAAAGATGTTCAAACTTGTATCTTCCAGAGGATCCAAATTATGGATCTAGAGATGAGGCTTGGATATGTTTTCTACTCTGAGCCACAAGGAATAAGGTCAGAAAAACATAAAAGCTCTGGTTCAGGCTCACATAATAAAAGTATAATTGATGTGACTGAGTGTATTTTCAGTCACAAAACAAGCTACTGCACGTGGACTAGTTATGAAATAATATAATTACTCTATTCTCAAGACCTGAAATTTTAATTGTCCTTTATCAATATCTAATATTTATATATTTGCAGTACCTCGGGAACCTTTTCCACTCATCCTTCTGCTGTCATGCCTGGTGTAAATATCAGAGCACAGAAAAAGCATGGAAAGAACAACAAAGAATAACAAGGCAGAGGATTGAGGGGTAGGTATGGCAGCTACAGACAGAAGTAGGTTACTATTCTATTTTAGAAAAAAGCAGAGATTTATGAATAGAAACAACAGATTAATGTTAGTTTTATTGCGATAAACAGAACATTCTGCCTGTGCTGATCCCCAACACACACCCAGGGCAATTTTGTATCTCCAGCTGGCAATTACACAGCCATGAAGCTGTGAAAGGTCAGCCAACCTCTGGGTGACACGTGCTGAGGTGTTGGGCACGGTCTGTGGTAAGCAGAAGAGATGGAATAAGGGATTGGTAATGATAAACTGGGGATCTCTGTATCTGTAAGATAGGTCTGAACACATTTTGCAGCTTTGATGATAAGTTTGTCACTCAGTAACTTGCATTGTGCATAGCCTTTTTAATTCTGTGTTTTCAGTCACCAGATCTAATGGAAACCATGGAAAACACTGAAATACATCTTCAGAAGAGGTGGGCTTTAGGGGATCATTGAGGGGACAACAAGGTAAGCAGCAGGAGGTCTGGCTTTTGTGGGAAGTAGCACATTGGACTGTCATTGGACAGAGTGAGATACTGAGATGCACATTAAATGTGAAAAAATCACCTAGAAGAAAATCAGGGAAAGGAAGAGAGGAAACTTTGCTTTGTGTTTGTAATTTTTCACCTTCCTCTGCTGTAGTTATTAGGGCAAGGTCTTGATTTAAATTACTAGAAAAAAAGATTTGCCTCAAATATAGAAAAGTTTGTTAGAATATTAATAATTTTTATGTTTCAAACACTTTTTTCTTTACTTCTCTCATTCTCGGTGAAGAATGACTTCAGTGATTTCGGAGCAGTTGCCTTCAACCTTTGAGGTTTGTATGGTGTTAGTAAATGCCAGTGGTCCTAGACCTAGTCCTTTTTTACCAAAATTAGAATTTAATTAATCTATATTAATTGTTTCTAATAATGCATTGCTTTTCATAAACTATTCGTGATCAGCATTTTGAAGAATTTGTGTTTCATATTTAGTGCTGGAAAGACAGCTGCAATCTGCTTCTTGAGATCAGTGAAGGAACAAAAATAGAGTAAGAAATGCAGCACTTTTCAGGTTGTGAGGTTTTCAAACGTCTTTAGCATCCTGGATATCTCAGTTCTGTGTTTTTACTCCTCAAAGCTGCATCATTAAAATGATTTCACATCATAGACACACAGTTTTCTTTTTGGTAATGCAGATTTGATTTCCTTTCAAGTTAGAGCGCCCACATGAATGTTTTCCTCCATTTGTTCTCTGTGTTATTAGCAGCATTGTCTGAAGCATCTACCCAGTGGCAGTTCATAAAACCTCCCATTTTGGAACCTGATATTGCCCATTAAAGCTTCATTCTGCATAAGAAAATATTTAAAGCTAAACACAGCCATATTTTGTTCTGTTGTTACAATCAAAAGCTCTTAAGCTTTTAAATGGGTCAACCCTCAGTATGACTTAGTCACATGTTCTTTAAATTAGTCAAGTGCTTAATTAGCATGCTGGATGTTTGCATGTATAAATATAGATGTTTGATCCCAGAGATACCTTGATACTATAGGTGTCATTTCATGTGTTCCAATTGCACAGAAAGAAGAGAATCATAGAAGAACGGATCTTGAAGCTGCAGAAAATTAAAGGCAATTAAAAACGTTGTCTGCCTAGCAGGACTGGAAAAGCAGGCTATTATTTCATTGCTAGGAAAAATCAGAATTTGAAAATTTTGGAGATATGTGTGTAGCTAAATGCATCAGTAGGGCTCCAGGCTGATACATAGAGATTATTGATATAATTCATTATCACCAGTGATGATGGATTTCAGCATGGCTCATACCTCGAATTTCAGCTAGTTTGGGACTAAACAATGTTAAAATTTGTTCTTTGCAGTGATGATTTCTAAATTTCATTGGGAATATGGGATCATGGCACTGACTGGAAAATAAAATCATCATAGGGAGTTTATGGGGAAAAATCAACAGCAACAAACACAGCAACCCGTGGAATGGCAACAAACCAGGTGAATTTGTGGCAACCACAGCAAATATGGATGCTGGAAAACAAGGAAAGGCAAACAAGTGGATTTATGAGGTACTGAGAGAGAAAATGTCACTGTCTTTGAAAGCATCAGCAGGTGGAAATTCTCCAGACTTGATGTACTCACCAAGGCAGAGCTGAGAGGTTAGAGTCAGGCAGCCAGTGGTGTTTAGTTATCCTGAGGAATGCTGGATTGATCCCTTTCTGTTTCAGTGAGTTGGGAAAGATGGGACACCCTGCAAGCAGAGGGACATCAAAGGCTCTTAGCAGGTGACAATGGTGGCAGGCACACGTGGCATTTGTATGCCAGGGCATCAGCAAGCACTCCACATGGGTAGTAATCCACTCTGCTAACTGGAAGGGTCAGCTTCCCATGGAATTGCTGCAAATTCCAGTGTAGAGACAGCCTGCAAGATCCCATTAAAATAGCATTTTCTAGGTGCTTATAATCCAAATATAGTTTAAAATGTTTTCTCTTTCACTTTTTTTGGTCCTGAAAATACACACACACACTTGAATGTATTTAGATTGATTAATTTGCAGTGTCTCTAGCTGATTAATAGATGCTAAACATAAATGATTTTTTAAAGATAATTTCAATGAATTGGGAAATAAAGGCAGTTTGAAAAATCTGCTTTATTCTAGAAGATGGATGTAGCTGTCTCTTGAGGTGCCCTGTTTAAGAGCAATAACAGCCATTTAGGTTTGTCCCTTGAGATGGTAGCAAATAGAGCACAGGGAGTAATTAATCCTAGAGCACCAGCACACTAATTAATATTGCTGGAATTGATAGGAGTTTCAGTACCTTTGAAAATCAGTTCTTATTTTGATGTGAATATTTTAGCCTTTTTTTCTTTTCACTTGAAGTAGCTGCCATTCTCAGTCTGTTTTCCATCATAATAGGAGACATCGAAGGATTGAAGAGTGGCAAAAAGCAAACCACCTGCTTAAACATCTTCATTCTGATAACATGAAAGGCTACCAAAAAAATCCTGGGGTTAGTGGGATATTAGGTAAATAAAAAAATAACTCTTCCAGCTCTGTGCCTGCCATCTGGCCAGCAGTTTGCTGGTGCCCTTTGCCCCAGCTATCAGCATTTGAGTTGCTGCTCCAGTCATTTCCTAAAAGCAATTAGTTCTAGATCATTATGGGTTGCAAAGATGGCCATTGCTTTGTTTAACATTTACACAACTGCCAGGGACCTGCTTCTGAATTAAAGCCCTCGACAAGCCCTTGGCTGTTTTGAGCACAGGTAGGTGCATGGAAAACAAACAGTGGATTTTTTCCTGCTCTTTAAGCCCAAGTTCTCTTCTGTACATTTGACCTCATTTTTCTATTCAAAGAAAATTCATTACCTCAAATAAGTACGTTGGAATTATGGAAGCTCAAAATATACCAAAAAAAAAAAAAAAAAAAAAAAAAGAGCAGAATAATTCCATAATTACAGTGTCTTTACTTAGACATTTAGTCCATTTTTACACATCCTAAAGGCTGCCAGCTTTTTATGTGTTTGAAGAGCTGTGTTTCTAAAATGTCCATCTTTTTTACAGAAGCTGCTGAAATAATTATTTTGACCTTACATGGAAACTGTAACATTAGTGTGTTATGGGTTTCTTTTTTCCCTGAAGGTTGATGCTAAGCTACCAGGTTAATTGAGATGTTTCTTTCCAGCTCCTAATTGCTACCTGCACCCTGGCTGGATGTTTCCAAGATATTTACAAGAGGTTTACAAGCTCTTTACACTACCAAGAAACCTATGATGTAGGGATAAAAATGAAATACATAACTTCCAAACCACCATCAGCATTCCTACCCAGCTTTGCTTGCATTTCCTATTTTCCTTGGATTGAGGGCAGTGGTTGAACAGCATCATTTGGTCTTGACCTGTAATGTGGACTTCCAAACAATTTAAAGAGGAATATAGATTTTTCATTTAGTTTTTTTCAATACTTTTGGTCTAAAAATATTTGATAAATTTTTACAGCTACAACAAAGAGCACTACATCATATTAAGCATGGAAATTTGGCCTAGTTTTGACCACCAACTACTTTTGATTCCCCCAGGGTGAAAACAACTCTTTTTCAGTAGTCCTCTGGTTATCATATTATTTGAGAAGGTTTGTTTTTTTTTTCGTTTTCTTTTGCTGTTAGTATGGTAGAGAGGTTCTTTACTTGTTTTCACAATGTGCTAATCCCTCTTCTGTTTGGTGTTTTTATCCATACAAATTTCTGAAATTGAAAATAGTTTTCAAGATATGGAAGGCTGAGATATCTTGATTTTCTGCCTGTATGACAGATTCTTGAGGCTTTTCACTGTCTTCTTCCACAACGATGGTTTCCTCCTTTTCCTCCTCACCACTCCTAGGGATAGCAACCCTAGGAAATATTGCAATATTTCCTATCTCATTGTACTTGAAAATGATTTTGAAGTATTCCCCTGTGGACTGGAGGCAGACCTGGGTCTGTCTCACTCTCTTTTGATACTTTTGAACAGGGAGGTTTTGCTGTGATCCATAATGACTTATCCTACAATATCCACCCTCCATTCTTCGTTTTATTTAATCCTTTCATCCAATTCTGATACATTCTGACTCACCATTTTATTGAGTGTGGATGGCTGCAGGCACCAGCCCCACTTTTACTGAATCATCCAGACTGTTCCTATATTTTCTGGGGATCAGTTTCTGGCTGTGCTGTGCACAGAACACTACAGAGCACTGTGACACTTCCATCACAGGTGATGTGTCCCGGGAATTCCTTCCCAATGACACGGCAAAGGGAAAAAAGAGTCATTATCTCCCCATTGCTTCCAGCATGTGTTTCATCCTGAGTGGCAATCACAAATTGGCCTGACAGCCATCTCCTTGTTGGAAAAATATTCCTGGGTTATGTGATAACAAGCAGCCCTGTGTCATAACTGGAATTAGGGATCCGAGGAGGTGGATGGCGTTATGTTTATTCAGGCTGCACGTTGACAAGGTGGTTTCTGAGCCAACAGTGCTAATTAACAACATGTGCCTGTACTGAACTGACAATTAGACTTGAAACCTTAGTATGGGATTGCTTCCCTAATGTTTTTTTCCCCCAGGATTTTACTTTTTGAGCTTGGAATTACACTTGCTCTTCTGCTGTAGCAAAACCATGGTGGGATACACATTCTGCATCTTCAGAAGATGGGTGATATAGCAAAAGATTGTTCATTCACATAAAAACTGGGAAGAAACATGCTGGAAAATCATGACCAGTGCATTATGGAAGGTACTTTCTGACCAACATATTCACTTAGAAAGTTCCCATTAATTACTACACTCACTTGGCAATAAATGTCCAGCTACAAATTCCTGCTTTCAACATACCGACTTTAAATCTTCTCACTGAAATAGGTTTCTAAATGTTTTAATAAAGGTAATATAACTTAGTAGTGAATACTAGAATAGTGTTACAATATTATACAGAATAAAGAGATTTCTTTGAAACTCTTTTACAGATTCTTTGAGAGAGATTTTTCCTCTACCTCAAACTCTCCTGTTTTAGTGGCCTACTAGTGGTACGAAACTTGGGTTTCTGGCTTGTTTTTCTTTTATAAAAAGCCAATATTAATGGTCATGCTGGGTGAGTTATATCACACTTTTCACGTAGGACTTATATATTTTAGATATAACTATTAAAATTGCAGCCTAATTTTGGGCAGCCATTCATTTATTTACTAAATTAGAATTATACACTATTGGTTCTGAGGTGTTTAAACAATATGAAATATACCTCAAACTGAAACATTTATGGCATTCTCTTGCAGGTTTCTTTGCAGATAGGCAAAGTTTTCTGGTGTTTAGTGGAAAGTGTGAAAAAACTCTTGAGTTCACCAGAGAAATCAGAGATAAGAAGATTAGGGGTCATGAAGTAAAAAGGTAAGAAGTTCTTAGCAAAAAAATAATTCTGCAATTAATGATGTTTTGTTGTGGGTTTCCCCCTTATTATCACGTTTGGCTTTCTTTTAGGAATTATTTTGTTGCTGGAAATGCTGATTCATTGTTGGGTTTTTTTTCCCCCACAAACATATTTGAACTTTACAGAATATATACCAATTCAAAGTGAGGCACCTGAAGCCTCACAGAGTTTTTCATCTGCTCCTCAGTTGAGTAGAAAAAAAACAGTGGCAAAGTTTCACTACCACACTGCGCTCACTTCCTTTTGTGGAAAAATCTCTGACATGGTGCTGAGTCTGTCTTGCCAGTGGAGAGAAAGATGCTCCTCCTTCCAGAGGCTTTAGGCTAAGGATGAGGAAAGAAATCAGATTTCTATTTTGAGGTTTATAACTAGAAAGTCGGCAGCTTTGCTACCATGCAGTCGGGATGTTCCTCTGGACATCCTGCACTCTACGTGTGCGGAGTGCTGCACATGCTGGTCCCTCTGTGAGGCAAGGACCTTGTGACAGTGTCACATCGTGGGGACGGGATCACCTGTGCCACGTAGGCAGCGCCTCATCAGAGCTCACACACATGCCCATCCCACGGGGAGTGACAGACAGCCCTTGTTCACACGGCTGTGCCTTCATCGTTCCCCTCAGCATCCCGCATTCTGCTCCTTTTGGAGCTCCCACACGTCCTGACGGACAACCTGCAGCAGTTAAAATGCGGCATTGCGGCCTCAAGAGGGAGGCAGCGGGTTACGTGACACGGCAAAGCTGCTAATCCTACCGAGTTCGGGATTCCTTGGGAAAATAAAGGTTTAAGCACGACCAGGGGGAAGCAGAATTTAGGCACAGCCGGTGTAGATGATGATGGAATAGTAGCCAGGAAGCTGTTTCTACACTTGCTGTATTTCAGTACCAGAACAACCACTGCAGCTTTTGTCCGATGGTTCTGAATGATCCCAGGCAAGGCAAGTGTGGGTTTTGACCTTGAACATTCTCAGTAATTTCTCTTCAATTCTATCCAGCACTGTTTGCCATTGTAAATAACCAGTGATCTCAGCAGAGCTTGATAAGCTTTGGAGCATCCATTTCACAGCACTCTTAGAGGGTTGTACTTTATTTGGCTTCCTGGCAACTTCCTGACTGTTCAGGGTTATGAAAAATACAATATTTAGCTGTAATTCTTTCTCTTTGGCTATTATTTCCATCGGCTTTGTAATTACAGTGATAGAGTCTTGATAATGTTCTTGTCAATACTGTGTCCCTGGCCAGTAGGGGAGAGCTGAGGATATGAACATTGTTTCAGGAAACATGACACACATCCGTTGCAATTGATACACGTAATTGGCTCTATCAAGTGCCTCATGAGACAGGCTGATATTACAGCCAGTGAATGGCTGTAGTAATAAATGCAATTTTGACATTAAGTTCTTCCAAATGTGTGTTTTGGCACACAGGACTGCAGCAGGTTTCCACACAGACATGATATGGCAGTGGATCCTGTGACCAGATAACTGAGATTATTTCAAGTGCCTCCAAAGAGTTATTTTACACTGGTAGCTATCATAAACAGACTTGGCAGGCCTGCTGTTAGATCAGAGCTCTGGATCTGGGTGGCTGGGGAAGTTTATCCTGCTGTAACTTTATAGCTGGATGTTATAAATTAGAAGCTGTTAAATGCTGAAGAACAACATCCTTGTCTGCAGCTATTTGGTAATGCCTGATGGCTCTCAGAATGTTCTGGTTGTTTGATTCCTGCATTAGGAAGAAAATGCAGGCACTGTAAAATTGTGATTAATAGTAGGAGTGGAATGAGAAGAGGAGGAGGAGGAAAGGAGGCCTCAGTAAGTTTCAGTACACCCTTCATGTTGAATATTGTCATGTGATGAAGTAAATACTCTTTTACTCCCTTCACTTGATCTGATTCCAGGTAAAATATAATTCTCCCCATGAACCCTTACTGATAAGATTTCTGATAGTGATTGAGACAGTCTGATACTGTACCAAGTTTCTATCCAGGAATTTAATGCATTCTAGTCTGATCTTTCTTATTCTGACAGTTTTCTCCACCCTTTGTCATCACAATAATTTTATTGGGCAAAGTAATCCAACAGAGATCCATAATTTTTGTAGTTCCATAATCTTTCCAAATAAGGCCTACTATAACACTTGCTCAGTTGTCTGGTTGCACTTAAAATTTTAGAAAGCATTTTTATATCAAGTCTTGTCTTCATACACTCCAAATTTCAGGACAGAAATGTTCAATTCTTGTGGAGGATTACATTTTAAATTAGGTTAAATGTCATTGGTTGTTTCCAAGATTAGTTTACTTTTCCTACTTCAAATTTTTTTTCAAAAAACACCCATGGAATAAATGCATTATAAGTGAAAATGCTGCTGGGGAGGGAGGCTCTTTCCTAAAAGTGTAGGAAGCATCTTCAGTACTACTTTCATTCTTAGAAAATGTTTGATTTAAAGATGCCTTAACGTATATAATGTGTGCTGAATTGAGAGAGATTAAAAACAAAATGAACCAGAAATGTTTAAAGATCAGAGGATTCAGCAGCAGTGCTGAAAGTTTATGAGGAGAATCATTCCAAATGTAGGCAGACTTTGGAAAGGGGAAGTTGTGCTGGAAATGGTCCCTCCACCCTTTGCAGTAGAAAGAGCAGAATTCATGGAATCCTTCCAGTGATTGGAAGGCACCTCTGGAGATCACAAAGCTGGGTCAGCTAAAGCAGCTTGTCCAGGATTGTGTCCAGTTGGGTTTTGAATATCTCTGACTATGGAGATTCCACAACCTCCCTGGGAAACCTGCTCCAGGTTTTCACCTGTTTCACCTGTTCCAGTGTCTTACCACCCTCACAGTAAAAGGTGTGTGGGGGGTTAAAGTTTAAATTGAATATTTTGTATTTCAGTTTGAGCCTACTGCTTCTTGCTCTTTCCCTGTCTTTTTCCTTTTTTTATTCTTCAGGTATTTATAGGTAGAGCTACTGCCCCACCTTCTCCAGAATGAACAATCCTGGCCTCTCAGTCTCTCAAATGACAGGAAGTCCAGTCCCTTAATCATCTTTGTGTCCCGTTGATGGACTAACTCCAGTTTGTCTGCACCTCTTTTATACTGGAAAACCCAGAGCTGGACTCTGATTCCATCTGAATCTCATCAGTGCTGAGCAGAGCAGAGGATCATCTCCTCCACCTGCTGGCAGTGTTTTTCCTGGGATGCTGCTGGCTTTCATTGCCACAGGGATGTATTTCCAGCTCACATCCAACTTGTTTTCCAACAGGTCTTTTTATCCAAAGTTGTTTTCCACTTAGATTGAAAGGAGCAAAAAAAATAAATCAATTTGTCAATGAGGATGTTGCAGGAGTGAGTGTCAAAAGCCTTGCTGTGGTGAAGATAATATCCACTGCCCTTCCCTAATCCATCATACCACTGATATCATCATGGAAGGCATCATTTCCCCTTCCTAAATAGCTGGAGAATGGATTAAGAGCAGCCTGGAAAAGACTTGGTGGTGTTCGCTGATGAGAAGCTCAGCAAGACCCAGCAACACACACTTGCAATCCAGAAAGACAACTGTATCCTGCATCAAGTACTGGGAATTTATTCTTCCCTGTGGGGGTGCTGACACACAGGCACAGGTTGTCCAGACATGTTGTGGAATCCCCATCCCTGGAAGGCTTCAAAGGCCAGGCTGGATAGGGCTTGGAGCAACCTGGTCTTGTGGGAGGTGTCCCTGCCCATGGCAGGGGGTGGAAGGAAGTAAGTGGTAGGTCCTTCCCAATCCAAACTCTGTGATTCTAAATCACCCTTTTGTCCTTAATGCTTTCCAGGCTTATTTGTTCCACCCTTTTCCCAAGGATAAAGGGGATGCTGACCAGTTTGTATCTGACTGGTACCTGACCAGTTTGCTTTGAAGGATCTCTGAAGAAGTTCTCTGCAGCAGCAGAAAACCACTTATTTGTTCATTCTGGGCATCTGATATACTTGTGCATGGAGATTTCACTCCAAGTTCCTTATCACTCCAATTATATCTACTACAAAAGGCAGCTCTTGAATGTAGAAAAGATATTCTTAATAGATTCTCAGTGCTTCTTATGCTTTTCATGTCTGAAAATGTGTGTCAGAAGCAGGCTGTAATATAAAATCTTCAGCAATTAAAGTTTTTTAAATGGTCTTGCTTAACAGTCACTATGAGTCATGATAGACATGACCCCTTCTTTCTTGACAGTATTAATTTTGAGAAGCTCTGCCTTATCTGTCATTATAAATAACAGTAATGCTGATCTGGGCTGATTTCTTATGCTAAGCAAATTTAAGTTCCTGATCTTATTTAAATAGAAATTATGTTTTAATTGACAGCCTAAGGATACGAGCAAGGCAAGTTATGTAAGGACAAGAAATGTCTTTTATTAGGCTAAATAGTAGAGTAGGGAAAAAATGAAGCAAGATTTGTTAAGCAGGAGTGTTTCTCTTGGTAGGAATTGTTAATAGCAAAATGTAGTTTTAGGCTATGCTAAATCACAGATAAAACCAAGACAGGGAGAAGGTGAGATGTCCATTTATTATTAACGGCCTGAAGATTTGTTCAGCAGACATTCTAATTTCAGTGACTTCTAACCATCTGAAAAGTTTTCACAAGGGACAGTATTATTCCTAAAATTCTACATTCATGAGATTCTGTGTTCTCTTTTTAAATTTTAATTCGTGCTATCAAGTAGATTTACCTAAATTACCAATCAAGACATTCTGAAAGACAAGTATTGTAACCTTGGCAAAGGCCATTTTGCACAAAATTAATGGGGGGAGACTTTGAGTTATTACACATTGAATAGATTTTCTCTCCAGCTGGGAAGACACAAGAACCTGCCAGTGGTGAGGTCAGCAGAGAGTATTTGGTCACTCCAAGTACTGGACCAGCAACTCCAGTTAGA
This sequence comes from Vidua chalybeata, assembly GCF_026979565.1. Classification (NCBI taxonomy): domain Eukaryota; kingdom Metazoa; phylum Chordata; class Aves; order Passeriformes; family Viduidae; genus Vidua; species Vidua chalybeata. Next base: position 55,350,684 of record NC_071535.1, on the reverse strand, counting down.
CAATAAGTTGAGGGCTGGATGGGGATTTTGCTGCATGATAGAAAACAAACCACATGAACATTTTCTCTCCATCAGTGATGCTTTGAAAATATGCAAAATTAATTCTCTTAACACTTTTTTTTTTTTCCATTTAATTTAGACTTGATATGTGATTCATCTGCTCTAGTCATGCTTCATCTCTGCTCCCCCCACATCTTCTGCTGTCTGGGCTCACACTGATTTTCAGGTATCAGACAGCAGCTATCTTTCTTTATTAACAAAAATAGTCCTGAACCTTGCAGATAAAATGCAGTTTAATGAAGTAGCTATACAAGGAAAATGCTGTTAGCACGTGTTCAAAACACAGACAGCAGCTTGAGAAGGAAATTTCCAGCAACATCCATGGAAGCCCAGCCAGCTGTTGAGCCTTTGGGCTCAGTAACACTCCCTCCCACAAACTGCTTTAAATAAAGTTTGGAAAGGGTTCCTCTCTCTTTGGTACTGCGCTGAGGGGTTGGTAGCACCAATCAAGCAGCTTCTTTGAGGGCTCTGTTAAGGCTGGTTGTGTTGTTAATTTTTTTTCTTTTCCTTTTGGAAATTCTTGAGTCTTCTTCAAGTGAATAAAATAAGCTTGTGTGGGACCTAGAGGTAAGAGATGTTTATTCTGCTCAATACCATCTATATGAATATTATTTCCTAGAGATTCACTGAACTTTGTGGCTTGAACAGTAACAGGTCAATCTTGGTATTGGTTACTTGAAAAAGTAGTGATTTGGAGTCTTTGGTAGAGATTAAGTTTATGGGGATTTTACATTTGCTTTGACTGCTGTAGTTCCTTAAAACAAGTGTTTAGTATTTTAAATAGGTTTCCTATTTATCCAGTTGCTTTTGGTGTATCAGAGAATGCAAAGGCTTTTTATTTCTAATTAATTCTGGTGTACTTTAAATTCAAATTTTTAAACCCTGTAGTTTATCAGAGCTAGAAAAGTTCATATCTGAACCCTTTACACGAAGGAAAATGGAGCTTCCAGAGTCCCATGGTTTTGTTTATTATGGAATTTCCAATGTTACATGTTTTATCTGTTTTGTGTATGTTCCTGTAAGTCTTTTGGTAGTTTCTACTTTAACACTAATTTTAGAGAGAAATTATTATGAGAAAATCTGTCTGTGGAAAGTTGATTTTTATGGTGTGAAAATAACTTGGGATTCCTGATGGCTCCAGTTGAAACATATGCAAACAAACAAACAAACAAAAAAAACCTGAGTATTTATTGTGCCTTATAAATCAAGGAATGTTAAGTTGTTTTTATGGGTGTTCTGATGTATGACTTGTTGTCTTTATTGGGTTCAATATCTTGGAGTTTGAGGTTTAAATCTTCAGTAAGGAAAATCCTTTCCACATTTGGGGGTGCTTCTGTTCTAAGGTTTTTTTCCCCTGTGGAAAAGGCTGGTGATACCTTTGCAGCAGAAGGAGAGAAGGATTTATCTGGCAAAGGTTTTTCTTTTATAAATAAATACTGCAATGAGAAAACACTGAAGGAAGTGGAGAAAGCAGACACTGCTTGTTAAACCAGATAATTTTTGGTGTTGTTAAATGACATGGAATGGCAGGAATAACAAACTGTGTGGGAGTGTGGGAGAAGTGTGATAAAGGGAAGGAACAGAAATGGTTTGTAGAAGTTTTGACTGCTTGCACAGCTGCATTTTTCCTAAATAATGTCAAGTTCCTATTTGCCAACTGTGTAGCAATTCTCTGTGTCAATTTAGCCTTGCCTTTCTGATTGAAATGAATCCTAGGAGATAGAACAGGATGAGTTTTAGAGAAAGCTTTTGCAAAGAGGCATCACAAACCAAAGCATGAAGGATTTTTGGTGAGAGAGGCCAACTCTGTTGCCTTTTTTTGCCCCATTTCCATTCTTGCAGTGATCCTTATGAAGATACAAGTTTTCTGTGCATGATCTTGGAGGAGCTAACAGGGACTAAAATAAATGCCCTGGTTTTGAGGTGGCACCACATGTTCACCCACCTAAAGTCTCGTTTAAGAGGCCTGCAGTAGTCCATGGCACCCTAAGACTGGGGATTAAATACAGATCTAAGAAAAAAGATGATAATTTTTTATACAGAAGTGGACTGATTGAAGACATGAGACTTAAAACTGGGTTCTTTGACTCAGTCCTGCCTTGTCTCACATTTAGGGTCCTATTTACCATGTTTACTGTCAGTTTTGTATTGTCAGCTCTTAAAAATAGAGTCTAAAAAATATTCTAAAATAGCAGAGTTAGCTTTGATCTGTAAAATAACACCTGAGCGGGGCATTGGTTGTGCAGTAAAAATACCAATTTCTGAGCTGACAGTGGAGCACAGATGAGGTGCTGAGGTGTTAAGATTTCCAAATAAATTGGAATTAATTTGAGAGAATTAGGTCTGGTTTTATTACACAACGTTTCCTTTGTGTTCATGATTTCACAGGGAGAAGCTATGAAAAAGCTGAGAGCTGCATTATAGTTGGGCTTCAATATAAGAAAGATAAAAGATAATCTTATGTTTTTTTTTTAAAAATCAATTTTGGGGTTTAGCTAGTGGAAGTTAGGATGCCTTGTTCAATATTTTGTCTTTTAGTATAAACAGAAGCTGCTTGATCCTGTGAGCAGAAGTGCATAAGTTAAATAGATGGTTTTTTTGTGTATATAATTGATGCCTAATAGTTATGATACATTTTTATCGACACTAAGTAACGTGTATACTGCAGTACAAAAAGACAAGGGATGTCCTGTAAGGCATTGCAGTTTAGGAGCAGGAAGTCTCTTTTCTGTATCATCTAAACCATCCTTCTGTCAGTTAAAAAACATTCCCCCTTGTCCTAGTGCAACAGGCCCTGCTGAAAAGTTTGTCCTCATGGTGCAAAGACAATTTGTCATTTTGAACTTAACTCTGGAAATCCAGGTATTGAAGCTGATAATAGTTGGAAGCTGTATCTTGTAAGGCACATTACTGTGGAAAAGATATAATTTTTCTTTTTAAGTCTGTAGTTAAGGACTGTGTAAGATCTGTCTTGAAAGTACTTTTTGAAGTGAAAATGTCCTTTCTGAGAAGTTTTGAATGTACTCTCTTTAGGTTTCTACTCATACCCTTTCACATATATCCTACAAACAGTGAGTGAGTGTATGGCAGGAATAGAGAGCAAATTTCAAAATTCGTGTGCACGAACAGACAAAAATGTCATCCTTTGAGCTGTTTTTTTGGGTGTTTACACACTTTGTCACAGTGGCATTATCAAGGGCACGCATTCTCTCTTGCTTTATCGTGTTTGCCTCGGTCAGGGGGCCGTAAATAGCAGCGGGTTTGGGATCTTTGCGGGGGGCTGCGTTTTGTAGGAAGATGTGCAAAGAGCGTTTTTAAGTTAAATTACCGGGATTTGAGGACCCGAGCCCGAAACACGAGACCCGCGGCTCCGCCCGCCGCTCCCCGCTGCGGCCGCGCGGGGGCGCGCTCGTCCCGTGCACGCCGGCGGGACGGGAACGCGCTGGGCTCCTCCGCTCCGCGCGCGGCTCCCGGCCCGAGCCCGGTTTGGGGGGACCCGCCGTGACTCAAAGGCTCCTGTCGGGGGCTCCGGGCCCCGGGGCCGCCCGCCCCATCCCCGCTCCGAGCGCCGACCCCCGCCCCATCCCCGCTCCGAGCGCCGACCGCCGCCCGCCGCTCCGCACGGCCTGCACGGGCCGCTCCCCCTCGCCCCGCCTCCCGCCCCGCCCCTCTCGTCTGTGATTGGCCGGGCCGTTCCCCCGCCGCCGTCGATTGGTGCTCGCCGCGCGCCTCCTTTGCATGCGGCGGTGCGGGGCGCGCGGCGGAGCCGCGGCGGGGAAGTTGCGCCGGAGCCGCCGCCGAGCGCCCGTCCCGGCCCGGCCCCGCCGCAGCCTCCGCGCCCTCCGCCGCGCCCGGCCCGAGCGGGACGTGGCTGAGCGCAGCCTCCCGCCGGGATGGAGGTAGCCGGGCCCTCGGGGAGGGCTCCTGCCCGCTGCGCTGCCAATCCTCCCGCGCTGTTCGGGGCTCGCTAGGGATCTGCCCCAGCCTCACCTTTCGCGCTTGTCGTGCCGCTTGGCTTAACCCGTCTTTCCTATGGCTGGGATATACAGCTCGACTCTGAAGACCCTGGAGGATTTAACTTTGGACTCTGGTTATGGGGCAGGGGATTCCTGCAGGTCCCTTAGTCTCTCTTCTTCCAAGTCCAACTCGCAAGCCTTCACCTCTTCTCAGCACAGAGGCAACTGGTGGTACTACTCGGGCTCCATGAACAGTAGGAATAACAGCTGGGACACCGTGAACACCGTGCTGCCGGAAGACCCCGAGGTCGCAGATATCTTCTCCAAGTGCCCTAAGCTGCCTGATCTCGAGGAGTACCCTTGGACTGATGAAGACATCGGCAGAATCCTGCGCAAAGGGAAGGGAGAGGGCCAGGGCAGGAGCTTTTCGCAGGAGGCTGTCAGGCGGCTCTCGCAGCTGCTGCGGCGCGCCCTGATCAGGGTGTCCCGGGAGGCTCAGCGCCTCAGCGTGATGCACTCCAAGTGCACCCGCTTCGAGGTGCAGAGCGCCATCAAACTCATCCAGAGTTGGGCCCTGGCCGAGAGCTGCGTGCTGGCCACCGTCAAGGCGCTCTCCCTGTACAGCATGAGCGCCGGCGATGGGCTGAGGAAGGGCAAATCCGCCCGCTGCGGCCTCACCTTCTCGGTGGGCAGGTTTTTCAGGTGGATGGTGGACACGAGGATCTCGGTGAGGATCCACGAGTACGCGGCCATCTCCTTAACCGCTTGCATGGAGAACCTGGTGGAAGAGATTAAGGCTAGGGTTTTGGCGAGTCAGAGCCCCGATGGTGGAGGGGAGATCTCGGCTGAAATCCTGGAGATGGTTATCAACAACGATGCGGAACTTTGGGGAGTGTTGCAACCTTACGAGCATCTCATCTGTGGGAAAAACGCCAATGGTAAGATCCAGCTTTTACGGTCTGTTGTCTTCATACCAGCAAGCTTTACAGTAAAGTCCTCGCTCTCTGTGGACTTGGGGTTTTTCTGGGTTTGCTTTGCATCTGGATTGCATCTTGGTCGTGGTTTGTGTGTGCGTAAAGTAGGCATGATGGTCCTGCCAGGCAGGATCCTGCTCTGTTCTTAAGCTGTACCAGGTTATAAAAGGCTATGGGAAGCCAAGCCCTGTTGTCCTAACAAACATCTGACTTTCCACCAGCTGCTGTTTTGAGCATATTCCCTCTAACTGGCGTGCAAATATGTTCTCTGTAACCCTAACGTGAAATGTGCTTTACAACCTGCTGTCCAGAAAGAGCCACTATATGTCTTTTAAACAAAATTTATCTTACAGCGAGTATCTTGTAGTTTCATCTTAAAGATGCTGTTACCACCTACAGCCTGGAGAGGCAAAACAACATTAATTTTTTTTTTCCTCTGCGGTAGTAAAATTCACTTTATGAGCAAAAACTTTGAACTTGTATGCTTTGGAATTCCTTGTAACTCAGCAGAAACCTGTGGTGTCCTTTCCTGCCATAAACAAGAGCGTGTGTGTGAGCGTAGCACGGTGTCTCAATGATGAGAATAGCACAGTGTTAAGGTACTTACCGCTGCCATTTGTTTGGAAAGCAAACTTTCCGAACACTTAAGCAGATAGAGGAATGTTGGCATCTTCTTACGGGAGCGAGGAGCAGTTTGGAAGGGTTTAAGCCGTGACAGTTGTGTTAAGGAGCTGCACTGCTTATTTTGTATTGTCACACTGAGGAATACCATATTTTCCCATGGAAAATTCAGGGAAACGTTCAGTTTAGGAAAGTATTTTGTGTACCACCCACGGTTTCATGACTTTTGCTGGCCTCTGTTACGGTCGACTATTCCATGCTTAACACGTTTGTGATTTAACTCTATAAAACCAAGGGGCTTGGTCTTTTCAAAGGGGAATCTCATAACGAGAGAAGTAAAGGAGCTGTTTTAATTTGAGGGAAAAAAACCTTTGACATTGTCAGAGATGGGCTGACTCATCTCCTCCTCCCTGGCTGCATTGATTTCCTGCAGTTTTTCCATACCCAGGCAATTCTGTTGTTCAGATCACGAGTAGGTGACTGCAGGGAGTTGTTGTCCCCATTGGGTCAGCATTACTAAACACTTGTGAAATAAATGTGAAGAGCCTTTTGGATGTTCTCTTGGCTCTGGTTCAAGGCATAACTGTAAGTTTCAAGGTCAAACACAGACATCTACACTTCTAACCAAAAGCGCTTGGGTGATTAGAGAGGTATGAGGATGTGTCTGCCAGAACACTTGTCATTCTTCGTTTTTCATGGGAGTGTTTGTTTGCCACCAGCTCCGAGAAAAGGACTTGTTTCCCCTCCCTTGTTCCTTATTCAGGGAACCTGGAGTAAAATATTTTGCTTCTGCGAACCAAAATGTACATTTAAGCTCTTCTCTGCTCAGTGCTTGTGCCACACAGGTTCTGTGTGTAAAGTGAAGAGTTGGACCCTCAATCAGCTTTTTTTTTTTTTTTTTAATCTATTTCTTTAGAGAAATTTCCCTGGGAAAACTGCAGTGAGTGAATGGGTGTGAATGGGTGCTGGTGTTTAATGGGAAGAAGAGTGAGTGTACAGGGAAATGCTTATAAATATTCAGAGCACCAAATGGTCAGTTATGATAACGCTCCCACACAGTGGAAAGCCAAGCAGTCAGTGGCCACAGAAGGATTGGCTTCTGTTGCCTCTTTTGTTGTTCCTGCCTTTCAGATCAATCCTGTCAATAACTGAATGCATTTTTTAAGTCTGGAAATTGAATAAAACCGCACATGAAGGCATCCTGTGATTTCCTGTGACAGTCTGTCACTAGTGTTTTACCTGACACAAGTCAGTGAATCCTCTAAATGGCTTTTCTTGCAGTTGGAAGGCTACAAATGGTTTTATATGGATGCAAAAAAGCTTGAAATAACTTCTCTATTCTTCTCCCTGTAGGAATTGTAAATGAGTAGTATTCACATCATTCTCCACAGTGCTTTCAAATGATCTTTTACATTAATTTAAATCTGAAGTAGATCTGGCAGTGAAATAACTGGATTTATTCCTGTTTAAGGAACAGGGAAACTTGCTTTACTGTCACTTTTGGTTCGTTTCTAGTAAAAGCATTAGTGGAGCACTTGTAAATTGCAAACTTGGGTGTGTGTGTGTGTTGGGTTTTGTTTTATAGCCCTGAGTTTGATGGCAGAGATAAAAAGCACTTAGAGGTTCAGTTCTAGCTCCAGTCAAGCATTGTAATCCCTGGATGAAATCCATGGTGCTGTCCTATGCAGAAGATTGCACGGGATTATCATAATGGACATTTCTGGCATTATGATCTATTGAATACCATTTTCATTATTAGATCAGGACAGCCTGCTGCTTTGGAGTCAAAGAAACAGTAAGTAAATACATAAATCCTCCTAAATTCTCATGAGACTGAGGTTTGGACCTGTATTTCTCCAGTGACTAATCTCCCATCAAAGACCACAGTCCAGTCCCTTGAAGCTTGGGAGGCTGAAAGAGCAATACTGTACATTACAACAAACGTGTTTTAATCAACACCTGCTGCGTGAAGGGTAAAGTTTAAAACTCTGTAAATGCTTTAGGGGGAATTTTAATATTATTTTTAAATAAATAATAATCTGTGGCTTGCTTGTTTATTTGCCCTTTCTGTGAAGCTGTTCTTTAATCAACTTTTTTTGCTGCTTCTGTGAGCTGTTCTCTGCCCTCAGTGTGAGTTCTGATTTTGTACTTGGGACTTGGTGGCTCTGCCTTGGAAGGAGGAGGAATGACCTGAGCCAGTGGCCCTGAGTTCTGCCGGGCTCTGGGTGTGTTAATGCCTCCAAGGGTAAGGTGTTCTTAGGCAGAGTTCAGAGTTAGGCAGGTGGGACATTGCAAAAACCATGCAATGCTGGAAAGAAAATGAAACAAAAGCACCAAAAAAGATAAGCAGCTACTGAACAATGTAGCTAATGAAAGGTAAAACGAGTGTAAATTGAAATACGGGTTTTATTTTCTATTTTTATTTATATGGAGATGTATATATGCAGTGGTAGAAAATGCACCAGTGGTTTCGCAAGGATTTTGTGACACGCTAATTAGGAATATTGGGGTCTATTAATTTAAAATATTTGAGAGGGAAGTTGAAATCTGAACTTACCTTGGGAGTGTGATTCTTTTACTTGATCTGCCTGTGTTTGGTGCATGGTTCTTTAGACTCTGAGCTGTCAGCACTGCAAATACATTTGGATATCATTGCCCTGTTAATTACAGCACTTGGGTTGTAGTGAACTCTCTGGTTATGGTCAGGCACTCCCGTGTCTGCCAGTCCACCTGCTGTGCTGTTTAATGCATCAGCACATCCTGGTGCTCTGGAGATAGAAGTGTTGACAGATGTTTTGCCAAAGGAAAAAAAAAAAAGGAGAGGGGGAAGGGTTGGAATTTAACCTGATAATGCTGTTTCTTCATGTACCTCTTAGCTCAAACACTTGAAGTTCTCCCTGGACGAGCTAATCCATAAATGAGTCTGTGGTTTGCTCACCTGAGGATGAAGAAAAATAGGGTCTGAAATAATTCTACTTGTGTTTTGAGGTATTTTTCTTAGGAAGGGTTGAGGGGGGAAATGTATAATCTTTCCACACAGTGTAAGGGAGTGGTTTGGACTCTATAAAATTAAACAAGGCATGAATTTTCTCCTCTCTAATATTAAATATTGCCAAAGCTTATCAAACATGGGCTTAGCATTTACTGTCACCAACCTTGTGTTCTTTTATATTTTACACTGCGCTACTACAAATTAAAAATTATAGCCAACTTTAACAGAGGATTTTTTTAGAGCTATACTCTGATGAAAATTCATTTTTATACCTATCACATGGCCTGAAGTAACTTTTTTATTTCTGCATAGTCATGGTACTGTATTGAAATGCAGCATGGGGGAAAAATAATGACATTTCAATAAGCAGAACGTCCTTTTGTTATCTGAGCTGAACAAACTGGTGTGCTCATCAAGAGCCTCATCAATTTTAATAAGCTATCAGCTCCACAAGTCTTCAGGAAAGCACTGCATGGTGGAAGGGGGGCATTTTGGGGAAAAGTGCTGCAAATGCAATCAATAAATGAAACTATGGGGAAATACAGGATTCATATGGTGGTACAGTAGGCAGCTTGTATATTGTTTCAGAAAAGAAATAATCAAGTAACTCTGTCTTCTGTGTTACTTTGTCTGAAGCAGGAGTTTGAAGCAATTTTGGGGATTCCTGGGCAGGAATTTGGTAACTTATGTACACATTTCCATATTGGGTGAGTTGGTTGTGGCTATGATCTTTTTCCAACTTTGGCTTCATTCACCTCTGGACCCTCAGCCCACCTTGTTTGCTTCTACTCCTACAGAGCCAAGGGCTTGGATTTCTATCCACAAACCCACAGGGACAAATTCTTTAAGCCTAAATATTAATGCTTGTACACACATGCTCACCTCTCCTACAAAAAACAAACCACCAGGTGCATATCTGCAGATGTTTGTGGTTTTAATTGTGCATCTTATGTTAAAGTACAGAGCAGGTAAGGCTGACCTGCCTATTTTTTTCCACTTTACTGTGTGTCTATCTATATATTTTTAGTTATAGTACAGGAAAATTAATGATGTAATGATTCTGTCTTAAATTAATCATTCACATTGCTGATATTGCCCCATGGCAATAAAATTTGTGTCCTTTCAGTAAAATTGGTTAAAGAGCAAGTGCTGAAATCCCTCTGTCTGTACCTACCAGCAGCAAATGCTGCTGATGTTTAGATTTTTAGTGGAATCAGTGTTGGTGGCAACTTAACCTTGTGAAACAGGAGTTGTTTCTCTCTGAGAGAAAACTGTGATCTTTTTTGTCAAGGCTGAAATCTCTTGTTACTGCTAAAGTTTGAACTGAGCAAATATTGTTTGGGTCAGGACAGAATTTTATCCCTAAGTGACAACAGAGTTCTGGTGTTTGGTTCATTGATTAATTGATTTTCCAGGTGAAAAATCATGCTGGTTTAGTTCAAAGATTAGCAGTGAACACGTGTGCAGTATCTGGGGTGCTGTTACATGTTATTTTGTGCGTGTGTGTGTCAGCAGAAAATGAGGAATGGGCTCTAAATGCAGTGTGTTTGATGTACATGTCTTCTGATCCTGGAATAACTGCAATTAAAGTAGAGATCTTGCAGCTGATTTTGCTGAACGGAGCCACCAGAGTGGGGTTTTTTCTCATGTACCCCATCTAATTTCTTATGTGATTTGAAACAGCAAATCACCTGATCAAGGGAGGGTTCCTGATTGTCAGTCAACTTCCATAACTCATCTGTAGGATTATGGATATCCTCTTCCTTGAGATCAGCACTCATCCAGAGCAGGGATGTCATATATATATTTTTTGGCTGTTTTGACATCTTAATCCACCCTAATTTGGAGTTATTCCAAAACTAACTAAATAGTAACAAAGGGTAGTGGTGAATTTTGAATACATTCTGTTCTGATAATGGAGTTGAGATGAAACATCTTTTTACACTGAAAAATCTTGTTTGGGTAGTAATGCTATTGCAATGTTTTCATGTTGTAATAATTTGTTTCTGCTTATACACATCATATGATTCAGTTACTCCAGTTAATGGTCCATTTAGAGCTTTCTTCATCTGTTTGATTTTTCTGTCCCTTTCCCCAGTTTGGTTTGTAATGGATGGATCTGCAATAACTCAAAGGAAATGTTTCAGTTTATGAAGTCCTCTGTTGCAGGAGACATAAGTAAAAGTACTGGAAACGTTTATTTACAATAAACAATTCCAAGTTGCAGAGGAGGATGGGTGAGGACTCAAACACTTAACTTCAGAGAAAGCCAAAGCTCCAAAGTGCCTGCTTGCACTTGGGAGCTTAAACCCAAAATCTTGCTGCTGAAGTAGAACTAAGTTGTTAAAAAACTAATTTTACAGCAATGCAAGAAAATGGAATAAGACCAAAAGTGGTATTAATCCTGTGATCTTCACTAAATTAGCTTGTTGTCCTTTCTTAAAGGCTAATGCATTTTATATTTCACTTTTTCTTGAGCAATTTGTGAGTTGTGCCAGCAGAATTAAACAGAACAGAAACAGAGGCTTGTAAACACAATAAACCCACTGGATACTCTGCAGTGCCCAGTTAATCTCTCAGCTGTCTTAATTCTCCTGAATGTTTGGAAACAAGATGAAAATAATTCTCCATTTATGTTTGAACTCTCACTGAGCTTTACAAGTCAGTTTATGTGGTCCTTATTTATAAACATTTCCCATTGTTGGAGGCTCAGGATTTTGCAAACTGGACATGAAGGAAAACCTCTCTCTCCCTGATGTTTTGCCCCACCAGGAGACAGCAGGAGGAAATGTCCATTTGCTCATGTTGAACTATGAGAATTCAGGCTGATGAACACAAGGATAAAGCCAATTGAATTTCTGGTGCTACTCTTGTTTTATTGGGATTGACTTATGTGGTATTTTGAATTTAAGTGCCTAACATGATATTCCAATAAATCCAAACAAGCCTGAGACACCAGTAAATCCAGGACAGTGGTGGCTTTGTGCTTTCTTCATTTACAAATTGGGGCCAAAGTACTTCAGCAGAACTCTTGATTCTTTTCCATACAGAAGAGCAGCTACATTTAAAAACAATATATATATATAAAACTGGTGGACCTTGTTGAGAGCATGAGTCAATTAAGGGTTCCAAGTTGTGGATTTTTTTATGGAATACCAGGTTGGAAGGGACCTGAAGGATCACCTTTCAACCACATGAGTGAGGAGAGCCTTTGAAGTGCAGTTGCCTTGTTTGCATCACAGGACTTGTCCCAATAAAGCAACAATAGAAAGAGGAAAGGTTTGTTCCTTGCACTCCCAGCTCATCCAGACTTGCCTTTGGCCTTGGGTCCCAAGCCAGGCAGATCTGTGAGCTCAGCCTGGTCCTTGGGAAGGGTTGGGATACTGCAGGTGACCTGGTGAGCCTGGCAAGGCAGTGATGGGCAGGGCATGGCTGAGATGGTTTTGTCAACCCCTAATTCAGGTGTCTGCCTGCAGCCTGCCAGGGTGGTGGCTGCACTTCTGTGAGCTTGGGACATGTGGGATGGAATTAATAGCGTGGAAGTAGCTTCTGAGGAAAGGAGATGATGTAACTGCTGTGCTCTTCAGGAGGGGACGCTAAGGATTGAAGTTAAATGGAATTCTGAGCTATAAAATCCTTGTCTTCTAAAACCTACTTGTTACATGGTACTTGCAGGTGAAAGCCCCTTAGAATTGTAAACTTCCTCTTTCTCATGTGCTCAAAACCTATTCCTTAATGCTGTGGTTCCAGTCGGGCTGTTGCTGTTTGAGGAGCTCCTCCATGGGACAGTGGTTTGGGTCGGTCCGTGCTGTGATTTTACGAGAAGAATTTCTCTGAAATTGCCCCTGAGCAGAGCCTGAGGTGCTGGGCTGCAACCTGGGAGCATCATTAAATCAGGTCTCAGGGATAGTTTGGTGCTCTTGGTGTGGCTTTGACCCAGACACTCAGAGGTCAGTTGTACACCTGAGCACTTGTCAGTCTTGTTCTGGTTGTTTAATTATTACACCTGGACCATCTCTTTCTTAAAACCTGTTTGATGTTCACATCATGTTGTACTTGACCTGCTTCAAGTCTGAATTGAGCAAAATGCCAGAGCAATCTGTCATAAGGCTGCATTTGGCTTTCCCTGTCCAAAAATTTAAAAGCCTTGACATAAGCAACAAAAACCAAAAAAAGAGGAAAATGTACTTAAACAATTCCTGTAGTTTTTGTGTAGTGACACTAAAATGCTTGAGATGATGAAGAGTGTTTGTGGTAGAATCCTGGTGTAGAGACAAAGAACTGAAGCCAAATAAACATTTCAGAGCAGCTTTTCAGTTTGTGGATGTAGATTTATAGCAACTGATAAATTTGCTGTGGGGCTGTGCAAGATCAAAGTAAAAGTTGTTTATGATATTTTGGGGATGAGAGGAAAGGACCACTACAGAAGACATGATCTGCTTGTTCCATTCTTCAGTGTTTATAATATCACAGTCCATGCTGGATACTTCTGTCACTTTAATTTCTATCCCAATCTGGAATCTGTTGCTTGGGACCTGGAGAATAAAGAAAAAAATGCAACTCTGTTTATGCTGGGACTTATACATTAAAAAGATAAGCATGTAGAGGCATAATTATCTTTCTTTTTTTTTTTGATCCTATATAGCTCTGGATTTTTTCCTGATTAATTCCAAGATGACAGTGAATAGATTTTCTTCTAATATTTACATTTTATTGTTTGTGAATCAAGCACACTACTATTGGAGCTGAAGGACAAGAGTTGAATATTGGCAAACAGTTAAAGTAGGGAATTAGGCCAGTTTTGCCTCATATTTATTCTTCAGACTGTTTGGAATTTTGATGTTTTACTAGAATTTAGTAGAAGTCAGTTTCTTGTTTATTTTGTTTAAATGACAACTCAGTACTCCAGGCTCATGTCAGGTGAAAGCAAAACCCAGGGTTTTGAGCTGCTTTTAGACAGTTCATTCATCTTTATCTGTGATTCCTCTTACAAGTAGTTGTGAGGTTCCTTTTTATTTCTTTTCCCAGTTTTTATGCAATTTCCTGAGATAACACCACAGGCCTAACCAAAACCTTAGGGATGGGTGTTTTTTGCAATAATATGAGAGATAACATATAATGAAATGTATTTCCTCTGTGGAGGTGGATAGAAGTTCTCTTGAATTGCACATTGAATTTCTGCTCTTTGGTTGAATGTTATCTTCATTCCAGCCCCCCACCCGATTTTGTGCTCAGCTTGCATTGGCGACTTTGTTTAGTCTAGACATCATAAAAATTTCTCCCGAGCTGCATTGATACAGTTTACAGGTTACTATCTTAGTGTGGTTTCTGCTACTTTTAAGCTGTTATATGAATTTTATAATGTGTCTGTGGATATTTGCACTATAGGGACAGCTGGGCTTAGAGGGGAGGGAAGAAGGTGAAAAACTATATTGGTAGTAACCAATTCATAATCTTTATTGTTGTTTTTAATAAACTATCGCACTCTGTTGTCAATATATAAAGACTTTTAAAGCTTTTTTTCCCTCCCAGAAGTGTTACGATAATTTCTGTTCTGCTTTGTCAGCGTATGTTGAAACTTTGCCTTGAATGGATATCTGAAGTAAGATCAGATTTGTTAGAGCTGTTGTCAGTGACCTGCTGCTGAAGGAAGCTCAGAGTCCATGCAGGAAGTGCTGCTTACCTCGAAGTTTAACCTTGCTGCCACCTAAGGAATAATTTCCACTTGTTTTAATAGATACTTGATCAATTTTTGCTTATCAGAAATTCTGACTGGATCCTTTCTGAAGCAGTTGCCTGGGTTCGAAATTGCTTGGATTGAGGCCACATGTTTGTCTGAGGTGGTTTTGTTTTAGTACTTTGTAATAAACTTAAGGGATTTACACCTTGAGGTGGGAGCAGCTTTGGCTTTGGTGACCATTTCTTCCATGGAAAACCTGCATTGGGGGATTTAAAGCATCTGTGCCCTGAGGTAGTTTTTTGTAGCTGTGCTGGTGAGTGCAGTGTAGGTGACTGGTGTGTTTTTGTTAAGCTTATTATTTTGTTAATATTATTTGGGAAAGTGTGTCCATCCTCCAGCTCTGTTCTCTAAGGTTAATTCCAGATGCAGAGTCTTTTATTAAAGCCACTCAAGGAAGATTCATGCTGAACATTTCTCCATGGAAAGCAAGCTTGGAATTGTTTCTGGCACTTTTTCCCTGTGTGTGTAATTCTGTGGCTCATGTTTTTGTAGCAGGCATGTGGAAATGCAGCTTTCACCACAGGTTATTTTGTGGGATGATGTATGCGCTGCACATCCATAAATTTGGGGAGGGGGCTGTCTTGCTTTGTTTTCAAACAGTTGAGGTGACCTGTGACCTGCTGGAATTGAGTGATAAAACTCCGTGAATTTTCTTGTACCTCCACAGCAGTTCAGAGTATTCAAAATTCTCCTGTTATAGTGTGATTATGTACATGCAAGGTTGTGTGATTGTGGTTTTTCACGTTCACTGCAGAAGGCCAGAGCTCCCCTAAGGCAAGCACAACTTATAAATGAAAATGAATATAATTTATTAGCATGCAGGTAACCCTTGCCACACAGCCAAGACTTAGATAATTCTTAAGTTATGGCAGAAGATACCGAGCTGGCATGGGGCATTTGGCCTTGCACCATCTGCAAAGCCCGCACTCCAATTTTCTGCTGTTGCCATGGGCTGCAGACTCAGACAGGAAATCATGGTAGGATGGGAAAGGCTCCAAAATACACACAGCCTGTATAAGGTTTGCAGTTAAAAGGGAGTTTCAGAGAACAGGCTATCTGTTCTGCTCACCAGGCAGGGAGAAGCAAAGCTGCCTTGTGTGTGCCCGTGTGCTTTAAATGTCTTGGTATGTTTTATACGCTCATTTTTTTAAAAGCTTGAATTTTTTCCACGTAAAGTAACGTGCGTAAGTTCAAATGATCCATTTATATACAAGGGGCCTGATTCAGCCCTCGCTTAATTGGTCATGCTGGGCTGAGAGCAGAGGAGAAAGGAGTAACCACATGGAGCTTGGGGCACATCAGGCAGAAGAGCATCCCCTGCCTCCCCTTCCCAGCGACTCATTTTGGGGCTTTGGTTCTATTTTCAGGGATCAAGGCCCGGGTTCTGTGCACTACAGAGCGTTGCTATGGGAGGCTGTGTGTGTATGGCCCATCAAGTGACAGGGATGCAGAAGGTGTTTGGTTAGTGGAGCTGGGTTGCGTTCTAGCCCTGGGTAGATCACAGGGTCAGAGTTATTAATGCATTTTCCTGGAGCCGTAAGTTAAAATAGGGAATACTGGAGTGATTTGCTTTGGAGAGCAAACAGTTTTATCATCTGCCTATGAGAGATAAGCACAATAATCTGTGTGTAATAAACTGCACAGTCTGCAGAGCTTCCAGTGTGTCTGAAGAGTAGTGTAGGACTGGTCAGCTTATGCTGCCTTGACAGATGGGGGAGAGGATAATTTCTCCAGCAGTTCATAATTTAATTTTAGTCAACGAGATGCTCCTTGACTAAAATTTACAGAAAATCCACACTGAGCATCATGCTTGGGAGGCATTCTGGACAGACAGAACAGGAGCTCAGCAAACTTCTTGTGGTAAAAGCCTGCTTTAAAACTTTCTCTCCAAGGCCCATCTGTGGTTTTTAATTCTGACTGAAGGGAGCCATATAAGAGGGCGGTTTGTTCACCGGGCATTTTCCAATTTGGCTTGTGTATGTAGTGCCTCTCCAGCTGCTTGGAAGAATGGAACTGTGAACAGGAGTAAGGTGAGGTCTGTGTGTTACACTGCCAAATATTGCTGGATGCACTGGTGATGTATTGGTCAAGAATGAGACTGGAGCTACCAATTAATCTCATTAGAAATTAAAAACTTCGGTAGGGTTTAATCCTGGGCCTGGGATCAGTGACTGAGGCAGTTTATTTCATGACCCTGTATCTTCCAGTAACTGCTGCCTTTTTATGTGCAATATAATGTCAGAAAGATTTGCTGCTTTTCCTTTTTGATTTTATTTAAATCTGAGGGGAGACAGCGTTCAAATGGCAGACTGTCTCAGCCAAGCCATCTGCCTGAGCCCTCAGCAGTGCATTGTATTCCTGAAAGAGCATTCTAGGGAAACATCCCAATTCTGAAAAGTTTGAGCTGATTCTACATTAAAAGAAGTGATCCAAAAAGCTGCTGGTGATTTACATGTGAACACTGCCAAGTATTTCTCTGATGAGAGTGCATAACAAAGGAGTGCTCGAGTGGTTGAGTAAGGCTGATTGGAACAATCTGTTGTGGGCTACAGCTCTTTCTGATGCTCCACAATGCTGAGAAGCTACTGTCACTTGTATTTTCAATCTGTATTTTGCTTAGAGGTACAAGATCTTTTGTTGTCAGGTCCCTCGAGCCAGTTGTGGATGGGGGGAGAGACAATATTTCTTGCTTTAAAATATTCATGGAGCTTGCATGGGCTGGCTTCAGCTGACTTTGTCACCCAGAGTGATTTCTAGAAGACGACAGAGAAGTTGTATTTGATTCATCTTAATTAGGGCTTGATAGACACATTCTAATTTGACTTCTGGATCTGAATATGGATCTGCATTAATAATCAACTGCTCTCCTAACCTTGCTTTTTGTTCTCAGCTGTTACTGAGGAGTTTGCTCAGGGAATAGCTGGAAGAATGTGTAGTATTTGTTGTGTGGACAGTTCATCTGAGGACACTTTTCTGTTGTTCAGGGACAGCAGGTTATTTTCTGGGCTTGTTCTGTGATGAACAGCACGAGCTTTAGGAGACTCGTGTGGGACTGATTTCTTCTACTTTTTTTGTGATTTGCTGTTGAAATGAGGCAGGTCATATAAAGCAGCTGCTTATTTTGGAACAAAATCAGCATAACACATTAAAGAACTCATTAATCACTTAGCTCAACAATTTATTATTAAAAAAACTTATTGCATCTCTTGTACATTTTGAAATGCCAGGGATCCTAAGACATATGTTGTATATTCAGATCTATAGGTTAAGAGCATCAAATAGTTATAATAGGGAGTGAAACCAAAACAGATTCCTGCTGAAGTATTGACTCTCCTCTTAGTCATTTTTAGGAGTGGGAGGTGGCTGTATAAATACCTGCACAAAGAACTGCTCTGAGCTCTCCTCTTGTGTAAATTGTCCTGCGATAGTGGCTTCTTCCCTTTGTTCAGTTTTTGCTAGCACAAAAGCCTTCACTTTCCTGAAAGTCTTTCAGTGCATTAACCAGCTTCTGCATCTCCTCTCTTCTCGAAAGTCCCAGTGCTTATTTTACAGCAGGACTTATTCTGTAGTTAAACCCCCGAGTTCCTCGGGGATGTCTTTCTTCTATATCCCCTGTGTAGTCCTAATGGTATGAGAAGAGCTTACTATATTATAATCACATTAACTTGTTACAGAGTTGGGCTTTTTTGAGGAGTGGGAGTAAATGGATCAACCATTAAAACCTAGATTAGTTTTGAGACAGAGGAAGGGATCAGTAGATTTGGTCAGAAACCTGCTCTGTAATTGTCTAATAATACAATTATCTATTCCTGCAAGCCAAAATGGGATCATAACCACGGGACCCAGCTTCTGTTCAGCCTTTAAGGAGGGTACTCAAGCAGCATTTTCATTTTATTGGGAGGGTACAGTCAGGTTTGTGTGGTCATTAATATATAGGAGTTCATAAAACTGGCAGCCTTAATTGGATAGAAGGGTTAGTAAAGCATGAGGTGAACCAGAATGAGATCTCTTGGGGTCTGAGTTGTGCCTCCTCTTAAAATACGCATGGCTTGGCACAGTGAGTAGCTGGGGCTGAGAGCAGTGTAGTATTAATTTTGTTTGAATAATGGCATTCATGTGCCTATGCTAACGAGTGTGTTCTGCCGCCCGTCCTGCAGATTGCGGACTGGACTCTGAGCTTATTTCACATCTCTAGTGCTTATTTCACATCCTTAATGGCTTCCTTCTGCAACAGAGCCTGTCTTGATTCCCAGTGATGTAATGGATCAGAACCTGACCTTGCTGCACTGCTTTTCCCACAACTGTTGTGCAGCAATCACACAGCTGTTCACTGATTATTTTTTTTTTTTCCAATTGGCTTCTTTGGGATACATTATTCTTTGGCCTCAACTTCCTAATGCAAGTCATCAGCTACTCTTTGGTAACAGCATTCAGGCAGTGCAGGCAGTGGTGTTGAAGGCTTTAAGTATTACTGACATGTTTGGGTCTGCTTAAAATGTTGAATGGATATTAATTGGTGGGGAATTATGTGCTTCCTTTACCCCTCTCTTTTCCTCAGCTTATGACAAGCTAAGACAAAAGCAGCATTTAATAAACGAGTGAGGTGTTTCAAATAGAAATATCTCATAGGGTTTTTTCCCCAATAATGTCATGGATATGTGCTCTGTTACATTCAGCATCTGGGAAGTTGCATGGACTAGCAGTTCAATGTGGTTTGGGGTTTATTTGTGTTTTTGGGGGATTTTTCAAGTATTTGTGATTCATCCATTGTGAAAATATTGTGAGCTGATGAATTAAAGCTGAGAAAGGGTGGGAAGAGGTATAGAAATCAATACTTCACAAGCTGGAAATCTCACCTGCAGTGCACCATAGAACCACTGAAATGCCAGTTAGAATTTGCTCCTGGAGGTTGTTCAGTCCATTTCCACTTCTGGTTGGACTCCTGCCAGAACTAGATCAGCTGAGTGATGGCTTTGCATCTCTAAATCTTGGGAACACCCCTGTGGTAGATCCCACATCCTCACTGAGCAACCTGCTTGCTTTTATTAGTGAAGAAGTTTCTCCTGATGGTCCAGCGTGAGGCCTTTAAGTCACTGTTTGTGCCAGTGCCCATCATTCCACTCCATAAATTTTGTAGCCACCTAGGTGTAGGTGCTTTTTAAATTGGCCTTTAGTGTCCTCACAGCAAAACTCTACAAGCCCAGCTCCCGTACCCCTCACCATTTCCAGGCAGAGACCATCCAGTCTCTCTGCAGTTTATCCACATCCCACTTGAAGTGGGGAGCCTAAAAGAGTGTTCCCCACAAACCTGCGGAGGCTGCTTGTGGAGGGATTGAGCAAGCTGGACCTCAGGACCAGCTGCTGTTCTCTGATCATTATCATGGCATTGTACTGTGTGCTTTGCTCTCATCTCTGCCTCACCTGGAGTGCTTTCAGGTCAGAAAGTGCTGCTGAATTATGTGGTTGAGGCTGTGACTTTTTGAGGTGGAAAAAGAGAAGTTTCAAATGTAGAATTTTCATTCTGTCAGAGCATGAAACGCATGAAACTCAGAGAGCCCTTTGGAGTTTCCATAGAGAAATTTGAGAGTTTCCATAGAGAAATTTGAGTTTCAATTTGAATTTGAAACTCAGAGAGCTGTTTGAAATTTCCCTAGAGAAATTACTTCATTTCATGAGTGGGATGCTTGCTGCCACAAGCAGGGCTTCTTGAGTTCCTCTGTACCCACTGGTACAGTCAAAACTATTTCTGATGTTTAAAAAAGCTGAAAGGAAACAAAAATGAAAAAGCCACCACATGTCCAAACCATCAAAAAACTCCCTGAAAAATCCAGCAAAATCAAACCAACAAAAATCCTTAAAGTCTTCTGTGTGGCAATTCAGTATTATGGGGTTTTTTGCAAACTCACCTGAGTTACAGCTATTGCAGTGTGTCAGAATATCAGTGTTTTCACTGTCCAGACACCTTCAAAACCAAGAGTTTGAAGTCTGGCTCTGAGTCTGCTTCTGCCTGAGACCTGGTCTCAGGTTTCAGTGCTTGTTTTCTTTCTCCTTTCCTTTCCTGTCCCCCCAACCAGAGTGGAAGGCATAACCTGCCTGATGATTTTAAGCTTAGAAGATGGGAAAGAAGGTTACAGCACACTCTCTTTTGTAATTCTTCATCACTGGCTGCCCTTTCTAAATTTACCATCACTTAGATGAATGCTGTCTCTGTGGTCTTGGAGAATTGAGGCACTCTGTGTGACTGGAGAAGTGAGAAGCAATATTTTGGTTTCTCTACCCACTGCATTGTGGAGCTTTCACAAAAACCAAAGGCTCATTCAACATTTCTTTGGAAAAATGTGGCTCTAAACACTGCTTGTCCAAGAAAACAGGTACGGGATTATGTTTTAGTCTTACATAACCCTTAAAAACATAACATCACCACCAAAAATCACAGACCAATAATATAAAAGCAAGCAGTTGAAGAGGATTCTATACCAATTAAAATAGGAGTACTGGTGACTGGGCAAGTTTCAGTGTAGCCACACTGCTCTTCTTCCAACTTTCATTTATTTTGCTTCTAGGGTTATAAACTTTGGGAGAGAGAGGGGGATGGAGACTGTGACACTGAAAGTTATTCTGTCTTAACTTGTTCAGCTCTTGAACAAAGCTCCTAAATCTCGAGCTTTTGAAGTAATTAGTGCAAATAACTGATAAGAGTTGTAACTTTCTCTCCTGTGGAAATGTTGAGCTTGTGTTGAACCCTTCCTTGGAGAGGCTGGATCCCATTAGCCAGCAGTGCCATTCCTGGATGCACGGTTCCTTTGGAGGAATGGAAGAAGATGGAAAAAGAGTAGAGACTTCTTTTTGACATAATTAAAAACCCTGGAAAATGTCAGCAGAGATAATGCTGACTAATGAAGTGTAGACTGCAAATATTGGTATATCCCAGAAAATGGTGTTCTCCTGTCTGGAGCAGAGGAACTAAATTGGGTTTGGTAGTAGTAAGAGGGGGCTTGCTCCCTACACACAAATTCATGTCTGTCTTGCTCTAATTGAAGTAAACCCCCTGTGAAATTGCTACCCAGGAATGACCTCACCAAGGCTGTTTGCTCAAGCTCTTGGCAATCAGTTTTGAATACTTAATGCAGTAGCCAGAAAGGAGAAAAAAAACCCATGTGCTTGAGGTGGTGGTATTGTCCCTTACACCAAAATGCTCTGTAATTCCTCTCTGCTTTCAGTTGAAAAAAATAATTAAACTAGTGATTTAATGTTGCATTTATTAGTTACACCCTACCATGTGAAATCCAAAGAAATGGCTCTGTCTAGATGCTAAAAATGCCAGAGGTTAACTGCGCTTCAACATTTCATATTCATCTGAGTAACTATATTGGGCTACTTAAATACAAACATTAGGGGGGAAAAGATCCTGCATTACCCTTGTTGCCAGTGAGACTTTGAATTTAGGTAATTTCATGCATGCAGAGGTAGACTTTATTTTTCCTTCATCAGCTAAAACAACAATAAAGCTCAACTTGGTATATTTATTTAATGAAACACAGGATCCCTGCCCTGATGGTTTTAATCAGTCCCCTCGCTATGTGGTAATTAGGGGTTCTCTCCCGTGGTTCTGTTTTTACTTAACTTTCAGAATGTGCAGCCAGTTTAAGTTTCAAGAGATACTTGCAACTAAACGTTGCCTCATTTACATGTGGATTATCCAGAGGGGACCCTTAAACACACACTCCCGTTACAGAAATGCAGCCCCTTTCAGCACTTTCTCATTCAGGGAGCAGCGTTCTCCAGGAAAATGTTATCTTTTGTCAGGAACTAATTCATTCCACTCGGAGGATGTGACCAGCCCTTTGATTCCTCGCACACACGAGGATTCAGAAGCTGGAGATGGCTCAGAGCCAGGTTTGCCTGTGTCCCAATGGATTCAGCTCTGCTAATTCAGGAGAGCATCCCTGAAATCAGGTTCAGGCTGTGCATCTGTCACAGGCGAGCCCTGTATTAAACACAGGGTGAGGAATGGCGTTTTTCTGACCAGACAGAGCCTGTCAATGCTTCTCATCTTTGTTTGATAACCAGCTCCCTTCAAGGGACCTGAGAAATGCTGTATTTGTGCCTCTGACTGTGCAGCTGGGTGCCATTTGCTCCTGGCAGCTGTGGAATCGCTGGAGACGCGAGGAAGTAGAGCAAATACAGAGTATTTAAAGCTCTCTAAAACAGCTTCCCTGCATAATGTGTGATGTTAAAATACTAGGTGGCAGTTTGGGCCAGTGTAAAAGTTTTATTGGTGTGAGTTTGAGCCAGCCACATTATTCAGGAAGCCACTACTGAGCTCTCAAGTCATCTGAAATGTGTGCTAGTAAAACACTTTTTATAAAGCAATACAACCCCATGCAAGTTCCCCATGTAACTCCTCATCTGTGTCCTGGGATTTAGCTGGTGGGATGTTTGGGCTGTTGGTTTGTACAGGTACTCTGCTTGTAAATCCAGACAGGAGTGAGCTTATCCCAGTCCCAGGATTCTGGAGAAACCACCTCTGCACTGTGCTGAAAGCTTCTAATTAAACTTTTCTTGTTGCAGAACTCAGCCCTGCTGCTCGTTAATTCCCTCCCAGATTAGGAGGGAATTTGTAAAGTTTTATCCAGCACACCATGTACTTACATGTTTCTGATTCTACTGTAGTTGTAGCTGGTGTCTTCTCTAAAAGCACAAATATCAAAAAGCCTTCCAAAAACGTGACCATTGAAGGGATGACACTGAGACAGTGGAACTGGAGTTTGGGATTGCAAAAGGGGAAGGAAAGTTCTCTTTTATAGCTTTTGTCTCAGAATAAATTAATCTGAGACTAGATTAACAGGAGATTAAAGCATTTGAGTTGCAAATACAAGTGAGCAGCTGGAGAGATTTGGGATCAGAGCTGAGACAAGTGGTACAGGAGCATTGCTCCCCAGATGTGGATATACACCCCACTGGTTCCAAAGGTCCCGTGCCACAAATGTCCTCTTGCTCACATTCTTAGTAATACTGATAATTGTGAAATACCCTCATAGCAGAAATGCAGTGTTAGGATGAAGGTCTCTTGTGTTCTGAAGGCAGTGGGATCTCTTGTTATTTGTCTAAAAAGCTGTTTATTTCTGAGCTTAATAGGTCTTTCCAGGCTTCTTCACTCACTTCTTTGATCTGGTTTGGCACTTTTCTCTTTCATTCTGTTGTAATTTTTTTTCTTTGCAGCTCAGCTGCTCTTAATCACAACAGCTCAAGAATTTAGGTACATAGCTTTGCTCTGACTTTGAGGGGGTTCATCTTTACATTTTTTTTCATAAATAACAAACCCAAGAAACTGGTAATGTGCTTTAAACAATTTCAATAGGAAGGCTTGTTGTGATGCATTGTGAGAAACCTGTTTCACTGGTACCAGTAAACAGTGTATTAACAGCAGCTTAACTTTAAACTTACACTTACTGCCCACAAAAAAACCTCATACACTTAAAGCAAAGGTAATTTTCTGTTGTGAAGAAGACATGGATATGATTGTGGAAGAGCTGTGCGTGAATACTGTTGTTTGGAAACCAAGCAGGAGGTGGAGATTGCAAAACAAATTGCTCAAAAAAGGGGGGAAGGATGACCAAGAATGAGAATTATTATGAGCAAACAGCAGGGAACTCAGCACTGAATGGATTTACTGTAATAGTAGTACACTGTAGTTACTTCTGTAGTAGAATCCTATGAAGAGCATGTAGGTGAGTGGAGGACTAGGGGTGTCCCCTGCTTTCCTGAGGGATCAAATATTATTCCTGCTTTTATGTTAATTGGCCTGGATGCAGTCAAAATATTTGAAATATTTGCAAACCTGTCCAGGTTTGTCCATGTTATTTCTAGGGAATGTAGCAGTGGATGGAAGATTGTGGGTGAATAAATGTGACAAGGTTTGAAAGATGGGATCTGTATTCACTGCTGGGGTTGTTCTGTGGGAAAAGGGAAACTAATCCCTTTGGGGAAAAAAGGAAAGCAGATCCCTTTATGAAAATAAAGACACGTATGGGATAGATTTTTCTTGTACTTTGAGTACCTTTTTATTTTTTCAGCAAGGCCTGACTTTATTTAATTTGAATATTGATGCTAATTAGTACGGCACCCTACCTGTTACATTGATGTGGCACTGAAAACTCAATTAACTGTGCAAGACCACCTTTTAAGTCAGTCTTAAAGTTGGGATTGAATTCTAGATGTCCTGTTCAAGTTTTAAGTTTTTGTGTTCTCCTGGTGTGAAAGTTTAGAGCTTAAGATTCCAGAGGACGACTTGGCACAGCACCAGTTGATGGGAATCTTTAGCAGTGATTTTATACCATGAGCATCAAGCCTTCAGTGAAAATAACTGCAAGACCTTACTGCAGTAAAAATCACTGATGTTTGCAATAAATTCCACAACTGCTTTGAACTGCTTGCTCATCTGATGTTTTCTCTCCAGCCTGGTAGGCTGGGACAGCCATGAGGAAGAGCAGTGAAAATCTGAGTGGCCAGATAACTCTGGGGATTTCCATTCAGCTCAGCTGTGGCATTCTGTCAGATTGAAAGTCAGTGTATCATGATGGAATATTCTAAGGAATACCCTGTGTACAGCCAGCCACATTTGGGTAACATTTCCATGTTGTAGGAGAGCAGAGCACTGTGAAACCTCATTACAGAACATGTTGGGGCAGTTCCCCAGCAGCAACCTCCACAGATCTGCCTGGTGACAAATGCTGGCTCAGCCCAGCAACTTCTGCTTTCTGATAAGCCAAGGTGGTTTCCTTGTTGCAAATGATGGGAAGGTCTCTTTCTCCCTCTCAAGCTCAGTCTTCTATTTTTGGATTCAGTTTGCATGGCGTTGGTGGTGACTCTGCCGGGTACGTCAGAAGCTGTCATTGTTCTTTTTTAAAATATTCTCCAGCTGAGCAAAATTAGGGCATACCAGGCACATGAGAAAAACCTCTCTTCCCCATTCAGCAATATGGAAAAGCTATGTGGGTTCTCTGGGTGTTTGTACAGATTTCCAAGTGTTGTAGGCAGCTTAGAGGTGGAGAAGATGACACACACAATTTGTGTGCTGTTTCTACCTCACACCCTGCTTACAAAACACTGCAAGGGCTCAAGTCTTACGTATATAAGCCTATAAAACTTATAATAAATAACTTGGAATTTTTATAAAGTATTTCTTGTTGGCATTTTGAAAGTACTAAATAAGCTTTGTAGTGCTTATTAAGGCAGAAGGTATTGCAAGTTTAAAACAAAAAGGAAAATGTAAAATGTATGCAGAAGTGATTTGTTTAAAATTATATCAAAAATTGGCAAAACTGGAAAGAA
Source organism: Vidua chalybeata (assembly GCF_026979565.1). Taxonomy (NCBI): domain Eukaryota; kingdom Metazoa; phylum Chordata; class Aves; order Passeriformes; family Viduidae; genus Vidua; species Vidua chalybeata. The sequence continues at coordinate 55,325,007 of NC_071535.1, read as the reverse complement.
TCCTTGAATCTGAGTGGTGCTACCTAATGGCCAGGAGTGCTGTTAGTTCAGGACTTATACCAGTTCTTCAGGAATTGAAGCAGAGGTGTCCTGAACGTGCTGTGAGATTGCAGAAGAATTCAGGAGTTTTCAGAGCACCCCCAGGACTGCATGAATTTTCAGCCCACAGACAGTGTGGGGGGGAGACGACACAGCAAAGCATCTTCAACTTCCTATGCTATCCTCAGGCAAGAAATGGGATGCTGTCTTCCTGAAGTTCCTGAGGATATTGGGAAGTTGTCAGAGGCTAGTCTGCTTGAGACTTAGGGAACCAAAGGTGGTGCCATCCTTAGGCTGTGGAGTGTTGGCTGGTCATTTAAAGGAATTATTCTGGTTAGAGGTTTTGCAGGGAATTTTGCTGAAGAGAGATGCTCCTGCAGCAAGGTGAGAATGGGAACTGCCTTCTTGGATTGAGCCAACTCTCAGTGCATCACATGATTACAAAATTCCATGTTGAAAGTGAAACCTCAGTCTATTTCCATTTGGTCCTTCCCAGAAGGAGTTCTTATTTCTTTTCCAGCCCTCTGGTAGATGCTGAAAGTGAACAGGGATGCATCTGCTACTGCATTTTTCTTTATGGAAGCTGCATAGAGAGTTCATTACTGTCTATTTTATAAACCTTTACCAAAAAAATAATCAATCCCTCATTGTTTTGATGGCTCCTTTTAGAACTGCAACTCAGTTCAGTGTTACATTAAGTAAGAACTGGTTTAGCACAGATAAAAGCAGCTTCTGTCATTAATCAGCTAAGAATATGATTTCTTTCTTTAATTACAAATAGAAAATTCCAAAGGCCTGAGGAAGTTCACTAGCATAACTTAAATATAAAACAAAAAGTTGTGATTTATTGCTTTCAGATCAGGCTCTGACTTTACCAAATGGATCTGGTGTTCATCTGAGCTCCAGTCATGTATCTGAAGTGAGCATCTGGGCTCCTATCTCTTATCTACAAAGAAACCTGTTTTAAACAATGGCTCTTCAGACCAATAAAAATTAGTTACTCAGAAAAATTGGTTATTTAAGGTAAAAGCAAGTTCTGCATGGAGATTTAGCCTCGTTCCATAAATGTGTGTGACCATAAATTTATCTGGTTGAGTAAACTTGTAACAACAGTCCTAAATTAGACATAAAGAACATCTTTTACATAAGTCATGTTAAACCTCTGGAAATGTTATTGATTTATGAGCGGCTGAATTTCCTTGTTGCTAAATTTGTTCTAAAATGTCTCTTCCTCTGGAGAAAAATAATGTTCAAGTTTTGGTCTTGCTGGTTCTGTGTAAGCTGTGGGGTGGATTCATCCTGATGTGCCTTGCAGAGCTGGTCTAACACCTTCTGGTGTTCCTACCACAAGGCACGACAAGACTTGAGTGTGGATCTCTCCACCTCCTCCCCAGTCTGCCTGGTTACCTCAGTACCCAAATGTTCTTCCAGGGAAAGCGGGAGTTTCCGGCAGAGTTGGGAAAATGGGACTGCAGGGAGTCCCTGGAATGGTGTTGGTTTGGAGCTTGGGCACGACTGATGGGTGAGGACCAAGTGGGGCCATGACAGCATCCCAGGATAGGGTTGACACCAGAGATAGGCAGAGCATTCCATATCTGTGGGTAGGATTTTGACATTCAGATTTGTAGTATAGTCTTCTGCAAGGCAATGAGATGTTCATGAAAGTGTTTTCCAAGCAGATCCCAGTAAACAATATATATATATCTTAATGAAAGCTAAGTGTCCCTTATGGGGGAAAAGTTTCATTTTCCTCACTGCAATTTGAAACAGTGTTGGAGGTGGCTGCTTGCAACAGAGCCAGACTTGGCTCTGAGGTCTGAGCTCGTCCTTCCCCTGAAAGGTTCTGGAGTGCAAATCCTGCCCTTCCAGCATGGGTGGCAGCTGCACCAAGCTGTATTTGTGCTGATGAGGGGTTGGGATCCCAAAGCAAGCAGCACCTCTGTTCAGGTGCAGCAGGAGAGGACTTGATAGATAGGATCTCATCCTCCTCATGCCCCCACTGTTGTGGTCTTTTAGTTGGTGTCTCTCTGTTGAATATTTTCCCTAGTGAAAATTTCTGGTGTGATTTTTTTTTTCATTGGCTAGAAATTGAACTGAAAGAACAGAAAAGTGCAAAAAACATGATGCATGCCCTAAGGACAATGATCTGGCTCTACCAAATGTGAGAAAGAGCAGAGCTGTTAAAAAAGAGCTCATCATTGCTTTAAAGTGATTTTTCAAAGTGGAAACAATCCTGAAACAGAAACCTGAAGAGTCAGGTGCTGGTGGAAGTAAAACTGAACAAAACAATTGCACTAAAGCAAGGTAACTGCACCATCAGTTGGATCCTGCTTGCAAAATAAGCAGTGGAAAACATTTGATAAGGCTGTCTTAAAACTGAATAAATGGAGTTGCTCTGTATTTGTCAGGGTTGATCCAAGAAAGAAAAGGGTACCCAGAAAGTCATCCCCATTTATGCTATGGCTTGATGATGATTACTAAAGCTTACACACTGTACTTCCTGGAATATAACAACTCTGCAGTTGAGGGGGAAAAAATATGGTATTTCAGAATATTCTTAATGCCTGTGAACAAAGAGAGAAGATCAAAGCCAACCAATCAACCCCATTTTTTCGTTTTATTGAATTGATTTCTAAAGGCCCCGTTACTATAGTAACTCCAGGAGGTCTTTTAATTACAAAATTTGTAAAAACGCTTTAATTATTCAGAACTGCTTGGCGGGGGGAACAGTGGCACAATTGCTTTTTAAAAATATGTAGAAAATTTGCAAACAAAGCTTGACAGACTTACGAAGCTCACTAGGGGCTTACATACCATCAGCACAAACACACTGAGTTCAAGTTCTCAGCAAGCAATCTCTTGTGAGAGGGTTCCCCTTTGGCTAAAGAGGGACAAATCCCAAGCAAATCCCCATCCCAGTCCAAATCAAGCACTTCCCTCTGCACAGATACAGAAGGCAGAGCTTGTTCTTTCTGTACCCTTAGTTCAATTACAGTGTATCTGAGTGGAGCCCTCCTGTTATCACATTAATTAGCAGTTTAGGGAACTGCTCGCTCCTGGGAGCGTGGAATTCCAGTGGAATACCAGTGTGTGTTGCAGGTACTGAGCTCTATCAAAGAGGAATCATTTAGCAGTAACGAGCACCTTTCAAATAATAATTGCATTGAAAATAGATGCTGTCATCTTTTATCATCAGGTACATTTCTCGAATGGATTTATACTCCAAATATATTTATGGTATCAGAGTAGAATTGGAGACATCACGTGAGCAATTTTGAAATGCCATCTCTTGACTTGAATCCATGCTGAGCTAATGTATTTGGCAGAGCTGCTGGAGCTTTGGGAAGTCACTGACATCCCTCCGGAATGCAGTAGTGAAGTTTGGGTTCTGAATCTAATCTCTGGATTGAATTTGAGCTTTAGCCCAAACCTAAGTGGCTTTGCCTGTACTAAACTACTCCACTTGCTTGGCTGTGTTGGCAACAGAGTCTGCCAGTCTTGGAACATCTTGCTTTACAGGTTTCCGTTTTTATTAATTTTTCTGCTTACATGCTCCCTACTTGCCCTTTGTATGTCAAAACCTGTTTGCTTCTATGGTGTGGCCAGGGTTTAATCCTACATTTCTTATTGCCTGTTCCATTTCTGCAAGACTTGGACCCTCTGAAGTAGTGGGAGTTGTAGCAATGTGGGCCAAGAAGTCTGGATTCTCTTAAATCTACAGTGAAACAGGGAAAGAAAACAATTTTTTAAGAAGTCATCCTAGATTCTTATGATGGTTTGGGTGGAAGGGGCTCAAAGACTATCTTTAACTCTCTGCCATGGCTAGGAACACCTTGCACTAGACCAGCTTGATTTTTTTCATTCTTGAAGAAACTAGTTAGTGTCCAGTGTTGGAAATAGTAGAAATAAGGAATTGCTGTGCTGTATAAAGTAATAATGGGTGTGGATACCGTTCTGACCCTGGTAATTAGCACTTCTCTCTCAGCCTCTTCATTAACCCTGATGGCAGCACTGTGGTTTGAAGTGCATGTGTAGTTGTAAGGCATGACTGGGTTCAAAGCAGGTTTGGTGAGGGTTGTTTTCATCCTTGGAAAGGCATCCCTAATATCTGCTGTATGTAAAGATGCAAGTTTTGAGCAGAGGCATCCCAGGAACTCAGTGGGAGATGAAGTTGAACTTTTCCTTGTCAAACAGTGAGTGCTCTGAAGGGCTGGGAACAACTCCCCATTAGCCAGTTGTATTAATGAAAGTAAAACATTTTGTGAGTCTTCCAGAATCTCAGTTACATAAAATTTGTCCTTGCTTCTAAAACAAACAAGCAAAATGAACTTACTGCTGTTGTGGGAATGTTACTGATTTTATTCTTTCCTGCTGGTGTAGTTCCTAGTGCTACAAGGAACATCCTGTACCTGCTGTTTACTGAGCATGGGTTTGTATCAAACAGAACAATAAAGGATGTTTGTTAACCCCCCTTGGGGTGGTTTGGTGTGAGCTGCATTACTTGGCCAGAGTGAAAATACACCACAGGTTTTTGAAAAGGTTCCCCCAAGACTTGTGTGTTTACACAATGTCAGCAGGTTGCAGAACTATTCCCCTGAGATGCTTTCACAAACACCACCCTGGTGGTGGATGCTTTTTCACGTTTTTCAAACTCTGGGATTATGTAAATCCAAGGAGTTGTGGTTAACAAAGCTTCAGTGTTGGTGAATTCCTGGGAAAGAATTTGTTCCTCCTTAACATCTTGCATTCTGTGTAAGCTGTGAATGGGCTGTGTGAATACGGAGAAAATGGGAACTTTCTTCACCTGAGGAATAATCTATGCCAATGTAGAAGGAATCATACTGTGCTCAGTTCTGGGCCCCTCCATTCAGGAAGGACATTGAGGGGCTGGAGTGAGTCCAGAGAAAGGAATGGAGCTGGGAAAGGGTCTGGAGTGGCTGGGGAGGCTCAGCCTGGAGAAAAGGGGGCTCAGGGGGGACCTTCTGGCTCTGCACAACTCCCCAGCAGGAGGGTGCAGGCAGCCAGGTCAGTCTCTGCTCCCAGGAACAGGGACAGGACAAGGGGAAAGGGCCTCAAGTTGTACCAAAAGAGGTTTAGTTTAGATAGTCTGAATTATATTTTCATGGACATAATCCTTTATTGGCTTGCAGAATGTTATTTCTCAGTTTGTGAAGTGAGCTAATGGTACAGAATTTCAGGACACAGAATTGTGAGAAGCCCTTGTTTATCCTTGTCTTTAAAAACTGCTTTCAAAACAATTTATTTAAAAAAAAAAACAAAAAAAATCTGGAGTTTTGGGAAGAGGACTGTAATTTGGGTGTTCTTGTGATGTAAGAAAACAGCAAATGTCTTGTATAGCATCACAATATTTCAAGGAAAGTGAAAAACACTTTTCTTGAATGATAACTTTTAATGGTTAAAAGTAGCATGTCTGTTGTGTCTTAATAGCACAACCTCCTTAAGGTTCAAAACTGCCACAGATGAAGTTTCCATTAAAGGATAACAAAGTCTCTCTGTCAATGTGACAAAAGAATTCCCTTATCTCTTTGGAATAAGAATGCTCTTTGAAGAGTGCCATAAAAGGCTGCGCTATGAAATAAGTCTGGTGGATGGTTATTTTGAATTTCTGTAAAGTGCATCAACCCAAAGGCTAAAGGGATTATCTGGCAAGTGCCAAAATGTGAAAGATGAATGCTTTCCTTCTGTGCAGTGAATGACATCTTTTTAGAAAGCACAGGTATGATTTGTTCTTGTCTCATTGGAAATGATTCCTTGAAATTAGCAAGAGCCTCTCGGATCCAAGGGATGCAGCTACAGAGGAGCTAATTCAGCTTATCTTGAATGTAGATCTGGAGTGGAAATAAATAGCCATAATCCTGATCCAGCACATGTATCCACCTCTGCCATTGGAACACCTTCCTTCTTTTAGCTTTCCTTACACCTTTAGGTGAATTGTAGTGACCAGGAACAGGCATTTTCCACACATGAATTTACTTAAGAATTGCTCTCCCTGGCCTAAGTGTTTTCAAGTCTGAAGTCAGAGGTAGGTTGGATCTGATGAGTCATATTTAATGTTTATGCATTACTTTTTATTCATGAACTATCAAAATACTGAGCTTTTACTCAAAGGCAGTGGGAATTAAGCTGAGGAGAGAGTGCATTTTACTCAATATTGGCCATATACACAAAAATTATTTTTAAAATTTTTAACTAGCAAAGAAGAAACTGTTTCCATTTCATCACATTCCTTGTGTGCCAAAACTGTAAAAGTCCCTTTAAGAATGAACAAATTTGACAATAATTGCCACAGAACTGTTCTTTTATGATGGAAAATAAAAGCAAAAAATCAAAAGCAATGTGAAATTTATTCACCAAAATTCAAGTTATTAAAACCTTTGAATTATTTTGGTGCTTTTCATTCATTAAATGCCAGGACTCTGGGGAGAAAATAAAGGGATGTAGGTGAAAGCTATGAATTCAGATTTCCAAGCCCCTATCATTCCCAATTAGGTTTGGCAAATGGCAGAACAAAATTAATGATGCCAAATTATCCTTCAGTGCAGTGTGTGATAACTTAACTCTTTTAGCTGTTCCAGGGTTGTAAATGATGAAACTGATAACACACTAATGTGCTCCTTTCAGGCTTCTCGTTTATATTAATGAGTTTTAGTCATCTAAGGCAAACTGATAACCACTGATTAATAGCTCAGCAACTTCCAGACTGGCATCAAAGCCTGATCGCTTTTTTTTTTTCTTTTTATTTTTTTAACTCTTTGATGGGTCAGGAGTTAAGACAGTTAACAATTAACTCTGAGCTTAATTGAAATCCAGATGTAAAAATTTTGATGGGAGTTAATTTAATTCTGGTCTCTATGCTTATAGCTGATTTCAGTCTTTTTTTTTAAGTAGGTTTGAACTTGCAAATCAAGAGTGTAATTTGTTTCACAATTTCTTAAAAATTTATTTCCTCACATGTGCAGTCTTTTGGAGAAGGCTTATTAAACAAACATTGGACAAAGATAAGTTATCACAGGGGCATCAAATCACTGCCAGCAAAAGCAATTAAACCCCTTAGAAAATCCCAAAATTAGCAAGAACAGGCAAACTGCTCAAGCCTTTAAGTTGTTTTTAATTTTTATAGGTGTATATATATGAGGAACAGACACCACATTTCCTGGGTACTTTCCTGGTAGAGACCAGAGTGAGAGTTACGGAAGTCAAATAACCATCACTTGATTAAGAAAATAGGTTGGAGGGTTTGGAAGAAAAATTATGGAGAGTGAAATAACAATCCTGGCTATAGCATTGACCGAAAGTGTTGGGACAGTGAATGTAAGACCCTTTATTAATAAGAGACCCTATTACTGTGGGCTTTGCTTACACAAATATCTCCACGACACTTCAAAACATTCCACTTCTGTAGCAGAGGTTTTCAAAGCCAAGGAGACAACAATTTAGAGGAGTGTTTGTGCAATTATTGTCACAAACGCTCTGCACTTTGCCTGGCCTGCTTACTAAAAATTACATCAAGCAGCTGAAGTTCTTGCCCTGACATTGATAATCCAGGTCAGCTTCTGCTTTTCAAACAACTGCCTTCATTGTTTTCCAGGAGGAATATTGCTCCAGATTTCCAAAGAAACCATTCCTCAAAATAAGGAAACCTGATCTGCTGAGAAGTCTTGGCCTAGAGATCAGAAACAGCATTTTTTAATCAGTATTTCTTTAGAATATAGTGCTGTGGACGCTTCATCTTGGTGCCTGGAGTTTTAAGGCTGTCCCACAAATTATAGGAACTAGATTTGCAAAAAATCAATCTCCCTGAAGAAAGGGGGTTATCTGTGCACGTTTTAGTCATCACTTTAGATCAAAACATCTTGCAATCACTGGATATTCCACACAACATCTGCTGGAAAGATAAATCCATTGTAGTGGAAATGAAATGCATATTTTAAGTTCAGGCAGTTTCGTATTGTGTTGTCAGTGATGGAGAGGCAAAATAAATGTGAAAGCCATTTAAAAAGCCTGTGTAAAACGTGCCTGTGTGCTAAAGGATGTTGTCCTCTAGAATTAGACCCCCAAATCTGACTCTCTTGTCAGATTGACTGGGTTGTTTCTAATCTTCACAGTTCTTTTCATCTTTAGAAACTTGAGTTTGAAAAAGAACTTTAATATTCTGCAGCAGAATTGTACATCTAAACAATGAGCATCTGCTGCCATTTGGGATTCTTTCCTCCCTTGCAAAGTGCCCTGGTTCAGAGTGTGCTGGTGTTGGTGTTGCTTGGGGAGTTCATCTTGAGCAGCTTAACCTTTTTTGCTCAGTTTTGAGGAGCCCAACCTGAATTTAAGTACCCTGTAACTCAAGTTGGGCAGGTTCTGTTTGACCAGGTGAGTTTCCTGGATATGCAGTAAAGACCTGCATGGCAGAAATAAGATAATTGCAATGTGAATTCTTAAATTCCAAATTTTCTCCTCAGAGCTGGCGTAAGATTCAAATACCAAAAATAATAATAATTTAAAAGATACATAGATGATGGTATAAAAGTTTTAATACTTATAATTGGCATCCTTTAAATATTCACGATATTAACCACAGAAGAAAAGAACACTAATAAAAGGAACTGTAGCCTTTCAACTAAATCAGAAGGACCCTTCTAGCAGAAAATACATTATACATTGTTTTGATATTGATGATAGTCCTGGAATGCTAAAGAATTCTTATTCACAGGATCAAGGCTTGGTTCTTTTAGCATCTTCAATATTCCAAAATCCTCGTATGGCTATTCAAAAGTTAGGAGCCTGATTTCTTTTTTTTTTTTTTTTTTTTTTTTTTTTTAATACAGATCAAAACAAAAAACTTACTTCTGGTTAGGTTTTGGTTGTTTGGTTTTGGTTGTTTTCTGTTTTTAGCTTGCAGTGTTTAAATTGTCCTTACCTGTGAAGAATGAAAAGATGCATGTTTTGCCTTTTTTATTGTTGTTCTTCTTCTAAAGAATATTTTTCTGCTTATTTAACTCTTGTGTTTAACACTTGAGAATTGGAGAAAGCCCCAGATTTGCAATAGGCAGGCAGCTCCTGACTGTTCTGGAGCCTTGGCTTCACACTGAAAACTGCTAAGAGCTTGCATAGACCTAATAACAATAAATAATTTGGTAAATCTTGTTTTTCCCCGAGTCCATAGTATGTGGACAAGGTTTTATCAGGAAGATCTCACAATTGCTTTCTGGATCTGTTGTTCCTCAGTTTATCCAGAGCTTTGTTCCAGCCTCTGTCACCACTTACATATGAAAACTGTTGCAGTAAAATCCTTAACATCTGTTCCATTTTCTCACATGGGAGAGAAGAGGAATCAGCCTCATGCACAGCAACTTTTGTAGCTGTCCAGAGATCCTTCAGTGTCCTGTGAGTCAGTCAGAGACAATTCAGGGTGCAGGTTTGTGTTAAATGGAGTTCAGCCCCAGTTTGGGCTGCCAGTGAAACAAGACCCTGTTCTCCATGTGCTCCCTCTGTTTGTGTTTGCTCTGGCAGCTCTGACTGTGGGCGAGCTGGATCAGTTTGCTGACTTAATGGAAAACTGGCTTTCCAAACTATAAAAGCAATTTTTCTATTGGATTGGATTCTGAGACACAAAACTCTGCAAGGCTGAGGGTGTGAATCTGCTCCTTAAGGGGAAAAGAAAATAGATTTTCACTTTTTGACAGCACCGGCGTGATGTGACCTTAGTGATTGAATTCTGATAACACCTAGCTAGAGTTTACAGAATAATTTGGATCTTTTTAAGACATTATTTGATACCTCCAGGTGAGATCCTGATTTCTGTGTTGTTGGATGTGAGCTGCCCTGTGTGGTGATAGCTCTGCATGTGGAAACACTGGAATGGGTGCAATTTGACAGGGAAATATCCCGTCCTTAGTACCACTGACTCACCCCTTCCCAATGCATAACCTGCAGTCTTGAGCAGCTGTTACATCATGGGTATTTCCTAGAGAAGGATGAGATAAACATGAAACTTCCCTGCAGCCTTATCAGAGGGTGTGGACCATGTCTTGAAACACCTTGCTTTGAGTCAGGAGCAGGAGGAAGCTGCAGCCCAGGTCAGAGTTCTGGGTGAGCGCTTCCCCTTGAGTTGGTGACAGACTTAACCAGCAGGAAACTGGAATTTGCAGCATGAAAACAAATGCCTTATCCTCTCATCTCCTGTGGACTAATCTCATCTTCCCGATTGGTGCTACATGAAGGAGTGGATGGACACACTTCTTCCTTTTCTCTTAAGAAGCTTTATTGCAAGATCCCATCTCATTTTGAACTCCTTTCTGTAACTCTGATGTACATCAGGAGTAATTCTGTTTGAAGTCAAGGTGTTCATAAAGCAGAATATTACCCTTTATTCCTGGAAGTAGTCCCTACAGGTAACCTGGGGGGATATGCACTGCAGAACCTTAAATCAGTGGAAATCGTGATTTTTTTGGATGAGGTTTATGGTGGGAATAAATACTACAAAAAGCATATAGTAACAATTTATAAGACTCTCTGTATCACTCTCCCACCCCTCAGCAGGGGAAAGTAGAATAAATAAATTAACTTTCTGGTTTTAAGAGAGCAATATCCCTGTAAGATCTATCCAAGACATGTGAGCTGGTGCACCCAGCCTGGTGCAGGGTCTTGGAAGTTCTTCCCACTGAGAGCAGTGAAGCCACACTCAGCCCATGTTTGCACGTTTTTAGGAGGACTGTTCCAGAAATTCACTTTGCTTTGTGCGCTGCAGATCAAGGTTCTTTATTACAGCAGCTACTAAAAAGAGCTTCATCAAGTTACTCTGCTTTGTAGCTGGTTCTTGTATCTGTCTCTCTTAAACATTTCCCTGTTTATTGCAAGGACAATCCAGTCCTGCAGCTGTGCCTGTGGTGAGGTGTTCCACAAACAGGAGTTTGTGGAACAACTTCCCAGTAAATCCTCTCCTCCCAGCTCTTCACAATTTCCTTTACCAGGCACTCACTTTAACTGGCCTGAGCACATATGTTGTGGTAAAAATTAGTTAAAAAAATCTAAATCATGCTATTAAATATGAGCCAACCACTGGAATGCAAAATGTACAATCCCAGTTTTGGTGTATAAAGCATGCAGAAGTATCTTATGGCCATGGTGCAAATCCTTCTGCTTTACCTGCTTTTGTTCAGGTACAGAACTGGGGTAACAATAATAAACAGCCTCTCGTGGCTCACAAGTGCATTTTCCAAAGCTGCTTTTTCATGTTAATATGGTTCATTGTTAATATACAAGGAACAAATGCAAATCTGAAGGCCAAACTCCAGGCTTTTTAATGAAAATTGAAATCAGTGTCACAACACTGGAAGCAAGAACAGAGGCTGTGCTCTGACACTGGGAAGAGAGCAGGAAATTCAGATGGGTAATTCTGACTGGCCCTCTGTTAGAGGTATTGTTTACTGTACTGAGTTTTACATTCAGAAAATGACTACTATTGTATATTATTAATTTTCTTTAATGTTTATTTTTCCTTACAGTTAGTAAATTTCTTAATTTTCGCTTCGCAGGTCTGCTCAGTGAAAGGGATAGAAAATGGCAAAATTGTTTTGATCTCTTTCAGCATAACCTCTGGCCAGAAATTCATGATATTACAGAACAGGATGGAAAAAAAATGAGAGAAATGTGAAAGCTCATTGGTGTTGTGAGTGGAAGCCCTGCTCCCTGAAGGATAGAGCTATTTCATGTCCCCCCTATTCCAATGGAGCATTAAAGCCTATAATGCAGCAATTCTTTTGTTGGGTAGGTGTTTCATTACCAACCTGGGCCTTGGAGGTGATGGGAGAAAATTTGTCTTGACCTCCCAGGGAAGCCATAAAAGAGAAATGATGTCTAAATAATAAATGTCCCAGAGAAATGGGGGATGCTTGACAGTGTTGCATTTAGTTTCCATGATATCTGGGCATTGTAGGATAAGGAGCTGGTATATGGATAATTTCAAAAGCTGGAATATTTTCTGTTGCTCCCCTGCATTTTTGACCTTCTTCCTCCTGGTTCAATCCCTGTCAAATAGGGTTTTGGTTTTTTGTGTTTTGGTGGTTTTTTTCCCCCTGCAGAATGTGCATTTTCTTGGTTTTCCCTTCAGACTGGAGCAAACCACAAAAAGCAGATCTAGAAAAAACCCTTTTGATTCCAAAGTGAGGGTGATGGGATCAGGTTTTTATTTGCTGTACTTTGCCATATGTGCAGCATTTGGAATTGGGAGCCACCCAAGAAGGAATCTTGCCTTCTCCCTTTGATCCTGTGACAGTAGAACCAATAATTGTGTGGAAGAGAACATGCAGGAGTATCTGTGGTGACACATGGCCCTGTTTTGTTTTGATGCTCAGGGTGGGAGTGCAGGTTGCTCTTGGTTTGGGATGTTGTGGGAGCTTTTTTTCCCCATCATTTCCCAAATTCAAATGTAATAATTTCCAGGACTAGCAGTTGAGGTTGTTGTCATTCTGAAGTTCCAAAATGCTCTAATTCTGTTGTGTTGGTCAATCCCTTGCTGAATATTCATATTGCTTTCTATGCTTTTGCTCTTTCAAATTGTTTCGAATTCCTCTGTGAGGGATCTATGATAAAGCTGTTTTTAATGAAAAAGTAATTGTCCTAGGATAAATAGTCCATTAAACCATCTAATTTTTAAAATCTTTCCTTCTAAACAAAGATGAGAGTTGCCATGTGCTGCTATTCTTATTTTATGTTCCTCTGGGTGTAGTGGAGATGGAGATTCTCCTTTGGCAAGTGAGTGTAATGCCCCCCAAAGAACTGCAGATCTGGGCAGAAAAATGACCATTATATTGGGCTTTAATGTTCCCAGGAAACCTTGTGTAACATTATCCATCCTAGCAGAGCAGGAGGAGCTTCTGATTTTATCTGTCCGGAGTGATCTGCCTCATTCACTGGAGTTTTACAACCTCAACAATCCCAGATACCGATCGATAGCTGAAGGGTTTCGGTTCACAGCTCTGATTCTTGCATAGAATTAATCCTTCAGAGAAATAAATGCTGAACAACTCCCCTGCTGCTTTATTGCAGGTTTAGCTCTGTCAGGCGGGTCTCTGGGGCTCTGTAAGGTTTGGGGCAGTGTATCTGGACCCAAAAGCTGATTAGGAAAGGTTCAAAGCAGGCTGCTGAGGCAGGTGTAGAGCAGAACTCACAGCCAGGTCCTTCAGCTGTGGCATGTGAAGTATCAGTGAGGGCAGGGGCTGCTGAGCTCAGAGTGCTTCTCCCTCCTGCAGAGATAAGGAACTGCTTCAGAAACCACTGATAAGGAAATAAGCAGGGTCTAGCCTCTTTTTGAAGTCAGTTTGTAACTTTAGATTCCCATTGGGAAAGGAGCATCTGATCTGATACCTCGGCCTCAAAATGTTGCCTGTGATAAGTCGAGCTTGGAATCTAAGGAAGCACAAAGGGAACGCTGTCCAGAAACCTCTTCTTGTCACAGCAGCTCACTCCTAATGCTTCCATCATGCCTGGTGTGTTTCTGAGGTTCTCCTGATCCAAAGAGAGCTGTGCTTCTCTTCCTCGTCCATTTCAGCTTCACTTTTCCACAGCTGAGAGCCTTCATTGGTGGATTCCCCCAGTAGAGCTCCAAACACACTTAATTTGAGCAAGCTGAGTGCTCTTCCACTGCACTGACCTCGGTGACATGCCCTAAATCCTCTTTCTATTCCCAAGACTTGCTCAGGGTCTGTTCTCCTTCCTTCAAGCATCTTTCTTCACCGGTTTCTTTCTGCCTTCTCACAGTTGCAAATACTCAGAATTTGATTAGAGAAGCTTTATTTTAGTTTTTGTCTCTTCCTTGGAGTGTGCCTTTTTGCCCATGAAAAGCCCATGGTAAATGTTTGTTATAGAACAACTTCTGGGAGCTGCCATGTCCCTGTGATGAGGTTGTGCCTCTGATTTCACCCATGGCTGGTTCAGTTTTGAACCACAGGCCCAGTCATGTGCTGTCTGAACCTTGTCATCATCTTGGGGAGAAAATAGGTGTTTAAACTTCTTTAATGAGTATTGGTTTGGAGGTTTCAGATGACTGGGGGTACTACACAACTCTGGCGGCAGTGGGAGTGTGATGGATAATTTGTACAAGCAGAAACTTGATGAGTTGAGAGGACAGAAAGTGTGATTCATCAGTTCATGTCACTATTCCAGACCTAAAAATATCCCCAAGGAGTGGCTCTAGTGTTAAGTGAGCTCAGCTGAGAGGTGGTTTTGATCATGTGAAGAGCTGCCAGTTCTTCTCAGGATTTCCAGACAGCTTGGGTACCACACTGACATCATGATCACTGTCAAATATATGGTTACATGTATGTACACGCAAAAAAGATTTACACTTGTGATCCCTTATCTCATGACAGATGTGTCTTGCTTTACTGTGCCTCAAAACAGCATCACTGCTGATATGTTTTCTCTCCTTTTTTTACTGCCTGTCAGTCCCTTGGTTTTGCCATAAAGTGGTGGTTTTAAAAAAGAAATGTACCAATGTGTACATTTAGATGATCACATTGGTGTTTGCTGTCAGCAGATAGTTGAGATAAGCAAAAGCACATTCCAGATTGGAAGCTGGAAGGAGCAGTCATCATTGCCCTGCAGCATGGCAGTGGTAAGAATAATGATAACAAAGCCATGTGGTTTTCTTAATTTCCTAAAAAGTGAGTCCTGCTCAGTGTAATGGGGCTGCTCATTAGGGGGTCTGTGTAATGTATGTAAAGTGAACACAAAGATATTTAAGACAGGAAGTTGTTACTTAAGTTAATTATTTTATATAGACCTTAAGCATTAGTTAAGCAGTTGCTGCTCCAAAATTCCATGCAGATAGTAGGAAGAAGTGCCATAATAGTTAATGAAGAAAAGTGTGTGGAGTCTGTCCATCCATACCTGACAGGGACGCAAGGGACAAAAATGGGAAGAGCAGAGTGAAGATGAGACCTCCAGGTTTCAGCTCTGGGGTGTGGCTACCCGAGTTTATCTCAGAAATGCAGAGGCAATTGCAGAGCCTGAAGGTAGTTCTGAGGAAAAAATTCTCCCTCTTGCCCCCTGCAGAGACCTTCAAGTGCCATCTTGACACAGCCTAGGGTCCAAGATTTTTTCCTAGTGGATGAAAGCAGATAAAAGTCCTGTTCAGGATTGCTGTTCTGAGTTAGTCTCACCTGTAAGTCTAAGCAGCACTACACCAGATTTAAGCATCTGTTAGGAATTAAGCAGAGCAGTGCCCTGACTTTTCCTTCTATCCTTACTAATTTTCTGGGCTTTGTGTGCCTTTTTCTTGACTGTTGGTAAGTGGCCCCCACAGTATTCAGCTGCTGAAGTGTGGTGTTCCCCCAAAACCTACCCTGGAGCAAAAATAAAAAAGATTCTGTGTGTGCAACTACAGAGGAAGAATCTTTAAAGGAGTGATATGAAGAACATCCCTTGGGTTGCTAAAAAAATACGGGATCAATTAGTCTTTGTGGCCCACTAATTAATTTATATCTGAACTAGAGATGGATCCTACCTGGTGTGTTTGCTGGAAAACTTGAGTTGATGGCACAACAAAAAGGCCACTTGATCCTTGGGATGCCAGCCAACAAAATTCCTGGATTTCTGTCGCATTGCCTGTTACCACTCTGGCAGCTTTGCCTGTCAGGGCTGGTGCTTCCCCTTCAGAGGGGTTAATTTTGTCTCACTTTGAGAACACAAGGGAGTCAAACTCAGCCTCTTTATTCTTTTGTTCCCCCTCCATTGCCCATGTTAATTTAATTTGACAGCCTGGCGAATAGGATTTGTCAAATATGGTAACCTTAAGCATCTGAGATATTGAAAACTGTGCTTTAAATTTATATAATCCAGATGTGAGAACCAATAAAAGCCTTGGATGAAATGAAAT
The DNA here is from genome assembly GCF_026979565.1 of Vidua chalybeata. NCBI lineage: Eukaryota > Metazoa > Chordata > Aves > Passeriformes > Viduidae > Vidua > Vidua chalybeata. The sequence continues at coordinate 55,309,076 of NC_071535.1, read as the reverse complement.
GTCAGGCTTTGTGGGGAGAGAAAAGGGAAAAATACTTTGCCACTTATTTTTCCACATGGCATGAAGTGCAGAGCAGGGTCTAATCAATTATATTAGTCAGGAATAGAAGCAGGTTTTGTCATCTCAGTGCTGGTAGCTGGCAGTAAATCTGATTGATAGCAAAGTGCTGAATCTCACAAGACTGGGTAAAGTAAAAACTCAAAGAGTTTGGGCAAAAAGGTGAGTCTTGGAAAGGATTTAGGTATGATGAACACAAGGCATTGCTCAAAGAGAATATTTCTCTTAGTACTTCTAATAAAAAAGCCAGTTCAATGAATTTATGTCTGTAGGCATTATCCAAATGGAATAATATTCCACTCACTCATTCTACAAAATATATTCTCAAATTATACACACAAAACAATTTATGTTTCCACAATATTTGTTCTCCTGTATAAAGAAAGAGCCTGAAAGATGTAGAATAATTATCTTAAACTAATTCTCAGCTAAATCTCTTCATTCCTCTAGTGACCTTCTTTTGGCAGGAGGGAAGAAATAAATACTGAGGGAATACTAGGAAGTATTAATCAAATAGTTCATTCCCCAAAAGTGCAATTTAATTTTAGCTTAAAATGGGTATTCATCAAATTCAGAGCATTGGCCTAGTAAGTAGGATTAAAATTTGGAAAGTTTAAAACATTTCCATTTTAGACTTAAAAGGCAAGGATTTTAAGGTCAATATGAATTAAAATTTTAAATTTGCCTGCATTTAATATAAAAGATGAAGAAACTTTCAATCAAAACAAACCAGTTTTTCATGTTGTAAAAACAATTTGATAGTAAGCCTGAAGTTGTATGCATAGCTCAATAAGTAAATTGATAGACTTATTTTCATTATCTCCCATATGCATTCAGTGTTCAAAAATAGTCATAAATTAAACTATATTTAAACCACCACCCTCAATTCCACTCTCAGGCAAAACTGCCTTTAATTTTTAAATAAAGTTAGACCTGAATCAAGTCCATCCATGATTTTGATCACATAAAAGCAAAACATGCAGGACAAGATTTTGCAAATCCAACCCAACCACTGGCTTTGTGTGTGTGTGTGTAAATTATGATTTGCTTCATCATAAGCTGTAGGAAAAAAAACCACAAAGGTTTACTGGGAAAATAAAGAGTAGGATGAGAAAATGCATGTGTTGGGATTTTTGTTACTGCTGAGACACAAACCTAATAGGCCATGATATTGAAAGAGCTGCTTTGGGCTGATGGAGAGACAAAGCTTTCATCACAGAGAGTTGTTGGAATGCAAACCTGGGGCAAAGTCTGGAGTCTCCAGGTATCCCAACCTCTCCAGGCCATACTTAGGGTACAAACCAGCTTAGAGGTTCAGGCTGATAGTATGACTAAAAGGGAAAAAACTGAGCAAAAAGAACTTCACAGCCCTGGATATTTTCCAAGAGAAGTGTCCTGTTAGGATTGCCTGGTGCCACGGGTGTATTTGAGAGGGAAATGCTCCCAAAGTTGTTCTGTCCCAAGTTTTGTAGATGCTGTCACGGAAGTTTTTGCATCAGTGGCAGCTAACTTGGATGGAGACAACACTAATGAAAGATGTCAGTGGGGGATGATCCATACTGAAAAATTCCATGGTTTTGGAGTTTTTTTTAAACAATTCAGTATCTGTCTGGATCCTGGCTCATTGAACGGTGTGTAACCATGCACAAAGACCTATAGCAGAAATGCCATTTCAAAAAGTGAGTCCCTTGCAGCTGATGATATGATCTCCCCTCTTGGGTTCCTTTGATTCATTCATTTTCCCTGTAATTCATTCCTTTCTGCTGGGCTCCCATAAATCATATGCTTGCCTGAGTGGAGAGGGTTATTTGAAAGGATGGAAGAGCCATTAAGTAGGAATGAGAGCGTGTGTAAAAAGCTCATCCTGGTGTAGCTGGAGGGGGATGAGCCCTGGCCTCTCTGAATGTGGAGCCCAGCAAAACCTCAGCCATTTCCCCTCTTTTTGGTTAAAGTAATAAACACGAGGCTGGGCTGCTCCCAGGAGGGACATCCTGCAGCTTCCAAAACTGGGAATAGCTTTCTCCCGTCACGCTCGGCCGTGGCTTTGTATGTTTTCCCTGGAAATTACAACATGGTTTTAATCTAAACAGGCATCGGCTCTCTACGCCAAGCACATCAAATCTGTACTGCAGGGATCACAGAATGGAAGGAACACGGCTCGTGGAATGACAGTGCAGGGAAGAGGAGGGGGAATTGGAGGAAAGGGCTGAGCAGGGCATGGACCTCTCAAGGAAAGCAAGTCAGAGAGGTTAATGAATAGAGGTATTGTATTCGAGTTTGTGAAGCAGAGTCCCCAGGGAAAGGTTAGGTTCCAGGAGAAATGAAATTTCCCCTCAAAAGTTCTTCTCTGTTTGGGTACAGGCCTAGTGAATACCTGGGAAGAAGCAGAATTGAAAATATTTTATCACTTATGCTCTAATTTACATGTCTGTACATGTGTCGTCTTTTTGCCTGGGTTGGAAATGCTGTGTCATCAGGAGAGTCTGTTTTTCTGGGAGATATTTTCTTGTAGGATCTCTCAAGCACCTCCTCCCATTTATTTTCTTTATTTTCTTACAGCTTTCTCTGTGTAGTGCTGGAGGAAGGTCCAGACTTCTTCCACAGTCACTGCAAAACTGTTCAGAGAACAGAGTGAGCACTGTGTGAGTCCCACACTTTGGTGTCTCTCCATCTTCAGAGGAGTTTTGGAAGGGAGTGTGACTGGAGAAGCGCTGGCCTTGTAAGCCTTAAATCTTGTGTGAGCTCCCAGATTTGTACAGGCAGGGGATGTGAAGTGCACACGTGCCTTATGGACTGCTTCAGGTTATTCAGATACTGAATTTGAATAAAATTAGTTATCAAGCATGTAGATATGCTCATCTATTTAGCAGATCAAAGGTATATTAAACCAGAATAATCTGCAGCTGCCACTAACATGGTGAGACAGACTGTGATATTTGTATTTTTTGGAAAAAAGACAGATTACAGAAGTATTCATGGCCCAAAAAAAACCCAGGCACAAAAAAGAGCCGTTCTCAGAGCGTGAGTGAGAGCGCAAAGGAAACAAGCTGCTTGTAGAAGGTGTAGAAATGGCTTTAAAAAACAAAAATCAAGCTGAAACATGTTCTCTTTAGTCTCTGGTCTCAGTCTACAGCTGCTCCTTCTCCAGCCAGGCATGCAGCAGTTTCCTTGCAGTGCTCCCTGAGGACTTGGCATTGGTCTGTCAAGACCAACAACAGCTCAGCGCTGCTGAAACGTATGAAGCACGAGTTGAATGGTGCCAACACTTCAGAATGTTACAGGGCTTTTCCCCCCAAAACACAGGGATCCTGCACTGAACTGCTTTATGTTCAGTCCTCTTTACAAATCTACACCTCTGACTTGTAGTTTTGGAGAGGCACTTGTGGCTTTTTGGAGGTGTGGCACGTTCTCAGGCTTGTGCTTTGATGCTGAGTATTTTGACATTTGGCTTCAAAGCTGAAGGGGATTGGGCTCCGGAGGGTTGGAGGTTCAGATTCCAGTTTCAGATGGATGAGAATGGGGGAGGCAAGTCAAGTATCAAAACAGAACCCTGAGAAGCACAATGGTACTCTGCAGCAGAGCCAGTACAATAATGCATGACAGAGTGCCAAAAGCAGAATTACAGGACAACTGGGGCTAAATTCATGTCTTTCTGAATTTTTTTTCTCTGGAGCTCCTTCAGTTTCTTTTATGGACCAATGGAAATGGTCTAAAGTCAAAGACTAATGGTGAAATGCTGAATTTCAGGCACTGTTTTCACGCTGACTCTCCCTTTGTGGCCAGAGGTAAAATGTTTTGTTGTTTCTAATGGGTAGAACAGGCCAGACACTTCCCTTCTCAGAGAGACATGTGGGAATTAGCTTCCACTTCCAAAATATTTTAATATGCTGTCGTCCTTCATGGTTCAGAATGGACTTTAACCATGGAGATCTCTGCCTGTGGCTCAGCACAGACCACACCTACCACATTGCTGTAAGCTTTATGCATTTGAGTCACCAGAAAAAAAGCTCACAAATTGGCAGGAGCTCACAGGGGAGCAACCCAAACAACTCAGGGACTGGCTGGAGGGGTTAAATTAATAGCACAAGATTAAAAGAGATAAATACAGGTAGTTTGGTGAAAGCTGTTCCCCTGGAGTTAATTATGCCATATTATTTGAAAGATGTAAATGGTGAAGCATTTGCTTAGCGCGCTCTGGAGAGGTAATTGGCAGAGGAAAGAGGATGCAAAAGGGAACTTCAAGTTGAATACCAAAGGATTTCCTGACAGTGGATGTCTTGCTCTGTCAAGCAGACTTGCAGGAAAGCAAGACTTTTATGTTTCCAACAGAGAAAGGCCCACTGTTGGAAACATAAAAGTCTCCTCAACAGAAGAGAAATCCTGAGCTGAGATGAAGATGTAACCCAGTGAATTTTGTCTGTTCCAATTACTGTAATTAGAGAGACGATTGATACAGCAGTAATGCCCTGGAGCTCAAATCATAGAGATGCTGTAGGAGCTCACAAGCAAGCTTTCCCTCTCTGTCATAAAATCTGTAATCTGGATCTAGACTGACTCAGAAGTCAGTCCTGAAGGGCCACAGCCCTGCATATTCCTCCCTTTTCTGTTCTTGTCTACCCTGGAGTACACAAGAGTGGAATACAGCTCCTTAACTCATTCTCCGTGTACGGACTACAGTTCACAAACCCAAAAATGCTGTCCCAGGCTTCCAAGGTCCTTCTGATCTGTAATCGTGAAAAAAGTTACTAGAAGCTTCAGAAACTACAGAGAAAAACTAATTTTCCTGCAGGTTTTCTACTTCAGTTAACTTCCCAGTTAATTCTGAACATCTTTCCCCCTTCTTAAATATTTTTGTTTTCCTCAGATTCCAGGTGTTCCTATGCTGCAATACACAGCAGAGTTGACCTGAATATTTGAGGGAGGACAGCTGGGGTGCCCTGGAGTTCCTTGCAGGCAGATTTATCCTGGAGTCCTAGCAGGGTAAATTAACCCATATTTAGTGCTGTGCTATTGCAATTACTGCACTCACAGTGATTAACTTGTTTAGACTTATCACGAACATCTCTGCAGCACTCAGCAGTCAGCTGAGCCTTTTTTCTAGAAAACAGTATCAGCAAAAAATCAGTATTTCTGCCAGCTGAGTAAGCTGCAGTCCTAAAATCAGACCACTCTGGGCACTTTATTTAGACCAGGCAAATCCTGAGCTCTGTTCTGTAGAGTAAGGAAGAGGTCAGCCTAAACAGTCATGGCTTTTAACTTGCCACACACTGGGTTTGATCTGAAAGCTGGATCAAATTGTCCTTTGTAAACAAAACAGCGCATTGGAAACCACATGTGAGAAACGACAGCTATGAAGCTGTAATCATATTGCACGGGAAATACTGAAGTGACTTGTTTAACTAGGAGCATTTAAATTTCTGGGGGGGGGGAAAGTCTGAAGGGTTAACACTAAATTATTTTTTTTAAATCTGTGATAAGCACATGAGATCTGCCAAACTCCATTCTCTGTGCTGATGAACCTTCCAGGGGTTTGTTCCCAACCTGTAATAGTCCAGGAATGGAATTTCAGTTCCATTCCCTTTCCGTGTCAGTGTTTCATGGCTTATCTACAGCTTTCTGCCAGACCAAGCCTTAGCCATGGCACAGCAGCTCTTAACACTCTGGTCATGATTTGTGGTTAGCAGGACATTTTATTTACAACATGAAACTTCAGGGCATCTCAGATGGAGGGTCTAAAATCCAGGGGAGATGTGGGGGTGGGATTTCAACCTTTTCAGTTTATTTTCGTAGGATACTTCTGTTTTGGGACACGAACTTGGAGATGGCTGGGTTTTTAGGAAGCAGTCCTGGTGGAATTAAAACAGTGAGACTTAGTGTTGCTGAAACTCCCAAGAATTCCCTGCTGTTCCTGTGCTGGGTAATTCCAACACAGGAATACGTACAGCAGCGTTTTTATCATTTTAAGTGCTGCCAAGCAGTTCGCTAAATGTGGGAAAACTCGTGAGCTGGAGCTGAATGTATTTGCTCTATTCTTTCAAAATAAAAATGCACGTGCCACGAAAAAGCTTCCAGAGTACTGATGTAATTCTGGTTAACTTAAGAATTGAAAATTTGAAAAGCCTGTAGAATTTCTGGGTTTGTTCAGCTCTTCACTTCAGCCTTGCTGCTTCCCAAGGGGAGAGAAAGTCTGGTGTGCAAATTAAAGCCAAGGTGACGATACTATTCCCAGGCCCAATTGTGGAAGTGGGAGCAGAGTGCCTGACTTATCCAGGCTGTCCCAGCTTCCCTTATCCGTTCTGTGCCGCCCTGCGCCCCGTCACTGACGCCGCTCCAAAGAGGAATGCCACGATAGGGAAGGGCAGCTGGGCTGTCCCGTGGGCTCTGTGCTGTGACTCCACGATAACAGAAGTGGAATTGGCTAAGTGCTCTGTGGGCGGGGTGCCAGCCCTGCCGGGGGTTCCTGCTGCTGGGCCAGGGCTGAGATAGGAGCCGCTCTCACCGTGGGCATGGCTTCAGCGTCACTTCCCATCGGCTCACGGCTCCCAAGGGATGGGTATGGACACACAGGGCTGCCTGTGCCCTCTGCTGCTTGGGAGCACTGGGGTGTTCTCCTCTGGCACAGCAGTGACAGCTGGAATGAGCTCTTCACAGATGGAATTCCCTGCCTGGGTGACATGTTCACCACCAGCCACACTTCCTTCTCCTTTGCCTCCTCGGCTCTCTATGTCCCTGGCCTTGGCTTGGGGTGGTCAGTGGCTCTTTCCTCTACTTGCTTCCTTACCTTCTGCCCTCTTCATCTCTCTAGCAGGGGAGAAGTAAGAAGCAGGAAAACTTTTTCTGTTGTCTTTTGGACATTGGCAAACCTGTTCCATTTACTACCTCTGTGTGTTGTTCCCCATTCCTCAGAAATTCTGCTAGGAAATGCTGCTCTGCTTCAGATACAGGGCTCAGCCTTCCAGTGATGATCCCACTGCATCAGTCAGACACAGGATAACTGCAATAGTTACTGTGCTGATGTTGTCATCAGGAGCTGGACTTGGATGATCCGTGAACTCTGGATATTCTAAGGGTTAACTCCCTGTGATCCACATGAATGCACAGTGTGTGTGCATCACCAAAATCTGAGTTCTTTCATTGTTTAGTCATTATTTTTATTCAGGGACAGGTATACATAGGGAGGGCCGTTTGAAATATTTATTGCTTCAGCTGATTAGAAGTTCCTTGGCCTTTACTAAAAATCTCATATAGAAGTGAAAAGTGTGTGTATGTAGCTAGAGAGACAAGGGCAGTCTTTTTAGGTATCCTGTTTTGTTCTGAACAGAAATATATTATTCCCATTTTTCCCCCTTCTCTGTCAAATTTGGAGCTTCAGCAAGCTGATTCTAACTACTAACATATGTCTGGGGGTGGGGAAAGTGATGCAGGAAGGAATACTCCGAGGAGTACAGTAGCATTTCTATATTCAGCAAGTTAGTCATCAGCTCCTTTAGTTGTAACACAAAAAAATAAAATGAATGGTCTGTAAAGGAGCTGTAAATCTGGGAGAGCAAAGCTTGTGCTGTTCCTGAAGTGATCACATAGCAGATCATAACTGTACCTACTGCTTTCTCTGTGAGGAGGAGCTCAAAGCACTGCAGCGCTTTGAAGTAACAGAGATGTTTATTGCCTCTACTTCACAAATGAAAACATGAAGTGCCAGACACAGACAAAGCCAGATCCTGAATTTCTTGCTTCTCAAGGGCCATTTGCTGTTTTCAATGTGAGGTGCTGTGTGGAAGGAGTTTTGACAATTCAGCAAGTTGTGATGGGAGTGGGAGATGAAACCATGTCTGAGGTGGGGGAAGACCAAGATCTCTTGCTTCTTCATCTGTTCTTTGAACCTTGGGATCATCTTAACTTTTGTCTTCCAAGTCAAGCTTCACCAGCAGCACTAACAGCTCTACCTGAGGGGGATCTGTCCTTGCCTGAACTTTTTTGAAATCTCTCCTTTGAAGCTGCCCCAGTGGTGATCCCTTTGAGACAGAGTTTGTTTTTTGGGTTTTTTTTTGGTAGGTTTTTTTTTGTTGTTGTTTGTTTGTTTGTTTTGTTTGGGTTTTTGTTTGGGTTTTTTTGTTTGTTTGTTTTTTGTTTGTTTGGGGTTTTTTTGTTTTTTTTTTTTGTTTGTTTTTTTTTTTTGTTTTGTTTTTTTTTTTTTTTGTTTTGTTTTGTTTTTCTTTTTTTTTTTTAGTTTGGCCTTGTACTGTACAAATCATGACCTGGTGGTTGTCTCACCACCTCATGTTCCCACCTCTGCCTTTGAGTGCTTGAGAATTTCTTCTTTCTGTTGTTTCTGTGTTCACCCCTCCCAAAATAGATACTTTACCCTCTCTATTTTAAATGACACACATCCCTATACCTGGAAGTGTTCAGGACCAGGCTGGATTGGTCTCTGAGTAGTCTGGTGTAGTGGAGGGTGTCTCTATCCAAGGTAGGGGATGGAACTATGGTGATACTTAAAAGTTCCTTCCAAGCCAAACCACTCTAGAATTCTGACTCTATGACACAGGTCTATTTACGTTTAGTCCTTAAGGATCAACAAGTTGTTTTTTAATTGCTGTCTCCTGAGTGTTTCTTGGTTAGGCACGTAGCTGGAGAAAGAAAAGCACTAATAGCTGTCCTTTAAATCAAATTACTTTAATGCATGCTATGTGTGTGGTCAGTATCTCCATTAATTTTTGGTCTCAAATATGAGTTGTCCATAAAACCTCTATGAATCTTGCTGGGAGTGAGCCAAGAGAAAGGAGAGCTGTGAGGAGTACAAGCACATTTTCCCCATAATTGCAATCACATTTGAGTCTGCTGGTGCTGCAGATGTAACCTTCTGCTGGTGCATTCCTTCACTATGATCACCTGGGGTTCAGCACTGGGCTGAGGCTTTTGCTTCAAGTCTCATCTTGAACACACGCTCTGCCTTTCTTCTTTTTCTTTTTTTTCCTTCCCTTTGTGTTTGCTCAGACTCAAAACTCTGGTTACAAATCTCAGTGGAGGAGTCCTTTGAGCCCTGCCAATTGTTTCTGGAAGCTAATTATTGTGTGTTAGTAAATGAACCAGGTAGAAAGAATGTTAAATATATCAGACTTGCAGCAACAAGTCTCCTGTCAAAAGGCAAAACACTCACCTCTCCCTAGCAGATGAGATAGCAGCAGTTGCAGCCACCAGCTGGTAGGAAGGTGAGGCACAGAATAAACCAGGAACAGGAATAGAATTGTGATTTTATACAATGAGCTGCTTCTTGTAGAAAGGAAACTATCTGAAAAGTGGAGCCAAATACTGTTTCCTGTAGCACACACATGATTGTGTGCTGCTGGCAGTGTGAGGAAAGCCTCGTCTCTTAGTTCCTCTCGTCCTTTCCAGACTCAGTAGATGCTGCAGTGGAACAGGAATTTGAATGCTGACTCAGAGTATGTATCCCATCCTGGTTGGTTTGATTCCTGCTTTTCCAGCTATAGCAGGATTTCTCCAAATGAAGGCTCCGGCTCTGAAACAAATCCACTTGCCCAGAGGGGAATAATGAAATCCAGAACGTAGCAATTCAAACCATTCCTGATTCCAAACCCATCCCCTGACTCACTAAGTTGGGGGGACACCATTTAAGAGAGAGCTCAGTTCAAAACAAACCTGCAGCCCGTTATCAATTTGGGCTGGTTTAATCTTTCAGCCCTTTTATTATTATTCCTTTTGGGGACTGTTTGAGGTGAAAGTCAGATCTCCCACTGCAGAAAGTGCCTCATGTCAGTGCTGTGCAGCACAACGTGTTCATGTTTGTCTGACAAACTCCAGGAACTTTGCAATCCAAAAAGGAAGCTCTTGCTAAAAGTAGGGCACAGTTAAAGAGTTTGCCATGAGTCTGTGAGCTCCTTGTGCCTTTTTGGTTTTACCTATAAAATACAGGTGATCTGAAGTGCTGCATTTTTTAAAAATTAAAAACACCCTTTTCCCTCTGTTTTTCCTGTGTCTGTGCCCTGTCAGGGGAGGGGATCATTGTGTTCCAGCACACACTGTGCCAAGGTAGCAGATGCTGAGGCAGTATCAGGTGTCTTCAAAGTTCTCTCTTCTCACGGAGTCTGGTCCTGGAAGAGTAGAATTGGGACTGGATCTTAGGTGTTGATGGCTGTGCTGCATAATTAATTAAAACTTTAGATGGCAGAGAGAGAAACAGCAATGCTTGCTCTGGGTGCTAATGGTAATAAATGGATCTGGTTACCAAGGATCTGTATCACACTTCAGCATTTTTTTTAATCTTTCCACTGGTTTATCATTTCATCCAGACGTTACCATTAATTAATTATGTTGTAATTAATCCTTGTTGCTGTTCATATCTGTTCTATCTGAATAAATTTGTCTTAGCCAGTTGACTAAGAACAAAGGTATTTTTGAACTCCTGTCAGTGCAGAAAGTGACCCCAAGTAAACTATACTTTTAATCCTGTGGGTATCAGTCACTTCAGCTCCACTAAAGTACATCTATTTCTATTTTGTAATAATGTCTTTACACACATGCTGTGAATTTCTTTTCGGTACATACCTTATGTAGCCTGTCCTATGAATCCAGAAGTTGGGAGCTGTTGGGATACGTGGGTTAGGCTGGCTCTCCCTGCTAGGACCTCTCTCCCTCTGCAGACACTGAAACATCCTCTAGATGCACTCTGTGCTCTTCTTGAATTGGGACAACAGCTAAAATACAAAACTATTTCCCTTACAAGCTACACCTCTGCACGTTTTCCAGGTGTAACCTAAGGATGTAATTTAATCCTGACAGTCTCCATCTGCATAGTAACCATGACAGCTCCAGTGAGTTTAATTTTCAATGTGCAGGAGAGATGTATGTATTATTCAGGATGCAGAACATAACACAGTGAACAGGTATTTGTGGTTTCATTCAGGCCAGTTATTTGACTCTCAAAAAACCCAGCAAGTAGTAGGTTGGGTTTTCCTCCCTCTTGCTGATTGCACTTTATCCTCTTTCCTCATAGCCTTCTTATCTATTCTTAATTCTCTATAGAAATGCTTCACTGAACATGTCAGATGTTTAATATTCTGGTGTTCCCTGCATGGGTTTAGGCATTTTAAGCAGTTGCTTTAGAAGACATATAAAGTGATCTACTAAATACAAATAATCTTATCTTAAATTGGTCTGTTTAAGAAAAAATAAAGAAATTGCAGAGAAAAGTTCTTGGTTAAAATGTAAGCATTAATCAAAAATTGCGTCTGAGGATATCTGAGTTTTGATTGTTTCTAGTGCAAATGCTGCACAGTCAAATTTTGATCTGATTTAAACCCCTGGCAGGCCTTTGATGTCAGCGAGGTTATGCAAGGCTGGCTTTGCAAGCCTCTCACCATTTCCTCCCACGAATCCAACCCAGACTCTCAGTCTCTGCAGGATGAGTGGAAATTCACACTGGATGACTGGGAAATTCACTTGGTTTCACCAAGGTTTTCCCAAGTTTTAATGTGTAGGTGAGGCAGAAATGAACACAGGCCACCAAAAGCAGGTCTGATGCAGTATCCTGGCAGTACCTGCCCTTGGAGCACAGCACTGGCTGAATGCCCAGTGAATGAAAGATCCTATTGCTGAACTGGGAGGTGGGGGATTCTCCTGGTGTTGAGAGGAAAGGTTGCACTTTCAACCTTTACTCACCCTGGTTTCATCTGGCCAGTGACATTTCCCAAACGGCCTGGCACATTCTCACTGCTGTTTCTTTAAGGTAAGAGATCTGGAGGCTGCAGGAGCTTTAATAACCATGTCTGCAGATACTGGTGTGGCCTGCATAGCTCAATTCTTGCCTGGGCTTTTGTGCAAAGCCTTTCATCTGCCAGAACAGTGTCTGAGTCTCAGGCTCCTCTTGCTCACACTGATTGTTGGCCATAAGTTGTGCAAGTCCCTGGCGTCACAGCATCCAAAGAAGAAATCTCTGGAACCTTTGTTACACGTGGGAGTCTCCTCAGTGTTGGCTGTCTGACAATTAATAGGGCTACTTAAATATGTCCAAGGTTCCATTTGGGATAGGTTAGGCAGAATGTTTAATAGTCCAGTGTGCTCCATTGTTACAGTGGAGAAGGAATGTGAAGGAGTAGATGTGGCACTTCATGAAATGGTTCAGTGGGCACAGGAGTATTTCATCTTAATGACCTTGGAGGTCTTTTGCAACCCTAATGATTCTGTGATTCTCTTTATATGATGAGCTATTACACACTCAAAGCAGAACCAGCCCATCATAAGCCTTCTCCTAAATCCAAAGTTCACCTCTGGGCACTGTTTCTATATATTAAGAGTCACAGTGCAAGACACTGAGTTTTCTGTCTGAAAGAGCTTTTTGTCTGAGATGAACCCTGCTAAACAGCTGTGACAACCACGGGAGAAGAAATAAGTAAAAATAGGTGGATGGAGGTGGCCTAAGGAGAGGAGAATGGGGCTGCATATACAGAGAATTATAGAATTAGGGTTTTTCAGTTCAGCAGAATCAACTGCTCTCCATAGGAATTGGTCCTGCCTGTTCCCTGAGAGCCCTGGCAGATCCTTCAACCTGGACAGTGTTTGTTCTGACAAAGTGTGATCAGTGCAGTGGATCCAACTCCAGTTTATCCCACAACCTCTCCTAGGGAAAGGCAGGGCTGCAGTGAAGAGCATAATTTGGGATTTGTTTGCTTTTGTAGCCTTCTGGACCTGCCTTTTCCTGTAGGGTCTCCCATGACTGTTGAATGTAAAATAAGAGAGCCTGGAGCCCCAGGGGGCTGTGATCACACTGGCCTTATAGCAGGGCTAACAGAGCTAGAGTGTGTACCTGGTTTTGCTTGGAGAAAGAAGTGGAGTGTGCTTTTAAGTAGCATGTTTCCTTCCTACCTTCCCTCAGTGCACACAGATGTTATTCCAGAGAAAGTGCAACTACACAGCTTTGTAGAAATCGTAGACGCTGTTTCCTTCTGAGCTGTTTCCTTCTCAAGTCTCATGCATCTGTACAGCCTTGTAACTCTGAAGGGCTCTGTAACTCAGAAGTTCTTATCGTTTCCACCATGAGATTTATTTTCTGGGCCTGGCTGGAAACATTACCAGAGAAAACTCGGAGCTAGCGATCCATCTACGTTGTGTTTTACTGTCTGGTTTTTATTATGCCTGTGGTTTTCACTAGATTTGCTTCAGCTGTGATTTATTTTGGTCTCCAGCTCTGGCATTTGCTGGGTAAGCTTGCGTATTCTTTGCATTTTGTTGTGTTACTACTTTTCTCTACTGTGAATTGTTATTTTTAGGTGACTTTCAGCCCTTTGTCTTTCTCCTGAGTACAGGTTTTCCAGATCCTGGTCAGAGGTGGATTGCAGGTTGGCTCAGCACCTCCTGCTTGACTTGGGAGTTCTTGCTGCCTTTTTTATCTTGCTGAAAAATACTCGGAAAACTATTTTATTAATGGATAGGTAATTGTTGTCAGGGTGTTCAGCAGTTTAATGTAGTAAATAACAGCTTGGTGGTGCTCAAAAGCATCTGAGTAAATCTTTTTTATTTAATTCATTACCGCAAAGTTCTGAAAGAAGTCTTCAACAGGGAGGGAATGTGGGGTGAAGTAGGAGACAGTTTTCTCTGTAGGTTTGAGGTTCTTGTGTTCAGGGAGACAGATAAAGTGTGACCATTCCAGAGCCCAGGTTCTCCCACTTTTTTTTGCTGTTCAGACTCTTTTGGGGGCTTTTCCAGCTCTCAGTCCATGAGCTCAGGGCTGCTGCCTACACAACCTGTAGCCCAACACTGTGTGCATTGTTTGGGCAGGAACTTCTTTGATTACCATATGATTCACAGCCTTGCTGTGCCACCAACTTATGTCATACGTGTCCTGCTCCCACACCCACTGTGCTCACAGAAATCCTCTGCTCGTATTTATTTTGTTTCTTTTGTAATAAAAAAGGGTGGCTGGAAACCTCAGCCGTGGAAAGAGAGTGTGGTCAGCTCCGACAAGGTTTTTTTGGCTTTCCTTTCGCTTTTCCTTCATGTGTGTTTGCACACAGAGCACAGCCTTGTCTTTCCTCCCCAAGCCAGGATCCAATTACACTCCATCCCTGTGCTGTTCCCGCTTTTCCTCAGCTACTAACCCAAACCTAGCTGTTAATACAAGCCTCCTGCAGGTTCTGCACCTTCCTGAGCCTTCTCTACACAGTGCCAGCTTCAAAAGCTACCAGGCTGGTGCTGATGTGACATTAGTGACTTAAGCCTGGCTCCTCTCATCTCCAAGTGTAACAGTTTTACCCTCAGTCATTCCCATGCAGCAGGGAAAGGTGGTTTCTCACAGGAATTAAACACGAAGGCTGCCTGCCATGGCCTCTTATCTTGGGGATTGAGCTGGTGTGTGTCCCTGTGGGGATGGGATCCTGCTCCTTATCTTCAGTCAGTCACCTGGGATTCATCAGGGCAGTTTCCAGTGCAGCCATGGCCCTGAGGGTGGCATTGCACTGGGTGCTCTTCTGGAGATGCTCTGGACATGGACAGTGCTCCTTACCCAAGGGGACAGGAACTTCTGAGGCTGATTGCTGGTTATACTGTGCTGTATCCCACTGGATACCTGTGAGGGGATCCAGATCCAGGCATCTGCTAAGAGGCTTCAGGACAGAGCTAAAGCACAGATATTCTGGTGGCCCAGTGTGGATTCCCACTGGAATTTTATTGTTTCAATGAAACCCTGCCTAGTCATTTAAACCAACTTAATTGTTGGCAAGGCTCTGTCCTGAGCACAAACACAGAGAAGCAGAGAAATGTCACTTGTAAACCACAAAAACTGGAAGAGAAATGAGTGTGAATAAGCCTTTTCCATCCTTTTCCATGAGGCTTCAGTTTGTGATCTGATGAGGCAAAGATACCAAGTGCTTTCTTGGTGTGAGGATCTTTTCCCCCCAATTCTTTATCCATAACACCTTATTTTAGCTCTTTAATTGGGTATTGCAGACTCCCAGTTTGACTTTTGTTGCCTTAAACTGGAAGAGAACCACTGTCTTAATACAGTTGATTTTTCAGAAGATCTAGAGAGATCGCCAGAAAAACCTTTTTCACTTCTGGTTTCTGCTTAAGTCATTCTGAACCGTGCAGATCTGTGCACTTTAGTTGGTGAAATACTGTGTGAGAAGATGATTTGTATTTCCTTGGCCAGCACAAAGCAGAATATACTCCAGTGAAGGTGACAGTGTAGAAATTCCAGCAAGAGCTGCCTCCTTACAACTTCCTCAGCCCTTACTTCCAGTATTACGAGCTACAGGTGGTACCTGGGTCTTCTGTTGTTTTCTTTTTGGCTTTTGGGGTTGGTTGTTTGTTAATTCATCTAGACTTTATACGTGCCAGGATAAGCTGCTTGCAATAATAGGCTGTAAAACATATCAGGAATAATAATAAAAAAAGATATTTCAGTCTAGTTTGTGATGTGATTTATGGGCACTCCAAAATCACTCCGCTTCCAGAGTGCAGGATCAGGTGCTGTTAAATAATAAAGTGAGCAAGGAATGTTTGTTGAAAAGAAAAAAAAAAAAATACTGTGGAGCAGCAATTGTATTCTAGTTGGTGAGGAGAATGTATGAATACAGCAAAGAGATTAAAGAGGCACAAGGGTGAGCCAAGATGTTGCACTTTTTAAGAGATCAGGAAGGGAAAATTCATCCCTTTCACAGCCCTTGGTCGTGACCTTGGGAAAGGCAGCAGAGAAGCTGAACTGACCATTTACTTGCCTTTTATTTTTGGAAGGGATTGCTCTGGAATTAAAGTAAAAAATCAGTCTCTTATGTGATGAAATAAGCCTCTTTTTTTTTTTGGCTCTGCCTGTCACAAACTTGTCTGCAGTTCAGCCCCAAGGGATGGTGCAGCAGGTCCTCACAGGGGCAATGTTATTAATGTCAGATGGATATGGGAGTTCCTCAGAACCAGGCAGGGAATGTGGAAAACTGCAAGGAAAGAAAGAACTTTCTTTTAAAGATGACAGTTGAAGTCAGGAGTAAAAGTTGAGGGTGATAAGTACAATTTCAGCATGGATTGGTTCCATTCAAGAGAGAGATGCTGGAGCACGTGGGTTGGGAGTAGCTGCTGATGAAGTCCAGCCAGGCTGGGCTGCAGGGAAAAGCCTTTTCCTCCTTTGGGAAGTTCCATGGGGTCACATGCCGCAGATGGAAGCCCTGTGGGTTCATTACTCATTGCAGAATTATGGCAAACTGTCCCCTCTGCAGCCTCTGTCAAACTGAAAGAGAACTTTGCTCAGGGAGAAGCTGTGTTGCAGAAATGAGCCTTGCCTGTCAAGAATTGAAACTGTGAATATGGAACAGAAATTCCCATGTTATTCCTCAGTTCCCTGGCATGGAAAAGGAGGCATGGAGTAAAATGTCCTAATTGGGGGATATAATCCCCCAAAAACAACCTCCTTCTGTGCTCTACCTTGTGACAGAGCAAGCCTCGTGCTCATCTCTTGCTCTAAGGCTCCAAGTTTCAAACAAAGTGGAGCTTTGTGTGAAGCTCAAAGTGAAGATGGCTGGCGAAGCTGGTGTCTTTTAGTCTCACCACAATGGATTGATCTTCTTTTTAAATCTTTTTTAATTGATCCCCCCCCCCCCGGTCAGACAGTGCGTGTAAAGGGAATTTTCTGTGTGTGTGACTGGTGATCTTGAAGTCATTTGCCTGCTCCCACTGGCATGCCCTGATTTGCCTTTCATGTCCCTTCAGGCTTTTAAAGGCTGGGGAGACAGCAGAGAGAGATTTAGCCTTATCTCATAATTTGTTGTAAAACAGCTTCTTTGCTGTGTAATTTGGTTTGGAAATGTAAAAAAATTGTATTTTTATCAGGACACAGATGTTGCCACAAACATAGAGGCAACGAGCAGCCCCTTTGGTGGATCTGGACAGAACTCCTGCTTTCTTCCCCAACCCTGCCTTGTCCCTGCACTGGTTGAGAATTCAGGATTTAATTGCAAATACCAGAACTCTAATTGCAGCAACACCTGCCTTGCCATAGACATGAAAGTGCTTGTTTTTCATGTTAATACTTGTCTTGAAGCAGCTGCTGACTTTGTCATGGCTGCGTTCACTGAGAGTTGTCTTGCTCTGTGTTGGTTGGGTTTTTTTGTTTCCCCCAAGAGTTCTTTGGAGGAAACGCAGAATTCTGAAGTTGCCTTGCTTTGAGGCTGATCTATACAGCATTATGTTTTATATAAAGCAGCAGACTAATGCTCAGCTTTGGTCTCAGTGGATCAGGAATTTAGTGTTCAGTTTAGAGCTGCGCACACTGAGAGCTTTTGTCTTGCCCTGCCGCTTCCTTCCTCGCATCGTGGAGCATTTTCCAGCACCTCAGCAGCATGGTCTGTGGGAAGCAGGGCTGGTAACTGTTTAACAGATGAAAAAGCTGAGGGAAATGCCTTAGCCACATGATTTAGTGGCAGACTGGAATAAATTCAGTATTTCTGCTGCTGGGTCCCAGGAGCTGTGTACTAAACCTACTGTTACCTTTCCAGCCTCCAAAGGCTTTTCCCACTCCAACCTCTGTTTCAGCACAGGCTTAGGGTTTTTAATACTGCCTCAAAATAGCTGTCCTCTTCTGAGACTAGAGAAGTTTTTCTTCAAAATACCTTCCCTCCCCCAGTTCTGGTTTTTTTTTGTTTTTTTTTTTTTAATTTTTAATCATTCCCTGCTGAAAACCTCCACATCAATCTGATCTCAGCTTGTCCTTCCAGCAGGAGAGAGGGGTTTGCACAGGCCCCATCCAGAGCTGGGAATGTCAGCGCCTCTCTGGGTTATTTAAGATACGTCTGCCATGCAATAAATCTCATCTTGTCATTCTAATGGTACAATAACTTGGAAATGAAAGAAGTCAGCTGGGGGAATATGTGTGTGCACTGGAAAAACCATCCAGAACACTGTGCTGGAACAGGACTTTGGATATTGTTGTGGAAAAAGCTTGGAAGCCGTTAGCCTGGTGCACAGGGAGCAGTGAAGCAAAACAGGGGTGCTTGTTTAACAAAGGGAGAAAATAGGAGAGCGGCAGAGTGAATGTGTCCTTTCCTTCTGGACTCTTCCATTGCTTTTAAGTGGAGGTGCATGTTCTGTTGGCACTATCCCTCAGGAGAAAGGGCACATAGAGAAAACAAGCCAGAGGGTAACCAAAACAATACTAATGTAGGCTAGCATTGAGATGATTTATTTTTTTTGTTGTACCTCCCAGCTGAAGACACTGAATAAACCATATCCATATGGAAATACCTTGAGCTTTTAGGCTGTCAGGCAGGTTCCATGGAGGATATTGCATAAATCTGCTCTGGGGAGATGGATTTCACCTGGACATGGCATCAGGTACCATGTGGTCACCAAAGATGTGCAAACAAGAAAAGAAGTATTGATAACCCCTTCTGTTCTCCCCCCCTTTCCCCTGACTTCCAGGGCACTGGGTTTCCAAGGGCTTTGATGGCTGTGCCTCTGTTTCTCCTGCTGGAAAACAAAGACAGTGATACGGATCTTTGCTTTGTACCAGGTATTGTTTGAAACTTCAAACTGCTTTAAAAGGAGGAAGGGCCAAGGCGATTCAAATCCATAAATCAGTGTTTCTGCAAAGAGTGGTTTGGGTCTATTCATTGCATCCCAGAAGAAAAGAGGAATTGTCAGTTTGTTTTTTCAGTCTATTACATGAAAATAAATTCAGAGACCTTTTCCTTCCTACCTAAGAACAGAGATGGAAATAGTTCCTAAAGGCTCCAGTTAGACCCAAACCTAAGCTTTTTAACCATGCTTGAAACAAGAGTGGTGGTGATGATAATGTCTTTAGTGAAGCCTAAATCTGAACCTGATTTTGACAAAATACTGTGTTTGTGTAGTGGGCCCAAATGCTCCTTCACAGCTTTTTGTGATAGTTTGAAATCCACACCTCTGGTTTCAGGCAGGTGTGGATAAAAACAAACAAAAAACCTAAATAAACAAATAATCGCCAGCCCCTGTGATTTTCCTCCTCAGTGCTTGGTGAGGAGAGGAGAAATGCTGATGTATCTAAAGTGCGTTTCCTTTTTCATTACAAAATACAGAAAGTGAAATTGGGAATGAAACCTGATGCAACAAATGCTCTTTTATTCATGGAGAAGACATTTGGCAGCAGAAACACAAATGACAACATAACCTCTTTGAAACAGATGACCTCTATTTGCCCTGTAAAATTTCCTGCGTTCTGCTTTTCATTAGCTATTTGCTTATGTGGTTTATGTATTTTATAGATTAAAAAAATCACATAAAATATGAACTAAGGTATGATTTAGACCTAACACGGCCCTTATGGATGATGTGACCAAGCTTGTAAGAACTGAGCTCTCTGTGGTTGGATGCATTGTGATTCTTACTTGAGTCAATGCTTAAGTGGTATTTTTCCATCTGGGGATGCCCATGGTATTCATGGAGGTTTTGGGTCAGGATATGCTGATAACTTGGAGGGAGCCTCTTCATCCTGGGATGATGTACTGAAAGCTTTAGCTCAGGCACTAAGTGCTTTTGGTTCAGGGTTGTATCCTGGAACTTCCCCCAGCCCAAAAGGACTGAAGATGATTATGGTTTTGC
The DNA here is from genome assembly GCF_026979565.1 of Vidua chalybeata. Classification (NCBI taxonomy): domain Eukaryota; kingdom Metazoa; phylum Chordata; class Aves; order Passeriformes; family Viduidae; genus Vidua; species Vidua chalybeata. The sequence goes on along the minus strand of NC_071535.1, from coordinate 55,289,444 downwards.
CCCAGAGTATTAACTCTGGTGAGAAATTAACAGGAGATTGCTGGGCCTGTTAAAGAAGATTCACTGTTGTAAGAACTGAATGTTCAGAAGCAGAACCTCATTTCAGACCTTTTTTCCTCAGAATGTTCCAGTGTGAGGGGAGAGAAAGAGAAGGGAGAGAAAGCCTCTTTCCAGGAAGCACTGCTGATGAACCACCTTGTGTAATGTATAAGAAAGTTCTTTGAGATGCTTCAAGGTAACAGGCATCTATAATGCTGCTTCAGAATTAATGATGTCATGCCAGCTCCATCAGAGAATTTATGAGTCTTGGCTTCTTAGACTCTCATAAAATAGGTAATTTATCAGTGCTGCTAAATGAGAGAAATCACCCTGCAGCTGCAGTGGGGAACACTCAGGCTTTGATTGCAGTGGAAGAGGAAGAGAAAGTTGTTGGATGAACTGTCATGTTCTAACTGATCAGTGCTGTGTTTTATTTTGGACGGAAATTGTCTAAATATTGCAGAGGTGTTCTCTAATTCTGATCTTTGAATTACTTAAGTGTCAGCTGACCTCTTTGCCTGTGCTGTGCTTTCCTTTTTTGAATGTGGCACCACAGAATTCATTGGCTTGCTGGCACTATACTTAATTCTAACTCGCCATCAGCTCCAGGAGCTCTGTGGCTTTTGGGCTGGAGTAGTTACCTTGTAGTCATCCCTCTTTCAGCATGAACCAAGAAAGCTCATGTGGAGTACAGCGAGTTCTGGAGGCCTTACTAAGAGATGCTCACTACCCTAAGAATCTTAAGGTGTTGTTAAAACAAACACCATTTCCCCAACCAATCAACCTCAGGAATAAAGAGAAGAAATTCTTTGTTTCTGGTCACAGGGAGTGAGTTTAGAAGCAGCCTTGCCCATCAGAGCTGAGGAGAGAACCCAGACCTCCTGCAAAACCATTTCTCCCTGCCTGTGGTACCAGCAACTTGCTAATTTGAGAGCAATATTGTTCCAGTTCTCAGGCTATCTGGGCTGATGTAATATTCTTGGCTACAGTCAGGTGGGTCATAATAAATTTTCTGGAACCACTTCCAGTTCTCTGTTTCTTTTCTTATAAACAACTTCTTGCACTTGGCAAATTCCTTTTGCTTCAGAATGCCAAAACTCTGGATAAGTTTTCTATTGACTTCTAAAAGTCTTTTACTATTTTCTCTGAAAGCAGAAGAGATTAAATTTAAGGGGTTTTATTTAATTTATGATTTTTACAGTATTTCAGCAGTTTCTATTTTTTCTACAAGATGTAGTGGCACTGGCAGGGTGTGATTTTGTGGCAGTTTAAGCTGAACTAAATCGGGGTGCTGCAGTCTCACCCATTTTTTTTGCCCCCAAACATTTCACCACTGCCTTTTATGCCTGCACTTGCATTTATATATTTATATAGTGCTTACTCTGAGGCAAGGAAGTGATGTAGCCAAAGCTGAGCCTGCTGAGGGAGAATATTGAACAAAAGCAGAGGCCAGGAGTACAAAGCTTGGGACACAGGGGAGCAGGGCTGCTGTCACTTAGGATATAGTTCACTGGAAATTTAAAACAATGTAGGTGGTAATGAGAGCACCTTCAGCTCATTTTTAGTGCCCTAGGTCTCTGAGATACTGCCTCTTATCAGTGTAATGTGGAGACACAAGGGTGGAATCCAGCCTGGAGCACATAATATCGATGGTCTTTCATCGGAGAGGGTGAGAGGTGACTCAGTCTCCAGCAGGTTAAACAAGTGCCACTCGCCTGTGGGACTTGAGCTTCCCAGGCTGCCTGCACCCAGGTCCAGAGCGAGCTGGGAGAGCAGCCCAGGCACAGAACCCTTGTTTTTACAGAGCCAAGTGTCCAGCTCGTGTCACAGGCACAGGACAAACATTGCTCTTTTCTTGTTTTGGGTAAGTCATACACAACTTTTTCATCTGGAAAATGCCAATGGTGGAGGCTGCAATAGCTGCAGGGCTTGGATGTGTTTCCTGCTCTCAAACTCTGCAGCTTTGCCACCAGCCAGTGATGCAGTGCATTTTAACCACTCTGTAATATAATACAGTACAGCTCCAGCTACTGCACATGGCCAGAGCTGAGAGGTTTGGCCTTGACTCCCAGTGAAGTTTTCTCTGTGTACACTAATGTTTTTTTCTCCTCACATCTGTTTTTGGCAAAATTGCAGTTGCCAGATTTGATCCAAACATGTGCTTTTTGCTGCTGGCTTTGTATAGTTTTGTACTTTGGCAACATGGCTGGATACCAGGGAGAAGGCTTGGGGTGACCTAATTGCAGCTTCCAGTACCTGGAGGGAGCTACAAGAAAGGAGAGAGACTTTGGACAAAGACTGGAAGTGACAGGATGGGGGAATGGATTCACACTGACAGAGGACGGGATTGGATGGGATATTGGGAAGAAATTCTTCCCTGTGAGGGTGGGGAGGCCCTGGCACAGGTTCCCAGAGAAGCTGTGGCTGCCTCGTCCCTGGAATTTTTCCAGGCCAAGTTGGACAGGGCTTGGAGCAACCTGGGATAGTGGAAGATGAACGTGGCCAGGGGTTGGAATGAGATGATTGCTTGAGATGATCCCTTCCAACCCAGACCATTCTGTGAGATACTGAGAACGTTTTTCCATCCAGTCCCTTCCTAGGCACCATCTACGACCTGCTGGTTTACTGATAAGAATGGGATTACAGGCAGGAAGTCAGAACTGAAGAAGTCTTTTATACTCTAGAGATAGTTTTGGTGGGCAGTTTTGGTAGTGACATATCCCAAGGGGAGATGGATTGCTCACACCTGAGTGAGAGCAAAATGCAAACAGAGGAGCAGTGCAGCTGGAGATCAGGATTCTTCCTGGCTTTACACAGCACAGATTTCCACATTAGTTCCTGTCAGCTTGGAGACCCCTTGACATTATTGGGTCAAAGAAAGGTGCTAATCCATCACAGAAAATGGCTTAGCACTTGATTTATATTCATTTATCTTCACTCTGCACAAATGCTTTGTTCCTTACCCTGCTTTGAATCAGGCCAGCCTAATATATTGGCATCTCAATCATCATTTGGCTCCCACTGAGATGAAGAAGCAATGGTTGAGCCTGCAGGGCCCTAACAGTAAATCAGTGATTTATTAGGAAGAACAGGGCAGGAAGGTGAAGATCATCTTGAAAATAGGTAGTGAGGAGACTGCTACATTTTTCTGTTTGTCTGATTCTTCTGCCCTGAAGAACTATAAAACATCAAAAAAACCCCAAATCAAACCCAAGTAACCTTAGGTTTCAAAGCACAGTGCTAAAAAATTGAGTCATTTATTTTTTTATCTTATTATGGTGATCTTGAAATTAGCCCAGGAAGGGGCATTGGAAGCTGAATGACTTTGCCCACACAGCTACAGTGGGTATCAAGTTCCATCAGCATGGAGCCAAGGCATGTCCAGCTCTGCTCAATCACCCTTTGTTTGTTGTGCCACTTCTCAGGGAATGGGATGAGGGGAAGGGAGACAAATGATACTGGGGGTTAAAGGATACAGTGTTACATGTTCCTCAAGAATTCTGGGGAAAAATAAAATATTTCCAAGGTAAAGGTGCAGAATTGGCTCTTATTTATAGGACTGTTTCCCATTCTTTCACTGATCTCTTCCATCGGGGAATGTTTAGGGTTTGTTTTTTTTTTTTTTTTCCCCTGTTCCTTTTCCACCATCCTTCTTTCATATCTCTATTTCCAGCCTCTCTGAGTCTTCTGTGTGCTCCTTTCCCTTCCCTGTTGTTATTATTGTATTACTTTTGGGGGAAAAGATTGTTTTGAAGTACAGTTTGAACTCCAAATAAGTTTCTGTTTCCAAGTTCCAAGTGATGTTCCCTATCTCCTATTCCAGTCTGTTCCCACCCATAAGTGGAGCTGCAGGGCAGCCCAGTTTTAGCCTTTACCAGCTTGTCCTTTTTTAACAGAACAGTCTCTTATTTGAGCTGTCACTTCAATAATTTGGTGAAAAGAACAGAAAAAAGCATTCTTAGACAGTTTAGCCTCCCCAAATCTGCCTCTGCCATGGTTCTGCCTTTTGCTTTATTCCATGACAAATTTAAAAAGCCTTCTAAGATGTTTTTTTCCCTTGGCAGTAATCAAAGCTATTAATATTGCTGGGATATGGTGGTTGCAGACAAACAGCTGGATCCAAAAAGTGATTACTTCTGTGGGATGGGGTTATTTGTGTGGGATGGACCTTTGCTTTTCAAGTCCTTCCATGCTGTGCATCTCTGCCTCGCAGCAGTGGTGATGCTCCACATTGCCCTCAGAGAGAAAATCAACTTAAAACAACACAGAACCAACAAAATAGAAAATAGAGGTTTTATTTTGTACCTTAGTGACCATAGAAGTTTTATGGACAAAGGTAACGCTATGATTGTTCATTAAAATGAAGGAAGTTTTTTTCCAGCTGTGTAGTTCTTGTCAGTTAGAGGATCTTGCTCTAAAAAGTTCTTTCATTTTCATTCCATTTTCTTCTGCTGTGAGGCAATTTTCCCTGTTTTTCCATAATTTTGCCTGAAATGATGAAAAATGTTTGGTTTTTTTTTTCTTCATTTCACCTCTACAAATAACAATGTTCCAAGTGTCAGGAAAATAATTGCATGCTATGAAATGGGGTACTGAAAGTCCAATGCAGGAAAGCCCTGAGACAGCAGCACGCTGTCAAAATCAATTGGGCTGAATGCTTGAATCCATTATGGATCTGCTGCACGGGTGTGGTAGAGATATCAAAGTGTATTTTTAAAATAAAACACAAGATTGGAATTCTAATTTTCGTTTCCTACACAGATGTTATGTTAAAAACCCAGAACATGTGGTCATGTTTCCAAATTCTTCAAAGAACCATGGTCATCCTGAGAACTGCTGCTTTTGGTGCTTATGCAAAAAATTTGCTGTTCTAAAATAAAAATACTAGTTTTCTTCTGAGTTATAAAACAACGTTGGGGGTGCATTAATCAGAGTGGTTTCCTGACCAACTATTCAGATCTTAATGTAAATGTCTATAAATAATATAGTGGCAGCAGCATTCCTTTGGAAACAAAATTCAAAGAGGTCCTGTTTGAGCAGCGAGTACTTGCTCAGGGCAGTTATATTTAGGGCTCTAATGGAAGTGTACAAGTTATGCTTTTTATACAAACTATAAATGGCTACAACCAAGAGACTTAGACTTTGAAATGCACTTGGCACTTGTGCAATAGAGAGACAGGCCAGAGCCTTGTAGTATAGTTGGGTTTGGTTTTTTTTTTTTTTTTTGTTTTTTTTTGTTTGTTTGTTTGTTTGGGGTTTTTTTTTTTTTTTTTTTTTTTTTTTTTTTTTTTGGTTTTTGGTTTTTTTTGCCTGCCAGCTTTACAAATATTGCCAAATTCTTACAGTGTTGCCACCCCTGAAGGGCACTGTCAAAAATAGATGTTGAATCTGCTCTCGTTTGGGACTGGTGTGGAGCCTTGGAAAGGTTGAACCCTGAGCACATATGTGATGACAGTGAAGCGGTGATGGGGGACCAGAAAGAGGAATTCAGATGCAGAAGCAGGGAGTAAAATAGGTGCTGAAACCAGAGCAAGATGTCATGGAAGGAAGCCACGTATGAATGGGAATGGTATGAGATGGTCCTTGAGTGCCACACAGGATGCGAGAAATGGGCTCAAGTGTTGCAGATCGAGGATAAAGCTGAGCAGTTGGTGAGTAAGTGGAATTCCTCAGCTTCACTTATGAGTGTCTAAACAATTGGTCATTGTTGACAAGATCTCCAGGATGCTTTGATGTGAGGAAGCAGAAAGTTGCAAAATGCTGTCATTAGTAAGAGACTAATCAGCTGTATTGGGGGGGAAAACTGCCAAATACTTCCAAGTGTTTGTTTGAGGAAATGAAAAGTAAGAGAGGCATAGCTTCTGTCCTGGGCTAGAATCGCTGCTGGTCTTTAGTGCTATCAAAATACTCTTGGAGAGCAAACCCTGCCTAATGGTGCTTGTCAATCACAAACATTGTTATCAGGATGGTGAAGCTTTTTGTGTTTGTCTTGTCCCAAAAGCTTGCACAAATATGGGGCTGCGGACAGAGCTGGGGTAAAAAATGTCAAAGCTTGTGATTCAGGAATTACTCATGCACGTAAACGCTGCTGTGAGCAATTTACTGTGCTGGAATAATACTGAAGATTAAACTGGAGGTATCAAATCCACAATGGTGCTGTCTCTTTTCTCCTGAACTACTCACCATGCACCCACCCCAAGTTTTGTGTTGTCTGGCTGGTGACTCAAAACCTGAATCATTTTTGTCTGCAGGCAGGGTAGGAATGTGCTCATCCTGGGGAGCCTCCAAGCCTTGCCCTCCTGAGGTCAGACTTCACGGTCTCAGCACTGCACTGTGTTTCTCTTAGATAAAATTTCAATTTCATATTGAGTGACAGATGCATATTTCACCCTGACAAAATCCAAGCTGCTGTTGCTGACAGCTAAAGGAGACAGGCCCTGAGCTGCCTAAAAAATTCCTTTAGGAGCAGTAAGTTGGTTACTGCTGAGTTCCTATTTCCTCGTGGCTTTTTAAAAATAAACTGAGAGTAATCAGCTCTTATGACACTCTGGTATTTTAGGTCATTAACTGATGTAATTGTAGTCCTGATGTTTATTATTAAGTGACCATGGTTTCTGAAATCTGATTGTAATGGCTTGCAACAGCCAGGAGAAGCTAAGGAGGGTAGATTTTATCAGGCCAAGGATTCACCTGTATAAAGAAGCTGCCATGCAGGGGTAATTTCTTCCAAAATAAATTGCTCTGGAATACATTAGAAGGGATTGCACTGGATTATTCTGGAGTACTTCCCTGGTCAGATTCTCCATCTTGACATTCCCTAAGAAAAGGAACTGGGAGTGGCTGAGGATATAAATTTACTATCCTCTTTGTTTGGCAAGCATACAGATCATGGGATGTATAAATAGAAGAATTGAAAGCAAGTAAAGAGAGGTCATTATGGGATGTACAAAGAGCTTACTCAGATCACATCTGGGGAGCTGGGCATGATTCAAAGGCCAGATTACAGGAAGGACAGTGAACAATAAGGAGTGGATTAGAAGAGGGTATTGTGGAGGGTAGGAGGGCTCGAGCTGGTGCCTGCAGTTGCTGCAGTCCCACTGCTTACACCAAATGAAGCTGGTTTTACTAAAAAGCACCTAAATTGGAGACTTCTAAAGAATTCCAGAGGAATGGAGACAGGACCCTCTTCTTCCTAAGCTTTCTGATCCCCACAGCAGTGCCACTAAAGGACTCTTACCACTGCTTACCTGTCATACCTCTCTCCCTCTTTCAAAAACAAAGCTTATTTTTTAGCTTGCACATATATATGTATGTTGTTTCTTTGTAATTTCTTATAAAGAAACAACATATATATATATGCAAGCTATATGCAAGTATTTCTGCTCTGTTTATCAGAACAACTGCCCAGTATTTTATCCACATCCAAATCTCTACAGGGCTGAAATAATTTTGCTTTCCTTAACCCTCTCATAGTTGGGCAAAGGTTCTCTTCTGATGTCATAAACTCCACTGAGGCGCAATTAAATATTGTCACAATATCTGTCCTTTCATCTCAGAAGTAGCTACGTCTTGGGGAGCTTTGTTGAAGGTAAAAAGGGCTTTGTAAATGAAAAAAGAGCTGTTGGTAAAGGGGCAAAAAAATGTGCTGTTGACACATATGGGAAATGGGGACACTGCTGAATGTTGAGCAGCATGAAGGAGTAAGTTGAGGATGATAAATGAAGCAAGAACACTGCTGCTATCACACCACCCTTACCAAGAATGAAGCAATATCCTCATTTTCCAGATAAGCAGACTGAGACTCTGAGATTAATCAAACTGGTTAGGGTTTACACAAGTAGGGAATTCCAAGTCTTCAGCCTCTTGGACCACAGTCATTTTTTGGCACAGGATTCTGGTTTTGTATTTCTTTAACAGTGTTCGTAATCTATTTATCCCACTCCTCATAAAACTTGGCTTTTTCATTTATATTTCTAACCCAGTATGGGGTTTCCTCTTTTGTGTGCCATACTGGATCCTGAAAATAAGAGTCCTGGAAACATGGATTTATTGATAATTGGTAGATTTTTTAATACTGATATTACAGTGTAGTGCAGGTCTTTGCCTGCCCTTGGGCCCTGCATAGAAGAGCCAATGCCTGGAAAATCACACGTACAAAATTCCAAAAGGATCAGCTGAGTTTTAGGGATGTACTTGTTGACATCTGAGCACACATGCTCCTCTTCAGAAGTAGTTGTAGGAAGTAATAATAGTAGGAAGCATTTACAGTTTATATTTACAGATTACATCCCCAAAGGCCTTTTATTAGGACACATAAAACAGGAAGCATAATTCTACAAACCTACACTTAAAGCCACACAAAGTTATTCCATTCATTTCCAATCTCTGGATCCGGATTGTGGGAGCAATGGCTCTGTGCTGCCCAGTTTCATACAGGGAATTTGAACTGGGAATTTTGAACAGGGAGCAATGGCTCTGTGCTGCCCAGTTTCATACAGGGAATTTGAACTGGGAATTTTGAGCAGGGAGCAATGGCTCTGTGCTGCCCAGTTTCATACAGGGAATTTGAACTGGGAGGTTTGGGCTTTGCCAAGTGCTGGTTCTGGTGCAGGAGTTTTGTGGTTGCTTCTCTTCCTTTTGCCCAATATTCTCCGTTTCGGAAATGGGAATGAGGACAGTCATTGTGCTGTGTTTTTTGGCAGTTGTGACAATGTAAGCCCAGGATATGTTCCCTTGTGCTTATGTTCAATTAAGTGCTTGGGGCCAGGCCAGGTTAGTGGTTGTCCAGAAGACCACAGGGGTATGGAAGTGGGATTAGTGACTCAGGAAATTCTGACTCGGTATTAAACTGAGGCCTTTCTCCTACATTTATAGTCATTTGCAAGCTCATATATCACAGCTGGATTCAAATGGAATACAGATCCTTCCTACCTTTGTCCAATTCCACCATTTTCATAGCAAAAGGGAAGCAAAATGTGTGGGGTGAAGACAGGCACAGGGAAGTTTCCTAGGTATAGGGAGGTATTTGTAGTGATTGTCCACAGGCTCCTGCCCTTTCCCTGGCTGTGTGCTCCGTGGCTTTCCCTGCTTTTTAGACTTCCAGTTGCTGCAATGACCTGCACCACAGGAGAAAGGGGTGGTGAGTTTTGAGAGTGCTTTATAAGTCTCTCCTGGGTTATTTTGGTACTTCACTTAAGAAATGCCTGTTGACACTGAGCTACAGGAAGACTGTGAGCATGAAGGCAACTCATTCTCTGATAACATTCCTGAAGTCCAGGAAAACTGTATTTTGCTAATTTGGAGAGAATATTGTCTCTGTGATCAGTAGGACCAAGACTGAGGGCTGTGTGACTCTGAGGTGTCTAGAAGTGTCCCCTTAGGACATCAGCTCTTTAGTGGAGAGATCCAGCATAGCACTTGCAGAAAATTTAAAAATCACCTCCACTTGCAGCTCCTCTGCTTCTCCTCCTGTTTCCAATTACAGAATTACTGTTTAATGTAGATGCAGATATAGGAAACTCTGATTTTTTTTTTGTACTGCTGACAAACTGGGAGAGATGCCTGCCTGCTTTCTAGCAGAAGCCACGCTCTTTTCCTATATATGAGCAATTAGGTGCATTGTTCCCTGATCACAAGCCTCTCTCACCATCTATAGCATGGCTGCAGTTGATTATAGAGCTTGATGTGTTTAGATTTTGAGGGAGCTCCATCAGGAACACTTTGGTTGCTGTTTTTCGGAGGGGTTTGTTTATGTTCTGTCAAAATGATCCCATCTCATTTCATAAAATAAAGAGGGGTTGAGCTTTCCTAGCAGCGGTAGGTCAGCAAGGAGAAAACAGAACTCCAAGGATTGGCATTAATTCCTGCTGGTACTCCACACTGGGAACTGATTGGCAAGAGGGAACTGCAGGGCATTGTGTGCTGTGGGAGAACGGGGAAGGGAAAACAAGGAGAGCCTTGAATGCTCCTGGCCATGAAGAATGGCAGGACTTTGTGCAAGGTGACAGCCATCCCGATGTCGTGGCCACGTTCCAGCGTGGGAACTGCACTTGCACTTGGCTCAGCTTTCCCCCGGCTCCGTTGGAATTGGTGGGATTTGGCAACTCCAGCGCAGTCAGGTCGTCACCGTCCGCCTTCAAAACTTGGGCCTTCCAAAATTTCAGTTCAGCTATCATTCCCACCTCCCAGAATGTTTCTTGAAGAATTTATCCCAAGCCAAACATTGCAAAAGCACACTGGTGTAGGGATTCCTGCTTGGTTTCCTAATGCATTTTTCAAGCATACTCACAGCACTCCTGGTTTCATACATGGGGCTTTTAGCAGCAATTTATAATGTATAGAGATGATTTTGAATTTTCCAAGGGCTTTCTGCTTGGTTTGGCCAAAGAGGTGTTTTTTTCCCTACTGTTCTGATTTGTTTTATGGAAGTGTTTAGGTATAAATAGCACATTGTATTGTCCCATGCATTTTGCTAGGTTTATTTTTTAAAAAAGCAGTTTTTCCGTGTCAGTAGTTTATGGTGTATATATATCCCTGTCCTAATTATATTCCTGATTCTTTGCCTAATCTGTCATGAGCAGAGCCAGTGCATTTCTGAAGTAAGGAAATCAGTATCCTGGGCAATTTCCATGAGGAATCCCAGACAGCAGAATTTGAGTGCTTTCCAGCCAAGACTCCTTGGCCCTTTGCCACTTGTGAGTGGCCCCATCTTAACCTCTAGACATCATACAAGTGTTTGAAAGCCATCAAATGGCTGATGAGTTAATCTCTAGGAAGTTGTCTGCCAACATCAAGGGTCCAGACTGGAGAAAGCCCAGAGAAAACCATTACAACAAGGTAAAAATGATGGCAAGTCCCTGTGAGGTGTGAGGGGACCGTGGGTAGTTGGAAAGTCAAACATTCCAATCTCAGAGCAAAATTCAGGGAAAGGTCTGCATTTGCTGTATCTTGAGAGCAAAAGAACAGACTTTGTTGCCAGCCTCTGAATTATGAGGACATTCAGAGATGGACCTGGGGTTCCTTACAGGAATTGTCCTTCTTGAGGAACTGGATTGACTGCTCAGCTTGGGGAATCATAGAATCAGGCAGTGGTTTGGCTTGGAAGGGACTTTTAAAGATAATATAGTTCCAAACCCCCTACCATGGGCAGAGACACCTTGCCCTAGGCCAGGTTGCTCCAAATCCTGTCAAGCCTGGCCTTGAACACTCACAAGGATGAGGCAGCCACAGCTTCTCTGGGAAACTGTCCCACCCTTATAGTAAAAAATTCCTTTCCATGTAAACCTACCCTCCTTCAGTTTAAGGCCATTACCCTTTATGCGGTCACTCCATGCCCTTGTCCAAAGCCCCTCTCCAGCTCTCTTGGAGCCCCTAGGTTCTCCTTGGACACTTCCCCTCTCCAGGTTGAACATTCCCAGCTCTCCCAGCCTGTCTCCAGGGCAGAGGTGTTCGAGCACGTGCTGGAAGCCACACAAGAGCCTTGCCCAGCCCTGCTCGGGGGAGCCATCACGTTTCAGCCAAAGCTGCTGCACCTCTTAAAGCAGAAAGATGTCCAGGAGTGTGAACAGACTTTTCCCTGGATCTTGCTCAGACTGGAAACATTTTCAGTTGCTATTAAAAAGCATCAGATTACGGACAACAATTTCAAACTCTTCAGGCAAGCAGAATAATTTGAGTTTAAGGAACTGCTTAACTGGAATTCACTCAGTCGTGACTGCCTTTTAAGAGCGTTGGCAGCAAGTGCTCGTGAACAGGTTTCATATTTAACTGAGGCAGAATAAATATGGCTTTATTTCCAGCTGCTGTTTCAAAAGCTATGGAAAGATCAGGAAAAAATTGTTAGCTAGCCATGCTTTAATTGAGAATCAGGCCATTCCAGTGGTGACTTGTGAGCTCCTGCTGCTCCTGAAGTTTGAGCTAAGCTACACTTGAATTCAGTCTCTCACCAGGGCTTGGATCCTGTACTTAAAATCTTAATTAAAAATACTGCCCAAGTGGTTCATTCCTGCACAGTAATTATATGTTGTTTCACATTGTTTTGTGGGAAAAACACAGTTTGGAAAGTCAGGAAGTAAAGGTGAACATCAAACTGAGAGCATTCTGACGTGGATCAATTTATTTCAGTTGCAGTTTTGCTTATCTTGCTAGTCATGATTAAAACCAGTGTTGCCACTAATATGAAAATGCAGGAATGTGAATGCCAGACAGAAACTGCCCATGGTTTATACCATTGTAACACCTTTTGACTGAAAATTCCATGATTTGGAAAGCAGGAGAGCAAGAACCATAGGTTGGAATACAAATAATCAGCACAAGGCAGTTGTCTGTTATCAAAAAAGGGGGGTTTTAATTGGTATTAAAGATTAAGTCCTGTTCCTACTTAAGACATCAGTGGGCAAAGCTTGACTGCAGATGTCCGTGTGCCTGAATTTCTGATCTGAGGAGCAACCATGATGTTTTTCTAACTCACTGGAGTTACTGGAAGGGGATCAGAGAGGAAATCCTGATTAGGGTGCTGTAAGTAGAATAGTTGTGGGGTACATTTCTGTTTTGCTTCCTACTGCCCCAGAATCAGTGTTGGGAGGTGTGTCCTCATTCCTAGGCCTGCTTGTACCTGTGGAGACCTGCCAGACATGAGGGAGCCTTGGAATCTTTATGTCATTCATCCCCTCTTCGATCCCAGGGAAAATCCCCGGTGGCATCACTGGGTCTTGGTACATGGCCAAAGTCTTGGTGAGTTCCTTATTCCTCTCTGGTGCCTAAAGGATGCTCCTCAGCTGTGCCAAGGCAGGTGACAGCATAAATCTTGTCCACAGCTATCTTGGATGAGTCATTTTTCCCAAGGTAAATAAATCCTCCCTGTTTCCACATGTCACTTGACAAACTGTGAACTGGAAAACTGAGAAAATGTAGTTGCCTTTTGCGAGCCAAAGCGTTCTGCAAATCTTTAATTTTTAATTCCTTGTTAGAAAACAGAACCAACTGAAAGGGGCTGGCAGAGAAAATGTGCCCCACTTCTTTCCCTCTGCTGGGCTCAGCAATGGAGCTGCCAGTTTCTGTTTTCACCTCTGTAGAATTATGTGCCTCTATTTGAAAATTTTGACAAATCAGGCTGTTTTCATTCTCCCTCTGCCATAAATTCAATCCATATGTCTCTAAAACATCCTTTCATAGCTTTGGCATGGAAAAGGAAGTGGCTTAGGCTCTGTATAGTGTATTTAAAGCAAAGCTCTCCTAGTTTGCATGCATGGCTTCTGGTAGCTCTTAAAGCCTCAACTTCCTAATTATTCAGGTTAAGAGGGCATTGGCAGAGCGTTCTCCATTAACTAACAGTGATGTACAGTGAAGAAGCACAACAGGATAAATCATTCCCTTATTCTCATCATGTCCAGGAAGTTTTTGATACAGCCCTTGGCTTTGCCACAAAGCAGGATGCAAAGAGGATGTGAAAAGGGTAGGAGAGATCAATCCAGCATAAAATCTCAAAAGAAAACATCAAGACAAAGAAACAAAGGGTCTTGCACAATGAGCTGCAGGGTTTTGTTGGGCAACAATACACAGCACCTATGTGACAGGAGGTCAAGGATCTCCATATCCCAGCCTAACCCAGGGCCGGGAGGTGAGGGAGGAAGGAAATGTGGGTCCGAGCTGAACTGTATTGCTGTGGATCAAAGTTAAAAATCAGAAATACAGGATGCAGCAGGCTAAGAGCACAGGCAGTCGTGGCTGCTATGAGTGGCCTTGCTTGGAATCAGGGAAAATTTGGGCCAGGAGGTGCTACTGGAATTGTGGGATAGATCTGTAATTAAAAATGGGGCAGTAGTGAGGGCACAGGAGCAATGGCTGAGTGACTACAGGTGGCTTTTTGGAGTCCACCTGCCCTCCAAAAAGGGCAGGATGCAGTGGCACCAGACCTACACCATAGTGCCACTGCACAGGGCAGGTCACTCTCCCAGCCCAGCCTCTGTCACAGACCCTGCTCCCTGCCTCATATCCACTGCAGAGGTCACATTCCCCCTTTTCTCAGTGCCACACAGAGCAATCAGTTCCTGTGCATGTGATGGAGAAGAGATGTGTGTGGTACGCACGTGTGTGCAGTGTAATTACCTTCCTAATCTCTCTCACACGGGGGTCATTTACAGAGATGAAAATTCAGGCAACCTCAGAACTCCTGGGCGTCGCTTGGCGCATCCAGAGGTGTGCACATGCAGAAACCACAGTCTGAGCACCTGAAACTGCAAGGCAGGTTCAAAGGGCTGGCACAGCCCCTGGTTTTGTTTGCAGGGTTGCGGGAATGAGGTGGACTCCAGGCTATATTCCACATCTCTCCAGATCAGGCCCTTCTATCTGGGGATCTGCATACAGCTGTTCAGCAGCGAGCCGTGTGTGCGTGGCCCTGTTGTTGTATAAACAAGAGTAGAGACTTAACCAAAGCTTTTCATGTAGTTTTATCTGGACTGCAATTTGTTTCCAGCTCTTAAAGGCTGTAGGAACATCCAGCCTTACTCCCTGGAGCCTGTTTCAGCCATTCCAGCAGTGTTCATGGCGCTGTTTGATTTCCTTTGAACCATTCAAAAATTCCTGGAGAAAGGTGTGAGTTCTGTATCCCTCCTGGAGGGATTTGCTTTTGCACACAGAGTGTGGGCTGATTTGTAAGAGGTGTGCTGTGTGCTCTGTCCCAGGTGTGCTGTCCCTCCCTGCCTACTTCAGCCCCTACCACGATGGCTCTGTGTGCAGCGACGGCCGGGCTGACGCCTACGCGCAGCTGGAGCTGCGGACCCTGGAGCAGTCCCTGCTGGCCACGTGCGTCGGGAGCATCTCGGAGCTGAGTAAGTTTGGGATGTAATCCACCATGGGGCTCTTTCAGCAGAGCAGGAGAGCCCATCCCTCCACTGCTGAGGGGCAGCGGGAGTGCTGCCACTGTTGGCTGTGTGAGCAGCATTTAATGTTGGGTGAGATGTAATTGTCTGGTGGTGCTGTTTATGAAAATCAGCTGGTTTCATTAGTCTGCTTAATGTCTAATTCACCTGGAGAGGTGTGAGATGTGCTTTTTTTTTTTTTTTGGTAGAGATGTTACTGACAGCTAAAGTTGGATGCTCTTTCCTAGATGCCTCTGGAGGCTCTCCTGTGCATTTATAGAGCACAGCAAATCTCCTAAAGACAGCAAACACTTGGTTAGTGTTTCTGCAGTGGAAATGTCTGGGATATTCAAGGAAAAGCTTTTTGATTACTTAAAAAACAAAAAGTGAATGAAAAAGAAAATCTGAGAGCACTCTGGTAACAAAAACTTGTTCAACCCCCTTTTTTTTTATAGCTGACCAAATGAAATGTTCCATTCCTAGAGTACTCGCAAAGCCCCTTTAAAGTACACAAAAATGATTTGTGTTTTCCTGGTCTACTTTCCTCCTTGCAACGTTTCTGCTGGCATCATTTTCTTAGCCTGCACCATCTGAATGCTAATGAATGCCAGGGCCAGTAAGGAGTTTGTGTGTTTCACCATTTATTTTGCAACCTGCCTTAGTTTGAGGTTTTCAAATTCCTTCAACACACCTCTATTTATCCTGGAACACAAGAGAACATTTGTAGCGAGGGCCTGAGATTGAATACAGCTTCCTCTCTCCCTCTTCCCCCATCCCTGCCTGGCCAACTTGCTCAGTACATCCAGTGAATGGCTCTCCTGATACAGTTGCCTTTTTTTTTGTTTGTTTTTTTTTTTTATTTTTTTTTAAACATTGCTGCCCATTGCCAGAAAAATAGAGTGAGTGTGCAAAGGAGAAGGACCGTTATTCTGAGCTGAAAATTTGAATTCCAGATGCGTTTCTGCTGTAAACTGTGCAGACTTCTGTGTTAGCACCAGCGCTGGAGGATCCGTGATGCTCTCGTAAAACGTGAGGATCCTGGAGCTACTGAAGTGGAAAGGCAGAGTTGTTAGAAGGATTTTTTTATTATTCTGAAGTGGGTCCTTAAAGCTGAATGGGCTGTACAACAAAGGAGTGGCAGGGCTTTAGACTGCAAGCTGAGATTTTTAATACCTCGTTGGTCTGAACTACTAAAAATGTCATGTTTAGACATACAGTAGCTTTGTGGGGCTTTCTCCTGTGTAACAGCAGAACCCCAGGGTTTCTGACTAACAAATTTAGTGTATTGCTTTTAGATATAAATGAACAAATAATAACTTCCCAAGAATTTCAGAGGGAGGTGTTGCTAATGCATATGTGGCACCACTAAACTCAGGTTGCTTTCCCAGGAGCCAGCTTTGTGATGGGGCGACTATTTCGGTTCCATCCTTTCCCAGTATTGTAACTTTTGGACACAATAGAGCAATGTTTCCTGTGAGAGTTCAAGGGGATTGTGAAGCATAAAGCAGCAGAGATTCTCCCAAGGAAAAAACAGATCCTAGCTAAGTATAGTAATAATGCAGCTCACTGGTTGGTAGTCACACTACTCAAAGATGAAGCTTTTAAAGCTTTTTGGAGTTTGTAATGCACCACAACACAAGGAGATTAAACAGGGTTGTGCCTAAAGCAAGCTTATTGCAAAAAGACCAGCTTTGGGTTCATTGCTCTGGGAACTTTTTAAAAATCTGCAGTCCTAAAATTCTGAGTGCAACTGTGTGATGCAGGTCACCTTCGTCACGGCCTCCTCAGGTCCACCGTGCTCCGACACAGAGGCAGCTTGGCTCCAGTTCAAAAACCAAGAGGAATAAGAAGCCCAGAGACCTCCTGGACTGAGCTTCTTATATTGCTGAGGAACAGATTTCTGGCACAGCTTGAGACAGCTGGCATGATAAAGATTGGCCTATTAATAAGAGAGTCAGGTCTTGCTGTTCTGGAGAAACCTGCATCTGGAGTGAGAATGGGGGCAGCAGACTCCTCAAAGAAGGGATTTCTGTCTTGAACATAATGTCACTAATTTGTCTCAAGTGCCGGGCAGGAGGGTAGAACAGCATGACCCAGTTGGAAGAAATGGGAGCAACCTCCAAAAAAGATGAGAGTGAAGTATTGGTGCTACTGATTTTGCCTTGTGAAACAGTTGCTTCCAGGTTGGGCAGAGGACATTTTACAAAGACATCAGTAGTTTTTGTAGGCTGGCAAAAAAATTTGGTATTTTTGGGTGAAAAGAGGAGAACACCAGCAGTAAACCAGCAAACTCACTGTAAAGAATGTGTGGCAACTGAGAGGTGTTGCACTTCATGTTTTCTAACTGATAACTTGGTATTTGAAAGAAAGCGCTGCCGAGTGGCAGCTTGACGGACAGGACACTCTCTGCCTTTGTGGAGGAGGTTCTGTGCACACAGCAAACATTCCTCTGAGCTGTGAGAGCTTTGATTTGTTCAAGAAGCATGATTAAAAGCGCTGTGGGTGACTGATAAAGAGATGATTTTGTGTTTTCTCCCTGTGTGTGCGCGCAGGCGATTTGGTCTTGCGAGCCATGCACCACATGCAGTGCCTGAACACCGTCCGGCCCGGCATGAGCCCTGTGCGGCAGACCCGGCAGCAGCAGCCCATCTCCTGGTCCCCTGATGCCCTCCACACCCTCTACTACTTCCTACGCTGTCCCCAGATGGAGTCCATGGAGAATCCCAACCTGGACCCTCCGAGGATGACGCTGAGCAATGAGCGGTAGGTCGGTGAGCTGGGAGCGGGCACGGAGCAGGCTGAAAGGGCTCCTTCTGTTGGATTTCCAGGGCAGGTTTGTGGGATGCTACCTAGGAGGCATCAGTTATTCCTGCAGCCAGGCCAGATTGGGTTGTTAGCCCTGCCAAGTTTGCGAAGCCTTGGAATGGGAGCTGGAAAGTGAGCTGGTTTTTCGTGCGGTCTTTCCGAGCGAGGCACAAGGCTGTGTGCTGCCAGCAGGGCTTGTCTGGAGACCTTGCCAAAAGTACATGTGGTTGCCTAAAGCAGGAAAGGCCTTCCCAAAGAAAATGTTACCTCCTGAATGGTGCCAATTAATAATTGTCATCGTTCTGGGGAAAAGCAACGCCGTTTGCTGTGGGGAGGGTTCAGGGGATTTATGAACAGGGGATTTATGAACATCCTACTTGAGGATTGCTTCAGTTGGTGCTGTTTGTCTGGAGTAGAAAGAAATTTCTACAGGAAGCCGGGAGCTAACCAGGGAAGGCACTGGGTCTTCCTGCCTTCTGCCAGCTCTGTGACCGACTCGCAAAGTAGGGCCATTATTAGAGCAGTCAGAAATTTTCCAGCGGGATGTTTTTTCTCTTGGAAGCCTCCCTGTTTTCCTTCCTGCCCAGCCCCTTGGCAGGCTGCCTGACAGGCTGGTGGCACAGGAGAGCTGAGGAGCCCTCAGAGCTGAGTTCTTGGACAGGTCAGGCAGCTCCTGCTCCCCAGTTGCATTCTGTAGTAAGACCTAGGCCACTCCAGACTTGTTTCCCTACTTCCAAGTGCACATCCAAGTTTCTGTTCATTTCAGAAATCTTAAATGGGAAGTTCTGTTTTCTGGTTATCCATTATTTATTCTAGCTTGTTTTTTGGATGTCTTTTTGACCTGTTGGACATCAGGTTGAGGGAAGGCTCTATTCTGGCCCTTCCCAAAAGCAGCCTGTGGTTGGGAAGTTTCCCGGTATATTGATGTGCTGAGGCCATACTCATAAAACAAAAATGCAGAATGCTTGTTGGACAAGTGAGCAGGGAAAGGAGAACATCTCTGCAGTTTTGTAAATAACATGGTTTCTTCTTCCCACCTTGGGCTTTACTGTACTCAGCCCCAGCTTCTGAAATCTATATGAAATCGTAGCAACACACAAATAATTAAATACAGGAGTAAAAAAAGGTTGCCTTTCTGTTTGATCCTCCCCTGAACTCGTTTCAAAAAGAGCAGAACTCTCCAAAGAGAGGGAAGAGATGTACAGATATGAAGAATCAGGAGGAATTAAGTTGAATGAAATAGGAGAAGCATGCCTGCACACCTCAGCCTGCTGGTGGCTCAGTTTTTTGTGCTCACTAACCTTAATCTATGTTACTCCTACCTAGTGCAAGGCTGTTTATTTTGCACACTGTGCAAAAAAAAAAAGTTTTCATAAGGCCAGATTGTGTAAAGTTGTGCCACTGTTTCCCACAGTTCAGCTGAGGCTGCTGAACAGCTCGTATCAGAAATGTAGATTAGGCTGTCTCTTTTGTGCTCTTTTCACTGCTCTCAGTGTAATAATGTTACTGCAGCTACTTGTTTTGTACACTGGGGATAATAAATGAGATAAGTCAGGAGAGCAGTTGCAGTTATCTCTCCAATTGCTCCCAAACAATGCTCTTCACATGGTTCACCAGAGTTTTTTTGGAGGCTGCAGCTCTGCTCTGTTTTGAAATCCACACTAGATCCTACAACAGCTGGGTAAGGGAAATTTCTGCCATTTTTTTCTGACCAGTACTTAGCTGTAAAGGAAATTAAAGAGGATATATTAAAACGGACATTATTAAAATTTGACATGAAGAAAAAAAAGAAAACAACCTGAGCACTTAAAGGACTGGCTTTGAAAAATTTATGGAAGCTGGAAATGAAATGAATACTGCCCATCCAACCCTACATTCCATCTGCTGCAGGATGTGTTTGTGGCTCGCTGTCCTGGGCTCTGGGCACATACCTAGCACAGGCAGGGGGATGGATCCTGCTGGCAGCACTTTGCAGAGGAGGTGCTTTGCTCTCTCCTGGCTGAGGAGGAGAGGCAGCTGAGGCTGCGTGCGAGAAGCTGGACTTGTGGCGTGAGAGATGCGAGGGCACTGATTCACCTAATGTGACTTGGCATGGCTGTGCAGCCCAGTTCTTTTACTCTTCCCTGAGCTGTGCTAAATCAGCTGCAAACTGGGCACTGCTCTTTTGTGTGTCTGTGCTCACTTTCTGGAATACACGTGTTCCGTGCTCTGCAGTCCCAGCTCGCTTTCTGCTGGAAAAATCCCGGTCACGAGCAGGGACAGTAATGCTGACCTGTTCTGCCTTTGCTCGTGCTTCAGTCCCCACGCTCCTGCCTAAATCTGTACATCCATTGATCTGAAATTCAGCAAAGAGGGGGATGGCTGTTAGAGCTGCAGGCTTGGTAAGACCTGATTTTGGGGAAGATCCATGAGACACGCTGATTCAGTGGAAGGAGCTCCAGTCGTTCATCAGACCTGACAATCTGCTGTTCATTTTGGCTTTCTGTGTGTCACATTGCGATGCAGAATGCTGTGAAAATCATAACACTGTAGGGTCTGGAAGTTCTTCACTTCAGCATGAAGGCAAGCCTAGGATTCAGTTCTGAAACCATGCCTAATGGAGGCTGTCATGTGCAGTGAAGGGCTTTTAAAAGCCTGGCTGAGCTTCTGCACTTACCCTGCAGCAAACTGCAGAGGGTATGAAAACAGACACACTTGCAGATTTGAGGCACCCCGGTGAACAGAGCCAGTTTCAACCCACACAAGTAGGTTTTTATCCATGCTAAACACCTTGGCAAAAGACATGAGGTGAGGAAGCTGGAGAGGGCTGCAGCAGTGGGGTGGATGGAGTGGATAAACATCTGCACAGCTCTCTGGAGTATGTGGATGGTTTGGGATACCCAACAGGCTGAAACTCTGTGGAGTTTGTGGCTTGGTGATGTCTGCTTCTGGCACCTTCTGGTGAAGGTGTTGAAGCAGAAGGAGGAGAGAAGGCAGAATTAGAAAGCGCTCAGGTATCTTAGGCAAAACGTGAAGCATTTCCAAAGTGAATGCAGCTGCTTGCTGTGCAACCAAGCCATGGCCCACTTAGAACCCCAGAATGACCTTGTTTGCTGCACAGACAGTAAACCATCTGCTGTTTGGGGTCAAACAGGACACCTGAGGAAGTATTTTGCAAACGCAGAGTGCCACTTGTGCAATATTTTGGCAAGGGAATTAGACCCTGAGGTGAGCACGAGCTCAGTGAGGATACACCTGAGTGCCCGGAGGCTCGGAGCTTTTCCGTGTCAGCAGAGTTCTGTCTGTGCTGCTGCTGCAAAAAAGGCCTCTGCTGGGCAGTGAAATACTTTTATTTTCTCTGAGATCCTAGTCTGTGTTGTGTCAGGGGTCAAACTATGTGGTTTTGGACCAGGCATGTGGCATTTCTGCTTTCTTCACTCTGTTCTTGCTCTGGGATTTCTCCCATTGCTTATGTCAGGCAGGCTGAACTTGGGAGCACTCCTGCAGTGTGAGCTCATGTCCCAGAGCATTTTTGCTGGGATTGTTTGGGATACTGTGACTTGAGAAGAGCCATTCAAAGGTAAACGAAGTTCCTTTCTCCTTTTTCACCTTTCCCCTTGTGGGATATAAAGCTTTTGTTTTATTTTTAATGGTGTGTCAAGGCAGGAATGCTCTCGCAGTGATGCTTATCTTGGGGAGTATTTGTCAGCTCCCACAGAGCCCAAATCGAGGTCAATATTTAGGCTCATTTTACTGCTGAATGGACTGCTCTGCCCTGGGTTGATTACTTGGCCAGCATAGTGGTTCAACCTTTAAGTTGGGAATAGACACCACTGACTGCCCTCATCCTGTCTCTTTTTGGTTATCATCTGCCTGCAGCACTTATTGTTGGAAAGTCAGCATGATCTAATACCTAAGAACAGGCAAAAAAAGCTGGATCCTGCTTCCTTGTGTAGCTGATTATCTGTAGGTTTGGGTAGGCTGGGTTTCTTCCCCTTCCAGCTGCCCCATTAAAAAAAAAACCTCTTAAATTTTTGTCTGTTGTTGGTACTTTTGGTCTGTAGGACATTGTGGAGCTAATTCCAGGTTTGTCCATCAGTGCCTGTCGATCCAGCCATGTCAGGCCTTTCCAGGCTGTCCATGCTGCAGCAGTGCCAAGTTTTACATGTTGTCTGAGTTTGCTGGTGCATTATTTTATCCCAAACATCAGGGAGTGAGTATAAAACAATTTACATCTGCAGAAGCCCACAGACTGCACCCATCTTGAGCCTGTCAGTAGAAATCCAGCAAAACGCTGGGGAAATTCCAGAGCTGATGGAGGATTTGTCAGCTGCCAGCAGTTAAATTTTGGGGCTTGTCAATTTAAAGGAAATTCACAGCTCTTCAGCTGGAAAACTGCAAGAAGCCGACTACAGGGGCCACCTCTTAAGAAAAGAGAAAGCTTCGTTGGGTTTGCCATGTGCATGCTCCAGATTTGCTGCTTCTAAACAAACCTGGCCTCACTCAGTTTGTCCCTTGTCACAGAAAATCCTTCAGGAAGGCTGCTGCTCATCCTGCCTTCAGCTCAGTGGCTGCTCTTACCTACCAGGCTCAAAAGTGACCTGGATTTGTTTTCTGCTTCCAGCAGGAGTCTTCCCATTACATCTGTTACCTCTCATGATCCAAAGCCAAAGGATAAACATGCAAACCATATTTTTCAGGAGGGTCAGGCAGAAAATAAAAATAAAATAAAGGATTCCTCTGTACCATATTAGCTGGGCAGAAGAGGAAGGAGCTGAGCTGTCTACTTGGGTTTTCTCTGTGGAGTATTCCCAGCAATGTTATTTATTGGGAAAGGGTGAAAAATGCATCTGATTCTGAAGGAAGATGTATCAGTGCTGCAAAAGGAAAGATTGTAGCCCTTTCATGCTGTTTTTCAGTGCTCTTTGCTCAAATACTTTCTTCTTCCAACATCTGAACTATTGATTTAAATCATCATTGGCTGGAACACTTGACAGTTTTTGTCATGTGTGTAACCTAGACTTATTTTGGCTGGAACAGAAACCAGAATTGGGTCTAAATTAATTCTTCCTGGTAGAGCGTCAAAATCCTGCCCAAGCAGGATTGATTTATTGATTGACTGATTGATTTGCAGTGGTCAATGCAAATAAACAGCCTCTATGCCATGACTGTGACCCTTGTGACCCTGGGTCTCCTCATCATATTTCCTAAATTTCATGTTTTAAAAACACATGACTTTGATCTCACTTAGTTCCTTTTTACTCAATGATTTCTAGGTGCATCATGAGAAATAATTAGAACCTGCAGCTCCTTCCCTTGTGGTTCACTGAGTTCTTTCCCTGTGCTCAAAAAATGCCTGCCACGACTAAGTGTTCCTTCTGGAATTGCTTGAGACGGGAGTGATTCGGTCACATGGACCACATTTATGCAAAGATTCTAATTCAGATTAAAGAGAATATGAACAGCCCAGTTATTAATGGGAATTGTCTCCAAAAAGTCTTGCTTGGCATAGCATGGGCATCCAGCTGGCAAGAAAGGAAGGAAAATCAGGAATAACCTGCAGAGCCTGCTGCTGAGACCTGTGTTTGCTTGAGCTGCATCCTCAACATCACTGAGAGGAATCCCTGCTTTCAGAGCTGGTTGAGGCTTTTCAGGACAAATCTCTTCTCCAGATGGATCTTTCCAGACTCTCACTCATCTGTCATGAGGTTTTTTTCCCCTCTGCTCCTTTTAACTGCAGGTTTATGGAATTTTATTAAGTGCCATAGCTACATCATTGCCTGTCTTTTAGATTTATCTGTGGCCTAGTCTTTCCTAATTCCAATTTAATGTATTTATGTCTGAATTCTTTTATTTTACAGCCATACCCTATTGTTTCCATGCAGTATCAGGAGCAGAACTTGATACACTTAGTTCCTTTGAAAAGGTCTGCAATAAAACAAGTTCTGGGGTCTCTTGTCTGAGAGCTCTGAGTATCTTTCCATTCTGTCTGCAGCTGCCTCGCCACTCAAAAATAGGTGGACAGGACTAATAAAAGCAGACCCTGATCTGGTCATTTGCCTTGAGAGAGCAAAATGCTGTGATCATGCAGAATTTAACAGTACTTAAATTCACCCAGAGTATCCCTGAAGTCAACAGAAAGATGTGTCCACACATTCCAGCCCCATCCCCATGCCACAGTCCATTGATTTTATTCTTTTCCCCCAGAGCTGTTTTGATAGGAATATAGTGATTAAATATAGGGAAAGAGAAGGAAGCCTTACAGTGAGCTGTGTCATTAGGGCATTGCTTGTGCAAAGGGCACATATATATGTGCCCCCTTTTTTAAAGGAAAAAAAAAAAAAAGCTATTTGCTATCCATGAAAGCCTAGTCTGGTAGATTTATTAGAAGAATAAAAAGGTCATAAACAGAGAAAATCAACTTCCTTCACCAACACAGGGAGAGAGGCTGCTACCATACATTTTTCAGACTTTGACCAGTAATGTCAGCCTTAATTGTGATTTTGAGGTGCTCATTCACAAGGAGATGATGTGAATAACCCTATTTCAGAGGCCAGTAAGCTGCAACCCACATGTACCTATTGACTGAAATTAACTGTTCAGTGGCAGTGCTGTTCCTGACCTGTTCCTAGGCTGGATCATTTGTTTGCTTAGTCCATACTAAATAGTTCAAAACATTGAATATATTGCACAATTTTGAGATCTGAGAACATCTATCCTTTTAAAAAGAGAAGTGAGTAGCTTTAGCACATTTATGATGAGCAGCTTTCACCTTCCTGCTGTTTGTGGGACATCTCAGCACATATTCAGCAGTAACTTCTAGATCGAAATGAAAAAAAATGACATTTTGACAGATTCAGAGCCCATGGAAGTGGCACTCCTGCATATGTGCTCCTGGTATTTTAACTGAAAGGCTGCAGAGAGATGCAGGATGAAGTGTTTATGGAATATTAAATGGAAGGGAATTAAAACAAGTCTGGCTAAAGTCAGTAGGTGACAGACACCAGTTATGCTTCCATTCCTGGAATATTCCTGCCTGTGCCTGGCATCACCTATTGAGGTATTTTTAAGCTGTATTTTTAAGCTATTGAGGTAATTTGAGCTGATTTTTTTTTTTAATTGTTAATTTCTTTATAGTTCAAAGATTGCAGAACTGGAATATGAGGGATGACCTTGGCAGTGGTGAAGGGAATTAATTGCAAACCCTGAGGATCGAATACATCCAAGTGCAACTGCTGAAGCTGGCAACACACTCTATTCTCAATTAGATACTTTCCCCCCCTCTCTTTTATGTTGTTTGTATAAACATGCACTGCTCAATTTTATTTTTTTTCCAACTCTACATATCTCACACCTGGGACAGACCAGCCTTTCTTCCACATTGCTGGCTGTAAGCAGTCTGTAGTGTTATTGTAGTGCTTCCAAAGGAGCCCCTGCATCTTCTGATCTCTCTGTTTCAGAGCAGGGGTGTGATACAAACACAGATTATTTAAATTCTCTGCAAAACTGGGAGGAGAAGACTCTCCCTGTGTATGAACTGGAGCAGCACAGAGCAGACTGCGTGGAGAGACAGGGGAAATACTGCAAGTACAAAAGAGAGTACAGTGAAACAGAAATTGGATTATAAAGGCTGTGTTTGAAGCTGTGGGGGGTAAAGTCAGGTTTTTGGACTGTCTTGAGATCTGGCTGCTGTTTTTCATGTTCTGAGAAGTCTCAGGTGTCCCAGGTACAGGTGGGACAGGACACCTGAAAAATCACCTGTTTCATGTGGTCCTGGGCAGTGTTCGCAGCTGACCCTGCTTTTGAGCAAGGGCTTTGGACTGAATGATCTCCAGAAGTGCCTCCCACCCCAGCTGTCCTGTGCTGCTGTGGCTCTAATTTCAGTATTTGCCCTCAAAGCTGTTTAACATCTCTCCACTTGGTGATTCCCCACTCGACAGGAGTCAATACCTTGTTCCCTGGAGCTGGTTCTTCAGCAGGCAGTGGTTGATCCTCACCATCTACCTGGAGAAGCGTGAGGTGTCTGACAGTCTTTGTCCTGTCTGTTGCAAAACATTTGTTTGAAAACCACAGTTTTCTGCTCTTACAGTGGTTTTACCCCAGTGCTGGGTGGAAATCCCCTCAAAGGCCATCGCTGACCAAAGCCACTTCTGGTGAAAGTCCCTGTTTGTAAAAGTGTTGAGAAGTGGAGAGATCCCTGGCTGTGCTGTTCAGCAGTGGAGAGACAACAGGCACTGTGTGTGTGTTTGTGTGTGTTACCACCCTGCAATTACAGCTCCAGCAATTACTGTAACTACAGCAGAGATGCCCACGTTGAGCTCTTGGCTCCTGCTCCTGAATTTCCATCTGTTCAGATAAAAAAGAAGGTGCAAGGAGATGAGAGCCTGGCAACTCAGCTGCCTGGAATCTCCAGTGCCCATGGGCAGCCTGGGTTGTGCATTGTTTGTTGTTTGTTCTTTGTGATGAGCAGTAAACCAGCATCAAGATTGAAAGGAAAATAATCCAGAGAGACCTAAAACAAAGCTGATAAGAGCATTACAGAAACACAGGAATGAGTTAGGCAAGGTCTTCTGACTTCTTTTCCCACCTTTTAGACAGTGCCTATGAGAATAATAGAGGACTGCCTGAGAGTCTGCACCTCTCAGCTTGACTCCTGCAGGTTTCTGTCTTTCCTGTCTCCATCTTTCCTTAAGGACAGCCTCCTGATACCAGCACTGTGCTCTTGTAACTAACACAATGAAAAATCAGTAATTCTGGGGATGAAAGGTTCTGTGCACGTTGCAAAGAACGGTGATGGTAACAAGCCAACAAGTTTCTTCTTTTTCAGTAATTGCTGTTGCCAATTGAAGTTAATATTGTTTCCTATTGGACTAAATTGCAGCCCTTCCCTTGCAGAACTTGCCTGTTTCCTGAGGAAGAAGTTATCTGGTGCTTTAACAAAGGCCACACTAAATAAATACAATCTTGAGCCTTTGCTGTGCAGCAGCCAGGGCTGGCAGGTTGTTGGGGGTTTTGCTGTTATTGTTCTTGACATCTTTGTAACACATTGCTGAGAGCCAAGCTCCACTGTAGAATAAATATTTCTGGGTGTAATTTGTGATAATAGCAGCAATCCTTCTCTCTCTCTGACCTTGTGGAGATTAGACCTAAGCTTTCCCTGGGGTAATCCTAGGTTGATGTGTCTCTGCTGAGTTTCCTTTTCCAAGGCAGTTTGCACTTCCCCATCCCATGCCTGGGCTGCCCTGACCTCGTGGTCACTTACAGAGCTAAACTGCACCATTTTAATCACGTGGTTTTTACAGCAGATGCTGAACTGAGTGTTTCCAAAAGCACCTCTGCTCTGCAAGACAAATCCTATTCAAATGAGCTGCATGTCTGAGCTGATTCAGCCCTGGGTGTAGAGTCTTCTGGGGCTGAAGCACCTGGGGTTGATCCCATGGGTGCTGGTCTAACCCATGGGTGCTGGTCTAACGTGTTTGCTGAGAGAGGAGGGACCAGGCTGTGCTTTGCTGGTGATGCTGCTGGAAGGGGCATTTCCAGCCTGGAGTCAAACCACTGGCAACTCGAGTTCCACTGGAGAGTTTGTACCTGCAGGTCTCTCTTCCAGGGATTGGAAAGTCTATCATAATGTCTAGAGAATAGAAGGGGCAGGCAGAAGCTGGAAGGTTTTATTCCTAGGCTTGCTGGAAAACTCTCTGCTGCTGGAAGGAGTTCAGTTAACAATTCCTCACTCCTTTGGCTTTGTTCAGAAATGGAAAAGATCCTTCTAGAGAAACGGGGGGCTCTTCTTGGGCAGGTGCTGCAGAACTGGGGACATTTTCAGTGGGAAAGGATGAGTTGTCTGTGATGCAGTTCCAGAAGATGGTCTGAGAGGAACAGGAGCATGTTAGCATGAAATTATAACCGGCTAACATAACCTGCTCAGAACTTAGCTGCTTGTAATTATCCTGCTCCCAGCAGCCAGACTGGGTGAATAAGAGTTCCCTCTGTCAGCTCTGCACTGTGCCAGGTAGCCAGTGCTCAGTTCCCTGTTGGAGCTGCCAAATTCTTCAGGAAGGATCTCTCTGAAGAGCTGGTGCAGTGGAATATCACAGAAACATATGTGCCTTAAGTGACTTTCCATCTGGGAGTCCCATTCTTCCTTGTACAAGAAGTTACAATGGTTTAATTAACACACTTTGGGGCTACTTTGGGGCTGCTAAACTGTCTGTGCTCAGACAGTCAAGACACCTAAAGATAAGTGGCTTAATCTGAGAGCACAGTTTGTCCCAGCATAGTGACAGTTTGGGCTCTGTACAGCTTCATTCACAGTCAGGGCTCAAAGGTACCCAGTGCAAAGAAAATAACATGAAAGCCAGTTTATTTCTCAAATAATTTTGTTCCTTCATGGCTCTTTTGAGGTAGAAACGCTGGGAAGAAAGGTGTGTCCCATGTGTTGTAAACATTTTATTGATGACTCTTTCTTTGTCCTTGAGATGCAGAGCATTGGTTGCTGAGAGAACAATTTATTAAAGCAACAGGTACTCAGGTGTAGGGCAGGTTTTTAGAATGTTGATATTTTCCTCAACAAGCTGAAAAAGAATAATTGTGCACATTGAGTGCAATGGTGTTAGAATAGGCTCATTTTTATCCTGTCAATCATTGATGCTTCTGTGTTTGTGATTTGCTTTTTGGCAGCAGTATTTTAATGGAGCTGAGAAAAAGAAATAAAAAAATAAAAGAAGTCCTTGCCATTTGGCATTAGAAACAAAAATTATTGTTTTTTCATGGTAGGCATTAGCTGAGAGAGCAGCTGAAGCTTGAAATTCCTCCATGTTCCTGTAGGAAGCACAGAGCTGTTCCCTCTGCCATGGTCAGCATGAACCAGGTTGGGCCTGTTGCAAGAACAGGTTTTATCTGAGCATAAGAAAACTTCATTCTCTTATTCCTAATAGAATGTTTATCTAATCTATTAATATGAGACTATTTAAGTGTGGCTTTTTAGAGAGAGAGAGATGGGGTAGCAGATAACTTGATATGGAGACTTGAGTGACAATTGGGCTTTTTCATCTCCCTGTGCTGCAGGTGTCAGGGTGTAAACAAATACTGCTGGTGTCTTACTCAGGCATTTGCCATCTGGGCATAAAATCTGCAACTCTGTAGTTCACAGTCCATGAGAAATAGCTATAAAACTTTGGTAATTTGACAAGTTGCTTTGTAGGAAGGCATTGGTTATGCCTCTGGCCTCCTGTTTGTGCTGGTATTTGACCACAGCGTCCTGAGGCTGTCAGGATAAGAGCTTTTTTTCCATGTGTCCTGTCAGCATTGCTCTTGGTTAGGCCAAGCTGTGACCTGCTGAAAGATCTCCTGCATCCATATATTGAGATTTTTGAATCATTTTAATTACTCTCATTTGAGATTCAGTAGTTCATACACTATAGCAGGCAAAGCAAGAGGCTGCTCAGCAGCACTGCTGGCACTAAGAGCAGACTTAATAGCTGGAATTTGTGGCATCTGCTGAGAAGCTCCAAATGTTGAAATGTAGTGCATGCATGCTCTAAATTTAGGATATTTGAAAACTGAAAGAATTTGAGCTTGGCCAATTAAATCCACCTACCAGAATCCCAGAGTTAAGCTGTTGTGTCTGCCATTCCCAGTGCTGTTTAGGTTCAGTGATGATGCCCATTGATAGGATCATAAAAATCCCAGAGATAGAACCATAAAAAGAGTTTGAAATTAGGAGATTTCACAGTCTTAAACACAAAATGGAAAATGATGATTTCTTGTCTGGCATAGAAAGACTTTGTTGCAACAGTTGTTTTCTTTAAATTCAGGACACTTCTGTTGCTTGCATTTCTCATATCTGTAACTTTACATGACACTGTTTATTCAGTTTTTTAAGGCAAAATGCAAACATGGAACTCTATGCTTTCCAGTAAAAAGCAGAAACTAATTAATTCACCACTGGAACTTTCTCTTCGTTCTGCACAGCAATTCTTCAGTGTTTTAAGACAAGAACTGAGGAGCAGAGCAGAAGCACCTTGAAGATTTCGGTGAAATGTGTTCATTGAGCAGTTTGCCATTAAGACAGAGTGACGTCTTCCTGCAA
The DNA here is from genome assembly GCF_026979565.1 of Vidua chalybeata. Taxonomy (NCBI): domain Eukaryota; kingdom Metazoa; phylum Chordata; class Aves; order Passeriformes; family Viduidae; genus Vidua; species Vidua chalybeata. The sequence continues at coordinate 55,259,675 of NC_071535.1, read as the reverse complement.
AATAATAATTTTAAAACTTTATAAACACCACACTGGCATCTATTTGATCCAGCAGTGATGTTACTTCTCCTTCTGAACTTTGATTAATGGCAGATTTTGTGTCTTACATGGTACTATTAGAAAAGTGCTGTCCATTCATTCACAAATGCTACACCCCATGGGCTTTGAATGCCCTTTATTTAAGCAAATGAACTCTTAAATTATATTATTGGGTGGAGTGGGTACCTGATTTTAGAGCACACATTGCATTATTTTACCGAAGAGAGCAGCAAACCCTCATGTGTTGGTGTGTTCTTAGTGCCTTCATACTAAATTAATTCCTGGAACATCTCAGATTCTAGGAAAGTGAAAAGCCAAAAGATTCCTTGGATTTTCTTGAAGAAAGCACTGACATCAGCAGTGGAATGACTGATGACACTCAGTGTCTCTGTTCACAGGAGTGTGACATGGCACAGGAATGTCACATCAGTCAAGTCAATAGAAAAACAGGAGTTTCATCAACTTTTTCTTAGTCCTGAAATGGAAAGAAACATCTTAGAATCATCTTCTTAACCTTGAAATGTTTTGCCTCTAGATACCAGTATTCTGTGTTTTAAAATGTCTTATTTGAAGCACTAATTAGGTTTTGGCTTGTGCTGGGATGTAAATGGGAAACCTTTCCCTGTTTATTGTGAAAACCCCTTTGCTTTGGTAAGAATCGTCTTTGTTTAACTGAACAAACGTTTCCAGCTATAATTAATTGAACAGCTCTCAGTATTCCAGAACTGCAGAAAAAAAAACATTTCTCTTCCTGGCTCTTTGCTCACACAGCTTTAACTGGGGAGCTCCGGGCAGTTTTCATTAGCGTGGCAACGCTTCGTGTCAGGATTTTACAACTGGGCCCTGAAAACCAGCTCAGTGATTGAATCTGGCAGCTTGGTTTTGGCTCCAAAGCCAGCATATGCTTTTAACATATGCACGTTGGCAAATCAGATTGAAGTCATAACTAAAAGGGCTGCTATCTCAATCCTGCTCCTGCTGTTGGGAATTACGTGTAATGGGCAAAAAAAATTGGGGAAGGAGGAGTCTGGGCTGTGGGTAGTGAAGAACCAGCTGACCCCTGGTAAATCTGCTTGCAGATAGCATGGGATTTTTTTTTTTGTTGTTTTGTTTTTTTTTTTTGTTTGGTTTGGTTTGGTTTGGTTTTGTTTTCGTTAGTTTGCGAGTGTAGCGGCTGGAATGCACCGTAGCAGTTACCGCTTGGTTTTTCTGCCCACAGGATCAAGGCTGATCCAAGAATAGCAGACACCCCACTCTGGCTCTCTGCCCGTGTTTATCTCTGACTATCACCTAACGTGCTGCTACAGGCTCATTCCTTTCATGCATATAAATTGTGCTCCTGTCCTGCTCCAAAATGTACCAGTTTTTGCCTTTGCGGCTGGAATTGTCGGGCATGGCAAGGTTTCCCTGGGTCAGATTCCTCCGGGTGGGTCCTGGGTACCAGGACTCCACATGTTGGACTGGTTGGATCTTGTCTGGAAGGTGGTTTGTGCTTGCAAACCAGGGCAGTCACCTTTTTGCAAGAGTTGGGAAAGGCTTGGATCTGATGTAGATGGCTTGGCCAGAGCCACTGTTGGAATAATCATGGAATCAGGATAATGGAATGGTTTGGCTTAGATGGGGCCTTAAAAGTGATCCCCACTGCCATGGGCAGGTTCACTTTCCACTATCCCAGGTTGCTCCAAGCCCTGTCCAGACTGGCCTTGGACACTTCCAGGGGTGGGGCAGACACAACTTCTCTGGGAATTTGTTCCAGGGCCTCCCCACCCTCACAGGGCAGAATTCCTTCCCAATATCCCATCTATCCCTGCCCTCTGGCAGTGGGAAGCCATCCCCATTGTCCTGTCACTCCAGGCCCTTGTCTCAAGTCTCTTTCCAGCTCTCCTGGAGCCCCTTTAGGTACTCCCTGAGGTCTCCCTGGAGCCTTCTCTTGTCCAGGCTGAGCAATCCCAGCTCTGCCAGCCTGGCTCCAGAGACGGGGTGTTCCACACCTCGGAGCATTTCCATGGCCTCCACTGGACTCACTCCACATTAATTGAGGTCAGGACTGCAATTAGGTCCAGACACAGTTCATCCCCCAAATTGTTTGCTGTAGTTTTCACCTTATGAAGGGTTTTAGGGCACTGAGGAGGTGGGAGCAGCAGCAAGAACAGGATTGGTGTTTTCCCTTCCTCTGCATTTCCTCCGTGTCCATCAGGGCTCCAACAGCTCCGTGTGGGGCTGGGGGGACAGATGGAAATTGTCACATGCTTGACCCCATAACTGTGACCATATTGTCATAGTTAAACTATCATGTATATTTTTCTCCCTCTTAACAACAACTGTATACATTTTAAGTTGGTTTTCATTATTTTCTGCTTCCCTAGAAACCTTCCTCCTGCCTCAGCTTTGCAGATGTTGCAAATATGTTTTTCTAATGAGACACATGGCACATTCCAGAGCAGCACCAGTGCTTGTCTCCAGCCTGAAAATGAAAGCTTTTCCCTCTTGGTAAAGTTCGTAAAATGTGATTACAATAAATAAACCATAGACTTGAGAGCTCTTTTTAAGTTTCATAGTGAATTCTCAATGATTACTTCATGTTACTTTTTTTAAGTGAACTCAAATTTAGTTTTTCCTTTGATTTGTAGCAACATGCAGTAAAACCTGTCTGATGCTGCACCTTATTTTTAAGTGTGGTTTGCAAAGGATGGAAAAGGTGTTATTTCTGTCTGTGGGAAGCAGGATCAGAGCTGACAGTTCTAGATTTAAAGTACTCTTGTACTTTTATATTTATTTTATTATTAATTACTTATATATTTATAGACTTTTTATATTGTCTATATGAAGAGGAAACTCTGAAGGCAGATTCAGTGGAGAAAGGATCCCAATAAATATAATATTAACCAGATGGGTTTCATTCCATTAGTGTCTGACTGCAGGGTAACTCTCTAAACTCATGGCATAGCTAAGCCAAGGCCTTAGTAACTTGATAACGATCCACTAAAATTTGAGAACTCTTATCTTCTGAGATGTGAGCCAGTCATTGTTTTAAGGGAAGTCAGAAGAAACTTTTTGGGGTCAGTTGGATGTGATTAAATTTCTTCTTCCTTTTCTGTAAGGATCTGGACTGTCTGCCTTGAAAGATGTTGCATATGTTGAGATGATCCTTGAATAGGGCTCAGCATAATTCCTATTTTATTCTCCTGTAAATGTGGGAAATTCTTGAAATTTTGTAAAATACTTTTGAATCTGTGAGGAATAGCTCCTATCTGAAACTGATTGTATTTTGGAGCAACAATTTTGTGTTTCTTCTAAATCAACATCTCTGTTGTTATTTTATTCACATATAATTACATACTCTGAGATATATTTTTTCCTCCCTGCTGCTTGAAGAGGGGTTTTAGTGTTTGAGAATCCAAATTGTAAATATGCCATGTTTTCCACATCAGTGTGCCATGGTTTGAGTTTTGGATACTCTGTCTTGCCTCAGAATCTTTTCCCTTCTCTAAGTAATGAGACTTGACTCTGATTTCTTTTTGACTCTGTTGCCATCCTTGGGGTTTTTCCATCTGAGTGACTTTGAGCCACAGCATTTGATTCCAGCAATAAATTCAAACATTAGCTCGCTGCACTGAAAACCTTTCCTTTTTATTTTTTAGTCCCTCGCAAAACCCCACACTGATCTCTAAAGATTGGGGATTCTTCTCCCCAGGAGCCTCTGTATAGTTCCTGTAAGTCAAACATGGGGGGTTACCATGGACTATCCCACTCTGACCATAAATACTTGAGATTTATAAATAAATAATATAAATATAATTAAATATAAATAAATAATATAAATATGATATATAATAATAAATAATAATATTGATACTATTAAATATAAATAAGTACGTGAGATTTCCACATGCTTTAGTTCACTCAGACCATTTAGGCCTGGGGACAGGTAGGATGGGAGACTCTGCCTGTGTGGCTCAGGCTGCCAGGAGGGAGGTGAATTTTGCCATTCCCATCTGCTTCCATTAGGACAGTGTTTTGTTTCCTGCTTTAGAAGAAGGAGAGCCTTGTTTAGAAGAACAAGGTTTTTCTTTCTTGCTGTTGCTGTCACCGTTGGCTCCCACTTAGTTTTGCTGTAGCAGAGCAGAAGGCAATGAAAAACAGCAGAGAAGAGGTGGGGCAGCGGGGAAAAATGTTTTATTCCTCCTTTTTCCCTCCAGGCTGGAAGGGGCTCTGAGCAGCCTGGGCTAGTGGAAGGTATCCTACAGTGTCCCTGCCCATGGCAGGGGGGTTGGAACAAGATGAGCTTTTCCCACCCCAAACCACTCTATGACTCTGTGATTTTTCAGCAGTCTTGTCACTGGGTCCTCCTGGGGGCACAGGCAGGGGGAAGGAATCTGATAGAATGGCTGTTCTTTGTGGGAAACCCCACTGTCTTCACCTGAGTTAGCAGTGCTCAAAGCAGAGGAAGGATCATGTGATTTTCTAACTCCCCTGGAGTGCTCTCCTTTTTGCATACAATTAATTTCCCTTTGCCAAAAATGCCTTGATCCCAGTGCTCCTAGAAATCCCCAGAAGAGTCCACTTTGGGGAATGATTTCTTTGTGATGGATATCCCTGAAAGTCTGTGATCCCACAGCTTCTCATCGAGATGCTGCATGTGCTTTCCACATGCCAGTCATGTCCAAAGCCATTCTAATGAAAGTACCTTTTCCAGGAAAAAGTTATCCTAAAGCTTGCTGTAAATTCTCTGCCAAATGCTGCTTGGGCTCCTTGGCTATGTCTAAATAAAACACAGTGGTTTAGCTCAAAGGAAGGGGGAAGCCCATAGTAAAGGCTGCTCTTTCTCAGAGCACTCTCACCCAGCTCCAAGGTGATCCCCTCGGGAATGGAGGGGCTGTCCAGTTCCTGATGGAGGGAATTTCAGAGAACTTATGGGTGGAATACTGACAGCACATGACAGTATCAGACCTCAGTGTGATCCTTCACAAGGTGTACCAAAGAGGAGCAGTTCCTGTTCCACTTCCCAGTCTTGTGCACATTCCCAGTTCATGCTGGCATCACTCCAAGACAACTTCATGGCAAAAAAAAAACCAGGAAGAAGCCATGGTGACGTTGCGCTTCCAAGAAATCTGAGGGTCTGTGTCCCCAGCGAGCTGCTGCTGGAATATGACAGCTTCCCAAGGCTAGATCACTTCATGTATGGAATTTAATGAGCTGCCAAATGCTTCTAAATGTCAGGAAGACCAGAGGAAAATCGCACCGGGCAGAACATGGCACAGGCAGGAGCACAGAGGCAGAAATTAATTCTTTAGCTCGCAGCATCTCCCAGTTAATTTTCCATGAAGGTTTCTCCCCTTCCCCTTCTGCAGACTGTGAAATGATCAGTGATTCCTTGGGGGCAGATGGATGCCCAGATTAAGGGCCACAGGGTTGAGAACGGCATTTTATTTTCTAAGAAATGAGTAATTTCATTTATTTTCTTAGTGCAGCGTGACCCAGCGTTAGTGTTTCATTCAGCTGAACTGCACCTCTTTTTTCTGCTTCAGTCCTGGGATAATGCTGCTTATCTGGTGGAGTGTCAGTGAGCAAAGGAAGATAAAGCTGTTGTCAGAGCGTGGCCAAGTTGGGAGAAAGGAAATAGTTGGATAAAACCAGAGGGAAAGAGTAAAAACCCCATCCTCAAGCTAGAAATTTTGCAGAGAAACAGTTTTCTCAGCAAAATAGCAGTTTAAGCCATTATAGTGACCCTCGATAGACTAATGAATAATAAGGAATGATTTATCCAATTTGCACAGCAATGCCAGTGGTGGGGTTTGGAAAATCAGGACAGCAGGATGAGAACATCCTTCCTGATACTGCTTTTTGCATTCCAAAGTCAGCTTCCCTTTGGACACAAGGAGAACCAGGCAGTCTGAGCTGTCACTTTTAAAGCCTTTGGAAAAAATCTGTTGAGATTAAAAAAAGAAACAGAAGAGGGGGAGGGGTGGGGAATCTTTCTTCTTGCTATTCCTCCCAAAGCAAGTTTTCCACATCCAAGGTCTGCTTGTGTGGAAGCCATTTATAACGCTGGCACATGTGGATTGTTTTGCAGAGTGGAAATTCCTTCAGGATAGGTGTTATTTCTGGTGCAGACTCCGTGGCATTTACTGCTGGCTGACCAGAGGTTTTGGCTGCCCAGGGCCCTGATTCAGTCACCAGGGTTTGATCAGGGACCTGGTTCCCTGCCCAGCAGGGTTCCCACCATGGGAGTGTCAGGGAAGCTGGGATGTGGTCTAAATCTTTGTTTGCCACAAAAGGTGGCAGATGGAATCTCTTGTAAGATGAGTTTTTCCAGTGCTCCTGAGCATTCCCAATCTAAATATAATCTAATTCTGTATTTAATTCTGGTGCTTTTAGCCTCTCTGCCCTCACCACCTCTGTGGAACTTTGAATCACATGCTAGAGGCTCTGCAGAGTACATAGAAAAGATAAATAATTATTTTCGCTCCTCTCTTAAGTACCTGCATTCAAAAAGTGTGAATGGCTCTTTTCCAGACCGGATAAGAGTTGAAATTCTCTGGAGCAGAGAATTTGCTGAAAGGCATCTCCCAAATACCTGTGGACAATTCCTGCTCTTCCCTTAAGGAGGTCGATCAGCTCTGAATTGGATGAGCTGGAATGATTCATCCCATCCCTTTCAGAAAGTCTGGGGAAGGATGAGCTGCTGGGTGGTTTTCAAAGTGGTGATTGTAGCAACCCTGATATTCTGATTTTTTGACAGAAAGGTAAACTTGGTAACAAGAGAAAGTCAATGTCCTGTTAGAAACACCCTGGCCCTGAGCAATCCAGGATCCGGTGCTTAAAACACCTCTGGTTTTGTAGATGCTGTTTTACAACTCAGAAGAAAAGGAAGAGAATGAGAAGAGGGGAAAAATACTGGGTGTGTTTGTAGAGTGGTAATGGCAGCGTTTCAGGGTGCACCTCGCAAGTGGTAAAATTGGAACAGCACATATTTTTACAGAGTGGAGTTATTCCAGGCCGAAGGGTGTTCAGAGTCGTGATAAAGGGAGTTCTGCTTGTAAATCCCATTATGAATAAATGGTTTCTAACGGGATTGGTGCAACTCACTCTTCCTGCCCTCGCACATGTACACAGGCACAGCTTTGAAAATGCCTTTCATGGCTTCAGCTGCTTTCATTAATGCCCAAATCAGTTCATATTCCCTCATATATATATTTTCCTCTCTGAACTTGGTAAAGGAATTGATCCTTTCTCCCCTCAGTTCTTCTCTTTTGAATGGTTAAATGGAACAATCTTTTTTTTTTTTTCCTTTTTCCACAGCATTAATGAAGTCATTACTGGGAATGGGAGAGGTGTTTTCATGACAGCTGGCACTTCCAAGCCTTCCACTGGGGTGGCAGGTTTCCTTGGGGAAAAGTCAAGCAAAATAGATCAGTCTGGCTGTATATTGGGAGGCTGGATGAGATATGTTGTGTATGAGAGTATTATGGTAACTATACATTAATGTGTAATCTCAGTGCTGTGTTCATTCTTACAGCAGGAGTAAGGGGGGCTAATCACGAGCTGGTGCTGCTGCTATTACCTTATTTATATTCCCTTATTGCCTTGCAGCCCTTCATATTGAGTAAAACCTCATTGTTCCACCAGTTCTTTGGTCTGGAGGCTCAGAGGGGCAAAACTGAGGGTCAGATGGGCAAAACTGAGCTCTGCATAAGACAGGCAAAATGCAAAAAGCCGTGGGGATAGTCATAGTGTAAAGATTAATGGAAGCAGGACTGAATTAGCAAGGTTTGAAGTTGCAAACAGTCAAGGACATTTTTGGTGTTCCTAGTGGAGGAGCATAAATTTAGAATAACAGACACAGCTATTACATAAACTGTTCGGGTGACCGAGGCTGAGCAGCTCCTTCCCGCAGCCTTGACCTTCCAGTCCAGTTTCCTTCCTCAGGTGGGATTTATCCGTGCCAGGCTCCCCCTTGCACACCCAGGAACCCACAAAGTGTCCTCCAGCCTCAGCCCTTGTTCCATAATGGATTTCTCCCCTCCCTTCACAGCCCCTTCATGCTGCTGCCACCGCTGATGGAGTGGATGCGGGTGGCCATCACCTACGCCGAGCACCGGCGCAGCCTGACCGTGGACAGCGACGACATCAGGCAGACGGCCAGGCTGCTCCTCCCGGGGCTGGACTGCGAGCCACGCCAGCTCAAGTACGTGGGCGAAGCTTTGGGAAGCTCCTCTGGTCCTTGGAGCTTCTTAAAACTTTCCTCTAGTGGTTTTGGTTTGCCAAGTTGAGATTTCCCAGTCATAAGTTAGTGTGGTGGATTCAGTGCTGGCCAATCACCAGCACAAAAACGGACAGTGTTAATGGACAGCAGCTCTTGCTGCTCCAAGAGATGACAAACTCAGACAGTCCCCTCCGTGGGCTGTAGCTCGGCTCACTCAGTCTCTTATCAGTCCCTCCAGCGCTGGAAATGCCACAGCCCAGCCCGGTGCACCACAGGTGGGAGCTCCTGGTGCTCAGGCACAGAATATTCCTAGCTGGAAGGGACCCACAAGGATCATCGAGTCCAACTCTTAAGTACTAGCACTATGCTCTAACCAAGTGAGCTAATTTCAGGGTCATACTTTCACTACATTTCCCAGAAGCCAGATTGCGCTGTGCCGCACAGGCGATACACGTTTAACCTTCCGGTACATCCAGAGATAAAGGAACTTTGGCCAATCTCTGCAGCTGGGGCAGAAAGATTTTTTGTCTTTCTGAAAGTTGAATATGAAATGCAAGTATTTGGATTTGGGGTTTTTCTGTGCCTCAGACTTAATTGCAATATTATTCCTTGCTTTTTAAGATAGCTTGAATGAAAGATATAAACCAGAAGAGAAAAAAAAAAAAAAGTTGATTCCAGATTGCATTATTTGATCCTTTAAAGCAGTCATTTTGTATCCAGCACATTCAGGGGGAACAAAGGTCTTGAAACTGGTTTGTTTAATGGTTTATTTATTTATTTTTTTATTCCTGGCTTGCTTGGTGGGATAGAAACAATGTGCAAAGGCAAGTTCCATCCCTTCAGAAACCTCTGTTTTTCTGAGGTTCACTGGATTTCAAATGGAATCATTTTATTTCACTTTTTTTTTACATAATTCTTCTTTTTCTTCTTTACTATTATGTAAAGTAATTACATCTTATTCTGGGTAACACTGTAGATTGTGATACCAGTTAGAAAAAGATTATGGTAGATTTTATATGAGATTCATCCTGAATCTTCTGTGTGATGTGATGAGTGGCCTGTTCCTCTGGCAGGCTGTCCAGGCTCTCCAGAGGAGGATGGCTGTGCTGAAAGCATCTCATTTATCAGAGGAGCTTGGCAGGTTGATATCTCACTCACTGAGAGTTTGCTCAAGAGCCTGTGCTGGAAACCAGGCGGGTACTGTGGAAGGCATTCACCCCAAAATAGCATCAAAGGGCTGAGCTCCCCGTGCCAGCCTCCAGTTGGGAAGTGATCCTTCAGTGAAGGAGACACACTTCCAGGTCTGGAATTCAGAAGAGTCTGAGCAGCCAGCCAGAGGATTTACAGTAATCCCTGGGCTCCTTTCCTTCCAGATGACATAAAAGTTGCCCTGATAGTCATCTAAAGGATAAGGATTTAGTAGATCCTCACAGAAACGTTAAAGCACTTCCTTCAATTGAGTTGCTGGAAAAGTGTTGAGGGTGTTTCCCTGCCTAAATTTTATTTTTATTTCATACTTCTGAAAAAAATTGATATTTTTTTGCCCAGCAAAGACTAAGGATCTATATATATATATATATATATATTTTTTTTATGGTATATGGGCACCATCCAGGAATTCTTTTGTCTTTCACAGACCTGAATGCTGCTTCAGCTCCTTCCGGAGACTGGATGCTAAAGCTGCTACTGAGAAATTCCAGCAGGATCTGGGCTTCCGGATGCTGAACTGCGGGAGGACGGATCTGATCAACCAAGCCATCGATGCACTGGGCCCCGACGGGGTGAACACCATGGATGATCAGGTGTGCCACAGAACAAACCCTCACAACCCCAAAATTCCCTGCATCAGCAGCTGGCTCCTTCCTTTCCATGTGGCAAATCAATACCAGGTCGTGTTTGTTGCCTCTCCAAGGATTTTCTAATTCTAGCTCGTGGTTTAGGCTGAAAATGCATCCCTTAAAACACAGAAAAATACTTCCCCAACCCACTCTCATGTCATCCCTCCAAAAAAAATCCCATTAGAGCCCAGAGTGGATTGTTTATCAGCTGGAATGTCTGTTCTTTGGATGGGCTTTCTCAGGCGCTGATGGCAGGCAGGTTAACACAGGGGCAGTGAATGGAAAGTCTGATATGTGCTGAGAGGATGTCAAAGCAAAGTGGTTTCTTTTCCAGTGACACTCCCCTCTGCCTCAACAGCCCAAATCCCGGCTGGGTTAGTGAGAAGTGACCAAAAGGTGTTTTTGTCTCTTGACTTTAGGGCTCAGAGCAGTTTGGAATACAAGAAACAGCACTGAGGACCCCACCCCAGTGGCCTGGTGTCAGTCACTGTTAGATTTGCTCATAGTCCATCATGCTGATGTGTCTGTTTATCCATTTTTAACTGTTCCCTGCTCAACTACACTGAACCATAGGGATTTGGTAGTCCTGGGAGTCTCTGGCTGCTTCTGCTCATGCTGTCAGTCCCATCAAGTAACAGCAGAGACTGTCCTCGGGGATATCATTCAATGCATGGAATTAGCTTTTAATTTAAAAAAAGGGGGGAAAAAGCCACCTCTCCTAAATAAACACTCGTTACAGCTGTCACAGCAAGGAGAATGAGCTGTCACATCTCTGGAAGAAGAGGATATTGAGCAGTGGGAAGGGTTTATGTTCAGGTAGAGAGGTTTTCTCACTGCCAGCATTTTACTGCAGTAACATTTCAGACCCAACTCTGAACCTGGCACGTCTTCCATAGCACTTCCCACCATCCTGCAGTTTTAAGGGAAGTGTGAATGTATACACAAATAGCAGAAGCTGCTCCTGGACATATCTGGTGTGTAGTTGCCTTATTTACAAATCCCATACCAGGAGTTTTGTGGTCACTGGGGTGGGTATCTCATCATAGATATTCACTTAAGTAAAGTGACTGAGGTGGCAGATTTATACTATGAAGGTTTCCCACTTCCTCTTTATATTTTTTTAAATAAGTTTTTGCAGTTTCTGTAGCCCAGAGGCCTCTCATTCTCTCAAAGATGATTTGCATTGTGAGACACTGTGCCCCAGCACCTCAGACACTGGTGCCAGGACTGTCACTTCTCGCTGCTGGATGTTCCCTACCTCTCATCCAGCCAGCAAAGTGGGAGCTGTCTGGCTTTTGTCAGCCCAGAGACCCCTGTGGGCAGCTCCTTGGGAAGTCTGTGGAGTTTCTGCTGTCACTCACTGATGTCTCATCCTGTGGGTGGGATCCTCTTGCCAGCCCTGCTACGAGAGGGGCAGCTCTGTCATCTGTGGCACTCAGAGAGTGTTTTGGCACCAACAAAAAGGGCAGGACAGGCCCCCTTTGGAGATATTGTTGCTTGGAAATTCTCCACTTGACTCTGGAGCAACTCAGCTTTGTGTCCAAGCAAGTACTTGTGTGGCATTGCCCACCCCAGGCAGAGTTAAATTCAAGTTCTGGGAATGAGCTCTGCCATGGCTGGAACAGGAAACCAAAGATGGATTTTGCCACCAGCTTGTTTTGCTCCTTTTGGAAAAGAGTAAGACAAAGCCAGATGCCCAAACTCGGGAAAACTGACTTAGGCATGACAGAGCTGCTGGATAATTTAATACAAAGGCTTTAGATCCAGGTTGGGATTTTGACCACTCCCAGGGTGTGAGCATGTCCAGGATGCTCAGACCCACTTGTCCATCTGTGTACGTGGAAATCTGTGGAAAAGAGCTCAGAACATCCCCTCAGAAATGCGAGTTTGGAGCAGGACCCTGTATTCAGTTCTGATGGGCACCAACAAGCTCTCTGGTTTCAGGGGATTGGAGATGTTTAGGAAAACAATCTCTTCTTCCCTTGGCAAGGTGCAAGCAGGGAGTGCAACACTAATATTAAAAATTTTTAAAAGGACAATGTAAATCTATATAAGTTTTAGAACCCTGACTGGGGTTTGTGCCTGCAGGCCTGCGTTTTGAATTCTCAGTTTGTTTGTCTGTAATGAGTGTGGAGCCTCCCAAGCCCCACAAAAGCCAAAATATCTCACCCAGAAATATCCTCACCAATGGAAGTGCCCCAAAGCAGGAAGCTGGGAGTTGTGGCTGCTTTGAAAAGACACCTTTGCAGAGTAAAGAGCAGCACTCCTTTGTGAGAGATGTAATTCCATTTTACAGTACAGCTCCCATTAAGGATGAAGCTCTGGTATTGCACACTGAGCTGTGGAGATGCTGCCTGTAAAAAATCCAAATGCCTGCAATAATTAAGGGGAGGGGGCAGGAAAGCTGTGGGATGTGAGCAAGAATGGATTTTACCAGGCCATTTCCTTTCTGTCCTTGGCTACTTCAGGAATGAACTCCATAAGTAAGGCTCATTTTTCTCATAATTCATCACTGAGCCGTCATGGTTTGCTGGTTAAGTAGAGGGAAGGAGATTTATGGGATTGAAATGCTGAAATATTGAGGCAAATAGGATTTTAGCAATAGGGAGAAGTTGCCAAATAAATTCATCGTCTGTATTTTTGTGTTGCTTTCTGCCTTCAGTTCATTTGGCTACAAATGAGCCAAGAAATGGCATTTCTTTGTTGGCAGCCTTGGGAAAGCTGGAGAATTGTGGACAATACAGGACTAGGATTTTCAGTGATCCTTTTTGTGTTCTTTCAGCCTTGTCCAGTAATGTTTTGTCCAGGTCATTTTCCAATATCAGTTGTGCCCCCTCTGCATATAAGTCGAAAATACTTTATAAATATATATGTGCTGTCCTACACACACATTGTACATTAAGATTCTAACTCACTGTGTCCATGACAGTGTCACTGTTGATAGGGATAGAAAGGTAACTTTCTTTTTGTTCTTATTTTTTGTTTCCTTTCTGAAGGGTATGACTCCCCTCATGTACGCCTGTGCTGCTGGAGATGAAGCCATGGTCCAAATGCTTATAGATGCTGGAGCAAATTTAGATATACCAGTGAGTATATGCCCTCTGCCCATAAGTATCCAGCTGTAAACTAACAGGAGTTCTGAAATCTCTCCTAGCAACTGAAGGCTTCAGTCCTGGAAGCTTCAAGCAAGGCATTTTTCTCAGAAACTGTTGCTTCAGGGATTTGGGAGGGGGGAGAAAACCTTCAAAACCTCTTGGAGCACTCAGTGGCTCCAATTAGGATTTGCACTGGCAAGTGTAATGGGCACGGGGAGGGGGAGGGAAGGAGCTGCCACAGGGAGAAACCAGTGAGGCCTTTAAAGAGTCCCAGGGGATGGGGCAGAGCGAGTGGTGGCCGCAGTGTTCTCTAAGTGGCCCAAGTCCCTTTCCCTGGGCTTGTCACTCACAGAGGAAGTTCTGTAGAAGGCAGGGGAGGAAGGCAGGCAGGCTGCAGTGGGTGATGAGTGCTGCTTCCCTGCTCCAGGTGCCCAGTGCCTCTCCACGATACCCCTCGGTCCATCCCGACAGCCGGCACTGGACTGCGCTCACCTTTGCCGTGTTACACGGGCACATCTCGGTGGTCCAGGTAAGATTCCAGCCAGGAATCCTTCCAGCAGGCACAGGGGACTGAAATGCAGCCCTGTGAGACCTCGCTCCCAGCCTTCCCCAGCCTCCTAAACACCAGTGGAGAAACTGCGTGCTGTTTAAAACGAGGAGAATGAAAACTGGTGACTTAATTCCTAGCAAGGCCTTGAGAACGAAACACGGCGTGTTTCTGTATTTTATTTTGGTTTCAGTATTGCTCCAAGGCTCACTGCTCCCAAAACAGTGCTGCACAATCATTTCTTTGGTTTTAAATAAACTAGTGCTTCACGTGGAGTGGTTGCAGTTTGGCTGTTTGATCAGGAGCTTTATAACAGTAGATATTAATTGGTTTATAAATTTATATGTGCAAAAATCCAGTGTATGCTGATGTCTGCTCTAATGGCAGCAAATCATCTGTAACTTCCTTCATAATCCTTGAGAACTGCATGAACAAGACTTAAGCTGTTGTGGATTTCAGCCTGTGGCATCCTCCCTGCTCCCTTTTCTGTGGAATTATCACAGGGGACAGCAGGATGGCATGGAGCCCCAGAAATGCTACCTAGGCTTCCAGGGGAATGAAAAACTGATCACAGCAGACAATCAATTGCTGTTGAATTTCATTTACCTTCTGCTCAAAGGGAAGGAATTAAAAAAAAAAAAAAAGGTAAGTAAATGGAGGCTGCACACACTCATCTTTTGTTTGTGTACATTTGTACATAATTATAAAGATTAGATTCCACCTGGCAAACTGCCCAGGCAGCCTTTGGTATTCCAGAGGTTGGACAGCCTTAATTTATTTGTGAGATACAAGTTTGATTCTCCCAGGAGATGAAGCCAAGTGAATCAAAGCTCCTGTTGTGTACTGCAGTGCCCACAGTCGTGGAAGCATGGAATATCCTGGTGGATACACATGACAGAGCTGATCCTCCCTGCCTGCCCCTGCCAGCACTGCTCTGGGTGCTCCAGAGCCTTCTGCCAGCCCCACCTGGCCATAAAACATCCCCATCACCCTGTCACCTTCTCCCCTTCCCCTGGGAGGGAGCTCCTTCCCTCACAGCAGCTCAGTGAAAGCAGGCTCTGTGTGACAATCCCTGCAGCTGCCAGGCCTCCCTACACAGGCTCCACGAGGTATGACCAGCCTGGTAATTCCCTGGGGGAACCCTGCTTCCTGTGTACAGCATGGAGCTAGGATGGGCTTCCTGCTCTGACTGCAGAGCCCTTCGGAGTTGGAGAATCCAGTTGCACAGCCACGCCATAAAGGAGATTTAAAAAAGGAGGTGGTGCTCTCCAGATGGGCCCTCCTCACTCTGAACCCACTGATTCGCCTTTCTAACACCAGCCCTGGCTGCTTGGTCCTTCTGAATTGCTCTTTTCCCAACTCCCTGCCTTTCCTGTGCCCCTTGCAGCTGCTCCTGGATGCTGGTGCCCATGTGGAGGGCTCCGCCGTGAACACTGGGGAGGACAACTACGCTGAGACCCCCCTCCAGCTGGCCTCAGCTGCAGGTGAGCTCTCTGTGGCCTCAGCACTCTCCATGTCTTACTGCCACCAGCCTGATGGGCCCCAAGATCTGTTTTCCAACTTGTCCCACTCTTGACTCATCCCCAGAGCCCCCACAGCAGAGCTGATGGCACCAACTCCTTCACAAAGCACTGTCAAGGGACATAAACCAGCCCCTGTCTAGTCTGGGCACGTCTGTGGCCCTAAGCAACACCCAGATGTGAAAAATTAACAAGTTTCCATTCAGCCTGGGGAAAAATAACTGTTATATAAAGAAATTTGGTATATTAGTTTATTAAATGCAGGTAAAAATTCTGCATTTCTTCTAGCAGGCTGTCAGGAGCTGAGCATTCTGTGAACGAGTCTGTGCTGGCCTTGTTTGTCAACACTTTTCACCTCAAAGTGGTTTTAGTTTTTTTCCTTTTGTTTCTTTCTCTGTTGTCTTTGTGCTTTTATGAAGATGAGTGGCTGGCTTGCTCTGCTCCAAGCTTTATGGAAGGGATAAAAAAGGCCTCTTCCTCTCCCAGTGACACCCAGTGCTGGATCTCCTGCCACCACTCCCTACTCCATCTAATGGGAACGGAGCCAGGGAGTCCTGCCTGTGGCCAGTCCTGTGCTTTGTGCTTCCACAGAGGGACCATCCTGATGTTCCTGTCCTTTTTCCCCAGGGAATTATGAGCTGGTCAGCTTGCTGCTCAGCAGGGGCGCCGATCCACTCCTGAGCATGCTGGAAGTCAACGGGATGTCATCGTCACTCCATGAGGACATGAACTGCTTCAGCCACTCAGCAGCACACGGCCACAGGTAGTGCTCTGCTCGTGCTCAGAACAGGGCTTTCTGCACTCTAGGTGTTGCTGTGTGTCCTGTGTGTGACCCAAACCCCAGCGTGTGCAGTTCAGCAGATGGGATTAAGACTCTCCTGACAGCAAAGAACAAAGATCTTTGTTTGCTGTTTCTTGTCTTTACACTTGCTGGTCTGGCTCTGCAGCACTGAGAGTGAGCTGGTTTTAGGCCCCACATCAGCAGACCAAGTCCCACCTAAGGGTAGGTTATGAAATCAGGGTTGTGAGATCCTGGTTCATGTTCTGAGATGGAATCTAATCAGGTTGAGGTGGCAAGAATAACTTACAGCAGAGCCTGGGCGTCTGCATCTTTGGTTTTTGGAGGGCCAACCAAGAGGTGAATCATTAAACCAACCAGCCTGGGTTCTCCAACCCTGTTTTCAGGGTGGTTGTTCAGAAATAAGACATTACTTGCAAGCTCCTCCAGAAATCTCTGTGTTCCCTAAAGAAATGTTAGTAAGATCCAAGGCTTGTTCTGCCACAGGATAGGATGGGGTGATCCTAAAGCTAGGTCCTTAAATAAGCTGGATTTAGCCCCAGGGAGGGGTGTGGGTGCATGGAGAGCACCGGCTGGTGGCAGTGCAGCAGCACAGGGAGTTCTGGGTGGCCCTGCTGGGCTGGGGAATGTCTGGAGCAGCTGTCCCCAGCTGGCTGAGGGACACCCGTGATGCAAACTCCCCAAACAAGACACAAACAAGAAAGTCTGTTTCTTGCAACTGCCGTGTGAAATTCCAAACAAACCCACCATGTGAGAAGTACGGGCCATGTTTCTGCCCTTGTTGAGGGGCACCAGTTTCTAGGAAATGGGGTAGGGAAGGACAAGTGTTTTCTATGCTGCTCCACAGTGCCAGTTGTTTTTGGGAAGAAATTATTGTTTAGTGAGCCAGATCCCAAATCCCCACAGTCCTTTCTGAGTTGTTGAAATTTCCTTTGTTAGTAAGTGTAACCTCTCTGCTCAGGAACGTCCTGCGCAAGCTCCTGAGCCAGCCCCAGCAGGCCAAGGGGGATGTGCTGTCCCTGGAGGAGATCTTGGCCGAGGGGGTGGAGAGTGACACCTCCAGCCAGGGCAGCTCCAGCGAGGGGCAGGTCCGGCTGTGCAAGACGCGGATGAAGGCTCTGCAGGAGGCCATGTACTACAGCGCCGAGCACGGCTACGTGGACATCACCATGGAGCTCAGGGCACTGGGTGAGCCCTTCCTTCTGAGCCTTGTGCACATGAGGCATAAAAACCTTCCTTTTCTGCCCCTCTCACTTAGAAGAGCAACAACCCCAACTGCAAAGCTATCTAATCTAAATTTTAAAAGTGTTTAAGGCTCCTCACAAGTTGTTGGGGTTTTTTTTCAAATTCCTGCTGCTCTGGGATGTCCCTCACTCTTGGCTGGATCCTGTGTTACCATTTATCAAAAGCAAGGGGCATCTCTCCCTGTTGGATACTTACACCTAAAATTCAGTGTTTATCAATGGTTTAAGGTGAAGGAACAAAACTGATCTCAAGGTAGGAGAGAGACAACTTTGTAGCTGTGTGTAACTGGGAGGAAAGACCTCACACCACAGTTGTGTGGCATTATGTAACCTTACAACTTCAGTTCAATTTTTTTGTGTGATTCTGACTAACCATGAAGCTCAGAATAAAACAGGGAGTCTCTGATCCTTAAAAATCAGCAGAAATTTCCAATTTATGATCCTGCTGCCAATCCTTTGTCACTTAATCTATCAGTGACCCAGTTCAGTCACCTTTAATATCAAGATAAAAATCTATCTGCTGTTAGGATGTAGGTAGAGCTACTTCAGTGCTGCCAAGTGTTAGTAATAGGATAATAGGATAATCTCCTCACAGGCACTTCAGGAAATCATCTTTCACTGTCCCTTTTTCCTGTGGCTGCAGGAGTGCCCTGGAAGCTCCACGTGTGGATCGAGTCCCTACGGACAACCTTCTCCCAGTCGCGCTACTCCGTGGTGCAGACCCTGCTGCGGGAGTTTGTCACCATCAAAGAGGAGGATTACAACGAGGAGCTGGTCAGTGAGGGGCTGCAGCTCATGTTTGACATCCTCAAAACCAGCAAAGTAAGTCAGAGTTTTATAACTCTGTCAGAGCTGAGTGTTCTGGGGTTTCATTGTTGTTGTGCACAACAGGAACAAGGGAATGGCTGGGCAAAGTCCCTAGGAGTTATGGCATGGAAATGGCCCTGGAAGCATTTATCTGAATTCATGAACAGCCCTAGACAGTCCTCAGACACACACCTGGGTGTGTATACAGCTCTTTATACCTCCATAACTCCACAGATCCAGTAATTCTGGCTTAATTTAAAACGTGTCCCTCTGTGGGGAGGTTACTCCTGTAAGGCTGAGTTGTGTAAGCCCCAGGGGACTCCTTACAGCACATTTGGATCCTGCTCAATGTCCAGTTGCTGATCCCTCTTCCATCCTCCTCACAGAATGATTCCATCAACCAGCAGCTGGCATCCATCTTCACCCACTGCTACGGCAGCAGCCCCATTCCCAGCATTCCCGAGATCCGAAAGACGCTGCCAGCTCGGCTGGGTAAGGTGCTCACCTGAGCAGTGAGCTTCTTTTGGTTGCTGCTGGCTTGGTTTTTTATTTGTTTGTTTGGATTTCTTTCTGAAAAGCATGAACAGTTTAAAAAGAAAAGTCACCTTTTTTTTTTTTTTTGGTCCATTCACCCAACAGATCCTCACTTTCTGAACAATAAAGAAATGTCTGATGTAACTTTCTTAGTGGAAGGAAAGCTCTTCTATGCACACAAAGTCCTGCTGGTTACTGCATCTAACAGGTGAGTCACTAACCAGGGGCATAATGAATCCAGCCATGATTATCCCTGAAATCATGTGTGGTAGTTGGAGTGTACATATCCAGCCATTCCCTGCCTTCCCATTCCTTCTTCCAGAGGTTGCAGGGAGAGCTGCACTTGCTCCAGCTTTCCTGGAGTCTCACACTGGCCTGGTGCACTTGCAGTTAGCAGTTTCTTTCTCTGTTCTTGGCACAGTAACAGGGTTTTCTACCTATCACAGGGTGGGATTAGATCAGATCCAGGCAATTTACAGTTTTAAATTGTCCCTGAACTAATCATCATTAAATTAAAGGAAATGTTTCGATTTTCAGCTTGCAAAGAACAAGGAGGGATTTTTGTTTTCCCCTTGCTCTTTGTGATGAGTGTGTGACACAGTAATACAATTAAATCTTTTCAATTAAATCTGTTTAAAACCATTCCCAGGTTCAAGACACTAATGACCAATAAAACAGAGCACGATGGCCACGGCAGCAAGACTGTTGAAATCAGCGATATGAAATACAACATTTTCAAGGTATGGGACTTAATTCCACTTTTTCCTTATTCTTTTTCATCTTTTTTTCTCAACCACTTGGAAGGAAAGACAAACCCAAGTAGTAGTAAGTAATAAGTAATATCATAATTAGATAATATTACAAGTAGAAATGGAGTACCTTTCAACAGATATGAATTTCAGGAGTTTTCTGAAATACCCTTTTTCCAAACTTCCAGCCTTAAAACAGAGTCTTCCAGTCTATATTCTTATTTTCTTCCTAGGCAGCTGACTCCTCCATAAAGCAGGAGAAACTAGTCTACTGGAAAGTAGTTTTATACTTTTAACACATCATTTTCATACATTTCACGACACCATTTTCACGTTAGGATTTAGGCAGAGCTACTTCAGTGCTGCCAAGTGTTAGTAACAGGAACAGGATGATCTCCTCACAGGCACTTTAGGAAATCATCTTTTACTGTCCCTTTTGCTAAGCAAAGAGTAACTTATTTACAGCAGCTGCATTGCCAGGCTTCATATTAATTCAAATCAGATGATAAGAAATCAATGGTCTCCCTGTCAAGAAAGGCTCAGAACTGAGAATTGTGCTTTGCTTTTATGACATTTCCATATTTAGTGGAGGAACAGGGAGATGTGAAGTGCAGAATAGGTCATGTAGCTGTTTCACTAAAGGGTTGAGGCTTTTTTTTCTCTTTTTATAAGCAAACAAACCTGGTCTGTTGGTCAGCAGTGCTGTTATATCACTAGAGGGAAGAAAGTTGACCATGAGAACATCTTTGTTCTGCTTGTAAGGGGCTGTACAAGTTTTGTGTTGGATAGGTGACATCCAAGTTTTGCAGCTTCAAGCCACAACAGAGAAGAAAATAAAACTAAGTATTGAAACAAACTTCCTTAACAGCATTTGTACATCAGAAGGTTTCTAAAGATAAACTTGTGCTTCAGTGGAGGGAGAGAGACAAATCAGAAAGAATTGAAACAGTGAAGTATTTCACAATTTGATGGTAAATACAGCAGAGGGTAACATTAAGGAGAGGCGGGCTCAGGTAGGGCAGAGGATGCTGAGCCACCAGAGATGTGTGTCCTGCTCAGGGCTCTGCTGAGAAGAGCTCTGCTCTCACATAAATCTGTTCTACAAATAAGGCAATCTCACAAAGAGCAGCTTAGTTTTGTTCTCAGCCCTGTTAGGCATGGCAAGCAGAGCTTGCAAGCCCCACACAGCACCCAGGACACTTCTGTGATCCAACACCAGATCCATTCCCTCCCTGACACTGCTTGGGCTGGGGGTGGGCACATGCAGATCAAAGAGCAGGAGCTGCCTCTTGCTCTCCCTGCAGACAATTAATGCCTTTTCCTCCGGGCCTGGTGAGGGGCTGGAAGCTGATGAGAAGCCCAGCAGGGGAGGCAAGTGGCTGGGAGGTCCCCGGGATGCTCACGCTGGGCTCGCTGGCAGCTCCGCGCGTGACCAGCCTGCCAGGCTTCACCCGCCCGGATCCCAGACAAGGACAGTGGTGTTGCTCAGAGACACGCTGTCACCCTCAGCCCAAAGTCCCCAGCAGGGCCCTTTTCAGGGCCCAAGGGAAAAAGGACTGTTAGAAAGCAGCAGATTTGCCACGCTAGGGAGTGAAAAAAAAGCCGCCAGTGGAGGTGAGAGCCGGCACAGGACACGATTCCCGTCTGCTCAGGAAGGGGAGCACAGCCATCAAGAGCCCCTTGTGACTGCCGTGATAACTTCATGCCTGGCCTTCTTCCCATTCCAGATGCTGATGCAGTATTTATACTATGGAGGGACAGAATCCATGGAAATTCCCACCACTGATATCTTAGAGGTGAGAGAGCTTTTTCTTCCAAGTCTTGCCAAGTGCGCTGGGGCATAAAATAGAGTTGAAAGGCAAAATCCAGGAGCTAACAGCAGGCTCCCATTCAGTCCAGGAGCATGTTTAATGCTTGGAAATGAGCTTTAAAGTTTCAAAACATCGCTGCTTGGTGTTTCTGTGTCGTGGTGACAGACAGGAGAGCAAATATGCTTGTGGGGGGAGCTTTTGCTGAGAGGGGAAATGTGTCAGTCTGTCACTTCAGCATGGAGCAGCCTTTTTGCTGTTTGATGAGGACTTGGCCATTAAAACAGCGAGTCAGAGACTCCTCAGAGAGGAAATCATCCGTCCTGTTTGCCTTCCCCAGGCCTTTCAAGCCTCATGATCTCAAATAGCCTCTCTCTTGTCCTCCTAGCTGCTGTCGGCTGCCAGCCTGTTCCAGCTAGACGGCCTCCAGAGACACTGTGAAATCCTCTGTGCCCAGACCATCAGCATGGACAACTCTGTCAACATCTATAAATATGCAAAGGTAGATCCAACCCCCCTGGTTTAAGAACCCCAGTGAGCAGCCTGTGTGCTGCTGGGCACCCTCCCTGCAGCTAACTCCCCCCAGCCACAACACAGCGAGATGATTCCCAGCTCCAGGCTGGAAAGTCCTGCACAGCCCCGGTGTGTTTTCTTGTCTGGAGCAATCATGGATGAAATGGATGGGGGATCCCTGCAGAGCAGGGGAAAGCTGTCTTAGCAGCCTGATACAGCAACATCAGCAAATCCTGAGGGATTCAAATCTTGGGAGCAGCAGGAGCAATTGATCACAGCATAGCAACTAGAGAGTAAACCCTTTCCTAGTACCCCTGCTGCTAGAAAATACTCTTTTCAGCTCCAAAAGGAGCATAAAGTCTGTTGTGTGACAGATATGCACCTCTGTAGCAAATAACCTAAATCAGAGAAATACTCTGCTTTTCCTGGAATTTGGCAGGATCAGATCCCTTAAAAACAAGGAGAAAACTGCACAGAGGGCTGGTAATGATTTTTTTTTACACTGCGTGTTTAGTGTCTGATACACTGATGCTTTTAAATTTCGCTCACATTGGGCTGGTTTCTTTCAGACCAAAAATTTAACAGTGTGCAGTGGTAAAAAGGGGAAACAGCATTCCCTACTGGCCATTATGTACTTTTCCTTAAATTATTATTTGCACAGAATTCCCAGGCAGAGGCTGTGTGTGCACAGAGCTTCTTATTATTGAACTTGAGTTTTGTTGTTCTCGTTACTGATCCTGAAGCAAAAGGAGCCAGATCCCAGGCAGAAATCACCTCGTGGTGGTTCAGGAGTGCAGCATTCCTGTTCTCCTGCGTTCAGCCCCTCCTTGTAGGGATGAGGCTCCCGTCCTGTGACCCGTGTCCTGATTGCCCCGAGCCCTGCTCACCATCTGCCAGCACAGCAGCGTTGTTGTGTGCTGTGGCTCAGCCAAACAGGTACCTTGGCCACCTCATCAGCCAGCTGCTCTGCTGCAGGAAGGGAAGGGGCTGGAGTGCAGGCCAGCAGCCCTTCCCACAGCAGGCCAGCAGGGGAAGGAATTAAAAAAAGCCTGGATGCCCCCCTGCAAAAAGCACCGGGAGAAATGATCAGAGTCCTGCCTTCAGTGTTTTTCCACTGTTACTCCTGTCTTTTAATGTTCTAAGAGACAAAAAGGAGAAAAGCATTAGGAATGAGAGGCTCAGGGATGTCATTTAGGTCTGTGACGTACACAAGGGGTTAATAATCCTGCTGTCTCCCTCAGATTCACAATGCACCAGAACTGGCCTCTTTCTGCGAGGGCTTCTTCCTCAAGCACATGAGCTCCCTGCTGGAGCAGGATTCATTCAAGCAGCTCATCTATGGCAGGAACAGCAAAGTGCAGGGCCTGGACCCTCTGAGGGACCTGCAGGCAGCCCTGGCCGGCCGCCTGCACTCCGTGTACGTCACCTCCAGGGTGTGAGGCAGCCCGGCTGGCAAAGCGCGGTGGAGGCGTCGCTGGGGCTGGTTGCCTTCTGCATCTTCCTGAGAGCGCCCTGGAACAGGCACACCCGTGCTGAGGGAGGGGAGCTGGCTTCTCTGTGCTGCTGCTGCTGCCACAGGAACAACACTGTCACACCAACAACACTGCCACGGCCCAAACACCAGCTGAGGGTGCAAGGGGAGAGCCCGAGCCGCAGCGATCGATGGGCGCTGCCTTTTCCATGAGCACGGTGCCGGGCTGTGGAGAAGGAGGCAATTGAGCTAAGCCCAGCACTAATACACGGGCTTAGGTTCATCCACACAGATGTTTTCCCTGTAAAAAGGCTGCCTAGAAGGAGTTTCCTGATCCTAAAGCCCATCCTACGAGCCATCTGTCTGCACACAAATACTTCCCCTCAGTAGTACCAGTGTCTGTGCATCGCAACAGACCAACAGAAACTTCCCCCAAAACTGTTTGCACCTTGAGAGAGAGGTTTTGTATGTTCAAAGCTGAGTAGAAACTAATACTAACACTGAAATTACTCATTGTTTAAGCCTAATATGAGGAGCTGAGCTGGGGCGGGGAGGGGAGAGTTGGGGGTTTGAGTGTTTTTAAATACAGTTTCACTGTGCCAGCTGTTAATCTGGATCTGTTTTGAGGAGAAAGAAAAAGATTGTCTACCCTTTTCCCTGTCAAGGTCTGACAGTGTCAATCAGTCATTTTTTTTCACCTTAAAAGCCTGTTTCTGAACATTACCTGTGAGACCTGACATCACAAAAGACACTTTGTAGAAGGCTCAGGTATAGCAGGAGTTGGCACTAGGCTGAAAAACTGCCCAGTTGCAATGAAAGCAATAAAAGCCTCCCCTGGCCTCCAAAGAATATCCAGCTCAGTGGTTTGCTCTCTCTCTCTGGAGCTGGTTTGGATGAAGGAAAGACCTCCAGCCATTCCCACTGAGCTTTGCTAAGCACCCACCAAAAGCCATTTGCCAGGACACTTCCATTTGTTGTAGACGGGTGAAGAAGAGGAAACCAAGTTTTCAGTGGAGAACTATTTATTCCTTATTAGAAATTCAACAATTTATTCCCATTGTATCTAAACACAGTGGAAGGAGGAGGCTCAGCTGGGCCCAGGCTCCAAAGCACAGCACAGACACAGTTTAGATAAAGGGAAGGAGAAAGAACCCACCAGCATCTCCCAGCAAATCCATCAAAATCTGACATGGCCTTGTTCCTAAAGGATTTACACAGAGGCAAATTGCATGCATGGATAAGGATTTTCAGTCAGCTGACAGGTTGGTCAGGGCACACTCCCTTTGTGCTTTAGGTACACATCTGCTGAACATCACCAGCTCCAATAACCCTATTTATTACAGAAAGCCATACAGGGGGGTCAAAATTATCACTGAGAAATGCCACAGAAGGCTTTATTTTGGAAAGTATTTTAAAGTAGCTGCTCCAGCTATCTGTACAAATATGTAGGTCCTCTTTTGTTGCTGTAATATTACAATGCTTTGTTTAATTGTACATTAATGTTGTCATTTATGTAAATGTACCAGGATTTTATTAACAACGTAATTTTAAAATACACAGGTGCTGTTATTTATTCTGTTCCTCTAACAGTAGGGAAAAAAAAGATTTAAAGACACTTATGTGGAAAAGGCTGTTGCAGTTGAAGCATCTTAAATTGGTTTTGTTGTACATATATCTAATTTTAGGGATACAGAGGCATTAATTTCCCCTTCCTAGGCTCAGACATTTTTGTGAAGTTAAAAAGTTTAACTTGCATTTTTCCCTAGCTGGAATAAGATTACCTGCTTTCCAGCAGAAAGCAGCAAATGGTAGTGTCCAAGAATCCCCTAATTCCAGGATTCTTCTCTGCAGCAGGAAAAACAGTGAGGCTTAAAGTAACTCCTAGGCCAGAGGTATTAAAAAAATATATAGGTGATCCTTCCATGTCACCTCAGATCCCAAAGGCCAGAAGGTCTCTGGTTGGTGCTCTGTGGGAGGATTGATGTCAGAGCACAGGACTCATCCGAGAGGTAAGGAGTATAAAAGCTTAAGAGCAAGAATTTGACCCAGAAGTAACCTTTTTTTTTCTCCTTATTTGGAAACCTGCCAGCTTAAACAGTGACTCGTTCTCAAGAATCATGGAATACAAACACCTCAGATTCCCTTTGGAGCACTTTAATGAGTAGGCTAAACAGAAATTCCTTGTGAAACCAGTTGTACACTGCCTGTATTTTATAGAGTGCTGCCTGGGGAGCCTGAGAAAGTACCAGAGCCGTTTGCCCAGCTTTGGGGAAGCACAGAACTTTGCTGGCCATAATGACATCATTCCAGGGAGCAGAGGAAATAAACATCTGCCTGAACAGGCTCGATGACTTCCAGCCTGAAATAAAGCCCTTTTTGCTCTCTAATAAGGCTTTGCACAGCAGGCAGGCCCTGACTAATGCAGCAGCACCACTCACAGGCCCTTTGCCCTCGCCAAATGCTGCCTGGGCAGGCAGACACTGCTTCCTGCACCTGCCACAGGCACAGCCGGTGGGACACGCAGGGAGGAGGCAGGAGAATCCCCGAGGAACGGGGCAGCAGGCTGCTGTCACACTGCTTGTGGCACAGGAGAGGGTTCCAAAGCTGGATCTGCCTCTCCAAAGGACAGGGCTGGAGTCTGGGGGATCCATTCATCCACAGAATATTGCACTTGGCATTACTTGCTCAAGAAAAAGAAGGGCAGAAAAAAGGTATCTTGTGATAGTGATGAAAAATCGCAGCAGAGCAAGGAAAAAGGAGCCACACAACCCAGAGCTGTCCCTATTCCTGCTGTTCCAGGTGCAGGATTTCACCTGATCCTCTCTCCATGCTTAACTCGGGCAGAAGTTTTCTCGTGTCCCTTTCTACCCCTCCATCCACACGAAGCCCTGCCCACAAACCACGCACCAGGGCCCTCACCGAGACCGGCCCGTGACTCCCAGGTGCGCTGGCAAACAAAAGCCCAGCTCTGCAAGGTAAAAACTCCCAAGGGAATATCACCAGGGCCAAGCAGAAAGGACACACCCTCCTCCTGCCCCTTAGCCAGTGCTTCCCAGACAGCTCCCTTTTCCCTCACGCTGCTCTGGGATGCCAGACCTGTCCCGGCAGCATTTCCAGCTAGCTTCAGCTTCCCTGGTTCTGCTCCCTCCCAGGACATGGCCGGGGTCAGCTGGCTCCAGCTGTCGGAAGAGCTCAGGGCTCTCGGAGCAGGCGGCGTGATTCCAGTGACAAGTAGGTCACATCTCGCTGCCACCTGCAGGGAGCTGCTCAGCCAGACGTGGCTGCCACATTTGCCTCCAGTCAGCCACAGGACCCCGTCACTGCGGGCAAACTGTGGGCATGCAAGAGGAGGGAGAGATCCCGCTGCAACGGGATCAGAGGTCTGGAATGGCCGGACACCGGCCTGGAGGGTGTGGAACAGGCCGGGGACTGATGCACCTGGGTGCTGGGATGTGCACAGACCTGTCCTGGCCTGTCCCCGCGTTGGGACAGGCTCAAAGGCTGAGCTGGCTTAGCCCGTGATTAAAGGCACGCTCTGCAATTAGAGGCACACCCGGCTCCTTCCGGCATTCCCAGCCCCATCTGCACGGGGTTTGGAGAGAGGGAATGGTGAAGGTGCTCATCCCTAGTGTCCAAGGCCATTTCTCTGCTTGTTATTCCTTGGAATAACAAAAAAATCCTTTCCCTAATGCATTAGGATGTTTCCATTCCTTTATGGGGAGGGAAATACACCTAGAAACTGTGGGATCCCTAAGGATTTCCAGGAAAGCTAAACAAGGACAGAGATAAGGGAATGGGCTTCCAATTTAAGAATGATTTGATGGACATGGGAATGATTCTTGTATGTTTTACAACTCCCCTT
This sequence comes from Vidua chalybeata, assembly GCF_026979565.1. Lineage (NCBI taxonomy): Eukaryota > Metazoa > Chordata > Aves > Passeriformes > Viduidae > Vidua > Vidua chalybeata. The sequence goes on along the minus strand of NC_071535.1, from coordinate 55,232,643 downwards.
TTTATTCCTAGAATAATTTTAGATTTTTTTTCCTTTAAAAAATCATCTAAATTTGAGAGGAAACACTGCAAAATTAATGCAGGGAGAGATTGTGGAATCATCATGGAACGATTTGGGCTGGAAGCCTCGTCTCTGAGCCTGTCCTGGGCTGGCTCCTGTCTTTCAGCCACTCCTTGCAGGTGGACATGGAAGTGATGGAGATGTGCAGGGAATGCTGGTTGGTTTTCCCTGCCTCTGGTAATCTGGCCATGAAAAAGACTAATTGACCTCTTCCAGCAGGGAAACATTTAAACAAGAGGTGCTCACAAGAATTGGAGCTTCTGCACAATGAAATCTGCAGGAATCCAACTTAAAATCCTCCTGGATTGTCACTGGTCCAACTTCCATGGACTGGTCACTGTGGCCAGGAGTGTCCAATCCTGCTGGAAATGCACTGGACCAGGATGTCATTTTCTCTTTATTCAGGTAAAGACCCTCTGGGTGACCCCCAGTGACTGGAAGGACCAGACTGGGCTCCCAGGGCATAATTCCAGGTGTTCTGGTTTTGGGAATAGCACAGGAGCCTTTCCCTTGCCCAGAGGAGCAGCAAGTGTTTCCCTGTCTGGGACCAAGGAGGTGGAAAACACGCTGGGTCAGTGCGAGAGCTTGCAGGGAGAGGGTCATCCATGGGGACGGGAGACTCCCGCTGCAGTTCCCATCTCCCTGTAGGCACGGACAGGTGATGCCGAACCCGGACAAAGCGATGCTCTCGGCGCATCCCGGGGCGGGCGGCCCCAAACGGGGCGGGGTGGGGCCTGCTCAGGTGCGCGGGGCGGGGCCGAGGGGATTTGAACCCCCGGGAACCGCCCCCGCTTCTTTTGCTCGTTCAGCGCTCGGTGCGGGTGGCAGCGGCCGGGCTGGGCTCCTCCGGAGCCTCGGTGTCCCATCCTGTACCTCCCTCTACCCCTCCTTCCTCCTGCCCTTATTCCCTTTTTCCTGCCCCACCTTCTCCCTCCCCTCCTCATCCCCCACTATCCCTTTCTCCCTCTTTCCCCCACAGCCGCGGGGCTCGGGGCGCCGGAGAATAAAGCCCAGAGGGCCGGAGCCCGGCGCCCCCCGCTGTCCCTGGAGCCCCCACACGGGGCCGGGCCCGCTCGGCGGGTCCCCCCACACCGGTCAAACACACCGCCCGACACCGCCGGGGCTCCGGCTTTCCCTACATCACACTGGGGGTTCCCGGGGGGGCGGGGGGTCCGGGCAAGTCCTGCAAGTCCGAGCTCAGAAATAAAACCCGAGTTTTTTTCTGGGCCCAAACTCAGGAGCGCCGTGGCGGAGCCCGGGGAGCAGCGGAGCGAGGCCGGGGACACCGGGGGCGGCTGCGCCGGGCTCGGAGGTGAGCGGGAAACGGGGAGAACCCTGAGCGGGGACCGGGGACAGCCCCGAGCGGACGGCGAGGGCCGCGAGGGTTCGGTGTCCCGGTGCAGGATCGCTGTCCCGGCACAGGGATGGGTGTCCCGGCACAGGGATGGCTGTCCCGGTGCAGGGATGGCTGTCCCGGCGCAGGGATGGCTGTCCCGGCACAGGGATGGCTGTCCCGGTGCAGGGATGGCTGTCCCGGTGCAGGATCGCTGTCCCGGTGCAGGGACGGCTGTCCCGTCCCGGGACACGGAGCGGGAAGGCGGCAGCAGCGGGAGCTGCCTCGGCCGAGCGGGGCCCGGGTCGTCGCTCTGGGGCGGATTCTGTAGGGGCCGAAATGAACATTTTGGGGTAGAATCTGAATTAATGTGCAGGGGAGAGAATGCACAGTTTGGGGTAAGGATGAGGTGGTCGGTGCTCTCCGGAGCGACCAGCTCGGGTTGGCTCTGTGTTCCTGTGAATAATTTGCTTTATGGAACGAGACACCTGAGACTGCCGCAGGGCTGGAGCCGGGAAGGAAACCTGGTCTGACTGCGGGAATGGGAGTGGGGGGTCAGGCGGGGCTTCCGTCGGTCACTGGAGCCGCCGCCGTGAAGGCGGCGTGTGAGGATGTGTAGCGAGATGTAAGGGACATATTGATTGCAGGATTACCGATAAGGACACATAACGGATCTATAGAACGATCGTATAACGAGACATGTATTTTAAAACCCCGTCGTCATCCTTCTCCCAGCCCCGCTGCGTTTTTAGGATCTTGGGGAAAGAGCCGGGGTCTGGACACGGCTCCCGGGAACAGGGGGGAATTCTTGGGGTCCTGTGCGGGGCCAGGATTTGGACTCGATGCTCCCCGTGGGTTCCTTCCGGCTCAGGAAATGCTGCGATCCTGTGCCTTGGAGGGTGAAATCCAGGGGATCAGGGGGGTTTTGCCCGCGGTGTCCGCGGCCCCGCCGGGTCAGGGCGGGTTAAAGCCGGGACCGGGCCCGAGACACCGGGACCGGCCGGGCTGGGAGCGCCCGGTGCTGCCGCCCCGTGGGGAGCGCCCGGCACTGCAGCCCGGGACGGCGCTGGACCGCGGGATCGCCGTGGAGCGGCATCCCCGGGAATGCTGGGGCATCCCGGGAATGCTGAGACATCCCTGGGAATGCTGGGGCATCCCGGGAATGCTGAAACATCCCGGGAATGCTGGGGCATCCCTGGGAATGCTGGGGCATCCCTGGGAATGCTGAAACATCCCGGGAATGCTGGGGCATCCCTGGGAATCCTGGGACATGCCAGGGAGTGCTGAGGTGTCCCAGGAAAAGCTGAGGTGTCCCAGGGAATGCTGAGGCACCACAGGGAATGCTGAGGCGTCCCCTGCCCAGGGCAACTCGGCAGCACATCCCTGGTGAAAAACCCCTCCTGGGTTAGTGGGAGGATGTTTCTGGAAAGGAACTGGGAGAGGTGCTGGTCATACCATGGAATCACGGGCTGCTTTGGCTTGGAAGGGACCACAGGATCGTTGACACTCTCTTGTCTGATTGCACAGCAAAGAACATCCCAAACTGCCTCCTCACCCTCATGGACAGCAGGAGTGCCCTCCATAGCTCCTGTTTAGGAATGGCAGTGGCTGTTGGGAGCTCTGGCAGGAGCAGCTGGAGACCAGGTAAGAACAGAAATGGGATCATTCCTGCTGCTGCTGGAGGCGGTTTTCTCTTTTCAGGATGTTCCTCTGATTGGTGTTTTCACAGCAGTGTCCTAGGGCATGTTTGGGGGTAATTCCACAAATTTTGAAACACTTGAGAAGCAGAGGGAAAAGTTGTGAACCTGATGAATTTCTAGTAATTCCAAACTTCTCCCACAACACCATGCTAAAGGAGACCTGAATAAGTGACAAAGATGCAGAGGAACAAATGTTATAAACACCCTTTGGCTCTCTGGCAGACCAAATCTTCCAGCAATTCCAGCTGATGTCTCTGAGAAACTGTGGGATCCTAAGGATTTCCAGGAAAGCTAAACAAGGACAGAGATAAGGGAATGGGCTTCCTATTTAAGAATGATTTGATGCATGAAGGAATGATTCTTGTATGATTGGTGCTTCCCTTTTGATCCTTGGAATAATTTAAAATTATTCCTTTAATAAATAATGTAATTTTGGAAATTTATATTTGAGAGGAAACACTGCAAAATTAATGCAGGGAGAGATTGTGGAATCATCATGGAGTGGTTTGGGCTGGAAGCCTCATCTCTGAGCCTGTCCTGGGCTGGCTCCTGTCCTTCAGCCACTCCTTGCAGGTGGACATGGAAGTGATGGAGATGTGCAGGGAATGCTGGTTGGTTTTCCCTGCCTCTGGCAATCTGGCCATGAAAAAGACTAATTGACCTCTTCCAACAGGGAAACATTTAAACAAGAGGTGCTCACAAGAATTGGAGCTTCTGCACAATGAAATCTGCAGGAATCCACCTTAAAATCCTCCTGGATTGTCACCGGTCCAACTTCCATGGACTGGTTACCTTGGCCAGGAGTGTCCAATCCTGCTGGAAATACACTGGACCAGGATGTCATTTTCTTTTTATTCAGGTAAAGACCCTCTGGGTGACCTCCAGTGACTGGAAGGACCAGACTGGGCTCCCAGGACACTAATTCCAGGTGTTCTGGTTTTGGGAATAGCACAGGAGCCTTTCCCTTGCCCAGAGGAGCAGCCAGTGCTTTCCTTAGTCCACAAATCCCCAGGATGGACCACAGAGAAAATAACAGGAATATGGAAATTCCCCACAGAGGGAGTTTGTGGTGCTCTGGATTACATGTTGGATTTATAATGTTAAAGGGGGGTGTGGAGGGGTTTTTCTCTCTCCTGTCCATTATTGTTCTCACTGTTCTTGTTGCTCTCACTGTTATTATGTGTTGTCATTAATATTAAATGATTGTATTTGACTGGTTTCCATTATTAAAGTGTGAGTTGGATTTTTGTCTCTGGTTTCTTCCCCATCCCACAGGGGGTGAGGGAGCTGCTGCTGGTGCCCAGCTGGGTCCACCCATGGCCCGGGGCACTTGTGGGGACTCCAAACGTGAGGGACTGGGGCAGTTTTGGGGCTCACAAAGAGACACCCAGTGCTGCTTTTTGGGGGTGCTAAATCGGGCTTCGAGCTTAAAAGCAGAGACTAAATCGAGCGTTTTGGAGTCCTGAGAGCAGGGTCCCACAGCCAGAGCTGGGGCTCAGGAACAGGCACTAAATGCTGTGTTTGCAGGGCTTGAGGAGGAGACCAAGTGCTGAGTGTTTGGGCTCACCAAGAGAAGCCGAAGTGCAGCGTTTTGTTGGACTTGACTGCAAGGCCAAAGGCCGTGTTTTGGTGCTGCAGGCGGCTCTTTCGGCCGGGGCGAGTCCGTGTCTCTGAGCTCCGAGCCGTGCCTTAGGCACAGCCCAAAGCCGCGCTCCCCCGGCCGCAGCGAGAGCTCCGCAGCAGCGACGGAGCGCCGCGGGCGGGGCTGGCGGCGGAGCCCCAGGGCCGCGCTTGGGGCTCGGCGCGGGCAGCCGGGAGGAGCTCAGGGCTCCGAGCGGAGCCCGGCCCGGCGCGTCGGGCTGAGCACGGGATCCCGGCGGCTGCCCGGGCCCGGCCCAGCCCCGGCGGGTCCCGGCCCCGCGCCGGCCGCGGGCGGAGCAGGAGCGGCAGCGCCGGGCTCGGCCCCAGCGCCCGGCCCGGAGCGGCTCCTGCCGGTCCCGGTGCCGGTCCCGGTGCCGGCCCCAAGCCCAACTCAGTGCTGCGGGGCCGGGCCCCGCAGCCCGCCCGGCGGGGGAGAGGCGGCACCGCCCGGGACCCCAAGAGACAGCGGCAGGACCCGGAGCCGAGGCCCCGGTCCCGATGCCGCTCGCAGCCCCGGCCCGGCCCAGGTGAGAGGGGCGGGGCCGGGGGCGATGGTCCCGCCGCCATCCCGGGCAGGGCGGGGCCCCGGGGCCGGGCGGTCCCGGGCTCTGGGGCGGTCCCGGGGCTCAGGGGCGGTCCCGGGGCTCAGGGGCGGTCCCGGGGCTCAGGGGCGGTCCCGGGGCTCAGGGGCGGTCCCGGGGCTCAGGGGCGGTCCCGGGCTCAGGGGCGGTCCCGGGGCTCAGGGGCGGTCCCGGGGCCGGGCGGTCCCGGGGCTCAGGGGCGGTCCCGGGGCTCTGGGGCGGTCCCGGGGCTCTGGGGCGGTCCCGGGGCTCTGGGGCGGTCCCGGGCTCAGGGGCGGTCCCGGGGCTCAGGGGCGGTCCCGGGGCCGGGCGGTCCCGGGGCTCAGGGGCGGTCCCGGGGCTCTGGGGCGGTCCCGGGGCTCTGGGGCGGTCCCGGGCTCAGGGGCGGTCCCGGGGCTCTGGGGCGGTCCCGGGGCTCTGGGGCGGTCCCGGGCTCAGGGGCGGTCCCGGGGCGGGGCCGGGCCCGGCTCAGGTGCGCGGGGTCCCAGCGCGGCTGCGCGGGGCGGGGCCGAGGTGATTTAATGCCCGGAAATCGCCGCTGGCGCCATTTGCTCCCTCAGAGCTCGGGGAGGCTGCTGCTGGGCCGCTCTCTCCCGGCGGGGCTCAGGCGATGCCTCCTCTACCGCTCTTTCTTCCCCCTCTTTCTCCTGCCCTTATCCTCCTCCTTCTTCCCCGCTTTATCCCCTCTTTTCTACCCCTCCAGCTTCTTTTTCTCTCCCCCCATCCCCCCTCTCCCTCCCAGCCCCCCGCGTCCTCTCCCCTCTCCTCAGCCTCCCCTGCCCTCTCTTCCTGTTCCCCTGTACATCCGCTCCTCCTTTCGGCCCTCTCCCTACCCTCTCCCCAGCCCGACTCCCCTCTCTTCCCCCTCTATCCCTCCTCTGTCCATCCCTCTCCCCACTCGGCCTTTCCCTTTCCCCCTCCTTCTCCCCAACCCCCCCAAACCCCTCTCCGTACCCCACCTCATCCCTCCCTGACCCCTCCTCTATCCCCTTTTCCCTCTTTCCCCCGCAGCCGCGGGGCTCGGGGCGCCGGAGAATAAAGCCCAGAGGGCCGGAGCCCGGCGCCCCCGCTGTCCCTGGAGCCCATACGGGGCTGGGCGGGTCCCCCAGTGCGGTTGTCAAGGGCCGCCCGACGCCGCCGGGGCTCCGGCTTTGCCCACATCGCAGTGGGGGCTCCCCGGCGGCGTCGGGGCTGTGGGTCACGGGGGCCCCCTTCTCAGGAAGGGAGTCCTGGGGGAGGGTGAAGGGAGGGCCCCCTACTCAGGAGGGGGTCCCGGGGTGGGATGGGCCCCCTCTGGAAGAGGGGGTCCTGGGCTGGGGGGGGTTTAGGGAGGGCCCCCTCCTGAGGAGGGGGTCACGGGGTGAGGGGGGGGCTGGGGGGGACGGCCCCCTCCGGAGGAGGGGTCCCGGGGGGGGTCGGGGTGGGCCCCCTCCGGAGGAGGGGGTCCGGGGGAGGGGGGCGGGGCGGAGGGGGGACTCCCCCCTCCAGTCCCGCCCCCTGCCCCGGATCCCCTCCTCCGGACGGGGCTCAGCCCGGCCCCTTCCCCGGGACCCCTCCTCCGGACCGGGGCCCGGGGGAGGGAGGGGGGGCGGGTGGGAGGGGGGGCGGGTGGGAGGGGGGGAAGCGGGTGGGGGGGGAAGCAGAGGGGGTTACGTCACTCCGCAGCGTGAGCACACACAGACATCACCCGACAAACAAACGGCCCCTCCCGTTCTGCCCCCCTCCCACCCCACCCGCCCCCTCCCTCCCCCGGGCCCGGTCCGGAGGAGGGGGTCCCGGGGAGGGGGCCGGGATGAGCCCCGTCCGGAGGAGGGGACAGGGACTGGAGGGGGGAGTGCCCCCCTCAGCCCCACCCCCTCCCCCGGACCCCCTCCTCCGGAGGGGGCCCACCCCGACCCCCTCCCAGGGACCCCCTCCTCCGGAGGGGGCCCTCCCCCCCTAACCCACCCCCCACCCCGGGACCCCCTCCGGAGGAGGGGGCCCTCCCTGACCCCCAGCCCCGGCCCCCCCCGGGAACCCCCAGTGTGATGTAGGGAAAGCCGGAGCCCCGGCGGTGTCGGGCGGTGTGTTTGACCGGTGTGGGGGGACCCGCCGAGCGGGCCCGGCCCCGTGTGGGGGTTCCAGGGACAGCGGGGGGCGCCGGGCTCCGGCCCTCTGGGCTTTATTCTCCGGCGCCCCGAGCCCCGCGGCTGCGGGGGAAAGAGGGAGGGGGGGACAGAGGACGGGAACAGGGGAACAGCGGGGGCGGTCAGGGTGGGCCAAGGAAGGAGGGCAGGTGGGGGGAGGTCGGGGTGAGCGGGGGAGCAGGGAGGGGGACAGGGGCAGGTGGGGTGAGGGGGGCAGGACGGGTGGAGGACGAGGATGGAGCACAGCTGGGAGGATCAAGGTGCAGAGGAGGAAAGAAGGGGAAAAGGGGAAGGTAGAAGGGAAAGAACGGTGAAGGAAGGAGAGGAAGGATTCAGGGCAGGTGGGGAGGAATTCGGGGGAAGGGGAGCAGGGTGAAGAGAGAGGTGGAAGCCGGGGTGGGGAGGGGGGGGGGAAGGAAGCGTGGAGGAAGGAGGGGGGAAGGTGGAGGGGTAGCGGAGGGTTGGGGTGTGTAGGGGGATGGGGGGGTAGGGGGGTCCGGCCGGGGGGGAGGGAGGGGAGGGCTAGGGGGGAGGGGGGCGGTGGGGGGGGAGGGTGTAGGGGGTGGAGGAGGGGAGGAAAGGGGGGAGAGAGAGGGAGGTATAGAGAAAAAGAGGTAAAGAGAAGCAAAAAGGAAAAGAAATATAGACATAAAAAGATACGGAGCCCGGCGCGGCCGCAACCTTCCTCCCGAGCGCCGAGGAGGCAAATGGCTCCTGAGGCGATTCCCGGGGCTTAAATCCCCTCGGCCCCGCCCCGCGCAGCCGCTCTGGGGCCCGCGCACCTGAGCCGGGCCCGCCCCTCACACCTGAGCCGGCCCCGCCCCGCCCGCGCCCGTAAATCCCGGCGGATCCGCGCCCGCTCCGCTTTGTGCGGTGGATGCTCATCCCGGGACGCGGCGGGACCTCGGAGCGCTGTGCGGAGCCCCGGACCGGGGGCTGCTCCCGGTGCTGCGCGGAGCTTGAGGCGCTGAGGTGGGGCCGGGAACGGGACCCGGCCCAGGGAATTCGGGTCTGGGTCCTGCCGGTGTTTGCTGGGGGTGCCGGGCTGAGCCGCATCCCCGTCGACGGGCGGGCTGCGGGCCGTGGGGCCGCGGAACCGACGCGGGATTGGGGCTGGAATAGGGACTCGGCTCACTGCAGGCGGGAAGAGCCGCTCCGGGACGGGCGCGGACCGAGCCCGGCGCTGCCGCTCCCGCTTGGACTGCGGCCGGTGCGGGGCTGCGGTCCCGCTGGGGCTCCGGGCAGGTCTCGCTGCGGCCGCGGGGAGCCGCGGCTGTGCCGGTGCCGGGCCCGGCAGGAGAGCGGCGCTTTCCCGGAGCAGGCGTTGGATCGCGGCTGGAAGCGGGCGGGGCGCGGGGACCGCCCGTGCCGGCCCCGGGACCCCTCAGAGGCCGCTGGTCCTGCTGGGCAAGAGCGGCCTCGCAGCCCCCGCGGGTTTGCGGAGCCCCCTCTGCCCCGGCACCCCCCTGGGCAGAGCAGGGTCCTCCTCCCATCCTGCGCACACCGCATCCCTGGGAAATGAGCGGAGCTGCAGAGGCGCGGGCAGGAGGAGCTGCTCCAGGACCGGCGCTGTCCTGCTCCAGCTGCTCATTCAACACCTGCCAGGTGAGACCTGATGCTTTCCTTTGTCTTCCCCCAAGATCTGTACAACTCACAGCCTCCAATGGCAAAATCTCCTTTTGTAAAATTCTAGTTGAAATATTTAATTTGTATTTCCAGATCACAGGATATCCTGAGATAGAAGGGACCACAAGTTGATCTCTAAGTGATTGATCCAGTGATTGAACCCACAGCCTTTGGTGTCCTCAGCACTGTGCTCAAAACAACTGACCTGATCTCTGTGTCATACGGAAGTCCTTCCTGGGATGGAAATACTAGCAAGGTAATTCCTATGCCAATGCAGCTCCTTTTGTGCTAATGCTGCTTTAAACACCAGCCCTTGGAACATCTATAGGGCAGAGCTCCATGGCCAGCACTTGACCCTGGAACAACACAGGTGAACAGTTGTGTGATAGCACAAAACTCTTCCAACAACCCTGATTTCCTGCCCTTTCCACAATTTTTCCAATAGCTGCAAAGGTGCTGGTGCTGTGTCTCTTTCCAGGGAGAAATGAGCAAGACAAGTCCTGAGGGTTCCCTTGATCCATGGCAAAAGCGTTCTGGTGAATGTTCACAGCTGGATGAGGTGTTCCATGCAGAGCTGGAAACTGGAATTCCAACAGGTTTTGGTGCAGTGTTCCCACTCATCTGCTGCCCAGCTGGGAAGGAAAATGGAGTCAGACATACCAACTGTTACCTGTTACCCAGCTGTGGCTCCCTCATCCCTGGAAGTGTCCCAGGCCAGGCTGGACACGGCTTAGAGCAACCTGGGATAGTGGAAAGTGTCTCTGCCCCGGCAGGGGGTTAGAATGGGATGAGCTTTAAGGTCCCTCCCAACCCAACCCCTTCCATGGTCTGACTCTAACCACCCCATCAGACCCTAGTCTGGAAGTGTGACACTTAGGAACAATCACACACTCCAAGTTTTTTAAGCTTGGACCCCCAAAAAAACAAACTGCTGTCAGAAAAGGAAGGCCAGGAATTAGAGATCATTCCCTCCCCCTATTTTTTTTTTTTTTTTTTTTTTTTTTTTTTTTTTTTTGTAATTTGGCCCTTGCCCCCTGCTCACCTCCACCACAGGATGTGGAGCACTGGGACCAGCCCCTTCAGTCCACTTAAAGGTGTCTGAAGTGCATGGCCCCAATTCCAGTTGGGAATGTCTTAGCTACCACACCCCTCCCCCTCACAACGCACCACTGAGACAGCTCAGATTGAATGACTGATTTTCTGTGTTTGGAATTCCTTCTTTAAAAAGCAGCATAGGAATATCCAGAACTCCAGAAGGGTCCCTGGAAGCCACAGGTCAGGGGCAGAGTCAGATGAACAATCCTGAACTGGTTTTCAGGGGATGCAGCACCAGCCTGTGGTTGCAATGACTCCAAAGCTGTTCCTTCCACTTGGGACAGCCAGGGAAAACATCCCCATCATGGATTTCTGACAGGAAAAACCTCACAGCTTCAGGAAAAACCTCTTGGCTCCTCCCAAATCCAGCCAGCATTCCAACAGGCTCCAAGGAATAAACAAGAGGACAGACCACCTCAGGGTGCATACCACTATTTTGAACAGTAACAGCAAAACCAGGGAGAATTCACACTCACCTTTTTTTCTGCACACTTCCTGGGCACAGCTCTCCAGAGCCTCACACTCCTTGCCTTCCACGTCTGCTCCTTTTCCAAGACCTTTAAAGCCAGTTCAGGGCACCCAGTGGCCACCACAGCCCTGGCAGTGCTGCTGAGTGATCCCAGCCCCTCTCTGAGGGCTGCAGCTGCAGATGTCCCTGCCTCAGCGATGTGCCACTGCCACCAACTGTGGTGGCACACCACAGAGGCTTCCAAACCACAGGCAGGCACAGACTGTGTGGTGCAAGACCTGTGTTTAATTTAAATCAGCCTCCTAGAGAAGAAAAGCTGTCTTTACTTTAGGATTTGCCAGGAAAAGGAGCTGTGGGATCTGCAGGTAAATACAACACAGCTGTGCCTCAGCTACAGGGATGGCTCTATTCCAAACCCCCACAGCAAAAAGCCACAAGGATATCAAGGCAATGCACCAGGGCACTCAGGATTGGGATTGGGACACTCCATGGCAAAGGTCATGCTGCCTCTGGAGTCTGAGAGGCAGCAGACCCAGAGTCACAGCAAGTCCCAGCTCCAGACTGGCTCAGTTATTGCCAAGCTGCTGGGAATTCAGTGCTTGGCTGCTCAACTGGCCCCTGAGGTCAAAGAGGAGATCACACAGCCAGGTTTTGGTACAATAGTGCTGATTTCTGGCAACCTGAACACAAAACTTTCCACCACAGCCAAGGGGCAGCTCTAGGCCAGCAGGGAGGCAGAGTGAGTGTGCAGTGATCAGCCAGCCCCAAAGTACATAAAAGCCCCCTCAAGCTCCAAAGGACCACCAGAACCAGCAGCTACAGAGATCAAGGTGTGCTGCAGTGCTAAGGTAGAGTCACATTTCTGTCCTTTGTTGTCCAAACTCTTGTTTAATAAATCATAGAACCATTAAGATGCAAGAAGTTTACAGATCTGCCCTCCTGGAATGGGCATGTTGGAGCTGCTCAAGCACCTTCATCACATCCCAGTGCATTCCAGTTCCTCACTCACACTCTGCAGTCACCCTTCCTATAAAAATCTTCTCACAAACACTTGAACACTGCTCTTCCCACAATACAAACACTTGAAAAATGCCTCTAAGGATTTTTCTTCCCTCCAAAATAGTATCTTGCTTTAGAGGAGAATGGACTTCTTAAGTACAGACCCAGCACTTGTTCATTCAAGTTAATTGATTGGCTTTTAAGTCATTTCTTCCTCTTCTGCTTTAGATCTTTAGTCTTCTTAAATTTCTTCTGTTGCTTGGGTCCTCGTGCTGTTTCTAGTTTTCTTTTCTTCTCACTGAAAAACAGGAACAAAACATCTGTTAAAAATACACTGGCTTGCCATCCAGCAGAGAATTTTTTGTTGTAAAATAGGAGAGAGAAAATTTAAACTTGTGCTAGAAAAAGCAGAAACAATAGCCTGACTTAGATTTTATAGTGTCCTGAGATTCTCTAACCCAGAAGATCTTGACTTTTAGCTCTTGTCTTTGCTTTTCAAAACTTTATCTGTCCTAAATGGGACATCTGGATTTTAGAGTACATAGAAAAGAAACTACTACTGATCATTTTAAGCATTTGATTTTGTCCCTGCATTGGATTCTGACTCAAGCAAACACAAGAGAATTCCAAGCTCTGATCTTTATAAGCACCTGCTAAGACTCCCTCCTTCCTGGAAGGCTTTTGGAAACTTATAGCTTCCAGCATTCATGGAAAAAAACATGAAAGGGTGGAATAGAGATCACATAATTACTTGAGCTGTCAGGCACTCCAGGAAGGGAGAATAAGTGAACAGGGAAGTCTCAGCTATAAATCCCCAGGGAAAATTATGGGAAGATTACATGCTGGGCAAGGCAGAAGAAAGAAGATGGATGAGAATTAAGGAATTGCAGAAACACAGACATTTTCCAGGCTCAAGCTCACATTTCAAAGAATTCCTCTTCCCTGAATTTGCATTTTCTCCACTGGCACCTCCAGGGGCTCCCACTCAGTGTTAGATCCCAAAGCAAATTGGGCAGTCAGGTGGAATGAGTGACCCAAGGGAGGAATAGTCCCAGGTTCTGTGTGGGATCAGGGTCAGATCATCAGCAATAAAGTCAGAATTAAACAAGTTAATGAAGAGAGGACTATCCTTAGAGCAACACAGAAACACTGGGTAGTGGAGCTCGCAGCTGCTCACACCTCAATTGCCCCAGGAATACTGAGGATTTAGCCAGGATACTGAGTTCACTTAACCTGCATTTAACCCTTAGGCTTCACTCTTTTGGGAAACATTTCAACAAAGCCAGCAGGAAGAGGAGAGACCTCTGGAATATTTCAACTTCCTTTACCTTTTCAAGCTGACAATGGAGGCGTTCTTTCCTGCCTTGCTCAGCACCTCGTTCCACTCCTCGTCATCCCCCTGGATAATGTACCTAAGTGGGAAAGGCAAAGGAAAAGTCAAGTCAAATTGCTAACACAGAGGGAAAAAACATAAAAATAAGGTGTTTCTACTGTCAGGCAAACACTATTCTGCAAACAAAGCCACTGTGCCAGCACCCAACCAAATTGGATTTCGGAAACACACACCAAGCAAAGCTGGCATGGGACAGTTTTCCTAAATCAGTCTAGGAGAAAGTGAAGAGCTGCAATTTCTCTTTTCAAAAGCAAACTAAGACAATAATTGCTGCTCAAATAAGCTCATGTCCTGGGTGTTCAAGCACCCTGGAAATTACACCCAGATTTAAAGAGGCAAAGTAATTGTGTAGCAAAATGGAGTGACTGCTCTCCATCTCAAGTTCTTGGTGATTTGGAAGAGATAAGGCTTTGTCCACAAAGCCTCACAGTGTTGGACAAAGCCTCACAAGTTTTCTACAACCTGCATTGAAAAGTATTCAAAATAGATTTTTGTGTCTCTCTCCTCATTGAGGAGAACAAAAATCTATTTCTGGCTGAGGGAAAAAAAAAAAAAAAAAAAAAAAGGAAACACAGTCCAAAATGATAAAAAGGTATGTAGCACTATCAATGCTACAAAATAGAATTAATTTTAAAACATTCTGCTTGTATTATTTTCCTTATGTGACTGGCTTGCAAGTCACTTCAAATCACATCCATTCTTGTCCTTTGTCAAACATGACAACTAAAGATTCAAAGAAGCTTATATTCTTTTTGCCAGCTGTAACAGAGGCCAATTTAGAGCCAAGCCAGACAACTTTCCTGGGACATCAGCACAGTGAACAGTGTTTATAAGACAAAAAGTGGGAGGGGAGAGCAAAGAGAGAGAATCTGTAACTCCCGTTGGTCCAGAAAGACAGAAATCTGCTGACACTTAAATAAAAGCTCTGGTTAGTTGCTCTTTTTGTGTTGATTTGGGCTTTTTTATGTTTTACCCACTGCTGACAATACACAATAGTTCTCATTTACTGATGGTTTACTGCACCTACAGTGCACAAAACCCAGCAAGACCCAGCATTCCATCCAGGGAAAAACTGGACTTGAGACCCAGGCAGATGAATTCTTACTGTGTAAGGTCCATCTCCTTCAGCTTCATCACCTCCTGCTTGTGCTTTTCTTGGAATTCCTTTGCAGCCTCCTCCTGCAACAGGACAGCACAAGATGCATTAGGTCCTGATGGCAACAATGACTTTGTAATGAGAGGAAAATGCCTTTTCCCACAAATACATCCCCTAAAACAAGTATCAGCTGGTCCTGAATAGCTTCTCTCATTTATCTAATTGCATTTTTACGTTATTTGTACACACAAACTTGTAATTTTCTGTGAAAACCCCATATTGCAGCTTAAAGCACAACTCCAGCTGCACATAATGCAAACCTGTCAGGTTTTATAGTGCCAGACATGGTGTGGAACCCTTTCCATCCAAGAAAATGTAATGTTTCTGCCCTCAATGGAACTCCCTGAAGTGCTTACATATGAACCAGGAATAAAGTTTGTAATTACCAAATCTTCATTTAAAGATTTCAGTGTTGGCTCCATCACAACATCCTTTGTTGCTGCCATCTGCTCCTCTACAGCTTTTTCCTGGACTGTGTTGAACAGCTGAAAATGAAACAAGCCAGCACATGTCAGACTTGGTTTTTAGAACACCACTTATCACCTCTACAATGAACTCCTAAATTCAGGAGCTTTGCTATCCTAAACCTTAGAGAGAAAGAAAACCAGGAACCAGTTCCAAAAGTTTCCAATTATTTCACCGGATTTCAAGTCTACGTCTAGATAACAATGGAAAATAATTTCATTTTTTCCCAAGGAAAGCTGAGATGCCACCAATGCTCTGACCAATGGCTCAGGTAACAAGGATTGTCTGCTCAGCATTCTGGTCAGGGCACTTCAAGATGGAAAACTGTAAGACAAGCACTCTTATCTGGGAAATCACCACACAGAATCATGAAGTGGTTTGGGTTGGAAGGGACCTTAAGTATCCAGCTCCAAACTCCCTGCCATGGGCATTGAAATCATTGCCACACATTTTCCAGCTGGGATTTTCCCCACCTTGCCAAGAAGTTTATGGTCAGTAACTGGGGATGTGTTAAGGATGCCCAGCTCTGATCCAGCTCTCTCTTAGCGCCGTATTTTCTGTTAATGTTGGAATTATGGTCCCAACATGACCAAGGCTTGTCCTGCTGCTCTCACCTGCACCACTTTGCGGATGATCCTGTTGAAGAGTCCCATCAATTGACTGCTGGGCAGTTCCAGCTCCTTCTCCAGCTGGTCCAGAGATTTATGCTGCAGGCCAATCCCTAGGAAAAGGGCCTGGGGAAGAGACGGGTATTTCAGTCACAGAGCAAATACAGACACACATCCCCCACCTCACTCCCCGTGCTCTCCCCAAATCCTCGCTCCACCCTGCCCACACACACCGACTGTGCAGCAGAGAGGGAGATGTCTCCCATCTGGCTGAGGAAGAACATCCTGGCAATGGTGGGAACCATGTCCATGATGAGGTGATAGTCCACCATGTTGCGGGAGTACATCTCCAGCCTCTTCAGGTCGTACGGGATGAACGCTGACTCCAGCTCAGCACGGCTGATGGCTGTGGGGACCAGAGAAAGACAGCAAGGTTGGCAATGTTCTTCAGAGCACCCAGGATCTCAGTGTTTAGCCTTTATTCAGGTGTTTAATACTTTTCCTTTGCCTTTAACAATTCACATTGGTTTTGCTGTAAAAGAGGTTTGTTCCCTTGCTGCAGCAGAAAAAACTCTCCAACTAACACAGACACTAAAACCCCACGAGACACAGGTTCCAAGTTCTCGCCAAAGGACTCTCCTGTTAAACATCTTGAGAAAACAGCAAATTGAGGTGCCAGGCTCCAGCCATGCTCTTACAGCTGTAAGTCAGGGTACTCACGTGCTTGGGGCTGCTGTTTGATATTTTTGTTCTGTAGAATATTCAGTGCCAAGGAGGGAGAGAAGGTGCTGAACTGGTAGGAAAGCAGGGAAAGGAAGCGCCTTCTAAAGTCTACAAGGCAAGAGGACAAAATAAATTACCCCAGTGGACCTCTAGATTAATAAACAGCCCAGAGGGTTCTTGCAGAGTCAGCAGGACCAGAGTTACCTTTCCAGAAGGCAGTGAGCCAAGGTTCCTGCTCAGAGTCCTCTTCATTGAGCATCTTCAGCATGATGCAGGAATGCTCCCCCGTCAGGTCATTCTGAAAAATAAAATACAGTTCTGTGATTCTGTGATGGATTTCCCAACACCCCATGAACCTTTTGCACTTTGTGCTCAGCTAAAATCAACAACAACAAATGCATCAACTGCTACTGACCACCTCCCCCTAATGGAAAACCTATGAACTTCTAGAATTTGGTAAATCTCAGCTATTTTACTAATAACCAGTTAATAGCCCTCAACAGCTCTATATTTTTATGTGCAAACTACTTGGAGGCCCACATTCACAACCCTAAAACTCTACTCCTTAACTATAGTCCCAAAGAACAAAAATTAAGATAAACCAAGCCTTAAAAGCAGCCTCAGCAAACCTTCCTGCCCCAAACCCCTTCTCACAGAATCTACTGGAATGCATGCCCAGGGATTTCAGCAGGGCTGGATTTTCACTCAGGAACAGTGTGGTACTTACAGGGGTCTGCCTCAGATAAACTGGCACAAATCCAGCACGCTTCCAAAACCTGGGAAAAGGAGGAAACACACTGAGAATGGAGCACACAGTAATAAATTGTGTTTGTACACACAAACTTGTAATTTTCTGTGAAAACCCCACATTGCAGCTTAAAGCACAACTCCAGCTGTACATGATGCAAACCTGTCAGGTTTTATCTCCCTTACAGTGACAGATGTGGTGTGAAACCCTTTCCATCCAAGAAAATGTAATGTTTCTGCCCTCAAGGGAACTCCCTGCAGTGTTCACACATGAAACAATTGAGCTGTTGACCACACAGTAATACATTTATTTGCTGTACCAGGACAGCTGGTGAGAAGCAAGCACAAGTCTCTAAGACACTCCAACAATCAGTGCAAATGAGCACTGACAGAAAGCAGAAACAGCACCCACCTGATTGAGGGTCCAGCTCAGGGGAGTGAAAAATGATGACTGTGATGTCAAAAAATGCACAAACTTTCAAGGTGCTGTGAAAGGCATTTACATGAGTCAGGAAAAAATAACCACCAACTCTGAAGTCAGCAGCACCTCAAGTTTCTACAGGTCACAGGGATGAGAATTTAACCACTCCCTACCTATCACAGGCTGTTCTTACTTCTACACCCTGGAAAAACTGGGCAAGTAAAGCTCATTATCAGTTTAAGAAGAGCAAGATGTAACTGGGAAATAGAATCATGTCCTACTTGAGCAATCTGGGTGTCAGGCCATAAGACACCCCGAGATAGTCCAGGTGCTCAGCTTGTCTCTCACTCAGTTTGAGCAGCAAAGGAGGCAAATCTTTCCGGGGTGTCACAACCTCTTCTAATAAACCAACAGTCTGGAAAAGAAAGTGGGAATGGGTTTGCAGCAATCCCCACAGAAAGCTGCAAATTAAAGCTCTTCTTCTGCATGAAAAGCAAATCTGATTATTTCCTCCCTACAGAGTGGAGACTTACAGGGGAAATGACGCAGCTTAGCATGACAGAAAATAAAAAAAAATACCATACCTCACTGCTCACAGTTGTGATTTCTTTTGGCTTTTGAACTGCTTCTTCTTCCAAACATGGGAATTTGCCCTCGTAGTACATCTGCAGCAAAGTCAGAGCTCTGCTGCCATAGCCCATCTGTGAGGAAACAACAACACACTGTAAGCAAAATGATTTTTTCTCTGATTTTTAATATAGGGCAACAACGTTCTCCCCTTAAAACTCATTAACAATCAGTCACTGCAAAAATGCTTTTTTGGCCACATGGCAGCTCCAGGGAGAAGGACAGTACAGAACCAGGGTGTCTGAAATCAGTATCAGCCCTGGTAGTTCAGGGCTGTGTAGTAATTCTTGGGGCTAAACTCTGGCACTCAGAAAATGCCAAACACTTGGTAATGTGACAGTAAATATCCCTGGATCGTGTACGGTGGCTCAGGATGCTCCCATGCTGCCTAGGGAGCACTGGTTTGGTGCCTTGAGCTTAAAATGCTAAAAACTGGAGGAACTGCAATGTTTGCCCTGTTCCTGAGCTCTGCCTGGAGAGCCATTTCCCTGGCCCGACCGCAGCTGGTCCCAGGTACTTTACCCCCTGGTAATCCGGGTGAACCGCGATGCGAACGACGCGCCCGCCGGAGAGGCCCCCAAAATCCGGATCCTGGAACTGCACAGGGGACAAAAAGTCCATTTAAAGGACACAGCTGGGCACTCTGGAGAAAAGAAATACATGAAAAACACCCTGGGTGCCAGTGCACAGCCAAATCACCCACCTGCTCTGAAATGGTCCAGGGAATAAGATCACCAGAGGCTTTCTTTCCCCTGGAGAGGCTGTTCATGATGGACTGGCGGGAGATCTCTCCCTCCATGCACACCTGCCAGGAAAGACACAAAATCATGAACACAAAATGCTTCCTCCTGCTCAACTAGACCAGGACCAAAACTGACACTCAAGTCATTCTCTTACCTGAACAACAGCCAGCACTTCTGGTAACGAATTCTGGGTGGGTGGAACAGGTGGCAAAAGGCAGAAGAGATGATGGGCAGGGGCATCAGAGAGCATCTGGAGGTCATTGGGGGAGTTCTGGAGGGTGAAGACATCAGAAAAATCAAAAGCTGTCCAGAGAAACACAGAATACCCTGAGTTGGAAGGGACCCATCAGGATTGAGGCCAGCTCCTGGCCCTGCACAGGACAACCCCCAAAATGCCACAAATGTGCCTGAGAGTGTTACCCAAATGGTTATTCCATGAGGAGAGCTTCAAAGTCCAGCTGATTTCTAAACAATCCCTTTATTTTCCAAATTTAGAGCTATTAAGAAATTTGGAACTTGTACAGTGCTGAGGGATGGAGGAGCTCCCAGGTCAGCTCATGGCTGTCACACCCCCAGACATCTGTTCTCCTCAAGGGAAACCTTGTGCTCTAATATGTATGAACCTGAACTTCCTATTTTCATATAGCTCCTTACTGCCTAAGTACCAAATCCTATTTTTTTTAAGCCTCAGATTTTTAGAACTCAGTAGTTCAGCACTTCTGGACTTCCCCACTCACATTTACAGATCATCCCTGGTCTTGAAACCTTGAGATTAATTATTCCCCTTTTCAGTCTCATAATGGTGCTGCTCTTGATGAACTTGAGGCCACCAGAACATGGTAAAGAGAAATTGCAAATGAGGTTCAGCACTGATAAAATCCTGACAAGCTTAGAGGCTCATTTGGAACTTTAGTCTCCCCATTTTCTCAAGGCAAAAGTATTCCAGACTACGTATGTACAGCCAGAACCAAGGCAGAGATCTCAGAGAAAGGAGAACACAGCTCTGTACACAACAAGAAGCAGCAGAAGCTGTTGAGAAATCTCAGGCTGTCGAAACAAGCACTGCTGTCCCCAGAAAATTCCCACAAAAACTGGGAATGAAATTGGATGGAAGAAGCCCAAGCCCTACCTTGTAGTGTGAAGCCACATAGAGGGCCATCAGCCTCTGCAGGAAAACTTCTGATGCTCTGTGGTAACAAAAGAGTGTGTCTCTATTTACATAGTATCTAAACACAGGGATTAAGGAAAAAACCTCATTGGGAACCAGGAAAAAGCTTCCTGTTGGTTTGTTTTCAATATCTGGGCCACAAACTGGCTTGTCTTAAGACTCCACAGCTTAATCTACAAGAATAAATGATGTTGGGCAGTGTTTGCAGCTTTCACACCTTTCACCTGAAAGATAAACCTTTTGTAACTCCAACAAGGGCTTCCCTTCAGGCAACCCCTCCTTGAGGTTGTCTCTGCAGCAAAACTGGGGATTGGTGATGTCCTGGCAGCACACACCACCAGTGCCATGAGAGCTTAACTCCAGGAGTGAGGTCTTAGGGAAAAGATCGTGCGCTGAGCTTATCCCAACCATCAACCAGGCTGAGAACCTTTCAGCGAGGATACAGGTCACAGGTGTCTGGCAGAGGGCAGCCAGAGATGATCCTGGTGATGTTGAGGCAGTCCAAGCACAGGAGATCATTCAGCCACTTCTCCACGGGGTCCCCAGGCGCGTACCTGATGGACTCGTGCAGGGACACCTCGTGCAACGTGCGAGCTGCAAGGGTTGCAAAGGACACTCTGCTGGAAGCCACAGCCAGACAAGCACCCCGCAGGATCCCTGTGCTCTGAAGGGCTCCCAGATTAGAAAACTCTCAGCTGCTGATTTTTCACCTTTTACAAGCCTTCCATCTGAAACTTGTGAGGGAAAGCCAGCAGAGTTCTGTCATTTCCCCACACAAGCCCCTTGCCACAGCTGCAAAGCACATGGATGGGTGGGACAGCCGTGGGATCAGGCTGACAGCAGCCCCAGGACACACACAGGTTGTGTGGGACACACAGCCCAGAGGTGCTGTACCTGAGGTGAGCTTGGCAGTGGCTGTGGACTTGTTCTCTGCTGTCAGGGTCACCTGGCTCTGGGCGCTCTGCTGGCGGAGCTGCTGGATGAGCTTCAGGGACAGCGACCGCCCGGTGCCCTCGTACCTGGGAAGCAGCACACAGAGAGCCTGAGGGAAGCCCAGGCAGCCATCCAGAACTCTGGGGAAGCCCAGCATGGAATGGCTGCTCCAGCCTTACCCATTGATGGTGGAAGCCATGAACACCAGGTAAGGGCCCAGCAGGTTCTTCACCAGGGGCAGAGGAATGGCAGCAGCTTCGTCGATCACCACGAGCTCGGCCTGGCCCAGCTTCACAGAATCAGCAGGGTGGATGTACTGCAAAGGAGGGGACACTGTCACTGCCAGCAGCAGCCATCAGGGAAACGCCAGGATTCACAAAGCTGGAGCCCTGGAAAGCTCTTTGCTGTCCCTGGTCCCCTCAAACACCAAGCCAGTGACTGAGATGTGGAAAAACAGAAAGGCAGGAGAGGGTTTATGTTGCCCTAACAAGGACTGGCTCCCACATCTTGTTTGGCACAACTCCACAGGAATTCATCTGCAGAGGTGAGGAAAATAAAGGAAATATAATCACTAAAAGCACTTCCTGCACTGCTTCTGATGCCTTGTGAAGGCTGACCTAGAACAGAGGCTAGACAGAAAAGAATAAAGTAGGGATTTACTGAAAGGCCTCAATGGATGCACCTTGGGCAGCACAAGAGCCCAGCCTGGGCCGCACCCAAGATGAACCCAAAATGATCACAAAATGGACAACTGGCCATGAGGTCTCACACTTTTATAAGTTCTGGTTCGTTTGCATATTGGAGTTATTTGTCCAATTACAGCTTCAGCTTATGAAGTTCCATCCTCTTTGTTTTCCTCTCTTCAATTCACCATTGTTTATGCTTTTTGGGCCTGAGGCTGTAACAGCTGTCCTTGGTTCTCAAGCTGGAAAAGGAATTGCTTTGTCTGCCTACCCTGTGAAGAGACCTTACTATGAAGCTCAGAGTTACACACTAAAGCAGCACAGAATCTGAAAAATATGAAAGCTAAAACTTAAGGGATCATTCCTTTCACCTCCCTTTGCTTTTGTTTTGGGAGAAACCCACGAGGGAGCTTTGTAATCTACAAGTTAAAGAGAGAAGGTATTTTGAGGAAGTCACTCCCTGAAAATCTGCCTTACAGCAAAACCCACCAGGACAGTTCCACATCACACAGAATGAACATGCTTAAAATCAAAACAACTTCAACACTGGCAAAAACTACAGCCAGAAAGAAAACTGGAAAGGCAAGAATGCCAATTACCTGGATGGTCTGCCTGTGCTCCTTGAACACATTCACTCTGACCACTGCCTTGTTGAACTCTGGATTTAAGGACTGAACAATCTCATAGTCCAGGTGTTCCTGGAAAATCACATTTTTAAACAATATAAAAAGCCAAGATCTAAGAAAAAAATAATTTACCACCATCAAAGTAAACTCAGACACTGTTATTTCACATTCTAATCAAAAATTCTTATAAAAGCTTCTAAGGCCTGAGAACTGGGAAATTATTTACTGATGTTATAATCTGCTTCACAAAGAAACTGGTTTACCCTGCTTAAAAACAGAGAAAGAAACACAACTCTACCACGATTCCTTTTCTTGCAGAACATGGTAAAAAAGGCTGGTAGCAAATATATGTAGCCAAAATCACAGATGAGGTGTAAAACTGCCTAAGCAGGAATGCTTTGAAAATATTGTAAAATAGTCTGCTCCCCTCACCTGATACTGCAGTGCATCAAAGCCTTTAAATATAAACTCAAAGAGAGTGTGAAGGTTGTCAGGGCTGGGAGATGTGACAAAGATATTGGAGTAACTGCAGAGAAAAAAACAAAACAAGAGCTGAACCATTTTTCTAACAAATTTTACCATGTAAGGACTAAATAGGATGGGTTTTAATAGGAGGGGTTGACTTCACCTAATAACCAAAACACAGCAGGTTCCTATAGACACTTACCTCGATTTATGTGTGATTATTTTGAGTTTTAAGAAAAAATTGACCAAAAAATACAATCTTATAAAGATATAATCTTGTATCAAAAGATACAAGATTAAAAATGAGGGATTTAAGATTGGAAATTACAAATATATTCAGATCCTGCCATCTTGGTGGTTTTTTTTTTAACTCAGGGATGCAGATAAGGCCTGGGGGATTGGAGTGGGGGATCACTCACCCAAAAGCTACTGCTCCAGCAATGGCCAGCCCCAAAGCAGCAGATTTCCCTCGTCCCCTGGCTGCTGTTAATGCCACAGTGCTCCTCAGGGTCTTCTCAGAAATGGCTTCAATGAATTTTAGAACTGCTTTTGCCTGAGGATTAGAAAACCCCCAGGAAACAGCGTTGGAGTTTCTCTTACCCCAAGACCTGCCACACACAGAGAACCTCAGCTCTGGCCAGCACACCTGATGACTTGAGAAGGCTGACCTAGAACAGAGGCTAGACAGAATTAAAGAATAAAGCAGGGATTTATTAGAAGGCCTCAATGGATGCACCCTGGGCATCACAAGAGCCCAGCCAGGGCTGCACTCCAGGTGAACCCAAAATGGTCACACAATGCGCCCCCGGTCACGGGGTCTCTCACTTTTATAAGTTCTGCTCCATTTGCATGTTGGAGTTAATTGTCTAATTATAGCTTCAGGTTATGAAGTCCCATCCTTCTTGTTTTTCTCTCTTCATTCTGCCATTGTTTATGATCTTGGGTCTGAAATTTGGATCATTTGTCCTTGGTCTACCTACCTTGCTTTGTCTCCCTGCCCTGTGAAGAGAGCTCACTATGCCCTACTATGAAGCTCAGAAGTACACACTAAAGCAGCACAGAACCTGAAAAATATAAAAGCTAAAACCTGAGGCATCACACCAACCTGATCCAGGGTTTTGCAGCCATCCACCAGCACTCCCACGGGCTGTGTGTCCTGCAGGCTCTCCTTCATCTCCCTCAGCTCCAAGTCCTGGGGCCCCAGGCTCTCCTCCTACGGACACACAACAGGATGAGCCAAGGCTACTTCAGCACAATCCTACCTTTGTGGTGTCTTCTGACACCTTTGGTCAGTCAGAGAAAAGGATCTGGAAGGAAAAGTTACCACAAGAAGAATGTATTCCCCAAAACCATGAGAATTTATATGGACAGACATGTATTTAACAGTTAAATTTCCAGGCATCTTCAGGAGAATGGTCACAAAGCGGTTCCCAATCCTGACTTCCCCAGGCTTGGAAGGAAAAAAGGGAAGGATTTTGCAGTAATTACAAATGGCACTGATAGGAAAAACAGATTAAAGTGTTCTGAATAATTTAATTCATTTTTCAGTCTTTGGACATTCATGATCTTTGTTACACCTGCCACATGAAGTATCCATGCAGGGGGAAGAACTACTGCAGCACCAATACCAAAATAATATCAAGATCTTCAGAGCTAAACAATAAACTTGGACACAAACAAAACCAGTTTTAGATGGGAATGAAGGCTGATTTTCCTGGTTGTCACTTAAAATTCCAAAGGCATCAGCCTCTCCAGCCAAAAAATAAGCATTTGTGCTGCTGTCAGTGTTGTCCTAATGATAAAAGGAGGTTGTTTTATTTATTTATTTTATTTAAAATCAGTACCCTATTAGAATGTTTTTACCATCTCTGACAGAATCTGTGTTGGTTATTTTTTAGGCCACACAGCACAGCTTAAATGCTTCAAGATTTCTGTTTACAACTGGTTCCACTTTACTGCAGTCTACAACTGGAAGTGATAAAAGGATACATTTCTAACAGTGCAAAAATCTGGATTATCCTCAGGGAATTCTTCCTGGAATGTGACACTGTAACTCAGAAATTGAAACAGCTGCCACAGCTTCCAGCTGTGTCCTGAGCCTGCAATATACTTATTTCCAAAATGTTCTCCCACCCTCCAACTGCCAAAAAAGTATTTTTATTGGTTTTGTCCCATCTGTCCATCAGCTTGAAATCCCTCTATGCAACCACAATCAAGCTCCACCTCACTGGGCTGAGCAGTACAGGAAAATTAAATAAGGACAAACACAAAAAGAGATAGGACAGAAAATTTTAAAAAATAAGAATATAGAAAAAAACAGCTCCCCAAGCTTCACCCACATAATTTTTGCAGAACGTTCTGCTTCCTCTCTGCAATGCCATCCTTTGATATAAATCAGGGTGAAATTAAAAAAAAAAAAAATCCCTGTTTTTAAATCTTTAATACCCCTTGGCCAACTCAGAGGGATTTGTTCCAGGGAAAAGGGCTGGGATCACTCACTGACCTGGGACTGCGGGGGCACAGGAGTGATGTTGGCAGCGTGGCTGGAGATGGGCAGGATGTTCAGCTGGTCATCGATCACCAGGCAGGTCTTGCACGAGGCCAGGGACAGAATGAACCTGGGCAGGCAGAGAAACCTCAGTAAAAACCCAGCAGCACTCCCTGGTGGTTCATCTGAACTGTCTTCTAAACACAGAGCATTCACAGCTCCCCACAGCTGAGCTGCAAGTCCAGCTTCCAATAAAAGGCCTGCTCCAATGCAGACCTGTGGGATGTTTTCCCATCAGGAATACCCAGTGCTGTTCCTGGTGCTTTCTTTGGGCTGACAGCCCAGATCCTTTGCACTCTGAGTCCCTCACCTCTCATTGAACCTCCCCACCACATCCTGGTGGGCCTCTGTCCTGTACCGGGAGTGAACGTCCTGAAAGAGAAAGGGAAGAAAACAAAGAAAATGTGACAGTGACATTTGCAGGATTATGACCCCTTCTTTCCCACTCTTGTGTCTCCATTTCCATCCACAGCACATCCCAGACAGGATCCTGACTTTGTGGTGAAACACCCACATCTGCAGCATTTCAGAAATGCCTGAGCATAACAAATCCCATCCCATCGCCTCCCATTCCTGAATGAAGGAGCAGGAAAGATGATGGAAGGAAGATAACAGCCCATAATAGAATCAATAAATACCCACTCAGCATCACCTCAATGCAGCTGCTGGTAGAGAAGAGACACTTAGTGCTGCACATACCATGGTCATTGTATAGAGCTGCTTCAGGGAGTTCATAGTTCTCAGCAGAATCACCACAATTCCACCACCTTCCACTGTCTCCACAGTTCTGGCCAACAGGTTTGGAGTCAAGGCTTCAAAATCCTGGGCAGTAAAAAGAACTTCAGAGTTGCCCAGAGTCCAGCAGTGCAGCTGGCTCCTACTGAAAGGCACAGAAAGCCTAAAAACTTTATTCCTCGAAGTTTAATTCACACTTAAACTTGCACTAAGCAATACCCTATTCCAGCTCCTGTGTGAGGCCACCTCACCCTCACACAACTCGTGAGGGATAAGCAAGGCCACCAAAACTGAAGTGACAGAAGCAGCAAATCCCACTCCTGCAACATTTCAACTGATTATTGTGAAGCTCTTTGGGGAGCCAAGGAATTCCTGACCTGAAGGACACACATTCCAAAGGTGTTCCCAAGGATCTTGTGAGTTTCGTTGTAGTAGCAGTAGCGGATGTTTGTGGCTGCTATGAACAGCTCGAAGGGATCATCGTCCTTGATGTTCAGAGTTCCACTCTTAATCTTCTTCTGGAGCTGCCTCATCCTCTTCTTCCTGTGGCTGGGGGGGGAAAAACCATACAGGAGTTTTTTTGGGAAAGGGTTTGAGGAAAGTGTGCTCTGGAAGTCAGAGCTCAGTCCTAAATATGACTGAGGTTAAACAGCTGAGGAACCCGAGGTTTGAGGTTAAAAGGGTGAGGGGGAGCTTGGCCCAGGGCAGCAGAGTCAGCGTTAGAGCTAAAGGGGAAAAACCAGAGGTACTTTCTGCTGGTGTCAATTCTGTTATGTTAAGCCAAATTTCAGTCCTGGAAGAACAGATTTCTCCCTGCTGCTCCAGGACCAGCCCTGGCTTCTCCTCCCACCCAAGCCCTCAGCCTCCAGCGCCGCCTCCCCGGGGAGCAGCAGGACACCCGGGGCTCTCTCACCTGCTGAAGCCCAGCTCCTTCTTGTAGCACCAGAGCACAGAGGGCCTGGCCTTCACCGTGGCCTTGGACAGCATGTGGTGAAGGATGACGACCTGCCAGGGCACACAACACTCACAAACAGCTCTCAGGGAGCGCCACAAAGCACAGTGTTTTTCTGAAGTTAATTTTACACCTGTATTTCCACCGTGCAGAACACAGGCACCAAGCCAAGCTGTGTCTGTGCCTTCCCCAGGGCTGCAGGACACTGGGTTTTACCTCCAGTTTCCTCAACTCCCTTCTCTGGCAGAACCAACACTGATCATTCCAGGCTAAACACACTTTTGTCTCTTACAGACAATCCATTCGTATGGATTTTCCACAGAGGGTTTCAGTGAACACAACCAGACTTGGGAGGTGCCAGAACCCATCAGTAAATAATGCCAACACTCCTCTACTGCCACCTGAATAACTCATTCTTTTCCAAGTTTTTTTTTTTGTTTTGTTTTTTTTAATAATTAGTTTATTTTATTTTCCCACAGACTGGAAATAAATGAATTATCAGTTACACAGCAGCTAGAACAGAACAGCAGCAGGAGCAGGGCAGGGATTGTTCCCCTCTGCTCAGCACAGGGGAGGGCAAAATCCTGGGCTCAGCTTTGAGCCCCTCACTGCAACAAAGACACTGAGGGGCTGGGGTGTGTCCAGGGAAGGGAATGGAGCTGGGGAAGGGGCTGGATCCAGCACCAGGAGTGGCTGAAGGAGCTGGGAAAGGGGCTCAGCCTGGAGAAAAGGGGGCTCAGGGGGGACCTTCTGGCTCTCCACAAATCCCTGATGGCAAAGGGCAGCCAGGTCAGGCTCTGCTCCCAGGAACAAGAGGAGAGGAAATGGCCTCAGGCTGTGCCAGGGGAGGTTTAGGTTGGATATCAGGCAAAATTTTTTCCCTGAGTGGGCTGGCAAGTCCCCATCCCTGCAGGGATTTAAAAGCCACGGAGATGTGGCACTGGGGGACGTGGGTTAGTGGCTGCTTTGGCCTTGCTGGATTCAGTGATCTGGGAGGGTTTTTTCCACCCTGAACAATTCTGTGGTTCTGTGAATGGACTTATCCTAAACCATCGTGGGTTTGCCGTGTTGTTCTTCCCCTCCCCACTCGAAAAACACAAGGCCAGAGGCCCTGAAGAAAAACGCGTTTAGCACTTGATTTCCTTCACACAACTTCACCGAGCAGGTTCATCTGCGAGACAGCTCAAAGCCCACTCCGAGAGAGAAACCATCACCGGGTGGTGATCGCCATCACCATCACCATCAAGGGCAGAACCGAGGGGAAAAAACCTCCAGCTGGCCAGAAAGTTTAATATCCTTTGACTCAGTTAAAAAAACAAACAAACAAACCAAACCTACCAACCGCAGCCTGTCCTGAGTTTCACTTGATGCTCATGAGCTCAGGGAGGTCTCACACACCATTTCCAACCTCTCTGTCCCTGCGAGTTCCCTCCCCCTCAGGCCCCATTGCTCTGCCTGCGGCTGGCAGGGTTTAATTCCTGCTGGAGGCAGAGCGCAGCAGGGACTGAGGAAGTGCGGCAGGCCCGGGCGGGTCTCGGCACCCGCAGCCCCCGCGCCCCTTCGCCACGGCGGTACCTGGTCCTTGCCGCGGTCGCCCACCACCACGAACAGGCTCCGCTGCCGCTCCGCCACGCCGTTCTCGATGAGGACGCGGATGCGGTTGTCCACCTTGCGGCGCTGCATGGCTGCGGCTCCCGGCGCCGCTCCCCGGCCCCGCTCCCGCTGCACCACGTGGGGGCCACGTGAGCCCGGGCGCGGGCGCCGCGCAGCGTGGGAGGACCCCGGGGCTGCCCTCGCCGGCCGCCTGCGCCACGCGTCCGTAGATCTAAGAAGCCATTTCTGTACAAACACACCTGAAAACACACACTGCTCTGTCCAGCGAGCGCTCAAGCAGAGCAACTGAAAGGAGCTGTCCACGTGGGAATGGGCTCCTGTGCCCAGCCGCCTCCCAAAATCCCTGCGAGACACAGAGCAGCCCCTACTACCCCTACCGCCCACAGCTTTCCTCTCCCTTTTTCCCTTTCCTTTCCTTTCCCTTTTCCCCTTCCCTTCCCTCTTTTCTTTCCTATAGTAACACCAATTTTATTTTTTTAAAACGATTTGTTCTAAACAAATCCTGCCTGTGACCCCTCCAGGCGTGTGGGCGCAAAGAGAAGGGTTTTATAAATTTAAATTTCTTGATTTTATACAGATAATTCCATTTCCACACCTGCCAACTCTGAGTCTGGGTGGCCTTAGCACCTGGGGGAGAGATGACAATACCATATATATATATATATATATATATATATATATATATATATATATATATAAGGGCATTTGGAGGCAGTTTTCCCAAGGAAAGAAGAGTGCAAAGAGCAAACAGAACACATCCAGGAAAGAACAAATCTTTAGGATTCATCGGTACAGGACACTCAGCGATCCCCAGGGAATATTAGGAATTCTGCTCCTCAGGAAGAGGAGGGAGCTGCTAACATTTAACTCTGCTTCGAAATAAATCCACCAGAGCTGTTTGAAAGTTTTCCCTACAAAATCCCAAGCTGCACAACCGCGGAGCAGCAACAAGAAAAGGATTTATCAACCTGAGCTGGAATTCCAGTGAGGTTTCAGAAACACGGAATTTTATTCTCAAACTGACAGTAAAGCTGTTCCTAACCTTTCAATACCAAAGTTGAGCCGAGCTATTTGCATAGATATATTTATTCTTAGCTTTTAATACTGCCATTTTTTTTTAAACTTGAACATTCAAACAATGGAGTATTTAAGACCAGGTGACAGCGTAGGAAAAATGTGTTTAATACCACTGGATGTATTCGGGATAGTTTTAAAATATAATAAAATATGATAAAAATACTGAATTAATAATCATAAAGGCTGTAGAACAATTTTTTTTTTTAGGTGAATCCAGTTAAACCCAATCACTGAGACAAAACCACCAATGCAACAGAAGTGTAGCAAGACAATCCCTTTAGGTACGAAGTATTTGCTTAAAAGGGAAGGACATAAAACATTGAAATAGATTTATTTTTCAAGAGTTTACATAAGCCATGGACCAATTTGTTTCCAACGCTGAGTTGAAGAACTGCAAAGACATATATACAGGTATGTTTAAGGCCATCAGAAAATTTAAACCTGACAACAAATGAAAAATTCTCAACACTTATTTTATGTGCTAGAAGCATTGCTAAAATTCACTCTAAAACCCAAGAGCTTTAAAAGAGGAAATACATTTTCATTTCATAAAAGTCTAAAGGATATTTCCTAAAATTTAGCTTGAGACCAAAATTCCAGGTGTCCTCTTGATCCTCCTTTGGGTAGAAATGGGCCAGCAGAGTTGGAACCGAGCCAGTTACACCCTTCTGACTCTTCTATGAGTATTAAAAAGAGAGGGGAAGAGAATCTTCTTTTAATAAAACTGCAGCAAGAGCAAAAAAAGTTAAATTCAGAACCAAATGCCAAGTTAGGCTCTGGTTTTCCTAATGTAGTTCTCCTATGTGCTGCTCTAAGTGGCTTTTGGGAAGCAGATTTTGGAAAACTTCCCAAAATTTCCTTCCCTCCGTTAAGGCCGGATCCAGAGATCCACGAATTTTAATTTTAATTTAATTTTAATATCATTCTATTCAAAAAGCCTCTGAAAGTGGTTCACAGAATAGCACCTCTGCCCTTAGATGAACAGTCTAGAAAAGGAAGTTTCTCATCACACTCTGCCACATCACCAAAAATACACATCTGAAGGACCTTCCCCACCTCCCTCCCTCTGCAAAAACGTATTGGCCAACAGGAAAATGTTGCAGTTTCAGCAATTTGCCCTCTCCATGACTGTGAGGTGTGCTGACAAAAAGAAGGCAACGCTCCCAAAGCTCCTTCCCTGAAGTTGTGCCACTGACTCCAGACAGCCAAGACCAATGGAGGGCTCAGATGCATTTTGACAAATTGTGTTACTCCAGGAAAAACACCATTAGAAGGGAGCTGCACAGCGTTGCAATGCTGGAGCTTCCTGCAAAGCTCCAGGCAATAAACATAAATATATTTAAGGCCAGATTTAAATAAGGAAATTATCCCCCAAGTTCAACAGGAGAGTTTTGTTGTTTGGGCTCATTTCCTACTTGCTCTCCAGAAGTTCTGGTCCACCACATCCCTGCAAGTTCACTGGTGCCAGCTCAAGTGAAGGGAAACGTTTTAGTCCCATCCATGCTCAGTGCAGATGGAAAAATGGAGAAACAGGTGCCCAGAATTTAGAAACTAAACCAGCCTCCTTCACACAGTGACAAAACCCAGCTCCAGCTCAAGCATCCATGTCAACACTTTGCAATAAACTTTACCCAAGAAGTTTCACATCAGCAAGAGGGATGGTCTGGATTTCCCAGGATGTGACTACAGCCTCATGAACAGGGTGAGTGGAATATCAAGATTCTTCCAAGCAACTGGTTCTGTATCTTGCTCTGCTGGACCTCGAAGATTTTGCCCTATTTGTTCTTAATTATATGAATTTTAAGAACTTTTCCAGTGTAATTTATCATCCTTGCAGTATTTATCTGCAGTTAGAGCCTCTTCAGTAACTTTTCTCTACTCAAATGCCATTTGGGAGAAAGGGAAGCTCTTTCTCCAAGGACCTGGAACACAACCAATCTTCCTAAAAACGTAAGGTTGGTGGGACATTTTAAGAAGACACATTTTGAAGGACACGAGGTTCTCTGAGAGTTAAATCCCAGCAGGATACATTGCCTGGTTAAGTAACAAAGGCCAACAATCCTCTTCCAGCTAGTCTGCCTGATGATTCAGAGATGGCTGCATACAAAAGACAGGATTTGGGGAAGAAAACAGGGGTTAAGTGACGTTTAAAGCCCTCTCCACAGCAAAATCCCCAAGCTGCACTGGTGAACTGTTCTTAGAAAACAGCCTGTACACAGCAAAACCACAGGAGTAAAATTCAGGAGCAGGCTGGCCTCAGGTACAAGACAACAGCTCATGATTTCTGGGTCAGCTTTCAAAAGGAGGATGTCTAGGAAGGATCCATGTTTCCCAGACATAGTAACAATAAGTACAAATATCTGAAATACTTCATGGATTTATGAATCACTTGCTCAGAAACCCTTGAATTACAGCCAGGAGGAAGCAAGAGGCTGAAGGCAGAAGTTTGAACAGGCTCAGACCCAGCTCTGTTCCATGCTCTCCTTCCAGCCACAGGATCACACCCCAGCTGCCCATGGAATAAACAGCTCATCCCTGCATCCAGAAGGGGCTCAGCACCAGAGCCAGCCCCAAACTGCCACAGCTTATGCTTCAACATAAACTTCTGGTAACAGTCTTTGCTCTAAACAGGACCTTTTCCTAAAGAAACGTACCTAGGAGTGCTTGGGATGTGGAGGGAGCTCAGACCTAGAGCCAAGCCATGGAGCAAAAACGGAGAGCTCCCCTACCAGGCCAGAGGAGCAGCAAGGGCTCCGAGTGCACAGGGTGACCCCAGCTGATGTTACTCCACGGGTGGAGATCAAAGGGGTCTGTGCAGGTTCCCAGCTCACACCTCAGGGACTTGTTCCACCTCTCCCTCCACCAGGAAACCTGAGCAGGGCAGCTGCTCTGAAGCCCATTGGCATACAGGTTTACAAACTTGTCTCTCAGTGAAAAGGCCCAGTGTTTTATTAATAAATTCAAGTAGGAAAAAACCCCAAACCAACCCCCCAAACTCAAGGTGGAATGTTTTGATCCGTTCAGAGGTCTCTGATTGAGCATGGTGTACGTTTACAGACAAACTACAATTAGTTCCTCAAGGAGCATTTGGTGTGCAAAGGAGAAAGCTGAGCAGCCTGTGTTCTATCAACCATTTAAAAGCTGATGCACAAAGAAAAATAAAAGAATTAAAAGAATCCACTGTTTTCCTACATCAGTTTAACATTAAAAGGTTTGTATTTTTATTTTTTTTCCAGTTAAAAAACAGTTGGGACTATTATCTCAGTAATAGCTTCCTAAAAAAGACACAGAACAGCAACTTCTCACCGGACTGCAGTTTAGGAATGTTCTAGGCCTTGACTCAAACTGCTGCTTCCAGACATCAGCCCCGTTTCAGGATGCCTGGTGTGGAGTATGGTCTTCACAAGCTTATCACTTCCCGCAGTGAAAACATTTTTCATTTGTGCTCTTCACACAGGACATGGAAAAGTGATATCCCACCTATTTGTATGGAGTTCCAGACTGCTTCACAACGAAGTCAAAAATATCTGACTGCAAGTTCTGAAAGTTCAGTTGTGAAAGTAGAAATGACCCTCTGAGTGAAAACAACCTTCAGTTTTGTACAGAACAGTTAAACACCACGCAGCTGTTCCTTAATTTCACCTTTCCACAGGTAGGAATTATTTGATGAGCAATACTTAACAGAGAATATAGCACTTTTCTTCTCACATGTGCTATAGAATGCAACAGAACTACCAACACCTCTATGGAGGCAGCTATCAAAATATTCTCCCCACTGCAGAGAGAGTGCATGTGCGCAAAAGGCAGGCACAAGTGATTTCTCCAAAGATTATACCACAAGGATGCAGTAAAACTTGAATAAGACTTGGTATTTTCCAGCTCCTAGGCTTATGCCATTTCTTTTATACATCGCTGCCTTGATGAAGAAAAAAGAAAAAAAAAAAAAGGGAAAAGTCCATCACAAAGAAAAGTTTCCCAGAAGTCACAGCTAGTAGAATAAAAGCAGAAAAACAGAAGGAGGATTTACATCTAGTCACGAAAAAGAGACTATTGGGGAAAAAAACCAAAGAAAGAAAGGAAAAAAAAAGCCTTATGAAATGTCACCCCATCATATTGAATCAGTTTCAGCCGTTGAAAACCAGTGTTCCAGGATACAATTTTTATAAACATGTTTTATTTATCTTGCTTATACCATTAGAACTGTAACTGCTGGCTGTCATTTCCCTGAAAAGGGGAAATCAACTCAAACACAGACTGGTGCTTTTCAAAAGACAGCAATTGGAAGGGCAGCAGCAGCGGGCATTTGAGATTTCTTAAAACCTTCAAGGCTGCAGGAAAGACAAAAGGACATGTGACCAAAAGTGTTATGATTATCCATTAGGGATTTCCATCAGTACCGGCATCAGTTATTTAGGTGATAATACAGCAAGGTCAAGTATTAGTGACAGACAATGTGCAAGTCATAAGGAATGATAGAGAATACCAATCCTTACAAAAGTCATTGCTATCAAAGAAACTTAAAAGTGTTTCAAAGAGATATCTAAATACTTCACATCAAATATACAGTGGCCATCCAGATTATAGCTCAGGATTTGTTGCAAAATTTTGTCCAAGTGCCAAATCAAAGCCTTTTTTTTTGGTTTTTTTTTTTTTTTTTTTTTTTTTTTTCATCTTGTCTCCTAAAAAAAATTAATTACACAGTTACATTAGCAGTTATGCAAGCGCTCTTAACTCCATAGCCACAGGAATCAGGGCCCTGGTGATGAGGAGTGCTGCAGCTAAGGGTGCCTCTTCTTTATCACAAACTGCCTCTAAGCCCACCTGTCTATTCAGGGCAATTGCATCACTACACATCTTGAACTGTTCAGTGCTTCAATTTACTAAGAAAAAGCTGAAATGCAGTTGTTCTACCAAGCCACACTTCACCTTTTCCATCCTTTCATGGGAACATTTAAGATTTTTTAACTGCCACCACAGTAAATATTTATGGATTTGCAGATTTTATCTGAATTTTGTTAAATCACTTTTAAATGTCAGAAGTGAGTCTGCTTTTTCCTGCCACTTCAGTTAACCATGGAGATTGGATCACCCTGAAAATTGCCTTTTTTGCTTTATTCTTAGCAAAGGTGAGGAATCTGAATCTCATGTGCAAGGCTCAAGATGATGCTTAGGACAGAACATGCAGAGTAAACGTTGTTTCGTTCCTTTCAATATCCAGGGAATATAAAGCTGGCAATTGTAGTCCTGTCATTATGGGTAATGAAAATAGTCCCTTTACAACAAACTTCCTGTAAGGGAGAACAAATAGATAATAACTCTTCTGGTAACATGTATTGTACACTGGCCAGCGTGTTTTTGGCGTTGAACGGAATCCTGTGAACGTGTTTAATTCACTTGCTGAGCGTTCATCTGAGGCATCCCTCTGTTTGGTCTGGGGGGCCCTCCACGACCTAGAAAACACAAAAAGGGGTTGAATTCTGCAGGAAATCTGGTTAGTTTCAAAGTAGTCCTAAATCTTCTGGTCTGAACTCAGTCAGACTTTGCTGTGCTTCCTAAAACATGCTCTCAGCTTCACCACAGCCCAGTGTTGCACTGAACTCCAGAGGCCTCAGCTCCACACCTCAGGGCTTTCAGGACCAAGGCAGGGACAGAAGCCTTCAACACTGAACTCCCACGTGGGGTTTCACAGATGCAGGGCACAGCCTTGAGCTGCCCTCACAGCAATGTCTGTACTGAGACAGAACAGTCTCATCATCAAAAATGTACTAAGAAAAAGACCTGAGGAAATGTGATGAAAATAGAATTTAGAAGCTTAACTATGGCCTCATTATCTCTGTCAGGTTTGTTTCCCAAGGCTTTCAATAATAAAAGACAGTGAAGTAAGTTCTATTATATCTGAATGTCAACAGCAATTGCTGTTTTAGCTTCTTTTCCAAGAATTCCTCATTTAACAGCCAACTTAACTTCCACCACCAGTTCACAGGATCCCAATAATTCAAGTCAGCTTATTCTTAACTGTGAGCTGCTGGGTAAGGAGTGTGGTTGCTTTTTAAGTGCAGAACTTTAAAAGTTGGCTCAGAAACTTCCACTCAAGCCAAACCAATTATTCCCTACTCAGGAGATTACCTCTAGGAGCTCCCCGAGGTCCACTTTGTCCAGAGCCACGTTTGAAATTTTGTTGATATCCATCCTAAAGCAAAGAAATTTAGAAAGTTACAATATAAAACCTGGGCATTCTGTTATTAATTGCCAGCAAAATAAGGACCTTTTAGAACAATGTGCACTGACAAAACACCTGTAACTTCAACATGCAACATTTTATTAGTAAAAAATAATCTTTAAAAAATAAATTCTTACTTCCACTAGTTCCTAGCAGCTGTAATAAAATGTGCAGTGACAAATGCTCTCTCCAGTTACAGGATGTGTTGCTCAATATAACTAAGAAATATAAATAGATACATTTAGTGTTCAACTTTTCCAAACTACACAGGGGTAGTTTGTCTTCCTGAGCAATAATAAAGTAAGTCCCAGAGGAAGATGTCACTAACAGCTCTGAGTGCATTTGACAGGTATTTCCCTCCCCACAGGTAGCTTACCCTCTGGTAGTTTGAGTAATCCCGAGGAGCATTGAACTGGGCCTGTGTGTAGCCACTGTTTGGAGTGTTGGAAAAGGACGGACGGTAGCCATCGTATCCCCCTACGGAACAGGGCACAAGTCTTTCACTTGAAAATCAAAGCAGCACTTAATACTTGACCTGCTGCTATAGAAAGAAAAGCAGCAACAGCATTTTACCTAAACCTTAAAAAAATCCCATCCATTTAGCAAGGGCTGTTTACCTGCAAATGAAGCAAATGTCTCCAACATCAGAGCTAATATATCACAAGAAGTGAGAATGAACACCTGGTAAGGACTGGGAGGAGGCAGATTTCAGTGCATTTCTCAGAGTAACCCAAAGTTTGTTTTACAGAACATTCAGTTCTGAGCTAAACATGATCCTAGGTAGGCTCTAGATGTCCCAGCTGTGATTACTGCATTCACACTCCAATCAGCTGTATTTTTATTGCACACGTTTCTTCTCTACTCCCCAGCCACAAGAGGGGAAGAGAACATGGAAGTCAGTACCTGAGTCCCTAAGTAATCCCAGAACACCTGACAAGGAAATCTCTGTCCTATTCTAACATAAACCTTTTTGTAACACTGACAGCCACACGTGTAAGGTCCAGGAATCATAAACATTCTCTTATCTATCCAGAACTACACTATCATTCTTCCATTCCTGTTAATTCCCTTGGTCTAGTGACTTTTCAACTCTTGTGCTCCTGTACTTCTACATAAGCCAGCCTATTCTCATTCTGATGAAACATAGAACTACAAAATACACTGTGGAAACACTAAGCATTTTTGAAATACCAACTTGCATCCAAATTCCTTGCTTGATGGGCGGGTATTTCTGCATTTGCTTATATTTGCAGTAGATGCTTACTATTGTATTGTAATGGAGTCCAAACACACACTTAAATTTTAAGTGACTTATCTACAACCAATAAGACTTTTACTACAAGTTTTGCTGTCTCACAGGGCTGCTACCCCAGTCTCCCAACAGCAGGTCAGTTTAACACTTGCTCTCCTGACCCAGTGTTCCCCCCAGGGCCAAGCAGAGCTCAGAGGGCCCTGCAGAGCTGCTCACCTCTGAATCCGTTTGCTGGGCCCCTGTAACCGTTCATGAGGCCCCGGGCCCCGCGGGATCCCCCCCGGGACACGCCCCGGCTGTTGTAGTAAGGCTGGCTGTTCCTGGGAAATCCAGTGCTCTGCTGGGGTGGCTGCTGGTGATTTCCTGCCACTTGGTGACTCTGGTCCGGGGAACCGTGGTAGGTACCAACCACTGCAGGGGAATCGAGGGGAAAAAGAAGTAGAAAAGTCTGGGTTTCTTTATGTTCCCATGTATCTCTCTTTAAACCCAACATTCTGTTACAGAGGAAAAGGATGAGGCTCCTTCTCCTTGTTTCATACATCCAGTACTTGTTAGCACTTAAGTGGAAAGTGAAACAGTGCTGAGAGAAAAACAGCTCTGGACGTAGACTTTTATTGTTTTAAGTTGCTAACCCGGAAAGCATTTTGCCTGCTGAATTCAAATAATTTATCACTTATTTCAGCACAAGATTCCAGGCCTTTGAGACCTTACATCAACTTTGAGAAGAAATCCATATTTGCTCTCATTTCTGGCTTACTATTTCCTTTACAGAATGTCACCTCAAATTGCACTGTTTTTTAAAAGCAACCTTAGCATCAGCAGAGCCAGTACTTCACTCTAGTGCCTGCATCTTCAGAATAATCCTGTTCATTTTTCTTTTTTTTTTTAATCCATATAAACCCAGTCAAGTGGCTTAACAGCTGAAGTAATATACTGAATTTCACTCCCTGTTGGATATTCAAACCCTGACAGAGTAACAAAATCTGGTACTGCTCAGGGGAAAGGTCTGCAAGGGAACCTGTGACGTATTTTGCTCCATCATCTAGGACTTCACAGACTTATCACCTGCTCTACCAAGGCTACTAGAACTTTACCTGTCTGGAGTTGTTCTTGCTGGAGATCTGATTGTTCTACTTGGTGAGGTTGATTGGAGAAACTCTGGTTGTAACTGGCCTGGTACTGGTTTTGCTGCTTAAGGGTTTCTGGCTCATTCACAGGAGGAACAGGTGCATTCATGTTGAATACCTGTAAAAGCAGAAATTCAGTTTTACAGCTCTGTAAAGAAGCATCAAAATCTCAGAAATGTGAATAACCAAGGACTATCATGTGTAGCTGCATGACTGATTCTACCATAAGGAATGAGCACCAAGCCAAAGGGATCCAGGACTGATTTCCTACTCACTGTTTGCATGGATTGGAATGGAGCTGCATTGACATTGATTCCGCTGCTATGCAAAGGCTTGCTGGATCCAGCCTGGAACACCTGTGGCTGGGATGCAGTGGGAAGTGATGATGAGGATGGGGTCTGGTCTGCATTCAGGGACATGGAAGCCTAATAATTAAAACAAACAACATATTAGCAGCTTTTGAGGTACCAAAAATTTAACTTCAAGAACTTTGCTTAAAAAAGAATGGCAATGCCTCAGCTTCACCTCTACTAATGACTGCTTTCTGCTTCAGCTCAACAGCCTAATTCACAGCAGCATAATGAGAGGAAAAACCTAACCATCTTCTCCCTCATTAACTTGAAAGACAACTAGAAAAATCTAGAGGGAGGGAAATGAAGAAGTTTCCAGGCTAACTGCTGTGAAAAAATAAATCCCATTTCCTAAGCCAACAACACTGATGCTCCCATGGTGATGTTGGCATGCTGCATCCGACTAAACAAACAAGCTTCCAAATGAAAAGTCTTGCTATGGAGGTCTTACTGGTCATAGGCTCAGAATTTTGAAATTAAGGGGAACTGAAGCACCCCTATCAACTAAAAATAATGTTATTTATGAAGAAACATAGACTAACATTTGATGCCACCTGCAATCAAGAGTTCTTCCCACCCCTGTGAAACCTGACTTGCCTGAATCTGGTCAATTGATTCTTTCTGTGGCCGTTGCTCTGCTGTGTGAGAAGGCTGATACATGGGTTGGGAAGCTGTATATCCCTCACTTGTAGAAGAAACCAAGGGAACCTGACAAAATAAACCCCAAAGCCCCCAAAAGTCAGCTGACGCTCACGCAGAGTTTTGTAAAATGTATCAGAGAACTCTGGAGTGGATGGTACTCTCTAGTCTGTGAGCCAGCACGTCTTCAAATCAGTACAAATTAGTTACTTTTTAATCACCAACATTCTAACACCACACAGCTCCAAGCTCAAACACAAGTGGACAAGGGCTGGCTTCCAATGGCCTGAATTTTACATTTTACAAGCTCTGCTCCCACACAGAGAATCCAGGGAAAAGTCCAGCCAGCAAAGCAGAGCACCTTGCATTAAAGGCTGTACTGAGGAGTTTAAGAGGCAATGGATAACAACTGATGGGGGTGTTCACATCACACTGGAATGTTCCAAAGCCAAGAGTAAGTTTAGCTACTGCGCTTGCAAGATCCTCGAGATAATCACTGGCAGCACTGGTTGAGGTAAGGGAAATAAGAAAAAAAAAATCCATTGGATTAAGTCAGGCATCACCTAACAGCAAAATAAAAACTAGTGCAGGGAAAAAAAAACCCTCTGTCCAAAAAAATACCCAGTCTACTCCTACAAGACAACAAAACTGTGGAGAGCACCAGCACTCAGGAGGTACATACAGAGGAAACTCAAGAAGTAATTCCCTTGCTCCTGTTTCTTTATAAATAAGTGACTTAAACCTTGCAGACCTAATCTGGACAAGCCAAAGGAAGCAATTTATCCTGCCTGTACTGTGAGATCCATCATCTATCCAGATTTTTTTTTGGTTTGCAAATACCTACAGGGATCAGACCCATTACTTAGACCAGCAGAGTTCTCAGAGATGCCACACATGCTTAATAAAAAAATCTTTAATCACCAGAAAACTGAAACATCTTAACAAGGAAGTGACTCCATTTATGCAGTGCAGAAGCAAGTTTAGGAGATCCCACTTAAAGCTCAACTGGAAACAGCATTCAACTCACACTGACTGCTCTACAACTCCAGGGTAAAATCCCAATCCAAGCAAGTGGGAACAATCAAACAGAACACAAACTCTATATAATTAATGCATGAGATCCACTTGTGCCCTGACACTCACTTGAACAGACACAGGCTGCCCTGTAACCAAGAGAATTTGGCATATCTGTTACAAATAAGTAACCAACTACCTGCTTCCCACTACTGGAAATGTGCAATGTCTGCAGAGACTAAAACTAGGAACTAGTAATGCTTGTCAGCAACAATGGAGATCACCAATTTCCCAATACTGGAACTTCAGCTTTTTCTTAAGAGTTTCTCATGTAGTTAGGAAATAAATCCTTTTGTAACTCCAATTTAGGCCTAATATCAAACTCAAATCCAAACCAGAATTTACTAAACATTTTACCTGTGTAGCTTCTGGTTGCACAGGAACTTGGGTAGGCTGGGCAAGTCTTGACTCAGCATGAACTGGGGGAAAATAATTTCACTTATTACACAGTAAAATCAAACCTTTTAGAGAATAACATTATTACCTGCTCTGAGCACTTATGTGAAAGCTGGTCATCATGAAGATGATGAAGCCTTAAGCATGGCAAAGCTATACTCAAATTACCAGCTCCTGTTTCCATGCAAAGAACATTTTTTCTAGTTGTCCAAAATAATCCAAAGCAAAACTAAAGAAGCTTTAAATGTTCCATATTTCCAAGCAAAATCTATAAGCAACTGAGAACTGGAAGTCTAGAAACAGTACAATCACATTTCTGAGAAAAACACACTATAGCAGGATTGTACTATTACTTGTGGTGGCCTTTTTATTATGCAGCAGCAACCGAAGCATTTCTAAGAGATGACTTGCAGGTTTTGCCAGTATTTCTCTTTAGGATTTACCATTACAAACCTGGAGGGCAAACCATTTGGGGCATGTCCAAACTCTGTGCTGGGTTCATGGGCTGTGCAGATACAATGGCAGGATCAAGCGTTTGGTTCTCAAATTCCAGCATTGAGTCCTGTGGAGGAAAAAAATAAAAAAATACTAAAAATCAAATCCACACTGCTGTGGGTTAAACAGATAAATGTTTAGAGCACAGCAGTACCTGCATGAAGTTGTAGGGGCCCTGCATCTGTGCCATGAGGTCCTGTACTCGCTGTCTCCTGACCAGGGGGTCTGCCTGAGCCACAGCAGTGAGCGCGTGAGGTTCCGGGACGGGAGGAGACGTCGCCTGTGTCTGTTGCTGCAGGGAATTTACAACCTAACAAGAGACAACAACCAACTGCAATTTCAGCTCAAGGCAGCACTGCACTCAAGTGACTCAGGAGTTCTTGCATTTCTGGCTATTGCCTAACTGGCTATGGATGATGGAATTGCTGCAGTGGTGTTGAAGGACAGTATTACATCCTAGACAGGTCAGTACTGTGGCCAGCTACTCATCTGAGCACTCACAGGATTACAGAGCTCACATTCTGCTCTTTTTTCTCTCCATCTACTCTTTTCCTCATAAAAAAAGTATTTGTTCAATAGTACAAGGAGTTTTTTAGAGCAGGATTTGAGGCAGCAATTTATCACCAATTGGCAATTTCAAGGTAGTAGGGGAAGAGTAATTTTCAGAAATATGCACAAATGGGTAACAATTATTTTCTCATAGCTTTTTGGTAAATATAAGTGGAGTTAGATTTTTCTGGTCCTTCTTAAGACTTCAAAGTGCTAAATCTTCATAGCTACTGTTATCCTAGCTCCCTGATTTACTGTCTCAGGAACAGCAGGCAGCATTGCATGACAAGGATTGCTAGACAGCACCGTGAGGGAACACCAGAAGCCCAGAAGCAGAAGCACAGATCAATGAAGGCAAGAAAGCTCAGATTTACCAGGCATATCCCAAAGTGGCAAACATCAACAAAGGAACAAGCTGCAACGGGCCTTCAGGTAGCACCTGATTAGACAGCAGAGCAACCAGCAAAGCTGGACACGGGCACCTCAAACATCCACCAGCAAATAGTTAGAAAACAGACAGTGACAAAGATAGTCGAGCTGCACTTTGATGGCCCTAACCAGTCCCTCACCTGCTCTTTAGGCAGCTCCTGCAATCCACAAGTGCCATTTTCAATGTCAACAAATGCCCTTTAAAATATCATTGTCTCTTATCATTACTTCTCTAATTCAATGAGCTTCTAACATTGCTAACATTCCAGATAAACAGCTAAGTCTTAAAACTTAGTTATACAGGATATAAATTAGCATACAGGCCCCCGAAAGTTCAAAATATTTATGTAAAATACCTGATTTCTTATTAGAACTGCAGAAGACAGATTTCTGCATGCACTCATGACAATTCACAAACCAGTCCTATAACAAAGGTCTGAACTTCAAGCCTCACACTGCCACTATCCACCCTCAAAGCCTGCACATTTCTTTTTAATTTCTCCAAGAAACCTACAGCATCTTCCAGCATTCCTACTGCCTGCCCAGATTTCCAAATCTTGTTTGTCCATAGCATTCTGCACATGCAGTTGCCTCACCAAGTTCAATGGCTTGTTCCTTGAGCAAATCCCAAACAGGAAATCTGAATAAAACTAAAAGCTAACTACAACCAACAGTCCTCTTTGAGATCCACTTCAGACCCAGATCACCACTGGTAGCAAACCACAGAGAGGCAATTTGACAATTCCCATGAAAAAAACACCCTGAGGCAATCCACACCGGAAACCAAGCACAACTCTGGTCTATCAAACAGTCCCTGAATTTCACATTATAGACTGTTTCCAAATTAAGAATTAAGCCCTGTGAGTAGAAAAAAATTATCTACAGCACATATATAGACCTTTTGCACATGACAAAGTTTAAAAGTTGAAGAAAAAATGCAAGCCAGATCATCAGGTGAAATTTGAGTGGTAAAACCAGGAGCTACTCATCTCCTGCATAATTCTTAGCAAAAGTACTCTCAGTTATTTGAGCACTACCACTCAACTTATGGAGTCTAAGTCATTCACAACAACTCAGTATCTTCAAGACAAAAAGAAGAGTTGATAGAAGCATCAAGAACCCACAACAGTGACAAAAATATCCAATGTTTTCCTTTTCCATAAATAATACAGCAGTAACTTCAGATGGTATTTCATATTTTACATTATCATTTCCAATACTCCTTTTTGGATGTCAAAAGGAACAGTTTAGGACCTATTCCTTCAGCCTTATTAGCACTACCAGGTACTCTGACCAAGTACAATCACAGTAGGGTGAAACAACTGAACAAATTTCATGTTGTGTGAGGTAAGTTAACCTTGTCAGCACGCAGAGCTGCCAGACACAATGCAGGGAGACTGACAGGGGACAGGGAAAAAAGAGAAGGAAAGGTAAAACCACAAGTTTAATGACACCACAAACCAACAGAATGAACTTGTATTTTGTCAGTCTCAGAACAGTTTTCAATTCTACTCAAAATCCATCCAACCAAAGTTCCACAATCTAAGACACAGAGAACTTTGTGTAAAACCAGAGTCAAGCATTAATTACAGAAGCAGCAGTTTAAAAAAATGAAACCCCACAAAACAACAATAAAAAACCTCCATAAGTACTATTACCAATAAAGGACATCTTCACCAAAATTAGAACATCATATAATCCAAATACACTTGGAAAATTCACAAGCAAATTATATAGTTTAAAACTGATGGAAGGAACTGATTATTTAGCTTAAAACTGATGTAAAAAAAAAATCCTTGTGAAGACAGCATTACTTTTCATCTAGAAACACACCACAGAAATCCTGACTGTATCACATCTACTCGAGGGTTACTGAAAAAGAGGAGTTGATGATATCCTCCCCCTTAGTGAACAATTACAGAGATCTTCTGAGCACATGTTCTCTTTCAGATTTCAAAATTCACAGCTATCAGTGTACATTCTGTGTCATGATCTTACCAAAGCACAATTCAGCTGCATTCACCTGAGAAAGGAGCTAGTGGTGCCAGGAAGAGTAATTTTACAGGCAGATATCCTCAATTTCCCTTTCTTGTGTTATAGCTGAGAAAATAAAGTTCTTTATTATGAAGAAACAGGCTTCAACTTTATTTTTTTTCTAAATTATTCCCTTCTACCATGTCCAAGACATTGGGACAGAAAGGGCAATTGAAGTACAGATTCTTAGTATTGTCCTAAGAAAACAAAGCTGATCCAATTCCAGATTCAGCTGACTAGGAAACTATGAGATTCTGAAATCTGTCTGATACCAAACTACAGCCTGAATTATGTCTTCATCCACACTCCTTATATTAAGAACTATAGAGAACTGAACCACTCTGGACACCTGGTAGAAACACAGATATAAAATGGGTATAACTGAAGCCAATCAATCATTAATTTTAAAATACTGTGCCTTCTAAGAGTACTCCAACCAAGCATGACTTTAATGTGTGGGTTTGGAGGGTTTCTTCAGTTTGTTGAGATAATTCTTAAAACACATTCAGTAGCGGGAGTAGCAGTGATAATTTAATGGTTTTTAAAGTAAGTAAATGACATACTGTGACAAGGAACTACCAAACTCCTTCACATACATGGCAAAGCTGTCTACTCAGCTTTAGAAGTCTCACACTCATCCTCAGTATTATTAAATCTCTTAGTGGTCTTCAACACTTCAAAATAGGAATTTCAGCCAGACTCAATGTAAAACCAGCCAGATTAGTTTATCAGATCAAAACAGCTGCTCTATTTTTTCAGCACTTCACAGGATGAAGAACACTTAATCCACTCCTACACTTAAAAACAGCCAAAGGCACCAAGAAAGTCTGAACAACTGACCTGCA
Source organism: Vidua chalybeata (assembly GCF_026979565.1). Taxonomy (NCBI): domain Eukaryota; kingdom Metazoa; phylum Chordata; class Aves; order Passeriformes; family Viduidae; genus Vidua; species Vidua chalybeata. Next base: position 55,187,919 of record NC_071535.1, on the reverse strand, counting down.
ATTTGCTGCTGCAGAAGGCTAAAATAATAAAAAACTAACTCTCCAGCACCTGAAAGAAACTGCTTATACTTGTTTTTACCAGACAGACACAACTCAAGCTCCAATGTACCAAATGGGGGGCTTGTCCTTTCCCATACACGAGGACCACAAATTCCAGTGCAATAAAATCATGGACTTGTACATATAGCAAAGCCTGAGTGTAAATCCCCAAACTAGGAATGGATCCCAACACCAGTGCACCAGAAACAGCACAAGTGAACAGCCACTCAAGTGCAAAGGAGTAACAAGTGAGATACTTGAAGAGCTGTAGTTCTGGGAAACAGAGACGTACATACATACAAGCATATTTTAACATCAAATGAGGCACATAAGCAATCTGGAGTAGGTATTAGTTGAGTTACTCATTTTCAGCTCCCTCTCCAGGGACCTGTGCTTAATGAAAGCACAACTACACCACACTGTCAGCAGCTGGGTAGATAAACTTTCAAGCTCTACATTTGCAGCTAAGTTCTCCAAAAAGAAAAAAGACTTTAAAAAGTCTTTAAAGTCTTCTTAAGCATAAGACTTTTAAGCCCTGTTTTCCCAAGTAAGCCACTAATGAAGAAAAGCAAGTTCTCTGCACACTTAGACTAAACAGGTTTTATTTCTTTTTATTTTAGGTACTCCTGAGCTAGGTATGCAATTAAAGAATTGAGTAGCGAGTCCAAGTCTACTTAAATAAATATGTTCTTTTATATACTGGGGGAGAAGGGATGCAATACTAACACCTATCATGAATTGTGAGCCAGCAGAAACAGGGATTGCAATTTTACCTGCAGTACACAAGATCTTACCTCAACCGTTTCAACTGTCCACTCATCTACCTGTTCCTTCTCACTACTGCTGAACTGAGTCTCTGCCATGAATTGTCTGTTTACATACTAAAATAAAAATAAGAAAGGGTATGAAAGTAAAAGTAAGTGGCATTGAAGGTATACAAAATGACAGTGTTTCAGTGAATAATACCTCAGTTGATTCAACTTCAGCTGGTTCAGTAAATTCTTCTGCTGGATCGGGTTCTGCAAGAAAAATAAACAAACCATTTATGTGGGAAAAAGCCAAATTAAAAAAAACCCAAACAACAACAATAAAGACCCCAACCATCCTCATGTTATAGACCTAGAAGATACAAAGTTAGATGAGAAAATCATGTCTCAGAATAAAGAAGCAAAAAAAAAAAAAAAAGGTGTTAACAGAGAATTAGTAATAACAAATATCCTCAGAGCTTTGAAATAAAAAAAAAAAACAACCCACATTAAATTCTTGCTAGGGAGAGTTATGTTCAGCTATGCCTTCTCCACAAAAAGGGAAAAAGGTCCTGAGTCGTCTTAAAATTGGATACAATATTCCCAAGTTTCTTAAGTATGCAATCACATTGTCTGCTTCAGAAACTGCTCCCTTCTAATTCAGTTTAAACTGGTGGGAACCACTGAAAAGTGGGAAAAGCCTCAGGCAGCCAGAACTTTCATCTTGGATGGTTTCAGTGCTAGAGATGAACACTGCATTTGCAACTTAATCACTGAGGACTGCAGAGACAAGACAGAACAACACAGATGTGTCAGTCACAAGGCATTTTCCCCTTCTCACCAGCCTCTGCTGCAGTGTCTTCTACTGCAGGTGCAGGTGCTGCCTCCTCTTCCTCACATAGCCCATTCTGGTGGTTGTGGGTGCTGTCAAAGTAACTGGTCTGAAGAATCCGTTCAACAATCTCCTTCAGTGCTTTATCTGGGAAAATGGAAGAGAGAAACATCAGCATTACCTCAGTCCTCATTATCTTTTTCTTCCTTCCTTCACAATGATTTTATGTACATTTTATGACCCTTTTGCTGGGAAGATGTTGCTGCTCCAAGCCAGTCCATGAACACTACTGGTCCAGGATTTCTTCTCTTACTGGGTCACATTCAATAAATGCATAAATAACCCACTGTCATTCAGAAAAATCTGAAGGGCAAGAAGGATCTTTAGAATACATGTAACTCTTAAGAAGCTCTGCGAAGCACCTCACAGTGAGGTCAAGTCTATGAATTTAATTACTAGACTTTTATTCCTGTTACTTAAAACCATTACTATAAGACAATTTCTTCCAAAACAACTAACTGTCAATAAAAATAAATCTACACAGGGACACAGGTACAGGTGTGTACACAGGTACACGCATGATTCATGAGGGTTCTTCCCCTGAGGTGAAGTGGCTCAGAAGAGCATTTGTAAGCAAAAAACACATGCCCTCAGTGCCTCAGATGAATGCTGGGGCACTTTAATCCAAAAGACATCAGCCCCATTGGCAAAGCCTAGGCCAGGCATTTGGGAAGAATGTGGGAATCATTTCCAAAAAAAACAGCCTGGCTGGCATGGTCACACCCTGATCTGCAGTTTATCAATGAAAACAGTGCAAAACCACAACACTTTTTGCAGGAGCTAAGTGGGAGAGAACATCCCACTAAGGAAGGCCATGTCAGTGTATGTATTACGCTGTCACCTTGTTCACACCCAGGTTTGCAGAAAACACAGAACTGTTACTGAGCACCACCAGCAGCAGAGTACTGCTGAAATAGCAGGAACAGACTGAGCTTCAGTACTGAGTAATGCTGAGCCAGTATAAAAAAATACACCACAGACTGAGTACAAACTCCACAAGTCACTGTTACAGTCCAGCTAAGAGCTGAGAAAAAGTAGTTCCTCTAAGACCTCAGAGATAATTGACTACCCAAGTTCTCTTCTATCAGATGTGTGTTTTAGTTCAGGCACAAATTTAGTGTGCTGTCTCTTCATGCAGAGACTGTACTTACAGGTTGTTCCACAAACTGGTTTTTCCTTCCCTTCCAGTAAGTCCCACAGGTGAACAGATGCTTGCTCATACTGCTCATTCAACCTTAAAAATTAATTAATAAGAGTTAATTTCTTACTGAGTCTTTAAATTACCATACTAAACACACTGTTAACTGACTGACAATTAGAAAGAGGAGCACTTTGCTGTAACCCTACCTCATGTTCATGTCTCGTTCAGGGTAAACCAGCTTATAAAACTCATCCAGCATTGTCAGTTCCTCCTCTGTCAGCACTGGCACCCCGTTGGATCCTTGTTTGAGGTCGCTGCGCACTTCATCATCACCCAACTTCTCCAGAATGAACTGTAGCTCCAGCACAGTCTTTAAACGCTTCTGCTCGGCCTCCTCTCGCATCAGCTGCTCCCTACGAGCTGTCTTCTTTATTGTTTTCTGGATCTGGAAGGGACCCAAGGGAAAAACAGTCTGGAAATGTCTTTAATTGCTAAGAAAAGGTACAGTGGAAGGCAAGGGAAAAGCCTAAGTGTTGAGGTCTTCCATTTGCAAAGGCTTGGGTTATCCAGATTTATCACACTGGCCACACAGAGAGCAGGAACAGAGAGGTTATTCACCATATCCCATGAGAGTAGGAAGCATTCATTGGAACTACCAGGAGATCAGCTTAAAACAGATAAATAAAAGTACTGTTTTTTCATGCACCACAAGAGGGAACTCACGGAATGTTTTGCCATGAAAGGCTGGGGAGACAGACAAGATCAGCAAGTCCAAAAAAGGATTTCAACAAGTTCTTGGACATGAGATCCCCAGTCCACATCCCAGAGAAGAAGCATGTGCATCCACTGCAGTATTCCCAGTGCGAGGAGCATGGATGCAAGGAGGGAGAGGATGACACATCATCAGCAGCCTTGTGCTCTGCACTGAACCTTCCACAAGGTCTAAATGCAGCACCACTCTGAACCTACAGGATGTTTCTTCCACTCTTCATCTTAATCCAAGCATCCAGCATCCCAAATTCAGCAGGAAATGTAATATTCTCTTCCAAAAAATCTATTGTGATGGTAACTTTCCCACTTGAAACATCCAAATTTTGGATTTAAAAATCAAAGACGTATCTTAAAATCAACTAACTGCAGTCAGGAAAAGCTACAACCAAGTTTGAAAGCAGAGCACCAATCTGGTACTCCTGCATTCACTGGCTTGTCTTAGCAGTCAGCTGACCAGGGAAACACTTCAGAACAGACTTATCCAGAAAAGGACGTTCTCCATCACTAACATTCCATAAACACAGATGGAACTGTGATGCCAGAAAATAGGGAAACAAGTTGGCTTAGTCCTACAAATTAATTTACAGCCACAGCCTATGTAGAAAGCAGTTTATAAAACAAGGATGCTGCTGCTCTTCAAATTATCCCAGCCTGTTCACAAGCTAACTACACTCCTTAGAGCAGTCAGCTGTATTAACATCCACTCAATCAATTCCTCCAAGGCTGCTGCTCTTTCCAGAACTCCCAAATTTTTAGAATTTAATTCCTGATTACAGTATTATTCTGCATCCTTGATAAAACACCAATCCAAAAGATTACCTATTTCACAGTATCCAGTTAATTCACCCTTTACAAAAACAATATTGTCCCATAATGTAGTTTCAGATTGTATTACCAAGAAATGAAAACCCTATGAAATCCGTTTAAGAAAATGTTACCAATGGCAGCAAGTGACCATCTTTAATGTTGCATGGCAGATCTGGTTCAGTGATCAGTATTTTCAACACTTGTGTTGTGTCAGAAAATTACACTGTTCTTGTTTCCATACATTTATGTAGTACATCAGAAATTCTTCAGAAAACCTGACATTAACTAATATTAAAAACTAGAAGAAAACAGTCAAACATCGAATAAATCAATGGCAATTCATCCTTGTAAACAGAGGTGACTACTGCCTCAGTGGAAGAGTTTAAAGTGTCTGGATAACCCACATGGCAATGCTTGATCTTTACTTACATCTTGGCTCAGAGCCATAAAACTCCTCTGCAGTTCCTTAGCAAATTCCAGATTATTTGTCACTTCCTGGTATTTTGACACCGCATCCTTAAAAAAACCCAGAAAGACCACAAATGTAAACCATCAGCAACAGAACAGAATGTATACTTCCAACAAATAAATTCCCATATTTTTTAGTTCTGAAGTGAGACACAGGATCCCTGATTGGGACTGCAACTATGTTAAGGCAAATTTAGATTTTCACTGCCTCAGATATCAAAGACTTGTATATGTCCTTGGGGCCTCCAGTTTCTTTAGATCTGCTAAACATACATAGAAATATGCCTTTATGTGCTCACATGGATGATGGACTGGTTTCATGTTTGGCTGCAGCCAGCTCCTGACAAAAATTAACAAACAACTGGGAGAATGAGGGAGAAGAACAATCTGGCAACTCAAAACTTCTCAAGAGTTTGAGAATTAATGCATTGTTATATGAAATCAGAATATACAGAGCATAATAGCCCCTTCTCCAGAAATCTTTGCTTTTGCTATCTTCTTAAACCTAATACTCTGATCTGCACCAAAGCAAACTAAATTCCTCAACCCATTTGGTATTACTGAGAAATTACATCAAATCAGGGGGATATGGCTGAGACATTTACATTCCTGCTGTGACAAAATGATGCGTTTCTCCAAACCAAGATTATTTTTATCAAGCCTGGTAGTCAGGCTTCATAAAAACCATGAGCTTCCCTCCTCAACATGATGTCAGTTCTCTATAGTGGTTTATCTTCACAACAGGCCATTACAAAATAACAGTACACAGATCTCTGATATTTCAGTTTTCAGCTGGCACAGAACTACCAAAGTGAAGATTAAATCATCCAAGAAATCAAGGGAAGCACTTCATTCTTTTAAGTGTCAACAGCTACATTAGTTGGAGGGAACATTTTTGTCCCTTCACTTTCTCAGTGTTAAAAATCATCAACAAAACACTGTTGATCCTAGACTGAGAAGATTAATTGTTAAGGATTCGACTTCACATAAGACTGAGCATCTGGTAATTTCGTGAAGTATCAATGTCCATGTTTGCACCATACAGCTGAATTTAAATTGATACTTGCTTTTTATTTACAACTGCAAAACTGCTGCTGAATCAATTTCTGCAATAACCTACTTTAAGAACCAGCCCCAAAAAGGAGATAGGCAGGAAAAACTCATCACCACAAAGATAACAAAACAATTTAGCAGAGATCTGGTTAGGATTTTTTTTAGTTGTTTTTACCAGTTGATCTTGATTCAGACGTTCTCCCTTGTTCATTCGTTCCTGGTAATCATCAAGTTTGCTCTGAAACAAAAGAAAAATGCTGTTACGAAGAGGCAAAAATCAGTTTAAAGTTTTTTTCTACTTGTGCTAACAAAACTATGCACTGTAATATTAACACTACACAGACTGTACCACGTTACACAAGCACATAACTGTCCTGCAGAAAGTGTACATGAGAAAAACTGTCTTCTGGGTTAAAACGCAAGTATTTTCCCAAGAGGTAAATATTTTTATCTTGTTTATTTGGCTATTACAGTATCTTCGTGGCTAGTTGGAATTTCCACAGAAATTCACATTCCTCCTAAGGGAACAAGCACTCTCAATGCACAGGTCCTTCAGTCCAAACACCAGAGAGCTGAACTGAGGGCTGAGGTAGAGCTTATCACAATTTTATCACTACAATACCAAAAATCTGACTGCAAACCCCCACTGTCAATGCTATTAAAATTCAGAACTGTAATTCTCTCTAGCTCTATCACTTAAGATAGTTGTAAAGAATTTTAAACAGTTTCTAATCCTCTGTGCAAGAATGCCCACCAACACAATTCATATTAATAGCTCTAAAATAGTTTTTGTTCAAGGGCATTAGGATGCTTTTTCCAAAGGAAGAAATTGAAAAAAGAATCATTAGGCTACTTTTCAACAGGAACAGTTTGCTCATCTGGTTAAACAGAAACCACACAGAAGAGTGGCATCAGCCAAAAGCAGGTAAAACTCCTGTGTGCCCCAGTGACAGATTTTACAGGCTAACTACAAAGGGTCTGCAAAAGGAAGCAAAGCCCCTAAGGATAACACACCTAATTATTATGCTGTTTTCACCATTTCTGTATTATCACAAATTACTGTATTTTCAATGAATTTGCCATTATGTAATTAAAAAAGTTATTAAAACAAATCCTTAACAATTATCTTCCCAATCTAGGATGACAAAACACAAGAAGCAGGAGAACACTTAATTCTGAATGTCAAAGAATCAAAACCCTGATGCCACCACTGTCTCAGGGTTTACATTTGCCACTGAGTGATACCTTGTTTGGTTGCTGTTGCTCTTCATTTCAGACTTTTTAGTTAAAACACTTTACTGGTATTTTTCTAGTTAATTCAACTTCTATGCTCAGTCTCAAACTTTTGGAAAGATCAAAGTCTGTGGAACAGTTTATCAAGCAAGCTCCTCTTCTGAAGTATTTGATGCCCATCATTATTTCCTGAAACCCTATCACCCTTATGAGGCTTGGTCCTTTTGATGTCATTTTTGGTGCTGGATCTTTTCAAGTCCTCCAGGTCAGATAGAACATTTAACTACTTCACCTTCCAGTGTATCAGAGCCATCAATGACCTAGGCAAAGTCAAAGCAAGAACTTGCAGAGCTCCAAAAATATATTACTGGGAGTTTCATGCTGGGGACAAACTACATGGTAACAGTTGTTAAATGCAGCAGCCACAGTTCAGAACAGATCAAAAAAGCAGCCCTGGAGAGCATTTGGCACACTGCAAATCTATCTCAACAGGAAGTAAGGTCAGGTTACTCTTCTCCATCCTGATCTCAGAGCAGATGATGACACGCTTGGACAATCACAGGACAGTCTCTTGATTTGGGAGAGTGTGGCTGAGCTGTGCAGCCGAAAGGGAGGTAAAAGAACTGAACCACTGCAGTGCCCCAGTGCAAAGCCAGGTCAACCCACACCTCTGATGGCTGAAATCCTAAAGCAAAGGGGCTTTGCAGACAAGCACATTTCAAAGGAAGTTCCTACTTGCTCAAATCACCGGCCCCCCTGCTGCAGATTACAATTCCCTTGGTCACCCTGATGCAATTGTTTGTGAGGCTGCTCAGTAAATAGACTGCAAACAAGAGCCAGCTTGAACAGGGTCTACAAAAATGTACTAAAACAAATTCTGTGATCCAGTTTCCAACACAAACCTATAAACAACAACAGTGAAACAAAATGGGTGGAATGCTGTAATCCAGAACACTACTTTGTTTGACTTTGCTGAAAAAAACATATATTGCAAAATTACACTGGGAAACACTCACAGAATCCATTTTGGTGGCTGAGGACATAAGGGAGGGAAGAGGCAAAAATACTCTAAATAACTACATTTTTTCTGTATACTTTTTCCATGCATGGTTGGTCCTTTCAGATTAAGCTATTGTAGTAACATACTGAGCAATGCACAAGGTTTTTCTTGAATGGTCAAATACTCTTAGGTCTAATGTAAATGCTTTGCTTATTTTTATTGAACTAAAAAAACAAGGGTAATGTGTCTCTTTCTGTTAGGAATAGAAGAAAAGTTACTTGTCTTCATATTTACTTCTTACAAAATATTCCTGTTGGGAAGGTAAAAACAGAGGAAGGAAAGCCCTGTCAGCTGCAATGCAGAGGACAAGCCAATGTGCATTTAGTTAAATGTTACCACAAAGATTCTGACTGCCAAGTAAGCATTTTTCTATTATTGCAAAGACACTTGTAAGATCCAAAGCTGCATTACACAGAAATATTAAGTAAAATGCCTTCCTTTTTAATCTGCACTGACAACTAACAGCAGTCCAAGAGCAGCATTAGAGCTGTAAAATAAGAGCTGCAGTGAAATTCCTGCTCAAGAACCTACTGCACTGCCTGCAAGAGGGGAAGACTCTTCATCTTACCTCTTCTTACACTTCACCCTCACTCCTCAGACAGAGATCTCTGAGCATGAAAACCAAACCAGCAGGAAAAAAAAATCATCCAGTGGCAAAGTGAGCACATGAATTGTGTATTGAATAGCTCATGAGTCAGCAGCTCCCAGTTCTGCAGGCAGCAAGCCACTCTGCTTCAGCTTTTTCCACTGGGATACCTGAAGTATTTTGGAGTTTCCTGGGGAAAAAGCACCACTAACAGGCTCTTGGGACTGTGGTGTTCATTGCTTAAGTATGCCCTGAATTTTACTTTAATAGGAATCCAAAACTGAGTTACTTTATTGCACTAATAGACAATTCTCTTCACATCCTCTGAATTGTCTCAAAAACATCATCCTGAAGTGGAAACAAAATCTGCAGTTACCTGGCATTACCCTCCAAACCTGCCTGACCAATGAGCCACCACTTCCAGTGCTGTGCTGCAAACTGGATCACTGGAATCATCAGATTAAAAATAACCCTTAAAAAAGGGGGTCAGGAGCAGGAGGGAGGCTCTATATTTAACCAGATAATTTCAGTGCTATGGTTCTGCCAATTACAGCAGCACAAGTGTGCACAACAAGCTGCAAGGGGACAAGGTAGCCTCTGCCAACAGCTGGAGTAAGTCTTTAGTAATTCAAATTCTACTACAAGGTAAGAAAAGATGGAAAGGACATTCTAAATTTGTCTCCTGAGGCATCTCAAAAACGGAATTAATGTTTTTGACAGCACAAAAGCAATTACGATAATCCAAAATTTAAAACAGCTGTGTAGTACAGGTTGCATTGAAGCCAAATAAATGCCTAATAAAGTTAAAAATTAGAAGTTTATTAACCTGTTTTACATCTCTGCATTATAATTTGTCTGTCCCCCACCATCACCTCCACACTTATTCATGACTTTGCAGCTAAAACTGCCCAGAAATGACCAAAAAACCCCACAAACCAAAACCTGTCTTCTATTTTCTCAAAAAATCTAGAAAAAAATCAAAAAGGTAAAACACTTAGCAAGGAAGTTGAGAACCTCTCAAAACCCACCAGTGCTGAGAAGCTGTTTCAGTCCTGAGTTAGAACCAGGAAGATGGAAGGACACAATAACAATACTCCAGAACACAAAGCATTTACAGGTCTTCTGTTTAAACTGAATTGTTTTTTTGAGTAGCAGTAGTAGATATTCTGGTGGGTGCATTTTTCCCCACAGTCTGGGAAGTTTGATGGTTTAGAAAAAAATATCTGCATAATTTATTAGTTTTTAAACAAAGGACAAGGACACATCAATTCTGAGACTGCAGTTTCATGATCAGTTAACTCCAGAGGCTGAAAAAGCTTTCAGTAACCAGAGTTAAGTCACAGAAGAGTGGAACCCCAAGTTTTGGTGACTTTAAAGATGCTCTTTCTAAATCACCACCATACAGGATTTCCTATAGAAACACTCAGAATTTACAGAGAAGTTGACTACATTTTGCTCTACACATAATTTTTGTTCCAAAAAGTTACTTTTACAAGTGAATTCTAGAACACAAATATGTCTCTCTCAACACATTCTGTGTGTCTTTTTCTTCAAACAAAAACCATGATCCAAACCCCAAAGCAGCATCTGAAAAACTGAAACTAGAAGATGTTTCACAGCTCCTTGGATTCATCATGCATCTAGTTAACTGAACTTACTGTGAGACAATCCCCATTCTACAATAACCAGTTAAAACCAAACCAGACCAGCCTGAAACCTCAAAGCACCAACCACCACAAGATTTCACATATAAACTGTTTGGGTTTTCAGACCTGAAGCTTGATATCCAAAATTCCTACTAAGAGAGGTTTCAAAGAAAGATTCAGGCTTGTAATACACTGCCTGAAATGAATTTTACTATTTGCTCCATGTTAAATCTCCAAAGATTAATTTCAAACCAAACCTCCCAAAGATATGTTCTGGAGCCACTCACAATGGCCCAAATCATGGACAAGTGGCCCCATCCAAGTGGCCCAAAGCATGGACAAAAGCACTGAGAGAGCTGCTACCAATGGGTAGCTTCAAACTGCCTGCTACCAGAATAGAAAACTGATCCCAGCTGGGAAATCCAACATCTTACTGAACCAAGTCACATCAACTTCAAATGTCCACCTGCTGCTCTGTGAGAGTTCTTGTGCAGCAAGGACAGCAGCACCTGTGAACTGCTCATTTTGCACCCCAGCCAGGGTTACACTCAGGAGGAAACTCAGACAAGCTGATAAAGTGACAGCAGCTCAAGTTACCAGGCACAGGGAATATGTGCCATCTTTCCAACTCCAGACACCAAGCTCACATCAAGCTTTAAGCTCACATGTTAGTTACCCTGTGAACATCTACCCATCCCCTAATTCACGTGTTAGCAAATTAATTATTTTGCCCCTTTGGCAGGACATTTGTTTGATGAACTGTTCTTACATGGCTCATGCCCTATTACACAAGATGAAAGCAGAAACAACTGGGTTTTCTTCATTCAGCCCTGAAACAAAAGCAGAGTTTGAGCTACATTCAATCGGCTTAAAACTTGGAAAGGATGTCCTCCTCTAAAAACAAAAGCCAGAAGAGATGGGGAGAAGGAGAAACTGAAGGTGAAATATTTTCTCCCAGGGAACGTGGACAGCTGGCAGGATTCTAACCCCAGACACCTGACAAACACCTGGAGGAGTCCAGGCAACTTCTAAATGAACTAAGCTTGTCAACATAAACTCGAGCTGAACATCTGAAAATACCCCTTTAATTACCCCTTTCCATGCACACACAAATATCTTGTCATCTAAGAACAGAGGACAGCATTCCTATCTTTTTCAAATACAAAGAGATGAGGGGAACACAGACGTTTTCAGGCCATGTTTTCACATTCATTTCTGTATAGCAATTCAATTTATCCCAGTCCCTTTTAACAAAAGAAATACTCATTCTTTCAAAGGAGGTCACATTTAGAAAAAGAAAATGAAAGTTTAACTAATAATCCAGTGGTTTTAGTTTATACAGAAACATTCAAAATAGTATAGACCAGAATTACAAATATTATTTCAATTTGTATTTTGGTAGTCACATTATTTTATCCTCTGTGTTTAGAGGTAAACATGACAAACTTCACTTCAAAAATTCAAATTTCTTTAGGAAGAATGACCTTTCCTCTACTAAAAGCTGCACAGTCCTTTTATTTAAAACCTAAGATGGTACCTCTTCCAGAGCAGTAATTTTTCATCCTTCAGAAATGTGTGTCTTAAGTATTTATTTGTTCATTCTGTGACACAAAGCTCTGAAAATCATCTCTACTGGCCTTCGTTAGCAGCTGCTGACAAAGAAAGGATTAACTGTCCAACTGAGCACAAGTTCCCAGTCAGATTTACTGCATTTCTCACCCACTCCTGTCTGTGTAGTTTCCAGAACAATTTTACTTTCTGGATGGTTGGAAAAATTAAAAATATATTCTTGTCCAAAGATGCAAAATACAAGGAAATCCTGATGTGTACAATGAGCTTTGTTTTAAGACACAAAGCATGTGCTGCTCTCTTTATTAAAGGACATTATTTACTACAGAACTCTTGGCTCCCCCACCAAGGGAGAAGCTCAAGGCCACAAATGAGTTCCTCTGCTTTAATACACCAAAACCCATTTCTCTCATGACTTTTGTAGTGCTTATGAGTCCTCCTTCAGGAAGTTCCAGAACTTCAGCCCATTAAGACTTAGGAATCTTTGAACTTTAATTCATCAGTGAGAGAACACAGAGCTTTTCCTTTTTAAGCCCCAGCACTTGCCTGTTCTTTAAGCCCACACTGCCCAGCACAGAGTATTCAAAAAATAAATGCTTTCAATAATTTTCATGGAACCTCTACCAACAAAAGCCATGTCCAGAAAAAAAAAAAAAAGGGTACTTTGTCCCCTGTACTCACTTGCTAAAATGCTAAAACTCCACTCAAATAGAATGGAATGGCTAAGGCAAGTGTAAATTATTTAAAGGTAAATAAAAACACTGCTCCCAAGGACCCTCACACCAGTAACACTGTTTTATCCTCTTGATTACTCCCAAGTACAGAACAGGTCAGAACGTTCACTTGCTAAATTTGGTTTTTAAAATACATGCTTTTAACATAATAAAAAATATTTCCAGAGGATTTTTGTGTATGTTGGGTACAACAGTTAATTTTCAAACATTTTTTTTTTGTATTGGAAGAACCAGAGACAGAAAGATCTGCTCTCTTTCTCGAGCTGAGGACCAGTATTGGTTGTGCAGATATTCCTGTGTATTAATGCACAGGAATGTATGTATAACTTAATGTATTAAGACAGACATCTTGTCCTTTCTACACACAATAGACAGAGAGGAAAAGCTCCTCTGATTCTAAAACTTACCTAAAATGTCCTGGCTTGCTGCTTTTTGCCATGTCATTTCTAAAAACCAGGAAAATCCCACACCCAGTTTTGAAGTGGGAAGCTACACTGTGCACAGGGTATTTATACAGTGCATTATTGACACACAGTCTATTATTTATAGGTAAAGCACAGCTTCTCTCCTTTACAACCCACCTGTACAGACTAATTTACTGGGAATACTTCCACGCTATACAATATGGAATACTATGAAAAATATCAAAAGTGACAGTTAAAAAAAGAACAGTTATTGTGCTTTTCACCTCTAAAAATAATAAAAGATTTAGGGCTCTAGCACAAATATATATATATTTTTTTTTTGTAATTTTAGCTTGGCACTGTGGCGTTTTGAGGCAAGTCTTGAGGCTATGTATTAGGTCTTTTTCTGATGGACGCCTCGTGCTCTGGAGGTTGTAAAGCCCTGCGAAGCTCATTTAATCTGCCACCACCGAGAGGGTGCAAAACATGCCACAAGCAACCACGACAGCATTTTGCTCTTGTGCCACAACTCGAACCGTCCAAGCACCAGGGACTGAGTAGCTGCTCTTTCTAAAAATAACCCGTGAAAGGCCGCTTGCAGCTGGGCTCAGGCTCCCAAAGAGTTGAGCTTAGGGCGATGGAAAGCGAGCGGTGACACTGGGGCGGGGTGGGGTGGCCCCGGCTTTGTGCGGGCGGCACAATGAGCTCCGCCGGGGAGGCCGGGCCGCCGCCATGTTACAGCTCCGCGTCCATGTGCCCGGCACCGGGGGCACCGCAGACTCTGCCCGCCCGTTCCGCCGGCCACGGGCACCGGGCGCGCTCCGGCCGCCGCACGGAGCGGGGATGCGGGGAGCCGAGCCCCGGGATGGCGCGGCTGGGAAAGGCCCCGCCGCGGGGAACAAAAGGCGGAAGGAGGGGGAAGGGGAAGGGAGCGGCGCCGCCGAGGGGGCTCCGGGGAGCCGGGGCGAAGGGGGGTCGGCAGCCGCGACCCCTCCGGGCTCTGCTCCGCGAGCCGGGGGGAAACGGGGCCGGGTCCCGGGGCGGCGGGAGGGCGGCCGGGGATGGGGCAGGGGGACCCCGGGAGGGGAAGGGGACAGGCCGGGGGAGCGGCGCTCGCCCTTCTGGAACCTTCCAGCAGGCGGCCTCTGGGGGCCACACCGGGAACAACCCGGGAGGGCTCGGCGGAGGGCCCGGCACAAGGGAGCGGAAGGGAAACAGGCCGGACGGGCTCGGGGACAGGGGCGGCCGGAAGGCGGGGGACAGGGCGGGTGGGCACCCGGGGTGGGCTGGGGGGGGGGGGTGGTCCTGAGGGGACGTGGGGATCACCTTCTTCTTCTCCAGGTTGCGCAGCTTCTTATCGATCACCCCCAGGATCTGCTTCATGGCCTCGGTCTGCACCGTGGTGATGTTCACACCCGCCGCCGCCTGCGGGGCGGCCGCCGCCGGGGCAACCTCGCTGCCCGGTCCCGCTTTGCCGGTGCTGCTGCCGGTGGTGCTGCTCGCCATGGTGCTGTTGGTAGCCGAGGGCATTTCTGCGAAGGAGGGAGGGAGGGCGGGAGAGAGACAAGAGAGCGGAGAGAGCGGCGGGCGCGTCACGGGGGGAGCGCGGACGGCGGGGACGCGCACGCGGCCGCGCGCGCACGAGCCGCACCTGCCCCGGCGCGCGCGCGCCCCCCCCCAAACCCGCCCCTCCCTCGGCGCGCGCGGGGCGGCGGTCACGTGACGGCGCGGGGCGGCCGCCTCGCGCCCAACGGTCATTTTCCCTGCACGCTCCCCTTCCCCCCCCGCCCCGCTCGGGGTGTCCGGAGGGGCCTTGCCGCCCTCCTCACCCTGTGCGCCACTGAGCCCGGGGGGGACACGCTGCGCTCTCTCTCGCTCGGTAGGAATGGCCGCCTCAGCCACGCTCCAGCCCCGCCGCCCGCGCTGCTCCTGCTACCACGGGAGAGAGAGAGAGAGAGAGGGAGGGAGAGAGGGAGGGAGGGAGAGGCAGCGGCGGCGCGCACGCCGGCGCGTAGAGGCGAGGCGGCACGGGAGCGCGCGGGGTCCTGGCCGGTCCGCGGGTGCCCGCGGAGAATGCCTGAGCCCGCGGCGGCAGCTGCTGCGCTGCCCGTGCGGGGGAGGCGCGGCGCGGCGGGTCCTCCAGGCGCGCGGCGGGCGGCTCGGCGCCAGACACAATAGCGGGGCGTCCCTCAGCGCCTGCCGGCCCCGCCGCCTCCCCCTCCCGGCACAAACGGGCTCCCAACGCCTTTCTGTGCCCTGCGGCGAGACCCCAAACCGTGCGGGAGCGTCACGGCTGTAACTGAGCCCTAAGAGCCGCAGCTCAGTCGCCGGGAACAGTTGCTTCATCTGTCAGGCTGGGATTTGCGTCTCCTGATATATCCCTGTATATCCCTACGGTCCCCACGTAATGCGTTTGATTTTAGTCCTCCACGTTTCAGTCACCAAAAGCTGCCACCACTCAGTAAACCTTTACTTCTATGCTAGCAATTTAGTTTTTCAATATTAATTATTTTAGTGTTAATAAATAAAGAACAACATCGGGGTTTCTGTGAGGCAAAGGGAATTTTGGGATGAGTGCTCCAGCTGCTTCGTGGGGCACAGCTGGAAAATGAAATGCCCCTGCCTTCTTAAGGCTGGGAGCTAAATGGGAAAGGATTTGGTATTTATTGAGTTGTCTTGGAATTAATGGGTGCAAGACTTTGGGATATGAAATCCCTGAAAATCCAATTCACTGTATTTGCACATGGACATTGAAAATTTTGGTTATAATATGCAATTTAAGACCGTACTGTTATTTTTTAAAGTGTTTTTTTTTTCTTTGAGCTCTTTATTCGTGGACCTACACAATCAATGACATTGAAAAAAAGGAAAAAGCCCAGTTCCTTGAACACCTGGGCCAACCTGATGGTTCCCATCACCAGAAGGGAGATGTCTCATTGGCCCTTCCTCACCAAATCCTCGCCCTTGTTTCCATCCAGGTTCTTTCTCCCCAGGAGTTAATTCAAGCTGATAATCCAGCAAGAAACTGGTTACTCGATGGGCAGATATTCCCCCTCCATTCCATCTGTAGATATTGCTACTTATGCTTCTGCTTTCCATGTATCTCTGCATTTTCTGGAGCAGCTCAATGCTTTGTCATTTTTTATTTAGATATTTGCTTTACAAATCACTTCATTTTGCATAACAGGTTATGGAACATGTAATAAATCATCCATCCTAATTATTTCAGTTGAATAAATGAGGTATAAAACAAAATCTTCAATTATTGAAAGTCCTTTTCACTGTCCAACAAAAAGATTTTGGTAATACCACGGTATTTTCTTGATTCCATTGTATTTACAAGATTTAATTTCTATGGATTTACTTCTCCAAGCCCCATACATGGGGGTTGAAATGACCTTTTTTCCTCAAGCAAAATGCAGTTTTTCTGTCAACAGCTTCACAGTTTTTCTGTGAAGCGCTTGAGGCTTTTTGACCACAAAATACAATGGTTTAAAATAATATGGAATTGTCTCATCCATTCCTATTCATTTCTCCTTTTTCCTCACATTGCCATTGCAATTCTCCATAAGTTCTGGGCACAGCTTAGGCAAATTTTTCACCCAAACTCTGATAGAGTTTGTACTCAAAACCTTTTGAGGTGTTTATTCATCATGGAGAAGTGAAACATGAGGTAGCAAATGTTCATGGTCTCAGAAATAAAGGAAGTTAAAAGGCTGCTCTTGAGAGCAGTTATTGCACGAGATCACAGTCCATCTCAGCTCCTGAAATATTTCTTACTACTCGACGTGCTCATCATTTCAGGCAGGTCTTGCTGTGAGTTATTGATCTACCCCTTTCCCGCCATTCCTGTAGAAACAGTGACCACAAATTCCTCATCCTTCTGTGCCAACAGCACTGATCACCAGCGCCTGGCAGAGGAAAACCCTGCAGAATTCCCAGTAAGAGCTGAGACCTTTGCTTGGAGGAGGTGTTGCTGAGCTGTGGGTAAACTCCAGCCTGGCAGCTTCCAGCATGATGAACTTGTAATCAGCATGTGGGTCTCAGCATTTCCATTTCTCAGAGATAAGTAACCCTGCATTTCATGTTTGGGAGCTTTGTAAAATGAAGGGCATCTCCGGAGCTGCTGGGTTTGGAGTCACATTTGTCCAGTCCCCAGGGAAAGGCCTGAGAGGAGAGAAAGTCCCCCCAGCAGAAGCACTTCCACAAATGTGACCCTTTAGAACACAGAACTGCTCACGATGAGGGAAGTCACATTCCCGACCCTTCCCATTTCAGATTTCTTCCCTTTTGCCCTCTTTGCTCCCCTTTGCTCGGGGACTTTTGACCAAGCCAAACCTTGCCACTCCCTCTGGGGAAAATCCTACAGGGAAGTAGTACTAATCCTCTACCCCCTTGTCCTATCTCCAAGCTGAAAAGAAAAAAGGAAAAAGTACAGCTTCTTTTTTCCCCCCCAATGCCCTAAAAACTATTTCCAAGCAAAAGCAATGTGCCAGGTTGTGGGAAATGGATTTGTAAAGAATTCTCAAAACCTGACAGAAAACTCACACAGTCATACACATCTGTATACAAACACTGTGTGCTAACTTAAGAAGCCATAGAATAGAGATGACATTGTTAAGAGAGAAATTAAACTAAAACAAAGTTTCAAGAAGTTTCAAAATGTAGCCTTACAAAAAGACTAGGTATTTTAGAGAATTAGAACTGTGAAAGATGTGTTGTAGCAAGACCGCATAGAGAACAAATAGAGGTGATTAGTGTTAGAAGTAATGGCAACATTGTGTGGCAAAAACGAATAAGCTGAAAAACATTTATAAAGTATTGCAACTAAGAAATAGGTTAGCTTCTGACGGAATAGGATTTTTACATCTCTTGCGTCTCACTATTCATCGAGACTGATAATGGAATAAAATCTTTTAAAATGCCTCTCAGTTGCCCCGTCTCTGTAAAAACTAAGAACACCAACACCAGATTAGCTCCTTGTGAGCCCCAAGGATGAGCTGTGTCTCCCTGCAGCTCTGCCAGGCTCTGACCACTCCTGCAGGTAATCAAAGCTCACAGAGATGTGCTCCTGACATCCCAAACCTGGCATCCCATCCGTATATCCTTCCATCTTCTGGTTCCCCACTTTTCCAAAGCTCACCAGCTTTCTCACCCTGCTGATCTGTTCCCAACTTCCCCAAACCAGGAACTCTGGCCCACTCAGTGCTCTCTCCTTAATCACCACATCTACTCCCTGGTCATACTCAGAATTATCCTGAACTATATAATGAAATTAACGTAATTATTAACTTCCATTTTTTCTATGCTGTGTTGTTTGGGTTTTTGGTGGGTTTTTTTGTTTTGTTTTGTTTTGTGTTTGGTTTTGTTTTAAATAAGCTCCATAAGACTAAAATGAAATTTCCTTCCTGCATGTTATCACAGGTCTATTCATCAAGCAATTCCCTGCCTGAGCTCATGGAATGTTATGGGATTTCAGCATTGCCAGTGTTCTGTTGGGTTCTAGAGATAACCACAGCCTAAATTGAAAAGCAGATCCCATTCCACCTCTGGAGCACAGAATATGGAAAGGACCAACCTCAGTTTCCAGTTCTCAGATTTGTTATACAAGGATTATGGTTGTTAGGTGTTGAGGGGGGTCCAGTCTGCACATTTCAAAAGCTGGGGCTCCTCCTGCTTATCAGGCTGTTTTAGAATGGTATCGCTTTGTTTTTATTTAGGTTTCCTTTTTCCACAGGAATTTTCTCAAAGGAAAGAAATTCCCATTCTATCTAAGCCCACGGGCTGACTAACTTTCATAATAAAATAAGACCCAGACAAAATAAACTTCTGTGAATAAGGATTGAAAGCTCGGTGTATGTTTTTTGTCCGAATAAGATTAAAATACAAAGTTTTTATCAGAAATGTTAAACATTGATATTTTGGGAGACAAGTCAATAGAAAACTTCAGAAGGTATTTGAGTTCAAAGAAGATTAAATGAAGTCTAATGGTATGATTAGTCAAAACGAACATAATTCCAATCCAATGCAGCAAAAAATTGATTAAATGCTACTAAATGATAGATTTCCCTACACAGGCATGGATGGGAAATCCTTACAAAAGGTATTTCTGTTGGGTTCTTCTTCCCTTCCATGAAGCAATTGTTTACTGAAGTCTCCAGCTGCAGAACCAGGCTGGGACACTCCTTTGCTCCACTTTAAACTTCATGCAAAGCAGATCAAGCCTTAGCTTATGGACAAAGCCCTGGCACAGGAAGGGAGGAGGTTGGTCACACATGCCAAGGGAGCTCTGAAAAGCAGCCCAAAACTGCCTAGGGCTTTATATTTGCCTGACTTAGCTAATTTGGATGGGCCCAGCTAACTGCACTCTCCAGGATGTTTATGCCTGTCCTCCCTCTAATTTACTCTTTCAGTCATCTTTTTGTATTTGTAAATTAGATCAAGTAATTCTGTCTTTATTTCCTTACTGCTAAGGAAAATATTGTGACAAATGCTGCAGCCCCAACCAAAGTATCCTCTTAAATAACAATCTTCTGTTCAATTTGTTTTGTTTTTTTTTTCCCAGCCACTTTAGTGCATCACAGCCATTTAAAGGAGACTATCACGAGGCTGTAAGTCAAATTTAAGCTGATCATATCTGACTATCTTTGATCTTTAATTCTGGAAAACATCTACAGAGGTTGTTGTCATCCCAAACTTGTAATCACCTCAGAAAATAGTATTTTTTTCTTTTAATTTTTTTTTCTCATAGAGATATGCTGTGTGACTGTGGAGTCAAAAAAAGGCTCTTACTGAAAGGATATTCAACCCAGTGCTGAAATATATCATGAAAATCAATCATTGAAAGGCAAAGATGCTGCCAAGGGCCAGGTTTTACTACAGATGAAATGGGTAACATGGGGCTCATTATGTGCCTAATACCAACTTTTTACCTTTATTTCTATGGATACAATAATTTTATCTTTATTTCTATGGTTCTTTCTATGAATGGAGGAGTCCAAATAGTTCTTGATAAAGGAGCAGATCCAATGTCTGCCCTCTTACCCACCCCCCTGGGAAATTTGTGTCTGAGCCCTTCATCTCTTCAGCTGATTTGGTCAGGCACAGTCATTAGAAAAACAATGGATTTTGCTAATTATATTCATCATTTATTCATGCTCACAAGACCTGAAAATTGCCAATCAAACCTTACATTCTCCAAGGTGCACCTCAGGATTTTCCTGCACATCATGTACATAGGAAAGGTAAAGGAGGAGTGAAACTGGAAGTAACTTAAGGTGAAGGATGACTGGCTATTTTAGGGAATCCATAATGCTTATATAGGACAAATTCCTCTCTTGATACCTCCTTTCCTTTTGACAGGGAATGACTGGAAATTATTCTTTATGTAGACTGGCTTTGCACCCACTTTTTCTGTGGTTTTCATTTGGGTCATGATTTCTTAGGCTGCTTCTGAGTTGTGGAAGAGAGTAGCAAAAACCTTATTAAAGTCAGGAGATCTTTCTCTGATTTTTTCTCCACTTCTCCTCTGTCCATCTGTGGAAGGAAATGAAACAGCCTGGTACAGTTTTGTTGTGGCAAATTCATGTTGCCTGTTACCTCCTTTTTTCCCCAGTCACTTGGGATGTTCAATGAATAAAGGTAGAGTATCTCTAATTTAATTTAGGAAGACCGAAGTACACAGCTTAATTTGCAGGTGACTGCATCAACTTGTTGCTTTAATTTTATTTCTCAGTTGAAAAACTCTTATTAAGAACTTTAAAATAGCAAAGTTTCTCCCAGAAACAGCTGAGGCGGGGAGGATGCCTCTCTGCAGTCTGAGTCCTGTGCTTGTTTGTACTGACCTGCTTAGCTCAGGCTGTATTATATAATTTACATTTCTTAACCCAATATCTCTTTGCCAGGTCAGAAAGGGACAGGAAATACTTAAAACCTCTTCTGCAAAATATCCTTGGTGTGGAGAATAAAAGTGTTCTTAGCGAGCTTGGCTGAAAGAGCTGGAAGTAAACAAGGGGCAGGTACAGGCTGTACCTTCCAGTCCCACTGTACCATCTTTGTAATGTAACCACGGAGCAAAAGAGAAGAAAATCCCAGGATGTTTTACCGTTTAAGCCCAAATCTCCTGTCTTTTGGAGGTTCTGAGGATTTCTCCTGTAAGTCAGGTGTATTTTAAGGTTGATAATATATTGACTGTATGTGAGTATTTTTCTGCCTGTCTGAGAGATGGTAGAGCCTACCCATCAGCCTGTTTAGGAGATGAAGTGACAACAGAGCTGTCATTTCCCCACAGTGTACAGAATTACATCTCACAATAAACACTGGCACGAGGAATGCAGAAAGCCTTTACCCCTGCAGGATAAAATACTTCCAGCCCAGAGGAGAGCAAGGAAGGGCTGGCAATTCTCACATTCCTGTTCTGGAGTACTGGAGGCTCAGCTGGGCTATTTTGAGGAAGACTGATCCCAGACCCAATGCTAAAGAATTAATGATTGCTTTAGACAAATGTTTCCAAATCTGTTGGTGTGACAGATGCCTTTCCACATGTGCTGGCTCCAGGAGTGCCCACTGGCACTGCTGCCCTTCTCCTTCCTGTGTGCTCAGCTCTCTCAGAGAAATAAATTTGCGTGTTCCTCAGGGCCATATCCATCCCAGGGAAGCTGAACTAAAGAATTCTTCCACTAAAATGTCCACCAAAGAATTGCAGATGCTTCGGCATGAAGAAAGCCCCAAACAGACCAAAAAAAGGTCAAACAAAGCACAACCCCCCAAGCTATAAAAATAATGTGAAAACAGGTGAGGAGATCACCTACATAAATTCAGATTTATTCCTAATTTTTTTGCCTGTGCTTCAATAGTTTTTTTACTTGAAGGCAAACCTCTTCAAGTCCAACTTCTTCAAGTCCAGCTGGGCTATTCCCCAGCACCCCAGTGATGAATGGATCATAAATGTGTTTCAGGAGCTCTAGAATTATTCACCAGCTATCTGCAAACACACACAGGGTAAGACCCTGCTGCAACAGAGGAAATGAGAAATTTGGGAACAGCTCTCCCTGAGGAAGCTGGAGCACACCTTGCTGAGGAGCAATGAAAGATTTAACATTAAAAAAAAAACAAACAAAACAATGTGTAATTTTTATTCACTGGCATTAGTAACTAAAGCATTGCAGTAATAACACGTTACACTCTGAGAATTGCAACGGCAGAACAATTATCTAATTGGAAAGTAAAATTAATGACACCATATTTTAATGACTTAATAAGTGAGAAATTGTCGTCAGGCTGGGAAATGTCATGAAAAATTAGCAGGGAGTGCAATTTGCTGGCTAGCAGAAAGTTTTCCTGGCAAACATGAAATTTGGGAGCTGCTTTGCATCAGCTGCTCACAGAGCCATCACTGAACTTTGTTTTATTCTCCACATCTGTTTGTGGACAAGAGAGCTTGGTGGACCTGAAGAGCTGAAAAATGTGGGATTTGGAATAAATATTGGGGATGTAATCCTCACAGACCCAGGATTTTTTGTGAACGATTGTTATTGGAGTGATTTCCCAATCTACTTGGAAAGCAGTCTGGTGTTTAAACAGATGATGATGAAGGAAGCAGCCAGGAGGAAGGCAGGCAAACAAGAAGGCACAGTCTTAAAATAAGCAGATAGCAGACAAAAATAAAAGCAAACATTCAAATAATGTGTGTCTGTGAAGCAGGGTGTTTGTTTTTGCTGGACAGGTTGCAATTAAACTGGGAAAAGGTATGTAAATAATGCTCCATGCAAATATTCCCGTGGACACGGGCCTGTGATCTATTAATTATTCCAAGCCAACACCAGGATTTTGTCATTGCTGTCTGTGGCATGTTCCTTGCTTTAATCTGTCCTTTGGTCTGAGAGCTGCCAGATTTCCATAACTGGGTCACCCAGTTCTTTCTCAACTTTGTTTTCTGCTGTGAAATGAAAAATTAGCATTTTTCTGTGACATACATTCAAAGCTTCTGTGAAGAACTTGAGTGGCCACTTCGGAAATCAGGAATCCTGAAATAGGTGGGAAAATAGGCAGGGAAATATTCATAGTCGTGGATGGAAAGAATTTTCAGTGGGCAATCACACAGTTTGGATGAAAATTGTTGGTTATTCAAAAAGGTAAATGTTATTTTGATGCACAGGAGTGATGTAAAACACCACTCCAGTGCCTAAGAATAAATTGTAATAAAATCTTATTATAATTACAACAATAATTATAACCTTAATTAAAAAATCTTTTTATCTCTGAGAGGCATGAGTCACAGCGAGTGATTTATTGATTAAAATTGAGAAGGTGATGGAAGGTGCCATTAGCAGTAGTTGCTCTTTAACCACTAGAGAGCGTTCAAGAACTGCTTTAAAGCTCCATTTTCGGCTCATTCCTTGAGCTCCAGGATTTATCGGAGGGACACCACGGGACAGTCACGGTGGTTTGAAGGACATACAGGGAGATGTCTCATTTCTGGCTTCTGCTGGTGATGAAGAGTGTGACGAAGGAAAAGAGGCAATCCTCGATTATTTGGCGTTTTTCTGTGATTATTCCCACCGAGTGTATCCATCCCTAGTGTGCCAACAGCACATTAGAGATGGCTGTTAGGAAAAAATAATCTTGGAAGTGTTAGAGAAAGGTGAAGTTTTTGTTTCAGTTTTCTTGGGAGAAGGTCTGGATTGCATATTCCAAGGATGAGTAAGCAGTGCCATTTTATTCACTCGGTGCTGATAAAATTTTTATTTGTAAAATTCATCATCCTATGAAGAGTTTTGGCTAAAACTGGAGCAAGATGCTCAGAGAAGCTGTGGCTGCCCCATTCCTGGAAGTGTCCAAGGCCAGGCTGGACAGGGCTTGGAGGCTGGAATAGTGGGAGATGTCCCTGCCCAGGGCAGGAGGCTGGAACAAGATGTTCTTGAAGATCCCTTCAAGCCAAACTGTTCTGTAACCCTAAGATTACTACTGGGACCTCCACAGGGAATTAAAAAATCTGTGGAGCCCTTCAGTGCCGTGACTGCTGCACTTTGTCCTTCCTCTTTGGATTGCAGTTTCCAGAGGGCTTTGTACCCTTATAATCCGTGGAGTCAGGGTGAGAAGTGAACACAACAGTCATTCTTACAAGTAAAAAACCTCAAGATTTCTGCTGGAGTCTTGTTAATAATGATGTTGAGGAACCCAAAGCTAATTTTCCTTTGAGGAATTCTCACTCCTGCACTGCTCTCCTGTCTTTTCCCCACTAGAAGGCAGAAGTGAGGTTTCATGAGAACATTTACCAAAAAAATTAATTGTCCAGCAGGAAGTTTTACAGCAAACTGACTGCTGCTGGTTTTCTATGGTTTCATCACCTTCTCACTTCCCATTTTCCAGGGAGCCAGGGCCTCCCCAATCCCGACCTGACACCCAGGCTGTGTGCAGCACCCATGGTATCCATCAGTGGCTCTGTGGTGAGCTCTGCCTCCTCCAGCCTCACAGGGCACGCATGGAAGGATGTATTATCCTGCTGAAAATTCAGGGGGAATGTTAAAAGGAGGATTGTAATTAATTGAGTTGGAATTTGGCCAAGGCAGAGACTTTAATATGTCTTCTTCTCTGGCTCTTTTTTATTTTTTTTTTTTTTCTGCAGGCACAGGAGTTGTATAACACCCTTGTCTATAGCTTTGACAAATTCCTGGCAGTCCTATTCCCGGCAGCAGGGTCCAGCCAAGGGGCTGGGGGATCCATTCAGCCCTGTGTGGGTGCAGGAATGTCTTTGCTGTTCTCTCACCCAGGTCCCTTAAAGATAAAATTGATGTGTACAGACTGTACTTAGTGAGAGCCTATAGAGTGTTAGTGCTCCCTTTCAGCACATTGATGCTTTCATGTTTTAAGCTCCTTGGCTAAGCAAATCTTTGTACTTCTTTCCTCCTTTTCCTTAGCAGCAATTAAACACCCCAGGCATATTTATACAAAAATCCCTGTTCTTCCCAAGGCAGAAACACTTTCTCTGTCTTCCTAACAGATTTTAAACCTCAATATGACTGCAGCAATTTTGCCAGTTAGCAGAGAGAACCAACATTACCTCACTTCTCTGGCAATTCTGCAATGCCATTTGCATAATGTGAAGTTTAGATCTTCCACTGTCACATGCTCCCACTCATTTACCACCCTAATGCCCATTGGAAGTGCTCGATGGAAGAGCTAGAACATTCCTAGTTCTTTGTTTCATATCAGCCTTGGATTGAACCAGTTGCTTAATTTTTCCCAATTTCTGCAGCACTGCAGGAGTTCCCAACATTTGTCCTCCCAATGTGCTTGTCTGAATTGCTGTATCGTTTTTGCTGTGTTCTCTAATGACTCCCTCCAAATAAAATGCCTTTATAGCATCAAGGAAAATAACAAGCACTTTTAAACTCCATTCCTCCTTATTTTTTTCCTCCCCATAAACTGTAAAAATCTGCATATCTGATTGATGCAACTTCATCCTGATCTGAAGCCACGCTGCTTTTGTCTCACCACTCCCTCTAAAATTGGCTCTGATCTGCTGGCTACGATTTTTGCAGAGTTTTTTTTCCCTCTGTACTGACAATAAACTTTCACCTCCATAATTATTTTGATCAGCAGAGTCACCTTTTGCCAGGATTGAGGTAAGGATTGCCTTCAGCCAGGCACCTGTGAGCCTCTCGCTCCCACAAGTGTTTGTAGTGGGGTTATTTTTGTACGTGTTCTGCAGCCTTTCTCGTTTTTAACTGACTGACTGCTCTGGTGCCCCTCTGGTGATCCTGGCTAAATATGGGTTCAGCACTGCCTCACAATCTGATGAGTCTGTTCTTGCCAAGTGTTGTGGAGTCTTTCATACACAAAAATGTTCTGGGTCTGATCCTGCATGTTTAACATGCAGCCATGGAGTCACCGGATCATGGACTCACAGAAGGATTTGGGTTGGAAGGGACCTTAAAAATCTTCTTATTCCACCCCTGTCATGGACAGGGACAGGGGACCTCCCACTCTCCCAGGTTGCTCCAAGTCCCGTCCAGCCTGGCCTGGAACACTTCCAGGGATCCACAGCTTCTCTGGGTAACCTGTGCCAGGATCTCACCATCCTCATAGGGAAGAATTTCTGCCCAATACCCAGTCTAAACCCACCCATTGGCATTGTCAAATGCCTTATGTGGGAAAAAAAACCCAAACAAACAAAAAACCACTACTTTTTAATTGATAGATATGTTAGGTATTTAAAACCTGAATTTTAAAGTCCTTCTGTTTATTGTTCCTATAAGCAGGGTTGATGACAAAAGCAGATGCACTCCATTACTCCTGTGACAGCAAACCGTGTGGCTTCTTTGTGTTCCAGCTACATTTTGGACTTTAATTAAATATAGCATCACATTCCTTGGCTTTTCTCTCCACTGTGTCCCTTCACATACTTCCATTTTTATTTTCCTCTTGTCTTCCTCCACCCATATTTTCCTTTCTAGAACTCCCCCTAATTTATCATATCCATGTGTGTGCCTTGGGGGTGGGCTCTGAGCCCCTGCAGCTCCCACAGCGCTGAGGTGGATGTGATCAGCACTTGCTGAGCAAGGATTTGGGTTTCCCAGAGCTCAGAACATTTTGTACACTTCCCTTTTCTCCTGTCAGTGTGAAATATATGTGACACATAACGTGATGCGTGATAGGAGAGTGTACGAAAGAACAGAGATACCCTCAGAGGTGCCTTCAGGTTTTAAAGAAAAATAAGAAAAAGGAGCAGGAAATAAAATAAGCAGCGCTGAAAATTTTGTTTTTAGTTCTTTTCAGGGGCTATTTCTCGGTTGGTGCCGTTGCTATCGCTCTGCAGGGTGTTTTACACGCCCCCGTGAAGGGTGCCGGTGCCTCTGGGCGCGCCGATAAGCGCGGCCCAGGGGCGGTGGGCTCGCCCTGACCGCACCGCCTTTCCCCTTCCTCTGCTCGGGGGCCGGGCCACGAGGGACAGCCGTGCCCCATTATCATCGCCCTGCAGAGGGGCACCGGCAGCATCTTCGTCCCCTGCCTTTCCAGCCCGGCGTTAAGTGCCTTTATCAGCTCCCTCAGGGGCGCGGGGAGCGGCCGCCCGGGACGCGATTCTGCAGGGATGGCCTCAGCTGGGGCTGCTGGGTCTGGGCCAGCAGAATCGCTCATTTCTAGGGATTTCTGTCCTACATCTTCAGGAGACCGGGTTCCCTTCCAGCAGTTTCCTTCAGCAGTCAGGGGTGTGCCAGAAATATCTTTTCATCCTCCCACCATCCCTCTTCAAAAGCTTTTCACCCTCTGAGGAAGGACCTCGAGGGAATACCATACACAGGGCTGATTTCCTCCCAGCTTTCCCCAGCTGGGATCCAGTGGGAGCGACAACCATCCATCCTCTGGGAGCTCCCGCCCCCCCAGGTACCCACAGCCTTCAGGGGGGCCAGTTTGGATGGCTGGTGGGGAAGCAGCCATCCCATCTTCTCAGTTACATGGCCCAGTCCCTCTGTGCTAATCCATATTTTACATTGCTTAAATATCCCACCGTGGAAATTCTCTGAAATATCAGTTTTGAATACAGAAACTGATGTTCTGCTTATCGGTGTGCTGCTGTCCTGGAACCATTCAGGCACATAAACATCCAAGAGATTTTACACAGTCCTATGGAGTTTCACACAAATGTTTGCACATTTTTTTGGAGTTTTTTAGGACTAGGTTTTCGTCTGCAGAGGTTTTAGGCCAGCAGCTGTGTTTTTGTAGCATGGGTGGTATGATAGGTGGACACCTGAGAGCTGAAGCCTCTGAAGACTGCTGTGCGGATTATTATAGATGTATGAAGAAATTCAGGGAACAAGGGAAGAGTTGGATCATGGTCCAGGTGACAAATTTCACCCGAGTCCCTTCCCTGCTGTGTCACAGACCACAGGGAGGAGATCTGTTTTACTGGCTGCGTGTACACGTTATCAGCCTGCCTTGGAAAACCTTTTATTTTATTCTCAGTTTTATCTCCCAGTAATCTTTCAAGTATTTCTACAATTGAGCAGATGTTTAATACCCAGGGACAAGTCTAGAATTGAAGGAAAGATATTTTCCAAGTAATTTGGGGGAACCTGACAAGAATCCCTTAGTGCTGGCTGCTAACTGTGTTTTCTTCCTCTTTTGATAGATCTGGTTGTGTCAAGGAGAGTCTCCATGGACTTGGTCTAACAAAGGCATGATGGATCTGACCCTTTGTAATCTTTGCCAATAAAGCTGGAAAAATGTTATTTTTTTCCTCTGTTGCTATCCTGCCAAACATCATTTTGCTCCCAGGAAAGCCTGGCTTTGTATCCTGCTCAGTGCAATAGTCACCCACCTGGGCTTGTATCTTTTACCCAAGCATGCCAACTATTTTTCTCCCCTTTGTATTGCCAAGGTGTTTTTTTGATTTATTGTGCCTCAGCTCTTTCTGAGGTAACGTTATTATCTTGAAAGAAGATTTTCCTGATCAGTTGCCATAATAAACAAAGCAAATCTGCCTTGGGTGATTGCAGACATTAAGCACACTTGGATCCCTGTTGCTCAGGATTTATTATGGACCATAATGTATCTATGGGATGCATGCAGAGGAAATTCAGAGGGGAAAAAGGGCTCCTATCCCAATTAGGCTGGTGAAACTAAGTAGGGGAGAATGGTGAGAGACGCAGAAATAAGGATGTTATTTCTGATACTCCAATGAAGAAGGAGAATCTGAAACAAAGGCTCTCCCAAAATTTCACTGTTCACTTAAAATGTGCTTGCTGCTTGTTAGGAACAGCCTCCCTCCAGGCTTGCTGGCACTGCTGTTGTTAATTACTGACTCAGAAGCTGTGTGAAGGAGGTTGAGGATTTAGATTCTTTGGATAATATAGAAATTCAACCTAGAAATGAGGGATGTGCTGCACATGTTTATGGCTAATGGAGGCATAGACTGCTTTGGGTTGGAAGGGATCTTAAAGCTCATTCCATTCCCACCTCCTTCCATGGGCAGGGACATCTCCCACTATCCCAGGCTGCTCCAAGCCCCTTCCAACCTGGCCTTGGACACTTCCAGGGATGGGGCAGCCTCAGCTTCTCTGGGCAACCTGTGCCAGGGCCTCAGCACCTCACAGGGAACAATTCCTTCCTAACTTCTGACCAAAATCTCTCCCCTTTTGGTTTGATTTGTCTCTTATCTTTTATTTCCAGCAAGTGAGCCCAAAATGATTCAAGGATTTAAAATTAAGTCTTAGTGCAGTACAAAATATTATAATGTTTTTGCCTGGTTGAACTGCTCATTTTATAAAAAATATTTCCTATTTGATGTTCTTCCCACCAAATCATTCATTCCAGTGTCCTTTGTATCCCCCCTCAGCAGGGACCACAGTGTGATGGATGCTGTGCAAACCCAGGTCTGGGATGGATCCCACACAAACACTTCCCAAGGACGAGGCAGGCAGAAGGTGCTGGGAAGGAGGCAGCACCTTTAGACTGTGCAAGTGGAATCTTCCCAAGGCAATCTTCCCAAGAACAGCCTGGGAACCTCTGGCACAGCCAAGAGCTTAGTTGAGTCTCCTGAGTCCTTCAAAGACAATCTCTTCTCCCCAAATCAGTTTTATTTTCTAACAGAAAGCCAGTGGAAAGAACTCTTTGATTTCAGTGATTTAGGCAGAGTCCCAAATGCTCCCAAAAATCCATTGCTGCGTTCCCAAGCCACCTTATCCAATGCAGAGGAGAATTTTAACCTCTGTTTCTGCTGAGTTCTGACTCAAAGTCAGGTAAAGGGTGGTGGCTTAGCAGGAGCTCTGGCCCCTTGCTGGCAGTTCTATGAAAATGATTTATTTTTGTCACCTCTTGTGATTAGTCATGTCTCACATGGGGTATGTTGGTACCATCTCTCTCTCTCCTTTTGCTCTGCAGTTTGAATTCAGCATGGAGTGGTTTTTTTTCTTTTTTTTTGCTCAGCACACATCTTGTATACAGAATACTTCAAGGAAAGTCTTTTTCCTTGAAAAAACCCACAAGAATCAATCACAAGGATTGATTCTTATCAATCCTTGTGATAAGAAGACCCAGTGTTTAATCTGTATCATCCCCAATAACCAGAAACCAGTGGAGGCAGACGCTAAAAGTTTGTAGCCCCCATTTCCAAGAAGAGCAAAGAGCCACATTCTCTTCCTCTGCTCAATCCTTTTTCTGATCCTTGTGCATTTGCAAAGGCTTAAAAGAAAAGCATGTGGAAATGCCCATGCCAAGCCGGTTTGGTTATCAGCTAATTCATTCTCAGGAGTAAAGCCCACACTGGTGAAGTCATCCTGGGTAACTGGGCATCCTGAGTGATTCTTTTTTTGTCAAATCTCTTTCTGAGTGATATATTCATTTTTTTTTTTTTTTTTGCGTTGTCAGAAAAAAATAAAAAGGCAGCTTTCAAGTTTCACTCAGTAGTTTTTTCACATGTCACTGGTGATTCCTTTTGAAAGGAATATTTGAAAATTCCCACATCCAAATTAACTCATGCAAGGATGCTTTTCATTCATGTTTTTCAGAGAGGGACTTTGAGCAAGGGTATGGAGTGATGGGAGAAGGGGGAATGGTTTTAAAATGAGAGAGGGTGAATTTAAATAGGATACTGGGAAGAAATTCTTTCCTGTGAGGGTGGGGAGGCCCTGGCACAGGTTGCCCAGAGAAGCTGTGGCTGCCCCATCCCTGGAAATGTCCAAGGCCAGGTTGGAAGGGGCTTGGAGCTGGTATAGTGGGAGGTGTCCCTGCCCTGGCAGGGGGTGATTTTTAAGGTCTCTTCCCAGCTGGACCCTTCTGGGATGCAGTGGAAGTTGGCCTCAAGGTCCCCTGCGCTTGGTGAGGGCAGAGCAGGTCACAGTGGCCTTCCTTTGTCACCATGAGCTGCTCTCCTGTCAAACCCAAGGAGAACAAAAGGGGCCATTTGTTGCCGAGCTGCTGCCCAGCTGTGGCTGTGTCTAATCAGAGTTAATTATGGCCCTGCAATGCTCCCGTCCCAGAGCTCCCAAGGAGCCACCGCTTCATTCCGGCGCCTCCACTGCCAATTTGGGAGCTGCCTATTATCAAGCACCAAAAGGTAGAGATTGCACAGGATCCCTGGCAAGCAGCACAAAGTATCCCAGCTTAATACTAAAGCAATGACTAATCAGGGCATCCCAGGAGGAAGCTTTGCAGTAGCTCTTGCAAGGGTAATGAGGACAATTTCCATAGCTGTGACACTTTCAGCCGAGCGAAATGCCACAAATCTTGTTTATTCTTATTTATTCTCTCCTGGAGCGGCAGGTAACACAGAGCCAAAAGAAAAGGACTTTTCCTGGGGGAGGGATTGCACCAAACGTTTTGCAGGATGAACAGTCAGGGTTGTTGTTTTATCATGGCAGCACTAATAGCTAAATTCTATTAATTGCTGAATGTTGTTTTGTTTGGCAAATACAGGAAGCAGTTTACATGGCTACGCAAGTGCTCTGGTTCCCAGTCCTTCTGAAATGGTATTATTGTAACGGGATAATACTGATTAAGGACAGTTCCCTGAGGAAGGAGGGCCTTTTGATGACTGAGTCATTTCCTCTCCCTGCTCGACTCCAGGGCGATAGCACTTCTCTGCTACTGCACACACCCTTTGTAGCCAGGGACTTCACAGAGGAGGTCCAAAGCACAGTCTCAGCCTTAGGTGGAAATGCCTGAGGCCATGAGTCCTAAAAAAAGCACTGGAGCAGCAGAAATATATCAGCAGTCCAATCAGAAACTACTTTTTCTCCCCAGAATATTTCACTGGCCAGTTCCTTTTCAAAACCAGTGTTTTTGGCTACACCACTCTGCTGGAATAGTCTGCCAACCCCTTAAAACTTTGATTTTTGTTCCCATAGAGGTTTGGCAAATTAATTTGCTAAAGCCAATTACACCTCTGCAAACCATGGCAGTGCAGCCTTCTCCTTTTGGATGTGGTCACCTGCCACCAGTGACCACCAGGCCAAGGCCACCAGGTCAATTAACACGGGTCAGAAATTCATTAACAGCAAAACTGTTCACTCCTAAACTACAGAAAATTCAGAGTAAGGGCCTAGAGGGAAACGATTCCATGTCCTCTCACAACTGATGGGCATCAACACTTCCCAACCACCCAAGCACCAGGGGATCTGATCCTAGTGGAACATGGTTGACAAGAACAGCCCTCAGCCTCTCCTTTCCCTTTGATTTTTGTCACGTATTGCCATGGGAGATGCTCAAATGAGCTCAAGTCTAACCACGGCTTAGCAAGAAAATGTTCCTGTTATCACTTCTGAGCTCAACCCGGGCCCTTCTCAACGTTTTCCCTTTTGAGGTACAGTAATTGCTCTCCGATTAGGCAGGAAACTGTACCAGGGTTATTGCTCTAAAGGAGCCAGTGTTATCAAAAAACAACACATCAGGGCCTGTCCTCACAGGAAGGGAATCATAAGTAATCAGCAGTGCTATAACGCAATTGGCTGCTGCTCCCTCCCCGCCGAGCCCAGAAAAAAAGCAGCGTAGGACATTTTTTTTTTGGTAGCCAAAGTGCTTTAAAAGAGCCCTGGTTCCTCTTTACCTCCCTGTTTGGCTTCTCCAAATGTTGCTGTGCTTCCTTAACAGGACATAAAAAGCGCTTGGTGTGTGCAAGGATGGGGCAGGGGGGTCTCCCTCCCAAAATTTGCAGACTGGTGCCATCCCTCCCCTGAGTGCCCCCCCAGTTTGGGAGCAATGCTAGTCAAGGGCGAAGAATTGCCCTAGAGAAGAAAAATGATGAAGATCCTTGGGTGATGCCCTTCCTGCTCTTTACTCCTGTTCAGGTTGCTTCCCTTGGAAAATTGGTGTTCCCCAACACTTGTGAATACCCACAGGGGCAGTGGTGGGTGTAATGGTTGTTCTCTTATACAACTACTCACCATAATGGCCTTCTAACCCTGTCCAAAGTGGCAAGGTGAATTAATTTCATTCATCAGGAGCTGCATCAATATCATTTCTTTGAGCAGGACCTCCATCCATCCATCCATGAACATATCCACAAGCACGCGTGCACAGTACTTACATCTGGGTCACAGAGCTCAGCGTGTGTTACAAAAGGCCACAGAAATATTGAATTTGGTAATAATACAGAATCCAACTGGAAGAGATGGCCAGGGAGCAAAGGGAAGGTAGGTCAGAAAAGAATTCCCATATTGCTGGACCACAGGTGAGAATTTCAGGGTCCCACCCTGGTCGTCAGGTGGTCAGGGGACATGGTGGGGGGGGGTGGTGAAGGAGAAGCTGTGAAATCTGTAAGAACAAATTCTCCTGGAGGAGCATTTTAACAGCTCTTCCTGCTAGGCTGAGTCTGCCCTCAGCACAGAGCTTCTGACAGTCCCTGGTGGATGAGGAAAGGAAGGAATAAAACAGAAAACAAAAAAATCTGTCAACAGACCATTTTGGAATGTTTTAATATTTTGCTGTTTGGTGAGTTTAACCATGGGTAACAAAAAGGACAATACATGAACCTTGAGCTGTCAGACAAGAGGCTGGAAAATCAGTTGGTATCAGCAAGAAAGGTCCCAACGTTTTATGCTTATCATGTGTCCCCAGAAATAGAAATATTTGTCCTTTGGTCGCTGCTTTTCCTGTCTGTTTTTCCCCCTCTATTAAACATGGAAGTCCTTACTGCTTAATGGAGCCCCTGGATGAGTTGGAGTCTGGACACACAGGGATGTGATCACATCCCCCCCACAACCTCACAACCTCCCTGGCAGGAGCCTGGGCTGCTCAGAACTCTCAGATAAAAGTCTGAAGAGCCCAAGTAGGAGCATCTGCTTTTCCAGGAGTCACGATTTCCCCATTTGGTCTGATCCAGGGGTCATGGTCCTTCAGACCTCAGCAGAGAGTTTTTACCTCAAGGGGTACTTTGAGTGCTGAGCTGCTTTTTACATCTCAGCTGCTCTCCCCGAAACGACTTTTGTCAGTTTGGTTGTTTGTTTTAGTGGTGATGTTTTTAAACTAAAGCCTGCATGCCCAGAAGGCACATAAAATAAGAGGCTTTTAAAAGCCAGAGGATAAATAAAACACAACCTTGAATAAACAACAGGCTTTTGTCCTAATTTCCTCCCATTCCTTAATGGATGCTGATAAATTATCTGAATTTCTCAGTGTATTAATGTCACAATGACACCAAACCCACAACTTCACAATAGCAATGATTTGACCAAATCGTTGCCTTTGAGGCAAGCAATTGTTTCATTCTAAGTGGCTTGTAGGATATCATGGCCTTACCAGGCTGCTCCTTTCTCTACCCCATCACAGATGGTTTCAGTGAGAGGCATTTGTCAAAGAAAACCCACTCAGGGCTAATAGATTTCCTGGGAAAAAGTATCTTGTTTGATCAGGTAAGACAGGCACATGATGTTTTGTCACTCATTTAATGCTCAGCACTCTTACAAAGTGAAACTGTTAAATTTCACTGTTAATTTTTTTTTTTTTTTTTTTTTTTTTTGCTGGTGTGCCTACGAAAGCACCACGAAGGCTCCAGCGGTGCCTGGTGTCCTCCACAGTGACTCTGGCCAGTGACTCTTGCCTTTGTTGTTTCTGCTCATGTGGTTAGTTCCTCCCCTCACCCAGGTTTGTGTATTTGTGGACTTTCCCCTGTGAGGGTGGTGAGGCACTGGCACAGGCTGCCCAGAGATGTGGTGGATGCCCCATTCCTGGGAACATTCAAGGCAAGGTTGGATGGGACTCTGAACAGCCTGGTCTAGTTGAAGATGTCCCAGCTCATTGCAGGGGGGTGGACAAAATGAGCTTTGAGGTCCTTTCCAACCCAATCCATTCCAGGACTACGATCCATGACCTGTGTTTAAGCACAAGAAGTTCTGCACTGTAAACAACACGGAGCCTTTTCATCCCTCCAGCCCAGTGGGGATCAGAGCCTGAGCCCAGGATTTGTGCTCCTAGCAGCTTCCATCCATGAGTCCACTCACAAAGTGCTCTCCATTTCGCACCAAGGGCAAGTCCAAACAGCCTGAACACCCACCCAGAGCTTTGTTTGGAGAACATTCCCAGGGCACGTCACACCCAACCCATTTTTCCTTCTGCCAGTCTCGGAACAAAGCGGGCGACGCTCGGTAACATAAACACACACGCACCAAACACAGCCAGAAATAGGCAGCAAGCAAAAACAAAAGTCACAAGCAAAACAAATTTACAGAAAAACACAACTTTGGGCATGTCTAGACGCAGCACTAATTTAGTGAGTGTATGCACTTAATCTTTATTGTTTGGTGAGAGAGATTGTTCCTCCTCTGTATCAACCCATTCCCTTTTGCTTTTTATTTCAGGACATATATAATTTTTACTGAAGAAGGGGGGAGTGTAATAATTTTCACAACCAGATTTAATTTTGCTTCAGAAGCAAGCAAAACATTAAAATGGGCCAATTCATATAAACACACTAAAATATTTCACGTACTATGACCTCACCTCCAGGAATGAAGGCTGAGAATTCACATGGAAAGCACAATGATTTGTTACAAGGGGAGCAGATGGGCATCATCCTAAAGAGCAGGGATATTTGTCCATCCACTGTTTCTTTCCTAAAGGATTATTTTCTCATGCAGCAAGAAGAGAAGCCAGACCTTACATCATCAGAAGCAATCTCTGGGCATCCACGTGAGAATCAAGCAGGGCATGGATTCAAGTACTAAAAAGAAGAGTGGGGAGTTCTTAAACTCTGATTTTAGAGAGAAAAAGGGCTGAAAAAAGAGATTTTTAATTTATAATTAATAGGCATTCCAATCTCCAAGGCAAATTAAAGTTCTCCTATGCACAGGATTATCCCAAACCTAAAAGAAATGGAAGCTGAGCATTCCCCTTCCAGTCACTCTTTGATCCCTAAAAGCATCCTGGACATCACAACGTGCCCTCAGTCCATCCTTGGGAGCTGACAGCCTGGCACAGGAGCAGGGCTGGGAGCACCAGGCCTGGATCTGTTCTGATGAATTCTCTGTTTTAATGATTTGGAGGAAAATATTGTTCGTGAGCTACATAAACAATTTTAATTGGCTCGGGTGCCCAAAATGTGCTTTTTTTGTTTGGCTGCCAAGGTTGCTTTCTCGCTTGCTAATTATGTTTCACTTTAGCTTTCAGCAAAAACAGGAAATAAAGCATCCATTACTCGAATGACAACTTTTCAACAAGCCAACATTTCAACATCCATTGTGTAATTTCCGACCCCGAGCCAGCTAGGAGCTAAGTGCCTTTAGAGCCTTATATCCCCTCTCACAAGGGCCTTTTGGGCCCCTCGTGCTCCTAAATAATGTTTGTGTGTCTGAAACAGGCCAAACACATTTGCTGCTGCTACCCACTGTCCGAAGAATTCCCTTTCCTATCACAAGATTTCAAGGATCCTGAGGAAGATCATCTTTTTTTCCAAGGCTGTGGAGCGATGGGAGAAGGGGGAATG
This sequence comes from Vidua chalybeata, assembly GCF_026979565.1. Classification (NCBI taxonomy): domain Eukaryota; kingdom Metazoa; phylum Chordata; class Aves; order Passeriformes; family Viduidae; genus Vidua; species Vidua chalybeata. The sequence goes on along the minus strand of NC_071535.1, from coordinate 55,151,354 downwards.
GTTTAAAAATTAGAGAGGATGAGGAAGAAATTCTGGTGAGGATGGTGAGGCCCTGGCACAGGGTGCCCAGAGAAGCTGTGGTTTCCCCATCCTAGGAAGTGTTCAAGGCCAGGTTGGACAGGGCTTGGAGCAATCTGGGATAGTAGAAGGTGTCCCATGGCAGGGAGGTTGGAATAAGATGGCCTTTAAAGTCATGGTCTTTAAGGTTCCTTCAAAGCTAAACCATTCTGTTATTCTGTGATTCCAGGTGTCAGGCCAAAGACTGCCCACATGTCTGGAAATCAAACCGCAGAGGTTTTAAGGAAAGATTAAATGATGGTTTCTCCTCCCTCGGGTGAACACATGGTGGTCCCAAGCCCCAGCACCGCAGAGGAGAGTTGGACTGATGAGTGTGTGTGTTTTCCTTTTACATTTGTGTTTCTTTAGTGCTGATATTGATTCTAGGCTCTGATTTGTCAGGGTTTTTTAACAAGTCTTGCGAGTTAGGCTTTTATTTCCCCTCCTGAGATGCCTTGTCTTTTGTGGTTTCAAAACACAACTTTCAAGAGCCTCCAGAATGGATGCTCTGAGCCATTTCCCAGCTCAGCTGTGGAGGAGAAGCTCTTCTTCCTCATGTTCAGCCAACTGAGCTGTTCTTGGCAAAACAAGCAATAGGTACCTACCACATGGTGGGGGTGAGTGAGGATGCCCTTTAAATTACCTATAAAACCCTTTGATTCAAACTGCTGATGTTGCCATAGGCAATTTGCTAAGCTTATTGATCATCTTCCGTTTAAATTAAAGTTTGATGTCCTGGAACAGGCTATTCAGCACCGAGAGCTAATGGAATGGGATGAGATACAGGGAACCAGAGAAATATGCACATGGGGGGAAATGGATTGTGGTCAAAAAGGAAAAAAAAAAAAAAAAAAAAAAAGAGGGTTATATGCTGAATAAGTTCCATGGGTCAGTTAGCAATAAATATTGTGGTTGTAAAAGAGTCCAGTGTGGATGTTGGAGGTGGGGGTTTGTCTGTGTAAGTAAAGGGAAAGAGGCAGCTTGTTAGAAAACTAAAAAATTTCAGGGAAAGGAAGTGAAAAAATGAGTGTTATGATTTATTATAAATGTGTGCTTAGTGATATCTGCTGGAAATTCCAGCTGCCCCAAGTTTTTGGTAAGCTGGGCAAGATTTGAGCCAGTACAGGCAAGAGGTGATTGAGGTAAACATTGGCCAAGGAAGCTGGGAGAGGTTGTCCCTGGTACATGTGTGTCTGTCTCTCCACCTCTCAATCAATCATGCAATCACTCATACTCTCACAAAGTAAAGCTTTGGAATGAAGAAAAATCAGGCTTTCATAAAGAATGCAAGATTCCCTGCTGGAGCCATACCCAGCAAGACTGCAGCTTTTTCTTCCCCCCCCCCCCCCCCCCCCCATGAAAATCAAGGTTGATTTCCTGGTTTTAGATTAGTTTTCAAGCTTTTCATTACACATCACCACGTTTGTCCTAAAGTTAGTGGAACATGCACTTGCTGAAGGAATATCAAGATAAATTCCATGGCCAAGTTACCAGAGGAGTAACTGAGAGAACAACTAAACTTTTCCAGCCTTGGCACTAAACTTTGCCCACACAGACCTAGGAAGTAATTTCATAGCCCGCCAAACTTATTCAAGCTGAAATAGTATTGGTAAATAGTGATCCTGTCAGGTGTTCACCAGCAACTGAGCAACCTGGGCTATGGAAGGTGTCCCTGCCCACGACAGAGGGTTGGGCTGAGATGGACTTGAAGATCCTTTCCAACCCAAACCATTCCAGGATTCTATGAACATCTCGAGATCAGCTGACTGCTGCTGCTGATTTTGGTCAGACGTTCTCCTTTATCTCCAATATTGCTGTGAATCTGCAAGCCCATGAACCCTTTAAAAAGGAAAGGCTTGCAAGATACGAACTTACTCACGAGCCATCTAAGCATCCAGATTTTTGTTTCTGAGCCCACCCACTTGGCATCCACAGCTTCCCTGGGCAACCTGTGCCAGGGCCTCAGCACCCACTCAGGGAAGGATTTCTGCCAGTATCCCACCTAACCCTGCCCTCTGTCAATGTGAAGCCATTCCCCCTTGTCCTGTCCCTCCAGGCCCTTGTCCAAAGTCCGGCTCTCCTGGAGCCCCTTTGGGCACTGGGAGGCTCTAGGGTGTTCCCAGAGCCTTCTCTTCTCCAGGCTGACCATGAAGCCTCCAGAGGTGCTGGGGGGACCGTGGTGGCCGGGAGGAGCTATCGCAGGAAGCCATCTGTGCACAGGCAGCCCTGCAGGAAACCCCACCAGCCCAGCACCCATCTTTTATTCTTATTTCCCTCCCTGACAGTTTTTCTCCTTGACACTTTCCCCAAACGACACCGGGGAGGAAGTGAGTTGTCAACTGAGCACCATGGCTTGTTCCCAGCCGTGGAATGCAAAGTGCTTTAGTTAAGAGCTGGCGTCTACTTATTAAGAGCTGGTGGCACTTATTTCCTGTAGGCATGGCTAACAGGAAATCTATTGGAAATAGAAATAGTTAGAAAGCTACAGTGAGTGCCTTTAGAATCATAAAAATCACAGAATCAGCTAGGTTGGAAGAGACTTTTAGGATTATCAAGTCCAACCACCCAAGTTTTCCTGAGAAGGGTGATTTTTGTCTGGCTAGAAATAGTTTTGGTGACTTCACAAAAACACAGACAGCTGTGAAATGGGGGGCAAAAAAATCAATTACTGGACAAAGCCTGATAAAAACTTTCAACACATCAGAGAAAAGCAATAGTTCAGAATGCACCTGTAGGACCTTAGTGGACACTCCCCTCTTGAAGCAAAGCCATTCCCACCTTTCAAATTAAAGTTATATCTTTTCCATGGATCTATAATGACTTAAATAGCCGCAAATTCTACAAGAATGGTCTTTCATTCTAAAAGAGCCATAGGGTGGTGGGAAGAAAATGTTGCTGAGATTGCAAACCATGCTATTGTACATATTGCCAGTGCAATATTAGGGCACCAATCCCCCCTGGAAAATACTTTTCCTCTGCCCAGGCCACTGGTTATGCAATTATTACATTTCCTATTATGTAAAACAAAAGCAATATCTTTAGAATATTCTCTGAACAATTGATAAAAATCTTCTTCGATTGAAACTGCAAATCTATAGAACAAATCTAAAATCTAAAAAAAACCCAAGCAAGGTTTATCAATTCAGTATAGAGAATGTTGTTCTAAGAGTCTGGTGATCCTACTTGTGATATCTTTAAAAAAAAAAAGATCATTATTCAGCCTTTCCCCAAACATAAGCTTAGAGTAAGCTTAAAGCTTGTCATTTCTGCCCTACCCTGCTGTGGGGAACACCACTAGATTTTGTTTCACCTGAGGAAGGCAGCAAGAAACGCCTCGAGAAGATGCTTGAGAATAGGCTGCTCAGGGCAGGGCTGGAGTTCCTGTCCCTGGAGGGATTTAAAAGCTGTGTTCATGTGGCACTTGGGGACACGGTTCAGTGGTGGCCTTGGCAGTGCTGGGAGAACAGTCTTAGTTTCAGCCTCAGTTTTCCAGCCTAAGTTATTCCAAGATCTAATCTGTGGCTGCACAGTCAGGATTTTGCTGGGGCAGTGCAACAGCACAGGCAAATATTCCCATTTAGGTGTGTCCTAAGTTTCCTACTCAGCAAGTAGTAAAGGAAATGGGAAATCAGAGCTTGGGAAGGCCAAGAAGACATCTCTGAGCCTGAAGGAGAAGTTCTCAAAGCAGAAATCCCTCCAGTCAACCGGGATGCTGGGGACTGTCCTGTCCTGCAGCAGCAGGAGAGGCAGAAATTGTGCAAGAAGCTCAATCGGCGCTGAAATGAGGAAGGAAATAATGTGTTAAATGATTTAATTCTCTGAGCTCACTTTGTTCCTTACAGATAGACCCAGAATTGGGGCTGATTACAGTGCCTTGTTTTGATTAACGGAGGGAGATCTGAGACTGAGACATTTCTATCAGTTTCAAAGAGTTCCCACATCATGTATTTCATTTTCACAGTGGGGTCAAGAATTCAAAGAACATTTATCTTTCATTCTTTATAGCTAAAAAATTATTTTTGACGATGCCAGTTTAATGCTAGTCAACTCCACTGACCTTATTATACTTCAGTGGAATTACTCCAGTTTTACACCAGTGGAAGTAGGTGGACTTTATCTGATGCTAAATGAATTTATGGGCTTTGAGTACTCTGTATATGCTTTTTCCACTTCTTGGGAAGTTTGATGGGATTTAAGGGTGATCAATAATTTTAGTTATGTTTCAGCTCCACATATTCCATCAGTCATGTAATGCAGCCAGAATTTGGAAGTTAATGGGCCAAGTGCAGCCTCAGATGCAGCCTGGGATGCTGTTGAGGCCAGGTTCCCACCAAACCATCACTCCTGCTGCCAGCACCTGACAAATCCGAGCTCCTCTGTGCTGCTGCAGGAGATTAAAGCAACATTTCTTTTGTACTACCCAGTAATCTTTATGTTGGGTGGTAAAGTTAATGTACGGGATTGTCACTCAACCCATTTCACACCAAAGAGCCCAGAGCAGCTCTGAGCCAGCAGTCTGGAGGTGAGAGCATCACCCACCCATTCCTCAGTCTCAGAGGATGTGTGGAGCCACTAAATGAATCATTAAAAAGAATTGAGAATTCCTGAACTGTTGTAACTACTGAGAACAACTCCACCCCCACGAGTCCCCAGCTCTCAGGAATGGCAACTCGCTCTCAGCTTGGTGGGGGAAATGGGTTTTAAACAACTCAGTTCTTTAGTGCATATGTTCCTCTTCCCAGGGAAAGGAGACAGGCTTGCAGAGCCCATTAGCTGTTCCACATGCACATCCATTGGCAAGGGGAATTAGTTTCTGGCCAGCACACAGCCGCTGGGTAACACAAAGGACAGACTCCTTTAATCTTCAGCAGCAGCATAGCGGTGTCCAGGCTTGTCAGAAGCTGCAGGAGGAGTGATGGCCGTGCTGCTGACAGCCTTCTAATTGGGTAGTAGAAAGCAGCTCTAAAAGATGTGTTTGTGCCAACAAGTGTGGCTTGACATCAAGAGAGATCTGCCGAGGAGCAGAGGGGGGAGCGCGGCAGCGCTGGATGCGCTCTGAGCCCGGCGGGGCTGGGGTCTCACAGCCAGCAGAGCCGAGCTTGGCTGTGGTGCTGGAAAGCTCCAGCAGGGAACACATTGCTCAAGTGCAATCAGGAAAGGTTGGCTTGGCTGCTCTGCCAAAATGAGCTGTCTGTGTCTTTGAGCTCCAGAGAATCATGGAATGGTTTGGTCTGGGAGGGCCATTAAAGACCATCTCGTTCACACCACAGAAGATGGGAAGTGTGAGAACCACAAGCACTGGAAACCATTTGCCCACCATGGGTTTGCCCACTGGTCCTGATTCTCTCACTCCATACCCCAGAGCTCCCAGTGCTGCCCGCTGCACTGCTGGGATCCAGCAGCCAGGACCTTCTGTGCCTGCCCCTGCTCCTCCAAATCCACCGCAAAGCAGCACCAGAGCTGACAGGAGCTGTGTAACACTGGTTCACTTAAATATTAATAGGGGATGCTGAATAATTCCACCTTTAGACGTCGCTGGAAGCCTGGCTGATAGGGAGTGTGTGATAGAAGCTGCTGCACCTACCTGTCACTGTGCTTAGGTGACTCTACAGCTCAGTCAAAGGGGAATTGAAACCACAAATTAATCTGAGAACACTCAGCCCCTGTGGTTTTGGAATTAAATGCCTGCTCTAAATATAAATAAAGGCTGATGGACTCGCTGCCTAAAATATCTGGGAGAGAGCTGTAGCACAGGCAGGGTGAGAGGCACCTGGCCTCAGGTGCAGGCTCTGGTTGGGACAGAAAATGCAGGGAAGAACGTCCAGGCTTCCCAAGGCTTTGTTGTTGTTTCTGATGATTTCTGGGTGGGGACATCAGTGAAAAGGTCCCCAAAGGGGCTTAGAAACCAGAAAGGAGAGCTCCAGAGAAGGCTGCACTCCAAAGTTGATATATTTCTTCTTCTGGGCTTATTCCCACCTGAGAGTGGCCCAGTGTCACCTGGTCTGTACATGAGAGAAGAAAGCTCAGCAGTGGATGGGTGGTGGTGACCAGATGGTGTGGGACAGGACAGGATGCTCTGCCAGCAAACCACGCAGCATCCCAGCTCTCCTGCTTTGGCACACCCCTGCCATCCCCACGTCCTGCCAGAGGAGGGACACGGCACTGCTGGCAGCTGTGCAGGTGCTCCAGAGGTGACTGGAGCCAGGGGCCCGGGGCTCCTGAGGTGTCTGGTGCAGAGAGAAGAGGTGTGAGGATTTCACAGCAAGAAGACTTCACAGAGACTGTGTATTTAAAAAAATGTGTCAGGACTGATGAATACTCCAACAAACATGATTTTGATAGGGTCACTGTGAAGAGATGCAGTAACAGCATGGAGAGACCCCAGTTGTGCTGGAACCAATGCTCTTTTCTCCCTGAAATGACACTTCTCCACAGACTTGTGTGTGTGGGGAGGGAGCCAGACAACTCATACCCATGGCATCCAGAGGCAGCTAATAATTCCCTTAGTGGTGGAGTGCAGCATGTTCCACTAACATCTGCAGGAACTGGAAATGTACCCATCCAATTTTCTCCTCTCCCCCAGCCACAAAGGGAGACCACTCCAATTATTTTTCAGACAGAATTAAGGCTGATGTTTACCATTATCTCCCTGGTAACCCTCTCCTCATGACTACATTATGCAACATAATTGTAAAGCCGTCTCAGCTCACTGGGGTTGTTATTAAATGTACTCTGCTGCCTTTTCTTTTTTTTTTTTCCCCCCAAGGTCAAGGTTAGTAATTAGGTGGCTGGTATGCTTGGGACAGAGCCTTGTTAGGTAGGAAAAAAATTAGCAGGAATTTAAAGGATGCATCAGGCATTCCCAAGTGATGAAATTTTGTCAGCAGAAGGTAAGCCAGTGAAGGAAGGGAATTAGGGGATGTGAAGTGGTCCAGCATACAGGTCTGTGGATGCAACTTGGGCAGATTTAGGGCGTGAGACATGTTGGATGAATTTCCACAGGGAATGCGGGAAAGTGAGCGCTGATATTGCAAGCTGAGGTGAGCGTGGCTCCTCTGCGCTGCAGCTTTAATTGGAGCTGCTGGAACAATAGTGAATCGAGCTGTTTGTTTTTCTTCTGGCTGGTTTTTCTCCAAAGGTCCACAGCGCTTGCACATGAAGTGTCAGCACCTTATTGTGCACGGCAGGGGGGCTGGAACGAGATGGTCCTTTGAGGTCCCTTCCAAGCCAAACCACTCCATGATTCTATGATTCCACTGTCCCCAGGCCATATTCTTAGGGATTTGCTTTTGCAATGGGATGGGGCAGCCACTGAGCAGCTCTCGCTGTTTCCCTGGCCCATGTGAACTAGGTGACACCAGACTTCCTCATTAAATCCACCTCCCAATACAGTTAATTAGGGAATGTTGCTTCATTGCATGTTCAACCCTAGAAGGAATTAAGAGCAGAAATAACAACGTTCCATGGGGGAACGAGAAGACAGATGAGTTCCTGGAATGATGTCAGATTTCCTGGCAATATTGCTGGTCAGTGCCAAGGTTATTGGATCTACCTGGTGGTAACATGAAGGAGTGTGTTGACTAGAGCCTCTAATCTGGAAAAATTACTTTAGTTGGGAAACAGCTTGGAAAGGAGCACAAGATGAAGACCTGCAAGTCTGCAAGTGTCTCTGTGCTCACAAATGCATAATTACATACATACTACATAGAAATGTGTAAAAAAACCCCAACCCCATAAATATATAAATATATATACATATCTGTGTCTGTATATATACACAGGAGAGCCTGAGCTACAGTATTTGGTTGTCTATGATTCCCTCTGAGTTTTCCCCTGAGGGAATTGCATTCCCAAGTCACCGTTTATTTTCTAAACTGGAAGTATTTGTGGATCTCTCCCTTGACATGAATGGGTTGGGATGAGATGTTTAATACTGAAGTCAAAATTCTCCCCAGTGCCCTACTGGGGTCATTCCCATGCATCAGCATAGGAGAGAGTATTTACCACGGAAAAAGAGGGAATTGCTTGAAAGGACTGCACTGTAGAGCAGTAGCCTTATGAAAACCATGACAGAGTAATTGGATCTGGCTTGCGTGCAAGGCAGCAAGAGAAATCAATAAAAGAAGAGGGAGGAAATGGGGAGGGGGACCTTTCACATTTTTGCAGTGAAATATCCCTTCATCTGACTGCCTGTAACTAACTTTTCATCATCCCTGATGTGATCTGTAGTTGAAGATTTCTCTGGGCTGGGTGGTTTTATTTCTCTCCTCTTTGCTGCTTGTGGGAGAAAATAAGGCAAAGCAAAACAAAACTTTGTAACTGCCCAGACCTCTCTGTGAACCAGGATCCTTATCTAACGTCTGGACCCCACAGTCCCAGGGCAAACCTCACTCTGAGTGTGGTTTTTATTGTTCTGGTTTGTTTTCTTCCAGTTCAAAGGAAGGGTTGAGTCCCAAAAAGAGAAGTGTGTCCTTGGTCAGAAGTATGTAAGTTCTCTGAGTCACACTTCACCAAAAGCCTCCGAAGTACGTTCAAGTCAGTCATGTGGTCATCAGTGACCACTCCTTATCCTCTCTATCCACCTCTGTCCTCGGGGAGGTTAGAAAATGTGCTAGTTAGGAGAATGATGAGGAGGGTTTGATATGAAAAAAAAAAAAAAAAAAAACAACAAAATCAAAACAGCACTTGTGGAGAGCACACAGACCAGAACAGAACTTACTGGCTGAAATCAAATTTCCAGGTTCATGAAAAGGGAATAAATACTCTTTTTTTTTTTTTTTTTTTTGTTTTTGTTTTGTTTTTTTGTTTTTTTTTTTTTTTTTGGTTTTTTTTTTTTTTTTTTTTTTTTTTTTGTCTTTGAATTATGTGGTGCCCTTCATGCCATTAATATTCACCATATATTCATAGCATTGGTTCTCCAGTGGCACAGTCCCACCTCCTTGGCAGCAGCTGGTTTATACAGAATCATGGAATCACAGAATGGTTTGGCTTGGAAGGGACCTTAGAGATCCCCCAGTTCCAACCTCCAAATTCCTCCTCAAATATTCTGTGTGCTTTAAGAGAGACCAAGTTTCATCTTCTGTGGTGTCAAATTTGAGTTCAAAAAACCCAAACCAACCCAAAATTCCATTACTTCAGAGCCTTATCTCAGGGGCTGGCAGGTCAAGGCTTCAGTCCAATGTGTGGTGGGAAAGAGGAGGATTCTTGCAAACAGGTAGATTGGAGTGAAGCAATGATTCTATCACCAAATGGTAGCTCAGCAGCAGAAGACAGCCCAAATTACAGAAGTCCTGATTCCTTTATGCCACCTTTTGTGTTAATTGTTCACTTTTAGTCACAGTCCTGATTTTTCCCTCCCACAGAAAGCATTAACTAAAAATATAGGCCACCGTCACCGAGATTTAATTCTTCCATCTATGCAGAGACTTCAATCTTCATAAACTGCATTTTTAGGCAACCAGCATTAGTGGCTATTGAGGGCAGCAAAGTTAATCTTACTGAACACAGACTTCTCTAAATGAGGGTGACCTGAAATAGCTCAATAGTATCCATAAGCTATAGGGGGGGATAAAGCTGGGATATATCAAAGGAATAAAGGTAGGAACAACCTGAGGCTGAGTGGTGATGATGATATTTTGGCCTTCCAAAACCAAGCTGAAAATACTCCCTGAGTGCAAGAGAGGATGTTTTTTTGGACACATTGAGCTATTCCTTTAGATTACACCACTCACAGAAATGATGCAGCTTTACATTAAATTCTTATTGAGAAAGATCCAGAAATGTACACCTGACTTATTCATGGCAAATTATTCCAAGCCCCAAATGCTAAATGTAGTCTCTAACAGCAGATTTGACCCCAGCCATGCTCCAATAATTAGTCTATAGCGTGATCTTTATTAATAAAAGTTAATTGAAACCAAAACTCATCTCTCAGGATTTCCAGTCAATGAACACACATGCACACACAAAAAGCCACACTAAAGAGCACTGGAAAATCCAGCTTCACAGAGAAAGAAACAATGGAAAGAAAAGCCCTCACTAAAAATAGTGCTGGTCTTTTTGTGCCTGGGCAGGAAATGTCGGCACCACCAATTCCAGCGCTGAATAACGCTTTGTCTTTGGGAATGTTATTCAGCGGGAGGCAAAATTAAATCAACAGCCAATTCTGCTGAGGAAAGTAAACATTTGCAGATGGGAAAATTGAGGCAAAGTGGTATTAAGGGACTTGCTCAAGGTGAAGAAAAAGAAGTCCTTCTTGATTGCTGGTCGTCTGTTCTGATGGGACAGAAAGTCCTCAGCTGTAAAGGCCAAATGTCACTGTCCAGAGCAAGAGTTTATTATATGTAAACCAAATAAATGAAAATGGAATTGTCCCAAAAAGGTGTATGGCTTTGTTCCTTAGAGGTATTTGAAGATGCAGTTCTTGGTCAGCATTCTGAGGGCCTTCTTGCTGAGCTTTTTGCTGCAAATCCAGCTTTTTTCCACTTTCCTTTGCTCACGACTTTGCCTGGAATCTCTCCTTCACAGGATCAAGAGAAAACAAAAAATAATCTCACAGTTTTAATTAAAATTACTTTAGATGAAGAGACAGATGGTACTTGCAGGCCCATGGAGTGATCCCAGCACTATCATGAGTTCTGTGCTTAAAGATCTGACTTCTGGGAAAGTTTGTTCTTGATCTGACTGAAAAAGTGAAACACATACAAATTGTCCTCTTCAGCTTCAACAATGCACATTATTCCACTGTTTTTACGCAAAAAAGCTTTTCTGCAGGTGAAGGGATGATCTGGCAATGCAGGGAATGTTCCTGGTCTGTTCATCAGTGCATGTGCTCAACTATGAATATGAGAAACATCTCATTATCTGCCAGACCTGAGGTGGTCTGAGCAAAGCAAGGAATTGCAAAACCTTAAAAATTGCTTTTTCCCAATAATCGCTGGCCACTGTGTATTGTAAATTCTCATTTTGATGTTGTTTTTCTAAGGAATTAAGTAATTCCTTATGTGCCAATGTTGATGCTTTTGTCCCTCACCAAAACTTTTGAACTCTTTTAGATACACAAAGGCGCAGAGGTCCTAAATAAATTAATTTCCTGTGAATTTTGGGAAAATAAATAGAAGAGGGGCAGCAGGCCAGCACGTCTGCAGTGTGTGCACAACTTCTGAGATCAGAACATTTACTGGCATTATGGAATCGCTCACATTATTCCACCAGGAGTTTATCAGAATATGAGTACCCCAATCATCAGGGAAATTTTGCCTTCTATATTTTAAGAGTTTATATTTTATTAAACCTTGAGACACTGGGGAAACCAAGCTCATAGAAATGTCTTGGGTTTTTTTAAACATGTTTGATGTCCTGCATGTTTTTGAGTCACCTTTAATTAAATTTCTGATTCTTTTGTTAGCCTAGTGAAGTTCCTGGCAGATTTTTTTTTTTTTCTCATGAAGTCTTGCAATAGTTTAGTTATTCAGTCTTCTGGCAAGATTTACATTTATTTTACTTTGCTGATTACGGGGTAAACACGTCAGAAATGAAATAGTCATCATATAATTCAGTCCTGTCTGCGAAAACCTAACAAAAGAGCCTTTTCCTTCAACAGAAATGAGAGTGACTGTCCTGTTGCAATAGCTTAAAATACATTGGAGATAATGTGTTTAAAGAATAAGAAAGATGTGTTCTAGTAAGCAGTGATAGCTCTAAAGTATTTCAAGAGCTTGGTTCAAAGCCCCTTGAAAGCAATAACAATCCTTCTGCTGACATTACTAATCTTTGGATCAGGCTCATTAATGTATTGCAGATATTATATCCCCAGCTGCCAAAAAGCTGGGAAAAAAATTGAGAATGTAGTCATAAAAATAGACATCAAATATATTTTTCTTGTGGGAATTAATATAGAAGCAAAATATTGCTGCTACTACTACTCTCTGGGGCTTTATTACAGATATTTCTTTACTGTTTTTAAAGGAATTAACAGGGCAAGCTGTTCATCCCATCCAGAACTCTGCCTCCAGCAAGAGCCAGCGTCTAATGCCACAGAGCCTGGCAAAGGCTCGGATTGCTGCAATAGTTTTCACTCCGGCGCTGTAAATCAGTCCTTTCCGGGATGTGCTGTGCTGATGCAGAGGAGGAAGGGTGGGAGGGAAAACAGAAATATTCAGGCAAGACTTTCCCCATCTTTGGCTTGTCTTGGATTAATTACAGATCGATACTTGGTATTCGCCGGCTTTTGTAGCTCATTAGTCTCACACGGTGCCAGGGTGTAAATTTGTTACACAGCTTGCCGAGAATCCGGGGGTGTCTGGAAGCAAATGTCCACTCGGGCTATAAATGAGACACAAATGAGCTGACCAGTTGGAGCTCTGGGTGGACAAATAATGTTCGGGATCTTTACCTGTGGCTCTCCAAGTGCCGCACAAACCCATGGGTGCGTGTGGGCATGTGCATGTTCGTGTCAGAGAGGGAGAGGACGAGGAAAGGGATGGCGAGTGCCGCTCCTGTGTGCAGCTGAGAAGGCGGCACAATCCGGAACCAGGCGCTTATTTTTTTCCAGCTCTTGGGATCATTCTCAGGTCGCCCACCTGCCTGCGCACAGAGACAGCGTTAGTAAGGGAATAATAATAATGTGAGAACGCCTCGGCAGCCCCCAGCCCTGGCTCTGGGGAGCCCCGCTCTGTCTCTTTAAGGAACCCAGCGAGTCGTGATGCTGCTGTTTGTACTGCCGAATCCCCAGGAGTGCAGTTAAGAAACGGGCAGCTGTCTCTTTAAGTGTGATTTCCTTCTATTGTATTTGAATCGTGATCAGGAAAAAGGAAATGAAACCAGAGAGCCGGGGCTAAGCCACGGAGTAATAATAATCCCGGGGATGCGGCTGCCGCCTCTCGCAGCGCTGCCGCCCGGGCGCGGAGCGTGTGCGGAGCTGCCCGCGCGGAGCCGCTGAGCGCCGGGCGCGGAGCCGCGGTGGCGGCCGCGGCCGCCGCCCCCCGCCCGCCGCGGGAGCGGCCCCGCCGGCCGGGGCGCGGGGGGAGCGCGGCGGGGATGGGAGGTCAGCGCCGGGGGGGCCGTGCGGGGCCGGGGGGGGGGGCCGTGCGGGGCCGGAGCGCAGCCCCAGCCCCTGTGTCTCTCTCTCTGTCTCGGTGCTGCAGGAGGAAATCCTGTGAATGTCATTGCGGGGCGGCGGGGCAGCGCGGCTGGCGACAAGGCTCCGCGAGCAGACAGCCTCTGCGGGGGTGGCGGGGGCAGAGCCCACCACCGGCACGCCACAAAGGAACCGGCCCTGCCAATGTCATCGGCCATCGAGAGGAAAAGCCTCGATCCTTCCGAGTAAGTGCGCGCTTCTTCTGCCCGGTCCCCCGCTCGCCATCGTCCCCGCTCGCCTCCCGGTGCCACCCGTCCTCCCCGACGGAGCCGCCGCCTGCATTGTGTGCCCGGCAGCCCCGGAGGGCTTCGGCGGCAGCTCCCGCCGCTCCGACCCCCCTTCCCCCGCACAGGACACCGGGCTGCCCCGGCCCCGCGGGGCTGACGGCGTGGGGAAGCTTGGGGAGAGCCTCCCAAGTTGAGGGAAGGAGCAGCCGGGAGCAGAGAGGCGCAATTCCCCCCGGGCAGGGCATCTCCCACTCGCTCATCCCACCGCGGGGTGGTGGGGATGCTCGGCGAGAGAGAGAGCGTCCCGCTTCCCAAGCTTTCAGGTTTTCCATCCCGAGGGACCCTCTCTGCTCCATCCCCGATCTGCCCGACTCGCCGCAGCCGATCAGTGAAAGGTCAGGGCTGTTAGCTGCGGGTGCCCAACTTCCACGTTTTCGTAATGCAACTTCCAAAAGCTCGTAGAAAGCTTTGGTGGGGGCTGGGTGTTCTGCTAAGAGCATGTAGACAGACTTGATGGACGGGATGTAGGAGATGAGAATTTCCCTCCCTGGGCTTCCCACTCAGGGAAGGGACCGGCTTCCGTGTCCAGATCCAGGCTTTCTCCTGGGCTGTGCTCCCGCTGTCCCGTCCCTGCTGCACACCCAGGGAAGGTAACTCAGCACAGACCCAGGGACACTTCAGCCCTGAACGTGCTAATTAACTGCACTTAGGCTTGTCTGGGATCACGGTAAGAGAGAAGAAAAAAGAAATAAATTATAAAATCTCCGTTTGCAGATAACACTTAAAACATCGCTCTCAGTAAATTGAGTCATTCGTGGTTTGCTTCCTGTCAGATACTAAAAATGCCATCACTTGCAGAACGGAACGAGCACATGGGAACCGCTGCTTTTGGGGATTAAATCACTTCATTCCATGATGTTTTACATGTTACATTTTCTTTTATGCCTTTTTTTTAAGAAACGCTAATCCCAGCTCCTAATGATGTCCAGCTTTCATCTACAAAGTTTTTTTTTAATCTTTATTTATTTACCTGCCTTGTGTTCTGGTGGCTTAAGTGCTGGCTTAGAAATCCATGGACATCAAAAGCCTAATGCGTTAACCAGGAATGCTGTTCTGCATAAACATCCGTTGGGCTGTTCTGGAGCTAAGGGCTCTCAGAGAAACCTGGCTTGGGATTTCCAAACACCCCTCAGATGAAACATTTTGGGGTACACTCCAAAGTTTCAAATAACAGATAATGAAGGATAATGATGTATGCTTCCTTCTACTGGAAAGCTCTAGAAGCTGTCAGCATGGAGCCCACGTGTTAGGAAAGGAAGTATGCGTCCCAAAAGGATAAATTTGGAAAAAGTAGGGTCTAATAATGAGTTCCCCATGATTTTAATGAAAACTCACAGGATGGTGAGCTAGCAGGAGAGGGGTGTTACGACACAGCTTGCAGGGCACAGCAGTTTAAACTTAGAAAGGAGAAACCAGAGCAGAATAGAACGAGATAATATCTCAGGGCTCAGCTTGCCTAAATAAAAACTGCAGGATCACTTTCTCAGCTGAGAAGTTTTTGACCAGAGGTTGTTTCTCCCTGCTGAAGAAAGTAATTTTTGCCCAGAAAACTGCTGATCCAGTAAATAAGCAGGAGTAATACAATTTTTTTCCTATTGCCTGCTGGAAACTGGGAGCAGAGCTTCTTCATCAGTATAGGTCTCCTCTGCCCCCAGCAGCCTGGGGGAGGACAGACCAATGACAGAAGCAAATTGCTCGGGGACTCTGTGCTGGAGCACTAATCCAATAATATGAAAAAATTTGGGGTCCACTCTACTAGCCACAGGCTTGAAATTAAGCAAGTGCTTAAGGGATGGATCCACTAGATTTCTTGATTTACTTTTCTGGCATTTGGGTGAAGCCCAAAACATTACAAATCTGAGTTCAGGCACCATTCTTTCAATTTTTTTGCTGTTCTTTTTTTTTTTTTTTTAAAGTTGTGAAATTACCGCAAAAGACACAGAAGTCTTTAAGAAAGTCGCTTTGAAGAAAATTCTCATTTCTTTAACCAGAATTATCCTAGATCTCCAGCTTTTTAGAAAAAGGAACAAAATAAGGTGCATAAAGAGTCAGTGCTAATATCACAATAAAGAATTGTGCCTCCTTTCACTCGTGGATATGTAAATCCCAGATAATTGAGGTATGTTGGCATAGACCCATCCCAGGGGATTCATGTCCTTGGCTAAGGGAAAAAAGTCCTGCAGCAACATGAGGTAAAATGCTGGCTTTATTAAAACCAGCAGCGAGACTTAAACCAGTTGGGCAACAGAATCAGCTGTTGTGTTTATTCATTTCGTGCTGTTCTGAGAAGTGACACGGTCAAACTTAGCCTCCAAATTTCCATTTCCCAACAGAAAGTGTAAAATCCCTTGGATGTCTTTCTTAGTCTTGGTGAAAACGAGCAAAAACGAGGACACCACCCCTGTCCTAACCTGTCTGAGCTTGTGACTTATTTAGCTTTTCCTTCTTCTTGCGTGGATGCTCTTGGAGCAGGTTTGCCTCATCCAACGTTTGTCTCACCCCCTCAGGGAGCCGGTGGATGAGGTGCTGCAGATCCCCCCGTCGCTGCTGACATGCGGGGGCTGCCAGCAGAACATCGGGGACCGCTATTTCCTGAAGGCCATCGACCAGTACTGGCACGAGGACTGCCTCAGCTGCGACCTGTGCGGCTGCCGGCTCGGCGAGGTGGGCAGGCGCCTCTACTACAAGCTGGGCAGGAAGCTCTGCAGGAGGGACTATCTGAGGTAGGCATCCCACTCCTCAAACCCCTCCTCCCTCCTTCCCATCTTTTGCTGAGTACAGCTGGGAATGAGGAATTCATTTGGAATGGCTCTCAAAGCCTGGCAGTGTCTGCAAGCTCAGGTTTGCAGTATGGGCTCCTGTGCTAGAATGCCTGAATCGTTTGGGCTGGAAAGGGACCTTACAGCTCCTCTTGTTTCAGCCCCTGCCACAGGCAGAGACACCTTCCTCTAGGACAGGTTGCTCCAATTCCCCTCCACACTGGCCTTCCAGGGATGGGGCATCCGCAGCTTCTTGGGCAACCTGTGCCAGGGCCTCACCTCAGGGAAGAATTCCTTCCCAATATCGCAACTAAACACACTCTCTGTCATTTAAAAGCCATTCCCCTTTGTCCCATCCTCCATTCCCAAAGTCCATCTCCAGCTCTTCTGGAACCCCTTTAATCGCTGGAAGGGGCTCTAGGATCTCCCCAAAGCCTTCTCTAGAGTACACAGCCCCAACTCCATCAGCCTATATTCATATTTTTGGGATTCATATGCAGATGCTTTTAGTATTGCTGGGATTCTTCAGTAAGTTATAGATAAAACTAGAGATTATCTGCCTTGGTTAGATAAACAACTTGGAGTTCTTTATATCTAAATCTTTTAAAGTTTTGGGAGGAAAAAAAGCATTTTTGATGGAAATGAAAGCAGTACTACACATTGTGGACGAACCAGAATTATTTGATAATGGGAAGAATACAGAAAGAACTCCTAGGACTCAGAGTTGTTGGCATTTGTCATTCAGACCTAACCCCACAGCTCCAGGTGAAGGGTCAATGTGGCATTCTGGCAAGCAGAAATTGGGAAAAGGGGCTGAATTCCAGCAATCTCCCACTGAGCTGGCAATGAACTGATTCCCCTAAATGGTTTTAAGGAATTTTCTGCTTCTCCCAGAATTGCCTTGGAACTTAAAGGTGTTTAAAGCCAGGTAAGAGGGGAAAGAGCATTTGAGGTTTTGGCATTTTTAAGCCTGGTACTGAATAAGCAAGAATTTGCACATTTTGCAGAATGAGATCCTACAAATACACTTGTTATGGGTGTTTTCATCAGTAACTCCCTACCTGCCTGTTTTGCCAAAAATTTGTAAGTAAAGGATTAATTGGATACTAAGATATTTCACAAAAATTGATAACAAAGGATCTTTACATTCTCAATTAAAATGTATTGATCTTTGCTGTGCACATTGTGTTCCACTTCTTCTAATGGATCCCTAACGTGTCAGGAGGTTTGTGGAACAGAATAATGATATTTGGTATTTTTCCAGCTTTTTTACTGAAGGTTAATTTACCTGCCAATAAAAACAAAACCAAAATCTCAGTGGACTTCCTAATTATACTGTCCCTGGGCTTTGCTGATGGAATTTTGTTGAGCAGAAATTAAGGACTGAGTTCTGCTAATGGGACCACTTGTAAATCCAGCAGTGATCCGTTGTTAATTACACTTCCCAGGTAATTTTCAACTTAAAATGGAATCAACAGGAAGTATGGCAATAAAATTAATGCATTTTCTTGCAGTGAAATCCAACGTTTTTATTTATGTAATAATGCAATAGATATCTTCCCTCATTAATGAAAAATTTGGCAACCTTTTTGTAACCTTAACGTTACTTTCACTGGGCAGAAGTAAACACTGACATCTCCTGGTAGACAAAAAGGAATGATATTCTTTCTCCTTAAAGGTCTCTTAATTTACCAGACATCCTTTCTTCAGTCTGGAAGATTATTTAAATCAGGCACAACACATGCAGGAGATGTGTAGGAGGTGGAAAAACTCTTTCCAGAATTGGTATGGAAGTTTGGAAGTCAAACTCAATGAATACATCACCTGTAGCATTTGTCCCTTTTGAAAATAAAATATCAATATATTCATGCTTCTTTATTACTGATTTGACTTAATAAACTCTGCATGACATTCGATAGAGGCTCCTTTTTATAGACAATATCATGAGGACCTCAGCAGGGTTTCTCCATGCTCATTAAAGAGCAGTCCACAGCATAAAACTGTCTCATAGGTATCTAGGAGGTCTTAGAATTGTCCTTGTGAAACTCATCAGGAGTGTCTTCATGGATCACGAGTACCTTCGTGGATATAGAAATGCTTGAAAGAATTTCCTGTGAAGGCACAGACAAAAGGCAGGAGAGCCTTAGACCATAGCTTATCCCAACTCCTTTCCATAAATTACAGAGCAAGAGTTTAAGAAAGGCAAAAATTATTAGCAAAAGGTAATTTCTGTTAATCACAGAAGTGGAAGTGTCAATATGGTACAACTTCATGCGGTATTCTGGGCAACATTTGCTCCTTCAATTCAGGATAAGGTCATTGATCAGTGAAGCCAATTATATTGATAGATTTGGGTAGATTTAGTTTGGATATTAAGGAAGAAATTCTTCCCTGGGAGGGTGGGGAGGCCCTGGCACAAGTTGCCCAGAGAAGCTGTGGCTACCCCATCCTTGGAAATGTCCATGGCCAAGTTGGATGAGGTTTGGAGCAACCTACACTAGTGGAAAGTGTCCCTGCCCATGGCAGGGGGTGGCACAGGATGGACTTTAAATTTCCTTTCAACCCAACCCGTTCTGTGATTTAATCCAATGTGAAGACCTTGGATTTTCTGTTTCAATTTTTGGTGTTGCAAAGCTTCCAGTTGTGCTCGGCAGCTTTCCACATGACCTCTCTCTAACTCAGCACTGGTCCTAATGGATCAAGGGCATTGTGCTCTGGTTTTGACTGGGTTTTGCCGAGCCAAGGAGCCGTGCTGACCTCTGTGTTGTTGTTGCAGGCTCTTTGGCCAGGACGGGCTGTGCGCCTCCTGTGAGAAGCGGATCCGCGCCTACGAGATGACCATGCGGGTGAAGGACAAGGTCTATCACCTTGAGTGCTTCAAGTGTGCCGCCTGCCAGAAGCACTTCTGTGTGGGGGACAGGTACCTCCTCATCAACTCGGACATCGTGTGCGAGCAGGACATCTACGAGTGGACTAAGATCAACGGCATGATCTAGCACGGACACGCCTGGCGCTCTGGGACAGACACCTCCTGAGCCCAGCTGCAGCCAGGAGATCATCCCTTGGGCTGTGGGCTTTGGAACAGGGGGGAAACGCCACGCAGTCGGCCCTTGGCAGGCAGTGCTACGTAGAATGTAAAGTACACCCAGGTGAAGGAGGGAGAGCAAAGCAATAGTAGCTAGACTGACTTGTGTTCACAGCACGGACAGTAACTGACATCAGCTGGCAGCCGGGGACAGACACAGCACCATAACCCATTCTCCCAACTGGAACAGAGTAGGGACTTCTGTAAAGAGATGTTATGATGTTGTCACCTGCAGACTAGGATTGTGCAATTCAGTTTTCTTTCTGTCTTGGTTTCATTACTGAGTTTAGATGACAAGCTCCCACAGTAGGAATACTGGAAGGAAAGAGCCATCCCTCACATGGTCATTCCATTTGGCCTTACACTTTGGGTGGGAGTTATTTTTGCATGGATTTTTTCTTTTTCCTTTGAGAATGAACTGTGCATCCTCTAGTCCCAAACTCTTCTTTTAAAAAACCCTGCTGAATAGTTGTTTTCGGGCACTGCTGTCTCAAGATGAGATGTTCTCCAGATCATTTCTATACAAATATAAATCTAAAGAGTTGTTCAACTATTTTATTAACTTAGATTATATCAATAAAATATTTGTTGTGTGTAGTAAGACTCTGCAGCTTTAATAAAAACAATGAAAGATTTGAGTGTTGTTCTTTCTTTCTGTTTCCTTTCTTTTTTTTTTTTTTTTAATTTTTTTTAATTGTGCTGGAATATTTTGTTTGTATTATTAGTTTTATTTTTTGGTAGCAGCGTTTCTACTCTTTGTCTACAGCTGGATCCACTTCAGGTTGTGTTTCAAAGCACAAATGTGAGAACACCAAGGGCTCAGTAAATCTTGTGCTCTTCATGCTAAAAAATTAGATTGTGCTGCAGGAGAAATTAGTGTTGTGTGACACCAAGGCTCTTTGGTGTTTATGAGGATGTTTTGAGGCTGGTTCTGGGTGTTTTGCAACAGATTGCATCTATATCTGATCTTGGAGATTGTGTAAGATTTGGGTCTTTTAGAAAGGTAGCTCATCCTGGTTTTGGTCTGGATTAGGGAATCCAGGATAATATCATGAGAGCCAATAAATGTATTTAGAAATAATTAATTTCAGTCATCTTTAAGGTCCCTTCCAATCCAAACCATTCCACCATTCTATGATATCATATTATCTCCAATTTATTTTTCCTGAGGTGAATAGTCTAAGTTTCTTCTTGCCTGGAAAGCTGTTTCATGCCTCTAATGAACTCTTTATTTCTCATCTCTGGTTCTATATTATTCTTTCTGAGAGTGGGACTACAACAGCAAGTTGTGTTGAAAGTTACTAAAAATTAAAGCTTTTCCCACAACTGAGCAAGTCTGGCACCACCCAGAAGGTGCTTGGCAGGTTCATTCACTCCATCACTACTGACACATCAGGAATAGCAGCTTAAACCTGTGGATATCTACTTGACTGTTCTCAGTAAACTTGTCACCCAGGAAATGTCCCAGCCACTGATCAATGACACTGTTTTGCATTTTACAATGCATACTCTGAGAGCTTTTTTCTTGCTTTTGCTGTCACAAATAGAGTTGGGGACAAACCCTTTAAATCTTGTTATCAGAGAAATTGGAAAATACACCTAATGAGAACAACTTGGAAAGCATAGTTTGAGGGTGCTGATATTTAGCTATTTTCCAGTGATATGCTGACCTCTGGAGGCCACAGGCAGCTAGTTATAATTATAATTATTAGCCTGAATTCCTGCCAGCAGAGGCAAGGAAAGGCAAAGAAAATACAGCTATCAGCTCTCTTCATTGACAGTGGCTCCTTGCAAATATTCTGTCCAGCTAGAAACAAAGCCTAAAGTCATTAATGAGTTTATTTACAAAGCCTGGTGGATGTAGCCAGGATGCTGAGGTAGGGTGGAGGTGCACAATGGTTCTCCAGGTCGTGTCACACGTACACAGAGTGTGAGCTGTAACAAGGCTGATTTTCATGATTTCACCTCACAGAAGTTTTGACTGAAAATTTAGGGCAAGGGGCCTCATTTACATCTGGGCGGAGATCAGGGAAGAGTGTTAATAGCTCAAACCTTGTAGGTTTGCGCTAAGTAGACCAAGACCTGTGTTTTGTTCTCACCTCAAAAAGTGACTTTTGGCAAGGTAGTTCAATATTTTGCTTCTCATTTACCCGTAGAATGGAGGTGTTCTCACTTATTCCATGGAAGTTCCTAATGCAAACACACTCATTATTTTGTGTAAGGTCTAGTTTACAAAGGGAAATAGATTTTTTTAGACCTAAATGTATGTATTTGTAAAAGAAGGGTCCACAGTGGGTATCATTTTTTTACAAGATCACCAGGTTTATGTAGTCCGTGTAACTTCAGAAGGATCTTGAGCTGAACTGGAAAGTGCCAGAAGAGCCTCCACTTGAGCAGCAGTATTGCTCTCCCCAAATAATTATACCAATCTGCTGCTGGACTTTTCTCTGACAAATTCCCAATGCTTGCTCTCTGAGTCCAGGAGGAGAGAGAGCAGATTTCTCTTGGAATTAGTGTAAGCAACACTTTACTTCATCTTGATTATGTTCCTTACAGTAAGGACTCCCTCCTGCAAAAACACAAAAATAAAATGTTCCAAAAACAACAGAAAAAAAGGAAAGCAAAGCTGATTTAATGTCCTAAGCAAAAACCACAAAGATCTGAATATGACTTCATCACTGGTACTCAAATGCGTTGTCCTTTCTGTGTTTTCGCCATCAGCAGTATTTTAAAAGGCGTATCATCCGTCAAGGTTCCCCTTCTTTGTCCCCATTATTCAGTGTCATGGCAGGAAGATGAGAGCATTACCATCGATATCACTTTTTTAATTCCCTGCCCTTGAATAAGGGCAATAAGAGCCCTGCATAATAGAGTTTTCAGCGTAGAGAGTAAATGGGAATCGGTTGTTAATTCAATACAGGATCCAGAAGCCATCTCTCCCTTCTCTTTTCTCAAGGTAATACTCTGCCTCCAATTGTCATTATAGCCGAGAATGAAATTATTTGAATTCTGGACACATCAGCACAAAACCCAAGACTCCCTGCCAATTTCGTTGCCTGCTTGGAAGAGAACATCAGAGAGCATCACTCATTTATACGACTGCCAGCCTGAGACTGTAAATTCAGAAAACAAGGAGGCCTCAGGTGCTGCACTTTAACAGGTCTTTCTGCTCCTGAATCACCCCCACCTCACACACAAGGTAACATTTTATCTCTGAAAGACAAAGCTTTCAAGTATCTGCCAGAGCACACGCTCTGTATGGCCTGAATGTGAATTGAAAATGAGACTATTAAGTTTATTAATTGGTATCAGTGACTTAAGGCTTTGAAGAAGATTCATGGCACTCAGGAAAATAATCTATAAAGATTTTTGTTGCTCTAAAAAGACAGTGCAGCATCAGCTTATTTCACTTGCAGCAGGTTCATATCTTTTATAAAGCACATACTGCACTGGAGGCAAAGGGAAATTTAATGGACACTGGAAAAAAAAATCTATTTCTCGGTCCCACAACAACTTAAAAAACATAAAAAGACGGAACTGAGAGATTGAGATATGCTATCACAAAACATTTAAGGCACTATAATTAAATTAAGATTCAGAAGTCTGTCAGTGAGACGAAGATTAAACTGGCAGAAAGTTGAACCGTGTTTGAAGCAACTTGTTCCCTCCTGCTGAGGGTTGCTTTGTACCAGGCTAATGAGAAGGCACATCTCGGAAAGGTTCCTAACAAACCAGCAGATCGCTGATGGTAATTAATCAACGTGGTTTGCAGGAGCATACACCATGTGCCATTTTCAAGTGCCTCACAAGCATTAATGAATGTGTTATTGTATGTCTTGCTCCCATTTTAAGCCATGAGCTCTGCCCCATAGCAGGCTGTGCATGACGAATTTCAAATTTTTAAAGATATTTCAGTGAAGAGATGTTTCTTTTTTTAATGAAAAATTGAGTGCAAAGTGCTCCATGAGTGCCTCTGCTCTGTATGTGGCATATTCTGGTTACACTTACAGCTTGGCATAAGGCAGCAAAGCCTGTAGCCAAGGGGGAATGGCCTGCAAGAAGGTTGATTCCTGTGGAGGTGCTGGAACTGGAGGAGATGCAACAAATAATGTTGTAACAGGAAGCAACTAGGGTGATGGAAAGCTGTTGCTTTGCAGTGTTGAGAGAGAAATAACTTTTGAAAGCCACGACCCAAGAGAAATAACTCCTTCTGTAGTCCAGTAGCTCTGTACCAGCTATGTTTCATGTGATTCCCGAGATGTTTCCTCTTTGGGACTGTAACTTCTTGGGTTGGTTGGTAAAAATTCATAGGGTTTTGGTTTTCTCCTCACCTCAGATGTGTCTTGCATCTCATCTCAGACAGCTTTACCAATGAGTTTCCTAACAGCTGTGAGCTGGTTTTGAGATACAGAAACACTTTACTTATTTACTTATATTTTGCAGAAACACAGTAAAAGTGAAATTCTCCTTCAATAAGGCACATAGTCTTCAGTCTGGCATTGTGACAGCTCCCCAAACCAGCGCTTATCATGTTGCTATCTCATTAAAAAGATCCAAGACCTGCAATTATCAACCTAAAGATGCTTTGCAACACCGGGAAACTTCTGGTGGGCTCTAAGATAAGGCCCCATCACAGGTGGCTGTGATTTTCTCGAGTCCATGGCTGCGAATGAGCGCCTAATGAGCCGTGATGCAGCCACCATGGAATTCCTGGAGCTGGCCCAGCAGCGAGTGTGACCCACCATGCAGGAGAAACGTGCTGTCCAGCTGATAAGGAAGCATGCATCAGCAAATACGGCTTGTTTATCCCGTAAAAACCGCTTTGGAGGAGTGCAAGCAGAAAGAGGCCGGGTCTGCACTGCACAGATAAGAGCTCTGACCAAAAGGACGACCAAAGGTTGCACCAAGCCTCCTGGAAAGTCCCAAAGAGAAGCTTTCAGTGGGAATGGATGACTAAGGGAATCGCAAAGGGCTTCTGGAGGCTTTTATCTGTGTGTTACCTCTCCAAATGCAGCTCAGCACTTCAGTCATTTGTTGTTGCATGCTCTGATGAATGTGTTCTGGCTCGAGAAGTTGGTGGCCAAAAAACCCCACCACTGCAGCCTTGACCAACTGCCTGCCTCGTTAACAATCTCAGCTAATGACCTAAGAACAGTGTGTGCAGCTGAAAAGTGATTTGCTATCTGGGTCATACACATGTGGGGTTTTTTAAGGTCAGGAAAGGCTCAATAGCAGTTTTCTGCAGGGATGCCTCATTATTCTCTGTGTTCCTCGGGTAAAGGAAGATCTCCTGAGCTCTCACACAAAGCAAGCAGGGTCTTGGCACTTTCCATGGGATAATGAAATATGCCTGCAGCCCCTTTCAGCAGGGTCTTTCACACATCTCTTAGGCCATGAACCATGTCATGGACTGGGAATCACACACAGTGAAACCACTGGAATTGTGTAAAATAAGAAATACTCCTGAGGCAAGAATCATGCCTTTCTATGTTCTCTAAAGTAAATAAACTTTTTATAGTTTCCCAGGTAATGTTTCCATTTGTACTAGTATCTTTTATTTATGTGAGAGGATTATATGAATTGAAAACCAACTTGGAGCTAAGCTCGGCTGTGAAAGAATAAAACTTGGCTATGGTTTGTGTCAACATGGAATCTTTGATCTGAGGAAAAAAGCGCAGTCTATCAACATTGCTCTCCAAGCGGGATTCCAAGCTCTCCAAACATACATAAATATTTCAGACCTGTTTTGGAGCTAAGAATCTGAGACAAAAAGATTTGCTAATAACCAAAGACAAGCCTGAAGCCACCTTGATGCAAAGTGGGGAGGACTGGACATGGCTTTCTGATAACCTCAGGCAACTGATTCAGGCAAAAGCATCCATGTGGCAGATGGTCCAGAAGGACGAAAGCTGGGAGCAGACTCCAGTTGCTTTGTAAGCACCAGATGAAGTCCATTGGTTAATTCTTGGAGTTTCCCTGGACTTCATTTGACTGTGGAGCTGCCAATGCTAATTTACCACCGTGTGAGGTTTGGGAGGGGTTTTGTTGGTCTATCCTGGGTCTACATGGCTGTAACAAGGCAGGGCTTTTTCCAGCTGTTGTTTCATTGTGTCAGGAGGCAGCTCGAAGCTGTACTCCGTCACAGATCCTATTTGTTACTAAAATGTCCAACAAGCTCCTGTGCAATACTTCGTTTATTCACGTAGACATTTCCCTGAAGTTCTGGCTCTGCTCCCTCCCTGTCATCTCTCACATCTCATCTGAGATTCACTATTGTGAAGCCTGAAGATGCGATTTGTTATCAGTTCATATGCAAATCCCCCACTGTTCAACGGACTGCTGAACTGCCTTTATGTTTGTGTGGTTCATTGGAGTCACTGCAGGATTGTACAGCTCCCGTTCTGAATTCTCCTACCCTGCTCCTTTTATGCTCTTTATTACAGTCACTCCTTGTGTTCTGGTTAATTTTACATGATCAGATTTCCAAGCCAAGGTCACTGCCTGGTTATTTCTGTGAAGCCCTGACCTTATTGCATCTTTGCTACAGCAAAAAACAAACCCAATAAGAACAGTATAATAGCAACACAAATTTTCTGGACCTCAGCTTCTTTCTTGCTACCAATTCCCCAAGCTGCCTCCTCCCCTCAAAGTCTCAGTTTTGCCCATGTATTATTGTCCATTTAGAGCACTAAAAAGCTGATCTTGTGAAGAGCAGCCCATTCCCCAAAACCATAGCACATTAGCTGAATTTCCAGAGACACTAAGCACCCGGCGATGAAGATCCCCAGTGTGTCATTTCATTAGATTTTCAAGAAGTAAAAATAAATGAAGGATGCTAAAAGCCTCATCATCTCTCACAGATTAAACACTGGACACGCAGAGCAATCTGAGCAGTTCTCAGCCTGATGAGTACCTTTGATCTATTTGGCCATTTGGGCTCCATGGCCAGTGATAATGGAAGAAAAATTAGGCTCCATTATTGAAGTGGAAAAGAACATTTATGTCTAGGCTGAGCTAGGAAAATTCCATGACAACTTACTGGTGTCACAGTTTCTGCAGCTGTCAGTTATTTGGTGGAGGATGCAAGGGCTGCTGTGGGTAAAACACTGAGATACTACAATTTCAAACGGGTTTATGTTTGCTTTTGGTTCTGTGGGTTTTGATTGGTTGCTTTTATTTTTTTTTTTTCCTTCAATCTCAGCAACAGATATTTCTGGTTTACTATGTTTTTGTTTTTGTTGAAATAATTGTTAGGATATCCATTAGGAAAGTAAAATGCCAGCCATTTCTGCACTTGAGGAGCCTCTAGCCTGACCAGGGTTGATAATCAATTTTTATAACTAACTCCTATCGCTTCTCCACTTCCATCTTCACCACTGCCTAAGCCCTTGAGTAACAGCCTGGATCTATGCAAGTGCTAGAAGCAAAACTATCCAGGCTTTTGGCAAAACCTGAAAGACATAAAGAATTATGGACCTTCTATTGGCTCTGCATTATTGGATTTTCATGGGCCACAAACCCAAGGACAAACACAAGTAATATCATTTTATTAGCATTTCAAATATACTTTTGCTATTGTGTTTTCTTCTCTCCAGGGAACTTTACAATTATAGAAATTATAAAGGACAAAAAGCTTCCCAACAGCTAGCAATAGCGCAGTCATAAAACCACCCCCTTGTTCCTTTCCAGTTCTTATTTGAGCAGTGTTGCTAGGACAATGAATTGTTTCATTTAAATCCTACTTGAAAAAGAAGTGAGAAAAGAAAATAATTTCTAGTATAAAATCACGCAGAAGAAATAATTCCTTTTTTCATATAAGAATATTTAACTCACTAAAGGTGAGGGGCATTAAAAGAGTAGCATCTATTGTTTGTGCAGCTGTTGCACATTGAGTGTTTTTTCCTACAAAATGTGATCCTGGAGATGCAACACTTTTTTGGTTTTGATGATATTCAACTCAGTAAGTTTATTTTCCCAGTGTCAGTTTTGCCCACTTATTATTGTCCATCAGCTTCACTAAGAAGCTGATCTTGTGAAAAGCGGACTGTTCCCTGACCAAAACCCCTTGGCACATAAATTGAATTTCAAGAGACCAAGGGCTGAGCTCTGAGTTCTGAGAGTTCTCAATTCTAAGGCCTTAGTTCTGAGAGCAGAGTTTTGAGTTCTGAGGACTGAGTGAGGAGTTCTGAGGGCTGATTTCGGCGTTCTGAGGGTTGATTTGGCACTTCTGAGGGCAGATTTGGGACCTCCGAGGATTGATTTGTCAGGTCCGAGGGCTGATTAGGGAGCTCCGAGAGCAGATTTGGCACTTTTGAGGGCAGATTTGGCAGGTCCGAGGGCAGATCAGGGAGCTCTGAGGACCGATTTGGGACCTCCGAGGGCCGATTTAACAGCTCGGAGGGCAGATTTGGCACCTCCCGAGGGCCGATTTGGGAGCTCCGAGGGCAGATTTGGCACCTCCCGAGGGCCGATTTGGGAGCTCCGAGGGCAGATTTGGCAGCTCCGAGGGCCGATTTAGCAGCTCCGAGGATGCCGCGGAGCCGCCGCCCCCGGGAGGCGCTGCTCCGGCGGCGCGGAGGGAGGTGTGATGGGCGGCGCATCCCGGGGACGTCTCGCAAGATGGCGGCGCCCCCGGACATGGAGCTTTCCCCGACCCTCAGCCTGGAGCTGCTCCCCACCGACCCGCTGCTGCTCATCCTCAGCTTCCTCGACTACCGGGATCTGGTGAGGTACGGGCGGCCCGGGGGGATGGCAGGGGCGCGGCGGGCGGAGCGCTCCCCGGGCTGTGCGGGGAAAGGGCTTGCCTGCCTCCGGAGGAGGCGCTGAGGGGAGGACATGGTCTGAGCACCCTTCCCTTCCAGCAGCAGCGGGCTTTCCCCTCTTTTACCGTCATCTTTCTAACAAAATGAAATGTTCCCTTTTACTGAGAAGGTGGTGAGGCCCTGGCACAGGGTGCCCAGAGAAGCTGTGGCTGCCCCATGCCTGCAAGTGTCCAAGGCCAGGTTGGACGGGGTTTGGAGCAGCCCGGTCTAGTGGAAGGTGTCGCTGCCTATGGTAGGAGAACTCATTGATCTTTAAGGTCCCTTCCAATCCAAACCATTCAATTAATCGGTTTTTCTCTCCCCCATTATGTGTTTGTACCTAAATGAAGCAAATAAGTAAATTTCTGAAATCAGTATTCTCCCGAAGCTTGTGTTTCTACGGGCAAACAAAGGGTGGTCTTGCTGCTAGTAAATGTATTCCACCGTTTGAGGAAAACCAAACGAAACGAAATAGGGTGACTTTTCAAGGGAAAAAAAAAAAACTTGAATGAAAGTGGCAGGTGCCTTTTAGGCTCGGTGGCTGAAAGGTTGTGAGTCATACAATGAAGATGAGAGTGTGGTTTTGGGTAAAACCTCAGCAGTCAAGTGCAAGGTTTGGCAGTGATTGAAACCAAAGTGTTTAATCAAAGAGGGAGGAATAAGTGTAAGAAGAAAACAGAATATTACCAGAAATGTGGGGGTTTTGGTTCTTTTATTACCCCTAATAAATATTAGTCAAGAATGATAAGTATATCAGGGAGAATTGTATTAGGATATCAGCAAAAAAAGACATTAAGCATAAGCAAAAAAGGTAACAGTTGTTATGGTGGCCCTTAGATATTTGATCACGTGCCAACTTTTCCATTGTTTGTGTTATTAATGAGAATGGCTTTAATTCCACTTTTATTATGTTTGAAGCCACATGTTCCTGTGATGCTGTGGTGACTTACTCCCTTCCAGAAATTACAGAAATTGATAAAGACCAGTACATTAGATTTCTGCAAGGGCTTTTTTCCTTTGGGTTATTTCAGTTCCCCACCCCCCAAAAATATAAAAAATTCCCATGTCATGAAATGTTTGCACAGCCAGATGTCCAGGTGTGACTTGAATGTGTTTGTGGGGATGTGGATGGAAAGGGTAATGTCAGGGAATACAGGAGAAGAACTTTGTTGAGGCTGATTTTGGGATACTAATACAATTCTAGTTTACAGAGTTTATAAAACCCCAAAAAGCAATAACTGGAACCTTGTTTGGTACCCTCATTTGGGGTTAATCACAGTCTTTGAAACACACACTTGACACTGTAGAATGAGCTACCAGAGAAGTGATGTTGCCACATCTAAACTGATGGTGTCTTTTGGAGACTTTCTTCAAAGTTTGTTATTTAAACAATTTAAAGAGGAAAGTAAGTTTGTAATACTCAAACTGTATGGTTTCTGTAGCTTACTGTGGAAAAGATATGGCAGAGCCTGACCATCCAGATAAAAAGGGATTTAAATCATAGCATCCTGTGCTATTGGAGTGCTTTCCACTGGTGGAGTGGAGTCATGCTGGAATCTTTCAGGCACTGTTTACTCTGGTGTAGGTCTGCAGGGTGACCTGCTTTATAAAAGTACTTAATTGCTGCCAGTTCTTTAAGTGTGTGGAAAAGTAGTTCATGACTTACACAACTGTGATGAAGAGCTTTAACCATTGTAAGCACAGCTCTAAAAGGACAGCCAAATCGTTTTCAAACTCTGTGTTTATTTCATGAGAGGGTGATGTGTGATACAGCATTTCTGCCTGTTTGTTTTGCTGCAATCACATTAAATGATTTTATATTTATAGCTGCTGCTATTTGAATCGAAGATTAAATCAGCTATCAAGCCATGACCCACTGTGGAAAAGACACTGCAAAAAATACTGGCTCATTTCAGAGTAAGTGGGATTGTTTTAAGCTTTTTTTCCTATGAAAATGAATTTCTAAGAGATGTCGTTCAGCCGATTTTCAGTCCATCTTACATCCAGCTCATACTCTCAGCTTCTCCATAGCTGAGAAAAGCTGAGTAATGAGGGATGTGAATTAGCTTTTCACCAGCTCTAAGGTTCACTACCAGACAGAGCACTGTTCAGAAGGCACTCTGTGTAAAGGAGTATTGTTTCTAAATATTCCCCTAAGTAGCCCAAATGTTTCCCAATTCTGTTCCAACTTGCTGTTGAATAGATGCTGGAATTAATTGAATTTGTGTAGCTTCACATGGCACAGAATGTTCCTGGGTTAATGTTATGCATCCCGTTCCTGCCAAATAACAAATACCACCTCCTTGGATTTAGAAGTCTCTTCAAGCTGCCATCTGAACACATTTTCTCCATTGTCCCCCTAGGAAGGAAAAAAACCGCCGGAATCAGAGCTGGAGAGCCATCTTCATCAGCACCTACTCTGATTTAGGAAGATACATCCACTACTATGCCACGCTGAAGAAAGCCTGGGATGACCTGGAGCAGTACTTGGGGCAGTGGTGTCCGCGCATGATCAGCTCTCTGAAAGGTACCTGGCACACCTGTGGGTAGATTGGTTCACCCAACCCTGCCTGTTATTAGGCCTCCTGCTGCTTTCATGCAAGTTGTGTGCTGTAATTAGCAGAATCCTGAAAGTCAGGTAGATGTGCTCTCCCTTCCTTGCAAACACAGGCAGAGTCCTTGCCCAGTTCCTACGAGTCCAAAGATTCTCTGAAATGAAGGTGATTTTTTTGTGACTGCTCTGTCTTTATCACACTTTTAGGTTGCTATGATCTATTGTTTGTTATTTTTTAGTGTAGTAACTCCATTGCTTTGAGGACCTGCTGGTGGGATTTTATTTGTGAGGTTTTCATAAGACCTCATTAAAACACTGTCACATGAAAGCAGACCTTTTAATCTGAAGCCACACAAAAAGGATGTTGTTGGGTTTTATTTTTTTCTGTAGGTCTTACAGTGGTCCAGCGGTGGAACATTAATTTTCCCTTTTTTTTTAACTCCTCTCCTAGATTCTGTTTTCAGTTTCAGTTTGTATTTTAATCCTTGAAGTACTTCCAGTGTTCTAGGTCATAAATCACAGCTACAGCGAGTTTTGGCTTTTCTGGTATAGGGGACAAAAAAGCTTTTGCATTTTCAGCTGCATTTCAGTTTTCTGTATGAAGTTGACTTTTAGACCACGATGTCTAATTTAACCTGACATGTGAAATTAAGAGACAAATGATTTCTTAATAGACAATATTAAGAGACAGATTATCCCATTTAAATCTTGCATTTTCTTGGTTTGCTTGGATAGTGCTGGATTATTACATTTTGCAAAGTATTTTTCAAGATAGAATGTGAAGCTTTTATTTATGTACAGAAAGACAATAAATTTCAAATTACCAATTTCCACTCTTACATAATGATGGCAGGTTTTAGGTAAAATTTAGGCATTTTCATACCATTTGTAAGGGACACTGTTTCAATGAAATGTTAATTTATGTCCTGTTAATGAAACAGATAATCAGTATGAAAAGGGTTTTTTAAAAAACGAATTGGAACAGATCACAGAGGCCACCCAGTTGATTTTTGCTGGAAGTGAGGGTGTTGGAACCACCCTGAAGTGCATGTGGAAATGTAAGAATATTTCTTCTCCACCCCTTTGCGTTGTTGATTTGAAAATCCCCCTTTTACAACCCATTTATTGCTTCAGATTTCAGGTGAATGAGGGCTGCAACCAGCATTTCTGTGTCACCAATTGAACTGGAAACTGAAAGAAGCAACCCTTAGGGTGATGGAAGAGTAAAATCGATACTGCCTGAGAACTGTAACTGGGACTCAGTTGTTGGCAGTGATGTGGGGAAAAGGTTCATTCCACTTTATAAACAGTTGCTGCTTTCAAGCCTGTTGAGGTTGCACTGGACTGAGATTGGTGTTGTATTAAATAATCAATTATAGTCATCATTTTCCTTCCAAATTTATGTGATACTCATTGTGTACCACCCAGCATCCAGTGAAGCCACCAGATACTGACTTGAGTCCACGTTGGTTGGATGAGGGCATTTACAGATTCCATGCTTTGTGGTTTGAAATACCTGAACTATCCTTTCTTTTCCAGAGAGCGTGAGGGAGGAAGATCTGGATGCTGTGGAAGCACAAATCCGCTGCAAACTCCCTGATGACTATCGGTGTTCGTTCCGTATCCATAATGGGCAGAAGTTGGTTGTTCCAGGGTAAGGACTGAAAGCTACTTTCCAAGTATTAATTCCTTTTGTATTTCTTAGACACTTCACTTATTAAAAGATGAAATGTCCCCTGAACAGGATAAATGAAGCATTTAAATGTATTGTGACTGAGTGACTGGTTAAGAGACGCTTCCAGAATTGGCTGTCTTCTAATCTTGGAAGTAATTG
Source organism: Vidua chalybeata (assembly GCF_026979565.1). Classification (NCBI taxonomy): domain Eukaryota; kingdom Metazoa; phylum Chordata; class Aves; order Passeriformes; family Viduidae; genus Vidua; species Vidua chalybeata. The sequence goes on along the minus strand of NC_071535.1, from coordinate 55,118,839 downwards.
GAAGCCCAGCATGGTTTTCTAATTGCTCAAATTACTCTTACACTTCCCCTTTTCCTAGTGAGAACCCTTGTCAGATTTTTGCAACAACTCTAAACTTCCAGCTGTTAGACTTTTAATCATAGCACTGCAAGTTGCTCCCCTGAAATTTGGCTTTGTATTATAGAAGTAAATTAGCCCCTTGCACTCTTTAAGCTTCATTCTTTAGTAATTCTTTTATTCTTTAAAATGGTTAGGGAACAACTTAAAACCAGTTAGTCATATTCAAGTAGAATCAAATTTTCAGTTCTGCAAATTAAGTTTCCTCAATAGAAGATATTCCTATTTTATGCAGTTTCTGCAGTGGAAAACTTCCTTTTAAATTAAGGTTAGAAAGCTGATGACCAAAGTTTCTGGTATTCCTGCTGTAGAAGAATTATGTGTTTGAAGCACCTGATGAAGTGCTGCAAACATAAGCAAAAGATGGGAAAACTACAGCAAATCTTTGCAATGTCTGTAGGGAGGAATGCACTCACATTGCTCTGCCAAAACCTTCACTCATAAAGAAGGTGCAGCTTTCTCCAATTCGAGTGTTTTATATGCAGAAGGTATTCAGGAAACTGTTTTATGAACCCATAAGGATGATTTCTAGTTCTGGTTTCTAGGAGAGACTTTAAAAATTTTTAGAGAGGAGATAGGTGCCCTAGTTCTGTAGGTTTCAGATGGTTCTCTGCAGCCATTTGCATCCTCTCTTCCCACTGTTTCACTCCCACAAAGCCTTTACTGTAATGATGTGGCTATGGAGGGGCTGCAGGAGCAGACACAAAGCTCTGGAGAAGTCTTCCAGCTTGGAGAAAGGCTTCCAGGGGAAGGTGTGGTCCCACTAGTGGGGGATGAATACTGGGAAGATCAGGGGTAGGCAGTGGAAGTTTGTACAGCAGGTTGTTAGATCAGAAACAGAAACTTATGTGGGACTTGTCCTTGTTAGATGCTTCAGGTTTCTGTGTTGGCACAGCTTCTGTAGAATGTGCTAATTCCAGGCTAGACTTCCTAAGGAGAAAGAGGAATGGAACCTGTTGCCCAGGATGGGATCAGCTTTTAGCATGTTGACATGTGGCAGCTTGCACCTGAGTCACTGCTTTCAAAACAGCATCTGCTCAGCATCTGCAGGAATTTCCATCTCATTTGTCTTTCCCTCGTGTTCCCAGCTGGGAGTGTGGGTGTGGAGTGTACACTCAGGTTTGGGTGATGCTTCCACAAAGCCAGGGTGATGTGAACTAGTAACCTAGTTCAGCATGTGGATATTCGACTTGGATTTCTCCTCAGTCTAATACGCATCTAGAGCATTGAAAGAAGTAGTTTCCAGAAGATGACAAGCCAGCTTTGCCTTGTGAGTGATGTCTCCTGTTTGTGTTCCTTGGTTTTGTTGTTCCCAGCCTGATGGGCAGCATGGCCCTGTCAAACCACTACCGCTCCGAAGACCTGCTGGACATCGACACGGCGGCCGGAGGCTTCCAGCAGAGGCTGGGGCTCAAGCAGTGCCTTCCCCTGACCTTCTGCATCCACACTGGCCTCAGTCAGTACATGGCCCTGGAGAGTGTGGAGGGACGGAATAAATACGAGATCTTCTACCAGTGTCCAGTAAGGAAGATGTGTTTGTATTCCCAAAGTACTTCTGTGCTCATTGGTAGTGCAGGAGCCTTAGTGGGAAGTTGAAGCTGTAAATTCAGTGGTCATGGGAGCACTGTGAGTTTTACATGTCTGAGGATCTGACTGGGACTGCAATGATGGGTCATGCAGCCAGACTTAAGGTTTAGTGAATATAGGGAAAGTGTTCCTTGTGTTATTTAAATGGTAACCTTGAAAGTCCAATGCTGTCTAATACATCCTTAAACTTCTTTCCCTTTCAGGAGCAAATGGCTCGCAATCCATCTACTATTGTTATGTTCATTACAGGTAACACTTTAGATTAAATATTCAAAATAAAATAGTGTGGGATCATCCAACATATTTAGATGTTGGAATGTTTAGATGTAGTGGAATTAATTATTCCACTTGGCTTAAACTTGGCTTACCATGGGGTCGAGGGGAAATTCCATACACAGCATTTCTCTTGGCATTTTGAAGGTGGCAGGTAGATAGATCCACTTCCTCCATTCAGAGCTACTTTATACAAGGTTTGCATTTTGTGGATTAGTGGTAGAAAGGAGGATAATAAACTTGGAGTCCCTTAGAATTCCAAAAGATCAAAGGACAGCACACACAGCTCATGCACCAAGGAAGAGGTGGTAAGTACACTTAATCTCAAGAGTGGGAGTACTTGATAACACATCAGGGAAGGCAAGGATAATAATTTCTTGGTAGCTCAGCTTCAATCCAGTTTTGAATCACTAATATTGACAAACAGTTGAACTCTCTACTTTTCTATTGAACTCTATATGCTTGGAAGATTTATGGCTGAGAAATTCTTATGCAGAACTGGTATGTGAAACTCTGTTCTTTGAGAATTAAATGTGACAGCTTGAGTGTCTGCTTAGCAATCAAACTCTTCCAAAATAATGGCTGTGGGTGTGTGAAAAGCTGTTCTTAGACAATGGCTGCAAGTGTACAAAATCCCAGAATGATACAGCCTTAGTCTTCTGAGGTTGTAGAGGAGTGCAGAGTGTGTCTCTGATTTATCCCTCTTTTAAAGGAGAGGAAGTGCTGCAGTGTTCCTTAGAAGCTTTCCATATGGAATCCAAGTGATGAGACCCTGATTATTATGTTAAATACTTAGCTAAGAGATTCTTTGTTGGCTGTATCATTTCTGTAGGATGCACACTGAACTCTTTAGTTCTTAATTGGTTTCTCCAAATTATCCTTGTTCGTAGAATGATTGGAGTATTGACTGTCTCAATAAGCCTGAGAGTTTTTTACAAAAATAATCAAAGCTTTAAACTTTTTCCTTGAAGTATTCACTGTAATGTGCTTAGTGGTAAATTTGCTAAAATTTCCATCCTTAGGAATGCTTTTCTTCCTTGCCATCTAGGTACATCTTACTTGGAATGGTTTACATCTTATGTAAACAAAGTTGTCACTGGAGGTTATCCTATCATCAGAGACCAGATTTTCAGGTATTGTGACTGGGATTTGTAACCTTGGTGCCAGGTTTTGGTGCTGCTTCTATGCATGCTTTCCTCTCCCCAAGTAGTTTTGGTTATCTGATACAAATGCTGGTGGTGGGGAGAGGAGAAAGCCCATTAAACTACTGGAAATAAACATGTAAACCAGAGTGCTTAAAGCAGCTTTAGTTTTTAACCAGAATCTTCATAGCTTGTAACTTTGCATTAATGAGACCAGAATTTTGCATTATAAGTGATCCAAAGTTTAGCAAACAACATGATATTTATTCTGTGTGCCATGAGTGTGGTTTTGCTGCAGGGCTGTTCAGAGTTACTAAAAAAATAAATGTTTCAGCTAATTGGTCTCTTGAATATGTAAATAAGCAGGACTTGTTCTGGTGTTTGAATATTCATGCACTTGCAATTTCTTCTAAATACAATCAAGAACCTTAATTCTGTCAAACTGGGATGCTGTAGAATCAAGTCCTTGGATCTGTAAATAAATTTGCTGCTAGAGTTTCTAGGTTGTTTTCTTTTTATAATGACACATCCCTATTTAAACAAGTGTTTTTATTAATATTAATTATTAATAACAACCACCTCATGTGTTCCGTTTTTGGTATTGAATATGCAGAGCTGTCTGCAGAGTTAATGCTCTCCTCTCTGTAGGTACGTGCATGATAAAGATTGTGTTGCTACCACAGAAGATATCACTGTGTCTGTGTCCACCTCTTTTCTACCTGAACTCAGTTCTGTACATCCACCACATTATTTCTTCACTTACAGAATCAGGTAAAAATAACTGAATTAATTCTTACAATGCAGGACAGACCTGTGGAATGTTCAAAGCAAATTTATGCACAGCATTCAGAAATGTCCTGAAATGAACAGGAGGTGCACAACATGATGTACTTTTTAATAAAATAATCCTAATCATTACTTTGTCAGGTACACAAAGTACCAGTCAAATTGGTAATTGCTAAAATACAGTGATGGGTAGGGGAAAGCAGTTATAAGCAGCTCTTGTGATTTAGAAAAGGGTAAAAGACTGCGAAGCATGGAGAGGGACACTGCCAACTGATTTGGGTTACTTTACTGGGTGTTTTCTTTTCCCAGTCTGCTTGGTGATCCCAAGGGCACTAGAGCATTTATTGAAAGGAATATATTAAGTCTGTTCTTTGGCTTCTAGGATTGAAATGTCCAAAGATGCCCTTCCTGAGAATGCCTGTCAGCTGGAGAGTCGATACTGGAGAATAACAAATGCCAAAGGTGATGTGGAAGAAGTCCAAGGTCCTGGAGTAGTTGGTAAGTGAAAAAATTCTAGAGAGAGTATTTACTGTTCTTCATATTAAAATTCTGTTATTGCCTGTTTGTCGGGTGGTGGGCTTTGTATCAAAATCAGAGAAAAAGAGATGTGTGTCCCTCTGTTTTGGCTTTCAAGTTGTTTTGTAAGGGGTATCTGAACATCCTGCTACTTAACCCCTCTCCAGTTTTTTGTAATATCAGTAATTGCTGAGCATCCATTTATGCATCTGCTGGAATACAAATTGATCTGCCTGAGTCTGTTGTGGAGTGCAAGTCTTTAGCAACTGCTAAATGGTAGTTCTCCATCAGTCCTTACTATTGTAATATAATATTTTACCCACAGGAGAGTTCCCAGTTATCAGCCCAGGGAAAGTCTACGAATACACCAGCTGTACCACGTTTACCACAACCTCTGGATACATGGAGGGCTACTACACCTTCCACTGCCTCTACAACAAGGACAGATTCTTTAATGTCACAATCCCTAGGTTTCATATGGTGTGTCCAGAGTTCAAGGTGTCCACAGCATGAATGGTAAGCAGAGATGGAGTTGGCTAAAACAAGCCCCAAAATTATAAAAATGACAAAAATTACAGTGCTGAATAGTGTTCATATTGCTGATTCCATACAAAACATGGCCCACGATTCAGAGCTCCTCACTGGTGCCTGCAGACATGGCATTGCATGAACTGCTTGGGTTTCAGAGCTCCCTCCTTGGTGGGAGCACGCTCATTAATTTTAGCCATAAAAATGTATCTCTCTATTCAGACATGCTCCAGTTAATGACAGTTTAAAAACTGTAGAGTCTGTCATGTGCATTAGTTCTTGCTGAAAGTGCATTTCATAAAGTCACTTAATGACTTTGCAAATAACCAAGATACTTCACTTGCTGTTAATTATAATGTAGTTTTAGTTTGGAGATCGTGGGTTAATTATATAATTTCTCCCTTTCCTTTGACACATTTAGAGAAGAGCTCTTGATTTATTTTATCTCCAGTATTAGTGCAAGCACTGAGGAGCTGTGAGCTTTCCTCAGGAGCAGGCAGTTTTTTGCCCACTGTGACAGGTTTATCCCAGGATTTCAGACACTCATTCCCAGTGGCTCTAAGAGTAGGTGCCAGCAGATGTCGTGCATCTAACAGAAAATGACATCTCTTAACTCTTGCTCACATTTTTGGGAATAGTAACTGCCTTCCTGTCTAACTTCCTTCCCTTGAGTTGATTGGACATGTAATTTGCTTTTCTCTGTTGCTCCACTCCTGTTTTAAAAATAGTAATGACCCTTTTGTTTTTAAGTTATTTTAGTAAAAGACAACCTAAACCATCAAGAAAACAGGTACAGCTGAGCTACTGAACTGTGGCTTTACATAATTGTAGGTATGGAATACTGAAACCCAGTGGATCCTTAGCAAGTGAAAGGTCAAGTAGTTTGGCAAAATGACCTCTGTTGCAAATTAACTTTGGTTTTAGGACATAGATCACAATGTCTGCTTCAGCTAATGGGTGTGGTAATGCAGCCCAGATGATTTTCTAGGCAATTGTTAGTGCTTTCTTACAATTAACCGGAAAGGAAGAGTTTATTTAAACCTGGGTGTGTTTTGTATTAGGCAGCAAATCCCAATGGATCTGCAGTGGATGAAGACGAAGATTCCACAGGCACTGATGACTCCTGAGATCCATGTACAGTGTTGGACATTTCTGCACCCTCTGGATGCTGCCATGTCACACTCTTGGGATTTTTTCCCAAACAGTTTGCATAAGCTGAACTCTTCAGGGCTAGTGCATAGGAATATTTCTGACTGTTGTAAATGAACTTGGTTGCACATCAGGGCAACTAGCATGAATGTTGGTGCCAGTTCTCATATTCATTAAGAGTGTAACTTCTATATCCCTGGTTTGGAAGTGGGGGAAGAGGGAGGAAAACCGGGGGAGGGAGAGGAAGAGGAAGGTGTTTGGGCTTTGTTTACTTTTTTCTGAAGTGTGAAACAGCTTGATAGTCCAAGGTACTCATATCTCACATTTTTAAAGTACTGCCTACTTATGATCATACTGCAAATATGGTGTGGGGTTTTGGTTTTATACAAAGTAGTAGAAGGATGTATCCTGTTGTCCTTTCTCATGAGTTTCTGCTCTCAATAACTGCTGCTAAGAATGAAACTTGCAGTTTGGTCTGAATATCCCACTTGGGTGAGATTAGGTGCCGTTATGCTATTTTTTTTTTTTTTTAATTAACATAGTAGCAGCAAAAAATTCTGGTCATCAAAATGTATAAATTAGGAGTGAAACTGGCCTTATTTATAGACAATCTGTTTGTCAGTTGGATTTTATGCTAAGTGGCTCTGACTGGAGAATGCCTCTGGGAATGTAGTGTCCATGCATAATCTGCCACTTGTTAAATAAGGAATTTCTCGATGACTACAGAGTATGGATTTGTAAATATGTTTTGAGGTTTTTTTCTGTTACATGATGTTTGCTGTTGTCATAGGTGACAAATTTATGTTATGTATCATGTTTTCTTGAGCCCTGGATGGATTTTTGTAACTGAATAAAAAAGAAAAACAAATAAATAGGAGGCTGGCAGAACAGCAGATGACTAGAAAATTTATATTTAAAGAAGTATCTGTTTGCTTTATCATTTTTATTTTGTTTCTGTTGTCATTAATAAACAACTTAACTGCCTCTTTTGTTCTCAAGTGCTACATGAGACTGTTTTTGCCAAGACTTGAGCAATAATTTTGTGACCAGCACTGGTGTATCAGTTCTTTCTTTTGACAGCCAGAATTTGTAGGTTTTATGAGGTAGACTGGTGTATTGTGGTTCCAGCCACTACTGACTAATTTCCAGATTTCTCTGTTTTTTGCAAGTCCAGGTATTGGATTCTTCATGTGCTCAGCTTTTCCTGGTGCACTTTCCACAGTGGCACAAGGTAGAAAAACAACTATTGAGTCTGATCCTTGCAACAGTCGTTAGGTGAAACATCTCCAGAAACAAAACCAGCTTGTGTTGTCCATGAGAGGAGTCAGAACAACACTGAGTTGCTGGAGTGCTTCCAAAACACGAGGATTTTTGAGGATTACCACACTATTACCTGTGAGGGGTAAGAAATTTCCTCAAGTTTTGTCAAGGATCAGTACAAGAAGGTTTTAGTGGAACTAGAACTTACTGCAGGGCTTGTCAGCGTGCTGTGTGTTTACAAGGACAGATTACCCTCATGGTTGGAGGCTGTTCTTGGGAAGTTTCCTCCCAGGATCTCTATGTTCTAGTGCAGTGGAATCAGCTCAAGGGCATGGGACTCTACACAACAAACACTGCCAACTCTTGGCAATTTCACTCATTTTTGGGGAGTGGTTCTGAGCTGGAATTCTTGTTCTCTGTGGGAGAAGTCAAGATCCAGGACAATGCTGTGCTTTCAGCCCCTGAGCACTGCAGTGCCGGGGTTTGAGGCCTCAGCTTTGGGCATGGCTGGTGGCAGAGGGGTGTGGAGTGAGGAGGGAACCAGGAACTTCCATTCCCTAATGGAGGGATTGCTGCTCCTGCCCTGAGCACGAATGTGTTTGTAGCAGGCCAAAGGGTGTTTCTTTGCTTCAGGCAGCTATTTCAGCACAGGGTGTGTTGCCTGGAGCTGCCAGCAGCGCTGCAGCTCCTCACATTGTGCATTTGAAGTGGGGCTGAAGCCAGTGGCTCTCCTTACCCCTCCCAAGAGGTGTGAATCATGGAATCAGTGTGAAATGGAAAACAAAGGGGTTGGTGATGTTGGCAGCACTGTGGGAATGTTCACTGAGCAGCAGGAGAGAGCTGAGTCGAGGTCCCACTGCCACAGACAGCACCTCACTGCTCTGGGTGAGCCCAGGTGTGGGGCAGGGTCACTCCAGTGCCTCCAGCTGCCCAACACTTCTGTAGTCACTGGAATCACAGGAGTGTCCTTACCTTTGACCACTGTCCTGCAGGCTCAGCTGAAGCTCTGCCACCTTCTGACTCAGATCTGCCTCTGATGCTTGGTTAGGACTTCACCTGGCCAGCTAAAACCAGCCTCCTTGAATGCCCGTGACTCAGCTTGTGGTGAAACCCTGGTACATCCAACACAAACATGTACCTGGTCTGGTCCTTTTTCCGTCCCTATGCTGACAGTCTCTTTATAATTGTTCTGTAGGATTCCTTCAACATTTTTGTGGGATTTTGCTGGTTGCATGGAGGGGACCTTTGGCCATGATTTCTTTGCTGCGACTGCATCAGAGAGGGAAAAACAAGTGGTGTGCCAGGCAGTGAAATAAAAATACCCAACTGAAAGTTGCTATGCAAGTTATTCTAGTGTTCTGGTGCTGGTGTTATTTTTTTCTGTCATTGTTTAATTTCTCAAAATTTATGCAAAGAATTTAAGGTGCAAAATTCAGGTCAAGTTTGAAATACCATTTATCTGTGATGATACAGATAAACAGTGCTCTGTTGGAGGAACTCCTGCGAGATCTTGGGAAAGGAAAACAGGTAAATGTTCAGCTGTGGCTGAAGTTCCTTGGTCCCTGTTCCTGAGCTAAGTGAATTAATATGGGAATTTTTTTCTGTCACATGAATTGAGGGAATTCTCATTTAATAAGCTACATTCAATAATGCACAAGCATCTTACTCTTACATCCCTTTTTTATTTATGGCTTAAACAGAGGTAAAATCTTTTAGACAGAAAATAATATACTGAGCTGACTGATAACACACCAAGAGAATCTGATGTAAGTTCTGAGTGATTTAGGATTTGCTTTAGGTTTAGTAAATAAATAGGCAGTTTAGGTGGGACAAAAAATAAATCTAAGAATCCTTTTTAAATATAACTGGTAGTTTTACAGGTATTTCATATTGTCCTTAAGTCAGCACTGAACCCTTTTTTTTCTTTTCTAGATAGCATGGATCTAAGTATTAGTAAAATACTTTTGGGGTCCTCATTTCTATTGCTGTTCAATGTTTTCCTGGGTTGTGAATGTTTAAATTTAGATTCAGGAACCTCTGGAGGAAGGTGCCATTTTCCACTCCTGGTTTTTCCTTTGTGTGTTCTAAAACCTTTCAGTATTTTCCTTTATCTATTAATTCATACCATGAGGTATCTGGGGAGACCTTAGAGCACCTTCCAGTACCTAAAGGGCCTCCAAGAAAGCTGGAGAAGGACCTTGGACAAGGGCCTGGAGTGACAGGGCAAAGGGGAATGGAATGTAAGTGACAGAGGGTGGATTTAGATGGGATATCAGGAAGAAATTATTTAATCAGAGCACGGTGAGGCCCTGACACAAGTTTCCCAGAGAAGCTGTGGCTGCCCCATCCTTGAAATGCTCAAGGCCAGGTTGGATGGAGCTTGGAGCAACCTGGGATAATGGAAGGTGTCCCTGTCCATGGCAGGAACGAATGGTATTGAAGTTCCCTTCCAACCCCAAAGTGGCAATGGCCGCAGGCATGGCCACATGACGCGTGAGGAAGGGTGGCGCACACGTCCCTGCAAGCGTTCCTGGAAGCCTTCCCGGCCGGTGGGAGCAGGGAGCACCCACGAACCTCTCGCCGCCCGGCCCGAGGCAGCGCTTCTCCCGCCTTGGCTCCGTCAGCGGCTCCCGGCCGCCGCCCCGCCCCGCCCCGCCCCGGAGGCGGCACCGCCGGGAGAGGCAGCACCGGCTGAGGCAGCGTCGCATCGCCGCTCGCCGCACACGGCAGATTTGCCCGAGGAAGGTGAGCGGGACAAGCCCGGAGCAGCGGCGGCAGCGCCGTGAGCTCGGCGAGGCCAAGCGGTGGCCGCGGGGGGAAGCGCGCAGGTCCCCGCTGCGGGGCAGAGAAGGGGGCAGAAAGCGGGGAGAAAGGCGGCTTTTCCCGGGAGCCGCGAGGAGCGTTTGGGTGGAACTGCGTGCTCGGCCCGGGGCAGATGCGCTCCGGCCGCGGCCGTGCCCTGAGTCACGGCGGCCGCACCGCAGTGCGCTGCGCTGCGCTGCGCGGGCCGGGCGCGGGGCCGAGGGACGGAGCGGCCGCGCACGGCGGTGGAACGCGGCCAGGAGGCGCCGGCACCTGCCCCGCCGCGACCGGACACGGCGCGGGGCGAGCCGCTCCCCGCGGGGATGCGGCTTGTGGTCCCCTTCCCCTGTCCTTTCCCCATTCCTCCCCATGCTGGCTTCTGCGATGACAGCAGCAGCGGGTCTTGCCCGCCTGCCTCCTCCCAGGTGGGACTGCAGAGAAATTCTGTTTCACAACCGGGCACTGAGCCTTCCGCGCTGTAGCAGCTGCTGTTTCTTGTCATTGAGATGGGTCGGATGCTTGACTGATACGACTAATTTAGAAAATTCAGTTTAGGAGGTGTTTTCCCCTTTAATTTCTTCTAAGTCACATTGTGAATTGCTGTTTATATATTTAGTAATTGTTTTTCAAAGGTCGGAATTTCCTGATGTCAGGAAATTGAAAACAACTGTTTTCCCAAAAGTAGATGCATTGAATTACTACTGTTTTTCTGGCTCTGATGATTTTTATTCATCTACCTTATATTTATGCTGGTCATGACTTGGTGTTGCTAAAAGGCAAAGCTGTTTTTGTCTGCTGACACATGAGTGACTGAGGACGCCTGGAAGATGGAAAAATTCCCAGGGTGGTTCTGTTTGCTGTCCAGAAGGGCTCTTGCTGTAACCACCAGACTTTACAGCACTCCTGTAGATCCACATTATTGTGGGACAAGCCTCTGGCCTTGAAGGGCTTCTTGCAAAGTTGTTTACCCCAGAAAATAAGCTCATCTTGCACATTATGGTTTTGTTTTTCATAGTTTGCCCCCAGCTCAACAGTAAGTCACACAGAGAGGAGAAAAAAGAGAGCAGATTGTTTTTTTTAGTCATTGGATGCGGTTTCTTAAGGTTCTTTTGGATAAGTTTGGGTTTTTTGTTTGATGAGGTTTGGCATTTTTTTGGTCAGTAGAAAAATTAACTAGACTTAAGGTTGAAAAGTATTTAAATACTTTTTTGCTGTGAACCCATCTTGTCAAGTCCACAGTCACTGTCCTGGGAGGAAAAAGCTCTATCCTAACATGGATAAGGTCTGCCATGCTAAAATCTTACAGTTGCAGGCAGAATTAAGAGTAGTGACAATTTCACTACAGTTTTATCAGATATAAAACTTGTTTTCTGAATACCTTTAATATTTTGGAACTTTGAATGCCACTTGGACTTTTAAGACAAACATAAATCATGTCCTCCTAGCACAAGTGTGGTCCCTCTCTCCCTGCTGTGTCTGCTTGATGCCTCCTCAGAATATCCCACTCTGCAGTAGCAGAGGTTTTTCAGTAGGAGCTGTGATTGTAGTTCAGAGTCTGTGTGCAGAAATCTGTCTGAGAATTCCTGCTTTGGAGCTGCCTATGTTTAAAAAATTCCTGACCTTCCCATTGCACTGCTGCCTACAGATTGCAGCAGCCATGGAGACCTGAGCCACTGCTGCAGGCACTTGGTGAGTTATTGCCTGTGTCAGTCCCTCAGTGAGAGGAGAAATTTTGGGAGAGGAGAGGCAAAAGCTCCTGCAGAGCAGCCAAACCTATTGCAACCCCTTAGGAGAGGAGAAAGGAGAGCAGTCTGGCTCCAGGGTTACTGGGGAATTACTGAAAGAGAAAAAGCATTTGAGACCATGCTTTTTGTTAGGTGCATTTGTAGCTGTGAGAAATTGGGAGGCCTGTTGAATGGTGTAATCAGAGAGAAGAGAGGAGACCCATCTGAGTCTGTCAGGGCTCAAATATTAGTTCTGAGAATTAAAATCCTGTTCTCAGAATAAAAATCCTTCCTTGGAAAGTGCAGTTATTTTCTCTCTTGTGTTTCCCTGCTTTTCCTGGATAGTGCTTTCAGTTTTATACTGACGCAAGTCTTGAAACCTTGGTTCATCACCGGGCACTTTGCTCTTAAATAAATAAACTTGTAATATCTCTTTATGCCATCAAATTAGGGAAGAAGCATGACCAAGATGAACTGCATCCTGCTGAGTGCCTGCATTGTTCTGATTACTTTTTGTGGCTCTGGTGAGTAGAAGAGAGGGACTTTGGTTTAATGTTATGGCAGAGGCTGGGAAAATCATGGACGAAAACGCCAGAGGGAGTAAAAACAGCAAGAAAGGCCTGGATTATTTAGTACCACTGTGGGGAATGTCAACAACCATCGAAGCAGGGCTCGGTTTCTGTTCTCATTGTCTTGGGTCAAGACAATCAGAATAGGAGATGCTCAGGAGAGAGAACTGGGGGCAGGATGTGGTGCTGCTTAACACAACAGAAAATTGGTATTTTGCTGCTAGAGAATGGGATTCCTCTTGTGTGAATTGGAAGCTAGTATGTAGTATGAGAGAGAAAGGAGATAGAATTTTAAAAATGGATAGAATAAAGCTCAGCTGCAAGTATCTGTCATTGCCTGGAAAAGGCACTCTTCAAGAGCAGATAAAAGGAGCAAACGAATATCTTGTTCTGCAGGCAGATAATGGTGTTTTTAAAAGTGACATAAATACATGCTTCAAGATGTGCCTATCAAAATTGCCAGCCTCAATTGGTGCACTGACATAAGCTTGTCAATTTTAACTGAAGTCTTGAGTTTAACAATTTTAGCTGAAGTCTTGAGCTTAACAACCAGGCATATGTTTTGTGACAATTAGATGCAGATAAGTGATTCTTCTTTTTTTTTTTTTCCTTTTCCTTTTTAATGCTGCTGCTGCTGTCTCAGTAGTTTATTACTCAGTGAAGATAAACCCTTGTTGTCTTAGGTTATACCTTAAGATGTTACCACTGTGACAACAGCCCTACCCTGTGCAGGACCAACAGCACCTGCTTAACGACAGAAGACACTTGCTTGCAGTTAAAATTTGGTATGTACAGTGTCCCACAGACCTAAAATAAACCCACTTGGATCAGCTTTCATTGCCTGGACACCTCTAATCTGGCCCTAGTGTGCACATCTCAGCCTCACTCAAAAGGAACTTGCAAATACTCTAGAAGGTCATGCTTATATCCAAGCAATAATGTAATGATTTAGATATGTGAGTTGTAGCTGTACAAGATTTAAAAAATAAGCAAACAAACAAACAAAAACCCACACAAGGGAGCTGGAAAAAATAAAGACAGCATTGAATTTCAAATACAAGTTGTTACTCTATGAAAACAGATAAAGGATGCGTAGCCCACAAAATAAAGCTGCAGATGAATGGCTTGGTAGTTTATGAATTGGCACTATTAAAATAAATTCTCTTTTCCTGAGGGTGAAGTGATTTGTGTCTCAGGATGGACATCTTTAACTAGATCAGGTTGCTCAGAGTCTGGCCTTGAATGTTTCCAAGGATGGGACATCCACCACCCCTCTGGACAATCTATGCAGTGTTTTACCACCCTTATCGACTTTTCCAGCTCTGTCTTCTGCACACTGATCACTGAGAGTGAAGTCAAGCACTTGTCAAGTGCTGGCCCAGGCTGCTCAGGGCAGTGCTGGAGTCCCCATGCTTGGAGGGATTTAAAGGCCATGTGGATGTGGCACCTGGGGACATGGGATAGTGGAGGGCTTGGCAGTACTGGGTTAAAGAGTGGGCTTGATGATCTCAGAAGAGGTCTTGTTCAGCCTAAATGGTTCTGTGAATGCAGGCTGAGCTGGCTGATGATGCCAGGTATCACTCAAGCTTCACCCTGTATTTCTTAGTGGGTAAACTGGATACACAGTGCTGAATTCCTAGTGAAAGCAAATTTGGAAACTTCTAAACACTTGAACTTAAAACAGGAAGTACGTGACTGTGGCAAAAACAAAACTGTAGGTCTGATGCTGGGGGCATGAATGGCCCGTGAACTACAGGACACAAGACTTTAGAAAAAATGTCCCTTCTGGGGAGGGTGAGAGCCCAAGCCCAGTGATCTGTCCCTGAAATTTCAGGTCAAATTCTCATTCCCAGTTTGCTTTGAAATTGGGGGTACATTTTATACCTTATTAGCCACTGCTCTGCAGAGTGTTGTGGGTGGGACTGTGGTCAGACCTTCCACTCTTTGTACAGAATATTTCTTGGTATGAAGTTTGTGCTGTGTTTGTGCAGCATTTCTGGGGCTGAAGAACCAGACCATGCAGCTTCTGCCTCCCTCCACTGTCCCCCGATGCCATGGCAACACAGACCACAAGGCCTCCATGCAATTTCTGTGTTTACACCATGGGCCCTGTCACAGATTGAGCTTTGCCTACTCCTCACTGTTTTATTCTCTTAACAGTGGCAGTCTAAGCACTGCTTTCTCTGTACCAAAAATGGTGTTACTGTCAATGCTCTCTTAATCTGTTTAATTTTCTTTTGTTCCATAGGTAAATTGAGAACTTTCTCCTGCTGGAAGGCATCCCAGTGCAGTGTGAATGAAATTGCCGATTCCTTCCTGTTGGATAATTTTGAATTCTTTTGCTGCCAACATGACCTGTGCAATGAGAGTGCAATTACTGGGGTTAACAAAGCAGCCTTCAGTATTGCTTCTCTAATGGCCATGTTATGGATGCTCCTGTAATAATCCTGATTTGTAAGCTGTCCTTTCAAGATGAAGTTACACAAAACCATTAACTCTTTTCTATATAGCGTATTTTCAGCTCCTGTCCATAGGCAGAAAAATTCCTGTGTAATTTTGTTTCCCAAGGTTCTGTTTGTTAAATCACTGCCTCCATTCATGGGAAGGAGATGTGTGTTGTTACCAGTTATTGGGTGTTTTGATCTGTCCCCCTGCTCATGGGGAAGGTCAACTCTTGTGAAGTCATCTTATCACAGTTATCACAGTCATCTAATCACAGTTATCTTGTGGAGAACCTGGGCAAACTCCAGTGGGTGATGTGAAAGAGAAGAACACTACAGCTTTTCTGCTGGAAACTAATTTTTTTCCTGTCCCATAAACTGTCATTATTTTTGGTTGGCACTTCTGTGGGTTTTGATTTGTTTTGCTTTGGATCCTCCTTGTCACAAACCAAGCAGTGGATTTGCCCTCAACACTGGAAGTGTTGGATCATAAGTGTACCTTGCTGCAGTCTTTGTGATAAATATGGAAATATTCAGTTTCAAGTCATGTAAACATTTTGTTCCCATCACCGTACCTTTTTTTTTTCTACAAGCCAATGATATAACCTTGTCAAGTGCTGTTATTTTGGGAGAAAGCATCTACATTTCTTAAACCAAAACCAAAATATTGCTATAAGTGAGAAACACTTATCTTTTTTTTTTTTTTAAATATATATATTTCTGTGAGCATGTAGACAATATGTGGTAGCTTCTTTTTGGATTTTTCTCATATATTATCCATGCTTAGGATTTTAAGTGAGCATGTGCTTTGCACTGAGTATTTATTGGTATACTGAATATCAATTATAAAATGCTAAGGAGATGAAATGGCACATGTAGGTTACTTCCCCACTTAGTTGGCTTTTGGGTTTTGTTTGAAAACAGCGACATGTAAACTTAACCCTTCAAGCTTCCACCTAAGAGTATTAAAATCTTGCAGAACTTTCTTTCCATAAATGCCAATGCACAGTATAGGTGTGTATTTATATAGCATGAGTAGTACCTGCTCCATCTGTAGGTGTGAGAGGTCAAATTCTGAAATACTTACACTGCTCTGCTCCATGGTGGAGACAGACCTTGGGACATCTCTGGCACCTGGGTACCCTCTCAGTCAGGTGAGATGCCAGATCTTCCTTTTTCTTCTGGAGCTGCTGGCATATCCTTGCCAGAGTTGTGTCCATTGCCAATGGGATATCCTCTTCCTGAGGACCCTTACTTGTGCTCGTGACACCAGTGATACCAGTCCACCAGTCACAACTGGGTGTTGTTCCAAATCCCTGATGTAATCCACAATATACCTTTTGGTTGAGCTTATTGTAGCTATGAAAGTGTCATGGGATCTCTCCCATCACTCTAAATACAGAAGTCGTCCTGTCTTTGATAAATAAAAATGTCAAAAAAGAAGAACGTGGAGTGTGTGGTGATTTACTGGTATTTACAGCTGGATAGAACTCCAGTTGTTTCCATGGGAGGTGGTTGTTTCCATGGATGCTCCGGAAGCATCCATGCTTCCCATCCAGAGACTCAGAAGGTTCCAAGTAGACTTCTCTCCTTCCTTATTTTTATTTCCCACCTGATTTAAAAACAGACACTGGAAGACAGCAATTTCTGCACAATGACTTTTTCCATTGCTGCAGCACCATTTGTCAGGCTCATTTCTGGTGAAAAAGTATTAAAGCACTGACTCAAATTGGGGGAGGTTTGTAGCTGAGAGCTATCTTGTTGGACAAGGTGATAGATTCCTTATACTTAAATCATCCTGATGGCAGCATTTTTTCTCTATTATATTGTCAATGTCTCTTTTTTGATGGTGATACTTTTAAACTTGTTTCGTTGCTGTATGGCCTGCATAAAATGTTCTCCTTTTTTGTGTAAGTGCAAAAAGAAGCTCTGTATTTTGTGTGTCTAATCTTCAAGCAATCGTTTTACTATTTCTTTTTTGATAGCCTTGAACGCTTTGTCTAAATTATACTTTTTTGTTTCTCTTCTAGAAGCAGCCTAAGCAATGAGTCCTTGTGTTTTAAATGTGTTACTTTATTCTTGTAAAGATCAACCAGAACGTGATTTAATTCCTGTAAGGTTTGCATTTTCTGAGTCTGGCTGTGCTGCCTGCTGAGCTTTCTCCTGCTGGCTGTTGAACAGTGGCTGCTCCTTGAACTTTGGCATTTCTCCCTCTGCTGCTGCTGTGTTATGCCCAGATTTGCTGGCCAGTCCACAAAGAGGACCATTAAAACCAAGAGGGACATGAAAACTTTAGTTCAAGTATTAAAATATTGAAATTTGTTCAACCCTGAGTCCACCAGGACTCCCAAGTCCTCTGCAAAGCTGTTTTCCCCCGGTCAGTGCCCAGCCTGTGCTGGTGTCTGGGGTGATTCCCAGTGTTTGGGGTGGGTGTCACGAAGTGGTGCCTGAAACCCAGGGACTCCTGGCTTTGGGCTTCCCTCAGTGGGAATCTCAGCCAGATGTTTTGTGTGGTTCAGCTGTGTCCTCTAAGACCCAGGGCAATACAAGTAAACTCAGGGTGAGCGGCTGTGCCGCAGTGCAGAGGTGTCTGTTGCCTCCTGCAGTGACTGCTGGGTAACTTGTCACTGTTGCCGGGGTTGCTTTGGTTTTATTTTGTAATTATCTGAGTGGCTTGCTCTGTTCTACATTAGTGGCATGACTAAAACCCCATCCTTTGAATGTGCTTTTTATGCCACTACACATCGTTTATGTACTAATGGTCATCTGATCATCCAAGAATATTCTGCCCTACATCTACTTCCCAATTGCTCTATAACCAGCAGTCTCTTTTTGTGGGGGGACACACAAGTTATATAGGAACAAGGAGAAGGTAACAAATGGAAGCTTCAGCAACAGCAGGAATTCATTCTTGGGACCTGTTTTTACCATGAATTCCTCCTCCAAGTCCTCATGGTGGTGACCAGGTGTCCTTTGACTTGAACCTGGGCATGGAGAGAGCTTGGAAGCCTCCTGGTACTGGTAGGAATGTGAGGCTGATACACCTGGTTGAGAAGAATTTGGCTTTATCCTGTGTGAAATCCCTCTCTAGTTTTACCATCCCTCATCAAAGATGAGGTGGGATGTCTCTGTGTTATTTCAGGATGCAGGAAATTGTGAAAAGAAGCAGATTCATGGGGAAAAGCAGACAGGCAGAGCAAGCCATTTCCTCCCACTGCTTTTTGGTGTGAGAGGAATGAGGAGGCTGACCAGTGAGCAGCTTTATTTTGTAAAAAGGAGTAGCTAAGATAACAGACCCAGCAGAGAGCTGCACATTAAGTACCTCACTGTTGCACTAACTGGGGCATTATACTGCTGTTATATAAATATTAAATGCATTTAACAACAGCGGTGTTCCTCCAGCTGGAAGAGAGTTTCATGTGTCTGAATCTCTGTGTGTCTCCAAGGGCTTGGATCTCACTGGTAAAAAACAGTCAGTTCTAAGCTGGCATCACAGCAGGGGAGTTTGGCTATGCCTAAACATCCAACAAAGCGTTGTCTGTGAGATCCCCATGTTTAGTGAGGCAGAAAAAAAGCACACTGCACTTTCTGACTCCACACAAGGTGAATACTGCACTAACAGCACAGTGCTAACACCATTCTGCATTTTAGAGGGGGAGAAGGGAGCAGCTAATTGGCTGTGAGATCCCTGAAAGAAGTGTGTTGTCATCTCCACTCCCATCTTTCCAAGAATAACTTATACATTGGGATAAAATGAAGACCTGCAGATGATATTATTTTTATGGGTATGACAACTTACAGCATAGGGAAAACTGTCCTGGAGCCTAGGAAAGGGCAAATTAAAAATACTTTTGGTTTGTTCCTCCTAAGTGGAATGAGTAAAACCAAAAGGGTTTGGAGCAAAGTTCCCCTCCTGAATAAGGAAACCTCTGCGTGTGATCCAGTGTTGGTTCTATTTAAGGGATAAGCAGTCTTGAATTGATTTAGATGCTTCTGGCATCATGGCACACTAGTGCTGTTCAAGAATGACAGCTTCACCAGTCCTCCCTGCACAGGGTTGGTTTGATGCTTGATACAATTCAAACCAGCCCCTCACACCATTTTGGTAGATAGGGATGGGAGTGAAGCACCTGCATTGCTGTTTTCTCCTCTCTCACAGGTATTCAGAGATGCTGCTGTGGGGCAGGTTTGGAGAAAAGCTATGGAGACACTGCAGGATGGGGGTAAAATCACAAAGGTTACAGGTTGACAGGATGGATGTTGTGGTCAGATTCACAATGGAATTAGTTTTGGAGACTGCTGCAAACCACATAAACCTTATTCTCCAGAGGATTCTCCAAGGAGTGCTCTGTGCCACAAGCAAGCCTGCGGTTCTGGAGTTCATTCCATGCTCAAACTGCTATTTCCAGAGATGCTAAAGTCTTGCAGGGATCTTCAGGCACCCGTCATCATCAGCTGTCGTGTTCCTAAGTGGTCAGCGTTTGGGTGAGAACATGCACAGTGTCATTGTTTAGCTCACATCCAAAAGGAATGATGATAAGAGTGTTGCACCAGGAAAAGATTAAAGAGATGAAAATGGCAGCCACATCTTGAAATCAAATGACTTTTAAAGTCTGTGGGTTTCTTCTTTCCTGCTCCCAGTCATGGCAATGCTGTAGGATCCTGCAAATTGAGGTTTATTCTCTGCTCTGTGGGATGAAGTGATGCTTGTCTGGGGAATGGTGGGGCTGTAGCTCAGAACCCAGTGCCAGTTATCTCTAAAAATCTGTGGTTTGCACGCAGATGAGAGGACTATCTAAAAGATTACAAAATGCAAAATATAAATGCTGCTGCTGGCACATACAAAGCACAGCTTCCTTTAGTACCTATATGTTTTACCCTATAGCAAGCTGGGGGTGGTTTTCTTTTTTTCTGCTTAGAAAAAGGATTTTCAATCCATTCCTCTCCCTGAAAGTGAGATCAATACAACTATTGTTATGAAAACTCCCTTTCCTAATAATACAGCAGCCAGTTTTTCTAGTATGAAAATGTTTTAACTTTATAAATAGGTATCTCTCAATTACATTATACACTGCAATGTACCGAGCTGGTGGAATTTTACTGGAGACTTTGGCATTGCTCATGTGTGAATGTAACAAACTACAGGAGAGTCTAACCTGGAATGAAGGCCTTGGGGTAATGGCTTTAAATTGAAGGAAGGGGAGTTTAGAGCAGATATTAGGAAGAAATTCTGTCCTGTGAGGGCGGTGGTGAGGCGCTGGCACAGGTGAGCAGTTAATAAACACCTGGTAATGTGTAGGGAGACGCATGTCTGGCTTGTAGGTCCCTGCTTCCTCAGAGAAAAATGGGAAAAAAAGCTTAGGAACACCAGGAGATCAACCGGCCGGCGGGCCAGGGCGCCGTGTGGGCAGGCGGGCGCTCCTCCGCGCCGGCAGGGGGCGCTGCGGCGGGGGCGGAGCCGCTCCCGGCGGGCGCGGCCGAGGCTGCGGGGCCGCAGAGGCGGCGGCGACGGGGCCGCGTCGGGGCTGAGGGGGCTCGGCGGGCTCGGGGGCCGCGGCCGCCCCTCCGCCGCCCCGCAGGTGAGTGCGGACATCGCGGCCACGGCAGGACTTCTGCCCTCCGCCGGCGCGACCGCCCGGGCCTCGGCCGGTGCGAGCCCGCCCCGCGGAGCCCCTGAGGGGGGGAAGGCTAGGGAGGTGGGGGGGGTCGTGCATTCCCATTGCCAGGCGCTGATGGAGCCGGGCAGGAGGGGTTGGAAATGTGGGAAAGGGTGGAAATGACTCTTTGGAGTTCTCTACGCCCCACATGCACCTGCCGTGCTCTGTTCTGCGGTTTCTCCACTGGGTCACTCTTACAAAATAGTGCTTCCCTTATATTTTATATATATACATATATATATTTATATATAATATATTTATTATGCAAAGTAAGTAACAATTCATATTGATATTTAAATGTGGTCAGTGTGACTAAGAAATCTTGTTTATAACAGGTCCAAGTACCAGCCATATGAGTATCTCAATATATTTTTACAGGGTGTGTGGGGTTTGGTTAACACTGCTTCAGTTTGTGCTGTGTGTTGTATGTTCGTGCAGATTTTGGCCAAGGTTTTGTCCAGGAGCTCGTAGTTCATATATGGCACAGATCTCTTGAAAGCAAATTGAATTTGTTCATCTAAAGAACCAGCATCCTGGTGGGTAAAGCAAAAGTGTGCAGGTACTAGGAGAAAACAGATAAGAATGGTTTTCTTTCAGTGGGTGTGCTGCCAACACCAAATTATTTCGGAGAATGGGTTTAAAATAATACTAGGTTTAGCTGAGTTGTTACAGTTTGTTTTTCTAATGTAGGCCTGTGGCAGAGAGGAGGGAGGGGACTGCCATCACCTTCCTCAGTCATGAGAGCTGGAATGAGCTGCTGCCCAAATCTGTCATGTGCCCCTTGTGCTGGGCCCTGTGGTCACTGACTCAGGGGACTGAGGAGGCTGGAAAGTGCCCAGATGAATAATACGAGATTAGGTTTTTTTTCAGCTGGATTTGGCTGCAGCTGGTAGGGGATGAGTTAGGAAGGCACAGCTGCCACTGAGGCTTTTCTTTTTGGTAACATCCTGTTGTGAGCAGAGCTGAAACCTCAGTTGTACTTTGAGCATTTGGAGAAAGTTGTTTTATAAAATTAAGCAGCATCTGTTGTGCCTCGTGGAAGTTGTGGAAGATAAAGAGTTGAGGGATTGCAAATTTAACTAATGATTGCAGCTTTAACTTGCTGTCTGTACCCCAGAAAAAAAAGCAAAACCCATCCTTGGTTGATTTCATGCTGAGTGGGAAAAGCCCAATCAGTTTGGTTTCCCAACTTGATTTGGGAAACTTGTCACTGTTTAGTGTCACTGATGCAAATAAAAAAACACCAGGAAGGAGCAGTTGAGGTATTCGGGTAGGAATGCTGGCAGGTGACACCAGCAAAATTATTCTGTCAGTCAGAGCTGGAAACGAGCTGAAATATTTACAAATGCACCACTGTGTTCCATCTAGTGAGTCATTCTGGCCTCTTTGTACCTGGGTAAGCCTTTGGTGTGTCTGAAATGAGCTTTTCACTGGGAACAGGTTTGATGTTACAGCTCTGCAGTAGTTATGAGAGGAGGGCTTTACTTACAGGTTCTGCAATTCCCATCCCCACACCCATGGCTCATTTGCTGATTTTAATGTTAGGAGAGATCCTTAGGAGGATCCAGTGTGGAATTGTAGGTGATGTGGGCCATAGGTTGCAGTCTGTGATTCCTGGGTTGAGCTTTGGAGTGATGAACAACTTTAAAGGCAGCCTCTGCTCTCAGGCTGCATTCTTTCAAAGATAAGCTGTGTGCTGGTGCTTACTATAAACTGCTTTCCAAATTCAGGCCTGGTCTGTGGATGTGTGGTTCAGAAGTCTGTAATACAGAGTGGGAAGGACACAAGATTTTCCTCTGGGCGTTGCTAATTGAGAGTGACAATTACTGAGCAGGTGCAGTGCTTTTCAGATAAGCAGCAGTTTGATGTGATTTAATGGTTTTAGCCTTAATGTGTGATTTTTTTAGAAATCTGTTTTGATGTAATCCCTGCTTTCCTGCAGTGACAGGCAGTGTTTAAGGTCAGGTTAAATATTAGCAAACTATATGTGGTTTGTGTCTTCTATTTATATGTTGGAGAGGCAGCTGTGCTGAATAATACTTCATGGCATTTACTCTTTAAAGACTTCTCTAGATTATTTTTGGAAGTATTGGCATTTTACTGACTGGCAGTTTTTAGAAAAGGCACGTTATGCATATTTTGTACATAATGAGAAGTGTTGTTTCTTACTGGTGGTATAGTGGAGACCAGAGGTGCTGTCAGAACTGAGCAAATCACTCTCAAGCATTTCACAACGAGATACATAGAAGTATGAATTAGTTACAGTTATTTGAGTCCCTGATACTTACTGTGGTATTATTTAATTTATTTTTCTGTAGCCATCGTGGAACTATGTGGAAATGGGGTAGTGGAGATGATTCTCCTTCCAAAACAGCAGTAAGTACTGAGTTACTATTTATATCTTTTTAAGATTCTCTGACACAGAGAATCTTCCATTTTTCATACCCTAACTATATGTACTTTCTCTTTTATAAAGCAGTTGTTTGACTAGTTTTACCATGACAGTTCTAGGGCTCTAAAAGTCGGGTTGTGTCCTTGTTTCTTATCTCCTTGATATTTAATCTCTCATGCCTTCCACAGCTGTTGTGCTTGCCCTCACTCTGCTTATCCTGCGTTAAGGAAACATCTGTAGGAGTTACATAAGCTCCATCCTCAGGGTATCTTTGGGTAGAGTAAGTTCAATATCAATATTTTATGGGTATTTATTTTATTTAGCAGTACTGCTGGCTGTCTCAACACAAATCAAGGGAATGAGGAAGTTAAGGTGTTCAAACCTAGAATGCTTGGATGGTTTTGCTGTATTTCAAGCCAAGCTTGCTAAAGCAGCTCATAAGGTTTAGAATTCCACGTGGCCTGGTAAAACCAGCCTGCTATAAGTATATATAACCCATGGAAGTTTTAGCATTGCATTTGCTGACTGTTGTAATAAAGTGGGACACAAAGTGCAGGCATTTGAGGAGCAGTGCTGTGTGCCCCATTTGGCTTTTTGGAAGCACCCTGGATCTCCCCAGGCTGAATGTTCCCCTGGATCTCCACAGGCTGCAAGCTCCAGGGACGTGGGAAGCACGGCGGTGACGGATCTGACGGAGCAGCTGATGAGCACTGAGCAGCTGCTGGCACAGCTAAAGGAGCTTGTCAGGGAGAAGGATGCTGAGCTCCGGAGCAAAGATCTTCAGTTAAAGGTACTGAGCATGTGTTCAAGTCGAAATCATTGTTTAAAATCCCCCTTCAGTCTTTTTTGTAATGTTTTACAAGCTCCTGTTCTGTTACAGCAGTTCTGGGATGGTCACAAGGAGCTATTCTGGGGTCTGGCCATTGCTGCTTGTTCCCAGTGTGTGTTCTGTTCCAGGATTGAGCTAGAAGCAATTTATATCTAATATCCTGAAGGCTTTTTTGGGGCTTTTTACTCTTAAAAAAAAATCATAAGGTTGATCTTTTCCTACAAGAGGTTTCTTTCTGTCCTTCTTCTTTGTGGATGTGAACAGCCAAGTACTAAATTATTGCATGTTTTAAAACTCATTGTATATCAAGTTCACTTTAAAAGAAATGTAATAAGCTTTTACACTATCATGAAGTTGTCTTTTTTATGAAAAAAGAATTCATTCTTCTCATTAAAAAAATCAAGGCTAGAATTTGTATTGCTATGGAAAAAAAAAAGGAAATTTATATAATAAGGTTTTGAATTCTATACAGTGATAATCGCCATGTGCAGAAAGTTTAAATAAAGAATATATTTAAATAATGAAACATTGTAATGTCTCTTCAGGGAAGATATTTTTTGTTAATCACTTCAGATTTCTCCCTCTCTTATTTTTTTTAATGGAAGAATTGAAGGAGGCAGTTGTCCGTGTAGCTAATTTAGCCTGTCATGACTTTGATGTTTGTAGGAGGAGAAGGAATCTGCTGATGCCAAACTTTCCAAGCTGAAGCTGCAGAACAAAGCCAAGGTTGCATCATTAACCTCGCAGCTGGAAGAGCTTAAGAAGCAGTTACCAGTGGCAGGAGGCTTAGAGGCCAAAGCAGAACCAAAAAAGGTAAGGTGTTCTCGTATTTGAAAACAGATACAATTTCTGGGGTGCTGTAAGCTCTTTTCCACGCTGGACTCAATGGGGAAATTCAAATTTTAAGCTGAGTCAGGTTAGGATCAAGGTAGACTGAGTGAGTGCTGTGTTTCTTTTTAATTCTTTTATTTTTCAATAGAAATCTAGAAAGCTGCACATTCCCTTCAAATTGTTTTAGTAAAAATTTCTCACTCCTTCATCCTATTAGTAACTCTAAGTTTTGATAGATGTAAATCAGGCAGATAAGGTTTGGAGAAGAAATGAAAACAAAACCTGTCTTGTTCCTTAGGAAGTTATAACTGTCCTTACTAGCAAAATGTAATACTAAGTGTTGGAAAGTGACAGGTATTTTACTTTTAACAAGAGAGTGTCAGATGTGTTTGTAGTAACACAATTGTGCAAGTAGACTTGGATTTCTTCAGGGTAGGACTTCACTAAATAATTTCAGTGAGGCTTTAATTTTTCAGGGAGATTTGTATTTTAAAGGTGTGCTGGAAGGGAAAGGTAACAATCAGTTTGTTGCAGTCCCTAGTTTTCCTCAAAAATGTGCAGTAACTATTTATTCTTCTGATCTTTTTTTGGCTGACAAAACATGCTTAGCAATTGATTTCTTGTAATGGCAGATAATTTCTATAAAACAGCAATTGCAACTGGGGAAATTCTGATTAAAAACGTGCTTAGGAATGGTTGAATTTACATTTTTTTCCCCCAGTAGTCCTGTTTTCCCTCTGATATGTATGGACTACACTTGCCAGATTATTTGAGTTTCAATTGCCAGAGAAAGTGAATCTCCTTGCTGCACATTCCAGTCTGCTTTTTAGCAGTAATTATCATGAATAATTTAAATACAAAGACTTTTATAAGCTTAATACAAATTCTGTGCCAGCTTCTACATGGAATATGAAATATAGAAGAGAACTTAAACAGAGTCTGTGAGTAAAGTCTGCTTTTTTCACCAATATTATCAGACTAACTAGAGGTACAGAATCCAGGAGTTACCTGTTCAATGCAAACCTCTCTGCTTTTACAGGCATCAAAAGATGGCGACCAGGAAAATGCTGCAGCAAATCGAGGGAAAATATTAGTGCTGAGAAGGAGAATTGAAGAGCTGGAATCCCAGATCACACAAAAAAATGAAGAGTTACAGAAAAAGGTGGTGTTTTGTATGACATGACTTTTTACCTTTGTGGTGTAGGATTATGCTTAAATATGTTTATTTAAGTATATATTTAATTCTGTGCTACTGAACAGCCACTCTTGGATTTTTGTGTTGAGGAGTTATGTTACAGCCTCAGCAAGGGCAGTGGGAATTCTGTCATTGTGCCTTCAGTGAGCAGGGAATCCTGGGTCAATGGAGAAGGATACACGAAGATGAACTCTGTGGGACAATGTTATATTTAAATCTTGCTTTTTGAACAAAACTACTGGTTTGCTTCAACTTTCCTCATTGAAAAAATAGGTCATAACAGGAGGAAATGTAGTCAAGGGCTGCTTTCATGTTGTGGTGTTTTGTGGTCATAACTTCCCTGGGGATGGTGGCAGGAAAGGGAATTCTGCAAAGTTTGAGAGAGAAAGGTTCAGTAAATAATGATTACACTTCAGACAGATCCAGTTATACATCTGATTGTAATTTTTGGAGTACTCTTAACACAGGCAGTAGGGAAATGATGCAGACCATTCTTCTGTGCTGGAGATGGAAGCACAGACCACAAACAATTCTGCCTTTTCATCTCAGGATGCTGAGCTGGAGGCGCAGCGCAGCCGTGGGGCTGACATGGATGCCATGCTGGCAGAGAAGGAGAAGAGGCTGGCTGAAAGGGATGCTTACATCAGGGATTTGCAGGTGGCCTGTGGATCCAGTGATGCTGCCAATCAAATATTCCTGCCCAATGAAGAATTGAAGGTATGTTAGCAGCTCAGTTATAAAATCTCTGTATAGCTTTCAAGCTACCAATGAATTGTGATATGTTATGTAGTCAGTCCCTCTCTGAAATACAGTTAATTCATGTGAATAAAAATTCTTTATTGACTATCTTAATTTTTATATAAATATATATATATATATATATATATATCTTATTTTGTTGTTATCAAGGAAAGGCTTCATGATTACTGTATCATTTTTATGTTAATTGTCTTTTGGTTTGCATTGTAAAGAACCAGCTGACAGCTAAAGAGTCATCACTGCAAAGCATGGAGATTCTGGTGCAGAACCTTACCAAGAAGGTGGGAGACAGTGAAGAAAAATGCAGCTTGTTCCAGGAGCAGATCGAGAGTCTGAAAAACATTCAAAGCAAGGAAAGAGAGCATTTCCAAGGAAAAGAAGCTACATACATGGAAAATGTAAGTAAATGCAGGATTCCAAAAGTTATATACAGTTCTTAGGAAAATGGTAAGAGAGCTACAAACGACATTGGAAGTAGAATACAGGTGTTTGAGGAGGATTTGGGCTTAGTTGAGAGAAACTTGCTAGGAATGAACATAAGTGACTAATTAGTGTATTTAGTATTACTGGAAGCAAAATTCATACTTAATTTGGAATCCATTATCTTGCTGTACCTTTAGTTAGACAGTTCAGTGTGGTTTTACTATAGTTTGTGGACTGGTTTCATATTTTTGTTCTTGGTTTTAGATACGTATGTTTCAAAATATTATCCAGGAAAAGGAAAAGGAGCTGGAAGCACAGAGAGAAAAGCATGAGCAGGAGCTTTTTAGATTAGCTGCTAAATCTGATGCAAGTGCTGACCTAGAACAGGTACGTTGCTCTGGAAACTCAGCAGCTTGAATTGGGAGTCTTGTAATTACTAAACTCTGTGACACAGTTCAAGTGTTGGGTTGGGAGAATAAAATTAAGTCTTTTATAGATTGCTTGAATATTTAACCTTATTTTTGGTAGCTACTGAAGGCTTTGAAACAGAAGCTCCATGAAAAGGAAGAAGTCATGCTGGGAAGGACACAGGTGATTGATGTCTTGCAGAAAGAGCTGGATGCCAAGGACCAGCAATTGAAAGTAAGAAGTGCCATAAGTAGGAGTACAGGTATAATGTTTGACAGTGGTAGGGAAAATACTGTGCATTAAAATCGTAAATATTTTTTGTGCTGGTTTGGTTTTTTTTTAACAGGAGATTAATGAAAACCTGAAACGTCTTCTGTCTGAAAAAGAAAACCTCCAGTCTAAACTGGATGCTGAGAAACACGTAATGAGAGCCCAATTAAAAGACATGATGGAGAAACATGAGCTTGAAATGACAAAAGTTAAGGCGAAATACAATGCTGAACTGCATGAAATTCAAGAGAAACATGAAACTGAGCTGCAAGAGAAAGACCAGGCCCTGGTTCAGCTTCAGAAACAAGTGGCAGAGTTGAGTGGTGGTGGACAGAGTAATTCCAAGGAAGTCAAGGATCTGGAATCTGTAACCAAAGAGAAGATGGAAGATTTGGAAGGTATCCTATTTAAACAGCTGTCACTGACAGTATTAAAGGTCTCTTTGCCCCAGACTTTTTTGTGTTTTGAGCCAATTTCATACTTACTGCAATGAGAACGACATGAAATTTGATGGAATATTATTGCCACAGTAATTAAAGTTATCAAGTACTGTAATAATGAGGGTTAGAGGATTACCAAGATAATCACATGAACTGTAAATTTCTCACTGTTTCTAATTCTTATGTTTTTCTGTAAATGCTGTTGTCTTTTGTGTGCAACTTCCAGTTGATAAAGGAATTGCACACAAGGTTTGTATTAATAATCTCTCTACAGTTTTAAATAATTCCTGCTTTTTGTTTCTTAGTCCAAGTGAAATTGAAAACAGAAGAGGCCAGCAAATCTGAAGCCAAGTTTTTGAAAATGAAGGCTTGGTCTAAATCAAGAATCAAACAGCTGGAGGATGAACTGAAAAATGTATGTGTAGCTTTGTGTTTAAGGCTCTGTGTCTTTCTCCAACTACTGTGCTTGGAGTTTTGATTGGGAAAAAGTAAACTGTAGTGTAAATAGAATATTAAAATAGTTTACTTTATGAATTAATGTATGAAAATGGAATGCACATAACGTGTTGATACAATATGTAGTTTAAATAAAAAATATTACAAATTGTGTTACCAGCATTCAGGAGTAAATTTGTTAGAGAGAGCTGCTGTATTGCACTTTAAATATTAGAAAAACTGTTATTCTAGATAGTACTAAAGAATAAGAAAAAAAAGGACTTTGCTGTGATTTTGCTGTGTTTAAAACCCCCATAACTGTATTTTCTTTCAGTTTTCCTCAAAGAACAATGATGTATCTGCTTTAAGCAGTCGTGTGTCAGAATTAGAAGTTGAAAATGAAGAACTACAGTCGAAACTGCAGTCATTGCATGAAATCGGAACTCAAAATGGTAAATGAAAATCTTTTTCAGATGATCCAAAGTAAAGAGACAAAGAGAAATTATTTGTGTCCTCATGAACCAAATTTGTTATGTTTTTGTAGAAGAACTGCTGAAAAAGTTGGAGCTCTATGAAGAGCAGCAGAGGAAGCTGCAGGCTGATCTTGACCAAGTTACAAAGAGAGCAGCTTCACAGGTTGACTCGAAAATTGATTTGCATGAGTTATTGATTAATGGTGCTAATTAGACTTTGAGAAGTGTGTCAGCTGGATATTGGAGCTGAAAATTAATTTATTGATAGATGGAATTGTCAGTGTCAGTGGCTATTCAGTTGGAGAACAAGGTTTTGAGTTACTCAGTAAGATTGATTTCTACCTACTTTGCACACACTTTAAATTACATTTCTCCAAGCATTTTTCTATTTATTTAGTTACATTTAACATGAGTCATCAAAGTGTGGCTGTTATTTTGTAGACAAAATAGTTCTAATAATTTATGAAGTTATGGGACTTGTTTTTCACGTAACCTACAATATCTACAATCTACACATATCAATTTCATAGATTTTTATTAAAATGGTGAATTATGATGGCTTGCCAACTTGTAATGTCTTTACATTTGCAGAGGGGTGTGGTAATTTTTTTTTAATACAGAATCTCTCTTGTTAGGCCAGTGAATCAGGTAGTGTGGATGAATTGCAGAGTCAGCTGTTGGAATGGCAGGAAAATGTCGCAGAGTCAGAGGAGTCCCGGGATCAAGTCCGAGAAGAGAAATCTGCCATGGCCTTGAGAATGGCTCAGATTGAGGAGGAGAGAGAAGGTGAATTATTTTATTTCCAGTACAACAATCCTGTTTTTATAGATATGTGTGTGTCTGCTGTGCTTCAGACCGAATTGATAGCACATCACCATGACTCATTTCTGTAGTCATAAAATATGTATAGTTAGTGAAATTGCTGAAATTTGCAATTTCTGCTTTTTCCTATTCCCTCAAGTTTGTTTTTCATATATTAATCTTGTTTTATATAATTTTTATTAAGTAGATGTGTTGTTCTGTTTGCCATTTGAGCTGCTGCTTTGTAAGACTGCTTGGCAGGCTTATTGTCTGCATATGCTAAATGGTAAAAATGATAAAAAAATAATATTTTATCAATGATAAATAGTTCCCCATTGAAATATTAAAGCTGCTTGCCTAGAGAAGTGGTGAATGTGTGGGGGACAGTAGTGTTGGTTTGAATTAGAGGAATGAAGGTGGTGCTTAAGCAAAATGTACCTGGCATGGAATTTCTCTTTAGGAAATGTCTCTGTTTAGGATATTTAGTGATCTGTTAGTAGGTGCCACTTGTATAGGCCAGCTGAATAATGCTCACTGGCAGTGACTTGGAGGTGGTTAAAAATATCAAATTACTTATAGAAAACAGCATTTCAAGTAATGTCAGCTTTTAGAGCTTGCTAAATTATTAATTAATCAGCTGATGAGAAACTGAAGTTGCTTCTATTAAAGCTTATAAAAGTCTGGTTAAATTTTAGATAGCTTTTATTGCTCTTTCCATGCCATCTGAACTAAATTATAATTTTTGTCCCCTTAGTTAAACGTGGGGAATAACGGCAAATTTTAATGCACAGGACCTACCATCATAATTAATCCAGTTAGTTAATTTGAGCCTTTTCAATCAGCAGCTGAATCATTTTTCACTTCCATGATCCATTTGAAAGTTCAGTGTGTAAGCACAGAGATGTTTTAAGGATCACATCTCTTCTTTGTTATGCTTTGGTATTGAAAGGGAATAATACCCCTCCATCAAATCTACCTGTTAGCACATCTGTGCTGGCCACAGAGCCACATGCAATATTAATAACACTTGTAAAATTTCCTCTGCCTCAGTCCAGGTTTAATTTTGCATTTTTTTTCCCCTTGGGAATAGCATGATCTTTCTGTTTCTTTTTTTCCTGCCGTTCCACCTGGTGAGCCCTGAGCGTCCCTTCCCCCTCCACTCCTACCCTCCACTGTGATCTGGGCAGCCAGGGAGAGCAGTTTCCCATCAGTTTTGTGCATGCAGGTTCCTGCAGCAATGGCCCCTTGGAATGTACTGTTGCTGATTTCTCCTGCTCTTGCTTCTTGTGGAGAAAATTGCCAACAGTACCTTGCAAGGTCTGCCATTGATGGTTTGTGGATTTTAGCAATATGTGTAACAACTGCTGGGTTTTAACTTGAGTTTCTCCTGCCTTGCAATACCTGTTTCTTCTTTTATATTAATGAAATCATCTTCATTTTTTCACTGTAGTAACAGCTGACTCCATATTTATCTTGTATCTAGAGACAAATTGCTTGGCTTGCCACAAGTAGTTGTGACTAAGTAAGAATCAAATTAATTCTTAGTGCTACCTGAAATTCAGAAGTATTTTTAAAAGAAGTAATAGTCCATCCCATAAATTGCTGAACTTGCATGCATTAATATTAGCTACCAATATTTTAAGCCATATGTAAATAAATGTAGCGTCAATAGTGACTCAGGGAAGTACAGATACATCATAATTTGTTATATGCAGTGGTTATCTGAAAAAAGATGTTCTGGGAAGTTTTTCAGGTTTTTATGTTAGAGAATTGCAAATGAAAAGCTTCCTAAGCTGCTGTAAAACATTAGAAAACGTATTCACTTAGTAATTGTTGTTAAAGCAATGCTCAATTTAACTGGAAGTGTTTTAACACTTGTCTGAGTGTGCTAAATCGTTCTAAAGCTCCAATTCCTATACTTCCATTATTCTTGTGACACTGGTAATTTCATTGTTTTCTTTCATTATCAGATATACTTAGGAGCTTAAATATGTTGGGTTCCTGTATTACAGTGTCAGAGGAGGGATTAAAATTTTACCTGGAATAGATCTTATTCTTTGAACTCCTCAACTGGCAGTTCCTGTAAACAGAGGTTTAAGGCCTGTGATCAAAATTTGGCATTTAATTTTACAGCCTTGAAAAAGTATGTATAATTATTTTTAAAAAGTGTTAAATCTAGAAAATAAACAAGGGCATTTAAAACACTTACGAATTGACCGTGCAAGAAGCCAAAGTGTAATTGAAATCAGAAGTATAATCCAATTTATCAGTCCCACTTGAAAAGGGTCATTTTTTTTTCTTTACCTTTTTTCCCCACTAATCTTTGCTGACAAGACATTATGGATATAATGTTGAAATATTACAGGAAGAATTTAAATCTAGCAGGTGCTACAGAATTGTGAGTTAAGGAAATCTTGGTATAAGTAGTTCTTGGCCAACTCAGATGAAAGCAGAGTATTCCCTATAGGGCTGAATCTCCAAATAGTTCCTCAGAGATGCATTGATATCAATTCTCTGAGTTTCGTGTGCTGTGAGGACAAGTGTGGATTCATGTGGTTAAACTGGAAGCCAAGTTTGTAATTATCCAATTAATGTAACTTTCAATTAAAGTATGGAGCCACCATTACTTGCCCTCCCTTTCCCTGGCTGTGCTGCTGTGTCTGCTTTGCATGGAACGTGTTGTTTCCTAATCTTTACTCCAAATGTGTTTTGTTGTATCACAAAACAGATGGGAATGCACTTCAGATGACAAATCATTTTTAACAATGAACAGGATGCATACCTAAGCTTTCATATTCTCACTTTATTCAGTGTATTTATTTACCAGTGATTCTGTATTTGTCCTGAAAAGACTGATTTTACTAATTATGATAAGATGATTTGATGCCAGTTTGCAGTGTGACATGTGCTTGTGACTTCCTCAAATGATCTGGCTTTAGAGCTTGTACTAAGATTAAAATTATAAAAATTAATGTGCTTGTTGAGAATAAAAAGGCATCAGCTGAAAAAGCTGTGGTTTTCATCATAAAAATTAGGCATATTTGAACCTGGTAAATTGAATTGAGATGTAATTTGGCATCTTAATTGATTGGCTTTCCTTCTTAGTATGGTACAACCTCACCCTTTCCACTCTCCTGTATAAAGTCTTCCTTTAGAGCTGATGAAGAAGTGAAGTTAGACTTCAGTTTGCTTCTTCTTAGCAAGATACTCAGGCTTTATGTTCTACATAGCAATGTTGGAGGGAAATCACAAGGTGAATGCAGTGGATTTTAATCTTTAATCTTGTTCCTGTCAGTCATTTGTAGGGACTTCACCCTGTCCCTGGTCTCTTTTCATGTAGTAGTGTCTGATATAAATGTAAATGCTTTCCTGTGGCACAAAACTGATTGAGGATGACTGGTTCTTTCCTGGCTGCTCCGATCCAGCCATAGTCTCAGGGCAGCAGGAGCTGGAGGAGGAACTGGCCACAGTTCAAGGAATGGGCAGGCTGCAGCAGGCAAGAAGAAAAGGCAGTCAGACCAGCAGGAAGCTGCAGGTGGGTTCCAAGAGATGTGAGTTTATTTTTACCTGTCTGCTAATAAAAATGTGGAAAGTACTGTTATTTATGTGGCACTTTAGTCTTTCAAACATTAGAAGCTTAAGAACACAGATTGGAACTGAAAACACTGATAAATTTAATGACCACTGAAAAATTACAAGGTTCTCTCTGGAGTAATTCCCATGCCTGAAGCCATGTGCATACTTCAGATGTTAAGGCCATTTTTGGCTTCTATAAAATCTTTACAAATCTCTTTGCTGGTGGAGCTTTACTGAATAATTAGTGCCAGTTCGTTCAGGTGGACTTCTAGGTAGGTGGTGCTGTACCTTGCATGAATAAATGGTAACTTTTTTAAGAATTAGGATGGCATTGTCCCATTAACAGACCATTGGAAGAAGATAATTAGTTAACTGATACTTCAGAGTACGCTTAACTTCAGAAATCAGGGCACTATATCCAAACATTGTTATCCATTAGCTTCTCAGATAGCCAAGGGTGTTTTTACAGGCTTGCAGGTATCTTAAAAAGCCTGTGGGAGACTCGACTTCTCTGGAAATAATAGCTGGGAGCTGGGGAGGCCACTCTAGTCCACAGCAATCCCACATACTTGTATTTAAGTGCCTGAATCAGTGCTGAGTTTTGGGATTTTTTGATTGAAACAGAGGTTTTAGTAACAGAATTATCTTACCCCTGCTTGCTTCCTTCTTTAAGTTAAACTTCCTTCTCATGTTTTGTGTGTAGGAAGAATTCCCCTTCGATGGCAAACAATGCTTCCAAGAACTGAATGTCACCTTGGATAGCACTGACTCAGCTGAAGGAGAAAACATGGGAGGTTGGTGGCCAGAGTACCCTTCACCCAATGCAGGTGTGATAGCGACTAGACAGTTGATGAAAGCATGCACACAGCATCTGCATTTATGTCTATTTTTGTTTTCAAATTCAGCTAACAGCCCATTTGTGGTGTATTCTAATCTTTGTTGGATTTTTTTGGCTTGTGTTTTCTTCCTTTCCGTTTCCAAGCATGTGCGTGCTGGATGAACTGCCTAGTTCTGGCTCACAAGTACAGCATCAATATGGCTGAGCACTGGAATTGGATGAGCTTTGATGCCCATCAGATATTCCATGTGGCAAGATCACGTGTTTGTTTTGAGTGTTGTTCCTCTGAATGTATTTCCAGTTTATATCACAGTTATGTTGCAAACCAGAATTCCATTTCATTGCTGCTTAATTTAAAAATACAATTCTCAGTTTTTAATGCTGATGTTTTTATATCAGTGGTAAAGATTGTAAATACATCTTATTGTTAAGATGGAATGGGCTCACTTGCAAATTGTCAGTCCAGACCTGTTTATTAATAATTACTTAATATATGATCCTGCAAGCACCTGATCAACTTTTGGTTAATGTAACATGAGCCACCCTATTGGTTGAGCCACAATAGTGGTGGCTCAATATTCGAGTATTTCTGCTAGGTCCTCTGAGTTCATAAGCTCTGCAACTTATTTTGGTTTTCCAACAGTTAAGGGTACTTTTGCCATCTAAATTTTGGGGATGTAGTGCCTCAGGCATTTCCACTAGAAATAGGTGAGATTTGTTTGTGCCCAACACTGATGACAACTTTGAGTAAAGAGCTGCAGCCATTTCTAGACTTTGGGAATTTTGGTAGACTTCTCTTGAAAGAATTTTCCTTCTTTGACCTGAGTAGGTTTACGGAGTGTGGTCGAAGAGTTGGAATTGGAAAGAAACCAACTGCAGGAGCAAATACTTTTTCTGGAAGAGCGCTGTCAGGATTTGGAAGACAGATTTCAGCTTCAAGGTAGAATGGAGGCTCTCCAGGTGAGCTTTGGAGTTGTGTAAACTTGATGATGCAAGAGAATCATTCTCAGTTTATGTTCTTCATATTACAACCTACAATAAGCCAAACCCATCAATTTGCAGCTGGCAAAAAATGGCTGAAACCTAATTTACACTCATTAATTATGTTGTCAGAGAGTGTGCACATCCTATATTATGTTTTGAGGTTGAAGCCTGTTGCTTTTGTTCAGCATGTGGAAAATTATGATTAGGATTAAGCTTTATTTGTTCTAGAAACATAGTAAAAAGGTAACATGATTTCCATAATTCTTTGTGGAAGTCTTTGCCAGAAGGTCCAGAATTAGATTTGGTTATGACTCCATTGAGTTTCTCACTTCTTATATCCCTCAAGTTTCTTTTCTGTAAGTGTGTGTGTATTTAATTTTTCATATATATATACATATATATATATATGTACACATTTTTAGAGAAGAAACTGCTTATATAAAAATGATCCATAATTTTATATAAATATATACACATGCGATCTAAACTCCAGATATTAGCTAGACACATAGTTATATTTTAAAACCATTCACTGAAGGCCCCACAAAGAACAGTCGAGTTCTTTTAAAAGGAAGAGTTATTTTTAGTATTGCCTGACTGACAAATTACTGTGGTAATTTGTGAACCATATTTTCACTGAGTGACACAACTGATCTTGTACTCAAACTCTTGGTGCTTTACTCATAATTCTTTATCTGTTAAGTTGCACATGTATAAAAAAGAATTACTGGTTTTAAGATGAGCAACAAGCTTACATTAATTATTGAGACTCTTGTAACAAAGCCTTTCAATACAGGTAACGTTTGGTGTAGAGGAAGAAGGGCAGCTGTTGAGGGCAGTGCAGGTGTGTTCTGTCTCCTCCAAAATGCCACCTTCTGTTCATGGATGGTGACAAGTTTGCCACGTTTGTCCTACTTGCTGTTGATTCTGGATGTGTTTTGCTTTTGGTTGTTGGTTGCTGTTGTACGACTTGTTTTTTTCTTTTTTTCTTGTGGTTTTATTTTTGAATTGGTGCAGTGGATCTGACTAGAGTAGGAGATTTGTACTGTGTTTGAAACCTCCGAACAGCCGTGTGAATGAAGTGAAGTTCTCTCATGCTTCTCTGGGCGTGCTAATGCTCCTCATAATTGCTTTGTTGCAGAATGAAAATGAGCGTTTGCAAACTCAACTCACCCAACTGCGCAACCAACAAATGAGAGATGTGGAAAAGCATCAGATTCTGATCTCTGGCTTGAATGAGCAGCTTAAAGGGTAAAACGAAGGTTCTTTACAGCTCCACACACCATTGGCTTTCTCTGCTCTAAACTTCAGCTTCTGATGAGGCGTATAATCTCTCAAAACACTTGAAAAAAGTTACTTGCCTCATGTTTCTGTTTGCAGTTGTGTTATTTTTATACTTAGAAGTTAAGGTGGAAAGTGTAAAAATAATGATTCTCTTAGTTTGGGGTTAGTAAATTTAGAAAACTTAACACAAGCTTTGTTTTTGAAATGTCTAAATATCTATTTTCTTCTCAGATTGAGTGACAGAAATAGTTTCCTTGAAAATTCACTTGGAGAAAGAGAACAAAAACTGGTGAGCACGACAGAAAAGCTGGAACAAGTTGAAACTTTGAGGAAACTGCTTCAAGAAAAGGATATTCTGAACAAAGAGCTTGGGGAAAAGTTTGTGCATGCTGAGCAAAAAGTAAGTTAAACTTATAGTTAGTATTTCACGTATTAGAACTGATGAGCTTTAACCATAGCTTTTGATTTGTGTCCCAGACTGTTTTCCCAGTCTGAAAGTTGGTACTTTGTCTTTACAGTTTTGTTCATTTAATTGCTGTGTTTTAAGTTTGGTGTAAGGATTTCTTAGACCCAATACAGCTTTGCATGAAAGTATTTACATTTTGTTGGGGTGATAATTTTTTTTTAATGAATTTAAAAGCATAAACTTGACTGTTGTGTAAACTCAGTATTATAACTGGTAACATCACAATTTTAATAGAATTCTATGTATTTCTATCATATGAACTACTTTTAATACTAAGCTGAATGAAGCCTTAAAGAAATGCAGTGTGTATGAAGTGGAGAACGTTGAGCAGAAAACAGCCATCAGTGATCTCACGGAAAGAGTTGCTACACTGAAAGAAAAGGTAATTTGTAAAAATAATGTAAGAGAAGAAATTCTTTGTTCATTTTTCATGGCCCATTTGAATGTCAGTAAAAGTAACGGCATGAGCTGCTTTAAATTTCATAAACTGAGCTTTCTGTTTGCTAAAAGAAGAACATCTTGTGACTTTACATTGGTACAGGCTGATCACCTTAAATGCTTGTTCTACGTGTGGGTGTAGCTTCTCCCTCTAACAGGTATTTGGAATGTTCTTGTAACATTATTTTCTTGCTGTTTAGACTTTGAAACAAGACAGCATGGTGGAGTCCATGCAGCTGGACCTGGACCAGACAAACGAAGAGCTTGACAAGTTGAATTCAAGCCATTTGGAGGAGAGGTCTCAACTCATTCAAGATCTGCAGAAACGTGAAAGAGAAATCGATAATCTGAAAGAAGCGCTGTCAGAAAAAGACAGGGAGATGTCTGTTCTGTCTCTGAACATGACAGAATATTCTGAGCAGGTTATGATCCTGAAGCATCAAATGCAATGCAAAGAGGAGGAGTTGCGAGGTTTGGAAGAAGCTTTATCAAAGGCTGAAAGGGAAATGCATTTGCTGAAGGAAGTACAAACAGCTGATGTGAGAGATGCCAGCTTGAAGATCTCTGCCCTTTCTGAGCAGAGTGACACCATGAGAATGGAGCTGGAGAGAGCTAGAGCTGAGAATGAAGCTAAAACCAAAGAAAACGAGGAATTAATAAGGCAGAGCACTGAGAACAGTGTGACAATTAAGGATCTCCGCTCCGAAATCAAGGCCAACAACGTTGCGTACCATAACAATCTTGCAGAGTGCGAGTCACAAATTGCTCTGCTGAAAGAGCAAATTACTAAATCATCTGAAAAGCTGCAAGAAACAGAGGATAAACAAAGAAAAGAAATGGAATGTTTGAAATCTCAGCTTGAGGAAAACAATGCTCTGAAGGAAAAATGGAACTGTTTGCTTAAAGAGAAGGAGAGCAAAGCACAGACGTTGGAAAATGAGTTAAAGTCAATTAAAGATTCATACAACAAACTGGCTTTGGAAAATGCTAAAAAAGATGAAGAGTTGGCCGAGTTATCCAGAAAGCTCACAGAACATAGTGATCATGAGGAAACAGCTAAAAAAGAGTTGCAAGAGAAACAAGATCTTATTATTTCATTAGAGCAGAAACTTGGGGGTTTGGAGAAGCAGAATGAGGAGACTAAACTTAAATTAATTGGGGATCTGAAAGCCAAAGAGACATGTTGCAAAGAACTTAATGACCAATTAAGTGAAATAAATAAACAAATTAAAAAATGGGAGATAGAGACACAGGAGAAAGCTTCAGCTAATAGCCAGTTGCAGGCAGATCTTGAAGGGAAAGAAGAAAAATTGGCAGAGCAAATAAAAGCAAATGAATATCTGAAAAAAAGTATAGGTACAATGGAAAATGAGAAGGAACAGCTAATCAGAGAAAATGAGAATTTGACCAAACTCCTGGATGTAAAGGAGTGTGAGTTGTTAAAGAAAATCCAGGCTGTGGCAGAATTGGAGAGTAAGTTATCTGTTAGCACTGCTGAGTATGAAAAAACTCTTTCAGTACTAAATTGTAATAAAAGCACTCTGGCAAAAGAGATTGAGCAACTGTCAGTAGCTGCCAAGCAAAAGGAGAGTTCAGCTGCAGAGCAGCTGGGGGAGAAAACAAAGGAATGTAATGTGCTGGCTGAGCAGTTGTCTGAAAGCAAGGAACAGACTCAACAGTTGCATGAACAGGTGCAATCACTGCTCATTCAACTGAAGGAGATTAGAGATGAGGAAATAAAGAAAGAAGAAATGTTGAATAATAAATTGTCTGAATGCAGTGGTCTAATCCAAGAGCTCAGCCATAGCAAGGAAAAGAATTTACTCCTGCAGGAACAAATTCAAAGCATAACTTTGGATTTTGAAACTGCAAGGAAGTCTCTAGAAGAGAAAAATCTTCAAAATGATTCATTACGTAAGGAAATGGAAGAGAGTAAGCTTTGTTTTGTAGAATTGCAGGATGAAATAAAAAATCTTAAAGTTGAAAAGACTAAATTAACTCAGTTGGTAGAGGAAAGAGACCTGGCTGTGAAAAGTCAGGGTTCAGAACTTGAGAAATTTCAGAGGCAAATTTTTGACAAAATGGAAGAAAATACAGGGTTAAATAATCAGCTACAGCTATTAAGCAAAGAAATGGAGCTGCTTAGGCATGAAAAGGAGGACTTTTCAAGGTTATTGAGTGAGAAATCAGATGAATGTAAATGTCTCCAGTCTGAAATTGCTTCAGTAAGTCACCAAGCAGAAACATCAGCTCTAGAAAATAAAAAATTGAAAGCAGACATAGAGACAGTTAATGTTACAGTAATCAAAAAGTCAGAGGAAATAGCTGCTTTAACTTCACACCTGTCCCAACAAAGCCATAGTATTTTAGATTTGAAGGACCAAATTGACAGCCTGTTGATGGAGAAAGAAAACTTAAAAATTACCTTTGAGGAAAAAGAAACTCTGCTTTCTGAAAAAGAGGCTTTGATTAAGGAAATGAAAGATAGAGTGTTAGGAGAAGAGCGATACGTGGAATTCATTGCAGATCTCCAGTACCAAATACAAGCCCTGAACTTTGAAGCCGATGAGCTCAGACACGCAATGCAGGAAAAAGAAAATGAACTTAAGAGGCAAGGCCAAGAATTTAAGTTATTAAAAGATAAATCTGAAGAGTCTGATGTACTTAGGGTTCAACTGTCTGAGAATATGGAGGTTATTTCTAACCTTCAAAGTCAGCTTAAAAACATGACAGAACAAACATCCCAGCTGAATGACTCAATTGCAAAGAAAGATGCATCTTTAAAAGAAAAGGTAGATGAATGCATTGGTTTAAAAGCACAGCTTTCTGCCGTACAGGATTCTTGTGTTGTGCAGGAGAAGCAGTTACAGCTTTTAGCCTCTGAAGCAGAACAGCTAAAAGTACTTGTTTCAGAAAAAGAATCAACCATCAACAGTATTTCAACATTCAGTGAGAATTTAAAGATGCAACTTCAAGAGAAGGAGACCGAGTGTGGTGTCTTAAAGAAACAGATGGTGGAGCTGCACGAAATGAAAGAGAATTTCCAAAAAGAAATAGAGCGTCAGAAGACTGTAATAATTGAAATGGACCAGTCCTTATCGGAAAAGGAATCATCTCTTACAGAAAACAAAAGCCTCCTTGAAACTCTGAAGGAGAAAGCAAAGAAAGATGAAGAGAAGACACATTTAATTTCTCAGCTCCAAAGTCAGGTCCTTGAACTAACACAAGAACTAGGAAACTCTAAGGAGCTAGTCCGTGAGAAAGAAAATGCCTTTTTATCTCTTCAGGAGAAAAGTGAAGCACATTACAAGCTGAGAACTGAGTTGAACGTGGCTCTTGGGCACAAAGATGAAGTTATTGCTGGACTGTTTAATTCCTTAAAGGAGAAAGATGCCAGCATACAGTTGGCAGAGAGCAATGTTAATGCTCTTTCTAGTGAGATTGACGTTCTCAGATCCAAATTAGAAGAAAGTGGAACAGCCATGAAAAACCTGACTGAGGAGTTTCAGGAAAAGAACAAGAAGCTTGATAATTATCAGAAAAAAATCGATTCTTTGACTGTTGAGCTTGACTCTCTTAAAAGTGAGCACCAAAAAGCACTAGACCAAATAAATACTCGGGAACAAGAACTACAGCAGAAAGACTTGGCTGTGGAGTCTCTGCGTGTGACATGCACTGAACAGGCTGAGAAATTGGAATGTTTGAAGTTGGAGTTCAATAATGTAAATTCCAAATCATCTCAAGACTGCCATGACAACATGCTTTTAATAAATAGTCTGCAGTGTCAGGTGGAGTCTTTAGAGAAAGAAAAAAGCTTGTTGCAAGATGATGTTGGTAGACTGATGGCTGAAAACACACAGCTTACTGCATCTCAGACTGATTTGCAAAAGAAATTGGAAGAGCTCCGGGAAATCCATGAAAAACTAGAAACCAGTGAGAATTATTCAAGGATGCAGATAGATGCTGTCAAACTGCAGATGAAGACTGAAAAAGAGAAGTTACAGATGCAGGTTAGTGTAAAGGGTGAAGAACTTTCTAAATTACAACTTAAATGTCAAACTCTAGAACTAAGTCTGCTTGCGTCAGAAAACAAATGGGTGACAGAACTTGATAGGGCAAATTCACAAAATAATGATCTTACTGAGCAATTGAGCAGTTTAGAAAGTGAAATGAAATCAAAAGATAGCGAAATCCAGTCTTTGCAGCAAGAGCTGGATCTTATAAAAGAGAAATTAACTCAGAGCTTATCTCCATTACTTAGTAGTAGGTTTTTAAGTAAAGAAAAGAGGGCACCAATTTCAGATTGTGAACTGCAGCCAACTGATAGTAAAACTCAGTTGGAAAAAATCTCCACTCTGGTAGCTGCTATTCTGAGCAAAGAAACAGAAGGAGAACGTTTGCAACTAGTGCTTTTAGAAAAACAGAAAGAAATAGACACCATGAAGGATAAGTTAAGAAGTATGGAGTCACTTGAGAAGCAGAAGGAGGAGCTGCAGAGTGACATGGAAAAGATGAAGGGCAAATATATGTCTGAAATGGAATGTCTGTCAAAAGAAATGGTCTCACTCAAGGAAACAGTAGGCAAACAAGAGTGTCTCCTGAAAGAAAGGGAAGAGTCTTTGGCAGAAATAAATAAGCAGGTGGAATATCTTCAGGACAAGATGAATAAATCAGAAGAAATGGTAAGAACTAGTCAAGAAAAGCTGCAGGCTGAAGGTAAAAAGTTAGCAAGTCTCCTTGAAGAAATAGGGGAAAAAGATCACCTCATTGAAAACTTAACATCCCAGGTCAATCAGCAGAAGGATTTAATTTCTGGTCTAAGCCAGCAAATGAAAGAAAAAGACTCTTCTGTTACCCAGGTCATGGAGTCACTGTCTAATGAAATGCTGAATTTTTCTGAAGAGAGGAGTACATTAAATGCCAAACTTGAAGACCTTGAGGCTGTTCATAATAATTCAGTGGCAGAGCTAAACCGAGTATTGCAGGAACTTGGGGATTGTAAGAAAGAACTGGAACATCACCAGGTTATGTTAAGCAGTAGAGAAACTGAATTTAAAGATTTAATGAACGAAAAAGAGGAGTTGAAGTGTAATCTTGAGAAAATGGGAAAGGAAAAAGAGAATCTGAAAAAGAAGCTTCAAGCGGCATTGATAGTAAGAAGAGATCTAATGCAAAAAGTTGGGAAATTAGAAAAGAGTGGACAGGAAGAAATAGAAAAAGAGCAGAAAAAAGCGGAGGAGCTGTTGAAGCAAGTTAATGAGTTAACAGACAAACTGAAACTAATTGAAGGACAAAGTAATGATTTTGAGTCTCATCTTGGAACTTTGAAACAACAGCTTGTAGAAAAAGATGCCAAGATAAGTGATCTGACCAAAACCTTATCTTCAAGAGCATCCTATTTAGAGGAACTTCAGCACAATGTTGCAGAACTGAATGATGTCATAGCCGAAAAACAAAATGTTTGTGAGCAGAACCTAAAATCTTTAGGGGAGAAGGACTGTATGCTTGCTCATCTGCAATCTGTGCTTGATGAAAGAGCAAGGACATATCAAGAGGAACGTTCTCAGTTGCTCTTGACTCTTGAAGACGTGAAGTCTGAACTTAAAAAGAAGGAAGAATTGTTGAAAGATTCCAGTTTAGAAGAGCCTCGTTCAAGTACTGGAGATGGGAATGAGTATCTGAATCCCAACAATGACGTTAATGCCATGAATCAATTACAAAAAGAAAAAGAAGCTTTACAGAGGGAACTTTTGTTCATGAAAGAAGATATGAAAAAAATCCAGCAAGAAAGGGAAGAGCACATGAACCTTGAGCAGCTCAGGCAAGAACATAAAGCACTCTGGGAACTTCTCCAAACAAAATGTAAAGAGCTGGGCTTTGACCAGTTAGAAGCAAAGGAGCTGGTTCCATCCAAGGCGCTGCTGGGAGAAGAACAAGCTGACCCAGGGAGTCTGGAATCAGACAAACCAAGAAACAAGGTTCAGGTTGCATCCTTGAAAGAGTCAGAAAACACAGTCACTTCAGTGCCAAGTGAAAACACTGAACTAAAAGAACTAAGAAGTAATTATGCAAAACTTCAGGAGGAAACAGAGATGTTAAGGAAAGAGCTGAGAAAAATATTGGTTGAATTTGGTGATGATAAAGAAGAAACAAACAGTTTAAAGTCTTTGAGACAAGAGGAGCAATGTCAGGGCAGCTTGTTAGAGGTCATAAAGCATCTACAGAAAAAGCTGAGGGCACATCAGAGTGAAACTGTAGAGCTCAAGGCAATGCTTGAACATGTGGATAATGAGAAAAAAGCACTTATAAAAAAAAGTGAAGAGGATTGCAGGATGAGCCAGGAGGAACTGCAGAGGTCACGAATTGAAGCTAAGCAGGAAGTTGCAGGAAAGAATGAGGAAATAGAAGAACTGAGATGTTCACTTACGGATTTAAAAGAGAAACTTGGTCTGGAAAAAGAATTATTAAACAAAGCCATCAAGGAGGGCGAGGAAGAAGCCCACCATTACAAAACAGCCTTTGAAGACATGA
The DNA here is from genome assembly GCF_026979565.1 of Vidua chalybeata. Lineage (NCBI taxonomy): Eukaryota > Metazoa > Chordata > Aves > Passeriformes > Viduidae > Vidua > Vidua chalybeata. Next base: position 55,074,936 of record NC_071535.1, on the reverse strand, counting down.
AGAGTGAAAAAGAGCAACTTCTCAGCTCTTTGGAAAAGTCCAATTTGGAACTAATTAAATTGAAAAAGGAGGTAGAACATTTCAGTGAAGAAAACAAAAATCTTGTGGCAGAGCTATGTATGCTGCGTGAGAAGGCTGAGATGAGTAAATCTGTGGTGTCGGGCAAAGAGCTTAAGGAAGAAAAGGGGACTGAAAAGGAATTGGAAGAGGTTGGTTCAGAAAGTAATTCCCTTCAAGGGAATTTGGAAGGAAAAGTCACTGCTCTTCAACTATCAGAGACTGATTACTCTGGGAAAACTAAACTGAGAGAAGCAACAGAATGTGAAATTCAGAAACAATTGCAAACAACGGAAGAGCCACCAGCAAAACCTGCAAATTTAAATGATTCCAAAGCCCAAGAGCAAAGAGCTGTAACAGAAGAGAAATCCAGAGAGCGCCTCCAAAGGAAGTTACAGGCGGCTTTAATATCACGTAAAGAAGCCCTGAGAGAAAATAAAGGTCTAAAGGAACAGATTGAGCAGCTGATGTTGGAAAGAGAAGAACTGGTGAGCAAGACAAGAATGCTGGAGCACTTGCTAGAGCTTGGCAGAGAAAAGCAGAGTTCAAGTGCTGTGGCTCCTTTGTCCGGAGAGGAGAGCCTTGCTTCGGAAAATGCGAGGCTGCTGACCGAAAATGAAAACCTCACTGCGGCGTGTGAAAGTCTGAAATCCACCATGGAGTCCATAGTTCAGGAAAAAGAGGCCTTTTCTTTCCAATTAAATACCTTAAAAGATTCTCAGACAGTTGAATTGACAGGATGGAAGGCTAAACACAGTGAATTAAAGCAGGAGTATGAGTCGCTTCTCCAGGCGTATGAGAATATCAGTAGTAAAGTGGCGGATATGAGGCAAGTCATTGATCTCAGTAGGAAAGAAAAGCAAGAGGCTGTTCAAAGACTCAGGGAAGGAGAGTCTGAGAAGGAGGCTCTGCAGAAGCATTTACAAAATCTCCTTGATGAAAATGAGGTTATTAAGGGCCAACTGAAACAACTTGGTGAATCCAAGAAAATGGAGGTTGAGGAGTTACAGAGCAAAGCAGAAAGGCAGATCTGTGAGCAGGAAGCCAGGATGCAGGAACACCAGGATCGTCTGTGTGAGCTCACTGAACAGAACCATCAGCTGATTGGGGAGAATGAGCAGCTGAAACAAACCTCTGAAAACCTAAAGCAGGCTTTAGAGAAAATTCAGAATGAGAATGATGTCCTTCATAATAACATCACTGTAACTAAAGCAGCCTTGGGAGAACTGCAGGTTCAAATGGAAGTGTACCAAAATGATACACAATCCAAAATCAATGATGCGTTATGTGAGAATGAATCACTATTAAAGGACATTAATGTGTTAAAGGATAAACTCTCTGAAAAAGAACAAGCTGTGCTTGTCCTAGAACAAGAAAGAAAATTAATTTCAGAAAAAGCACAAGAAACTGAGAAGTCTTTGCTCCACAAAACTCATTGTCTAACAAAGCTTGACACAGAATGTAAAAGTCTAACACAAGAAATTGTTAGTCTAAGTGAAAAAGTTAAGATTTTAGAGGATGACAAATGTCTGTTACAGGAAGAATTAGAAAATGTACAAGAAAGTTCTTACAAAGTAAAGAGTGAGAGAGAATTTCTTGAGACAGAATTGCTTAATCATGTTAAAAAAGTTGATCATCTTACTGATAGGATGAAATCAGCACAGGTACAGAATAACTTGCTCTTACAGCAGCTGGAAGAGTTAAAGGCAGAAAAATCAAATGCGGTTAGAGAAAAGGAAGAGCAGCAGCTCCATCTTGTAAAGATTTTTGAGGAAAAGGTGAAAAGTGCTCAGAGGGATAATAATGGGACTAAAAACAAAACAAAAGAATTGCAAGAGCTCTTAAAGGAGAAACAGCAGGAGATCAATCAATTGCAGAAGGATTCTATAAAGTTCCAGGAGCTGATCCTGGATTTGGAAAGATCTGTGAAATTGTCAAAGTCAAAAAATGAAAAATTTGAAAAGGACTTAAGTAATGCATCAGAAAAGCTGGCAGAATCAAATGATGAAATACTTAATCTCAAGGGAAAGCTTACTGCACAGATGAACCTGTTGGATCAGTCAAAGAGGGAAGTGGACAGGCTTAAAGATGAGAATCTAAACTGGAGGAAGGAACTTCAGAAGAAGGGAGATGAACTGCAGCTTCAAAAGCGAGGATACGAGAGAGAATTGGAATTTCATCTCCAGCAGCTGAAATTGCTTCACAAAAGTGAAATTTCGAACCTGGAGGAAAGACATCGTGCTCTTGAGAGAGAAAAAGCTCAGGCAATGAGTGAGGTTCAGGGTTTGCAGGAGGAAGTCAGCACAAAGGACTCTCAGAACAAGCAGCTGCAGGCAGATCTGAATGCAGCTCTGGCACGACTGGCTGCTTTCACAAAGTGCATGTCCTCCCTTCAGGATGACAGGGACAGGGTCATCACCGAGATGAAAACCTGGGAAACGCAGTTCAAAGATGCCATTCAAAACAAGGAGAAACAGCTGGAAGACAGTAACAAAAGAATAGCAGCCTTGCAAGATGAATTGAAAGATAAAATGACTCAGATTCAAGAACTAAATATCAAATACTTTGTGGTAGAGGAAACAAAGGATGAACTGTATTTGAGGCAAAAATCTGTTGATATGCAGCGCTATGAAGAGCTCTGCAGGATAAAGGAAGAAAATACCTTCTTTTTTAACAGACAGCAAGAGCTGGAGAGTGTTCTTCAGTCCAAAGAAGAAGCTTTGCAGGCACTCCTGAAAGAAAATAATTCTCTTAATCATCTAATAGAGAATAGTAAGAGTGCAGGAAGAGAGATAAAAGCCCTGGAAAGTAATTTTACGAGACAGGAGCAAGAATTGCGAGAGCTTCTAGCAGAGAAGGAAAAAATGAATGCTGAATTGCAGAAGCAGATGACTATTTCTGAGCAAATGAAGGTCATGCTAAATAATAAAGACAAAGAAATTTCCTTACTCATTTCTTCAAAAGGGGATGAAATTTCAGACTATCTGATTCAGGTACAGACTCAACATAGGAATCAGATCAAAGAGTATGAACTTCAGATAAGGTCTTTGCAGATGGAGAGACAACAAGCTGAGGAGTCCTGTCAGAGGCTGGAAAACGAGCTGAGAAATCTCCAGGTGAAAGCAGAAAAAGCAAGTCAGGAGAGGGCTGTGGTTGCCAGTGAAATAGATGCCTTTAAAAAATCCATGTCATCTCTCCAGAACGACCGGGATGATCTTTTTACCAGATACAAGGAGCTGGAACATCTTCACCAGGATGTCTTAAACCAGAGGGACAGTCTCTTAGTTGGCAGTGCAAGTGAGACTAATTCTTTGAAACAGGAGTTAAGGGTCCTTCTCAATAGGATAGATGATCTGCATTCTGAAAATGCAATGCTGAGTGCACAGCTGATAAAATACAGGGAAGATCTTAACCAGGTTTTATCTTTGAAAGACCATCAGCTGAAGGACTTACTTAAGCAGAAATTGGAGTGTATTAAAAGCCTTGAGCATGAAAAATATGATCTTCAGAAACAAATAAAAGAGATGCAGCTTTCTAGTGAAGTGCAGAAGGGGGCTGCTGTGGCTTTGGAACAGGAGAATAAAAAACTAGCATCTAAAGTAAGTGATTTGGAATCTCTAATCGCATCACTAAACAAAGAGAAACTTGTTTCTGAATCTGGAGAGAAGCTGCTAAGTAGTGAGAGTATTCAGAAAAAAGAATCCACCAGGCAGCATGGAGGAAAGCTTCAGAAAAAGGTTCAGGAGCTCCAGAAATCCAGAGGCAGAAATACAGATGAGGAATACAGTGGGACTCTTTTGACACCTGAGGATGGAGATAAACCTGATGCTTCTGCAGAGAAGATGCTGCTTGAAGTTCAGTCTCAAAACAGGGAGTTGAGATCCCAAAATGAGGCCTTTGGGAAGGCTATGACTGCTCTGCAGAATGACAGAGATCACATCATAGAGGACTTTAAAGTTCTTCAGAGCAAATACACCTCTGAGCTCAAGACTGAAAGAAAAAAAGGAGATGAACTTGCAGCTGAATTGGAGGGGTTTAAATCCCAGCTCATGAATCTCCTCAGAGAAAACTCTCTTCTGCATGGGGCTGTCCTTGATGCTGCAGATCAGGTTACCCTTGCTCAGGTGGCTGATGACATTGGAAGTGTCTGTAGGACTTTGGTCAGTCGGGAGCTGGAGGTGAGCAGGCTCTCAGCCGAGTGTGCGAATTATGTCCAGCAGATGGAAGCGTTTGCCAAAGCTATGGCCAGTCTCCAGGATGACCGAGACAAATTGCTGCAGGAGCTCAGCCATCAGAAGGTAACTTCTGAAGCCAAGCAGGGCACAGCTTCGTTTCTCATTGATTGCAGCAGCATCAATGAGAAAAATACTGTTGAAAATAGTTTGGATGTGTCTCAGAACAGTGGCGAAACTTTGGTAAGTTGTAATTAGCTACATGGATCTGTAATTTTATTCTTCATGCAGTGAATGCTCAGAGGCATGTTGGATTCTGGAGTTTAACTTTGTAGATTGTGTGAGTGCTAAGATAGCACTGTGTGCCCAGAGGAGGTGTGTTTACAATTTTGGGAGTTAAGGTAATTACCCTGTTAAACAAAGCAAATAGGGAAAACCTTAGTCTGTAATTAGAATTTTAGTTCTAATAAAACTTCACCCATCTAGTTTTCATTCCAGTTCACTAATGATGTTTATTAAACCTAGGCTAAAGAAGGAGCCAGCCTTGCAGCTGTTGAAATATCCAAACTGAAGAACAAGGTTGATGATTTGGAGAAGGCTTTGCAGCAGACAAAAGCCTTCCAGGCAGAAACTGAGCGAGAGATCACATCATACCAGAACGAGTTGGCTGGATTAAGGTACAACAGTGCAGCTTTATCCTCTTCACTGATTTGTATAGAATATAGAATTACTTTAACATCTGATGTTTTATGTTCAGAATGGAAAAAAACCTCCTTCTCTCCGAGTCCCAGGCGCTGAGGAATCAGTGTCAGATCACAGTGGCTGAGAAGGACCGGCAGATTGCAGAGCTCCAGAGGCTGCAGCAAGACATGATTGGGAAGAAGTCACTCCCTGCTGGCAGCAGTTATCCAGTCAAGGTAAAAGAATGGAATGTAGCAGGAATGTAAAGTGGAAGGTAGCAGCTTATTGTCTGAAATTTGTAGCCTGCTTCTCAAAAGAGCACTCCATAGTAATCCTGTAAGTAACTGTCTTTAATAAATTAGTTAAATCCAGAATATAAAAGGAAGAAGTTGAAAAAAAATTAAATGGGTTTATTTCTTTCAGATGTATTATGGCTGTAACCCATTTTCAGGGACAGGCTTTTTAAGAGGATCAAAAAAGAGCTTGGTGGTTTACATGGACAGCAGGTTTCACGGTTTGTATAGTTGATGCAGAGAGGTTTTAAACACTTAATGAAGTTCATTCTTCAGAGCCTAAATCCCTGTCTAGTTACTGCAGGTTGGACTAGGACCTAACTGGGGGAGAAAGGGGAATGGAAGTGTTCTTGTCCTTCCCCTGCAGCAGCTGGAGCTGGCTTCTGCCAGGAACAAAATCCTGGATTTAGAAAGGCAGCAGCTGACACCCAGGCTTGCAAATGCTGTTTTGTAGACTTGAAAGATTCAAGGAAAATGCTATTTTAGAATAATATTCTTATTTACCTTTTCTGTGCCAAAGGAAGGAAGCAGTATTCATTTTCATTTCATTACAACCGGCATTTTAGTTGCTGAAGTTTGTATGCTGTTCATTTTCTGTGATTACAATCATGAGTAAGAGCTATTGACCAGTAATGTCTGTGGGTAATGGAGGATTTTATGTGGTAAAACCTTTTATTTCATAATTGTATGGGTGAATAGATTCCATAAAACATTAGAGATGGCACATATCCCTCCCTTATTAGAGATTAATATCAAAATGTTAAACTGCCACAGATAAAGAAGGCCAAAGTTGTAAATTGGTAATACATTTTTTCTTTTCGAAATGGATTCTTTCAGCTTTAAAGTCGTATTTACAAAACAGCTGTTCTACAAGTCGTGAATACAAGACCTTATTAGCTTGAAAATAATTTTTGGAAGGTGTTTTATATAAATCCTTTGCTAGCTTTCCCCCTTTATTTTTGTGTTTTGCATTATTTGCAAATTAAAAATTAGGTTGGGTTGCCTTTTTGTGGTTTTTTTTTTTTGTTATTTTTTTAATGCAAGTAATAACACTATATATATGTATAAAAAAATCTTGTATTTAAAGTGTCTTTCAAATGTGGTATTAAGTTGTGAGAAGAAAATAATCTTGTCAAAAGGGAATTCTGCAGGGTATATTTAGTGTTGGTGTTGTGGATTATTTAGAGAACTCCTGTACCATTTACCCTGAATATCCTGATATTTTTAAGGCTTTGGAAACTGCCACCCTTGCTGGAAGTGCAGATGGAGCAGAGGAAATCAAACATGTCCTAGCTGAGAAGAACCAGCTGCAGACTGAGCTGCAGCGCTGCCTCCAGGAGATGCAGCAGAAGGACCTGCACTTCCAGCAGATTAATTCCAAGGTAGCTGGGAACAGCAGCTCTGATCCTGGCAAGCTCATGTCAATCTGGGCTGGCCTCATGCTGGAATATTGCTGAAGTGGTGGTGTCGTGCATGACTGAATGTTATTTTACTTCGAAACGCAGATGTTTTAAAAGAACTCAGCCTGGACATGCAAATTAAATGTCAGTTTTCTTTCTGCCAGGCTTTCCTGACTTGGTGTTTGTCTGAGAGGTTTATTTGACTCTGCATTCTGAAGACGTTGATGAACCTCTGAGCTTCCACTCACAGTCAAATATTTTTCATTACAGAGATAAACAGGTGTCTTAGCTGGAACAAGATTTCAGCTTCTGGTTTGAGTGTTCTGATGGCAGGGGAAATCACTGCTCATCTTTCCTCTGCTCATAACACATCTCAAATCCCAATATGACCTTGCCAAAAAGTGGATGCAATTTTGAAACAGCAGGTCTCAAATCTGCAGGGATTTCCTGGGAGAGCTAATTTTAATGACTTCGATGTGAATTTCTCTCAGGTTGTGCAGTCAGCAGAAGAGAATGCTGTCCTGTCTGCCCAGCTGAAGACTCTTTCCCAGACTCTGAGGGACAACCAGCTTCATTACACTGATCTGCAAAATCGTTACGTAAGGCTGGAGAGGGAATATCAGGCAATGCAAGTGACATCTTTCCAAGGCTCTGTCCAGGTAAACACATACATGGAAAGGTTTTTAGGTGTCTGGTTTTCTTGCTAAAAATTAAATAAAGTACTTTTTGTTGTAGTGACCCAGTACTTTTGCAGGCCTGTGACTGAAGATAGCTGTCTTTATTGTTGTTAAGGTGGTCTAATTTGACTTTTCATTTAAGGAAGTTGTTTTACATATTTTTTTGTTTTGAAGCATCTTTTTTGAGTTGGGCTGCAGCTGGCAGAGATAACTGGATGATCACTGCTCAGTGGATCAGGAAATTTAGTGATAATTTCATATCAATTGTAGATCATTTTACAATGCTTGAGTAATATATTCAGAAGTGAGATCTACATCACCAGTTCATCATTTCAGTACCCTTTGCCAACCCCTCATACACATCTGTAAGATTATTATTTGGGGTTGGAACTTAATGATTTTTATGGTCCTTTCTAACCCAGTCCTTCATGATTTATCATTATTCTTTAATTCTAAAAAAGCTTTCCTGTACTGCCTTGGTTATTCATTAGCAATCATTAACAGAACACCCTGAAATAGCATATGGATACATATAGAAAACAACCCTTGCTCTTCCATAAATGGAAATAAATCCAAACAAGATCTGTAAATTAAGAATAAATGAATAACTGCCTTGCTTCTGGAATTGTGGATGTGTAGATGCATTTCTTTCCCCTCAGACATTGTTGAGAGATGGAAATGAAAACATTGAGTGGCACAAAGAATTATCTGTTCCACTGTTTTCTGGTGCTTATGGCTTCTGTAATTGAAGTAAAGACTTTTGGCAAGTAGAAAAATGGTCACTTGTTTGGTTTTTTCCCCCCTTAATATTTTCTAGGATGAAACCAGAGCAGAAGTTCCCCCTGGAGCGCCACAGGAGAGATCTGGGATTATTGTGGAGATAGACAATATGGAGCTAAATGAGCTCAGGAAAAGGTCAGGACTCAGAGCATGTATTAGCAATATTATTTTCCTGACAGCTGTGTTCTGAGTGTGAAAGTAATGCTTTTCTATCCCTCTGAGGCGTTGGTGTGGAGAAGGGGAAGGAGTGGATTTACAGTAGATTATATGAATCATAAGCCATATTCTTGAATTGTTACCATCTGGTAATACTTGTGGTTTGTATCTGTACACAAATATACTGATTATTGGTGACTTTTTCTTAGTATTTAAGCTGAAACATCTCATTATAATTAAGTCTGTCCCAAAAAGGAAGATTTCCTAATAAAAAAAGAACAAGTAAGTAATTATTTAAGTCCATAAAATATTGATTTCAGATTTTATTTTGTCCCAGGCTTGCAGAGACTGAGCAGCAGTATGAGACAATGCAGCAGAGTCTCTCCCAGCTCACAGAAACACTGGCAGAGGAGAGGAGGAGGAGAGAAGCTGCAGAAGAGGCTCTTGGACTCTCTGAGGAGAGAAGTAACAGGTAAAACACAGACTATTTGTTTGGCTTTTATTTTTAGTGAGATTAGTGAGAGGTTTTCCTGTGGGTCTTAGATTTTTTTGACATACTACTACTACTCCTAATAATAATAAACAAACCTGTGTGTGAACCCACAGTGCCCCAGGAAGTGATAATCCATGTGTGAAAAAGATAAGTTAAACACTGGATCAAGGAAGTGTTATAGGCTTTGGGATTTTTTTTTTCTTTATTTAATTTCATCTGTTAGACTCAGTAGCCACTGCTATTTATTTTTTCCAGGTTAGGAAAAAAATTTCCCATATAGCAACTTTAGCAGAGCTGCTGGTTAGATTGAAAATACCATTGTGCACCTGCATAAATAGTGTCCCTCACTACCATCACCTGAAAATTACTGTTCAGTCAGCTGGTGAATTACTGTTCAGTCAGCTGGGGATTAATTCTGAATAAATGAGAAACACCTTGGCAGTACATTTACAAATAGAGACTGAAAAAGTCCTGGCAACGTAAAGTGGGTCAGCTTTTTGTGGGGACCTTCCCTCAGTCATTTTAAGCATGCAAAATAATGCTTTTTGTGTCAATTCAGTCCTTAAAAGAGGAGATAATTCAGCAGTGCATGTCTCTGTGCCTTGAATCTTTCTCTAGATTTGAAGTAAGCAGTTACAGGTCTGGCCCCAGTGACTACACTGTCCAGATGGAAGATGAAGAGGAGAGGGAAGCCTTAATCATCAATCCCAGTGAACACATTGTTGTGAGAAAGGTAAGGGAATGAAAGCCTTTAAAAGCCCTGAGTTATCAACTCCTTAAAAGTGGTGGAAAAACATCCTTAATTTCTTTCTGTTGAGACTGTGAGTCCCAGACCGGCAGCTGTGTAAACTGTGCCAGAAAACACACTGCATATGTCCACTTTAAAAAAATGTATGTAATCATATTTATACTACACTTCTGGCCATTAAATAAACTGTGTCTGCATTTAATTATGCCTGCCCAAAATGCAGTATGCATGTTTATGTGTGTGGAGTTGCATAATACACAGCTTGGTTTCATTCCTTTCTCCTCTCATTAATGCTGGGTTTGGGGCCTTTAAATCATTTATGCTTTGGTATTTGGCATTGGTTGTGTTTTGGGCTCAGTTGCTGTGTCAGAGACAAAAGGTTTGTAGTGCCTCAGAAATGCAGGCTGCAGTAGAGCTGTTTCTGGTTTGTGTTCCTGATTCTTTCTCTGGTAACTTCTGTCTCTTCCTCAGATGAAAGGAGGAGCCCTTTCTTTGCGCCGCTGGCTCCGGGGGCGAAGCCTTTACTGCTCCAAGCTGCTGACAGCCCGAGCCAAATCCCGCTATTTGTTCCTCACCTACCTGGTCACACTACACCTCCTTGTTGTCCTGTGCCTCACTGGTGTGCTCTGAACCCACTGCACACCCTGGGTGGCTCCTTTGCCTGTGGGCAGTGCCAGTGCCAGTCCCAGCCCCGAGGCTCCTCACATGCTGCTGTTCTGCTATGCACTGGACAGAGTCGTACAAATCCCTGGGACACCACGCGGAACCTTGAGCTTCTCCAGTGAAATTCGTGCATATCACACTTGCTCCAAAGCTGACTTGAATTGCTCTTTTACACTGGGATATTATATTTGTAAGGAGAAAAGATTCCCCTCTGCCCTATAAGGAAACTGCTGCATACAAGTTATTTAATATTGTTTGTGGGTACATAATGGTTGATTACTACTGAATGGGTTGTAAATGATATCTTTTCTATACAAATTTTATTTTAAGAGTTAAACTATAAATTCTAAAGGAATATCAAACTATTACTGTATATTGGCTTCTTGATTATAACAAGAAGTTTTATGGAGTGCAATAAAGGAAGAACTACTGGATTTTTGATTTTCTTTGGTTGGTTAGGTGGTTTTTCTTTTTTTGGCTGAAAATAAAAGAATTAAGAAGGTTCTTTCCCATTAAGTTTGTAAAGAAATCAAGATGCACAGATTTTTGTTTGGTAATGAGGTAAGCTGATGCTTAAAGATTCAGTAAAGATTCACAATTGAGATGACATAAATATTTCCAACTTCTTACATTCTTTTTGTAATTTTTTCTTTCTGTAACTTGTGGGGGTTCAATATTTTTTTTAATTTACTTGCACTTTTCATGATGAGGCTTAATTACTCCCTGTCTTGGAGGCAGAATGTTACTTAGCTGCAGAACACATGAAATTCAAGCTTCTAAAGACACAACCTTACATATTTTACATGTTTCAGCTTCAAGGTACAAATCAGTAAAATCAGCTAAGAATCTTGTGGGAAAAGGAAAACCCAGTGAATATGTAAAATGAAGGATTCCATCGGTTTTACTGATGAGCAGAAACAAGGTTGACTTGGAGTTATTTTAGTGAAGTGATTTATCTGCTTAAGAGGTAGTTACTGCTGCAGGTAAATACGGTAAACCACCTTCTTTAGATTGTATTTAATATTTCTTAGTCTGGTAAAGGTCTTGATTTTTATATAAATGCAGTATATTCTGCTATAATTGATTTTTTTTTTAATAGTGATGGTTGATCTCCTTTGAGTGGCTGATTCAGTCCCTGTGTTCAGCCCTGGTGTCATCCAAATACTGAGATAACTCAAACACCAGGTACAGTGGGAGCATGAATACTGATGATGCTGCTGACTTTTCCCTTCCCAGCCTGAAAATGGGTGTTAGCAGATGATAATGAGCTTTTCTTAGCTAATTATGATATAATGAAGCAGAATGTTTTCCAAAGGCAAGAATGGCCCTTCAGTCCTTCCAGTCTTACTCATCCAGTGTGAGGGATTTTTGACCTGGGGGGAGAGAAAACAACCCTGTCCTGAGGCTCAGTGAGTGGGAAAGGATCCAGAGGTGTTTGAAATTCTGTCCTGCTTTCTCCAGGCCTTTGTGTTGTCACTGTGATGAGAACAAAATGGGAAAGAAAAAGAAAAAGTCAAATGGCTTGACATGTCGATATCCTGTGAACTCCATTCCAGAAGCTGATAAAAATGTACTGGGAGGTGAGCTCATGTCATTTAGGAAGCAGCTTTTCCTGGGTAAGTATTACTGTGAGAGTGTGCTCATGCTGCAGTTCATAATTTAAATGCTTGCCTTCAGTTGGTCTGAGATCAAACAAATTGAGGAAACTTGTTTAAAATTCTCTACTCTCAAATTCCAGTGTCTCAGCTGATGTAATTCCTTGATGTATTTAAAAACTGAATTTCCCTCTGGTTTGTGGTGTTGGAGCCAGAGTCTGGGAGCAGTGCTGTAATGTTGGATTCTGCTGGTAAACAATTGGTATATTACAGTCCAAACCCTTTCCCTGAGGGTTTTGGGAGAAAATAATTCATGGCAATATGAACAAATGTTCAAACCCACCAGCTATACTAGAACAAAGGGATAAACATTCCCACATTAAAGCTCTTCCCAAATTTGCGTGATAAAATCCATTTTTGTGTTTTTAGGGACAAGAACTTTGCTGGACAAGTTCTGTTTTTCATTCCTTTCCCATTTCTCAAGTGCCTTTCCTTACAGAGTGAAGTTGCCAAAGGAAAAAAAAAAAATCTTTCCCTGGTGTCAACTGCCTAAAGAGGCAGTTTTCCAGTCCTAAAAATAACCCAGGGATCCATCATGGGGCCTGCCCCTGGGGAGGGTTTTGCCATGAATTTCAGGGAGACCAGGACTTGAAGATGTTGGCCAGCTTCTGAAGCTGAGGTGTTCCTGTGCCAGCTGCCTCTTTTTCCCAGAACACCCACTTTCATAAAGTGCTTGCCACTTACAAATGTGAAATAGGTCCTGGAGTGAGCTCTCCACATTACAGAGTGACTGCCACTTAAAAACACTTGGCAAATGCTTCCCCAAAAGCTTCTGCTGTGGGTTATTTTTAGTTGTTTGTTTGAGATTGATGATCAAAAAAAGCAAATTTCAACGTTACATGAGGGAAAAACTGCAGTGTTTGAAGTAACAAATGGTTTTGGTGGTTTATTTACCATTAACTGCTAATGTTACAGCTTGTCTGTGCATACAATCAATTAATTTTAAGCAAAGGAACTTTCTAGAAGATAATTTTCCCTTGGAAGAGGTGGGATTTATGCTGAAGTCCCAGTAGAACCAAGCGTGTGTCCTGTGGCTGAGGTTGTCCATGGTCACGAGGCCAATTAACGGGATCACAGGACCCTGGAGGCTGCAGCAGGAGATTTCCCCTCTGGAAGAAACAAAAGGCTGCCAATATCCTGATTAATTTGCTTTGTGAAATCCTATTCAAGTGGGAATTTATGTGGATGCTTCACATGCTTGCTAAGATCCATTGACTTTGCTGGATAGGGTTATTCCTTCTCAAAACCACTGTGTTTTAATGATATGAAGGTGTCTTAGGGAAGAAAAGCCCCACTTGTTGGAATTTATTCATATTGTGAGTCAGATTTTGATTTTTCTGGGCTGCCAAAACTCTCCCCTGAAATTCTGTGTGATGAATAACATTTTACCTCATATGTTGTGATATTATTTGGGGCAATCATGACAGACTTCCTAATGCAAATGTGATAAGTTTAGTAAAATCAGTGTTTAATAAGTGATTTTTCTTTTAGATGATCTGTCTCCCCTTCATATTAATGAGTTTTTAAAAACCATTTGACTTACTCCAAGGGGGAATCTCACTATTTAAAAGCAAAATAGTGGAACTGCTTGGACAGAGAGAGCAACCAAATAAGTGAATCTGGAGAAATTATATATTTTCCATCTCTAATTCCTTCCCTTTATTCCTTAGTGCAATGACAGAGGACCCATTCCTTGTGCAGAACCATGAGTTTGCTGATGCTCACCTTGGCTGGCCTCCTGTGTGAGCAGAAGCAGCACTTCATTTCTGAAGCTGCCTTGGTCTTTCTGGAGGGTTTATGGAAGGAATTTTAACAATGTGGTTACCCACAAATTCACATTTTAGTTCCTTGCATGTTTTGGGGGCACCTTCTGTGAGGGCAGGAGCAGGAACAGTATTTCACAGGAAGTTAAGTTATAAGTTAAAAATGATATTTTGTCCCTGATGTTCCTGACAAATTGCACTAATGTTGGAATGATGTCCTTTGCAGGGTGTTATGATTGGAATGGGTCAAAAATACAGCAGTGTAGGGGATGAAGCACAAAATAAAAGAGGGATTCTGACACTGGAACATCCCATAAGTGTGGAATCATCATTAACTGGGATGATGTGGGAAAGGTGGGTGTTTTATTTGATTTTGTATTTACACATACTTGGCAGTCATGAAGTTCCTACGGAGGTAAAACATTTGACAGTGACAGAAAGAAGCTAAAGTTAAAAAAATACAGGTTGCAATTCATCATAGGTGAATTGGATAAATGCTAAATTACTGAAATTGGGAACAAAACCTGTGAGGTACAGGGGGGAGGGTTACTTTCTCTCCTCACAACTGACCTACATGAGCAAGAGGATGGGTGGTGCCCCCACCTCACATTCCATGTGACATTCTCACTGTCACTTCCAGAAGAAAGGAGAGACTGAGGCTTCCTAGCCCTATTCTCATCCTTTGAGAGGGGAATTTTATTTTTTTTTTTTTCCTGAGGCATGTTTTTCATTTGCAAAAATTAGCTTTTCATGTCTGGGTGGTCAGAAGGCATCTTTAATCTCCATCCAGCACCACTTCCTTGGCACTGTGCAATGAGCTCTGGGGGAAATGCCAGTTCCAGGATGTACCAGGTGCAGGCAAGAAAGAGTGCTTGTGGGAGAAGCTGCTAAATATCTTAAATATCCCAAATGTCCTGGTCTCTTTGGGAAATACCTGGCTCTGTATGTGGAAAAGACTGTACTGTTTGGGGGGAAGCTCCACAGGGAAATGCTCCTGGTACTGTTTTCCTGTGGAAAATGCTGCTGAAAGGGAGATACAGAGCTGGGGTTATTCTGTCCCCTGCTTGCTAGGATGGGGTGCAGTTATAACCCAGATATCTGAACTCAGTTACTGTGCCATATCCATGGACCCAACTTGTTCCAAATGAACAGACCAAAGTTGATCCAGGAGCAGTGGGAGTTCCTCAGTTGATATTTGGAAATAAATTGCCCACTTACTCCTCTAGATGGAAGCACAGTACTTGGATTTCATTCTCTCCCTGCTTGCTGCAAGCACACTTTTCTAACTACATCCAGTTATGTTTTTCTACCTCAGAATTTTCCTGCTGTCTGCATTCAGCAAGAAATTACATTTTCCTGTAGGAAAAAAAAAATCAAATTGTAGGCCCATATTTTATGTTCCCTCATCTGGCAATTGTCCTGTGCACAGCACACACCAGTGCCTGTTCCTTCTCGGGAATGCTGAATGCAAGAGCAGCCCATCTGAAATTGAGTTAGAAGAAAGAATTAGGGAAGGTTAAAAAGGTGGAATGTGCTTTCCTGTAGTGTGATTATTTTTAGAGTGTAACGTGGTGGAGGCCTCAGGCAGTGCTGTAACTCAGACAATGGTCAGGTACTAAATGGCCTCTTGCAGCTTAAGCTTTCCTTCTTTTTGTCTCTTGGATGGAGGAATTACTTGTGGAAGTGGCTCCCTAGCCCAAAGTGGTAGGGAAGTGACAAGAAACAGAGTTGATAACTGTTGTGATTACTCCAAATAAGAAAAAAAGGGTGATTTGGATCCTTGTGTGATTTTGATTCAAGCCACAAATTTCTTCCCAGTGCTTGGAAATCCTACTCCTGAAAGCACCAGGATGTGGAGGAAACAAGAGAATTCCTGGGTAACGTGCCAAAAATGGGACAAAAGCACAGCAGTGCAGTGCCCAGCCATCCACAGCATACAAAAGGGGGGTCCCCAAAGGCTGAGGCTGGGTGTGTGAGGGGGAGCAGGAGTGGGAATGGTGCAGCGTGGGAATCAGAAAAATAGAAACTTCCACAGACACTGAAGGGTTTAATTTGCAGCCTTAGGAGAAACTTAGATTGATGTAAAAATACAATACACAAACATTAAGCTAAAAAATCATAAACTTATATTTCTGTGGTTGTGAGTAAGAATATGCCTTAAGTAAGTAAGAAACTGTGTCGATGAGATGGTGAAGGGTTTATAATGTAGGGGTGTGGTTATGTAGGATAAGCTAAGAGTTTAGAAGTTAGAAGTATTATGTGTGCATGTGGGACAGAAGCCTATGAGACAAAAGTATCCACAGTGCAGCAAAGAAAGTAAAGGTGATAGGTTAGAGAAACAAAATCAACCCTGTAACAACTGTTACAACTGCTACAGCTGATGGCTTACTCCTTTAAAGTCTCACAACCTCTAAGACTGATGTTTATCTGAACAATAAATCATTCTTAATCCAAAAATAGTCCCATCCCGTCATTGCAAACAATAACAATGATACTGTGGGATGCACAGGGTGCCGTGGGAATGAAGGGAGGAGCACAGGCAGCCATGGAATGGAGCATTCCCACTCTCCTGTGCTTCAATTCACAATATTCCAGCTGGAAAAGAGCACAGGCCATTGTCCATCCCTGGGCATTTGTTCCCAGGAGCTGACAGTGGGTGGGAGGGAAGGCGTGGGGACCCAGCGTTTTCTGGCACTGGTGACAACGTAAATCTTTAATAGAAATGCTGGGATGATTTGGGATATTTTCTCCTCAGTAATTTCTCTTTGCTAATGTGCTTGCTGCTCACATTTAGTTCTTATGACCTATAAAATCAACACTGGATTGTTTTGGTTCTTGTAGAGTATCGCTATCCATTAACATTCTGGTTATCATTAGGTCAGATTTAATGGGCTGTGCAGGGCCTGATTGTGCCTGGTTTTGAGGGAAAATCTGGAAACTACCACAGTTTTAGGCAGGCTCCTGCTTTATGAGTCCAGGTCTGTTCCTCACTGCTGAAACCACCAGTACTTTGGGAATTATGTAAGCACAGAGGTTTCCTTCTCTTCCCTTTTTAGTTTCCTGTCTGAAATAGCAGTAATTTTCTTCTTACCATGATTTATAGATATATATTTTTAAACTTTTACATGATTGCTTTCTGGTTCATTCAACTTCTCCCTACATTTGTATTTCAAACCTTTAAAATGAAGGATGGCCTGGCATCCCAAAGCCCAGTTCTGGAAACATCTGATTATTTCTTTTCCTTAGAAGATTGATATAAAATTGAATTGTTTCAAACAGCTGGTGACTTTAATGAATAACTCCAGCTCTGGACAGATGTTGATATTGTAGGTGCTTCACATTTAGAGAGGATCTCTTTTCCATTAAGTTCATTTTGGGGAAAAATAATACTTGTTTCTAGGATATAATACTTGTTTTTAGGATATTCTTCAAATAAACTTACCCATAAAACTATCCTGATGTTTTGTGTTAGGTCAGAAAAAAAAAAGAGCTAAAAAGAGAATAAACACGCAACCCAGTGAATTTGGTGAATAGATGTGAGTTTGGCAGATTTGCTCTGCATGCTTTCTGTCTATTTTAATATGGCTGTAAAAATATGAAGAAAAAATTTAAAAGGCAATTATGATATGAAATATATCCCATGTATTTAAAATATATTGTTATTTAATATAATTTATTACTTACTGAAAGTAATATAATAAAAATACATTACTCAGGCTGTGTTTGAAAAACTTACGGCTTTGGGCCAAAAGTCCACATGGCAAATTTAGCCAGGGATAGAAGTGTGATTTAAATACAGAATATAGGTATAGAATCACCTAGGGAAAAGGAGATGTGGCTCTGCACTTCCCTTGGTGCCCACTTTTGGCATATATTTAATTGGAAGATTATGCATCCATCTAGCAGCAGTGTAAATAAATTAATTAAGTTGTGAGCTTGACAGCAGAAGTGACTGGGAGAGAATACAGCTGGGAGATAAAAACCACACCAGACCATCAGAACAGCCCCATTTGCAACAACAAGGAGGTAGATCTCCTACAGGAGACGTGTCTGGGTCTGCTTTTCTGTCATTACCCTGCAATGATAAATCTGGGTTTCAAGATGGTTTAAAGGCTTGTTGTTTATTGCTGATGGCATTAAATTCATTACAGTAATTATGAATTATTGGTAATTTATGTGTTCTTTATTTGAAAGCATACTTTTCATTAAAAGTTGACTTTACTGGTGAAGGCATTAACTTCTGAAATCAATATTGGAGTTTGTGTGTGTGTTTGTGTATATGTAAAAACCTTAGATTGCTGCATTGTTGCAGCCCTGCCATCAGTATAAAAGAATTTATCCTAGGGTGTCATCTCCAATTAATATTGTCAGTAAAAACCTGACCCGGGTTAATGGAAAGGTATCCACTGGCTTGGGTGATTTTCCTTTTAAATGAAATCCCAAAGAAAGCATGACATGGTGTTCACAGAAGAGCCACAGTTCAGGAGGGGACCCAGGAGTAGTAATTGTCAGTATTCATTAAAAAAAAAAGCAAAATTGGCTGTCCCTTCAGTTTGTGCTAAGTGTAGATCCTAAAGTTTTTCCAGCTCTTCCTTCCAAATCCTTTTGGAGACATTCCATGTGCCAGCAATATGTGTCAAAAATCCAACTATTTGTGTGCAGGCTTGGTATTAGAAATGCCTTATTCATTTTGAGTGGAAAACAGGGACTTCATGTTATGTGGCATTGGATTTGGAAAATGAAACAGCAACTGCTGCCTCCTCCTCCTCTCTTGAAAAGGGCATGGAGCTTCCTGGTGGACAAGGGAAGGAATTGACCATTGGCAATGAATGGTGCCAATGCCCAGGAGTTTTTTCCTTGTATAATTACTGTGCTGAGGTTCTAGAGGAGGTGAGTGGAAGGTGCTGTCCTTGTCCTTGCTCTCCTAGCCTCACACAGCTCTCTTTTTCCTGGAGTTTTCTTAGGAAGACAGCTTGGACTAGTGAGCCTTCCTGTCATTTTAGCAGTAGGAAAAAGAAAGGGATGAAGAGAGAAATAATGTGTTGAAACTTCTTTCCACTCAGGGCTGGAATCCACAGGTATCTGTGAAACCACTTAAAATGGTATTGTGAAATGTGATATTGACTTCCATGAGGATCTCTGTGGGAAAAAAGTCCTCTCTGGAGGAACCACCATGTGTATCCTGGGATTTGGGATCATATGTAGAAGGAGAGGACAGTTTACCTCCAAGTACAATGAAGATTAAGGTGATTTTTAAACATTTTTATTGTTGCCAGTTCCATCTTAAGGTGATTTTTTTCCTTATTTACATGGTCTCTTAATGGTAAAAGCTGCAAAATCTGTCAAAAAGGGATTTTTCAAAGTTCTGCTCGAGCTACCTAAAAGTGAGAGAGGTTGAACTTACCTTCATTCCCACTTTTGAACAGCAGTCAGCTCAAATTCCCAGTATCCATGTCTTCTCAAGCAAATGGAAATCATATTTTCCTCAGCCTCTGAGTGAATTTTACTTTATTATTCTCGTTTCAGTTTGTATGACTGCTCAGGTTGTTAGTAAATCACCTTATGTGTAGGAATAGCACTATTAGCTGGCCTTATCACCTGCCTGGGCATCCTTATTTACATTTCAATCTTGACTTCTTGTAGGTGTGATGGTCAAGAGCACCAACCCTGGTCCTCAGATCTCTGCAACCAAGTTATATTGGCAGTCCCCACAGGATCAAAGCAAAATTCTATTCAATTTGCTAAGAATTTACTTGCCCTTGTTTCAGTATTAATGGTGAAGGATGTTCTTTAGGTTTTCAAATTTTAATTTGTCTTTTATGCAAACTATTTTGTTACTTCCACAGCTGCTTCTTTTTAATTTGGTAATAAGCTTCCATTAATTCTCAGTATTGCTTTAACAAGGAAAAATTGTCATCATCATTTGAATGTTATTCTCTCTAAATGGAAGAAAAATCTATCCAATACAAGAAGAAGAAGGTATTCCCACTCACACATTTTTTTTCTAAGGGGAAACACCTTCTTTTCTTAGAAGTAAATTGTAGAGGAAAGCATGCATCCACATGAAGGTTGCCTTGTATATAAACCAGCCCAGGTGCAATGGCTTCTGTGGATACAATTTATTAAATCCACTGAGTATTTTAAATGGGAGTTTTGGAAGTGATTGCTGAACCTTCAACCTCCTCAGACTCTGCAATTCAATCCTGCATTTCCCATCAGGGATGTTTTCCTGGTGATACAAGATCTGTGGGAGACACAGTTATGTCACAGGTCTTGATGTTCACTCACAAAATACAGAGAGCACTTTGAAGGTTTCTTTTGGGGAGGTTTCCCTCCATTTTTGCTTCCAAGTTAGATGTTCCATCTGTGGTGAAATTTTCTTGGAGTTAGTGAATTCTCTATTAGGGCTTTGCTGACATTTTAAGACTCTCTCGATACAAGAAAATATGTTTTTTAAAAAGCAGCAATGTTGTCGAGACACAAAATGGAAATGGAAAATCATGAAACAAATCATTAACCATTCATTAAAATGGTTGTTGGTCATGTTAATTGGGGCTTCAAAGAAGAACTGACATTTGCTTTACCTCATGTGTGCAGAATAGGGAGGGAAGAGAGAAAAATATATTGTGGTGAAAGCAAATTACCTTGGTGGAAAACTTCTTGAGGTCACTGAGGACTCCATGCTTGGGATAAACTGACCCCTTTTTCATTCTAGCAAACTTTTAATGAAAGAGGAAAAGGGCCTGGTGATCTTTTGCTGCAGAGGTTAATAATGGATGATCCTGATGAGCATTTCATGTAAAAAGCAAAGCCTGCAGATCTCATTGCCTGGACTTCCCAATTGTGCATCCAACAAGAGGAGTGGAAAATACACTTGAGACAATTAAAAAAGGTTATAGTGGACAGCATTCACATTTCTGATTCCATTCCCAGTGCACTTCCCTTATTAATAGGGATAGAAGAGGCCCCTGAGGTCATCCAGGCTGTCTGTCCTCACACTCCTGGCTGAGACACGTGGCTGGCTGCAGTGAAGGGCAAGGTGACAGCAAGATTTGGGTCCCAGTTAATTGATTAGGAGTTGCTGTAACTCTAAAATGCTAAAATTCTGTTTTGCCTGCATTCATTTTTGGTAAAGCTCTTGATTTCTCTGCAAATCTACAGCCAGAAAGTCTGGGCAGAGGTGCTGGACCTTGTGTCAAGTGTGACAGTGTGGCTGAGTCTCTGTTGTAGATGTCAGCGAACCCAATGGGAAGAATGATGATGTTTATTTCAGAATGTTGAATGATTGTTTTATTATAATTATGTTATAATACATTAATATGCTATATAAAAGAAGATACTAAATACTACATACTACTTTCTCTAACTATCATATCTAACTAACTTACAACTTGTAACTTTATTCTCTACAGCTCAGATACAGGTGGATCCGATTGGCCATCAGGCCCAAACAATCCACCATGATCTAACCAAGCGCTCACTCTAAGTAAACAATTCTCCAAACACATTCTACAAGAGAAAAACAAGGAGCAAAAATAGAAATTGTTTTCTCTTTCATTTCTCTCTGTACACCTCAATAAAAAATCCTGAGACAGAGAGAAATGTGCTTACCACAAGTTTCCATCACACTGACCAGTGTGCAAAGCACAGAGTAGTGAAAACCACCCAAATTCCACATCCTTCTGTACTGGTTTAACAGGACATTCCAGAAAACAGCAGTCCTGGCACGAAGAAGACCAGAATTATAACATGGTGACAACAAGCAATGAAAGGTGCAAGCTTTGAGGTGAATTAAATTTCTGAAGGTGGAAGCCGAGCCCAGTGTCGTGAAAAGCTGCTGTGGAGGAGAATCAGATTAACAGGGTAAAATATCTCCTGTTTAAGGTTGGCCTCAGGCAAGAACGAGTTTGTCAGTGTAATATGTTGTTGAATTTTAATATGGAAAGGTCTCCTGGCATGTATTTCAAACACACTACAAATAGTGATATTGATCTAACCTTCAATTAATGGGAGAGGTCCTCTGTGGAAACCGGATCTGGGTTTGAATGGCAAATAGCTTTAATATTCTGAGGACAGTGGATCATAGCTCAGTAAGAGACTATAAATCACCAGGATTAGGGTATTTTTTTTATTATAATTTTAATGCAGGCTTGATTTCCCTGGAGCAAGGGACCAGGAGTGTGGTAAATCATTAAAAAATCATGGAAACGGTGTCAGTAGGTATGGACAACAAGTAATCTACTTGTGCTAAAAGGAAATATTTGAAATCCATTCATTCCTGCTCTCTGTTGCTATGATTTTTAGATATCTGCTCTCTTTTGGGATAGAATGAACCCCCTCCCTTTTGCTTTTACACAATCTATGGGTATCTTTCCACTTTTGGTCCTCACAGAGCATCCATCCTAAAGGCCATTTTTTAGAACAGTGTGAGACAGAACCAAAGCTGATTATTCCTTGAGATGGGAGTAGCAAGATTATTCCTCATGGCTTCTTCCAGCTGTGTCTTCTGTATATTTTATGTGTGTGTGTTTGTATATATTTATAAACCTTACATTGCTGCATTGTTGCAGCCCTGCAGAAAAAAAAAAAAAAAAAGGCAAAAGAAAGAAAGAAAGAAAAAGCTGTTGGCAAATAACCCTTCTTAGCCAAGAAGTAACACATGATTTCACTGAAGTTGATGTTGATATTGAGCAGTTTTCTAGAGAGCTGCTCATGATCAGGCTGTGAATTTAGCAGGTTTACTCTTAATTGGTTTCCTATCTGGCCCAGAAAAAATGATGTTCTTAAAAGGCTTGGAAGCTTCTAATTAAACCAGATAAGAATTTCAGCCAGTCCTGGCTTCCACTGCTCTGTGAAATGCCCAAGATGAGAGATCAACTTGAATGTGAGCAATTCCCTGTCCAGCCAGGCTCTGTTGGGGATTGTCAGGAAGGATTTCCTTCTGGAAGCTCCTTCACTCTGGCTGTCCTGTAAAGAGCATTTTGCTGTGCAGGTTGCTCCCTAAATCAGCTGCTTGGCTCTCCCCCAGAGCTGCTGAATTAACGTGATGTGACCCAGGGATGCAAAGGGATTTCTTTCATTATTGGGGCCGGGATGCTCGGGAGAACACAAAGATGGGTTTCCTAGACAACAGCTGATGTCACTGGCAACTGGGAGAAAGTACAGAGGCTGAGTGGTGAGTTTGTGAAGAGCAGGGGTCAATTTAGGGGAAAAAATTCTGAATAGTGAGGTTCCAGATTTTTACAAAATATAAAACTCAGCAGAGAGACTGTTTCTGAAGTCTGGGAATCAGCTCTTGGGGTATGAGAAATAGAAAAAAATCCCTCACAAAGAAATGCAGTTTAAACCACAAGTATATTATCTCCTGAAGTCTCTGCATGCTGCAGCCTCAAAGTCACAATCCTTACTGAGCTTTTTGCCCAAAATAAAACAAACCAGAATGATAATCCTGCTGGAATAAACCCAGATGGCACTATGGACATGATTTCATTTGGATGAAGTTTTACTTCAAATTCCATGCAGGATAAATAAACCATCTCTCCTCTGCTCTGGATGTGCTCATGGTAGGAAGGCTGCTGGTTAATATTTAAGTGGCATTCCTGAAACAGAGTTCTGTGCGTCAGCCTGACAAACCAGCTTCTGTCTAGCCCTGTGGTTCACATCTGAAAAGCTGGTTAGAAACTTGGAAGCATCATTCATTTTCATCAGCAGCTAGAGAAGGATTGAAATTCCCTCATCTGACCACTTTAAAATTATTTAAAAATTTTTTTTCTGTGCTTAAAACAATAGCCCTTTGAGCTAACATTTGCTTTAGAGAACTATTTCAGGATCCTAAAGGTTTTGAGGCTGCAGTTTCCCAGACTTCCAAGCTGAACTGTTGGCTTGCTGCCATCAGCAGGGCAGGGGCTTTTCCTCCCCCTTCAGCACTTCTCCTGCCATTCCTTTTGCCTGCCCTGGCCAAACAGAAGGGCTGCTTTTGTTCCAGGTTGACTAATTAGCTTCCAGATGGGTTAGTGAGTGGAATTGTCTCATGGATGGTCCTGGCAACCACCACAGCTGATGCCAAACAAAGTGGGAGACCAGGGGGGTGTTGGCTGCCCCTTCCATTGGCAGGATTTTATTGCATTGCCCTCCTGTTTCATGGAGCTTCAGCATCAGGAGAGGGGATGTGGTGTGTGCTGAGGAGCAGGAGTTCTCATCTGTGGCCAAACTTCAGTAACACCTCTTTCTGTAGGCTTGGACCAGCACTCTTGCATCATTCACCTGAGGGTTTTATAATCTTTTGCAATAAATTCTCGTGAATTAACTAATATGACAGGAAACAGGAGGATGGGAACCATAGGCCAATCAGCCTTGTCTCAGTCTTTAGGAAGATTAAGGAGCAGTTCCTCAAGAAAACTTTACTGGCACATGAAGAACATGAACTCCAAAGACCTCTTCCAGTCTAATTTTTTTCCTCATCTGTCATTACTTTGCCTCTTTTACAAGTGTAAAGTAACTTTGACCAGTGCTGCTTTCAGTTCTGTTTATTAGAAAAAGGAGAATAGCAGTAAACACCTCTGACTTTATTGCTTGCTTTGAATGACTTCTTTTCCTCTCTCAAAACTATTTCTTAGGCAAATATCACTCTGAGGCTCACGCTGGGCAAGTATGTTGGTAAAGTTTGTTGGAATAAGAACTTACATAAATTCAGAGCTCTGGAACACTGCAGTTTATTGAGCTGCATGCTGGACCAATTTTCCTCCCCGCTACCTGACAGAGGATGTCACAGTTACACAAAAATGGTGCAATAAATGAGCCAAATTTCTGCTTTTTGCACTAAAAAAGTGTTCTTGCATTAAATCTTTACAGTCTCCTCCAAGAAAGCTTTGACTTCAGCAGGAGGGTAGCCTGAGGATGGGAACAAAATTCAGCCTAGACTGTGTATTCAGTGAGAATTTATTTTGTACTTTATGAACCTGGACTGAAGGCTTCTTAACAGATGTCAGAGATTTTACTGGGAGGAATTGTCAAATCTCCATGAGAAAAGCTTTCTCCCTGGTTTTATTAGTGAGCTATATCCATGCAAGGGAATTCTGCTGTAAATAGAGCTAAAAATGGGTGTCACAGCAACAGTTTCATCATGATTTTATTATCATCAGGGTGATGCACCCTTGGCATTTGCTTCTAATTCTTTTCATTGTGACTTTCTGTGCTCTGTCCCAGCAAAACATCAAGGCAGTGAAGTGCTGCTGCTCCTGGGCTTCTGTGCCCTGGCAAAAGCAGGGAGTTGTATTTAAATTGGGAAGCATTTCAAAATGAGCACTGCTTCAAATGGTACTCCCTGCAAAAAGTGAAGTGTCCAAAAGTAGCTTCCAAAGACACTTCTTGAGTGCTGGAGAGATTATTGCCATTCCCCAGGCATAGGAATCTTAAGAGGCTTAACCAAAAACTGCAGGAGCTCATTGTGAGAACCCTGGGCTGCTGCCAGGAAAACTGAGCCATTTGTCTTTCTTATCTTTTTATTTTTTTTTAAATTTCATTGCTGAAATCTCATGGATTAAAAAACAAAAAAACCCCAAAAAACCAACAAAAAACCACCCCAAAAATAAAACAAAGAAAACCCCCAAGCACAAAAGAATTAGTGGCTAAATGATTTCTATTGGCTTTGCTGTCCAAGATACTCACTTGGAAACTGATTCTCGGAAGTTAAAATTAGATTGGCATCATATTTAAAGCCCTGGGATTTGTCATGGTCAATAGAACTGAAATAAAAATGGTTGGCAGCAACCTTTCTTTCCTACAGAGGTATCCTGCTAAAGTCTACTCAATTATACATAATTTATCAATCATAATGGTGTCATGGTTACATTAATTAACTGCTAGGTTAAGTCAGACAACTTTATATCTCTCCAAACAAAGAGCTCTTTTATTATAACAAAAATCAATCTCACTTGTTAAACTTCTGCATTAAAACATAGAAAGTTCTCTGCTGTTTTTGTTTTTCCTACTACTACAGTTCAGCATTCACACAGAGCTTTTGGTTGTCATTAACTAATACAGATGTTAATTAATCATGCTTGCGTAGTTCTGTATTAAACTGCCAGTCTACTAAAATTCATCCTTTCTGATCCCTAAGGGTATTTGATATTTCAGTGAGGTCTTCTGTTAATTTTCTCTTTTCCACAGCATGTTTAACCTTCTTTTGCTGCCATATAGAGGCATTATTATCTCAGTTATCCTCTCTTGAACCTTCTGTGTTGTCCATTTTTTTCCCTTGCTCTAATCAGAGCTCTGCAGTTGCCCCAGATTATCTTCTCATTAAGTGTAAAAAGTCAGGAAAAAAATCTGAATCAGGGAAGTCAGATTGTAGAATTCAGACCTGACTTCTGGTTCATATTAAGATGCAATTGCTTTGATTTGTATTTATTTTTAATGAGATTTATTACTGTGTGTGATTAGGCATTGACCAGTAAATTGTGTCTTGCTTATGTGGAGAGAAAAAAAATTAGAAACTTGGAAAGATTAGGGAAAAAAATATTCGAGGAATGACTTGGAATCTCAAAATCATCATCAGTAATGAGAAACTAAAGAAGTCCAACCTACTCCAAGGTAAGGGAACTTGGAGAAAAGCTGTAGAACCTTCAGGGAGACGATTGCAGAGAGCTCTGAAATCAAGCAAAATGCACCAAACCCCAGAGTTTGGGAACTGGAGACAGAGTAGTTCAGGGTATATTTCAGACTGGCTGAGAGTAATTAACCATCAGAACAATTAACCTATGGACATAGTGAATTTGTTGAAGTATTTAAATTGAGACGAAGTATTTTTCCTAGATAAGTGGTTGTTCAGCCAGGAATTACTGGGTGAGATTCCTTGGCACTGCCTTCTGTATGAAGTCAGGATAATTCATCACAGACTTTCAGCCTTGAAATTTAAGGCTCCAAATGTCATCTGCTCAAGACCTAATTTTCTTTTCTTTTTTTCTTTTTAAGTGTTTGGAGGGAAACACAAAACATCTCCTCTCTTGGGGTTCTTGCCCACACACATTCCCAACTGTTTTCCTGGGAACAGTGCAGAATATGCCTTGTGATTCAAGACCCTTTACTCCTGTCCTGTAATATAAAATCTCTTTTAATTTATTCCTTTTCTTTGCTATTGCACTGGCTGGAGTTTCATTGTGGTAGTTGCTCCCCTGTTGATGTTTCATTTCCAGCTGGTTTTACATACATATAGATATAAATATGTATGTAAATAACGTTTCCTGCAGGCCATGTAATTATACCTGTAGATTTTCTCTCTGCCAAACCTTTCCTGTTATTGCTGCTTCCTCAGTGAGGCAGTGGGAGATTTGTTAGGCCAGCTCTCTGTGGGTAAATCCATGCTGCAATTTAGGTGTCATTTGCTAAGTGATCCATGCCAACTATCTCCTGCTATTTTTATTATTCAAATCATGCTTGTAGAGCTGTCTGGTTTCTCTCTCTTTTTTTTTTTTTTTTTTTCCCCTTTTCCTATTCTTCTTGCTCTCTCTAATAAATGTAACACAGGTTTCATCCTGCTGTTCTGTCAGTCCAAAGGAATCTCTTCCTTCTGTTCCAGCTGCACAGCTTTGGCTGATTTCTGCTAAGTCAGAGCTTGAGTTGTCATTTCTTTGCTTCTCCTCCCCCTTGATTTTGTGTGCAGCCCCTCCTCACTCTCTTTGTGTAAACCAAGTGAAGGATAATGAAGTTTTATGCCTTGTGGGACAACTTTCTTCCATTTCTATCTCTTTTTTTTTTTTTTTTCTGCTTTATTTATCCACAAACCTGCTTTTCTCATCTACCTGTTGCTCCTTGCCTGGAAGCACATCCTGTGTGCCATTTGGCCTTCACCTTGATTGCCCAAATCCCCTTCTCTCCAATGTCCTTACTCTGAAACAGTGTTTTGGTGCTGCCTGTGCAGACAAACAATGCCCACCCACGGATGAGGTGCTCCGGCACTGAGCAGCTCCTTGCTGTTCCCTGCACCTCACATCTGTGCTGAAAGTGTAACATCTCTCAAGGAAAGGATGTTGTAGCCTCTTGCTAAGGCACTGATGACCCATTTTTATTTTCCCTCGTGCTGTTCAAAGACAAAAGAAGGTGAGACCTTCCAAGAGAGTTCTCATGATTAATTGGTCTCTGCTACCTGTCCCAGAATGCAGATTGGAACTGGAACACACCGGCTCCCCAAGCTGAATTCACAGAAAGCAGCTGGGGACTTTTCTAATAAGCAGCAGCAACACACACCTGCCACTAAATGTGTGAATGATCTTTGAAATTCTGCCTTGTTTCACACATCAAAGCAGCTCTGGCTTTGGATGCAGTTATTTAATTCCATTTACATCCCCTCCCTCATTGGCTGTGCCAGCCAGAGAGAGGCACTTTAAGAAGGATGCTTTCCTGTGTGCTACATTCATGTTTCAGTTTAAAGCCATGGGAAGTGCCTGATTTCCATTCTTCTGGCTGCATGCTCCCTGATGAGCTGCTCCTTTGGCACATTAATAACGGGGAATCAAGCGAGCTGCAGCACTTGTGCCATCATTGTGGTGCTTCAGCAAGCACTGGCACGTGGGAATTTGTTTTCCAATACTTAGGAAGGGAGAAAAGTGACACCCCCTTCACATCAATGGGGAACAGCAGAGCAGAGATGGGGAAATGCATCTGTGTCCCTGGAATAAGGAACATTGGAATCAGCAGGCCTCCTCACAGCAGCAAATTTAGCATTCAGATGAGTGTTGGAAGAAATCAGAATAGAACAAGCTACACTTTCAGCCCAGGAACATAGAGAAGATTTGGACAGACAGGAAAGGGATCTCAAGAGCCACTTTCTAGGTCCTCTGGCCAAAGGGAGGGATGCCTCACTTAAAAGGAGACTTGGTGGGAGAAGAGACAATAGGAGATAGGGAATAATTAACTGAGCCCTTTGATGTCTTTAAAACATGGTTGGTAATTTGGTTGAAAAATACTTTACAGTGACTTAATCTGCTCTAAAATGAGTCTGTTTATTGATCCTTGTTTATGGGTTTGCTTCTGGGAGGGGTGGGCAATGTAGGCATCCTGATGGCACTTTTAAGGCACTTTTGCTTCAATTTTTGTTCCCTTTAGAAGCCTCCAAGCACATCATGTGTGGTAATGCTCCACAAGTCACCAGCCTTGCAGATGTTGGCATTTGCAGCACATTGACTCGGGGTATTGCAGGAAATAACTGTGTTATGCTTTCCCTCAAAGCCTGAGGCTTTATCCTGCCTGTGTTGCTTTTATGCCTGGGGGAAACTCAACTTTAGCTCAGATGTGCTCGGTCACCAGGCTTCAAATTATTAATTTGCATGGAGGAGTTATGTCTACAGGAGCAAGCTTTTTTGGGGCAGATTGCCCAAATTTCTTAATCTTTACCCCATGATAGGTGGCTGAGTCAGAACTCCACCTTTGCCACTGTTCACAGCACATGAAGCAACTGATACCCACATCCCAACCCTCTCTGAGGATGTGAAAGTGGAGACCCTGAATTATTTAAGGGTGTGAAGTGTTCCAGGGATCCAAGCTGGCAGTACAAAGCCTTTCCTTGTTTGTTTTCAAATGGGTGCAATATATAGGAAAGTGTAATACAGTATAAAATATACAATGGATATATTCACAGAATCATTTAAGTTGAAAAAAATCCTTTAAAATCAGCAACTCCAGGCATTTCCACAGCAATGCCAAGCCCACCACTAACCCATGTCCCCAAGTGCCACATCCACTTAAATTTTAAATCCCTCAAGGCATGGGGACTCCAGCAGTGCCCTGGGCATCCTGTTCCAATGCCTGGCTATCCAGATATTTAAATGTACATATATATATAAAATATACATATGGCATTTCAGTAACTGCAGGTGGTTGGGCAGTGTGCTGTGGTGCAGAAGACACTTGAAACAGTCAACACCTGGTTTAAAATCCCAGCATTAGGATAGGAGGGGTAACTGCAGTGAGGGCTGTGGTGAGCACAAATAACACATCATGATGATGTTGTACCTTGGCTGGGGCTGTGTCAGACCCTGAGGAAACCCAGTCTGGTACAGCCTTTCCAGAGACTTCTGTGCCACTGCTCATCAATTCACTTTAATGATGCTGGGTGATACTCAGCACTCTTGGGGCACTGTGAGTATCAAAGGTGCAGCAAATGTTTCCCATATTTCCTCCAGAGCTCATCCAGCCCAGACCCTGTCACTGTAGCACAACCCAGCAGTGACAGGAGCATGGGGATGGCAATCAAGGGGAGTGTTTAGCTTCTTATTTCTGGGTTATCATAAAATGAGCTGTTCTGCCCTGCAATCCACAGACAGTCAATCTGGGACAACAAGGCACGTAACATCATTTTGATATTTTGAGAAACGGGGACAAAAGAATTAGAACAGTCTTGTTGGCTGCCTGCCTTCAACATTTCTTTGTGACAGCCAGTAAGAATTTTTCAGTAGGGAAAAAATTCTAAGCTTTTAAACTGTGATATTTTTTTGTAAGCAAAAAGGCAATTTATTGACATTTTTAGCAGTAAATGCAGCTATTAAAAAAAAAAAACAAATTGAAAAAAAGGTACTCTGAGCCTTCTAGCAATCAAACCATATGATTGCATTTCCCTCATCACTCTAATTTACTGCAAGGACAATGTTGATGAAAATTAGACATGATTTTAAATTTTCTGTCATGCTGACAGGAATTTAGTGTCAGTTTTAATGGTATCACACATCCCAGTTTTATAACACAAATTTAGCTATAGAACTTGAAATCACTGTTGGATCTGACACATGTAAAATTAATAAACAGATACAATTCAGTTTTACTTAATAAGTGACTTGATGTCCTGTACAACAAATTGTGAATTATAGAAACAGACACCACTCTTAGGGAATTATTTTTTCTGCTGCTTTTGCTTTTAATCCACTTCGCAGTTATTAACTTTTGCCAAATATAAAACCTTATGGCCACCATGCAAATAACACATCCCATGCAGACCTAAGTTGTCTGTACAGCACCATTTAAAAAATAAATGATTACTTTAAAACAGACAGAAACCTGGACTCTGCTGTGCTGGTGATGAAGGAAAACTCTGAGATGAGATCATAACTAAGATGAGGCTTCAGATCTGAAGCTTGAGTAACTTTGGTGATGGAGGAAGATGGATGTGTCCTGTTCTCATTGGAACTGTGGCCCTAAAAACCCCAGCTGGTATGAACCAAACTCTCCCAGACCCTTCAAGGACCCGCCAACATGCACAAAATAAATGCCATAGAAAATGACATTGCATTTAATTTCTTCCTGTGAAAAATTGTACCAGTTTTATCCTGGCATTTTGTGCGAAGACCTGCGAGAAAAAACTTGGGATTAAGACAAAAATGCCGTACTTTGCTGCTGCCTATATGTGAGACCCAGCACTGACCATGCCATAAATTCTCCCAATTAAATCTGCCAGTTGGGATAAAACAGGTGTTCAAGATGATACCAACATGATTTACAAAGGAATATGTGTAACTAAGGAGAATTTGCAAGACAACTGGATTAAATTGACTAAGGGAATATTTTTACATGCCTGAACATTGCCAGATAAACATCTGGTGAGACACAGAAATACTCCCAGCTGGGTTTTCAGGATGTTTTCTTTTTGTTACCTATAGGGCAGTTTGAATGTGAACTGTAAGTTGTCTTTAAAATCTGATTTTAGACCCTTAAAGAATGCAAGGGAGATGCTTCATTAGCTTTAGCAGAGTTGATTTCTGGTTGATTTAGCTGCCTGTTGATGCCAAGATATTTGCTTGATCACCATATTTGTTTTCTTCACTGCCTCCCTTACAGATTTCAGCTGGAGATTTTAAGAGTCAGTCAATCAGGTAAAATCTTTAAGATCAAAAGCAACATCAAATTGTTATAATTATTTTTTTAATGGCAAACTTAGTTTTATCTTCTATATCCCTGGAATAAGTCAAAGCACATTTTCAAGCTGTTCACAACAATCTGCAGTGGACAATGACACAAAAAACCTCGATTAGGAGTGAAAAACAGAATTAAATAAAGAGAGGATGTTTCTAGTCTAAAACTCAGTTTGTTCTGAAGGAAGCATAGTGGAAATTTTGTGATTTGAAAACACAAACCCTGGTATTTTTAAATTACTGGTTATCATTTTGTAATGGAAATAAAATCCCTGTGGCTCTCTACTCAGTTTTAGGCAACCTCTAAAGAGGGGAAAGCTTTAAAAGCTGTGTAAATACTTATATATAACTCTGTGCTTTTATTTACAGACCCATTACTGTCCTTTATTGGGAAGATACTGCAAGTTACTTTTAATTAAAGTAGTGATCCCTAGGGAGGGACAGGGAAAGAGGGAAATTCCACTGCTTGGGAACCTGAAGTGAGGGAAAGGGCAGTTAGTTGTTAAATTGGATTCCAAATATCAAATCAGAGAAATTCTGCAGTGTAGAAAACTCTGACTCTGGAAGTTACATATCATTTCTCCCTGCTGAATTTTCTTGCTCTTACTTTACAGAACTGCTCTGAAATGGATTCTGTAATTTTTTTTTCAACATGATGATTATTCATCAGCCATGAATATTCAAGATTTGAGCTATTATTTGAATGCAGTTGGCCAGATACATTGTATGTAGTGCCTGCTTCTTGATTGGAGAAAAACAGAGCAACTCTTTGTTCAAATATTTGCATCCACACATTTTCCATTTGTTTTTAAACAAGAGTCATACAGTTGAATTTAAAGTGGCCATGACATTGCCTGATACCCAGCTAGGAATAAAATTCCCTGGAAGGATAATTTGAGTGTTGAACTTGGAGAGCAGATTTAGAAGTGGCATAAATACGGGTGATGAGTTGCAGTGTCTGGTTTGTCTTTAAGCTCATAATTCATAGAATCATTTTGGTTGGAAAAGACCTCTAAGATTATCAAATCCTACCACCAACCCAGAACTGCCAAGGCCACCATTAAAACACATCCCCAAGGGCCACATCCACAGGGATTTTAATTCCCTCCAGGAATGGCAGCTCCACTGCTGCCCTGGACAGCTGTGCCAGGGCTGGACAATCCTCTTGATCAAGAAATTCCTGAAGTGTGAAAAGGAAATGTAGAAATAAGATCAGTTCCTAGAGAATATGGCAGAGAAGTTCTGCCCATGCCAGGACTCCCAAGGCAAAATAAGAAATCCCCTAAAAAATTACCTCCCTGTTTCTATGTGTGTGTGCAGTGCTGGCCTTGCAGAGGTAGGGCCTATGCTTCTTTTATTTTTTTTTTTTTTTTAATTTTTTCCTTCTTTAATATTGAAGATTCGGGGCAACTTTTTATTTCAGTAGCTGTTTTGGGGCTTCATTTTCTCCTTCCCTGGATATTTTGGTAATACACGTCTTGCTTCCAGTCCATCGGGTTTCGTGCTGAGGGAAGGAACAGCCACAGAGTGTGACAGCCTGTTTGTGGCTCCTCAGTTAGGGACAAGGCTGCAGTTTCAGCTTGGATGAGCTATAAGGGAAATTCAGGGGCTCAAAGGTGAAATGGCCCTGGAAATCACCTGTCACTTCATTAGTCATGCTTGGATTAATTCCTCCCAGTGCCACTGGAATGTCCCATCCTCTCTCCTGCAAGATCCTGTTCCTTCCCTGAAGTGTCCTCGCCTCCAGCAGCGGGGGGAGGCCTTGTGGGGTTTCTGCTGTCCTCCAAAATCTCTTTGGAGCTGTTCCACACATCTCCTTGGTCCTGGAGGGCAGAGTTGGTGCACAGGCTGTGTTTGTCCATCCCTGTGCTCACCTCACACCCGGGAGATCCAGCTGTGGATCTCTGCATCCCAGGGAATCTGTCTCTGCAGCAATCCCTTGGCTGTCCTGCTCCAACAGGCCTAGCAGGGGGCTGAGGCTTCCCCAAAAACCTGATGATGCTCAGCATCACACAATACTACAAAATCACAAACTGCTTTCTGCAGTTTGTTACAAGCCAGGTTGCTCTCAGTGTGATGTAAAATGACTCCATGCTCAAGTTCAAGTTTTCTTCTCAGCTTTCCTGCTTTTCCTAGCGACCAAGTGCATTCCTAAAGGAAAGGGAAATCAGCCTGCTCCATGCACTGTTAGTTCTAGTACAGCCAATATGTGTAACAGGATATCTTTTTTTTTTCTGGGGGCAATAAAAACTGTATGAGATTGCAAAAGGTTTATGTATGTTTTATAGCAGGAGCAACCATTGGAGCAAAACTACATTGTTTTCCTCTTTCATGCTCCCTTTCTGCTTTCAGACCACATCACTGTGAAGTCAGGCAGGAGGTTCTTCCACTTCACAACATGACTCAGGGAAAAAAAAATTAGCAGTAATGTTATGTATTTATGCAGTGGCATTAAGCAGGTTGTAAATGTTATAAATCAAACAAATAGGAAGTTAGATATGTTAATGCAGAATGTTTCCCATTCAGATCCCCTAACTAAGCAGGAAACTCAGGGTGTAAAATACCTGGTGAACTTCACTGAAGTCAAAGGTTTGCCAGGTTTCCCTGGGTGGGTTCCACAGCTCACTCACTCCATCTTATTTCCAGGACAACGGGATTCTCAGCAATCATAGAACAGTTCAGATTGGAAAAGACTTCTAAGATCACCAAGTCCAACTGTTAACCCAGCACTGCTATGAAATGTAAAATTACACTAAGAAAATGCTCAGTGACAAGCCCAGAGATGGCATAACATGATTCACATGGAGTTATGCAAGTTCCATGTTACTTCCATTATGGATGAGTGGTGGAAAAGCAGAAAGGTTTAATCCCATTGAATGTGTTAGTTTTGTTTGGCTTCTTGCTGGAAACATTGCTAGGGTGAACTGACATGTTTTTTTCAAGGAAGAGTGAAATGAGTTGCAAAATGCTGGGGCTGCCTGTGCTTCTTTTTTTTTTTTTTTTTTTTTTTTTGTAAGTAGATGTTGTGGATCTCTCAGATTAGAAAATTCAAGGTGTTGCTGATAAGTGCTGACAAGTTTTGATATCAGGCAGTTTTTCAGTTCCCAATTCTTCTGGAAGATGGTAGGCTTTTGGTGCTGAGAAATCTTCTGTCAACGGCTCCTTCTCTGCTTCCTGAAGCCTGGGTTGACTCCTGTCCTCCCTAAAGGTAGGGTCAATTTTATTGCCTTTGAAAGTAGTAGGAGAAAAACCCCATTTTGAATTTGAGAAGAGGCAGGAGTGGAATGTGTGATTATGCAAAACATATAAAAGAGCGAATCAACTGCTACCTCCCCCCCCCCCCCAAAAAAAAAAAAAAAAAGAAATAATGGTATTTTTGGTAAAAACAAAATCCCACAAAGAATTGCCTGCACTGTTGGCTCAAAGGATAGATGTCATGTAAATAAATCACCATGGGAAGCTGTAAATGCTACTCTGCTCTACATCAGTTTATCCTCAGATGGCCTCTGAGAGAAGGAATGGTTTTCCTATAACTGAAGTCAACTGGTATGGAATATTAAAAGCCAAACTAAACTTAAGGCCTTACCCTATCCCTGAAACAAACACTGTAATAATTTACCTTTCCTTTAATATCCTAATCATTGCAGTTTAGTTTAAATGGTAATTAGCATCAAAGTACTAATTAATATTGGCATTTTCCATCAAAGAGGCTAAAAACATAATGGGCTTCCTCAAGCCAGTGTTGAATTCTATGGAAAACTGAGACTCTGCAGTGACAGATCATCTTCTGTGACAAAATTAGGTAAAAAATAAATCCATAAAACACTAGCACGCCCATTTTTCTTGCACTAATTCCAAGGAGTTCAGTGACACCCAAGCCACTCTGTTATTCTGTTCTGGTCTGGGATACTTTGAATATGTGAAGTATTGAATTGGTGTTCTGATGCTTTGATAGTTTCAGGTTCATCCTGTGCTGGCTCTGCTTCTATGTGTTTTTTTAAACAGTAGTAAATCACTCTTTAGGACTGTAAAATAAACATTAAGAGGTCAATTCATTTTCAGTTTGCCCTTTTGGAAATATGCTTACACAGGTCCATTACTTTGCTGTATTATGGGAAAAGATCCTTAGCAGCCCCCATCACAACCTTGGTTTTAGCATTGTTTATCCTTCCAACCTCCTCAGGGACTTTCCTTTTCCTGAAAAAGAGAAATTCTCTATAGAAAACGAAACAAAATCTTTGGGTCCATGGAGGGGTTGCTGAACTTGATACAAATCTGCTCTACAGCCAGTTGTCGCATCAAAATTTGCCTGCTTGGCAAATACCTTCAACTTCTGATAAAAGTGGAGAATTGTCCCATTCCCACAGCAGCCCTGGAGCCTGTGACATCAGGGTTTCCATTTCATAGCTCTGAAACCCAGCTGACACTGCCAGGAGCAGAATGCTGTGGGACCTGAAAACTTGTACTTTGACTCTGCTTGTTCCAGGGAAAACTTGTTTGTAAATAATAAAATAATTCATTTCACTTCAGTGTTTCTAGTGTTGAAACTACAAAAATCACTGACTGAGTTTGCCTTGCCTGTGTTTCAGATATCCCAATTTCATCCATTTAGGATAGTCCCAGGAGCCTGAGTGTCATAGAAAAGAAAGTTTTTAGCAGTTTCTTGACCTGACTTCTTCATTTCCTAAATATTTTAGTTTCTCACTGCTTACAGTTGGGGTTTTGTTTTGTCACTGTGCTGTCTTGGGTGTTTTCCTGGAAATATGAGCCAAGCTGAAATTGTGGGGCTGTTGCTCCTGGAATTTTTCAGTGCAGACCTCTGATTCTCTTTCGACACCCCCATATTTTCTGCCAGTATAGGACTGGAGAATTTCTTGCCAGTATAGATAGGACTGTTCATGTTATTTACAAACACTTGTATTTGCAGGAAATGCATGGAATACAGAGAAATAACATTTTTTTGTTTTGTTTTCATTCATTCCACGCCCAGAGATTCATTTTGACACTGAGTGATTTTGCTCTTTCTTTCTGTTACCTTGGAAAAATAAGTTATTAAATGATCATTTGGCTTAACCTGCTGCTGGAGTCAGGAGCTGGCAGAGGTTGTCAAGGTGTCTCCAGGAGATGGTTGGTGACATTTTGAAGCTGGCACATGTGGGAGCTGAGTTTCAGAGGGCACAGAGTCCTGTGAGCAGCTGCAACTTTGCTCTTTTAAGCTGCCTTTTACTTGCTTGAATAACTGTGGTTTTGATGAAACCAAGGAAAGCAGTGGTGAAGGGAATTAGATGTAATGACTGTAAAAAGAAGTGAAGGAGAAAGGGGATGTCCATGGCCTCAGTGTAACTTATCTTTGACAAGCTGATCTGTTATTTCTCACTGATGGAAAGGTTAAATCCATTAACTGGTGGTCTTCCACTGAGGACAAGGAGCTGACAAGGCATGAAGGGCTTGGGCCAGCAAGACCACAAAGTCCTTGATCTTTGAATGCACGGCTTTTATTGTCAGCAGCAGAGACGACTTGACTTTCATATGTTCCCCCTACGTGTGAGGAAGTGAACATAAATTAATAGCTACAGTAATTTCCTCTGGGTAAATCTGTCTAAATGATCTGAAATACCAGGATGCTGAAAGGCTAATGGCTTCCCTGTCTGACATGATGAACATCTACAGCTGTTTGTGGAGCCAAAGGCAGGTCTGGGTGCTTGCTGTCTTTCAAAATCAGGTCACAGCACCAATCACATCTTTCTACACAAAACCCCCTTGATTTCAGTAAAATTTACATGAACTGGATGACAGCCTGATGTACTGAGACTGCATCTGACTTTCTAAATATTACAAAGCTTGGAAATGACTGCCCTGTTTGCCTTCTGAGAGATGTGAGACTACAGGTTGAGTGTTTTTATCCCCAGCTGTTGAAAGTGTCACTGTTTTGCACTTTTATCTATGCAACAATCTGTAGTCAGATAGTCAAAGTGACGAATCAGCAAATCTGGGGGACTTAATGCCCAGTAATGGTTACATACATCCAGCCTTCCCCAGCAACAAATAAAACAGATTAGCCATAAAGTTCTAATTGTATACTTAATACAGGGCTATTTAAATTAATGAGTTTACCTGCCCCTTTACTGAGGTGTGTAAGCATGTGTGAGTTCCTCCACCACTGCAGTGAGAAGGAAAACATGTTCCTGTGATCTTCTAACCCTTGTAATCCACAGACAGAACTCTCACTAGTGATTTGCTACCAGCCACTGTGGCCTGTGTTGTCAATTCAAATGAAGGACAAAAGAAAAATCAAGAGAGAAAAAAAATGTCTGTTCTGTGTCCTTTCTTTTTGTCCTGGGTCTGTGTGATGTGCCAGCCATCAGGCAGTAGTCACATATATTTCATTTTTTGAAATTGATTTGCAGTTTGCAAGAGGCTGAGAAGCAATAAAGTCTAAGCTTAGCTAACACCTGGTAGCATTAACTACAGTTCAGAAACTTCAAACTAATATAAGAGGAACATAATTTGAATTTAGCAAGAAGCAGGATTTATGAATTCTTCATTCACTGGGACTAACTCATGCCCTTGGGAAAGTTTCTCCATTTCTATTTTACCAGATCTATGTGGAAAATGAACTTGGCACTGAAGGTATTTATGAACTTTGGAAATTCTATGTAAATAAACCCAAATAGTCAATGATTTGTAAATTATTGACATTCAACCTTAAAAAATTATTTTTTCTGCTCTTGTTTTCCAAAGGTTGCTGGGATGTCCCTGAGGTACTGGTGGCTGAATGCTGACTAGAAGAGGGTAGTGTTTTGCTTTGTTTACAAAGTGTAGATGATATTCCTGCATAATAAAAGCTGGCTTTAGCAGGGAGCATCTCTTCCCCTTGTTGAGCAGCCTCCTCTTTTGGCAGAGGCAAACTCCATGAAGATCAAGTGCATGTTCAGCTTGACTGCAGAGAGCCCTCATGGGTTTGATGAACTCAATCTTTTAACAACAAACTTTAATAAACTCTAATTTTTAAAGATTTGGAGTCTATGTAATCCCCACTCTCAGCTCTGTAAAAATCTTGTTGTGTAACTTCCAAGCAAACACCAGCCTTAGAAAATGGGTATTTATGTCTGTGAGTGGTTAAATGTGGCATATTCCTGATCCTGAGGAGTAAGTATTGAGACAGAAAACCTTAACATGAAAAGAAAAAATGTCAGTAAATATTCCTATTGGCAGGAAAAGGAGAACATCTGCTCAAGTCACTAGTGGTTTGTTGCCTGAGTTAGCAGCAGGGCAGCCTACAGCTAATTAGCTACGGCTTGATAAGAGAACAGGAGTGCAGTGGATAGAAATGTTGTCATCTGAAGTTGCTTGAAATTCCTCTAAAAGCATTAAAAACATGGCACTTGACTTTCCTTTTAAATTCTTTCCTTGGTATCTTTGGAAATTGCTGCAATGACTGCTTAGCTATGAGTGCAGACCCCCACTGAAACCTCTGTGCATGAAATGTCCTGATTTGATCTAGTTTTCATTAAAGCATTTCAGTGAGCACTTGTCCATTCCTACCCAGAAATTTACACATAAGCACATGCAAAGCACTGAGCACATCTCTTAAACTCCAATTTAAACACAGGTTTTCCCACATATGCTGGAGCAACACTGAGATCAGCCAGAATATGGAATTTGCATTCTTTTAAGCTTTTAGTGTGGGTCTGTTCTTGAGAGCAGCAGAGCCAGGCTAAATTTGGGACCACAGGCTCCAAAGACCTTGCCTGCTTTTTTCCTCAACTCACCTTGTGCAGGGATCTCTCAGATTCAAAAGGGCTCTGCCCTTTCCAGCACCTTTGAATCTCAGATATCTGCAGCTGGCTTTGGTGTAAGGGGGAGGTAATTGTGGGTGCCAACTTAATTAACCTTGCATGTCTGTTATGTTAATTCCTAAGACAGGCCTGCTAATGTGTGGAAACAGGAATAATCCCCAGTATGTTTCACTCTTTTCCACAGTTCCTTGCAGCCTAAGTCTGGAATTTATATTTTGTGTAAGATGCTCCATTTTGGCATAGCTCCTGTGAGAGTTAAATGCTGAATTCCCTTGAGAAGAATGTTTTAAATAATGATACCTATTTTTATAGGCAGAGAAACTGTGCATTTGAACACGGTGAGTAACACTTGTTTTCCATTGTATTTGTGACTGACACACACCTCTGATGAATCTGCTTTGGTCATCTCCACTCACTCAGGTTTGTCCTCAGCCAAAAGTCTGGTAAATGAGCTGCTTCTCTGATTATTTCTGAGTGCATGGATAACTCCTGCCTTCCAGTTTTATTATTGCCCAGATACAGTAAAGCACAGAAGTAAGTTGGGGAACATTCAGCAAAAGCCAGAGGTACCATATTTAAATTCCAGTTTTCCTTTGCTGTGTTCTGTTTTATTGTTCCCATTGATTTCAATTAGTTCAGACAGGAAATCCCATTGATTAGAGGCTTTCAGAGGACACGAAGCAGAGGCAAAGGAGCACAACATCTGCTGCACACAACAATGAAAGTGAGGAGATTCTTTAAAAACTGCATTTCTAGCTGGAGGAGGCTGTGCTGATGTGGAGGGATGGTTGGGATGCCTGGGGTGCAGCTGCTCTGGCCCGGGCTCCGGAGGAAGCTGCAGGGAAGAGGAGGAGGAGAAGGACAAGGAGGAGGAGGAGGAGGAGGCGGGGGCCCAGCTCTGGATTAAACTACACTCCTCCCCCAGGGCTTCAGATTAAGCAAGATGCCTTTGATACTGATGTGTAAAATTCTTTCCACACGTTGCAAAGCCAATCCTATTTCTGTGGCTTCTTGTCCCTGGAAAAGGAGTGG
The DNA here is from genome assembly GCF_026979565.1 of Vidua chalybeata. NCBI lineage: Eukaryota > Metazoa > Chordata > Aves > Passeriformes > Viduidae > Vidua > Vidua chalybeata. Next base: position 55,034,670 of record NC_071535.1, on the reverse strand, counting down.
CAGTGGAACAACCAAAGCACTGTGGGCACTGGAGAGGCACCAGTGGTCTGGAGGGTTGTGGTGATGTCCAACAGGACAGGCCAAGCTCGTAGAATAAACCATTGTGTCACTGTGTCATCGTGCTTGTAACCCGAGGGGGAAATGAATTAACCATGGAAATCAGACGAGCCAAATCACAAAACCGTCAGAAGAAAAAAGAAAGGCACCCAAACTTTTGGTACGGGAAATTGAGATGATTTATTGTTTAATTTTTGCTGCATTTTTGCTTTTATAGTAATTTGTAGAATAATTATTTTTTTCAATGTGAGCGAGGTAAGGAGGGGAAGTTAGGGAAGCCTTTCATTCTCTTTTTTAAATAGCAAGAAACTGGCAACAAATGACTCCATGGTATTTTATCTGTAATGGAAAAGGAACAGCTTTCTTTCCTTGTCAGTCATTAATTTAAAAAAGTATTTTATCTTAGAGAGCAAGGAACCTAGTAAAAACTGACACAAAGTTTTTATATTTAAATGCCTTATTATCTTAAAGGGCACAATAATCTTACATCAGGAGACATTCATGTATTTAACACCTCTTCCAGATCTGTGTCTAACTGGTGCTTTTAATGACTTCTATTATTCTTGAAGAACATAAAGAACTGCTGGAGGAATCTATTCACAGACACAGGAAAAAAAAGTCTGCATTAATTTAACTTTATATTGGTTTAAGCTTAATAAACTGCCTTATTAAGGCCAACTGATAAACCATGTCTGAATAGAAGGGGTAAAATAATTACTGAAGAAGTATGGAAGCAAAGTACAATAATGGGATAAAGATGTCAAAATATCCCTCCTAAAAAGAGCTTGGGAACTCAGAGAGTATTGAAGAGAACATAGAAAAGGATTGGGAATTCAGTGGTGAAGGCCATATGGGCCTTAAGAGTGAGAGGGTTGAGACCTTGTCTTGTAAGCAAAAGCATCCTCCACAATTATTTGAAAGATTTAATTTGGCCATGAGAGTACTTTTTATGGGGCTCAGAAAAGGTACAGAAAATGCTAAATAAAATTTCCAGCTAATTTATACAACTAGATGCTGTATAAGATTTTGTAAGTTTGGAAACTTATGAAATGCCAAGGAACATGTAAGTTCCTTTGTTTTTTTTAAACAAAGTATTTAACTTTTTACCTCTTATGCAAAAAATCTGAATTTGGAGTCAAGCACATTATTGCTTAAGTCCTACCTCAATTTCTTGTCATTCAGCTGATGCAGGGTGTGGTTGACAGTTTTAAAAATCTTGTAACAAGCCTCATGCTGGATTTGCATTTGAAATTACCAGAATGCACTGAAACCAGGACATTTATCTGAAACAATGAGAGGTTAAAAAGTCCTTGAAACTTCCTTTGCTATGAATAAGAACCATGGGTTTCATCCCACCTGCCCCTCTCAGCCTACAAAGTGTTAATTCTCCAGGCTGGTGTAATTAATAATCAACTGTACTCATGGAAGGAGGTTCCCTGGAGCTGCACAGTTGTGTAATTCCTATGAAATGTGGAGATTTGCTCTTGCTCCACCTCATTTTTCTGAAGGATGAAATGTCACAGACAGAATTTCATAATACCATGTCCAAACTTTTAAGTTTTTCAGGCAACTGATTGTAGTTGGGGGGGATGGCTGCTCTGCCCTGGTTTTCTTGGCTCAAGAAGCTCCTGAGGGTCACCATAATGTTTTTTAAACCTACACATCTGGAAACTGAAAATTTATTTAATTATAGATAAAGCTTTAGCCTTTTAACAAGGAAAAGTTTTAGACATAACACTCAAAATGTTGGGGGTTGTAAATTTGTGCTTCCAGCAGTATTTAGAATGTACTTGAAGGATGCTGAGTTTCTCTTGCATCTCAGGCATGGCAAAGATATGTGCTGTTTAGTTTGGTCATACTTTGAGGCTATTCATGTGGAAACTGATGAATTAGATGTCAATAAAAATATTTTTTGTTTCCGCTTTTTGTACACTGGTCATTGGCTACAATATTGAGTTTTGAATTAAAGCATAAAAATTAATGAAAAAACTGTTCTTTTATATAATTAATGAAAAAACTGTTCTTTTTCCCCCTCCCTCTTTTGTTGCTGTTCACTGTTTGCCAGTTTTTAATTGTAAAAGATGCTGTAGATTAAATTTTTCTCCTTAGCATTGCTGTCCTATTTTCCCCGTGATATCCCCAGGGGATCTAACATGAGTTTAAGTAAGTCCATTTTTTCTCGACTGACAGAGCAAATGTTCAGATGCTTTAAAATTTAAAGAGCAAAATGTAGGCATGGGTAACTCAGCTCAGAAGAGGCAGGAAATTCCCATTCAAGCCAAATAGTCTTCTTTTGGTTTGTTTGCTTGCTTAATTCTCCTAGGTTTTGTTTGCTTTTAATTTCCCATAAGGATGTTGCATTTTGAAAGCTTGGCATTCCCAATATCCTTCACTATATCTAAAATCTCCATTTTTCATCAGGGACTTGCAACCAGAAGGGAGAATGATGTGTGAACTTTGCCAATGAATGCACCTATGGGCACAGGTGCACTTGCATGAAAATTATTTTCATGGCTGAATGTTCATTAATATTAATGAGGTAACATTGTTGTTCTGTATATATTAAAGAATATTCCCCTTTTCAAGGACATTTCTTATTTTAAGAAGAGCTACCATAGTAAAAAAGTTTGGTAGCTGTACAAAGCACTTCAGGAAGTCCAAAAGTGAGTTACTGAAGATTTTTATGTGCATTTTCTGTTCTACGCAGTTTAAAATGGTTTATATGGAAAAAATGTAGTGAGGGTCATTGTGCCTATGAGTTGACACCTTCAAGTAGTCTGAAATCCATATTCTTTTGTGGAGTAACTTGAGATTTGCTCTAAATGGTGTTATTGATTTAAAGTTCGAGTTCTTTGAAGATAAAAAGAGTCCAAGATATTTTGAGGATGACATTTTGCCGTGGTCCTAACTTTGTTGCATCCACTAAGGATCGTGGTTCTCCCGTCTCCCAGTCCTTCCAGCACCTGGGCAGAGACCGTAGCTCGGAATGGGTGTGTGAGATCCAGCCCGTGCCGTGACAGCCTGCGGTGCTTTCGGGCTGCCCTGCCGAGCCGTGGCTGCCCCTGGAAGCAGGCTGGGAAGACTCGGGGAGACGGCAGCAGCAGCAGCGGCGCAGCCGGAGTCTGCGGGACCAGCACATCCCTGCCCACATCTCCAGCCGGGATCACCCCCGGCTCCACAGCCGTGCCCCCCGCGCCCTCCGCACCCTCGTGTTGAGCCTGGCGCCTTCCATTCCTTGGGAACCCGGCGTGTCGGGAGAAGTTTCTGCCGGAGCCGCTCACCCCCAGCAGCCGCAGCCGCAGCAGCGGACCCTCTGGCAGCCGCCCCGTGCCGGGATGCGCGGGATGCTCCCGCCCAGCTGAGCGCGCTCGGGCCGGTCCCGGGGCAGGTTTTTATTTTCTTAAAAAAAAAAAAAAAAACCAAAAAAAAAAAAACAACAAGAAATGGAGTGTGCCGGCAGCGGCGCTGGCTGAGGGCCGAGCTGGGACAGCCCTCGGCGCCCCGCCGGCCGCGCAGGTACCCCCGGCCAGGGACGCTAAGGGGGCACGGCCGGGGCGGGGACGCGGCCCTGGGTGGGAGCGGCCGCTGAGGGCGGCGGGCGCAGGGGGCGGCCCGGGCGGCGAGGCGGGCGCTGCCGGGGCGAGCCGGGGGGCGGCTCCCCGGACCGGCCCCCCGGGAAACGCGGCCCCGGCGAGCCCGGGAGAACCGGACGCGGCGGCGGCGGCGGCCGGTGCCGGGGGTATCGTGGCGCTGCCCGGTCCGAGGGACCGGCGCTGTGCCCTCCTTGCGGGTAAACCGGGGCGTGAGGGGAGGGGCGGCGGCCGCGGGACCCCTGAAGGGCTCCCCTGAGCTCGGCGGCGGAGTTTTGGTGGCGCATCCCCAGCCCCCAAGTGAGGCGGCAGGTCCGGCTGCTCCTTCCAGGCAAGTGGCACCTCCTGCCCCGGCTGCCGGGTGGGGATGGGGCGGTGAAGGGATGGGCAGGTGGCGGTGAGGGGATGGGGACGGGGCGGTGAGGGGATAGGCAGGTGGAGATGAGGGGATAGGGAGGTGGAGATGAGGGGATGGGGATGGGCAGGTGGAGATGAGGGGATAGGGAGGTGGGGATGAGGGATGGGGATGGGGATGGGGCGGTGAGGGGATGTGCAGGTGGAGATGAGGGGATTGGGAGGTGGCCGTGAGGGGAGGGGGGCGCGGTGAGGGCCGGACGGGTGGACCCGGCGCTCACGGTGGGGCGGGCGGGAAGGCTGAGGGGGGCCCAAGGGCGTCCTGGCTTCTTCGCACTGAGGGGAGAGGGCAGGAAATAAGGGAGGATGTGAGGAAGGATAAATCCTTGCTCAAACGCAGAGTGAGCTCCTCTCATGCTGTTTGTAGGACCGCGTGCAGAAGGGTGAGGTAGAAGAGGGGAATATGAGTGTGGATAGCGGGAAAGTGTTTCCTAAGGGCTTCCCGCAGTAGTAAAAGCAGTGGGAAATTGAATCAGGCCTTGCTCTTTAACACAGGAGAAGTCACACAACCTCCCTGCAAGTGACTGAATGCACTGGTGAAAAGATTCTTCTCCTGAAAGTGCATACATCCTTGCCTTTTTTCTGTCTTCCCTTCCTCCTGTGGCCTTGGCTCTGTTTAAGTCCTCTCAGAATAACCTGTCTTGTTGAAGGGACTCTCTGTCAGGGGAGGAAAAAAGGTCTTTGAAAACAAATGCTATCTTTGTTTAAAGCTATTTGTGGATCAAGGTTGTGACTTAACTGTGAAAGAAAATGGCTCTCCCTTGCTTACATTAAAAACACAATAACACATTAAAACAATCCAAGTCTGGGGAGGTAACTGGGCTGAAATGTGATTCAGCAGAGTGAGACCTTAATGCAGGTTTTACAGTACCTCTACTCTCTGGTGAATCAATAGGTAATTAGTGGTGGGGCTTTTCTTTTTGTGTGTCATTTGAAGAAATTCTTCAGGCTAGAGGTGGTAATTGATAATATTTTTAATCTCTCCCACTTTCTTCCTGAGGCGTGTAGCTATGATCTTTAAAGTCCTTTTCAATCCAGACCGTTCTATAATTCTATGATGCACACAGGTTTAGATGGTAAGACAGCAAGAAAAGGGTGAAATATGGATCCACCCTTTCCAAGTTCCTGTGCTGTTTAAAAGTTGCAGCTACACTCTGTGAGCTGGGGTACCTGCTGGTAAATGTTTGGATTTGTTGCTGGATGCCACCACTTGTTCCCAGTCCCAGATTTGATGGCCCATATGATCTTACATCTAGCAGGTATAAGCTCTTACATATATCAGGTATTTGCAATAATTTTGTGCAGGCAGGTACAGAAACTCCAAACTACAAAGCAGCTTTGGCGTTTCTTCTCTAGCCCCAGTGGGTTGACCTGGAAGAATTAAAGTTGCAAAAAGTAGCAGCTGAATTCAGGTAGGAAAGCCTGAACACTGGCCAAAAGAAGTGTTACTCTTGCACACCTTTTCTAGGTGTCCTGCTGTAAACTAGAATTAAGAGCCCATGAAAATACATCTGAGGGAGGGATCCTGCAGCTTTAGGAAGTCTCTGTCAGAGTTAGGCTGGGAATTGTGATGCTCCTTCCCCAGCCCAGCCAGAAGTGCTCCAAAGAAAGTGAATTATGCAAGAGACTCCACTGGCTTGATCAAATTTCTGTCTTCAGTTTCACTGGCAGGCTTGAGTTTCACGGCTTCTGAGGTCGGCCTGTTCTGCTGAGGACTGGAGGAGTGTGCTCAGTGTCAGAGAACTCTGAGTTTCCAGAGAAGCCCCTCAGAGCCCCAGTGTGACGTAGGTCTTCCCATCAAACTAGTTTTCCATTAATTAAAAAAAGTAGGCACCCTAGATAGTGTGAACTCCTTGGTGAGGATAGTGGAGAGAAGTTATTTATCTTCAGCCTTTTAATTCTTTCCTCTTTGTGACCTTTGCTTATTTCATCTGTGTTAGTTGTTCACGTCCCTGGCAGACCTGAAACAGCTTTGCTGAGACCTACAGGAGGATCGCTGCTCTATTTTCTAACTTCTCAATCTTGTCCTAATCAAAAATGTAAATACATGCATAATGATTTGCATGTAATTAACTTCCAAAAAACACCCTCATGCTAAAATCAATGTTTTTTGAAGCCCAATTTTCCTGCCTGCCTGAAAAGTTACACCTGGAATTCGCAAACCATGACTTCTGAGAACATAAACTGCTTTCAGCACTGCTGTTTACTTTCTGCTTTAATTTTTGTTTTCCATTCCATCCAGAGAAGAAAAATAAATTTAAAAATATGTTGATAGTGATTTTTCTAATCAGTTTCTTTCTTCAGTCTTCATACTGAAGACAGAAATACTCAGTCTTCATACTCAACAGAAAGTTTCAAAATTAAAAATGAACAAAGTTGGTGTGGTGTATACTCACTGTACACTCATTTTGCCACTCATTGTGATCATTTATGAAAAGAACATCTAACACATTCCAGAAATTCCAGAGAAGTGTGGATGGGAGCTTGCAGATTTCGAGGAATACAAGGAAACCGGGAGAAAACAGTGTCCTTTTGAGCTAGGCTGGCAGTGTAGCTGCCGCTGGATTTCGGTTTCCCTGGCACAGAGCTTTTCAGTGTGAGAGCTGAAGGAGTGTCTGTGCGGAGCAATGAGCAGCCCGGGATACGGCACGGGCGCTTTGCCAGCAGTTTACAGGAGGGTGTTTTTGCCTGATGTCAGAGACGCTGGGAAGGAGAGTTCCCGGGCTCTGGCGCGGCTGCGGAGGTGCCTGTCGCTGCCGTCGCAGAGAGGCTGAGTGCGCGCGTTTGACGGAGGAGTCGCTGCACATTTAGGGGTGAGCAGATGAGGTTGAATTCCCGGTAAAAACCCAGGGCCTGGAATGTGCCTTTGCTATGCATGGCTTGCCCAGAACGCTTGTTTTAATAGGCTGCCTTCAAGTCAGTGAGTCTGGGAGCAGCACAGGGTTACCCTGGATCAGATGTCAGAGCGTGTTAAGGGCTCTCCCTCTCTGGAAAAGCTTTGGAAACGGGATTAACAGCAGTGCTGCAAATCCCATGTGCTGCTGGATGTGTTACACTGCGGTTACAAACACTAAACCCCTTGGGAGCAAACAGAAAGTGCCACTGCTATTCAGTGGAACAGCTTGAACATGTCCCTTCTTTCAGGAAGGAGGGGAAAACAGTGTGCAGCAGTTCTGTCGATACAAAAAAAGGATCTAAATAGCAAGATAAAACGTATGGCAAACTGTGGATCAGCTTGAAGCTCCCGTGATATTTGAAAAAGCATTTTGGTTTCTATGCTAGGACACAAGCAGCTGTCTGATGCCTAAGATATATTTCACACTCAACACTGCTTCTAATGAATTTTGCGTTAAAAATCAAAGGTTTATGATGTTCCACTTAGAAAAAAAAAAACACGAACAAACAATTTTTTTTAGAAACCAGTTAAGACAGTGTGATGAGAAGCAGCAGGAGAGGGCAGTGCACCGTGTTCACTCCTGAGCATGGATTCTCCTGCTGTAGCATGTGAGGAATGTGCATTGTGTTCAGGACACTGGGAGCACCCAGGAGGATGTTGGTAACTGTGCATGGTTGAGCAATGGGATGCTTAATGAGGGGTTGCTGAGCTGTGCAGTCAGCGTTGTGCCAGCAGCACCTCACAGGCACCAGAGACTGTGACTGTCTCCACAATTCAGTAAAATAGGCCACTGGCTCTGCTCCATCCCCAGGGCCAAAAGGCACAGCTCCCTCCCACGTGCTGAGCTCACTCCTCTCCAAAACAGAGTGCAACTGACCAAGCTGGCTGTGTCCAGAAAAAGAGTGCAGCTGACCAGGCTGGCTCCTTCCAAAGTGGAGTGGAAGTGACCAGACTTGCTGTCAGAAGTGGAGCCTTTAAATTCCTGTATTTGGATTCTAAATATTGCTGATCTGGGTTTTGGTAGCACCATTGCACTTCACCTTGTACACCAGCTCATCACTGCAATTTCAGACTCATAGTGCATGAGTGCTTTTGTTTAATTAAACTTTACTGACAAAATATCAGCAGTGACAACATGAGAGAATTGTAATGAGGATGCAGTTGGAAATAGACTTCTGGGGCTAACATTGTGTCAATTACAAACAGAGGATGTTTACTCTGTCTGAGTAAATTTTGAAAGTGAACCTCAGAAAAGCTGTTAGTTAAACTCTGAAGCTGTGAAACCAGCATCTTAAACTTTAAAGTTCAGTCACCAGAGTGTAACAGAGAATACATTCAATAGTCCTTAATCTGATGTTTTATCAATATATTCCTCCCTTAATTTGTGTTATTGCTTCAATATAAATATTTCAAATCATCCAACCATTCCACTGTAATGAATTTTACCTGTGGATGTGAGAAGAGACTGAACAGTTTGAATTCTGCAGATGATACTTTCACATTGCTGTGTCTGGTAGGGAGATCTGTTCCTGGGTCATTTCTCATAGCTGGTGGTAGCAGCTGGAAAGAAGCCCACCCAGAGTTCTGAGGGAAAAATGTAGGGGAGGAAAAGGAATAAAGAGGGCAGATACTAAAGAAAAAGAGAAGTAGAAATGGAGAGAAATAACCAAGAGTTATTCAGGGAGAAAGTGTTTGCAGTGGAAAAGGCAAGTGTTTAGAAAAAGTCCTTAAAATGCCACATATTTAATCCTGCTGGTAAAAGAATCTCTGTTTCTAGTGGAAAACTGATGTCTCTGTTTCCCAACCATGTAACAAATATAAAATGTTTTCCCAAATTTAGCTTTACTCCCAATACAATCTTTTGGCTTCCTGTATTTCTGATTGAATTGTTGCTCTCTTTCTTCATTAAGCTGTAAAAGTCACAGTTAGTCAATTTTGCCCCTGAAAACCTCTGATATTGCCTTAGGTGTAAAAGATTCTCCCCATCTTGGGGAATATTTTAAAAATCTTGTCTCAGAATTTTTTACTAAGAAAGCTGGACCTATGTCTTGGTAGCTTGTCACTGATGGTGTGTTTATATGCCAGCTCCAACCTCATTTTTAAAGAGAATCTTCAATTAAACAAGGCATGCAATGAAAGAATTTGAAATAAGACTTTTCTGGGTACAAGGAGAAGCTTTAGTGATGAGAAGAATCTGAGCACAGATCCCATGAAACCAGTATTAAATGAGGGCTGATGGGAGAAACTGTGATGTGCAGTGGCCTGGTAGTGAATTACGTTGATGTTCCTCATATATTTTGAGAGCAGATTTTCCAGGGAAAGAGGGTGATGTGAATAGGCTGTGTCACTGGGAACCATGCTGAGTTTTGGTTAAGTTACATTTTGATTAAAATTGATGTGTACCAACACTTTTCCATCTCCCTGCTATTTTCAAATGTTTTACTGTCCTCCATGGAGATGTTTTTCAATTCATCAAAATCCAGTGCACTGAGTTCTCCCACCACAGAACATTCCCACCTGAGTCTTTCCCACTGCCACGCTGCAGATGGGGAAGGATGGGACAGCTGCCCCGACCGGCCACCTCCTCTCCAGATCTGATAGAAAATGAAGTGTATTAAAATCTGTGCCACTTGCCAGCCTCTGGATTCACCCCAGGGCATGTCCTTACAGCTTAGATACTTCCAGAAAGAGTAAATTTTAACCTGGCAGGTGAATGGCCTGTGGAGATTTTCCAGCAGGTCTTTCAGACCAGCTGCCTTCCTCTCGGAGCCCCCCAGCGCATGGCATTGCTGGAGCAAGCTCAGCAGTTTGGCCCCTTAATTTAGCCGGGCGTGTGTTGATGTCTGTGGCCATTGCTCCTGACAGCAGATTCTGAAGCACACTCTGAAGGACCCTGGCTGTATGAAAACATCCTGGCTTCTGAGATGATCTCTATCCAATTAGACAACATTCTCCTAGGATAGGACTGGCTGTAGCACATTGCTATGATTTTGTTTTTGTGCATTACTTTAATGATGCTGCCATCAGTGCAGTGGACTGGACAATTTCTGTCTTCTCCAGGAAATACTAGGATAGGGTTTTCTGAAGCATGCTACAGCCTGAAAAACATAAGCCAGCTGATACCCATTCCTACTGCTGCTGCTCACCTACCCTTTGTTACCCTCTTTGGGTCAGACCTGGCAAAGATGAAAAGTTTCAAGTGAAATGGCAGTTTTTTGGTAGACAGGCTTGTTTTCCTGTCTGCTGCAAGTTATAAGGATGTAATTCCCATTAGGACAAGCAGGATGTGCCAGCTGTGGGTTCCTGAGGGAAGGAATGGAGCTGTTCTTGCCATCATCATCTCTCTGAAATGGGCCTGAAAGCTGCTTGGGAAGTCAGCAGTTGACAGAAATGTAATGCTTTCCCTGCTTTTTGCTTCCAGCCCTGTTCCATCCCTTTGGATCCATTCTCTCCCCATTGGAACCATCCCACCAGGACAGAGGAGCAGGCTCATCCTCGTGGGTACCTTCGGAACGGCTCTGCTTGTGGGTACCGAGGTGAGGTCACAGGGGGCACAGAGACTTCTCACAGGAGGGAAAAGCCATTTCAGGGTCAGCACTGCATATCCCTCCTCGCCTTTCACCCCACAGGACTTGCTCACACCTGTGGGTGCTGTTTTTCCCCTTTTTTCTGCAAAACTGAACTGAGCTCACCATTTTTCATGTGTTACAGAGGGCAAGCATGCACCACTTTGCCATCTGCATAGTGTTTACCTGGTAGCAAAGATCACCCTAAATTAATATTTGAAGATGTTATCATGGAGCAGCTTAACTTCTGGCAAATTCTGCTTTTTTTCCTCTGGCCTTTGCACTTGTACAGTCAGGTCTGAAAAGTGTGTCACTGTGAATGCCACTTCACCTGTCAGTCAAGGAAACTGAATGTGCAGGATAAAGCCAAGTGAAATTTTTACACTTCAGAACCCAGGGAAAAGATTTGAGGAACAAAATTGTTTGTTTTCCCTGCTTGGAGGTCCTCAGCTCTCAGCAGCTCTGCTGAAGTTGGTTATTTATGCCAATATTCAGACTTCAAAAATGCAAGTGTTAATGCAGAGAGCTGCCCTTAAATGCCACATGGAAGAAAACATGTCAAGGTCCCTAAAAGATTCATACCAAAAAAAAGTAGTCCAAGGCAGTATTTTGCTTTTCTCTTTTTTCTGTTCTCTCCCTGTGATATCCCAATAACACTGTATTCCCTGTTTTTCTCCTGAGGATAGTGATATTTCCCACACAGCTGTGTGATGTCAGTGCAGTGCTGATATCCCATGGAGCTGGATTGTGGGGCTCTGTTTCTTTGTTTTCTAGGGGACTGTATTTTCAATCCCAAATGTCTGTGTATCACAGTGTTGGTGACTGGTGGCTTTTGCACTTCTCCTTCTATAGAGGACGTGATCTTCATTTTTATTGAGCTCCTGAAATAAACACCTTCTTATGTTTCAAAGTACCACAAGAGAAAAAGGAGCCTTTTTCAAAGTTTAACTGAAAACTTAAACATTTCCTTGAAATTTTCTCTCCTGTGGTAATCCACTTGTTTGATATGACTTTTTCTTTTGTCAATAAAGCTGAGCTAAAACTTTGAGGATGACTCTGAAACTTTCCTCCCATGAGATTTCAGATTGACAAAGAAGGTATAAAACTTCATGAAATTAAACTCATCAAATTATGTATTGCTCCATTTTTTTGCAAAGCTTCCTTACTTGCCAAACCAGATGGAACAAAGTACGGTGCAAATTATGCTGAATGCAGCAGTTTGTCTCTCAGTAATACCTGTTTAGGAGAAAACACATTTTGCATATTGAATTTTTTTGGTACAGTTTGCTCATGCTTGTGACTTTTATTCAGAGTGACAGAATATTCTGTAGTATGAAATGACATATGCAGCAGTATATTCATTTAATTGGTATTTATTGATACTAAGAGTCTATAATTTCTAACTTAAACTGAAAATAATATCCTACTGAGATCTTCAGATATCAACATTTCCTTACTGGTCAGCTGGAAGTGTGAAATGGTCCTGTGAAGTGTAATCTAAATAAAAACTTTTCCTAATTTTTACTCCCTATCAGTGTAATCATTAATCCAAGCCTTGCTCCACAATGTTGCTGCAATTCTGTTTTTATTTGTTTCCTTCCTAGCCCTCTTAGCACTTGGCTACAGCTGAATTGTTTATGAAATTGCTGTTCAGTATTTCAGCTTCTGTCCAGTCTGTCTTCTGCTTTGAAAATTACTTTATCTCTTTTTAAAATTAAATACCTGCTTGACCTATATGGTAGTTTTAGCTTTTCAGTTTGAAATCTGGATTTTTTTCTTTTTTTTTTTTTTTTTCATTTTTTTTGTGAACAGTGTATTCTATTGTAATCTCAGTAAGTAACTATTTATGATAGATTTTATTATGGCAAAAAAATATTTAAGCTAGACTTTAGTTTGTCACATCCACAGCATTGACATGCAATTTGTCCCAAGGAAAAAAACCCAACTCATTTTAACTGCTGTTTATAAAGCAGCTTATAAACTGCAGTCAATATGAGTGAAAATTGTTCTGTTTTTTTAATTTTTAAAGTCTATATGGGATGACTACCTGATGCTTAAGGAAAGACTTTCCCAATAGGGCAAATATGCTGCAATATCATGAAGGTGGTGGATTAAGTTGGGAAGCATTGTTCATTGAGCTCTGCACTGTGAGAGATGTAATTTGGAATTTGTAGTTGAAATTTGGGTTTAAAATTTGGTTTAGAATAGATAAAGGACTTTTTTGCATGGTGGATGTTGTACTGTGTGGGCTTTGCAGAATGTGACTACAAAGACAAAGCTTTTAATAAGGGAAAGAGTCCTCTTGGAACAATGCAGAGAGATTGCCACTGCTGCTCTCTGAGCAGGACTGGGGTAAGCTCAGACCACTGCACCTGAGTGCTGCTGAACTGGGGAGTGTGTCCTCCTCAGCCTTGCTCTTCTCTGCTCACTGTGGGAAAAAACCTCAGCAAAGCTGTTTTTTTTGCTGGCAACAAAGCACTGCCAGCACAAATAGTGTTGGAGGGTTCTTAGGAATTGGGCTTTAGGGAAAAGAGAAAGTGATTAAAAAAAAAAATTCTCTCTATGAAATGATGTCTCGATTGTAGGCACAGAGTTTGTGGGAACCGGGAGTGGGGATGAGACTGGGCTCATCCCCAGTGGGCTGCAGCTGTGAAAAGCAGGTGAGCAGCATTGAAGGTGATGGGCCATGGAGTGCCCAGGTGCACTGACCAACCACCAAAGGGAACAGGGGGCACACAGGTGCACTGCATGAACAGGAGGGGTACAAAAGGTTGGGCTAAAGAATGAGAAGGGGTGATGCTTGCAGCCTTCTGAAGTGGCATGCTGTTACTGTCTATGGGCAGATGCCTGAAGCCTTCTGATGTGGTATGGTGTTACTCTGTGTGGGTGAGTGCTTAAAGCCCTCTGAAATTGGGTGGTGATGCTCTGTGTATTGTGGCTATCTCAGCTGTGACATCTCAATGGATGCCAGGTTTTCAGAGCTTCTAGGAAGACCAAAAATTAGCCTCTGTGCCTAGTGGGGAAATTTGGTAAGCTCTTAATTGAAAATATTGCCTCTCAGGTGGGACTTCTATTAATAAGGTTGTGTTCTAATCTGTTCAAAATACTGTTTGCAAATGGAATGATGGCTAATGAGCAGGAATATCCAGTTTGCTAATTGTGCTGCTAATAGGCTATTAACAGCTGATCCTGTTTGCACTAAGTGATGATACTTGTTTCAGGTTGCTTCCTATTGTGTTAAGCAGTATTAATGAGGTAGAGGAGGTGCTTGTGCAATTTGTCCTCTGAAGGATTTCCCAGTTTGTCTGGGATTGGTAATGCCATCATGCTCATGATGCCAATAGGAAAAATATAAGGATATGGCTGAGGTCCTCTGGAGACACAGCCACTCACACCACACAGACAGGAAAAGAGTAGGGCCAGGCCCTGAGTTTCACCTATTTGTACCATAATTTAAGATCTTTGACTTTGTTCTTTATTTCTTCTCTAATATCCCAGTTACTCCTGTGAATGCAGCATGGAAAACTGACATTTGCACAACACTGTCTTTCTGGATTGGGAATAATCAGCTCCATTTCCAATGCTGTGTGCTTGGAATTGGTTTTGCCCAATTCACTTCATGTTAATCAACTTCTTACTCAAATTGCCTTTTCCTTGCCTGGTCATTTCTTTCCTGCTGCTCCCTGTTGCCAGCTTCTCTCCTCCCTTCAGATTTCTCGCTAACCTTGTTGAAAGTTGAGCTGGAAATGCTCAGAGAGTGATGTTTTGCTATTTGCTGCAGCTCCACAGACAACTCCTGGTTCCTTCTCTGTAGGAAATAGGACCCAGAGCTGTTCTTTGGAGGAAGCGCAGTCATGGGAATCCCCCAGGATAGCTCAGGATGATCGGGCTGCTCAGCTCTTACTTTGGATTATTGCCAATAATGGCTTTTGCAGCTATTCTGTGCTCCCTGCTGTTCTTTCTTTCACATAACCAGGAAAGTATTCTCTGTCACCTGGAGATTAAAGAGTTGCTTAATGGAATCCTTATACATCTTTTAGCAAATGAGTTATTTTCTATTTCACACACACAGTTGTGCTCTTTGAAGTTGCAGGGACTTTCTCTTTTTTTCTGTGGTGCACCTTGTAATTGTGTCTCAGGTCAGGGTGACATGGTGCACGTTAGTTTTGCTTTGTTCCTGACAGACACACACCTTGTGTTTTCTGGGCGAGGAAGGGAAGGGCTGTTTCTCTCTGAGGTTGCACTTGAGTAAAAACACTCTGTTACTCAAGGTAATGATCACTCAGAGGCTGCAGTTGCCCTATGTATATTGAATATTTGAATTCACTTAGCAGGCTGCATGGCCATATATTGCTTAGGGGTGTATTAACATTTATTTTATCATCATGGAAGGTCAGTTCTCCATACAGCAATCTCCATGATTGTATAGCTGCTCTGTAATAGCTGAGTTTCTTTTTATAGGTGTGTATGACTTCTTTAATGCCTTACTTTTGGGTCATCAAGTTTCTTAGTATTATATTATTTCATAGTTTTTATGGGGTTAAACAAACAACTTTGTGGGTAACAAAGCTAAGTCACAAGGGCAAGACTGACTAACCTGTACCAGGGCAGGGAACAAACTGAATAGAAGAAACAGATGACTAAAGACAGAGTGACTCATGTTTGAAAGTGAGAGAAAAATGTATGAGCTTTAATGGTGTTTACACTTTGTGCCCTCTAGGCAGTGCCAAGTTTGTGTAAATGGAAGACCTTAAATTCCATTGATACAGTGAGTGGGGATGCAGTGCTAAATAAACCCCCTGTGGAAAGAATAGGTGGTGTTCTGTGCAGTAGATCTTCACTGGAAAATCCAAACAAATAAATGGATGCCTGGCAGAACTCTGCTGCAGTATGTTATGTGAGCAAGGAGTTTGTATCTGTGGCTCAGATGCTCTGCTGATATTAGTAAATGAACTTTCACTCTCTGGTGATTCAGAGAAGGGACAGTGTTCTTCACTTCTCCCCAGCACCCAAGGCAGCAGACCTGAAATTCACCACCCAGACCCAGTACAACAAACGGGCAGGGCTGGCACACTGATGGCAAGCTCACCTCGCAGCACCGGGGATGTCACAGCAGCATGAGTGACACTCCCAGGGGGATGATGCCCTCAGTGAGGGGCAGTTGGTGTGACACAGCTGTGTCTCATGGCTGCTCCACTGGAGACCAGTGGAGTCAAGTGTCCTTTATGTGAAATGTCAGGAGCTGCCTTCTTGGGGATTTCTTTTCCAGCTGTAATTCTCCTGTAGTTAGCATTTCAGTGTGTTTTCAGCAAAAGTAAATAAGTGTTGCATAATTTGCTTGATTGGCATGGGTTTTATTGTTCCAGCTTGAGCTCTCCATTGAGATTTGTGTACATATGTCAGTTTTATTCTCTTTTCTCCCATCCATTTATCAGGGACGTATTTGCCTGGGAGCACTGGCTTCCCTGGGTTTTTAAGTAGACTCAACATTTTTACCTGGTTGTTTTAAACCAAGATTGTTATCTTAATGCATTGCTTGCATGCTGTCCAAAATGCTTATGAATTTCTAAGTTGTGGAACCCTTTATATTCTTCCATTTGTTGTGCTTCCAGTTTCCTTGAACCTTGGTTGTTGCTATCAGTGCTCCTGAGGGAAAGAAGAGACTCTGATCTCAACTTGGACTGGATAAGGGGGTCCATGTCTAGATCTTGTTGATCTGGGAGAAGCTGAACAACCTGTATTTTGATAAGTAACCTACACAAATTTTAAGGTGTTTGTGGTTTTCCCTTTTTAAACTTGTTTTGCTTGTATTTTTCTCTGTGGAGAGCCCATGCACCATCACCTGATGAATTTCTTGAGATCACATGGCTGCAGCTCTTAACCTTTGTGGCTTGTTATGTACATGGTGGTTTCCTTGCTAGACCTTCACCAAATTTTGGATTAGCACAGATGTTTTCTTTATTATTGAGATGACTGCCATAGTAGTTTTAGTAAGAACAGTTTAATCTTCCCAGAGAGGTTGATGTACTTATTTGAAAATTATTCAAAATATTGCACTTCAAAGTGCAATATACTGCACTTTAGTTTGCATTTCTTTCACTTAAGTACTGCTATTGATATAAACAGTTTTTTAACCCAATACCCCCAAAACTAACAATCCTGTCCACTTTCACCAACCTGACTGTGTTGCCAAGAAACTGAAAAGGATGGGGCTAGGTTGACCTGTGTGTTTCAGTGGAGTTGCAGGCAAGACCTGGCAGCTGAATAATTCATTTGTGAGCAGGACACCAGGGCTGTCCTTGCACAGGTCAGTCACGATGCTGGGCTCTCTCCCTTTCATTACTCCATCTTTCATCTCTCTCCACTCAGCATAGTTCAGCCAGCAAAGTTAATATATTCCCATCTTTCACTAAAATTCCTGTCTTGAAGGGGGTGATAAAGCAGCAGAGGCTACAGCTGCCCTCAGTGACTTGTGGTTTATAACTGAGGGGCGAGATCTCCCTCCTGTTGTCACAACAGTGACAAGTGTTGCTCCAATGCAGCAGTGATTGTTTAGATGGGACATGTAAATAAGAGAGCCATCTGGACTGCTAAAAACACAGCAAACACAGAATTCTGCTATGGGACTGAATTCAGGCTGTTTCTCCCTTTTAGGTAATCAGAACCTGTGGGTTTCATTCACTTTGTGGAAGTATTTTTTTTCTCTTTGGTCATCAGCTGGTAACATTTATAACCCTTGGAAGGTGCTGAAGTCTAAAAACCACCAGCCTGCCTTTTTTTTTGATACATACAATTAACAGGTTTTTCTTTGAGCTAAGGCTCAGCATCCATTTTTCAGGATACGTAGGAAATGGGTACAAGTTTTCCTGTGTATCTGAGTTTCAAAGTTCTCAACATTCTCATAGAACAGAAAATGTTCAGTGCAAAATTTAGAATTGAGTTCATTGAGTTGGACAGAGCTGAAGAGCTACATGAAAAATTACATCCAAGGTGAGCACCTTCTGGCTCTTTGGAGAGCTTTTATTATTTAGCAGTTATCAGGGATTTTTGCAGTATTTGGGAAATTAAATAATTATGAGCCATGAACTGAGGGCACATTTTTCTTTCATCATTGATTGCTGATAACTTGCAGTAGTCCATACTACTTTAAATATGTTGCCATTTTATGTTTAGATAAGCATAGGAAGGAGGGATTTTTCTTTCCATATCGGAAATGATTTTTTTAACATACTATGATCAGACAGCCAAAATGCAGGATCTGATGCTAGACCTGGAATTATATTATTCTTTACATGTTGTGGCTTTCAGTGCCTTCAAAGAAGTAATGTCTGGAAGGTTCTTTCTCTTTAATATATATGAAGTTAGCAGTGCATATTTATATTGTTGGGATTTGGACAGGAATTACATTTTGGTATTTATTTTTTTTTTGCTGCTAGGATGAACTTGCTGCCATAAACAGTGAATAATCTGAAGGCACAAAGCATCTGGTGTTTCTGAAGATCATTCTTTGCTGCCACACAATATACAAGCATTTAGGCCATTGCGTTTAGGCTGCTGAGGAAAAAAAATTAGTGGAGCATAGAAAAAACAGCAAAGAGAGACACAAATATGTGAGTTCATTCCAGCAAGTGTTTGAGCAGCTGTAGACTTCATATTTAGTTCTGAAAAGGTCTATGTGGAATTCTATTCAGAATTTTAAATATGTGCCCAAATATGGTGTCTCCTGATGAAGAAAATAACTATTTTTCCATTTCCTTGAACAGTTTTCCTGATTCTGTTCACATTTCTGCCTCGTGACCAGGCTTTGTTTGCACTGGCTTTACATAATGGCAGGATTAGCTGAGAGTAGCCTCCCAAAATCTCAGGTAGCTCTTCCCTTGCTACACTCATTTT
This sequence comes from Vidua chalybeata, assembly GCF_026979565.1. NCBI lineage: Eukaryota > Metazoa > Chordata > Aves > Passeriformes > Viduidae > Vidua > Vidua chalybeata. The sequence continues at coordinate 55,016,254 of NC_071535.1, read as the reverse complement.
TCAGCTCATTGCCTTCTTCTTTGCTGACCTGGAATCAAGTCAGGTTTAGTTATTACATCTCTCCCAGGCAGGATTGGAATCCATCATGTGCTGGAGACACAAGCCTTGGTCTTAGTGCTTCCCTCAGTATTTGAGCTCTCAATTTAACTTGGGGGAAGGGTGGAGAATTCAGAGTGTGTGTGTGTTTGGGGTCTGTTACTGCTAAAGACATCTGGGAGTCTCTGAAAATTGCTAAACTAATGGACTGCCTGCAGCCTGACAGTGCAAAGTACCTTCAGCTCTCTATAAATTATATGAGTTTTCTCTTAAAGCAGCAGTTGCCTGACTTCCGTGCAGCATAACTGGCCTGCTTTAGCAGGTTTTTAACTAAAATGGGTTGTGTCAAGCGTTCTGTAGTCAAATGAGCTCTACTGGTATTCACATTCCTAGACATAAGGTATAAATTACCTTTGATTTCAGAGGCTACTAGGAAAAACATGAGCCTGTGTGCCACTAAAAGGGTCCTCAAGGCACATGACATTCTTATGTACCTGACAACAGAGAAAGCAGGATGCTGTATCTGTTTTCAGAAAAGTCAGGGTTAAATGAATGAAGTGTGTCATTTGAAGTTGAATTAATTTAGGCATGCTCATCCTGTCACTGAATGCTCCCAAGTGCTTCATTTTTGACTATTTCAGTGTATTCCTTTTCTCTGCCATCCTCATAAATTAACAGGGATGGCTGTTTCTCTGTGGCTGTGCAGGCATCTGTGCAGATAAGCTGGCTGGTCAGCTGGGAGCCAGCTCAGAAACAGAACCTGGGAATTCTCTGGCATTGGAAGAGAATTAAGAAGTTGGACAGAACTACTCACTTGATTGCTGATAGGGTTGTATGATTTTTGTGGTCTGGTTTGTGTGAGTCAGTAGAAATGTATGCTTGTAGTTGAATTTATTTTTGGTTAGTAACTCTTACTTTCCTAGGTGTGCACCTGGGCCTAGAGAAACACCCCCAAACAAGGCTACCTTCCTGCTTAGAAATTCTTTAAGCTGGTGGGGGGGGCGGGGGGGGGGGGGGAAGGAATGGGAAAATCTTGACATTTTCATTCAGCTTGCTTAAATTCCCACAATTCTTGGAATGTTTTCTTATTTTGCCAGACCTGGGGGAAGGTTTGCCCTGTGTCAGAGCTTTTGGGAGTGTTCCCTCTGCAGCACAGTGCTACAGCAAGGGCTTTCCTCCAGCAGTGGCAGCAGCTGGGCTTGGGAGACAGCATCCCGGTTGATTTGCCCAGCGGGGAAAGAGCAGGGAGAAGAAGCTGAGGAGAAGGTATAAATACTGCATGGCTGCAGCTCTGCTGCTCCCTGAACCAAGTGCACTCTGCAAAAATGTCACATCCCTTCACTGCTCAGCACTGAGTTGGGTGGAAATGACCAACTGCACTGTTCGTTTGGGGTGGTTTGGAGTCACCCTGGCATTTTAGAGATGGATTTGATCAGGAAAATGGTTTGTGTGACTGTGCTGTCAGCCTTTCCTCCCTTCCTTATCCATCTCCTTCCACTTTCCAATGGCTCTGGGATTTACTGCTCAACTTCAGCCAAAGTTTTTAAAGGATCAAGGATCAGAAATCCCTGAAGGCGTTGCATTCCTACAAACATGTTAGAAATGGGTGGTTAGGTGCAGGAGAGACCCCCACTGGAGGTCCTGCAGAAGAAAAAGCACCTTGCCTGTCGTGGTTTGTGTTTTTCCAGGGGGATGAGCCTGTGCATGGCCCTGCTCTCCTGCCTGGCCACACATGGAAGTGATGTCTGGAAGGGGAACCTCCTGCAGGGGGAAGTGCTGGGGATGTGCGGTAACTGAGCATAGACATTTATTTAGGGATGCATTGGAGGCTCTGAGACAAAGAGTGGAGCTCTGCTCCACTGATTCTGTGCTTGAGGAGAGGGAAAAGCAGGATCTGGGAGGGGACTTGGTTTTTGACTACCAGTGAGTGTTAAGGGAATCCTATTGCAGAAATAGCAGAGAGAACAGTTGCTCACTCTTCCAGTGTCAGTGCCTTTCTCCACTGTGTAACATATCCAGTCTCATTAAAAAGTCAGGATTGGCACAATTTTTGTTTTCCTATGAATTTGCAGTATATAAGTACTCAAATACTCATTTAAAGAGCTTTCCCCATCTCTTGGCAAGCCATGGGTTTACAGGTTGATTTGCTTATCCTTAGGGATAAGCACAGTGAAAAACAAGTCAACATCCAAAATGCAAAGTGGAACCATGTTGCTGGGTAAGAAGAGTTTGGCTTCCACACAGAACCAGCTTCTGGCATTCCCCTCTCTTCCACAGTCAAGTGCAAGCCATTGCTGTGCTCTTACCTTTATTAAGTCTGACCAAATGTAAATCTTTCCTAAAGGCAGCAAAGCCTGGTCTTAGAATATGTTGAGCTGATATGTCAGGGTTTGAGAGCAGTTTTGGAAAGTTTTCTCTCTGATATATGTAGTCCCAGGTTATTCTTCCTCTCTCTGGATCCATTTAGAAACTGGGAAAGCTGGTGTGCATAAAAGAGAGAATTCAAAAGTAGAAGCAGTTTATTCCATCTCAGATGAAGAAACCTGTTAGGTCAGTTTATTTTGCTTTATTTTCAACCTGCTGATTTCTTTCCTTGCCTTGTTTTTGCCTTGTAAGAAACAGCTGCCGAACTTCTTACCTACCATTCCTGTAGCCCCAGTGATCATGGAAATCACATTTTTATCTCCCACCCTAAAAAATGCAAAACCTACCAGGCTTAATCTCAAATGCAGCTGACACTGGTACAAAATACAGTAGTTCAGTGTGGGAAATGTCCTTCAATCGTTTCTTTTGTTGCTGCTGAAAGAGCAGAATCACACAGGTGCTGGAGACAGATATGCAAGTATTTTCTTCCTACTCAGAACATTTTGGATAGGAATGCTTGTTTTTAGTGAAATGTGTCAAAGTCTGTATTTAAAATAAAGAACAGGTGTAAATACACTGGAAGTATTATAATTCAGCAGTATTTTCTGATGGAGAACCATACAGCAGAGTACAACAAAAAGTAGAGTTAGTCAAACTTTCTGTTGCAATGGAAATACCTGGATTTTCCCTTGCATTTAGACCTATAAAAAGAGGAAAATCTGTAACAGGAAAGAATTTTGTTCAGCATGAGCTTCTAACCATCAATGAAGGCAGTGAAATTTGAATCCAGTCATACACACTTGGGAGCACAGCTGGATATGGGTATCTGGTGCCCACAGCTGGACTGGGATGCTCAGCATGTGTTTGCTGATTTGGTGAATCCCCTTGGGGGCCTGCAGACAGCAGATCCAAATTTCAGAATCTCAGGTGGACTTGGGAAGGCAAAACCAAGCATTTTGCTGCTTGTACTTGGGCTGTTCAGCAGATGCACTTTCCTAGGATGTTCAGAGCTTTGGCAAGACTTAAATCAAGGAAGATGTTTGTGGAGAACAGCAGAGCAGCACCTTTCACCTTCTGTCAGATCTGGCCTGAAATGTCTTTCTTGATAACTAGAAGGGCCTATTTTTGTCTCAGTGCTGACTTCATGAGCCAGAAGCATTCTGGAGTGATTGAAGCCATGGCAGGCTCTGCCCTTGCAAAGCTATGCATAATATTTATATTACTTTGGAAATTTGCAATGTAGTAAAATGCCTCTCTCCTTTTCCTATCAAAATCTCCTTAGTGGAAAAAGAAAATCTCCTTGAGCATTTCTCCTTTATAACATTTAAATAGGGTGGCCATTGGGTCACTTAATTTCTTTGTTCAGCTATAAATCTTTCTTTTTGTGTTTTGTTCAGGAATCTGAGATGAAAGAGAACTAGATTCTGATGATCATCTTGTCACTGTTTCTGTCATCTGTATTGACAGGTAAGTGTGCCAAGCTGGTTTTGAAGACAAAATGTTTGAATTATTTGTGTCAGGTGGGAAAAGCTACGGTTATAGCCCAGGACCTTACCCGTGGGTCGAGCTGGATGCTGCAAAGGTGAGTTTTTCAACAAACAGATGGTCAAAAATGCTTCCAAAACCTTCTTGATCTCCAGAAAGGAAACTGTTCCTCCTTCTGCTTTATGGCAGTGGATGGGTTACAAAAATGATCTCAGAGCAGAGGAATTTGCAGTTGAAATGCAGCCTGGAGTGAAGATGGCTGAAAGGTCTTGTTGACTTTTATCCTCCTCCTCCCCAAAGTACCTGAAATATGAACTAGCAGATAGATGAAGTTATCATACATCTCGTGTTAGATGTGACACGCCCCCTGTTTTTATCTAGGAGCAATTTATTAATGAGGTCCCTGCAAATTTGCAGCTGATGTTAGGACTGGATGAAGAATTTCTTGGATTTTGTACAGTTAGGTGAGAACTGATGGACTTGAGCATCTTGTGATACAGCACCATCATATTTCTTTTATCTCTTTTACCTTACCTAAATGCTGCATTTTCAGTCTTTCCTATTAATAAAGACTTCTAGTCCCTACATTTATTATAAATGTCTTATCTTTGCTTTTCTCTGATTCTTTCAAAACACAGTCCAAAAAGTTTTGGCAGCACTCTGGAGACAACTTAGAACTTCTTATGCAGAACAATTTCTTGAAGTAACATCACTTTCTTGGCTTCCAGTTCAATCACTACAAAATAAATTGAAACATGGAACTCGGAGATCAGAAAACTAGAACAAAAAGGACACTGATTGAAACTTAGGTTTCCTTTGGTGAAGCATGATGCTTCTGTATGATCTGAAAACTAAAAAACTCATTTTCTCTGTGATAAGAGGAACTGAAGGTGCCTTTTCTTGCACTGGCTGCTGCAGGTGTCTGTGTCAATGTGCATTTATGAACACAGATCAAGGACTGGATAGTGAGTCCTAAAAGTGCCTTTGGATAAGCACTGGAAGGAGAATGAAAATACAAAAATTATGTAAAATGTGTCAGGTGGATTGCTGTAAAGTGTGTGGTGACATGAAGCAGTATAATTTGGATCAGTAGTATGTAAAAATGGAAAAAGGAGAATGATTTAAAAAATGTGTGTGCCTCAAAGCTCAGCCTAATGAATTAAATGCCCTAGCTTATCAGGGCATTTAATAATAGACTGTTTGCTTCTGTGGTAGGGCCACTATTAAAGATAAGCACACCAATCTAAAGAGAGAGGTGCAGAAACAAGTGTGCAAATTTGGATTTTAAATACTGTGTTTGATAATGTGCTGAGTTCATGGGAATAACTGTGTTCTATTGGCTGAAATGTTTAACTTTGCAGGGATACCTTCCACTACCCCAGGGTGCTCCAAGCCCTGTCCAGCCTGGCCTTGGACACTTCCAGGGATCCAGGGGAAGCCACGGCTTCTCTGGGCACCTGGTGCCAAGGCCTCACCAGCTCCTGAGTAAAGCATTTCTTCCTGATCTAAATCTCCTGTCTTTCAGTTTAAAACCATTCCCCCTTGTACTGTCATTATCTGCCTGTGGAAAAAGTCACTCTCCTTTTATATAAGCCCCCTTTAGGAAGCATGTAAGAAAATTCAGCTGATATGCAGAAGTGGTGACTCTCCATGTGTGACTAAAAAACCAAGAGGAGAAGTTTGGATTTATTAAGAAGTGCAGAAAACTTTTGAGGTAAGGCAGCTAGTGATGGCAAGTGTGAAAAAAAAAAAACCCCAAAACCAGCTGTGAGAGAGGCTACATAAAAGCTGTGGGAGAACATTAAGCAGACATAAAACCTAATAGCAAATCTTTTTAATGCTTCTTTTCTTTAAAAGTGTGGAAAAAAAATTTCTAGTTTTATGTGAATGCTGAAAAGGGCTTTTCTTGAGCCAGCTCTTCCTCCTTCATTCCTGCAAATGGTAAAGCAGAGAGAGGGTTTTGTAAGTCTCATTAATGGGTATGTCCTGAAGGGTTTGGTTCACATGATGGGTTTAATTATTGCCTTCTCTGCTCAGCTGCATAACAGGAAAGGCAGAGCTGCCTGGATGCTGCTCCTCCCCTCTGACCGGGTTGCAGGCACAGGTAGCTCTGGCAGCAGCAGCATCAGGAAATGAGCTTTGCATCACAATTGCTCCCACCTGCAGCCCACCTGGAGTCACTGGGGCAGCAAAGTGAGGGGTGCCTCTTACAGGGTCACCCCAGCCCCCAGTTTTATAGAAACCCAGGAGCCCTTCCAAGCACAGTGTTCCTGGGCATCACTGCTTGTCATTGCTAGGAAGTCACGATCACACGTGGGTGTCCTTCACAAAGGTTCTGTCAAATCCTCTCTCAGCTGCTTCTCCTTTGGAACATTTAATTAAATCTTTTCCTAAATACTGTCTTCATGGCAGAAACTGATAGTAGTATGCCTGGAGTGCAAATTATGCTGGTTTTCTTATTTAGGATTATTTTCTATCTTGATTCAATCAAGTTTGGGTTTTTTTTTTTTAAAGTGCTTTTATATTCAGTTTGCATATCTTGATTAGACTGTGATAATTTCCATGGCTGGAATCTCCAAAGTGTGCTGTCAAGAAATTATAAATGGTAATGAATTCACTTAATCAGGACTTCCAGGAGTACAATCAACATGAAATCTAGTCAATTAGAAATAAATCTGTTTTAAGTATTTCTGGTTCTCCAACAGTCTCATTTGAGGCCTTACATTACCTGGGACTGAATTGGAGACCTACACAGAAAATGCACTTTGTAAGAAATCACTGTAAAGGTGTATAAATAAGTCCAGAGATTTAGGTGATGCTGGAATTTGCTTGAATCTCCATTATAAACTAAGTTGCACAGCCGCCAGCTGGAGAAAAGTAATGGTGCTGGCTGTAACTTGGCACTCTGCAGACCACATCTTGCACCTTGTGTCCAGTTTTGGACCCACCACAGTACAGGAAAGTTATGGACAGACTGGAGCAGGTTCTGTGGAGGGCCACCAAGAAAAAGGGAGCCTGGAGTATTGTCCTGCAAGGAGAGGGACAGGTAAGCCTGGAAAAGAGCTGGCTTCAGGGAGATTTTCCAGGCAGGCCTGAATAAAAGCATGGACAGCCCAAGCAGATCTCATTGCTGGACCTGCTCTGGGCAAGAGGTTGAAATAAAGACCTCCAGAGACCCCTGTAGCCCAAATGACTTGGTGATTCTGAGTCTAAGGCACAGCAAAGAATCCAGGTCCTTGTGTTCAGGGAGGCTGATTTTTATTTTGATTCTGCATTGAGAGAGGGATACTTCAGAAAACAGCCTTGTTGTTGTCCTAAACTGTCTCTAAATTAAAGGTGTTGTGAGCTGATAGCCCAGGGTGATTTAATATGCTATTTCTTATTAATATTAAGTTCTAAGCTAAACCTGGCATTTAAATAGCAAAAGCTGGAGGAGTTTATGAATCTGTATTTTCACACAATAACATTCTTTCTATTTTTTGTTTCCTTTCTTTTGCCTAATGGTCACAAACATGGGTCTCATTCTGTTTTCTTCTTGCCTAAGAAGTGATATTTTGTTTCTTGAGCTGTTTACTGAAGGTAATAATTAAACCTTGGTAGTCAATGAGGAAACTGGCTCTTTTAATCAGTTTGAGTTGATTGCCTAATTTTTGGCTGGCTATAATTTGGTAAAAATGAGTTTATCTGTATAATGAGTTGAATCAAAAATCTCAAAGGTCAAGAAAACAATTTATTTCTCAGTTATTCTACATAGTCACTGGGTCAGTTTGGCAGATCATTTAACCTCTCTAAGCCTGCAAATATTTTCTCCACTCTGTCATCACCATCCTTCACCTGCACAACCCTAAAGAATGTCCTTGGTTGTGCCATGAGCATAGGCTGGAGTTTAAATTAAAGCCCAAAATATGCTTAGCTTGCATTGGAAAATAGCTGGGGAAGATGCAGCTAAGGTCAGCAGAGTTCCTTTTTCAAAATTACCTCTGAAAAAGGAAAAAGTCAGGGAAGTTTTTCTGCAATTAAGAGAAGCCTGGAGACCATCTGTCCTTGGGAACCAGGAGCATTCACTGCAGACAGACACAGATGGGCAGAGGGATGGTGAGGACAGGGCACGTGGCTGTGCTTGCACTGGAGTTTGGCTGAACCAAGGGCTGCTCACCTGCCCTGCTCCTCCTCTGCCCTTTCTGGGTCACTGTTTGTTTGTTGCTTCCCATTGGATTAAGGAAAGAAATGAAGCTGGTGTGAAGGCCAGGGAAAATCTCCTCCGATGGGCTCTTTGGCAGGGGACTGGCCTGGAACTACAGACCTGGAGAGTCTGAGCTCTGTGCCCCCAAATCCCACCTGTAGACATTTGCAAACCACTTTGTCCTCTGCAAACCTCAAGGGGTGTTTCCTGCTGAGTTGAAATAGAAATGAATTTGTTGAAATTAAATGAGAAAAAAACCCTAGCATACACAAGGAGAAAGGGTAATTGATTTTATTTGTTGTGCCTGCTCTCAACCAAAGATAACTCATCCTTTTATAAGAAAAACAGAGCATCTATTTGAAGCTTTGCTTTTTTTTAACTGGCATGTTATTCCATTGATTAAACTAAAGCAAACAATGAGACTACTTCTGTCAACACAGCAAATCAAATGCCATAATAGTCCCCACCAGGATCACATCTGAGGAAAACTCAGGTTAAACTTCATAGCAAGCTCTAAATGCTAACCTGTGTGCAAGGAGAGGAAATCTGCTTTGTCTACATTCAGAGTTTGATCTAATCTACATAACAAAACACCAGTGGTGCTTCTCTGTTAACACTTTATTCTGTTTGTATTTGAATTATCAGAAAAAAATGTTCTATGGGTAAAGAGGAAAGAGGTTGATAAACATCAAATGCAAATTAACTAGCAACAGAGCTGCTTTGTCCGTTGGGGATGTGAAATTGAGGTAAATATGTTCAACAAGCTTTTTTTTACAGACTCCTGTTGTAAATCTTGATAAATTCTCTTATGTCCTTTCCCTTCCAACATATCATTATCTTTTTGATATTTACATAGCTAAGTGCAAGCAGAGGCTGGAAGATAAAATGCCTTGCCCTATATGGTAAGAAAATTTGGTGGACACCCCAAAATGACCATTTAATCTGTCTTCTTAGGAACAGACAGTGACTATTAAAAGTTGAAGTGTTGTACTACTTCGGTTTTGCTTCAAGAATATGTTGTAACTACTCACATTGTAGCATTCTTTGTTTGGATAAGTGAAGGGGAATTTTTCCTTTCATTCAATGCATCTGCAGCTTATTTTGTCATAGAAAACTTCCAGGATGGGGCACCCATAGCTGCTGTGGGCAACTAGAGCCTCCCCACCTTCACAGTAAAGAATTTCTTTGTGATATCTTATGTAAAAGCTGTCATGTTATGAAGAAATGCCTTTCTGGATCCAGAACTGGATGAACTTTCCCATGTTTCAAGTTGGCTTTTCATACCTTGGCTGTTGTTTTGCTCATGAATACAATGCTGAGTCCAAGAAGGCATCTCAGTTTTTTGGTGCAAATCATGTATGTGGGACAATGTGCTTGGTGCATTTCCTAAAACATTCTGCTGTTTTCCACCCTATTTGGATTAGTTATTTAGCTGCTTACTTACTTATTTAGCTTTCTTTTTTTTTTATCATCTGTGTAGAGTGGTTTAGAATTCTGGGTCAATACATACTAAGCAGGTGAATTTTCAAACTGAATGTTGCTTTTACAATTATGTACAAGCAATTCCTGTAAGGATCTTATTTAATGCTTCAAAGTGGTTACTATTTTCCCATAAAATATATAAATAAATATTTATAAATATATAGTTTCTAGTGCAAGGAGTATTTAAAGAATGCCTTAGGAGCACTGTTGTCTATCTGTTGGAAAGCAGAAGTTCTAATAAATGTGAAAACTAGAGGTGGTGCTAAAAGCAACTGTAGAAATGAACAGAGCTTGGAAGGTAGCGCTGTGGGGCTCTCGGGGCTGGGCCTAATTCCTTGTCTGGAAGAAGGACCTTTATTTAAAGGTCAGCCAGAATTGTTCTGGAAACCTTGCAGGGGCTTAAAAGAAGCCACTTAAGAACTTATATTGCCACTGGGAGTTGGCCTTTACTGCAAACTTCCCTGTGCTGGTTAACATTTATAAATACTTGCTATGTTTCCCCCATTAATATGTTTGAATCATTTTTGTATCCATTCTAACCAATTTTACTGTTCCACCCTGTGCTAAGTCTTTACACTTGGTTCCTCTTTCTGCCAGCAGGTTCTGTTTTCTCATGTTGAAATCCTACTTCAAATGTTTTTCATGCTGAAATTCCACTTCAGACATTCAAAAGCTTTTTCAACATCTGCTTCTCTGCCTGTCTTCCAGCCTTCCTCATTCAGCAGAAGTAGTTGTGTACATATTCCTCCCCAAAATGTCTCTTTACATCTGCCTGGCTGAACTTCAGCCTTTCCATGGAGATACCATGACCAGCTGAATAGTTTACAGAGAAAATAAATGCTAAGTAGAAGAGACAGAGAACAAGGGAGAAAATTAGCATCAAAGCTGCTTGGTAAGAAAAGAAACTCAAACTACCCTGTATTTGCAGAAATAGGCTGCTTATGTAGATTTTGTGTGTGTGCAGCAGTGATATAATGGTGAAGTACCTATGTTTAAGAATAATAAAAAAATTACCTGCTTACAGACCCACTTTAATCATATGATGTTGGCATTTAAGACTCTAAATACCAAATGTTAATGGGGCTTAACCTCTTTTTAGCAAGTCTGTGCAAATAGACATGAACAAGAGAACTCAAATCAGTGGCAGGTTTGGCAATTTATTCACGCAATTTTCTTCTTTGTTTCCTTAAAAAATGAAAGGTGGGGTAAAGTCTCACTCTTGAGCCCTTTTGCCAAACTATTTGACACTTGTGCTTGTCATCCAGCAAAACAATCAAGGGCTGCATAAATCTGCTCTTTAGCAGGGCAGTGAAAACAATCTCCTGGTGATGCTGATGAGAACCAATGGATATGATCATTGACTTTGAATATTGATTTCCAATCAATAATTCAGTTTGGAAGCGTGAGATGCCACACTGAGAAACAACAGCTTCAGAGAAAAGTACAGGAGGAATTTTTGCTCATCATTCTGGTACTGTAACGTTTGTGTCAGAACTCATCTTCTAAAGTATTTATCTGGGTGTTTCAGTTATTTAACAGAAAGATCAAAAATACATCACCGGGAAGTGAATTTAAGTGAGGGACTGCTAAATGCAAAATAAAACTGTAATCAGGGGGGTGGTTCTCCCTGTCTGGTGGAGCTGGGAGAACAAGGGAGCTTGAAGTGCCTTGTCTCCCTTGAGGTTTTGCTGTGGATTGTTTAGCACTCCTTGTGCATGTTCTGGTTTTCTTCTTATAGATATTTTCTTTTAGGTTTTGCCTTTGCCTGGCTGAGTTTTGTGTCTGTGGCTTTCAGCCCTAGCCTGGTTGGAGTTGTGGAATTTGGGTGCTGCTAACATTTCCATTGGGGTTAATCAGATGGTTCTGTTTGTGGACATCTCTTTCCTACCACTTGGGCAGCGGTGTCTCAGATCCACTCCGTGCTGGCAAACATTAATGCTGACTTTGGATAAAGTGGCTCTGCCCTTTCAAGCCCTGGCAGTTCACTTCTGGCCCTATGCCATCTTTCTCCTGCTGCTTCTGCAAACATTTGCATAGTGATCCAGTTCAGAGGCGTGATGGATGTGGAAACTAACTTCCCAAACAAAAAAAAAAGCTTGAGTTTGACCTGGATCAGTGCTTTGTTTTGCTTCACTGTTCGTGTTAAAGCAGTCTGGGGACAAGTGTGGAATGCTCTGGGGTGAGAAGGAGGGTGGGCTTCCTTTTTGGGAGGCAATGCTGGTTACTGCCAGCTTTGAAATTAGAGTGCAGAGGGAGCTTGAACCCATCAAATTGCAAATTGTCCTTTGGAATTGGTCTTCAATTCAAATTTTCCTCTGACCTTTTCTGCCCAACCAGAGAGAGGTGTGAAATGCATGGTGTGCTGGGACTCAACCCCCACCTTCAGCTCTGTCTGAAGTGCATTTTTGTTTTAATTTTATTATAATTAGAAAAGAAAATACTTTATCTTCTCCAGCATTTTAATTTAGTACCTCATCAAGCTGATTCTTGAGCAGATATATATAATATCTGCTGAATAAAGCCACAGAATCCAAGTGTTGGGAGCTCTGGCAGGTTTTATACAGAAATCCCTTTCCTGAATAGTTTTCCTTCAGAGTTAATGACTAAATACCTCTTTCTAGCAGTGACTGTTCCTCTCCCAGCAAACTTTTCTCCCAGTCTGGTTCATGGCATTACTCAACCCCTGATGCCCACTCTATATCCCAGGTATTCCCACAGGTAGGTTTGTAACTGGCCTCACAGCAGCAGTCTGGAGGGCTTCTCCCTGCAGGCAACAGGGCTCCTATTGTGCAAATGAGTGTTTATATAAAAACAGATTGGTTTTATCTTGACTAGGAGACACTGACCCCTGAATTTGAAACCTTGAGATGTGGCCTTAGTGACCTTGAACAAGACATTTGGTACTTGTGCCTCAGCTGTGTTTTAGGGACAAACAAGACCAGGAGGGTTTGGTACTTTGCAGGGTCAACAAAAATCACACAGAGCCATAAGTAAGCTGAAGATTTTCAAACGTGGTTTTTATAGTGGATTTATCTGATAATACCTGGATGTTCAATGAAGATCCTCTGTCCGGTGTGTCTCTCTATTGATGATATTTTAAACCCTTTCACATCAAGTTTACAATATCTTAAGTTAAAAATAAATATCAACATGTATACTTATTAAATTCCTTCTGTGTGATGTTCAACAGCCTTCAGGCTCCAAAAAGTAGATTAATCTATTGCTGCTCTTGGTTTTCCCCCTGCTGTGTCTGTTTGCACTCACTGGAGCACACCTTTCACCCTGAGAGTGAGCTCTGGGAGTTGATTTTTTTTCCCATTTAATAACCTGTGTACTGTTTAATTCCAGCCTTTTACAATATTCTTGTAGGAGTTTTCTTTTATTATTTTTTAGAGAAAAAGGGAGTTTGATGGTCATAGTTTGGACTGTTTCAAACGCTTCTTAATGGTGTGGTGGCAGCAAATGGCAGAATAAGAAATTCCAGCAGACTTTGTGAAAGCTGTGGGCTGGACTGAGAAAAAACATCTAAAAATAGCATCTGTAAAGGGAAAGCAGCAGTCTGAGCTCTGCTTCATTCATCTGGCCAGTTGGTCTGAGAAACATCACCTGGTCTTAGCCCCAGAGGCTGGGTGCACATCTTGCTGCTCCCTCCAAGCTAAAGGGCAAGATGCTGGGGGAAAAGCCCAATAATAAGGGGAGCATAAAGCTGTCCTTTCACTCTCTCATCTTCCTGCTTCTTTGTGGCCTTCCTGTGCCAAAAGGAGTGTTTAACCAGCTACAGCTCAAGTTTGCTTTGCTTAGGGGATGTGCAGAGGTCAGGACAGTGCCTGGAGCTGGGGCACACTCAGTGCCCAGGAGCTGAGAAATGTGGACAGACAACATGAGGTGGAACAAGCCCTGTTGATGTGACACTTTTCATTGTGTGTTTATTGCCAAGATGATAATGACATCTGTTTTTATTCAATTACAGAGAACCTTGTCAGCACCTAGCACTTCTCTACACCAAAAGCAGTCACAAACTAAACATGATCAGTTTAACTGTAAGAATCCTATGTTTTTTTTTTTTGTGGGATTTTTTTTTTTTTTTAAGAAAAGGAAAAGAGGCATCCCAGACAACCATGATAAACCTAATTTGTGTTTCAGCTGTATTGAACCAATGAATTGCCAGCTAGGATTTAGGAATCTGGGATGCAATATTTTCATGGGTTATACAAGTATTAATTAGTAAGCCAGGCAACTTGCCTTATTTTTTCTGATGTAGTAAATTAGGTTGTGGAAAAATCTTTTGGAATATCCTTGGGACAAAAGTGAAACAGTTACTAAAAGATAACAGCTTCCCTGTGGGAGCTGTGATAGCCAGTGGCACTGGTTAACAAATGGTGGGATCTTCCATCTCCACACAACTTGAGCCAAATAAATTGCTAGTTTCTCCAGTATTGAAATAGCCTTGTTTAAAAAAATGGTGTTTAAATTATCTGTTTTTCCACTGTCCTGGTGGGGCCCATATCCTATTCATTTTGCCACTGTGGATACAGGCTTTCATTATCCTTTCTGTACTTACTTATGCATTATTTTCCAGAAGATTAGGTATCTTGTGCCTTTTTGAAAAGTCTCCAAGGAGTTCTTTGTCCCAATATTTATTAAACTTAAAGGCTTGATTCCTGGGAGCTGGTTCTTCAGCTGGAGATTTTCCTTTCTTATTCTAGAATGAGCTATTCCTGGGAAGTTTTTGCATGAAAATCTGCTTGCCAAAACCTGGGGAAGTTTTTTCCTCCTAACTCAACTCTTTATTTGGCTGCTGTATAACTGCAGTTTACTGCTCTCTGTCAAATCCACTGCCCTGGAATGTGTTGCACTCTCAGATGACTTTAGGGACAGACAAACCACGTGATGGTCCTTGTCTTTCTGCCCACACTCACTGGCCTGTACCTCTTATGCCCTTAAATTCTGTGTATTGCCCTGCTGTATTTTGGGTTCACATGTTTTAGCAGTGGCAGATAAATAGAGAAACCACAGAAGTGTTTATGCTTTTTATTGACTTAAGGTGCTTTGGAGAGCAGCATTAATCTACAGTTCACTGAAGCAGCAAAAAAATGAAATACTCCCTGCAGAGTTTTTCTTTGTAAATAGAGCCTTGCATTAAGCTGCTGTGAACTGTCTTGCTTTCAGATTTCTGAATGCACTGGTTTTATCTTCATAACACCAGTTATGAAGGGTAATAACACTGGAATTATCCTTCATCAGAAACAACAATAAGGCTTGATGATGTGGGGGTGTGATGTGATGTGGGAGTGCTTGTCCTTGACCTCTAGCTTCAGGCCTGACTCACCACTGCCCAGCCAACCTATGGGCATCTTAAAATGGGAAATGACAGTGGCAGCCTTTGGTTCCTGCTCTGGAGTCATTGCTGGGACAGTGACCAGGCAGTGAAGAGGGAATGACTTAAACGAAATTGGCTTAAACTAAAGTGTTAGGCACAGTGGTAAAAAATGTTTTTATCTCTTGCTGCTGTTTGACTTTATTTACTTGGGCTGGTCTGGCTGAGAGAGCAGTATAGAAAATGTGTATTTGGGTACCTCAGTACAGTCACCTGGATTATGAGTGGTCAAGTCACTTTACCTTTCTGTGCTTCACTTCTGCTTTTTTTTTGTCTCTTTTTGAATGTGACCTGACAGTGGAATTGCTTGTTTGGATCTTCATTTATTTATTTTATTTTAATTTTAACCGAATTTTCTATTTTGCATGAAAAAGCTGAGGAATTGTCTTGGAAGATTACTCACAGGAAAAAAAAAAGAAAAAAAAATACATTTTTTAGCCTCCTAAATCTGAAAAATTATATTATGTCCAAGCACTGCAGAGTTTATTGTTGGTCTTTCCAGTTTTTTCCACTGTAAATGCCTTCCTCAATTTTTCTATAGAATAATAATTTTCATATCCTGGAGCAGCTTTGAGGTTGTGGGACAAAAAAAATTCTTTTGCTATTGTAGGTGGAAAAGCCCAGAAGGAAAATGTTCTGCTCTTCTTAGTGTGAGACCCCTGATTACAAATATCTTTAATCTGTAATAAACATGACTTTCATTTTAGCCTAAGCTATATCACACATTAGAACTGCTTCTAAACTGAGTATATACAATGGACAGATCTGGGTGGTGTTGGTTAAAAAGATGTTGTGTGGGCCACAAACCACAGAGCAGCATCTGTGTCTGTCTGGCTCCCTGTAGGATTTCATTTTTTGCTTGGTTCCACTATTTGGGAATACTGACTTTTATGAAAGCCTCACCTGTGCAGATTCTTGATGTACAGGATGATGTTAGTTTAGCATTTACATTGATTCTCTGAAATGTCTTTTCACTGGGAGGAGGAAGCTTCAAAGGCAGACCTAGCTCTTAGCACAGTTTTCAGCAGTGCTGGTTAGCACAGGACTGGGTAATTATGCTGTTTTTTTCTGGATCCTTTGGGAGGTTGGGTGTGGCTGGGAAGGAAGGTCATCTTTTTTTACTACTCTTTTTTCCTTCTCCTGCCCTTCCTCTTCTCTAGTAAATTGGTAGCCAGATTTATTTCCTTTACACTCTGCCTACCCACATAATGGACAGAAAGAAATAAAAGGAGGATAAACCATAAAACTTCCTTGTTAAATGCATGTTATTTCCAAGAAGAAAAAAATTTATAGCTGATTCATTTTGAAGACTTGAACTGTAACTTATTTGTTTCTTTTCCTCCTTTGTATTGGCAGGATAAAAAACTTTAACATGCCTCGTAGCCCTACATCAAGTGAAGATGAAATGGCACAAAGCTTCTCTGACTATTCTGTTGAGTCTGAATCGGACAGCTCTAAAGAAGAAACTATTTATGACACAATTAGAGCAACTGCAGAAAAGCCAAGTAGCAGAATGGAAGACAGTCAGAGCAACACTTTAGTGATTCGAATTATCATACCTGACCTGCAGCAAACGGTAAGGCAGAGTGCACTACAATTAAACAAAGTGAAATTAATGATTAGCTTTGCTGGCTTCAACCTGCGGTACATCTGTTCCCTTTTCTTACTTTCTTTTTTGATGTGTTACAGACAAAATTCATGTTTTGTTTTAATGTCTACACTTTGTACCCCAGTGGTTTATCTGACTGGTTGCCTCAACTAAAGGCACCATCCCTTCTAAGAGAATTTAGTGTGCTGACCTGATGAAAGCCATGTTCATAAAGCAAAATATCTCTCTGATCTGCATTCAGATATTTGGGGTAAAAGAAAGACTTAGGAATCCATAACCTCATCAGAAGATGAAGATTGAATAAAAAAATTACATGTTAACTCTATGAAAGCCTCATATATATACATATATATATATGGCTTCTCTAGTTCCTCTTCTCATGAAATAGTTTGTGATTGACACTAAACTGGGGTCCTGCAAGAGGTCATCAAATTCTCTTTACTACATTTGTTGTCTTTCTCTGTCAACCTGCCTCACAAAAGACATCCCTTTTAGAGAGCCTGTGGCTTTTAGAGTGTAAAGATGAGGAAAAAGAAGCACAAATAAACCTTTCATTCCTCCTTTGCTGCCATGCCTTTACTACAGGGTATTGTTTCTGAACCTTCCAGCCAGAGAAACCAACACAAGTCCTGTGATAGGAATGACAGTGTCATGGCGGAAAAGGTCTTGGGAGACACTGATTCCATCTTGAACCACAATTTGTCTGAGTTTGTTGTTAATTATCTGAATTACCCTCTGTCTCCTTGAATGCTGATGTCAGGTGGTGGCACCAGCCTTTTGAAATTTCCATGATTATAAAAACACATCAGTTTAATGGATGTGAGCCACATACATCACTCTGTGCTGACATGGAAGAGCTACATCATGCCCTGCTGCTGTCAAAGATCTATCTCCAATGAAACCCTTCCTTTCTTCTTAATTAAGTTCATTTTTAGAATGATAGAGATGGGCTGGCTGCAGCCTGACAGGGAAAAGCTGTTTTGACAGTGTGCCCTCAAGTGTGGTTCTGGAGTTCTTTCTTGATGATCTTACCAGCTTGCTCTATCTGTGACCCTGTCAATGAATAGATCCATGAAAATGGAATGGAAATACCAGCTTTTCTTGCTATGTTTACTCTGCTGTTAAAACCACAGGGATAGTAGCTACCTGAAGTCCTCTTATTTAATTACTCTGCGTTTTAGATCAGTAATAAGTTACTTATTGACATTATCAAGACAAATTTAAAAATTAATTTTATCATTTGTTAATTTTTATTGCTTTTTTTTGTATTTCTTTTTCTTTTTCAATAAACTCTTCATTAAAAGTAACTGAATTGTTTTAAGTGGTTCTAAAGCAGCTGATGTACTTATTTATCAGCCCACAAACTCTTTGCGCAAGAAAGTGAAACCTGGATTGAGGTTAGCAAACAGAAATATTTGTGGATTAAATGTAGTGAAGAAAACTGGAGAAGATCAGAGTTTGAGCTGTTGTACAGCTACAAGCCAGAGCAAACATAGGCCCCATTTCCTGTATAATTATGATTAATTTAACATATAAGGTGTTTAAAATTAGGCTGTTTAATCAAAGAAGCATGAAATAACATAATTTAGTTTTCTTTAGTTTTCTGCCTTTTTTTTTTGTTTGTGTTTTAGGGAGTTATGATCAAGACTATATTTGTACTAAGGAAGACAAGTTTAGGGGTTTAGATAAAATTTAGCCCACTGGGAAGCTTTAAAGCCTTAGACAAACTCCCAGAGAATGAAGTTTGCTCATCTGTGGTGGCTGTGGTACAAACTGCCTTTATTTCACTGCAGGTATGAGATAAGCACCAAGTACCACGACTAGGATGTGCTGCCATGGAAAATTTTATAAATTACCAGACATTGTAGGATGTCTGTCTTGTTGCTCTTTTATTCTCATTCGAAACTTGGAAGACAATGTGAACCTTGACAAGTTCATACAGAGCCCTTAAGAACAATTGCTTTTCAGTTCTTAGATCAGTTATTTTTTCGTCTCCTTCTCAGTTCGGGTGATAACCCAATTTACTGAAACACTACTTGGTATTAATGGTAATTTCTTATTGCCTCTGTGCATGACCTGTATTCAAGAAGTGTCATCCTTCTCACAGGAGGATGGAGAATAGTCAAATGAATGACTGAAAGATTTCCTGAGCTCAGTAAAATTCCTGAGGGAATGGAGAGCGTGGAAAGCCCTCCACAATCTCGAGGAGCATAAGTAAAACAGCTGTATTATGTGGCATATATTATTTGGTCTGCATCCAGGCCCAGTCATCTTGTATCCATTTCCTTTTCCAGCCTGTGTAGGAACAAATCCCAAGTGATGCTGCCTATAAGTGAAATCAGTCTGGTTCTTCAGGAGCTGTTGTCAAGAAAATCTCCTTTACTTTGATGTTCTGACAGGATGGTGTTTTGTGCTTAGAATTGCTCTTTGCCACAGACACTGAGAACAGTTCTGTCAGCCAGTTGTTTTAAGGAATGTTTTCATCGTTTTATTATCAATACATGGTGCTTGTTCCACTCTTTTGTTTTACCCTGTACTTACATGCTCCCTCTGGTTTATGTTTAAAGTCAAAATGCTCAGATCCATACGTTTTATTGAATTCTGAGGCTGAGATGGGTTTGGGTCTGCTGAAGACTTCTCTGAGACACTTTCTGCCCATCTGTTTTGCTGCTCCACTGGAATAATGAGCATTTACTGATTCCTCCCTCCCCTGGGTTTTGGAGTTTTTAAAATTATATTAGACTTTCCATGCAAAATATTGTTTGGTAAGTGGCAGTTTGGTATAGCAACAGCTTAAATTGGAGCTACTTTTTGGTGTTCTGTTTCTGCATTGCTTTTTATACTTTTCTATCCTTTCTTTACTTTTTTTTATTATTTGTTGGATTTTAGGATTAAGAATCTTTTTCCTTTCGTGCTTTTGCTTCTCAGATAAAACACTTTGTTTACTTTGTGCACTTTTTACCTTAGAAAAGTAGGAACCCAGTTGTGACAACTGCAGCTTGAGTCCCATCTTTCCTTGGGATGCCTCCAATTTCACTTGTTTCCAGATTGTGCTGCCTCATAGATACTCCAGGTTTTCTTTTGCAACTTTTCCCCAGTATTCTTCTGTATCCTTCTTTGTGCCTGACTGTTCCTTGCTGCTTTCTGTTTGCTCTTCCTTGTTTTATCTTCAGTTTAATAAGAGAAGCATTGTGCTGCTGGTATCTGTTCACATGCCCTTGATCTGGGCAGGTGATCAGCTGACAGCCTGGCCAGACTGGTTTTTCTGACCTGTCGCCTCATGAATTCTGTATTTCCTGAGTGCAGCCTGATGGAGAGCAGTGTTTCAGCAGAGAATCAAGCTGAGCACAGCACAAACCAAAATGTGGGACTTGCTCCCTTTTCTTTCCATGATGCCAAACTCTCGTTTGTGTTTCCCACTCTTTGGCTGTCACATCTTTATTATCCCACTCTTTGGCTGTCACATCTTTATTATCAACATCTCCCATTGAAAGGAATAATTCATATTTTGATATCCTGACAATCATATTTTTGGAGGCAGCTGTACAAACCATTTTGTTGTGTCCCTCAGTCACAGCACAGTTTGTGTGATTGACAGCTGAGCAGAAAGATGTGTTTGCTGATTGATTTTAAGCTGATAAATACTATCCCTCAGACATTCTGTATCATAAACATTATTCCTACTGAATTAATATCATCCCTTCAGCTGAGGGAGTTGTATTTTCCCTGGCTTCCCATCCTGCCCTTCATTCAATGACTTGTTCTCACCAGTGTGCAGGAATGCAAGATTATAATTGACCATGTCTCCTGTGATCCAAGGAGCTTTCACATCCCAAACAACAGCCACTGCTGTTGTGGTGTCTTGCTGCTACACTTGCATTTTGAGGGGCCTGCTGTGGTTTTGACAGTGACTTTGAGCCACTCAGGGATTTTTTTGGGGCTGTTCTTTGTGGTTTTTTTTACAGTGACTGTATCTGTCAGTGTAACACATCTTTGTTTCACGTGCTTCTGTAGTTCCTTGTCACTAAATGATTCCTATTCTTTAATTTTTTTTCTTGTCATTGAAGATTAGAAAGCGTTGTCCATTTTTTTTTTTACTCTGCTGCTGCCTCCTTTCCTTGTGGTCACCATGCCATGTGTGCCTAATGAATTGTTCCTTATTTCATAACTGGAGCAGCCTGTGTGTAGGTCCTGCTGTGATTGAGCTGATGTTTCCTCAGGATACAGAGTGTGGCAGTAAGTAATGACTTGTCTGCAGGATAGAGGGGGTGGCTGTGGTGCTCCCTGCCTGGAGGGCTGCCAGGAGGACACAGAAGCAGCACAGTGGAGTTGTTCCAGGGACAGGCTGATGGAAAATGCACCTTATGCAGCATCTGAGTGCCCCTTTTTATCCTCTTGGTCAGCACCTGCCTCTGAGAGAGTGGTAACAACTCCACTTCTATCCTGCCTGGCTTCATGGAAAGCATAAATAATCACTTTTCTCACTAATTTCACTTTTCTCAGCCTGAAACATTTTGGTAGCAGAAAACTCCCTAGTTATCCATTTACTTTTTACATAACTGATCTTATTTCATTCTAAATTGCTAATGGAATCAGCTTTTTTTACAATAAGTCCACTTTTATTTCTTAGGAATCACTAGGAGAGCTGGAGCTCTCACTGAATTAGTTTGTGAAATATTTGTCTGCCATCAAGAACAGAGAGAACACAAGAATAGACTGAACAAAATTGCATGTTTTGGATTCTCCAGGTGCATTAAATGACTTAATTAAACTGTGATCAGAAGTAACTGCTTTGTATTTTTAAAATCAAAACAGCGTCACACAAGTCCAAAATTAGTTTATTTCATGTAAGAAAGATTTTCCTTGGAGGAAAAGAAATACAAGTAATTTCAAAATTATCTTCCCATTTGAATAACACTCAATTTTTTTGAATAACACCGTAACTTTTCAGAATGTGTGGATAATGTTAAAAGTTAAGCTAATTGCCCATCTTGTAACTGACAGTTTTGCTAGGAAGTGCTGATGTTTGAGTCTGAATCTTGTATTGAAGTTTGAATCCATGTAGGAGTTGTGAGGCAAGTGAGGTTCCGAGGGAATACAGGGATTTCAAACAGATGGGCCTTGTTGCTAAGCCAATACTGTAACTACTGGGATGTTTGGGAAGAAAAATACTTGTTACAATCTACTTTGTATCTCTCTCTCCTTCCTTTCAGCATATAACCCCCCCCAAAACTTTTCACAAAACATCTTGAAAAATAAAATAAGTAGGGGAAATGAAAGCTGCTTCCTAGCCAGCCTTACTTGTGATAAAGTCTAATAGTTCATTTTATATTGAAGACTGTAAAGGACTAAAGCAGAAAAACAGCATTGTGTGTTCAGGATGCACATCAGAGGCACCAAATTGCTTTCTAGGCATTGCCATCTGCTGGTACTTTGGAACCAGTGACTGCAGTGTAGGCAAAATCCCCAGACTCCTCAAGTCCCTGAATTCCAGCTTGGTAAGAAGCAGAGAACTGCAAAAGTTTGTCAAGGTTTTCAAGTCATTTGCTTCACGTTGTATCATTCCTCCCATAAACTTTCCCTCAGATAAATGTAGTGAAAAGGGAAGTAGAATTCTTGCCTGAATACCATTTTTTGGTGAAATCCAAAAAAATATCTAATATATTCTGATATTAGAACAGCCAAGCATCAAGTGGATAGTTAAACATATTGTAACATCCCTTTTGAACAGGTTTTCCATGAAGGTGCTCTCTCTCTGAGGAAGGATGTGTGCGTTCCCTGAGGTTTGTGGAAGGACTTGAAATTTCCTGTGTTTTCACACTACTTGTGCATTAGGTATTATCATTGCACATATGATATAGAATTAGGTTTTTTCACTAATTGTGTTCCTTAAAATAATTTCTCTTTGCAGAAATGCATTCGATTTAACCCAGAAGCTTCAGTGTGGGTTGCAAAACAGCGGATTTTGTGCACTTTGAACCAGAGTTTGAAAGATGTCCTGAATTATGGACTGTTCCAGCCTGCAAGCAACGGGAGAGATGGGAAGTTTTTGGATGAGGAGAGGCTTCTGAGGGAATACCCACAGCCAGTCAATAAAGGAGTTCCTTCACTCGAGGTATTTCTAGATCTAACCTCTGAAGCATTTCTATTCTGATACAAAATGTGGAGAAAGCTGTATTTGAGGTGCCTGTGTGCACCTGAATTACATCTGGGAAATGCTTATCAGCAAGTCTGAGCTTGAACCCTTGCTCACAGAAGTTCTGGCATTCCCTGCTCGTGGAGCTGGTCTGTCCCCAAAAAGTTGCAAAGAGTCAGCCCTTCTGGCACAGTGGACTTTGGACTTTTCCTTTGCTGAGGATACAGGACATGTATCCTTATTTAGTTATTTAATAAAGAAATGTAAGGTTCTAGGTGAAGCTGTTGGATCTGTGATGGGGTTTGCAATAGCAGTGTAGTAGTTGCTGGATCACCAGCCTTTGCTTTCTCACAAAGAGAAGTTTCTGTCTCAGTGAAACCTTTTTTAACCCTCATCTAGTTCCCTCTGTGCCATCCTTCAGAGTGCACAGGTTGCCTCTGTCTGCCTCCTGAGAAAGCAGTAAAGGGAGGAGAGGGTGTGTACTGGGATTTCCTGCTCTGTTGCTCCTGCAGAGACTCTGCAGTTGAGGATAAGCTGGGCAGAACTTTTATGGCACTGAACAAACTTGGAGCAGAGCCAGATCATGCAATATAGCAGCAAACTGGGGCATGAAACTGGCATTTAATTAATTTTGATATTGCCTGTATGGTGGCAGATCAACCATTAATAATGTGTGGTTAATAGACTTACTCCACTATAACATAAATCCAAGAGAAAAGAATCAAGGTCCTGAGAAGGCTTCAGGTCTTTGCTTTTCCAGGAGTTTATTTCAGAGTTTCAGTCACTGATGACCACATTACAACTGTAAGGAAATTAAACAGCCACTTTATTCTGTTTCTGTCGTTTTTCTTGAGTGTTGACTACAGCAATTGAGGTGTTAAAAGTGATTTTGTGGAAGGCTGGTGTCAAAGCCTCATTTAGTGCAGTCCCTTGTGCAACAGACAGGCTGCATTCCTGGAATGCTGCATGGGACAACGAGAGAATGGTAAATTATAGCTGTGGAAACCCCCATGACTTTTGCTACAGATCTTGCTACAGCACCCAAGCTGCTCAGGATAAAATTTGACTGAGTTTCAGCCAAAAAGAGAGGCAATCCTCAGAATCTCATTCACAAAACCAGTCCTGTTCAACACCAGAACTATTCCCATGTGCAAGTTCCTTTTACGTTGACTAAGGGATTTTTCAGGTATCCTTTTTTTGTTGTTGTTGTTTGTTTGTTTTTTTTTATATTTCATAAATGCTAAGCTGCAATTTTGAAATCAGTATTTTTTTATTTAACGTCTTCCCAGCATTCTGCCTGAGACTATAAAGGAAAGTGCACAGGAATCCTTGGGGAAAAGTGCTTTGCAGTGTAATTCTTGCTAATTTCTGTAGATTCTAGAGGCTGATCTCATTTCCCACACACCTCCACTGATCTCAGTGTATTCTTACAAGATATGAATTTTGCTTAAATGATGTAAAACTATATGAAATACTGAACCTATTTCTAAAATTTTGCCTAAATCTACCATCACAGGGGATGATACTTCCTGGCAAGGTCAGAAAGTGATATTATGAGTTTTAAGTTTTAAAATTTCTTCTTCTTTTCTGCCCTCAGTTTCGCTACAAGAAAAGAGTGTACAGACAGTTCAACCTCGATGAAAAGCAGCTGGCCAAACTTCACACCAAGGTATCCCAATTTCCTGCAGGAGTTAGCAATTACCTACAGCGGGTGTTGACATCAGTTGATAGAATGCTTCACTTTTAGTCAAAATTTTATTTTTGAAATCAGAGAATGATTCATTTTTCACTCTTTGTTTCAGGCTAATTTGAAAAAATTTATGGATCATGTCCACCATCTCTCTGTGGAAAAAATGACCAAGATGTTGGACCGAGGACTGGACCCAAACTATCATGACTTAGAAAGTGGAGGTCAGAATAACAAAACTAAGCAGCATAGAGGAGTACCTTGAGTTAATTAAATTGATTAACAGGGTGAATCTCACACATTCCTTCACAACTCTGAGCCAGTGGAATCTGTAGGGCTTTGCTGTCCAAAGGAGATAATTGATCATTTTATGCTTTGAACAGTATTTTAAATTTTTTTTATAAAGTAACTTAAATTTGTTTTATAATTCTTCTCACCTTTTTCCAACTACATCCTATTCTCTTCCTTAGAAACACCCCTAACTTTGGCAGCTCAGCTTGACAATACAGTAGAAGTGATAAAAGCCCTGAAAAATGGAGGAGCACATTTAGACTTCAGAGCCAAAGATGGAATGACAGCTCTGCACAAAGCAGCCAGAGCCAAGAACCAAGTAGCCCTCAAGGTAATTGCTTTCAGGAGCAAATTATGTATGTTAAAAAAAAAAAAAGCATAAAGGAGATTGTTTTCAGTTAATTGCTGTATTGAGCTCCATGGATCCTTTAAGATGTGTTTGTTCTAGTACTTTCTTGTGGCTTTCAAATCTTAGCATTTGCTTTCAATAGACAGGTTTTTAATTTCTGATTTGTCTTTTCCTGGTAGGAAGAAAAGTGGTGAAATTTAAGCTTAATTCATTGATACACTGAGATCTGTCTGAGGAAATAGGAATAGCATTTTTGCCACTTAACTCTTTGAAAGTAGCTTCCAGTGGCATGGATTGCACATTATGCCTTAACACAGTGTCTTCTGTTGTCTTTTGTATTTTAACAGGTATTCTTTTGTATTCTAACAGGTAATCTGATAGTCTAGATGATGTCTTAGTTTTATGGATTTTGCTTATTCCCTTTTGACAGGTACTCAAATTGCATGACATTTTTGATAAAGCACCTTGGAACTGAAGAGGTGAATGTGTTGCAAAGATGATGCAACATTTACAGAGCTGACATTTCTGAACCTAGTGAGAGGGTAGAAACTGGACATTGCCACTCCTTTCTGTGCCATCCCCATAGATTCCTTTAGATCCTAATTCTTCCAAGGTCATTTCTTGCTTAACTTAGTCTGTGCTGTGGCCCACACTTAGCAGCTGATAAATAGGTGAGCAAAAAATATTATGTCAATGATCAACCATATACATACTTTTTCAGGTAAAGACCCTTTATATGCAAGTCCCTCCCAAATCTATTTTTCAAAGTCTGTGATTGCTTTCAGACCCTTTTAGAGCTGGGAGCATCTCCCAACTACAAGGACAGCTGTGGCCTGACCCCGCTGTACCACACAGCTGTGGTAGGAGGGGACCCTTTCTGCTGTGAGCTCTTACTCCATGAACATGCTACAGTCAGCTGCAAGGATGAAAACGGATGGCAAGAAATTCATCAGGTAGGGAAGATTTGCTTTTTGTTTGCAGTTGGACTTGCATGAGGAAATGTGCCATAGTGGTCGTGGTTTAAGTGCTATTTTGAAGTCCCTGAACGTTCAAGTATGACATTTCTTCCTTTTTCTACCTGCTTTTTCTACTTATTATTTATTTACTTTGAATCCTGCTGTGGTGACTTAGAAGTAGAAAATTGTTCCAGTGGTGTTCTGTAACTTTGAAATCTTCTGGTTACTGCAGAAATTGCACTTGTCATATTTATGCCACGGATTCTTGGAAGTTTAGATTCCTGTTTGTGGCACTTCAGTAGGAAAATGTAGCTCTTTCTTTTGGTTAGATGCCAGTGGTAATGCTCCTTGGTAATGCTCCTTCTGTGTTTGTCAGGATGCTTTCCCCTTGTCTCTGCTGAACTTTACAGGAAGGTTTGGGATAAGGATCCTGCTGCTGGGGTCCATCAGCCTCTCACTGTCCTCTCCAGAAATTCCTGAATGTTATCCAGCAGTTGTGTAAAAATGCTTTATTGATTTCCCTTTGCACAGTGATAAACTCAGTAATATATGAAGTTCAAAGATTCTAACAGTCCCAATGTCATTGCTGCTGCTTTGTCATGTCTCTGTATGGATGAGTTTGGAAAACTACAAAAATTGGAACTGCTGTAGTATGAGATAAATAAAGATACAAGTAATCAATCTTACAGGTTTGCCAGGGTCATCTTGGCTCAATTTATTTTCTGTGAACTAAATTCTTTAATACAGAGATTTTTTTTTTTTCTTTTCTTGGAAAGAAATGGGAGGTAGCTTTGGCACCCACATTTGGGCAGGAATTGGAGCTTTTTCACTGAGTGGGTCTAGGTTAAGGTTGTTTGGATCTATCTCTAGAGTAGGGGAAAAGAAAGGCATTATTTTTTTTACCATATTTTCTGAGGATATGGCGGAAATGGATTGTCTGGATCAAAGTATTGCCCCATCTGGACTCCATAAAAATACAGAGAAAATGTCCCTCTTTTTAAACTCCCAGCCTCATATGCATAAGGTTATTATTTCTCATAATGAAATAGAGCTTTCCAAACTCCCTGTGTTGGTTGTAATCCTAAATAAATCAATGTTTACATCTGAGTTAGGAACAATCTGTTTCAACTAATCAATAATTCAAGCATTCCTCAATGAAGTAAAAAGGATGGGATTTAATTTGCGCACTGAGCAGTCCACTTAACTTTTCCAAATTGTAGATCCAAGCCAGGTGTGTCAGTCTGTAACTCCCACTGAATTCAGGAGTGATGATGTACCTCAGAAAGACTGAATGGATTTCTATACCTGTATCTTTTACCTTAAATTCTCATTTATGTAGGAATGATGCTGATCTAAGATACTACAAAGTTCAAAACATTAGAAATTGGGAGGTGCTTGGTCAGTGGGCTATAGAGGAGAAGGAAGTCAAGTAAAAGAGGCCATAGATTAGAATTACTGTGATTTTAAAGCTTATTTGCTTATTTTAAAGCTTATTTGCTAATCAGCAAAGTTTCTAATTTCTATGAATCTTCTTCATAGAGGCTTATTTCCAAAAATCCATGGTCTAACCTTTTATCTGTGTGACAGATAAAGTAACTCTTGAACATTTCCTCTTGTTTTGGAGCAGTGTCCTGTGTATGTTGTGTGTCTGCTTGACATCACAGAACCAAGAAGATTTACTTGGATTTTGGCCAGATTTTCCTTCTAAGGCCTGGCTCTGGCAATCTGATAATCTTCAGTGCCATCTGGTGGGCAGCATTCCAGAGTGTAGCAGGACAAAATACTTGTTACATTTGAGTCATAAACATTAATGGATAAAAAGTTCCAAAGGCAGTATTTTCTTGATCTCTTATGTTGCCATTCCCAAAATAATCAGATGGTTAAACTCAAGCACAGGATTGCTGTACCTGAAGTGCCCACATTGGAGTTGGTGCAGGAATGCTCCTCTGGGTGTCTGTGCTCCCATGAGAGAACCAGGTGTTGTTCTAAAAATTAGACCCTCAGTAAAACCAGCACTTTCTCTGCTGCAAATCTTGCCTAGGCTTTGGTGTAATAACCAAAATATTCATGCATCCTTGTCCAGGCTTGCAGGTATGGACATGTCCAACACCTGGAGCACCTCCTATTCTACGGCGCTGACATGTGCGCGCAGAACGCCTCAGGGAACACGGCCCTGCACATCTGTGCCCTCTACAACCAGGTGAGAGCCCCTGCCCTGTCACCAGCCCTGCTGGCCCCCTGTAGGGACAGAAATGTCCCCAGCAGGAGCTGGGAGCTCACAGATGGGTTGGCTTGGAAGGGAACTTGAAGATCATCCAGTTCCAACCCCTTCCACTACACCTCATTGAGCCAATCACCATCCAACCTAGCCTTGAACATTCCAGTGATGGGCCATCCACAACTTCCCCAGGCCTCACCACTCTTTCCAGGGAAGGGCCATCCACAACTTCTCCAGGACCTCACCACCCTCTCAGGGAGGAATTCTTTCCCAATATCTGATCTAAACCTCTTTTTCAATTTGAAGCCTTTCCCCTTCATCCTATCACTACATTATTTTATATGTAATGAAGTGCTTCAGGTTTAAAAAAATGGTCTTAGAAACTGGAAAGAACATAATTATAATTATTTTATTGGTGTTTCATTCACTGATTACAAATAAGGCTGCTCATTGTAGATAGCAAGAGTATGGATATTAAAATATAAAACATTATGCTTTACCAGCTTTTTTGGGATTGATTAATATCTAAATAT
The DNA here is from genome assembly GCF_026979565.1 of Vidua chalybeata. Taxonomy (NCBI): domain Eukaryota; kingdom Metazoa; phylum Chordata; class Aves; order Passeriformes; family Viduidae; genus Vidua; species Vidua chalybeata. Next base: position 54,987,548 of record NC_071535.1, on the reverse strand, counting down.
TTATTTCCTATACAGAATTTATTGCTGGTACTCTATAATTTAGATTTAAATAAGAAAGAGTTGTAAAATACTGTGGAAATGTCTCTATACAGAAGATACTGAATTCTTTGCTGTTTACAACTTGTGTAGTCATTTACAAGTAGTAGAACCTTTTGATTTGATAGCATTTTATACTCTCTTTGCAGGGATGGGATGAGTTTTGCAGCTATTTTAAAATTCAATATGTAGAATATTATATTGAATTTGGAAAGCATGAGATGTGACTGTAAACAGTAAAACATCTGTTAAAGTATCTGCTTCTTAATTACCATCTTAGTTTTTTTCTAAAGTCTTGTCAAGACAGATTCTTCAATTAGGTCTAAAATGCTTAAAAAAATTTTAGGAATAATCTGACATTTTTCAAGACCATACACTTTTAGCAAAGGTTATGTAGTATGAGGTGGGAATTAGAGTAATCCTGTAGAATGACAGTATTTTTCATGCAGAGATGTGTTTTCCTGACCTCAGTTATTCTGCAGGAGACTTAGAGACTCTAATTGAAACTGCATCTACAAATTTTCAAATATTTACATAGTCACTAAGCTTGGCTTGGTGAATGGAATTTTAAGATTTTCTTCCTGCACTGTCATCCTTCTGTTTTCCTTCATCCAGTGTATGTGGAAATAGAAAATTTCCCTTGGGGTGCTGCGAACCTTAACCTGTGCTGATTTTGCCAGTGGGTTTTTTTTATGGAAAGTTGTTATTGGTTCATGTGGAAGGAACGGTGCTGCCTTTTCCAGCTGGAGAGGATGGGAAGGACAGCAGTATCCTTGTTACCTCCAGATTCCTGTAGATGGAGTCGTTACCCGTTTGATCTTCCCTTCCCGTCTTCCCTGGGGAATTTTCTTGGCTTACTTTCTGAAGTTGGTAAATTTGTTTTCCTGGATGTCAGCGAAGTCCTGATCTGAATAAACTCTTGGTTTTGAAAGTTATTCCATGGCCATGCAGTATGTCTGTTTTTTTGCCGGGATGAAATGTGCCCTCCTTCACTGGGAGGATTGGATCTGAGATGAAAGCTGTTGTAGTATTAAAATTGAATATAATCTGACAGATGGGGGGAAACAAAAAGGAGCAAATGTGAAGTTAAGAATGCTTCTGTTTGTTTCAAAAGACTAAAATAAATAAATAAACAAACAAATGCAGTACTTAACCCAAATAAATTTTTCTTCAATTTTTCTTTAATGTTGAATGGCTCTTTGGCTTTTGGCAAATCTTTTTTCTAATCACAACCATTTATTTAAGAAATCCCTTTGCATGTTTTTGTTACACTGCTGACAGCTCAGTTAAATTTGTAGAGAGTTTTTGAATGTATAATTCTTTCAGTGTTGTAATGTTGGATGATTTATTCTGAGAAACAAATGAATAATCACCCAATAAATACAGTATGTTTTTCAATATAATTTTTTATATCCTCAAGTTCTTGATTAAAATTGGGCATTGATCAATTGTTTAGAGATAGAGAAAATGCAACTAAAGTGCAGATTGCAGTGCAAGCAAATGAGACTATCTCAGTTAATTGTATATCATTAAAAATTATAATTAAAGAGATAATAGTAAATTACCATCTTGATCCATTCTGTTGTTTTTCACTTGAGGAAAAGGTAGCATAACCTCCTTTCATGATACATTTAGGGCAACCCTGTGATGGGGAGACTTAATGAGACCAAGAATCCATGGTAAGAAATTAGAAAACAATGACAGAAATGATTTTTAGTCATAATTTCTGCAAACTAACCTGTGACTCAGAATCTAGTAAATAAGTTTTGTTTCCATCACTAAAATACCTAAATTATGCACTTTGTCTTCTCTGACTGCAAATTTGCTGTTCAAAGTGAAAGGTAGCACATCCAAATACCTCATTAGGTAGAACTCCATAGCACAATATATCAAGACAACACAGAAAGCACAACGAAATTAAGAACAATATTTATGATGAGGGAATATAAAACCCTTTTGAAATGTGAATTGATTTGCATAAGACTCTAAGATGAACATTAAAGATGACAAATAAGAAACAGAGTCCATACAGGAGTCATCAACAATTCTGAGAATCCACTCAGAGAATCCACTCCAAGAATTTCTACCCGATTGTGGTCAGTCACATTTAACAGCCATGGAGAGCAATGTTTTAAACAGTGCACTGTATTGGCCAGAATATATTGTTTTTAAGGGATTTCCTTTGCAGATTTTCTCAGTTTGGAGGGTCTGAAGCCAAATTTTCCTCCTTGTGCTGTAACTGCTAGCATTTTTTAGGGGAAAGAGAGGCAATAAGGCTGGCAGTATGTATTGGCAGATCAAGTAATTTCATGTGTAATAAAAAAAAAAAAAAGTCTTACATTTAATGTTGAGGTTAGGTCGGAAAAAAGTCTCCAACAAAATAAGTGGTAAAGCTGCTTTGTTAAACTTTTAGCAGGAGGGAAGGATATAATTCATCCCAGTTCTGTGAGCAGTACTGTTTTTACTACAAAATAGGCAAAAAAACCCCATATGGGAATCAAATCTGTGCAAAATTTGTTTTGTCAAATATGGAACTTTATCAGTACAGTTGCTTAAAAATTTAATAAGGTATTTACTACTTGTATTCTTGCATGTTTCTTTACACTTGCCTAGTGTTTCTAATACACTGCAAAGCACCTGAAGGACTGTCATTTTTTAAATGCTGCTTTAACAGTTTAAGTTCCCAGATAATTTATTTGATTTATTTTTTAGTCATGAAAATATAGACCAAAAACCTCATAACCTCTTAGCAGTCTGTCTCTTTAGTGCCAAAGGATCTTTATGAACAAATTTCTTTTTCCATCGTTTTCAGGAGAGCTGTGCAAGGGTGCTGCTGTTCCGGGGAGCCAACAAGGAGATCAAGAATTACAACAGCCAGTCCCCATTTCAGGTAAAAAAGGAAATACTTCTTCCCCCTGAAATATTGGGAAGAATACATCACATGAACTTGGGTTTGGGGAGAAGTCACACCATACAAGGCTGAACACAGGTGTGGAAGGGAGTGTGTGTAAACTTTGGCTTTTATCTAAATCACTAAGTGAAGATATCCTGGAATAATAGGAATGAAAGGAACACGCCCTCTGGTGACACTGTTAATGAGTTTGAGAATTCTGTGAGCTCTTAGTCACAAAACATGAAATCCTTGGTGTTCTGCAGTCAGACGTGCCTTGTTCTGTGCTGATCTCCAGTCTCATGTAAGACAGATCCAAGATCCATGTAAGTGTTGTCCAGGGATTGCCTTGGCACTTTGGTTTGTTTGGCCCCTCTTGATTTAGCCAAAAAGCAGCTCTTCCATCTTTGGATGTGAGGCCAAGGAGCTGGGCTAAGTTTCAGGGATGGGATTGACTTAGTGCACCGTCAGCATTAGAGGCTGAAGCTGCTGTTATCTCCAAAGGAAAATGGAAGTCTTGCTTTGGATTAGTCAAAATTTTGTCCCCATTTTCTGATATGAAAGCACTTTCAGTAAGCTTAATTAAAAATCCAAATGGAAGAGAATTGTTTGTCCAAAGGGTTGTCAGGTATGGCTGACAACTTCAAGCCCTTATTTCTGAAGCAGGGATGACAGAGAAACATTCCTAATGCAAAGTGTGAGAAATAGGGATGGAAACAAAAACCAAAACAAAAAAACAACCAGAAGACTTTTTTACAAGTTACAAAAATTAGTGCTTCTGGAAGAATGATGGCACAGTGCTATTAACAGGAACTGTGCTGTAGTGAAATAGGATGGGGCCATTTCCCCAAACCAAGGATTTTTTCAACTAAAAGAAATCCTGATTTATCTTTCCTTGGTGTGTCTTCCCCATTACCTTTTTGACCCACTTTGGATAATGCTGGCAGAGGCTTCAAGGAACAATGCTTTGACAAATGAAACAGTTGGAATTTTTGCTGAATCCATGTAGGTCTCTGAGTTAACTCCTCCAAGTTTATGAGTAGTTACAGGGCTTTAAAAAAAAAAAATCTCAGCCAAATATTTCTATATCAGTTTAATTCCCTCCATATTGTGTAGGTTTTCTGGGCCTAAGTTGTGCATCTCCAAAGATTAAGAGTTCTGCTTGCAAATCCCAGCCAGACTGTTGTTTACTTTTGGGACCATTTTCCTCAAACTTGGGAAATTTATAATTAATAATTTAATTTTAGGCACCATTTTCAGACTGCTAATAATTTTCCATCTAAATACATGCTAAGCAAAAATTCATGAAGTACTGGCTAATACTTTTCTCTGCACTTCAGAATTATGAAGTGATCTAGAAATGGAGCAAGAGAAAACACTAATTATTGGAGGGATGTGTTCCAGGGTAATCTCTTGGATTACTGTGTTACTTTCTGTCTTCGAGGTTAATGTTCCTTTTCAGTTTAGGATTTTTTTGGGGAGGGTAAATGCCACACAGAAGAGTTTTCATTTGTCTTCCTCTCTGTGCTGACAGCTCCAACATTCTTGTTCTTGCCCTTAGAAGAGGAAAAGGTGTTGGTAATGTAGATAAATTCTGGTTTATCTGAATGGAGTGAGTAGAGGAGACCCTGACGCCAGCACTGCAATGAAGCAGCCTTAGAATTAATTCTTTGCCATCTGTCTGTTGCTGACCCAGTCAATCAAACACCACAAGTGGAGCTGTTACAAAATTATGCAGAATCCCCTTGAGTTAATAGGGTTTTGCATACTAAAAATGTTTGCTCATGTAATCAGCAGGCAGGAACATCGAGGCATCTCATATGTACATAATGAGAGTGGTTGTAGCTGCAGCATCTACTCCTTTGAGTCACCTCCATTATGTCCCTTTCTCAGCAACATTAAAAGGAGGATTCTTTGGAGCTGCTGCTCGGAAAATTGATGATATGAAAGCTGTGCTATTCTGTAGAAACAACAGGATCCAGACATTTGTGGAGAAATTTGTGTCCTGTTTTCAAAACCTGCTAAGGCTTTGTTTCTTTTGAAACAAAGAAGATGAAAATGAAACACAGATGAAAATTAGTGGCAGTTTGTATTGGGCATCAGTGTCCAATGAATGTGGTGCAGTTTCAGCACACGTGCTCACTTCTCACCAAATCACAGGGCTTGTTAAAGCAAGCATAGATACACTAGATTGTAGGAAATAAAAATAATCTGGACTGAATTCTGTGCCACTTAATTCAGGGACCCCACACCATGCCCACCTGGGATCTGGGTGTCCTTTTTGACTTTTCAGTGTCCAGCAGAGTTAGCATTGGAATGGCATTGCCAGGTGCTGAGGACACAAAAGAGCTTGGCTGTATTTCCCAGTTAAGCACCTAAACCTGTATTAGCTGCCTTTGCAGGGATGTCTTTCATCCTGACCCATTCCTGGGTTGCATAGAGTCAGCAATTGGTGTTGTGTACTGCTGATGTCACCCATTGCTGAAAGTCTTCAGAATGTGGGGTCAGCAGAAATTTTCCTGTATTTTATATATAGCAATTTGAGGTGAGATGAAACCTGTGCTACATTGTTATATTATATTGCCAGTTCTTTTTATTAATCACTTACTCAGCCCATCTTGGCTGGGCCATCTGAGTAACTTACATGCTATTTTATTAGTTTTTATTTTATTAGTAAAACTTCCAGAAACAGCTTTTCAGAAAAGCCATAGTATCCCATCACTGTCCACGGTTACTTGGTTTTCCACACGTTTCTTGTGCTTCTAGGTTAATGTAAAATAATTCATTGCCTATCTAGTAAATATTAATTCAATAGCTCAGAAATCAGAGTTTTGCAGTGTTTACAAACTGTTGAAATGAAGTATACGTTAAAATGGTCATACACCTTGTATATCAGGTCTTTCTCTTTTAGTGATCAGCAGCTCCATATGAATAATTCAAATGGGCAATAAAGCACTATTTTAGCTAATAGCGTGAATGAGTAGTCAGTGTTTTTAGAAAAAATGTGTTTCAATGTACAGAACAGCTATTCTGAGGTGGCATTCAGTGCCACCTTTTAAGGGCAGAGTTGTTCCTGAGAATGGTTTGTGCCTCAGGTGTCCCCAATGATTGGCCTTTGCTGTCCCAGACCAGCCTGAATAATCCATGTGCCTACATCCCATGGATTGCAGGAGGAACAGCAATCTTCCAGCTCCACTGCAGGTAGAGCTCCACTGCTCCTTTCAATATGTTGGCCCTGCCTCTATTTTCAATTGCTCACTTTTTTTTTTGCCAGGTTTGAATCATTTGAACTGAAATTTTTCATGCCTGCCATCTCTGTTATTCGGAAAAACAAAATGATTCAGCTCTTTTGGAGTCTGAGCAAGGGAAAACATGTGTTGTTTTCCTAACACTGAAAAACTCTGCTGACCCACCCCTCCTTGTACACTCTCCCCTGTTGTGTTCTGTTGTGGTGTTTAGTTTTATTTTCTTTAATTGCCCTGTGTGCTGATCTCCACGTTAATAACCTGGCAGTGGGAACTGGTTTCCAGACTGACTCAGGCACAGGGGCTCCAAACCCAGGAGTAGGAACTAAACTCATGGATTTGGAAGCTGAGCTGGCTGGAAGGAACACAGACAAAACTGGGCATATCCAGCACCTCACTAGAATGGCTTCCCAAAGCATGGTTTAGATTTAGATTTTTGGCATTTTTAATTTCCCTCTTTTGGATGAAATTTACAGGCAAAGGACAAAATGTTCTCAGATTTTTTGTCTTTTTTGTCTTTGACTTTTTTTTTTTTTAAAGCTGTGAAAGCTAATTTTAAATCCAAAATCTTTATCAGGTGCCTCAGAAAGGCATCTTCACAAATTTAAAATAATGCCTCCTGTCATGATGTTCAAGTATGGAACCATTGTGCTCATGGAGCATATGAATTACAGAAAGACTTTGCTTTTTCTCAGTATTTATTTCCATCCTAATTCCTTTCCTGAAGCACCTGTGTGAACAATGAATCACTGAATATTGGGTATAGTTGGCAAAAAATACAGCTATGAGCTCATGATGCATTCTGCCTTTAGTCAGACTTCAAGCTTTTTCTAGCTTTTTCCTGATTTCAATCAAATAATGGAACTTACTCATACTTAGGAAAAAAAAATCTATACAAGTGACCATTCCAGAACAAACTGCAGATTTTTTCTTTAAAGATCAAAAATATACTTGAGTCTGTATATAAGTAGGCACACTCAGCAAAAGTTCTTAAAAAGACATAATTAAAATAAAAATAATAATAATTAAAAGGAAGGGGAATAACTGAAAGGGTTGAAATTGATGTTGGGGGAAGTAGTGGCAAATGAAATATTCCTGAGAATATTAGGAGATACAGGAGCAGAAAAATACATATGGATACAATATAGAGTTAAATTGATTTCTCCTGACTCAGGGATGGTTGCTGGCTAGTCCCTTCTGACCTTTGTTTTAACCCTGTCATTTTTCAGAAAAGCAGCCAAATGGAAGTAAAGCATAAAAGAATGAAATTATATGATTACCTTTTATTGAGAAAGGCAAAATATTGCCGTGCTTGGAGATGCTAAGAATACTTAACTGCAGGATGTGTCTTCATGTTTTTTACCAAAAGCAAACATGGAGGAGTCTCCATGTGACCATCTGTTGTGTTGTGTTCCATGTAAATGATCCAAGACCCCTTTTTTCTCCTTTTCCCCATTTGTTCCATGCTCAGACAGGGCTGTCCAGCTGACATGCCTCAGGTGTTGCCACAGGCAGTCCAGTTTCTCTGGGACAAGTGCACTTTCTGAGGTAGTTAGAAGCCAATCTGTTTGTTTTTCCACCAGAAAAAAATGCTCAGAAGTTCCAAAAGGGAACAAATAAGCAAAGTAAATTGTAAGGGTCACCACCAGCTCTTGCCTTAAAATAAGAAAGGCTTGAGTGTGATTCAGATACAGTTAATTGTTGTGGGTGAAGTTACAAGAGGCAGTGGGGATTTGTATAATCCTAGTTTAATTCATGTTGTTTTGAGATGTTAACACCATTCAGTTTGTCTGGGAGATAAAATAACCTGTGACTGGGACCCGTGGGCACTTTGGGCCTGCAGGAATGGATTCATGCTTGGAGTTCTTATGGTTGAGTGCTGTGTGGCATCATCTCCTGCTTTTGCATTTCAAAACAGACTACTCAGCATTATCTTCTGGCTACATCCAAGTTCTTCCTCCTTATAGAAATGTAGAATCTGTGTCTGTAGGACAGACTTAGCATCATCTTCCACTGCCATTTGGAGGGAGCATTCCTGGAGTTGGCAATCCCATCTCCATCAGAGTATGTTATTGGCATGGACTATTGCTAGACTGCTGTTTCCAAAGGTTTTATTGTAGTTAACCCACAGAGTTTGGAATGGAGCCACCAAATGTATTAGGTAAAATAATCACAGTGTCTTATTCACCGATGCATTTTATCCTAAGGGCTTTCCAAAAGGATTTCCAGCCATTTGGTTTAGCAGTTGAAGCAACACTATGTTATTAAGTGCTTGCAGAACTGAATCCCTGAAAGTTTCTGCTGTGAAATAGTGGGAAGTGTCTGTCTGCTGTGAGTAGGAAGACTTTTTTTCTGAAGGTGTTCGGGGAAGAAGCTGCTAACGTGGTGGGTTTTGATTTCCTTGAGGTAAGGCTGCCTGGCGAGGTGGAAGATTTCACTCTACAGCAGCACAGACCCATAAACCCTTGAGCTGAATTCTCTGCACAGCCCAATGTTTCCTGTAGCACCAAGGAAAACAAAACCTAGCAAATAGCACACGTTCTCAGCCTTTTTTCTAGGAGAGTTCAGCTGGAGAAGATTGCATTTCATGGCTTTTTGATTTAGCATATTATTGGAGGGGATGAAGAAAATTAAGTCCATTTTGTTGCTGGCTGTGTCTTATCTGATTCATCTGATGCTGCAACCTGGCTTTATCTGCTCTCAGTAAATACTCCTTTGGAACCGCTGCTCACCCATGTAGCAATAATAAGGATTATGTAATAACTGGCTTTTGATGGCTCTTTCCAGCTTGAGCTAGATTTTCCTGAGGAATGAGTCTGTAATTGTAAATGTGTGTGTGTATCACACTTGGCTTTTTCTGCTCTGTTTTAATTATTAAAACACGAGTGTAGGAAAATGCATCTTGCTTGAGGGTAACTTGCTGGGTGGTATTTCAGCAGAGGAGCAGGAAAGATAGAAGGCTTTTTCCTCTACTTTTAAAATAGATAGAAACATAACATTTCCCAATAGATGCAGTGACCGTGAGGAGGCTCAATGCAGCCCGTACAAAGTAGGATAACTTAAAAATCTGAGTTACTTCTCCTTGCAAGAAATAGGAGGAAATAAAAGAAAGTTGTGAAGCAGTGAGGTTGTGCCTGGGATGGATTTGCCTGGATGTTCCTTTTTAGGCTTCCTGACATATTTCCTTGTAACTCTGCTCGACTTGCTGGTGTATTCAATTCAACACTTCCTGTCAAGCTGGTTCTTGCATAACAACGACTCCTTTTGTCCTAGGAGTTAAGTTTGCATTTCAAAGCCTCAGGAGGAGATGATTTAGAAATGATTTAGTCCCATGTTGTGAGGAAAGGACTTACATTTTTTATCTTGGTGTCCACACTGGCTTAGTTTAATCTGGAGGTATTTGGTCATGGCTAATTCATGAGTAAGAGTGGTTAGATTTTAAGAATACAGTTGTGTGTGTTTGTGAAAGGACAGTGGAGAATAAAACACAGGTTCTGCCTTTTAAATCTTAGTAAGGAAGACTGGAAAATGAGCAAAGGTGCCTGCAGGAATTTTAGATGTTGTCCAGTCCTGCTAAAACAGCGCTGCAGGACCTAAAAAAGACAGAAAAGAGGTCATTCAGAGTGATTGCCTTCCCCATATTCTGACTGGAATTCGCTCAGCCCTGGCACAGCTTCATGGCTATTGAGTGTATTCCAGAAGACCCATGAGGGCTGTCAAATCTCTTGCAAGCAAACCCAGCATTTTAGCAAGGAAAATGTGCCAGCACTATTATGCTTGCAGAGTACTTTTTTTGATAAAGTCCAACTGTATTTGGCTGCATGTTTTTTGTGTGTTTGTTTTTAAAATATTAATTGCTGAAAAGTATTTAGGGTAAAATCTCAGTTCCTTTGAAGTGGATGAAATCCCACTGATTTTGCTGGGGTGAAAGTGGGTTCCTCACGCTTGAGACAGATCCAAAGCCATACTATCAGCTCTTCCTATATAATGTATTCTGCTGAATATGATTATTTTTAATTAACATTTCCTGATCCTGTTTAATTAACATTTTTAGTACAGCACTATTCTTTTAAGTTGTACAGAACTGCACAGTGCATTGCCACAAATAACTTGGGTTATGCAAAGTCTTTGCTGCTAAGAGTTAACTTGCTGCAGCTGAAAAGATGATGATGTATTTTCTGAGGGCAAGCTTGGTAAGATTTTTGGGAGGCAAAAGCAGTGCTTGGGAAGCTGTGGTTGTAAATTTTCTTTCTGAGTGTGGGATATTGTTGCATTTCCTACAGCAGAAGTCCCTTTGTCTTCACCCAGCTGGGACACCGACCTTGTCCCACCCAACGTGGGATGCTTCCCATGAGCCTGAGGCTTCCAAGGGTGTGAAGAACGCTTGGATCTTGGAACTTGAAAGCCTAGTCTTTGATTACTATTAAAAACAGCCTGAGAAGCGGTGTGAGGTGGTCCTTACCAGGGAAGCCTGGGATTGTTCGGAGGGTTACGTAAGCGAAGCTGTCGTTTGGAAAAGTGGGAATACTTTGCCCTCAATACCAAGGCGAAACGCTCGTGGTGAGCCTTTGTTTAAACAGTGCTGAAATGATCCAGGCAATTCTGAGGAGCCTCACAGAAATATTGGCCCTCTCCCCACAATTTATATTTTCAGATGCTAAAACTAGTTGTTGAGCAAATGTAAGGTGCCTATTTTAGGATGCTGCATGTCAATATCTGACTACAGATGGCTCTGTGAATCATAGTTGGAAGAAGAGAAATGTTAGACACTAAGATATTGTTGCTAAGAGATTTTAGTACACAGTATGCTAACATGTGCTGGCAAATTTGGGAACAGTAGCAGCAGAATGCTCTTGGAGGAAAAAAAAATTCAGTGGTGAAGAAACTGTCTTCAAAGGACTATTTAAAGGATAGTAACATTATTGTGCTTTGTTGTATCGAGACCTGATGAAGATGAAATTGTCTTTCAAGCAGATAATAGACAGAAAACATCCAAAAGGTAAAGCTAATCCTGCTCTCCAATGAAATAGAAAGTGGATATTGGAAACAAAAAGAAAGAAAATTACTTTGGGGTTTGAATGAATCAAGTGCCAAGATTAAAGGTGATGGTTGCTGATATTTTGCCATCTACTGGACATCAGATCTATTAATATACACAGTTAGTTCCTTTCAAAATGCATAATATTGAGCTTGTATTACATTATATAATTAAAAATGTTAAGAGTTCTCTTCTGTCCAGGAAAGAAGCATGCAGGAAAATGCTGAATATGATTTTTTTGCTTGTATATCTTCATAACATTACAATAACGTAATTTAGGAAAATTGTCAGCATTTTATTGTCCTGGTAGAGAATGTGGGTTATTTCTGCAATTAATATAAACCTTTGCTGGCTATTACTTAAAGAAAATAAATTCAATTTTACTGCTTTTCTTTATTCTATCTTACCTTACATCAGTGAGTTTTGCCCAAATTTGAAAATACTACACCTGAAAGGGAACTTCAAATGGATAAAATTAATTTTATTTTATAAAATAAAACCTTCCAATTCTGATCTATTTCAACAAAAACATTATTTTTATTAAATGTACAAAACACTGCACAACCATAAATTTCCTAAAGTAGTGATTTGCTTCTGACAAATTTCTAAATAGATGAATTATATCTCAACTCCAGGATTGATTTTTTAATCTAGTTTTGGAGTGTAAATGTGTGTCTCCATAAGGCAAGAATATGCATCTCCTTGAGGTCATGTTTTATGCCATTCATATTCTATGTATTCAGCAGCACTGTTAGATAAAGACAGGGAATTAGTGATATTAATAGAATATTAATCAAGCATTTGGTTTTATTTTTTAATGAGGTGAACCGAGAAGCTTCTGCTACTTCTGTTTTGCTGTGTCGTAGCCTCAAAGTCAAAAATCAACTACAGTCCATGGATCTACAAAATGTGGGGTGAAACTCTCCCCTTTGATTTTTGCAAAGTGAAATAAGGAATTCATGATTGTCCAGCAGTTCTGTGTTAAGTTATAATGGCTGTGGCAATTGTGTAGGATTTTCCAGCTGGTTCAGAGAAAGATTCCATTTGGAGTTCTTAATATTCTGATGGAAAACACCTGAGGTCTGCGTTGTGATTTGAGCTCAGAACAATGTTTTCCACATTTTCACATTTTGCTCAGGCATTACAAGAGAATGCCTTTCCTAAGGACTTGAGTTCCAGGTACTTGTGGTGCTCTTTGAATCAATAAACATCTCTTCAAGTGCAGGCTCCTGGAATTGCATAAGGAACCAACAGCGGGTGATCGATACATTTCCATCCCACACCTATGGAAAAGAAATTCGGAACACAGATTGCTTCCTGCTTTTCCAAACTGAACTCCATCTGTCCCGCTGAGAGAGTTATAAAATCCACATGCTACATGAGAGCAGCTAATGCAGATCCATTTAGGATAGGATTTGTTGGAGTCTGCTGGGTGGTTTTGTGTCACCGTTTATCAGGAATGGAGCCTCCCGCTGCTGTGTCCTACACGGGCACGCATTGGAACAGGGTCTTGGCACTTAACAACCTAAATTTAACTTCCTGATGTCCTTGGGGCTTACTGCTGTGGGCTTGATGGTGTGCTAGGACTAAATTCAAAGTGGCTTTAGACTCTTGGCTTTATTAGGGAGAGCTTTCCAGAGGACCCAGTAGAAAATAAAAACGTTGAAGTTTAGCTATGTTACATTTCCATTGCCCCACAGTAAAAACACGATTGGATTTTTGATTCAAATTAAAGAGGTGTCAATCTCCAAAAGCTGTGGTTATTGGAATGTGGTTATATATTTTTGATACTAAGCAAACACATCCCGATTATGATATGTGGAAGAGCATTTCTGAAAATCTTTTAATTAAGGAAGTGATTGCAACACTTCCTTCTAAATTTCCTTGTGTTAATTTCTTATGTGCCTCTGCTGATAGTCAATCCTGTTGTGTGATGGCTGTGACTGCTTGAGTGCTGTATTTTCATTGTTAAAATAATATAATCCTTGCTGGAATGAGAAATAATTTATGGTTTTGTGAGCCTGTGGTTGAAGTGGAAGGCAGTTTCTGGAGTCTGATGGTTACAGTCTCATTCACAGGGCTGTGTGACCTTTTTCTTGTGGTTCCCACTGAAGACAGGAACCTGTAGGGAAGATTTACCTCAGTGTCCTGTCTGTCCACCTGTATTTGTACTGATGTAATTCACATTTTGTGCTGGGCTGAAGTTACCTCCTTTTAAGTACAGCACCATGCCTCAACTTACTGCCAGTCCAAGCTTTCTGGAAAGGCCGTCATTCAATAAATACTGCTGGCTGGCAGAGACAAGAGAAAGGTGAAACATCAGCCCTGAAGGAAAGAATAATGAAATGCACTTTCCTCAGGAAAGGGAAATTGTCTGGAAGAGAAGAGCAGGTGGAGAAAAAGCAGGTGGGAAATAGTGATGCTTTATGTGCTCACCCTGAATGGCAGCTACAACCCTGCAGCTCCCTCTGCTCCCTCCAAAGGCTCTGCATTTCAGAGTTTTGGGTCTCTCAAATGTAAGCATGTGCAGCAGAAATGCAGAAACCTGGACTGAGTGGAACATAAATGGACTGAGAGGCTCTCTTCAGTCCCACAAAGAAAGTTTGTCAAAGTTCATTGTCTTGATTTGAGAGGGGACAGCTTCAGTTTCTGTCTTTTTTCTGTTGTTTCTCCTTGGGTGGAGCAGTTTGCTCCCAAGAATGGTGATGTAATTTAGCCATGGGGTTTGCCTTTCAGGGACTAGCCCATAAAGCTCTAAAATTGTATTTGTTAACAGGCTACAAAATCATGCTCTAATTTAATATAATCTCTACCTGTGATACATTTCAAGAGCAGGAAAATATCAGTTGTGAAAGGTTAGTGCCAGGTAAAGTGTAAATACAACTTCTAGTTTCCCAAAAGGAACATAAATATGTAAATAAAAAAAGGAACTACTTGAATGTAAGTAAATGGATATCTTTAGAACTGCATTTAGGTGGCTAAACAGAGAGATGGTGGTGAGTCAGTGCTACTTATGTCTGCTGCAGAGTCTGAAAACACTGTGAAACTCTGTCACACTGAAACCTGTAACAGGACATCTGGCTAGTTTCACTGTTTACACAAAGTACTTTAATTTGCCGTGATTTAAACTAAGTTTCTTTGGGCAACGTGATTCAGAAGAAGCAGTACCTGGTGCCTCAAATATTTAATTTCTGAATTTATTCCTGAAAGGCAGCTTAAACAGTGCCTTTATCCACAGGGATTGTTTCTGACTGTGGATATCAGAAAGCCAGGGCTGAGAATGATCTGTCAGGAGAAAGAGACCCACTTAAGAAGGTGCTAGTATTGAGGGTGTTGCTCCTTGCCCAGTGCTGGAGTAGGAGTGCTGGGATGCTCCCACCTCCTGCCTGTTCCCTCCCAGTCCCTGCCTTGCAGCTGCTTCATTCATTCAGGTTTCCACTCGGCTGAGCTGTCCCTTGGTTACCACCCGTAGCAACTGGCCAAGCCTCGATTAAACTCCTTCCCTTCCTCCCTTGGCTTGGCAGGAGAGCATCTGGCACTGCCTGCCGTGGCAAACAGCGAGGCCCTGGACCACTGAAAGAAACATCTGTCTGTGAGACAGCGAGTGAGACACCTGGGGTGTCTGTGACTGCTCTGCTTCTCCCCAGGCACAGGAAATGTCTCTGTAAACACAACCTTTCTGGTCAAGCTCCCTGTTACACACACGAGTGACAGCCAGCTCCTGCTTCTGCTCCAGTGAGTTGTCCTACCCCATGGCTTTGTGCTTCAGGGTGTCCCAGCTGGGACCTGTTTTGGGCACTCCATTAAGTTTTGTCACGCTGGAGACCAGTTATTGTGGGAATAGGAGGAGATACCACTGTCCAGCAGCATGGTTTTATCCTCTCTTTTTATTTTATATTAGTTGCCTCCTACCAAGATCCATCCTCCTGCTTAGCTTTACTCTCTGCTTGCTTCCCTATGGCAGACTTACCCAGGCCAGACATGTGTGTTATCAAAGGTAATTTGGTAATAATTAGGTACCCATGTTAAAAGCCTTAGTGGGGTCAATTAAGCTTGGGAGGGAGCTGATAAGTGATTCACTTTGGTTACTATCATTTATATCAAATTGCCTCTAATGCTGATTAAAAAAATCCCAACAAGATAATTTCTACTCTCTGTACAGTACAATGTGGCAAGGCCCCCAACCAAATGTCTGCAGCAGACAAAGGTCCTAGTTTGGGTTTAAAAGCACTGAATTACAGAGTCAGGCTTTTCTCCTGGGCTTTGATTGACACCATGCTGGGACCCTGCAGGTGAACTCTTTCTGATTCTGGATGCAAAGTAAAGACACCCTTTAAAAACATGGCAAAACACAAAGCAGATTTTAGTGCAAATTGTGTGTGAGTGATGTTTTTATTTTGTACAAGATGCAGAACCAGGTTTTATCAGGTTTGCAGAATAATGTGACTGAGGACACACAGACTTTTGATGTGAGATAAATGTCAAAAGGACAACATGAAAGGACATTTGCTGCAGGAATGAAAGAACCTGAATTGTGGCAAGACTGCTGCATATGCAATTTTAGAAAAGCTTCAATTTTTGAAGCTTCAGCATAACAGAGTCAGTAGATAGCCTCTAGTTGTAAAGTACTATCTCCAGCCTTTCATGGTGATAATTCATGTCTGCAAACACACACGTGATGCATTTTGATGACTGGAATCCAGTTCCTACTGGAATTGGAAGCAAACTTTCACTGCAGTTTTGCTGGTTGTGCTACATTTTTTTTTTTGTTTTGCTTTGTTTTGTTTGTGCCAAGAGAAGATATCTTGTGATCAAAAGAAACCTCAAACAAAACCTTCTTTCCTGCCATAACCTCTTAATTTTATATCTAGCACTTGTCTACAGAACATCCTGAAAAGCAAACTATGGCTATTTAAAACCATGTAAATTATGAAGAACAGAGAGAATCAAACTCTAGTATTTCCTGCCAAGGCACTACATTACTATTTTTTCTAAAGTACAAAGAAATTTAGTACAAATATAGAACTTCAGTTCGTCTCTGATTTAGGTACTTGATCAAGGAGAGAATTTCCACCACCTTCATTTGGTTCCATCTCTGGATCTTGTGAAGATCATTCACTTGTCCGAACGTATTCATATTTATATTTTTATGTGAACTCACTATAATTTTGATTTAAGACACATTGGTATGGAAAAGGGGCTAAGGTTTGCTGTGCTTTGTGGTTTGTAACTGTAAAATTGAATGAGTATAATTTTGCGTCTTTTCGATTTTGCTCTGACTTCACTTTCTCCCACACATTTTACCCATCAAATTCAAGTGAAGTGCATTGATGTTATGCCAAGAAATATTTGTACTTTTTAACTTTTCCTTGCTTTCCTTAGATCTTAAAATATCTTTTCTTCATTTTGCTGTAAGTATTTTACATACTGTTTTTAGTGCATTGAAGAGAATTAAATTGAGAAAAATGGTTCCTTGAGCTTGCTGAATCTACTGGTTCAGGAGCAAACATGGGAACAATTCCCTGTCAAGCTGTCTCTTAGTTATCTGGAAATACCTTTTTAAATTTTTTTTTTCCAAGTAATAAAATGTGTTTATCACTTGAAGAGCATGTTTATACTTGAGGTTTAAAATCTGCTCAGTATCAAAAATTCTTTCATTTGAGTACTATGGTTGCTGTCTAGCAAGCTGCCTGTCACTGCTGAATTCCCCCCCTTGTTGGAATTTTACTGCTAATTAGGGGTAATATCAGAGAGAAGTATTACCACTTGCTTACAATCCAGAGAAAACCTGAGAGCTGCACAAAAATGTTGCTGTTATGAACCTGGAGCCAGCCAGGCTGCAGAATTGGAAGTTAAAGAGAGAGGATTTGTACAGCTCTGCTGTTGCTTTCCTAGTGGTGTTTTCCAGGGAGAGGCATAAGCTGTACTTCAGGGCTGCACAGAGGAGGCTGGGGGCCAGATTCTGATGTGTCATCCACAATGAGAAACTGTTTCTCTCTGGAAGGGCTTCTGAAAAAAAGGTTGGCTTACCAGTGTTTAAAATAGTAATTTTCAGATGGATGGTTTCAGATGGTGTTGAGGTGTCAGTGCATTAACACTGACAATGTTGATGTCCAACCTCTCTCATCACAGAATCCCAGAATGGCTTGGGTTGGGAAGGACCTTAAAGTCATCCAGTTCCACTCCTTGCCATGGGCAGGGACTCCTTCCACTATCCCAGCTTACTCTAAGCCCCATCCAACCTGGCCTTGGACACTGCCAGGGATGGGGCAGCCACAGCTTGGTTGTAAAGTCTTCAGTTTCAGGGATTTCCATATTAGTTTGTTTTGGTTACTGGTAAATAAAATTGTCTATTCAGTTTCCTAGGCTGAGTGCAGAAATAAGATCTTATGCTTGTTACATTCAAAGATATTGCTGACATTAACTGTACTTTGTACACTCCCCAAGACCATTGCAGCATTTAAGTCTTCCTTTGCATCATTCTTCGTATGTGGAGAGGCACAAAGCGGCAAGTGATTTTTCTTGGTCATCAGCTCAGAAATTTACATTGAGTTTTTAATAATTTCTCATGTCTGATTCTCTTGGATATAGTTCTATATCCAAGATAATCCTAAAGCAAGATATTTTTCAATTTTTTTTTAAACCTGCACTCTGTAGATGCAGAAGTTTGTATGAGAAAGGTGAGCCCAGCTTATACCTTCCACATACATCAGGAAAGCCACAGTGCCACTAGAGAACAGGATCTGTCAAAGCTGCAAAATGGGGCCAGAAGAGACAATTCCTTGATATTCAGGGTAAAAAGAGGAGAAGAAGAAAAAGGGAGAAGCCAGCAACGGCAAAACTGAATTGCTTCCATTGAAATAAGAATTAAGATCTGTGTTCGACAATCAGTAAATAAATGAAAAACAAAATTGTTATTTTAGAACTCGATGTATTTAGACATTTTAAACTCTATACATGTGCATAAACTTCACCAGTCTCTTTTTCAGTGTGATTTTTGGTGCCTTAGTGGTACATGAATACTGGTAGCTCTTGGTCCTCTCATGTACTTTGCATTTCAGCTCCTGTTTTTATTGCTCAGGTAAGGAGTGAGTCAAGGAACAATTAAAGGGAGATAATATCTTCAGTGTGTCTCTCCTGCAGCATTCCCCACACACCAGTACAGCTCCCATAGCTTTGGGGATGCTGTGCTTAACTGCTGCCTTGGGCTGCCACCATGTAAAGAGTAGCAGCCACCTGAGACAGCCACCATCCCAGCATTCCTGGGAAATGGGCAGCTGGGGGACTGGCAGTGCTCTTACAAACAGATTAAGATCTCATTTCTTGCTGTTTCAGTGTTGTATTGCTGTTTCAGATATGTATTGCAGAAGGAAAGTAACAGAATCCCAGAATCACTCCACTTTGTGAAATGAAAGTATGTTTGCCTGATGTTTGTCAGTGATATAGCGTGTTTTCCTTCTTAGCAAGTGATGACAACCTATTAATTGTGCCTATTTTACAACCCTTTAGGTGGCTATAATAGCGGGAAATTTTGAGCTTGCTGAATACATCAAGAATCACAGGGAAGCTGATATTGGTAAGCAAAATATTTACAGACTCTGAAAATAAGTTGTGCTTGTTTGTGCCAGGATTTTGCAAAGATGTTAAAACTGATTCTATGTGAGATACAACTACAGGGCTGGTGACATTTCAGGGAGGTTTGAAAAGTAACTCTTCTAAAAAAATTGCAGATGGGGGAAAAGCTGAAATGTTTTCAAAAATATACTCTGAAAAGGCAAATGTGATAAGTGGTAGGTGCTTTCTAAGTCAGTTTGTAATAAACTAAATCCACACATCCACTTCCCTGGAAGAGCCAAATTGGCTCTTGCAGGTTGTTTTGCCCTCACCTAAAGCAGCTCCCAAATAGGAATAATTGATGAAAAGATGAAAATGGAGAAAGATGCTTCTCCATAATTAAATGAATATATGGCAGAAGCCAACTCCCCATATCCATGAAAGCATTCCCTCTCACTGAGTTTGGAGGGATTAAGGGTAGTGACAGGCATTAAGGGCCCCTGACAAAAAAAAAAACAAACTGGAGGCTCTTTAAAGATCTTTTTAAGTAGAGAGATTTACCATTAAAATAAAAGCCAGTTTAAAACATGTGATGCCTAATAAAAGGCAGTTTTAAAAAATGGGCTAAAATGCTTTAATTCAAGTTAATTAAAGTTCTACAGAAACATCCTGAAGTTGAACAAAAAAAGGTATTTCTTTTGCAGCAGGAGGCTCTGTGTAGGTGCCTGTGCTGATTTAACTCAGCAAGGCAAATCTCTGACTTGAGTATTTCATTTATATGGGAAATTAGGCCAGCTCACATGAAGTATAAAACTAAGGATGTGGATTAAGGACTACTTTTCCTTTCCCTTCCTTGTTGCATATGATCTGCAGGGATATGGTTGAAGGTTCTGTGGTAATGTGAGTTCTTGTAGCACTTTCTGCTCTTGCAGTGTGCACTGAGAAAACTGAGGGCAAAATGCACCAAAGTCATAACTTCTGCATAAAAGTTCAGAGACAGTCTGGAAGGTTTTTTTTTTTTTTTCCTGGGATAATAGGATAGCTCCTTTCCATGTAAGAATTCTTCATCCTTCTGTATTTACTAATAATCTATAAAACGTGAATTAAAAATGAACACGTTATTCTTATTAGGTTGAGCATCTTACTGTTGTTTATATTTATATATGGGTAAAGCTTTTTTTTTTTGCTGCCTTGTAGGATTTGGTGATTTCTAGAAAAATGCTTAGAAAATGCTTTCTATGGGATTATTCTCCAAATTTTTCTGATGCCTCTATTTTTGCCACTGAAAAATAGAAATATTGGTACTCCCATTATTCAGTTGCAATTTTTGCAAGATGGTGGATTGAACATGACTATTTAAATTAATAATTTGTCTTAAAGAGTAAACATTACATTATGTTATTTCGTCCCACCTAATTTAATTGAGCTGGACATTTGTACTTTAAGTTTTATTACTTATGAAAAATGAAGTTGTTGAAATGTCCATTCTTGGAGTGTCTCCCAGTGGAAAGAAAAAAAGAAGAGTAAATCAAAGAACCAAATCCTGAGCAGAAAACCTGAGAGCTGCTGTGATGATGAATGTGCAGAGTGATGTCAGCATTTCAGCTTCAGCAAGTTGGCTTTTGCTTCTTGTGCTTGTCTGATTACCCACTGTGTTCCCATAATTTTGGATGTATTCTAACATTTATCACTGAGTAATTCACCTCCTTAGAGGCAGCAGAGGGGGAAGGAATAATGAAGAGCTTGGGAAGTATCTTCAGGAAGATGAGGACAATTCATACTATCAAGTCTCTTGAGAAACTCTTAATCACTCATCACTCAGAAAGTGTATTTTTGGTTAGATTCTGAATTTTGATACCGAACCAGTTCATTAAAACTTGTTATTATTTTAACTTAATTTAATAATCACAATCTCTTTGCACCTTGTAATTATTTTAGACTCTACTTTAGAAGCAGAAAATTCTGATTTACAGCAGAGCCACTAAATCTTTGTCCTACAGATTAAATCCCACCAAGATTGTTCTTCCTTCTTTTAATTTAATTGTAAAGCACTTACATCAGATAGATGTGAAAATTAGGCATATATAAAATAAGCTTCTTTGCAATAATAGTCATGTAATATTAATCATCCAGCTGTTCTGAAAAGAGAAGAAAAATACAAAAAATATTTATTTTAGAGCCAAAAAAGGTGAGAATAATGTCCCATGGAGTAATGTGAACAAGCCTATAAAGAAAAACCCTTGCAAGGGATTCCTGTGGCTTTAGTCCAATAAAACCCCCCTGGCTGATTCTTCCAGTAAAGTTCTTACTCCAGACTGGGATGAGGCTGTTCTGTAAGACTGTATCAAACAGCAAAGATAAAGGAATCCAAGGACAGGAAAATATTATTCCCATAAAGGATTAAAAACAAGATCCAGATTTCATTGTATTTAAGTTTTTTATGAGGGAATCCCTTTTGTTTTCATGGCAGACGTTTGAAAGGTGAATGGAAATTGCTGTATCATTTAAAAAGTAATCCTATTTGAAACAAATTACAATAGTATTTTTCATAAAGCAAGAAACCCTATTACCATAAGGTACTTAGAAACTCGTTTTACAAGCAGTATGAAATGCTTAGTGTGTCTTCCCAGATTATTTCAATTCATCATGCCCCCAGATTAGTTTTTTTGAGGAATGATAACAGCACCAGAGTAGCTTATTTTAATTATTGGTTATTGTGGAAGTCTTTGGGACCCAGAAGTGTAGCCTAGCTCAGTGACTATTGTTGCATCTTCTTTTCTGCTTTGAGGAAGACCTTACACATACCCCTGATGTTGCACACCTTTAAAAATATTGCAGTTGCACACCTTTAAAAACATGTAATAATAGTAATAGTGTCCCTTTTAAACTTCTTTTTTCTTTTAACTAGCCATAACAAAGTTATAATTTATTCAAATTTATGCATTTATTTATTGCAAACTAAGAGAAAGTAATGGATTAAAAGATGTGATGAATAGAAAAGTTAATCCCTGATTGTATTCATCCAGCCTGCAGCTGTCTGTGAGTAAATGAGCACAGCAGATTTAGGAAGCATTTGCTGTACAGAATTTACTATGACTTCTATAGGATGGAGGTACAAAACCCAATCATATATGTAAGAATTTTGAAGCTTTCATTAGATACAGATATGCAGATATTAAGTATGTTGCAAGCTGATAATCCTTTGACTGGGATAACCTATTTTTAAATCTCTCTTTTGCCTTGGTTCTTTGTGATGGGATGAGTTTTCAGATGGACTAAATGACATGGGTTGTTCTTCTTCAAGTGAACAAGGTTTGTTTTCTATTGTGCATCTTGTCCTTCAGCAGCTCTGGAGCCAGGAGTGATAGGACTCTTTGGTTTTTGTTTGCTTTAGGAAAATGAGCTGGCGTGTGAGTTTTTGGTAGTTGATTAGCAGACTAACTAATACTTGGATACTGTTGCTAGGCTTCAAGTCAGAGTTCCTGTATTCCTCTATAATTATGCAGAGAGATGTGTGTGTGTGTGATGGTTTGTCTGTGCCTGCACATGGGTGTTTTTATTTTGATAATTTTGAAAATCTGCTAATACAGTCTGTAGATGTATTCCACATAGAGAAATTGCTTTGAAATTAAACATTTTTTGAGTATGAGTAAAAATGTGGGTTTTTTTAACTGGCATTGTGACTGTAAACATAAGGAACGTGTATTTTACTGTAGAATAAGCAGAACAGGTATTTCAGACTATGAGGATGTTAGCTGGTTTGTGGTAGAATTGCTTTTCTAACTCATTTTCTTTAATTAGATGAGAGTGATTGAGGTCAGCAGTCATGGTTTTTCAGCTGCAAGTGTTGCTATTAAATGCTGGCCGACCCAAGGAATATTCTGTTTGTTTACTTATTTATTTGGGTTTGGGGAATGGTTCAGTAATTTTGATTTTCATCAATCAAATGCCTGCAGAATACTCCTCAAGCTGGGGGAAATCAGATTGAGACAGATAACAGCAGAAAGAGGAAAAGGCAGCAAAGCAAAAGGAAAATCTACAAAACTGTTGGCAGTGTGCAGTGACTTGTTCTATTTTTATCACTTGTTATTTAATAGAAGCAAAAGGGACAGAAACATCTATTGTAGTCCTGTGCAGTTGTCATTTGGGAGTAACATTACCTGTTTCAAATGTTAGTGAGCATTTAATGTGGAAAAGGAATGATATCTGTGTAGTCTGGATGGCAAAACCACTGAGGTGTGAATTTCCCATGTTTTAAATGCATACTGTGTGGTAGAATATCATAATCCTGTGTTCCTTTTGCAATTTCTTTCAAATATCTGTGCTAAACGAATAATTAATTTCTGTGTTCATAGAAAAACACCCCTTTGCATTAATGATGTTTAGGCTGGGTTACAACCAAACAAATATTGGTTGGTATGAAATAAATCTGTCGCTATTATTTCTCTGTTTTCCTCTGAATGGTTGTAAGAAATAGAATTTCTCGTACTCAGTCTTGCTATGTGGCAGCAAACAAATTGGAAAACTGGGGATTGTGTGTTAATGTAATTACATACTGAAATGCAGGGCAGAGCTTGAAAAACTTACCATGCTTTCTCTTTTCCCTTTGATCACAAGTTAGTTATTTCTTTGTGTGCATTGGTGCAAAACCAACAGTAATTTGCTTTATTTCAAAATTTAAACTTCATTTTCAGAAGCTGGTTGCTCTTGGCCTTTGAACTTGGGTGTATTCTGTGCATATAGCAAGGACGTCAGGCTGAGGCATGCAAATTCTGTGCTCCGTGGCCATTTTTGAGGCTTACTTGAAATTCTGAGCAGGAAGGCGAGGAGAGAGCTGGTGCCATGTGTAAGTTCTGCTTTAAGGACAGCTGATTGCAGAAAACTCTGGCCTGCTTTTGGAGACCAGCCTGTACCGTGTCCTTGCCACCTGCCAGGTAGGCAACGACTGCCACAGCTACTCCTCCTAGGCTTTATTTTACAGACTGAACCAGAAGAGCCTGGCACTTGAGCCAAAAATAACCCACTGGAGGGATCCTGGGCTGCTTCCAGTGCCCTTGAGCTAGTTTTGGTCTCGGGCAGAATTCTGGGCTGAGCAGTGGCTGCAGGTCATGCTGGCACGTCCCCTGGAGATGCCTAGGAGGGGTGGCAGGGGAAAGGAAGAGGGGGAATTGCTCTGTGTTTGAGCCTTGCCCCAATCTTTACACCCAGATCCAAATGGCTGGAAGCATTTCCAGGGCCTGTAGCTCCTGCCTCCCCCAAATCTGGCTTCCAGCCAGCTGCCAGTCCACTGGCTTCTGCTCAGCAGAAATGTCTCTCAACTTCTCTGCACCTTCCAGGCTGGCAGCATTGTATCCAGCAGCTGGAATGTGCTGCTTTCAGCAGCATTCCTGTCATCAGAGCTGTTTCCTCTGAGCTGGGTCAGAAACCTTTCCCAAGCCCTTCAAGGGGTTTGGCTGCTCTAAGACACAATCCTTTCACTAGTAGTGGCTATTTTGCCTTTGGTGGTTTTTTAAAAATAGTTTTCACTGTCTTGACTCCACTAAGGGACTGTACAGGGAAATAAAATCAGAGGTCATGTACAGAACTAGTGCACATCATGGAATTCAAAAAAGAAATAAAACCATAAAACACAAGTAGAAAAAGTGATTTGAGGATGCCAGGGACAGTGGCTCAGATGGGGACAAAAATGGAATGTATTTTTGTATATCAAACAGGTTATGAAATGAATAAGGTTAATTTCTTGCTTTACAAAATCTAATTTAGTGGGCTGTACTGTCCTCAAAATTCTGGTGGAGTCCATAGAAGGGTAATGCTATTGAGCTCACTATGCAGGCCAAGGGTCAAGTTGGGAGCAGACAGCAGTGCAAATACCCCAAATCCCTCAAATGCTGCAATTCTGAACTAATATTTCAGCCAAACTGGAACTTCCAATCATGATTTTCAGTTACTCACTGTGAGTAAAACTCCCAGTGCTGTTCAGCCTGGCAGCTGGATCCTTCTGTCCCCAGTAGCTCCCCTTGGAGGCACTGGAAATGGTCAGCAGATGACCCATCCTCAGGAATCTGCTTTCTGATTCAGCCTGGTTCCTGATCCTACACCAGGATGTCTTTGGGACACAAGGGAAGCTAGAATTAGTTAAGGAGTTGCATTTGGCTGAGGGGATGTAAAAAGAAAATAGTACTTTTGAGTTTATCTCTGACCTGAAGTTTGTTCAGTCACCTCTGTTTTGGTTTTATAGGTCATAGATGGCAAAACAGAAAGAGGTTTATGTGATCATGCTGTTTGACCTTCTCACGGTGCAATTACAGCTTTTATATTAACTAACTCCTGTTTGAACTGGATTAGAACCAGGAAAAACATTTTGCCTTGTTAAAGACCTGCAATACTGTAAATGGGATTTGGAAAACTGGTCTTGTGATCTGATGGGGCTGGATACTTTTGTTGTTCTGGGGTTGATCACGCCTTCTTTGAATAGACATATGTTATTTCTGAAATCACTCTGGCTGCTGCAGCTAGACCCTGAGTGTGGCTGAGACTCCTCAACTGTGCACTGTCAGTGCCACATCTTCTTTCCTGAGCAACTCAGAGCTGAAATATTGGAAAAGAAAAATGCTGAGGTTTAAATGAGATATAGGAAACCACCACATTTATGGTGGGGTTTATTTCTACTGCAGTTTGATCAGCATTATCTGAGGCATGCTCTGCCAGCTTTTCTCAGGCTCCACTAAAATCAGTATCCCTAAATTTGCTGTAATTGTGCCTTTTTTAAGGGGCTGTGACCATTGGAAGTATGTGATCTGTGCATTTCAATCATGCTATTATATCTATCTATATATATATATATATAGATGTATACACAGATATCTAGGTCTCAGTGTAACAAAACTGGAGGGTTTAGATGGCCACACCAATATTAGGATATTAGGAAACCAGCGGTTGCTGAGATAAGGGATGTGTCAATGCAGCTCTGAGATATCAAGCTGCCCAGTAAAGGATGCTATAGAAGGAAAACTGTTTGAAGAGCCTCCCAGAGAGTTTTGTTATTCCTCAAAAGTTAATGTGTTTTCTTTAAATCCTTTTTTCCACATGAGCCTCAAGAGCTCTCTAAGATGGTGTCAAATGCCACGCTGGATTTCTAACAGTGGAGCCAGGTCAAAAATAGAGGTACGACAAGTGGGGAAAGAGATGTGTGGAGGCTCCCAGGGCTCTCTATTCCTTCCGTGTACAATGGTGAGAACACAGGAAAAAGAGATGAAAGCACGTGAAATAAATGCTAGATTAAAAAAAAAAAAAGGGAAAACAGAGATTGTTAAAAATAGTCAGGAATGATTCCTGAAGAAAATTCCTATACTTCCCAAAGTAAATGCAGAGATGAATTAAAAAAACCTAGCAAACAGACCCCTCACCAAATACCCTAAAAGCTGCCCCCAAAACCGCAAAAGAAAAAAGGGAAGAGAAGGGAAAATAAAACCCCATGAATGTTGAGTGTAATGTAGGTCCTTATGCTGAGCACTTCATCACAAACTTCTTTATGCACCCAATAATTTCCTTTCTGTAATTAGGCTAAAAGTAGGACCACAAAGTTAAGACTGATGGCACAGGATTGGGTTTGTAACTTGTGAGTATATGGATTTTTATGTGCCATCATTGCTTTATGGATAAGAATTAGGTTCAATATAACTCCCATTTAGGGAAGGGAGGAACATCCATGGAAAAAATGCATCTGGATGAGGAAAGCCTTCCAAATATAGATGTAATTTTATTAATTTTTCCAATTGTATGAAACAAGTATTTGTATTTTAAAAAAAACCTTCCTATAAAACTAAATATTTGCATGATTTCAAGGCTATTATCTCACTTTTAGATTGGTTCAAATAAACTTGAAAAGGGTTAAGTTGGACTATTCAATTGCTAATATTGGACTATATAATTGCTAATCTCTGTTTGCATTTATTTACATTGACTCCCTTACTTGCAATTCCTCTTTCTATTGTGCTGAATTTGTATTGACATAATTTTTTGCAGCTCAGCATACCACTTTTCAGTCAAACTCCATTATTTATAGAAATGAAGTTGATGTTATGTTTTCTGTTCAATATACAATGGTTTGACAATTTAAGAAGTGAAGCTTCACTGGAGAAATTTGTTTTAATGCCTTATAAATACTCTGACTTTAATAACAAGGTACCACTGTCATAACTTTGTGAAAATTGATCTGGTAATATTCAGCCTCTTTAAAAGGAAAAAGTATCATCCCAGAAACCTGTTTGTTGTCAAATTGTAGATGAGGCTTGATAAAGGGACAGGCTTTGGAGCACAGGGCTTTGTAGTGAGTGTAACATTTCACACTGTATTTCACACTGCTCACAATATTTCACACTGGTGCTGTCACTACATTTATATCTCAATCTCCTGGGCTGGCTCTGAAGACTCAGCTGAGTCTTTCCTGTGGAGTTCAGGGTAAGTTGCAGCTTTTGCAGTCAAGGTCTTGTCACACTGTGGAAGACATTTTCAGAGTAAACACTTTGAGTATTTAAATCAGGTCTGCTTAGGATCTTGGACAGCAATTCCAGGAAATCCAAACCTAATGATGCTACGTGAACCTTTTATGTCATTAACGAGCTGGTGTTTGGAGGTTTTTATTTCTCCCATTTTATTTTATTGTTGGATGCCCTGCATGGCCTGGGAGACCTTGTGGTGTCCAACAAGGTTGTTCCCTTAGCAAATCTCCATTCTGCTTTGATTTTTTTTTTTTTAACTTTTTCATTCTGTGCATCTTGATAATTTCAGATATTGAAGCCAAAAGCCCATTTTCTCTTCCATTTTCTAGGTGGTGTTGCTGAAGTAATTGTTCAGAATTGTTCATACAAGACAGAATTATGATACCACCTTGATTCAGAAAAAGCTGTAAAGTAAATATTATCCAGCCAAGTGGCTCTAATTGGGTGAAATCCCTGCCGAATGAAAACAACAAAAGATTTATTGAATTGAAGATTTATAACATTAAGATGGTATTATCTGAGTATAAGTAGAGGTATCTCTGGTTTCTGTTATATACTTCTGCTGACTCCAGAAGTCCAGATTTTGTTCCTCCTCCTATGTGTTCTCTTACCAAAAGCCCCATTACTTGATAAGTTTCCATTCTCTCTGCATAATCCTTCACATTATACCATTTTCATCTTGGGAAACAGCCTCTTACATCTCTTACATCTCTTTGGAACATCTGAGGTAGCAAAATTTAACATAAACTCTGTGATGCGTTTTCAGTTTTAAATGTGCCTCATCAAATCTGTAATTCAACACAGACCAGTTATTTATCCTGAAGAATTTATTTGTTGCTCCTGGAAAAAACCTCACAAGTGAAGGCTTGTTTGTTTGTCCTTTGAGTCCCTTTCCTTTCTTTTTGCTTTCCCCTCAGCCATGAGCACTCCTGGGATTGCAGGCACCATGGTGTATTTGTAATTTGCCCTCAGGGATTATGACAGGCTAAAATTGATGTTTTTATGTGTGCTGCTTGTCCTCTTCCTGCATTTCCCACCTATGCGAAGCCCAATTCTTCTGCTTGTCCAGATGTCTGGGGTCATACCTTGCAAGAAACCAAAAGAATTCTTGTGTTAGTTGAGATTTATCCTTCTTGTGAGGGCTAAGATTTTTATTTTGGGTCAAAGCCTGGCTTATATTGCCAGCTTCATTACCACTCTTGAGAATGCCAGGTGCTAAAGAGCTCTATTTTTGCTGTGCAGATCAAGTGTGTCTGGTTTCTTGTGGCCTATTTTTATATAATTCTTCATTCCATGGCTTGGAAAAGCTGTGAAGGGAACGAAGAAATTGTAAATAGCTAGAGAAAACTGCTATGATATTATTACAGGAAAATAAAGGGGAAGATGTGTCTGTGAGATTGCATTTCTTAGAGGGCATGGAATTAAAATTAAAGGCAGGAAATGATGCATGTAAAAACAAATAAAATAACAAGTGGAATGGTACATTTTGTTAGCTATATTTTAGCAGTCAATTGACTATTTCCAGATAATTCCATAAAAAAAGCCTTTGAATAAAGGATTCTCAAGTACTGGTGGCTCAGAAACATCCCCCCTTATCCACAACTGTTCCAGGGCAATTTTATTTAGCATTCAGTATTAAAGCAGTTACCTGAAGAATGTGACATGCTGAGGAGCCTGATGCCTCTTTCTCCCTGATCTACTCAAAGGGGTTGTGCTTAAACCCTGCCAGGGGATTCCCTGTCTTAAATATAAGTAGGAGGTAGGGATCTTGGAGGGAGGAAAGGAGATGCTCTGGTCCTTTGTGTTAGTGCCAGGGATTCTGGCACTAACCTGGCTGCAGGGGCAAGCACTGCGCTCCTGCTCCATGGCACAGTTGATTTTCCTGGGGTGCAAACCCAAAAAACCAGCAAAGAACCACTTGCGATGACCTGCAGTGTAGCAAAAAGGCAAGAAAAAGTTCATTGAGCTGGGACCAAGAAAAGCTTTGAGGGCAATACGAGAAGTTTTTACACATGCTCAGAGGCAGCACCTGTGAGGCCATGGCCTGGAACCCCTGAGCTTAGTTTTAGACTGTGTTTAATTCTGAAAACTTCACAGCAAGGAGGTTGTTGGTGTAGCCTGACAGCATCAGTGTGGCTTCAGGAATGCTTAGAATGAGGTCATTGGTCTGCCCCAGCAAACTACGATCAGTCTGTGATCAGCTGTAGCATCCAGAGCCTTTTATTCAGCACCTCACACTCAAATCCTGTATCGGATTTGTCTAACTACTAATTTCACCCCAAATAAAGATATTATCATTTTTTCAGCTGGTTGCATCTTGCCTGTTTTAGATCACTTTGCCATTTAATTGTGTTTTCTTTCCTTTTTCTTTCTTTTCTTGTCACCTTCCCTCATTTTTCTTTCACTTCTGTCAGTGCCAGCTCTGTTCTGTATTGTACCTCTGTGCTCTCCCAGTTCTTTGCTGGGCTGTCCAGCTTCTGTTCCTCTGTGAGATGCAGCCCTTTCTTGCATCTGAGGAAGCTGCAATGATTTCTGCATATTTTGATTTTTGCTTCCCTCAAGCAATTCTGTACAAAACTCTAAGATAATAGGGATAAGGAATATCATTCCCCCATCCTAAAAGAGAGCAAGGCTGAATTCCAGCCCTGTGCAGGGTAATCTTTGCCACCTTTTCAGAGCTTGACTGATCCAAAGCTAAAACTCTTTCTTTTGCGAACACTTCATTGATTGGATCCAGGAACTTCCACATTTTGCAAGGTCTGTGACATTGAGATTGGAGTTTAGGAATTAAAAGTAGTTAAAAGTGATCCCAAGAGTCTGGTGACTTTATTCCTTTCACTCTGTGCTTATGACAGAGTATTTTTGATTTTTTGATCCATTAGGGATAGCAGTGTTTATTCAGACATCTTCATCAGCAACAGAGGACCATTCTTACATATGAAGTTAACCAAAAGAGACAAAAAAAAAAAAAAGGAACTAATCTGATATTGTCTATTTCAACTAAAGGAAAGCAAGTTTCATTAGCTAGATTGCTCATATAGAACATGCTTTAGGTTTTTAACGCAGAACCGTGCTTTCCTCTTTGTCAGGTTTTTGTGGGGGGCGAGGTGGAAGGAGGGGCTTCATACTGCTTTGTCTGTGCATAGTGGGAGGACAGAAATTTTCTCATGATGATGGGATGGGGAAGGTTTTCCCTTTCATCATCTTTCCTGACAAAAACTGAAGCTTGAAGCCACTCTACCTTCAAAGCTGGTGGAGCTCTCTCTCCACATGCCTGGACTGAAGGATTTTTTTGTTGCATTTTTCGTTTAAGTAAGAGAAGATCTAGTTGAGTTGAAATCCCTGTGGACTAATACTGCTTCTCATCCTTCTGTGGAGTGCAGGCTCTTATCTTACAAAGTATATTTCAAAGTTATGTGCTGGCAGAAATTTTAAGCAGTTAAACATAATTTTTGGCATGTCCAGAGATTTGGAGGGAATAGTCCTTGGGAAGAAATTTTTAGTCACGTCGTAGACTTAACAAAATTTGGGATTTGTTTGTTGTTTTACTTTTATTTTCTTATTTCTGAAAAAGAAAAACCCACTGTGGGATTATCCAAATACAGTTTGTGGTTTTGTCCACCCATGGCTGTGTCCAAATCAGCAGTTGTAGTTTGTTCTGTGCCAGCTGGGGAGGGAAAAAGTTCAAATGACAAGGGGAGTTTTTCTGGTGTTTAAACTCTGTTATGCAAGTGACAAATTGAGTTTTGCAGTAAAGAAGTGTAAATCTGGATAAAAGCCACTGAAATTATTGCGGATTTAGGCTAGGGCCTTATCTTAGGGTGTGTTTGGGTTTCCTCTTGGAGAAGAAAAAACACAAAATCTTTTCTTTTTTTTTTTTTCCTGGCAGCTGCTGGACTGTGTCCTATGCCATCTGAAAGATAACTGTGCAGATTTAAAAAATCTGCTTCTCTTATGGTCTTCTGTCCAAGTGGAAAAAAAAGAGTAAACTGGGTGTAAGGAGTTGTTTAAAACCCATTTATTTATATTTAGTATTTGGTAACAGCATGTTCTTGACCCAGGAAGATGAACTCTAATGGACTTCTGATATCCAAATGTTGGTGCTGATCTGGAGCTGCATGTAAATTGAAATGTAAAATTTGGGGATTATTTCTGCCATAGCTGCTTTCTGAAGGAGCAAGCTGCAATGACATAAGCTTTGTATCCAGTTTGCCTGTGTTACACCAGCATATGGCTCAGACACTTTGCTCCCATCCCCAACAAAATGGGCTCCAATTTTAGAATGTCCTTTACTGCATCTCCCCTTTTTGTTGTGTTTTTTTTTTTTTTTTTTTTAATACTTCAAGGTTTTAAAAGTTCTTTTTTATTTGTGGCATTTTAATAATCATGCTCAAGTCCATTAAGCTTTGCAGGAACTAGAAAGAAATAGGAAAACAATGAGTCATTAAAATACATAATGGGGAGAATTAAATTTGCCATTCTGGTTGAATTCCTCCCAGGCAATAAGGGAAGGTCAGGCCATCATATCATGGTAAAGAAATCTCAGAATTCTAGCAAGACTTTTTTTTTCGGGGTGGGGGGGGTAGTGGTTTGGTTTTTTTCTTTTTCTGGTTTTTTTTTTTTTTTTTTTTTTTTTTTTTTTTTTTGTTTTTTTTTTTTTTTTTTTTTTTTTTTTGTTTTTTTTTTTTTGGTCAGTACTCCTTAAATTTGACTTTGAGAAATGCAAGGTCACCTCTGCTGGATGTCCTTTTCAAATAGCTTTGGTATGGTGTTAAATAACATTTTAGGGTTACTAACTCCTGATGTGGCAAAATGGGAATGGGTGGCTTTTTAAGTTATCAAATCCAGATCAATCTTTTCTCATTAGATAAAGAATATTTTCTGCAAAGCTGAATATCTTTTAATCACATAAAACTGAACACACAGAGTCAAGACTTACATGTGTATAAAATAAAGCCATTAGGGCTACCTTTTTGTGTTGTTTTGTTTTCCCTGCAGACATGTTGAAAAAAATCAGTGTAATTAGCAGTGGTCCACATGAAGCTTGAAATCAAAGTCAGATCTCTGTCTACTGATGCTCAAGTTTTTCTCTTTTACTGCATAAAATTTGGGATAAGGTCATTTTAGTTGAAATGAGAAGAGAGTTCTGAAGTATTTGCAAAATAATTGGGTACATATTTAATTTCCTTTATTTCTGGGATACCACTGCTTTGTATCTTGGGTCAGCAATTGAAGCAGAGGAGATTTTTAATTATTCAACCTAAATGAAGAATCAGTTTATTTTTAAGGATGCATTTACAATATGCCAGTGACATAAAAAATAGCTTATTTTACACAATTTTTTAGGCTTTCAGTTGATCTGAAATTTAGGGGTAATTTTTGGCAAGGAAATACCTCCAGTCTGTGGAATATTTATTATAACTCTGTAGTGAAAGCATCACCTGAAGGACCAAATTATAGATAACATTTCATAGGGATGTGCTTGGGCTTCCTGGGGAAATTTGGAGATCTCTGTGGAAATCTTCCAAAAGGCCCCATGGTGGTTTTGGTCTGGATTATATGAACATTAAAAATGTCTTGGTTACTTTTCATAAAGAAGGGCCCAGCCCTGTTCTCTCTGTCCTGGGCATCTGTTCCCCATGGCTGAGTGGTGTCTGTTGCTGCAGAATCACTACAACACAGGACATTTAACTCAAAATCCATGAAGGGAAATACAGTTGAACTCACTAAATTCTTGCTGGAGCAATTTTTCATCACAAATTCTGTGTGTAGGAACACATTTTTTATCATCATACCTGGAATGTCTGAAATTTATGATTTTTTTTCCTTTAGGCTTTCTGATAGTCAAATATATTTCTGGAAGGACTTAAAACATATATAACCCTAATGGATTTCTTTGTTACCTGGAGTGAGGCCTATTTGATTTTTTTATTCATTATTTTACACTTCACAGTTTTATGGCTATGACAGGAATGTTTTCTGCTTTCTGTCATTTTACAATTTCATGAAATAAAGTCTAGAGTAGCCCATTCCATCCAATTCCATTGAATTGAAAACTTCTTTGCTGTGGAAGGTCTGTGGGGAAAAATTAAACACAAACAAACCTGTAATGGTTTTCCTTAAAACCAGAGGGGTTAAAACTATTGAATTCTGATGAAGAAAACATTAATGCATGGAGTTTGCAACCACCTGAGTGTTTACAACCACTTCGATGATAATAAATTCAGGCACATGGAAATACTTCATAATATAAGATTTATGTAGATTTCATGGAGAATTTATCCAGAGTAATTTGTATAAACTTGCAAGAATTATGCATCCCTCTCCTGTTCACATTAACCTGTAAGTAATGGTGGATAACTTCAAAACAGCTGAGTGGGATGGAGGAAAAAATTAATTTATTCTTTCTGATCTTCATGTATATTCTTGATGAGAATAAAATGATTGCTGTAAATAATGGCCTAAGATATTTTCCCATTAAATCTCAGTACTAAAAATGAAGGTGGTGACAGCAATAACTTCTTCCCTTGCTGGAGGTTTTGTTTTATGTAACTTTATTTTGCATGCCATGGAACGAAGAGGATTGTAGCCAGTGCTAGAATTATCATGTAATAATAATAATCATCATCATCATCATCATCATCCAGACTTTCTCAGGTGTGTGCTCAAGGACACACCTTCATTGACAAGGAGTGAGAATCTACTTGAATAAAAACTGAGCAAGCGCCTTTTCCAAGCACGGCCACAGGTCAGTGCTTGTGCCACCGGGGCAGAAAGAGGCCAATTCCCAGGCACAGCCACGAGGATTGGGGTTGTAATGATTTGGCTGCTCCCACGGGAGGCTCCAGTCTTGTGGAGGAGTGTCAGTAGTTGTGAATGATCCTTGTTCTCAGCTGCTTTCCCTTGATTTGCATTTGCTTCTGAGCTGCTTAACCACGGGTAGATTATTTCAATTTTCCTGGTGAATAATGCATGAGGGTGTATAAGTGGATGTTCCTTGGCTGAGTGGGCTGCAGATTAAAAGTGTCAGCTCCTTTGCAGCATTAATGTGCATTTCTTTCTCAGGTTAAAGCTGGAGAGAACTTAGATATGCTTTTTTTGGAGAACTCCTACAAGTGCCAAAATATTGGCAACGTTTGCTTTTTCTCTTCTTTTTCACTTGACTACCTGTTATTTGAATGAAAAAGCCAGTTGCCAATTTTCCAGTACAAGCTTATTTTCCTTGAGACTCCCCCTCAAGATTTCAGTGCCACATTGTTGTACCTGCTGCTTGAGCTTCCTGGAAACGATCAGGAACAGGGTTTTTAAAAATTTATTTGTCTGTCCCTCCTGTCAGCTCAGAGCACTGATTCCTTTTCACTTCTCCTTCTTGCTCTTTAATATGTCCCAGAGGGATAATTTGGAGTATCCTTTCCTGCTCTAGCAGCCCTGGGGCACAGACAGAGGCAATTCTTGTGTGTGACATGTGAAATGTTTCATGCAGGTAGAGCTAAACACATTAAATGCTGTAATAATTGAAATAACACTTCAACCCACCATGAGCCACTTGTTAGAAAAACCTCTTCAAATTTTTCCTTTATTAATTTATTAAGGGGCATTTAAGTATCTTACTATACACTTGTTTCAGTCCTGGATTATGAAGATATTTTCTTCTTTTTCAGCTTATTGGAGAAATACCCTTTGATGCTCCAGATATCTAGAAAATTAAAGCACAGTAGTTGTCCTTGTTTGCTTGTGGTTAGTCTGTATTTACAGAGCATTTATTCAAGATCATAATTGGATCCCTAAAATATGAAAACTCTGAAACTCATGGGCCATTCTAAACAAAATATCTAATTGGAATAGTGAAATGTGAAACCTTCCAGAGCTGTTTTAAACATAATAAAATACTTTAGATAATGGTGTTCAATATGAGAGTCCTGTGGAGTGTGGTTAAAAAGAGCTTCCTAAAATATGGAATCATGCCACTGAACAAAAGAGTCTTCTAAACCAGAACTCTTCCAAACTCCCCAACTGTAACAATATTCCTTGGAATTACAGACATCCAGACATGAAGTGTAGCAAGGTCTGTTGTAAAATAGTGCTTTCAAACTCAGCTTAGCCTGATGTTTTACAAGATAAAAGGCTGAAGGACTGTGAAACTGTAAGGGCTGCATAGTAAACAAGGCACTGAGTAGTGCAGCTGCTTAAAAAGCAGATACAGATTAATAGCTACAATAACAGAATGCAATAAATATTTAAAACCAGTCCAACAAGTGTTTTGTGAACTTCTTACGGTATTTGATGGTGAAAATTTCAGAGAGAATACTTGGGCTGGTTTCGGGTTGTAAAATATGAATTCTCAAAACCCAACCAAAGAATAACAGAGAAGAAACAGAGGGAAATCATGTTGACGTTGTGATTTAAGTTTGAAATAATTCCAGCACGTGCTTTGCGAGCTCTTTTTGTGTCGGTGCTGCTGCACTTCCAGGGCAGGAGTGGTGGTGGTGTCTTGTCCCCTACTGCAGATGTTGGTCCCTGACCTGCACATTTGTTGCTCAAAGCAGTGTTTCTTTGCTCCAGGTATATCATTAAGATATTCCAGGCTTCCAGGTTCTGTGCCACCTTTCTGTGCCAGCCTTAATCTCATTTAATGCTCTTCCTGACCCTCCAGTCCCTCATTATCATTTCCTCATTTCATGCTCAGAGTGACAGGGGCAGCAGAGCAGGAGGAACTAAGAGGAAGTGAAGTTTCTTCCTCATCTCCTCTAAATGTTTGTTCTGTCCACTTTTCCATTTACAAGTCATGCCATCAGAAGAGCTTTGCTTTTATGGATTTGTGCTTTCAAATTCTCCCCTTAACATGGAATTCTGACACTTAACTTCTTTTTGATGTTGCCTTCATTCCTTTGCCCTTCTTAAAGGATCCAGCTTCCCATATCCAAGTAGAAGTCCCTGGAATCCATTGCTGTCAGGTAAGGGTTAAACCATGGTCATTTCTCTGTTTGGGGCAGTAGTAGCAAGGTCTGATTTTGGTGCTCTTGTTCCTGGTAAAGGTAAAATAAAGA
Source organism: Vidua chalybeata (assembly GCF_026979565.1). Taxonomy (NCBI): domain Eukaryota; kingdom Metazoa; phylum Chordata; class Aves; order Passeriformes; family Viduidae; genus Vidua; species Vidua chalybeata. The sequence goes on along the minus strand of NC_071535.1, from coordinate 54,951,237 downwards.
AACATGGAATACTTCAGGAGCACAGCTTTCCCAAAAGGAAAGACTTCACAGACCCATAATCTGTTGACTTGAGCTAAACTTGGTGGCAAGTAAAGAGAATTTCTAGGAAGAAATTCCTCCCTATGAGGGTGCTGAGGCACTGGCACAGGCTGCCCAGAGAAGCTGTGGTTGCCCCATTCCTGGAAGTGTCCAAGGCCAGGTTGGAGGGGGCTTGGAGCAACCTGGGCTTGCAGAAGGTGTCCCTGCCCGTGGCAGGGACATGAAACCAGATGGTCATGAAGATTCCTTCCAGCCCAAGCCATTCTATGGTTCTGTTAAAAATGTTGTGCTCAGAATTACTCCAAACTCTGTATTTGGCCTTGATAACCTTGACAAGATGGATGGAATAAAGTGGGTTTAGTATATTCATTATGATTAATAGAATAATCTTCCTAAAATGTTTTATATTGCACCAATATATATGAAATAATTTATCTCATGAACTCATTAAATGCTGCATGACTCCAGTCTCTGTGCCAAAGGAGCTGTGACTTCTTGAGATGTTTGAGAGTAAACACTCTCTTATTTTAAAAGTGGTGTTAGTGCAAGGAGTACTGGATATTGAGATTGTCAAGGAAAAATAATGCAGTTGAGCACCTCATCTCCCAGTTTTCTTGCAGATGACACTTCAGCAGGGATTCTGTGTGCAGGTAGGCTGCTCCATGTGGTCCTATCTTCCTTTTTATCTGGGAAAACCAGTAAATATGAAGCAGAAAAAGGACAGCTGTGGTTAGAAAACTTCTGCATAAAAAAGGGAATGTTTTATTTCCATGAATACAGATAGGTGGTTTTTTTCAGGCTCTTTTAGTGGAAATGGTTATTGCTTAATATACAAGTTTATTTTACTTTGTTTTAGTGTATTGATGCTTTATTGTGATTTGCAATGACTCCAAATTTCACTGAACACTGTAGGCTGGATTTTTTATTAAATTATTAAAAAAACCCTCCTTATTTTTTTCTCAAAGTCAACAGAATTTGGGCATTGATATCCCTTTGATCATCCCAGCCTTGGAATTTAATTGAGCCAATGGTCTTGATGCTGCTCTGGCTTTTGCAAGGTGTCTGCATGAGCCATGCAGATTTCCAGGGAGGATATCTGTAGAATATACAGGCTCAAATTTATTCCTGTAAAATGTTTATAAAGAACAGTTTAGACAAGGAAAGCTTACATAAAGAGCTCCTGTGGTATGCCTACAGCAAGCCCACTTTTCCATGGACATGTGTCCAGACATCTGGGAACGTGCATATCCATTTTTCATGGTGTAGTGAGTGACAGAAGCCATTTTAGAGTAATTAAGTTCTCAAAACTTGAAGAAAATCCTTCAAATTCTCTAGAAAAGAACAGGAAATCTGAGATTTTTTTCAGGGTGCTGAGTATTATAAAAACATTAAGGTAATGTTAAATGCATTTTGTGTTGTTTTAGAGGTATTTGCTCTTCTGACCCTTTAAATCTGCTGCATCACTTTGTGGATCTGAGTTCCAGAAGTGAGTGGGATTGAGTGTTTGATTCTGGATCAAAGGAATTGTTTCCAGAATTTAAATGCATGTTGGAGCAACAAAAGCCCCACTCTGGGTTCTCTTACAACCCAAATAAACTTTTAAAATCAACAGGGATGGATTAGCTCGTATGTTTTCCATCATGAGTGTAAGACATGATTCAGATTCCTTGTTTTCCTTGATGCTTGTACAGTACATTTTGGAGGAATAAATCACATGGGATAAATGTTGTGTATTATAGTTTAATTTGCTTCTCTATTGTTTGGAGATAAGTCACTTAAACTGGGGAGAGACATTCAGTTAAAAAAAAAAAGAATTATTATTGCTTATGTCACTGTTATGCCTGAAAGAAAGAAATAATTTCTCAGTGTGTAGATCCACGTTGCTATAGGAAATTGTCAGGATGTAGATTCCTTTGGACTGGTGTTCGTGAAGAGTGACAGTGCCTGGAAACTCCAGCACTGGTAGGGCTTACAGCTTTTAATTTGCCTCTCCAGCCTTGACCCACTCAGAGCTGTTTAGATATTTCAGATTTTGGAGAAGATGAGGGCAGTCTGGAGAAGTCAGCATTTTATTGAAAATATTTTGATTTGTCGACCCTCTGAATTCCCGTGCAGTGTCCTCTGCTCTTTGCCCAAGGTGGGAAGCTGTTCTCCATCCTGGAGACCTGGCAGTCAGTCCCCAATCTCCTGCCATTGTGTGCTCATAGCTCCCCTCAGAACTCCTTTCTCTGGTCCTCCCCAAGGTATTTTCAATGCATTTAATGTTATTTCAGCCAAAGTGGTGCAGTGCTGTAACAGGAATATTTGAAGCCTTGCCCCTGAGCCCCAGCTAAGATGAAGGAAGTTTTCAATGCTGTTTGATTAGGTTTTGTGTTTCTTGGTTAAAAGTTATAATGTAGTGGCCCTGCAGATTTTTAAAAAATTTTATTCAAACTGTGGCATAACGAGGAATTACGGGCTGTCAGAATCAAATTGTGCTGCTTTTCCTACCATGGTTACAGGCTTTGTAAAAGAATGTATAGGTGTACTTGCTCTGGTTTTATTAGAAGGTGAAAATTATCTTGAGGACTGCTAAGCTCTGCTTAGTTTTATGACATTTTTCTGTTCTTGTCAGAAGCTGCCATGACAATTACTTAACAAGGAATTAAAATCTCAGGGGTTCCTAAATCTGCTTCATCTTTAACTGATAAATTGTTCATAAACACACAGTATGTGGCATCACCTTTCATCTATAAAAAAAGGCATTGAGAGCTCATCTAATTCTTAAAAGGATGAATGCGCAGAGGAATTCATACAAAATATTGAAAATGAAAGATGCAAAACAGGTTAGAAAACCAATCTGCAAAAGTGCTAGTCCTACTTCCACTAATCTATATTTGTTTGCCAGCTTTGAGCTGATCTAGGCTTGACTTAGCTGGTGGTTTAGCAGTTCCCTGAGCCCAGCAAGCTCTTAGACCAGCCCTCCCTGTCTCAGGACACAGTGACTGAAGTGTCCCCCTGTCCCAGGCATCCCTGACTGATGGGACTGAGACCCTCCTGGGGGGCTCTGGTTTAGTTAGCACAGGTTTGAGCAGCGCCCAAAGGAAGGAGCACTGGCCTGAAGTGGATTTTGTCCCCTTCTCTTCCGTGTCCAGCAGCCAGGAATTGTAACAAATGAAAGAGGAGGAGCCTGGCAGAAGCCAAATGGAGGCACAGTTTCATAGGGAAGCATTTGGCCCCACCGAGGCTGGGTAGTCACAAATCCTGCTCAGTTATTGAAAACAAGTGACAACTTCCCAGAAACGGCTTCCAAGCTGTGAAGAGCCTCCTGCATTTTCAGGAGCTTCTCCCTGGCAGTGAGGGAGGTTACACCAGGACACATCTTTCGATATCCTGTGACATTATGCAATGCACCCATCACGTTGCATCATCATTGAAATGCTGTTCAGATAATGTCTTTGCCTTGCATTAAAGCTTAATGACAAAAAATTTGAAATTGTACCATGAAGACAAACTGATTCCTACCAGCCCTCCTTCTGTACTGGTTTGAAAAGCTTGGCTGGAGATGGAAATGTTTCATCTTGGCTTTTTTTTTTTTTTTTTTTTTTACCTTTTTAACCTTCTCAGTGTTTATTTTTTCAGAATTTGGGTGGAGAAATAAGATTTCCTAAAGAGCTGGAGTACTACAACAGCCAGTTAAATCCTATTTTTCTTTCTTACTGTCTTCTTAGAGAGTCTTGTGTGGGTGTTTGCATCCTGTTTAGCCTTCCATCTCTCATTCAGTTTTCCCTTGGGAGACTTTTTGTATGTTCCAGTGCCCCTCATTGTTTAACTTTAAACCAGTAACATTTTGATGCCATGGAAAGATGTAATAAGATTACCAAATTAAAAAAAAAAATTGAAGTATTTTTTAATGGTAGTCCTTTTATGCTTGAATGGAGACCACGTTTAAGTGTTCAAGACAGCACCCAAGCTCCCAGGTGATCACAGCAAGTCACAGGGTGGTACAAATTCTGCTTCTGTGGGGGTTTTTGCCACTGCTTTGGTGGTTTTTACTCCACTCTGCATTTCTCTCCATGTTTGTTTCTGTGTAATGCCTGTGGGGAATTTCAGCAGTGACTTGCACAGAGAAACAGCATCAGTGAATTATTTAAAATAGGTATAGTCACTTTAGTGTGATTTAATAATTAAAAAACCCTTTTAAAGACAAAGTCAGCTCCACAGAAGGCTGGGGTAAAGAACTGAGAACCTTTGTTGGAGAACTGGTGGCTGTGGCCAGGAGCCCTGAAGTTTATGGATTACCAAGAAATTGTCACCTCTGACAGCTACAGGAAGATCCTCTCAAGTGGCTTGTTGACTTTCTTATCACTCAGTAAATTCAGACAGAAATTATCATTGCACCTTCAGACTGTTAAAACAATATTTTTTTCTTCTTTCCATCGCTCTCTTCCAGATGATTGTTTAATGATGTAAATTAAGAACTTGGATCTGTAATTTCAAATAAGGAAATGTTATTCAAAACCCAAGCTTTCTATATAAAATGTGAGATTTTAACTCTTGCTGTGGACATACACATCTATATAGAGTTAGAAAAGCCTCTGGCTAGCAGTTTATTTTCTACATCCCTGAGAAGACCAGTATAAATTGGGATGTTAGCTTTGGATTACAAAGAGCTTCATTTAGGAACATGCAGACAAAGGTATTGCCTGAGGAGGCGAAAATATTTTATTTCCCTGAGAAAACAAAGTGGTTGCTATGGGACAGAAAATGATCTAATGATGGCTTTCACAGAGACATGTAACTGGACAGAATATTCAAACCACAGTGGGGAAAAATGTTGGTTTTTCCAGGATGTATTCATGGAAGATTTTTCTTAGTGTAGATCTGGATACTTTCAAGAAAAATGAAGAAATGGGAATTTTTCCATAGGGTACAATTGTTTTTTTTTCTTTCCAGTCCCCCTACACTATTCTGCAAATGAAACATATTTATTTAGTCAAACTGATTTTAAATACATATGGAGAGAATCCCAGTCCTATTGAGTGCTGAATGATGATGTTTTGAGGGATCACCAAGTACAAATAACGTGGGGGGTTTTGTGTGTGTAGCAATATAATGAAAAATCTAAGCAATGAATAAAACTAATGAATTTAACTACAATTAAGCACCATGTGATGAGGGGCATAGAAATGCCAGATCTGTACAGGTAGTTGGTGCCCTAATGCTGTAAAAAAGGCATATTTTAGAATGTTTGGGGTTTTTAAAATTGATTTTAGGCCTGTGCCCCAGTGAAGTTTATCTTTCAGAATTCAATTAAATGGAATTAGAAAGCTCCTTCAGCAGTGAATACAGAAATCACACATGAGCCATGTTCCCTTTTGCTCCTTGGTCTGGGAATACACACAGCAGTTCTTGCTGGATTTTGCTCTAGCACTAAAGTGCTTTTGTTACTTACATGAATTACTTAGCACTTGTACTGTTCTAAATGTTTGAATGTCCTTCCCAGCTTATTAAGGACACTAATTTTAATGCCTGTAGATTAGTAATGAGTAAGTGCCTTCCTAAAAAAAATTACTCTGTTCTTGAAGGAAACAAAACCTAAAGTTGTTTTATAATACTTGTTCTCATTCCTTTCATCACTTTATTCCCTATGCTATCTTGAGGACCTTAGAGGTCTTTATTATCCAGAGAATTTCTGCTGTGGTCATGCTTGAAAGTCCCACTAGCTGTATGTGCCTTGCATGATTGCATGCAAAAATTGCTGCTTTAGATCATCCTGCTTTTGGCAGGAATAGCTGAGGATGTCATCTTGCAGTGTGATCAGCCTGCTGGGATCCTCCCATGTTCTCTGGGAGCTCCTAGCATGTAGTGTCAAGCTAGGTAAGTCTTCCTTCTGCTAGTTAAGAGCTTTTCCTCAGTGTGCTGTGTTTTGGAAAGTTCCTGAGCCCACTGGAACAGGCACCATTTGCTGTTGGGCACAATGGTGATTTCTGTCCGTGATGTGTGCCTGTGCCTCTTTGCTCAGAAATGCCCATCTGTGATTATCACCGTCACTATTAAATTGCTACCTTGTTTTGATTTCTTATCTCCTTTTTCATTTATTTTTGTGTTGCTTAAAACTGTTCCCTAAATTTTGTCTCATAGTAAACCTTAGATTCCTGTTTAACAACTTCAGCTCTCCCCTCACAGTGTCTATTTCTGGAGCAATGGTGTAATTTTCTACCAGCCAGTTTCCTGAACTTTCTGCCCTTACACTGCCTTTGCATGCAGTTAAATGCTTATGGGGTCTATTCATCACTGCTAACACAGACCCTAGACCCTGGGGCTTCTTTTCTCCTCTGCTTTTCACCTGTATGTGTTTGCATGTCCTTTCTTTGCAGAGCTCCCCATTAGTGATGGTGTGTTTTTCACCTGGCATTAACAGTGCTGTGTTGGGAGGTTTGTTCTGTCCCTGTCTTTAGGTATCATCTGCTCTGGGTATGTACTGAAAATGCAGAATATTGAGAGATGTCAAGGTATAAAAGCCAAGAAAATGGTTGTATGGTGTTAGTTGGGAGACAGCTGCTTCCCCCTCTCCTTTTTCCTGTAATGGAGAGTGGCAGAAGAGATAAGAAAGATCAATTAGAATGACAAAGGTTTTCCCAGCTGTAATAGAGGATAGCAACAAAATCCCTGATAGTTCTTCCTTTAAGGAACAGAGAAGAAGGTTAAAATTGGTCAGGGAGGCTCAATTAATGAGATTCAAAACCCAAATCCACACTGAGACAGAGTAAGGTGTTGGTAAAGGGAGAGAACCTGTGGCTTGTTTCTAATTATTTACCACTTGGCAATACCTATATGCAGACAGGGCTGTCCACTCCTGGCAGTTAATGATCAGAATATCTCCTGCAGTCTCTTCTAGCTATCCTACAAAGGTCCATTTCTCTGGTTCTGGAGCAGTCCTGGCTTGTGTCATTCATATGGTTCTATATTTCCTGACTGAAATTCCAGTCCCTTTTGAGTCCAGAGCAAAAAAAAAATAAACCACCTTTACTGGGGCTAGAATTTAAACAGCTGTGCCTTTCCCTTTGTTTATTGCTTAACAACCCACAGAATAAGAGGTGCCTCTGTCCCAGTGTCAGGACTCTGTGACTCTCTCAGTGGATCCTCAGAGCCTTTCCTTTTCATAGTCTCCTACATAAATGTAAATCACTGCTTACTCCTGCATCTTCACTATTTCCTGCATTGCTTTTGGCTGCTGAATGGTTTGATTAATCCCTGAACTGGTGCCTGATGTTCAGACCCTGAGTCAGATTTCAGGGATTGCACTTCCCTCCCTCGTGCAGCACTCGCTGCCTCATGCCTTGTGTGCTGCTGACATTCCCTGAGTCATGGAGCAGGGACATTCCTGAACATCTGACAGCAGCAACCCATCTTCATTTGCTCTATTGGAAACTCCTCCAGATTATAGCTCCCAGATGTGCTGGTTTTCTTCCTGTCTTTCAGTCCTTCCACCTTCACTTATACTTTATTTCTTGATCTCAGATGTGTCCTCTAAGCCCCATTTATTTCTTCTCCTTTTCTGCTAATAATTCCTTTGATGTTCCCTCCCAACATAAAATGAAGCATGGTCCTAGCCAGGGGGTCTTAGGGTGAGTTATCAATAAATTTCTTGCCAAATTCTTGGCCAGGAAAAATAAGTTAAAACTCTATGGAAAATTTACTTGAGGGGATTCTATAGAAGCTTTCCTCAGCTTTTAAATTTCTATATATTCTGTTTTACCACTCTCCACCCATCATCACCCAGCTGAGGGAATGACTTTAGGCTTTTCCTGACCCCCACTGGGAACTTGACTCAGGGAATGAGAATAATCTCTGGCTGTGTTTCTGTCCCCTGCTGTAACAGAGGTGTCCTGGGTACTGTGGTCACCTCTCTGTTGTTTGTATTAGTAGTTCCTCAGAAGCCAGAGCTGCTGGGAATGCCTGCAGGTTTGTTCCTAGAGAAACTCTCTGGTGTCCACTGGTGGAGCTGAGAGCTGGGTATTTCCTTTGGTTTAGGTCTCGAGCCAACAAAAAATATTGCAAGTGATTTGAATTCACTTCTCAGCTGAAGCTTCCTGATGTAATATCTGAAATGCATATTTGATATCACCCTGTTTTATGTTTTCTGTCCTATCCACTTTTTTCTCTGGATACACAGGGTATTCTTCATGCACTTATTTTTGTTTATAAAGATGTGTGGTTTATTCCTGTAACATTTAATGCCTGAATTGTGCCCTTGAATTTGGAGTGCAGTCATCATCTTAATTTAGATGTGCTTCTGTAGATGGCCACAGACTGGATCCTAGGTGGCTGATGCCAAATGATCCTTCCTCCAATGAAAGTGCTGCTGGACACATGGAATAGTCACACACATGTCATCAGTGTACAGGTGACACCAAAGTGAGAATGATTCCTCTCCTAAATGCACATTCTGCACACTAAACATCAACAATCTGCATCTGGGATGCTGTGACTTAGTAGAGAGCAACATAATGCAGTTGCCATATTCATACAATTCTTCTTCTTTCTCTGATCCCATTCTTTTTTAGGGATTTGCATTAGCACTATTTGCATCGCTTCTTGTCCGGAAGAAAACAGAGTTATTTTGAAACTTGAACACGGAAGTCAAATTTCATTGTAGTAGTCATGATGTCCGGGGGTGGGACTGCTAAATAATATCCAGAACTCTTCTCTTTTCATAGTAATGTCTTGGATGTCAGCCATGCATTTTCCACTGAATTAATGAACATCAGATTTATGCCAGGAATGTAAGAATAGATGACGCTGCTTCTGAAATAGTTTATACATAAAATTACTTTTTGATGGTGGGTTTAAAGCCTGCACCTTCTTTATTCTTTCAATTGATCTTATTTACCTGCTCTGACTTACTAACCTATTTAACCACAGTCCTTTTTTTGTGTTCTTGTTACATAAAATCTAAACCCAGCTGTCAGTGCAAAACTTAATCTGCTGGAAGTATCAAGAAACAGGATGGGAAAAGAAGTCTTTCCTCAACATTTTCAAATACTGCAAAACACACGTGATGATGTCTTGAAGCAGAAGTATGGATAGTATTGTGATATCACTTAAATCATTAATCCACCTCAAAACCCCTTCATTGAGCAAGCTTTCCTTTCTCAATGGGATTCAGCACTGAGAACATTATAAATGCTGCAAACACCTACATATTTGTACAGAGATAACCCCCTGCTTCAGCGGATGCAGGCTTTTTTTATCCTTTCTTAGTTGTACCAGCATGATTCATTAGCAGTTATTTTTGAGATGAAGAAATGTAGGCTACTAATACAATTTAAAATACTGTTATTTTAATGAATAAGTCAGCAGTGTTTTAGTTTCTGTTTAACACCAAATGTCTAAATGGAGCTAAGGATAGCGAGACAATTATCAGCTTAAATTATTGGGTTTTATCTTTTAAAGATCCTGCTTAATAACATGACTTTGGATAGAGCTTGCAATTCCCTATTTAGGAGAGAAGACATTTTGGGGGGTGAATGGTTGTGTATCTCCCATCTTTAGCAGAAAAGACAACTGGAAGTTTGCAGTGGGAGACTCTCTGCTCAGGTAACCCAAATGTGCCTTTCTCAGAAGTGTCAGTGTGAATTATTTGGTTCTTAGATTCATTTTGGAATTGAGATTATGAGAATAAGAGCAGAGGAAGAATTCTTGAAAGTCACTTAGGTAAGAGGGGAATAACTGTGCTGAGGATAATGTGGGGTGCCATAATGATGGGTCTCACTAGCTCCACGTTTGAGAAGCAGAATCTGCAATCGCAGAAATACTTTTTGCTTTCCACACTCACAACCCCCATCAGGATTCTCTCCCTAAATTCTCTTCTCACTTCTTGCAGATTCCTGGGCTTCAAGGAGGCTGCAGAGTCAATAATTCAGTTCTCTTGATGCTTAGTTTCTGGCTTACCAATACTTCTGCCAGAATAAAAATGGTCTCTGCTGTAAAATGAGAATGAAAGTGGCAATGCAGGTTTTTGTCATTAAATATATCATAAAGTGTCAGTACCTGTGGGAAGTCAGCCAGCAGAGGGAAAAGCTCCCAGAGTTTCAGTTCCTTTGCTGACAGCTCAAGCCCAGCTCTGTCTCCTCAGTAAAATGCTGTATTCTTTACTCCATGAAAGGATTCCTCCCAAAGTGCAATAAGCCAGTAAAAATTTACAGTAATGTTGTATTTACTGTTGATTGTTCCCTCCTCTCTTCACAATTAAACTGGCTTATTTCCGCTATTGTTAATGCATTTAAATATTGCAACCTCCCATGAATCTTCCTCTTCTCTATGCTATTTTCTTGTGTCCAGCTTCTCTTCTATCCCAATCTTTTTGTCTTGGTTGCCAACTTTATGTAGCTTTGCCATGATGTGGTATCTTCTAGAAATTCTGTGTCCTGGCCTACTCTTACGTGCTATTTATTTCCTGTTGGATCTGGGTGGCAAGAAGATTATCCTTAGGGAATTGGTGAGGGAAGCAGTGAAAGGCAACTGTAGCAATGAGAAGAAGGGGAAATGAGACTGAAAAATGGCAGTAAAGCACGCCAGGATTTAAGAGCTGGAGAAGAAGGAGGAGCTGGAGCTAAAAGAAAATATTATGAATTTCTTTCTTTGCTGTTTTCTTACCCTACCTGCCTTGGCTACCTCACACTCATGCATGAACTTTAACATCTGACCAGTTATATATTTTGAAACTTCTACAAGAGTCCAATCTTTTTTTTTTTTTCCCATTGAGAGCAATATACACTTTTCAGTTATGAAAATGGTGTTATTCTAAATAAAACTGACATGATCCACCAACACTTTTGGAAGCACAGATGCTTTGTCCCACTATTTACTAAAGAGGTTCACACTTAGATTAAAGCAGTGAAATCAAATCTGAATAAAGCTTGGAACAACATAATGATTTAAAGAATTCATGGAGCGCTTCTGGTAGAAAAGTTACACCAAGGCAAAATTAGATTGTTTTCTGTACAACACCAGGACACAGATGCATGGCGCAACCCAATATTGGGGCAGATATTTTGCTGAGCATCTTGTGTAGTTTCATTTGTCCTCCTTCTCCTCTGTGATATTGGGCTGCAGCCACAAATTCAAATGCTGCATCAGAGGCCCGTCAGTGTCAAATTTAGGGGAAGAATCTTTGTTACAGGAGCCACCAGCCATGAAACTCTCTCTGAATGAAATGGCTTTGTTATTTTTTTTTTCCAGCATAAACTACGTGGGTTGGGATATGCACAGCTCCCTGATGTTAAGTGGTATTTTTCCCCAACTCAGTGTATACATAATGCCAGGAATGAAATTAATTTGTTGTGTACTTCAGTTCTTCTGAGTGGTGCTGCATCAGGACAAGATTTCCCAGTGTGTTATTAGTGGGGAAAATTGCACTGTCCTTTCACCAGCTTGTTTAGAGAGCAGAACAATTTGTAGTGGGATATAATTATATTTGATTCCTATTTTCTCTCTTCTTGTTGGAAGTAAAAGAATGCGGCTTCAGGGGTTCACAACTGACTGCTTCAGTTCAAGCTGATCGTCTAAGCTAAATGGATCCTTCTGTCCAAATACTCTACAAGTTTTTAATCTCTTGCTTCAAGGATACTTGTAAGGAGCTGGTTACTTAGAGTTTGCTGCAGTGTAACAATGAACCACTCTGGAGGAGTTCTACTTGCTGATGAAAACACACCTTGAAATAAGCCCAGTTCATATTTAAAGAATTCAATTATGACAAGTAGTTGTGTATTTTATTGACTGCAAATCACCCACTGCCTTTTTCTGAAAGGGTTCACAAAAACTATTTACTTTTTAGAAGATTCTATTTTTCCTTGTCTTCACGGCCAGCAGAGAAAACTCTTTGTTATCAGGGTGCACAAATATTTATTGTAGTTATTTGTATTATTCAGAATAAGAGTGGATGTTACTCTCAATCCAAACAAGAATAATAGAAATGAGGGGCTGTGAGTGCTCTGGGGGTATAAAACCTTGAGAAAGCCTTTTCGGAGCTGGCCTTCCCATTCCAGGGAGAATGTTCTCCAGAACTACAGAAAATGCATGGCTTTATTTGGATAAGTTGCTTCTCTTATAGCAATATACCTGTTAGAACAAAAGCCAGCCAGCCATATTTTATTCAGATTGGCTGCTTGCTTCCACAATGCTGATGGATTTCAATCATGTTTTTAAATTCCTCTTCAGCTGTTGGAGCTTTCTGTCATTGCTTTTGCTTTTCTGTCTCTCTTCAAGCTGCTACTTGCAAGACTTTTCCCTCATTATTGGCCATTGTTTCCTCCCCGATTCCAGCCTTTCACAGAGAATTGGAGGGTTTCATTTCCCCACCTTTTACCCTTCTATTGTTCACTTCTCTCTGCACCCCGACCCAGATTCCTCACACAAAACCATCTCTCATCCTTGGGGACAGAAGTTTTTTCTCTATTCTCAGGTAAATTCTGATCGATGTATCTACATTGCTGCAGGCAGAGCTTCAGATATTTGCAAGTATTGCCACATCGAGACTGGTAATTTTTCTTTTTGAATCTTTTTCAAGCTCTTCTGGATCATAATTTCTCCACTTAATACCTTCCAACCCCTCAGAGAGATGTCAGACATTTACTCTGACATGTAGTAAGTTTTGAAGCAATACTTAGCAATCTTTGAATGTAATCTAACCAGAAGATCCTCTGTCTCTCCTTCACGTGTGAGCATCTGCAAGTAAAGCCCTGAGGTGAACTGGTCTCCTTTCTCAGACATTCTTTGAATGTTGTCCTTGCATTGCTGCTGTAATCTTAGTGAGGGCTGATTTACAATCATGTGAATATGGCAAAAAAAAAAAAAAAAAAGATTGATTTTCATTTCCTGTGATTTTAATTTAATTTATGTGTGGCAACTGTGGATTCATCAACTTTTAAATTCCTTTGGGATGTGCCATCAAACACATACACCTCCGATGCTTTGTTATTAAAATGACTAAAGTGTTTGCTGCAGAATTTTGTGGCCAGATCTCTCCACTACATGAGAAATTGCCTCTGGTTAAGCCATCCTTAGAGCTGTGCCTGAGCCCAGAGCCTTTCCAAGTCCTTGTTGTTGGTTTTCCAGGAAGTTCTGGGCAGGTTCTGGGTTCCTTGGCCCTTGTCACAGTGAGCACAGCCTGGAACGGCGGTGCTGGGTGACGGAAGGGGTGTCTGGCACATGGCTGTGCAACTCCCACTGCTGTTTTTTGCTTTTTTTTCTAATTGATAACTCCTGCCATCTGTTCCTGAGCCATCCCTCTGCTGTCCTTTCCCACTCACAGTCTCCTGCCCCTGTTCCACCCCTGAGCTCAGGCTGAGTGCCCCAAGGCTACTGCCAAGAGCTGGTTGATACCAGGGGTAGCAGGGTGCTAAGATGCTGCTGACAGAGATATAACAGCAGGTCAGCCCAGGCTGGGCTCTCCCGGCAGCATTTCAGTGGGCTCAGATGTTTCTCTCTCTGTGCTGCTTTAACTGTAGCTTCCTGAGCAAACTCCACAGATTTTTTTATTCAGAAAAATAAAAAATGCCCTCAAACCCTTCGCTCTATAAAATCGGTTCAGTTGTTGCTCTGAGGTGGAATCCTTCTGAATCTGTCACCCCTGCCTGGCTTCATGACCACCTTGTGGCTTTCTGGAATAAGTCAGTCATCTAGAAGCACTGTAGCAGCCCTGGGTTGTTTTTTTTTTTTTTTTTTTTCCCAAGAGCCTTTATGTTCTTTCCAGTCTATATTTGAATCTCTCTTTTCTTGTCTAACTCTCCATTTGGTGGCTTAGCATACGGAAAGCCTGTTTTATAGTGCAGAGAAAAGCATTTCTATATGCTAAGGACTGAATTTTTAACAAGAACCTATATGTATGTACCAGCTAGAGGGATTTTTCTGACAGGAGCTCCAAAATGGACAAAATCAAGAAAGAATAAATCATGGCAATCATAGCTGTGGTTGACCATTATCTAAGAAGCCTTGGACCCTCAAGGTGTCTTAGAGAGATGATTAAATAAGACGTTGGGCATCTAAGTGCCTAAAAATATATCCTCAAGAGTGTGTAAGGCACTGATTTTCCATAGATTTCTAACGGATTTTTAAATGGATTTAAACACACATAAAAACTGGTGTTACAAATGCACAAGAAATGTTCATCAAAATTAACCTGAGAACCCGTGTTTGGTTTCTGTTTAAGGTGGCTTTTTTCTCTCAGAGATATCCCCATGCAGAACTCCCACACATTTTTCTGAGCACCTGCCAAAGGAGCAGGGAAATGAGGGTTTGCCTCACCTCTATTTGGAAGGTTCCTCATGATTTTTAGATTAAGGATGCTAAAGGCTTGTGGGTTATATTATGCTTGGGTATAGGCACAGTCAAATTATTAAGTTTTTGTCCTGAGGTGATAATACCGAGGCTAGAGTTGTGAGGCAGAAAGTCTTTCAGGAAGGAGTGGAAGATGCTGGAATATTTTCTTTTTTTAATTTCCCAGCACCGCAGAATTTGGGACTTCTGTTAAAATAAACAAATTCTAATAAGCTATTAGTGAAAATGAGAGAAGCCCAAAAACTGCAGCTGCAAGTGTTCACTGACTTCCTTGATTGTCACATTTTCCCATAGTACAATAGTGGTTATTGCAGGGGGCTCTGCTATGTAGGAAGAAATTACATTTCCCACGTGGGGGAAAGACAGACAGTTAAATGGAATAAAATGATCACTCATCAGGTGATCTCTCTGATGGTGTAGGTCTGAAAGAGTTGTCACCATTTCCACAAAACTTAATAAGTTCAAGTGACTTTCATATTTTGGATGTTTTTATAACACTGATTAGAAACCTCCAGATGATGAAATGTTACAGCTCTGGCAAGAATCTAATAAAAATCCCCCCTGGGATTGATTTTGATTGACTACAGTTGCCTGTCTGTTTTTATTTTACTGTATATGAACAGACAGGAATGAACAGGATTGAGTTAACCCTTCCCTGGCCTAATTCCTGTCCTTGGGGGCCTGGGCTGTCAGTGCTTTCCACCACTGACACCCAGAGAAAGGAAAAAGCAGTTTAAGGGTTCCACTAACACTCCTAGTTCCTTTGTGTTTTGCAGCTCCAAATATAATCAGGGGATTGGATGAAGATATTAGAAAATGAAACCCACACAGGGTTATAATTCAAATTAGTGGCACAGCCCTGCTGGAGCAGTTCTTGTTCTGGAAATTATATTGATTCTTCTGTGGAGCTAATTAATGCACATATTTATAAGTTAATGAATTAAAGTTCAAAGTTATTCTTTAGGAAACCTTGCATTTATTAGAAGTCAAGAAGAAGGTTTTTTCCCGTCAAATAAAGATGTTTAATCCTGCACGTGTGCTGTGTCCATTTCCTCTGGTAAGAGTTCCACTTGATAAGGATAGTTGCTTTCAAAAATAAATTGAACCAAATGTAAAATTATATTAGGGAAATATTAGTTTCTTTGTAAATTAAACACTGGGATGTAAAATTAAGTTTAAACTCTTCAATTTATTTATGCTTACAAATTCTTTTCAGTTCTGTGTTAACTGTGAGATCATTATGCACGCAGACATTAAATGCATTAATTTATTTTCTGTCTTTCTTGAAGCAGTTTTCTCAGTAAGAAACCCCTTGATTTTCCAAATAGATGCATTAGTGATCAGTGAAGAAGCCTGAAATAGAATAAATATTTATTACCTGTTATAATTTATATTACTGGAAGGCAATTTTAAAATGTAGATTACTCTTTTTTATTAGACCATGAATTTCCTATCCTTTGGAATCTTTGTATCTTAGATCTAAGTAGATGTGCTTAAAATTTTTGTGATTTTTAGCACCTCCCCCTCCTTCCTATGCCTGTTTCAGTTATCTGCTCTTCCTCTGGAAGCATGTTTGCACTGCCAAGCATAGTTATCCCTGGGTTTTTTTTTCTTTCAGAATTAGGACTTTCCAAACTTCTCTGGTTACATCTTGTATTTCCTGGTGTCTGCATTGAATTTACCAAACGAGCTTGGTCACTTTTTTTTTTGGTATTCTTACTCTGTCCAAAAAGAAATTCTCTTTTATTCCAGCACGATGGAAGGGGAGGGGAGAATAATTGTGCTTTTATCATCCCCTCTGTTTCAAACTGGAATACAGGAATATAGGTGAGAGATTCTGTGTAGTGGCAGGTCTGGCTCCATTCTTAACATGGTCATTGTGTGAAGCTTGGGGCCATTGGTGCTTCTCAGATTGGTCCGTTGGAATAAACAAACAAACAACTAAATAAATAGGGGAAAGGGAATAAATAGCAAAAAGTGAAGAGCAGAAGGGGAAATCGATGGGGAAAAAGAAATAGGGAAAAAGAAATAAATAGCAAAAAGTGAGTAAGGAACAAGCACATCAATAGCAACAAGCGAATAAACAGTGGGATGCTCTGAGCACCGAGAGGCAGCTGTGCAAGTTGAGAGCGAAAGGCAGGTCCCCGGCAGCTCCCAGTCCTGGCCGGGCTTTCCCGTGCCCAGCCCCAGCTGCTCCAGCGCCTCTCCCGCCTGGGAACGGGAATCTGTGGCCCCCGGGGCCCCCGCAGCTCCCGGTCCCGCGGCTCTCCCGCAGCCGGCGGGCAGGGAGCGGGAGCAGCTTCTGCTCTGCGGAGCTGTGGCGGCGGCAGGTTCACATGACTAATGCTGCGAGAGATAGCAGGAGTGCTTTTCTTTTTTTTTTTTTCTTCCTTTTTTTTTTTTTTTTTTTTTTAAGCAGCTCCAGTCTGTGCACAGTTGGCTCCCAGCTGACAGACAGAATGTGGGGTGGGCTTTGTCACCAGAACGCTGGGTACTGCATGCCCAGCTATGCTCGCAATTCCACAGTGCCCAGAAACCTGCTGCTTATGTCAGGGTGCAGCCAGCCTGAACACATAGAAATTGGGTAGCTTGATTTTTGGGTTGTTTTTTTTTTTTTTTTAATATTATTTTTTTTTAATGTTTTTTGCCTCTTTCTTGCCTGCAAAGGTTATATAATGAGGGGATTGCTGCTAAAGTAAAAAGGGAAAATGAAGTCTTTGTTAAATGCCTTCACAAAGAAAGAAGGTAAGCGATGAAAGCAGAACACTTTGATGTTTCAGACTGGTGTTTTCTTGTGTACATTTAATTTGATGGGCTTAGTGACTCTATAATTAATCAATTCCTGCAATTTCTTTTTCAAAATTATTTGATGTTAGACAGTCCATTTAGGCAAGTGGTTATTAAAGCTGGATGTGACTTTATTCCTTTTAGGATTTTCTCTGAAGAATCAAGTAGTTATAAAAATGTTTTTGTTCCCTAAGAAATGCATTTGGAGACACAGAAAGATTTTCCTAGGTGAATTTTGTCAGTGACTGGTGTTGAATTGCACCTTCAGATGTATGAAGTGCCAGGAATAGAATTCGGAGAGCTGGAGGAAGGATTATGTGGTGCTTTCAAGTATGCTTTTAGGGATGATAAATTTAAACTTTTGGGGCACAGAATTGGTTCAGTATTTTCATGTCATTTTATATCAAGTGTTTTTCCCAAACAAGTTTTGCCACAGTTATTCTTGCAGTTCTGAAACGTGGTGAAATATTAGGGGAAAGCAGAGTCCAACAGGGACTAAAGCATGGACATTTGCATTTCATCATTTTTTTGTTGTAGTTCTGTTTTTTAATTCTGAAAATAATATAAATAATGCTGATAAGAAGCAGCTAAAAAAATACCCACCCACTTACAGTTTGCAGATTGCTGGGGAAAAGAAACAGTTGGGTGGAATATTAATCACTTCAGGCACAGAAATGCTTATTTTTAACTCTTTCTATAAAAGATTTGTGTTAGACATGCATCAATTGGTGTAATTAGTTGTCCCCTTCCCTGTTTATTTCCTGTAGTAAAGGCTAATTTTGCTTGTAGTTCTCTCCTCAAGAATTGAATATTAATAGCAAAACAAAAGCTAAACTCTTAAATAAAAGAGTAATTAATGCTTATTTAATGCTCTTAAATAGGAGCATTAAACTCTTGTAAAATGCTCCTGAGGTGTGTAAGGGAAAAAGATTTCCTTTCCTCTGGTGCCTGGAGGGTGGTTTCTCCAATCTGTCAGTACAGATGTGCCCTGCAGCTCTCTGTCTGTGCAGTCACTGTGCCCTGGCACCCTGTCCTTGTCCTCCCTCCCACCAGCAGAGCCCCCACCAGCCTCTCCAGAGTCCCAGTAAACATCCCCAAAACACTGGCAGGATTTTGTTTTCTCAGCCTGTGGCTGGAAGGGCTGGGCAGGCTGCTTTCAGTTTAATGAGAAATTAATTAAAATTTAAAGGTCAGACACAATTTTTACTGAATCCAAGGCAAACTTTGGTGACCTGGGGAAACAGCATTAGACCTTTTGGTGGCAAACCTAAGTGTGCCAAACATCCCCTGTACTCAGTTTGTGTGTTTTCTCCTTGACTGAATTCTGCTTTGTTGTACCTGGGGAAGATCCCCATCTTCAATGAAGTGCTTTCTGGAGCTGTATTCCAAATGTCAAAAATAAAGGAATGTAGAAATGTTGTATCTCTGCCCCACACATCGACCTAAGAGTCTGTATGTGCCAGTTTTGGAGATAAATGCTGTGAGTTTGCTGTAAGTTAGCACTAACTGGGGCTTTCACTGTGACATCTGAAGCACCAAGGTGCTCTCGTGACACCCTCAGCTGCTTTGAAACTTTAAAGAAATGTGGAATGGGAAAAAACTTGAAATGTCAGGAAAATTATCCAGAGTTTCTGCTAGTTTGTAGCATAAGCATTGGACTTCTGTGCTTTCTCCCCTTTAACAGCTTTTTAAGGCTATTTCCCTTATTTCAAAAGAAGCATAGGAATGAACTGAAGCCCTTTCTATGCATGCTGTTCCTGTGTTTGGTTGTTCAGATGTTGCCGAGTTGTTTACTAGGGGAAGTTTCATCTCACTGGAAATACAAAGGATGTTATTGTAAAATATTCAGAATTGTAACTGATAAACTGTAATCATAAACTGACTCTGGTGAAAATGATACAAACCATTATTTTACTAGCAGTTCTATCTCTATTTTATGCTATAAATATGCTCTCAGCTTTGCACTGAAACCTTAAATTTTGCTTTGTTCTCTCAATTAAAGGCTCTATTTCAAGGCAGGACAGATTGATTCCTATCTATATTTATGTGAATTTATTTACTTGCACAGTATGACAGACATTCTTATTCTGTTTTTTTGTGGTTTTGAAGGGTATTGAATGAGTAGACATTTCTGGCTCTTTATAAATGGCACTTACTTGCACTTTAGCCATGAAGGATGATATTTTGTGGGTCTTCTTTCCCAATTTAAATATGATTTTTTTCTTTGAGAATCACTACAGCTCAGTGAAGCCCTCAGGATTATGCCTGGCTGCCTTTTGTTAGTTATGCCACTGTGACTTTTTGAATGTAAATCTGGGCACTTTGGCTCAGGTCTTGTGACCCCATGAGCTCCACCGAGAGAAATTAATGAGGGCAGTTACAATAACGGGGATCAAGGCCACCATGAGGTTTTGGGGTCAATTCCTTTATGACAGGGCAGGAAATTCCATCACATCTGCTGATAACTGGGTCCTTTTTTATTAGGGAATTTGCCTTCTAAGTTGCACTTGGGACAAACTGACCCACTAGAGTAGGAAAAGGAGATCTGGAAAATGGTGTGAACGCTTGTGTGTACCAGGAGCACGCGTGGAGGGCTGGACCCTCTGCTTTGGGTTAGATTTGTGTCGCCCTTGCTTTGTTGTGTGTTGTAGCTCTTTCATTAAGGAGTTTCTTGGAGCCTTTGGATACCTTGGTGTTCCCTCTGGGATGTGGCACGTGACGGAGCCAATGTATTACCCTGGGGTAATATGCTCTATATACCATAGTAATGAATGTGGTAGGAATGCCAGGATTAGAAAGAGGGGAATGCCTGGGGATTGCAGTGTAATAGAGTTCTGCCAGGACAGGAAATCGTGTCCTCGATTTTTAACCTGCAAGATGGGGATAAGGTGACTGTTCACAGATTTCAAGTTAGGCCTGAACTTGAACTTAGGTCTGGACCAGTTTGGGTACCAGCTGGGGGATGGACACTGCAAGTCCATGCATCAGGAATTCTGCTGGGCAGCTCTGTTCTGTGCCTTTCTGACTGAATGTGACAACACAGCACTCAAAAGAAGTGCTGAGCCTCAAACTTGGCAATAATGAGGTGTTTCCCATTTCCTAGAGCGCAGTTCAGAGTGTTCAGCAGGCTCAGGGCACTGGTGTTGCCTCACCATGTATTCAAGCCTGCAAACAGGTTAATGTTGCTCTGTTGTTTTTGATTTAATGATGTTCTAAAGATAATTTGATCAGCTCTGCTGGCAAGGTGGAGTTTATCTCTGCAGAAGAAACAATGCCATATGTTGCATGTGGTGGTAAACACACATGAATGTGAAGTCATCTGAGATCACCCTCCATGTCTCTCTTTGCACAGTGCCCTTTAGGGAGGCTCCCACCTACTCCAACAGGAGGAGGAGGCCTCCCAGCACCTTGGCAGCCCCCCGGATCCTGCTCCGCTCCAACAGCGACAACAACCTGAACATCAACAACCTCCCTGAGTGGTCAGCCTCCTCTTCTGCCTCTTCACACCGCAGCCTTTCCCCTCACCTGCTCCAACAGATGCAGAATAATCCCAATGGAACTGTAAAAACTGTGGGGAGTTACACTCCATCCTCCAGGAGCCGCTCGCCGTCCCTCAACAGGCTGGGAGAGGATGCCAAGAGGCAGCAGCACAGGCACATTAGGTGAGCTTTGGCTGTTTCACAGCACAAGGTACTCCTAAAAGCACCATGCTGGCCTGACACGTTTCTTTATGTTATTTGCACTCTCTAGAATGTATAGTTATTCATTCTCAGCACAATGGACTGTGCCCAAGTGTAAGTATTTTAATTGGAAGCACCAAAGCCAGCTGTTTTCCCTACAGAGCTCCAGCAGCCAGGCAGACTTTCAAGTTCAGCAGTGACTTAGCACAGAGTTTGCACCTCCAGCTCAAGGTGCTGGCTCTGCACATCTTCCCGAAGTTGAAATAAGGATTGTATATAACAGTGAAGCAAACTGTTTCTGGGATACCTGGTCCCTTCACAGAACTATTGGTCATGCCTGGAACCTGTGTTGGAGCTTCTCACGGGTGACGGAGCAGAGGCTGTTTAAGTTCTCTCTTCTGTAGGTGTGTGCTGAACCAAAGAGTGAAATAGAAGGAGTAATGTGATCTAGCAGGCATTCTGGGCAAATATCCTGCAGCTCTGTCCCACTGGAGAGCAAATCCTGACTGAGAGTCATGTAGATATTGTAAGCCATGGAATAAAGCAGAGGGCTGGGGCTAAGTTTTGATCACATATGGGGGCTGCAGGCTTGAGAAGGCACTGCCCTGGACTCAGGAACTCCTGTCAAATGTGAAAGAGATGGGGCTGCACCAGGACAAGGAGTTAAAGTTCTGCAAAAAGGCTGTGAGGCATCAGAGCTGAGCACTGCTGGAGAGAACCAGAGCTCACATTTTGGCCGAACACATGTAACTCATTTGAAAATCAGGCTTTGTCTGTTCTGTTTCCTAATATATATGTATATGTCTGCTGTTCAGAGTAGAAAAGGACCTGGGCATTGTCAAGTAACGCAGCTGTTGGTTTCTCTTTGCTGTTTGTAGGCGTAAGGGATGTTCAGTGGAGTTTTCAAGTCAGTAAAACAAAATGTCATGTGGCTGACACTGTCTCTGTTACCATGCCTGTTCCTCTGCTCTCCCTGGCCCTAGGCACCCAAACTGACAGACACTGTTTGTGATGGATACAATAGTGCTGGATAGGTTAGATCTGGTGAATTGTGAGGCAGAGTTGTCTGGCATGTAAGAAGGAGTGAAAGGGAAGGAAGGGGATACAGATTCCATATGCCAGTGGTTTCATGCAGCAAAGCAAGCTCATCTTGCTTTGTTGTATGTTACAATAATGGCAAAAGCTCATTTGGGTATAATGTGGGTGGCATTTCCTCACAGAGCCCAGTAATAGCTCAAGATCAGTCTGTAATGAGGCTTCAACTGGATGAGGAGTTGAAGTGAGGAGGTTGTAAGGATCTTTTCAGAGAATAAGTGTTCTTGTGTTCCTCTGGATTCTGCTGATGCCACCAGAGAGGGAGGTTCTACCTTAGAGTCAGTGATTATTTTAGCTGAATGGGATAAAAAATGTCTTTTCATCCATGTTCCTGGGATAACACACTTCAAATTATAGAAGTATAAACAATCCTTTGAGCTGGGGGTAACAATTAGAATTTTTTTTTTTTATTAAGCAAACATTTACTTGCTTTGACTTTCTTCAGCCACTTTCCTCTTCCCTTTCTGAAAGGTAGCTCAGGTGACAGGGGGAACCAATTTAATGCCCGAGAGTTTGTAGATATAAAATTTTGGAGTTTCTCTTAGTGCATCAGTATCACAGCTGCCGAAACTGCTACCCAGCTGCAGAGTTCCCTCTGTGCCACCAAGACTTGTTTCAGAGAAGTCCAGAGTACGTACAAATACTGAGAAGAGAGCTGAAGGCTCTCTAAATTTAAAGACAACTAAAACGATTTATATATATAATTTTTCCTGCAAACAATGCCTTTTATTGCCACAGGCCCATTCTGCAGTCAGAAATGGCACCTTATATGACACTTTCCTCACAGATTTTGTTTAACTGCATGACCACCTACTTACTGTTAGCAAATGTGGGAACTGTTGCTGTCTCTGCTTATTATTTGCAAATAATAACAGTCACTGCAAAGCTGTTGCTCCCCTGAGATGGAAAAGCCCTTTTTGAAAGAGCAGGAGGTTGGGTTGTGGAGCAGAAGCAGTCAGAAGGGGCACAATGATGGAGAAGGTCAGATTGTGACAAAGGGTTAATGAGGTCTGTGGGATTTGTACTGTGGAGAGGTGCTGGAAATCCATGCTGGAAGGGGTGATGTGACTTTTGCAGCCTGTGTGGCTCAGGTGTTCTGTCTTCTCAAACTGAAAGAGGAAAGATTTAGACTGGATATTAGGAAGAAATTCTTTCCTGAGAGGGTGGCGACTCGCTGGAACAGACTTCCCAGAGAAGCTGTGGCTGTCCCATCTCTGGAAGTGTCCAAGGCCAGGCTGGAACAACCTCATCCAGTGGAAGGTGTACCTGCCCATGGCAGGGGGTGGCACTGGGTCGTCTTAAATATCCCTTCCAAGCCAAACTGTTCTTGATTCTCACAAGGCTGTTGCTCTTCGCAGCAAAGTGGTTGGGAGGGGAGGAGTGGGAGTGAAAGGGAAGGGACAGCCTTTGTGTGGAACTTACCCCACAGAAATTAGTGAATGAGGTGCCAACACAGCCTCAGTGAGGGCTGAGCTGCCAAGGATGGCCACCTTCTTCTGGCTGAGAGGGATATATGTCTACACCTCTCTTGAAATCTCCGCATCCTCCTCCTGCTCCTTCCTGGCATGGCACTTGCTGGGCTTGGAGCCCACGCTGGGGACAAGCAAGGGAGAGGAAAGATCTCTTTTTAAAAAGTCCTGCACCCCACGTTGCAGCCCTGATTTCCATTAGTGAGCCTGTTGCCTGAGAAGTTCTGCATTCCTTGTGTGGGTTTAATGTGCCATTTCCCTTTTCTCTTTCAGTGAGGGAGAAAATGAATGTATCTTCTGTGCTCACAGTTAAAGTAGATGCTGGGAGATAACACTGGGAATAGCTGCTACCAGACCAGGGAGAAACACAGCTTGATACAAATGGAAATCAGATGTGTAGCTATAGTTTATAGATCTGGATTTTTTTTTTTATGGTGATGACTGTTCCTCCACTTATAAGGAAAAAGGAATGGAGCAAAAGAACTGAAATCTGAATGTCATCTTTTCCAGGCTTTCTTTAAACAACTGTGAGAGTTGGCTGAGGTTTCTGGTGCAAACTCCATCACAGACATGCAACCAGAGCTCACTTCTAAACTCCTAAGTGGGGCTTACCATTAGCAGCATCCCTTCACAGTAATAGAACAGAACAAGGTGAAAGAGGCATGCAGTTTGGTGAAGAGGTTACTGCAGGAAAACGGGAGTGTTCCTGATAGGAAAGATCCAATAGGTGGGGGTTTTTATCAGACTTCTGTACCTATTGACTTACTGGCTCCCATTTTGGTAGGAGGCTGGTTAAAAAAAAAAAATAAATAAGAGGGTGAAAACTCAGCAGACCCCAGGCTTGTATTTCATTTTGCTTAAAGCCGTTTGAACTACTTTCTTACATGAAGGCAAGCAGAGTGTTATAATGCCAAACCACCACTAAATCACCCTTCTTCCTTTGGTAGCCTAACTTTTCCCTACCAATCTCTATTAATATTACTCCTTCTCATTAATATTTTCCTTTTCTAGACTTTGGTTAGGACTGCAAGTTTTTATGTTTTGGGGTTTTTTTGAAGTTGACTGCAAGTTTATTATGACCTATCCTGTAGGTTTCCCACTCTCTTTAGTATTTGCCTCTTTCTCTTTTCATATCTTTTTGACAGTTCACTCATTTTCTCACAGGTTTAAGAGTGATCTTATACATTGTTCACCACCTTTCAACAGTTCCTTTTTTTATACACCATGACTGTGAGTTGGTGGTGACCTGTGGCTCTCCTGGGCACATTCTGGAGTCACTGAGTGAGCTGGTGATTGCCATCCAGAAGAAATGATCATTTGGAAAATGTTAACCACAAGTACCAGGCTTTGTGCAGATCTAAATTTAACCCTGGGCCTTGGAGTGATGAAGTAACTTGATTATTCAGTCCATTTAGTTAATAATTCAGTGATCTCACTTGTTCACTCTGTGTTACAAAGATATCCGTTCCCAAGAAGTGTAAATACAGACATTTTCAAGTCCCTCTGACAAATTGACATGCTGGGAATGTATGATGGGCATATAAATTTTGAATTTAATTAGGGCCTGGGAATATGCAAGTTTAATTTGTGGAAAAGCTAAAAGCTTTAATGCTGTGTGTTTTCTGTTCTAGGCCATTATGGTCACGTGAATATTGATCATGTTTCATACTGAAATATTTCAACTCTTAAAAACTCCTGTTTGGTATTTTTTCTGCAGGGTTAGATGTCTTACTGGGAGACAGTTTTGTTATTCACTGCTTAATTTAATCCTGCTAATGTGATGGTAAATTATTAACTTTCCCCTTTTGAGTAAGCTGTTAATGATTTTTCATTTCAATTTCCAGTGCCGTTTACAGTCCCAGTGCCAACAAGGATACTCTGTCTGCCTTGGATTATCAGGGTCCCAAAAGGAAGCTCTACAGCGCTGTCCCTGGGAGACTTTTTATCGTTGTAAAGCCATATCAGCCTCAAGGGGAAGGGGAAATTCACCTGCACAAAGGAGATAGAGTCAAAGGTGAGCACCTAATTCATTTGGAATAAACCTTTTCTCCTGCTAGGTGGGAATTTTATGTAAAAATTCTCTTTTACACGGGTGGAAATAATCTGTATGGTGAAAGTTCTTTTATGCATTTGTTTCTTTGCAGGGTATTTTGCTCCTGGTTCTGTTTTGTAACCAATGCATATTTAGTTGTCACTTTAACTGACTTCGAAGTGCTGCCACGACTCACAACTCTGTGCAGTAATAGCACCATTTTCTCTTACCCAGGGCACGGAATTTGCTGCTGGAGCCATTCCAGAGGCACTGCTCCAGGGCTTTAAGGGGTTGTAAACCTGTCAGCTATCTAAACAGCTCAGGAAGGGAATGGGGGTAAGGTCAGCTCTGCTTCAGGCCCTTTTCTCCAGGAACATTTAATTGGTTAAGTAGAAAATGTCCCCTCATGGGACTTGGGGTAAGTGGGTAGGGAGAACGTCCTGTAAATATAATTTTGGATGAAGCATGGTGGTGCATGCGAAACCTCTGTTCACTGCTACAATTACATGCTAAGACCAGGTTTAAATTAAGGCCAAGCTTTGCTATTGCTTTGAGTGCAGTCAATACATCCAGGTACAGCTGGAAAAATGGGAGATAGGGTGTACAGGACTCACTTTCCCCAGAGTGAGGTGAAAGGCTGTGGTTTTGCACATCCAGGTAAAATAGAATAAAAGAGACTTTGTGTTGGACCCATACAAATCAAACAACAGTTATGGAAATCAAACAAAAGGGATTAAATTCAATGTCCTAAATAAAAGTGTTAAGCGGCTGCTAATTTTCTTGAGAAGGGAACTACGTATCTCACAAAGGAAGACTTCAAATACCTCCTCCCTTGAGCCTGCAAACAGTAGCTGGAAAAAAAAATAGGGAGCCATTAGAAGGTATTTTTGCATTTTTATTTTTGGATGTACTGATTCCGAAGCATTTTTCAGTTTAATAATTTCTGTTAACTCCAGCCCTCAGAAGGTGTAAGACAGAAATTTGAAGGGGGCTACACTTAAATGTAAAACATGCAAAGTTAATTTTAAATGCAAGGACAAAGGGAGAAGGTTAAACTTAAAGTCTGTAGGGCTGAGAAGATAATATTGCAGTTCTCAAGGTTGTTCCCTGATCAGGTAGGAAGCAGTGATTATGATCTCATGGTGCACAAGAGCTAGGATGAAATTTTGGGGGTACTAAGTAACTTTCTCCACTCAGTGTTCACAGAGATCTTGCAGGTGTCAATGGACAAGGAATGAGTGGCTGTTCAGTGGCAGGTGTTAGACACAGAGATGTTCAATTGTCCTGTTGGATTTAAGGATATAAGACAGAATAAGACAACTCTGGTCAGGTCTTAGAAAAGACAAGACAGAAATTGTGTTTCCTGGCAAAAGAGGAAACACTGCAACACGTTGCCTGGATTGCTGAATATTTTAGAGGCATTCCCTATCTGGCAGGTGGTTTACCGTAGGTTTTGAGACTATTATATGCAAAAGTAATCCCAGAATAAAGGATTTAAATTTCAATGAAATGTTTAATGTTTTTGAAAAATTAATTCAGGAGCCCTTGGTTTTAAGTTACAGTAACAGTCACTGGAAAACGTTGGAGGAAGGAATTAGTCCACTTTTCATGTTTTCATAAAATGGTGTAGCCTAATGCAAGACCAGTGATTTTGGGGGGGGCACTCTAAACGCTGAAATAAAAAATGGAATTATGGCTAGGGTTTCTTCTTTGTGGGGAAAATGTAAGTTTATTGAAAGTAACGCATTAATTATTACTGTCATTAAAAGGGGGATGTGCCCATCCTACATCAAATCATTTCTGCAGGGATTATTTTTTCAGCTTCACGAATCTGATTTGCACATTGAATTGAAATCTGGCAGAGTTTTTGCAGGTCCATTTGTTTTAAAGCATTTTAGAGAACTTTGCTGCAAAGTCTGGCGAGGTTTCTAGACTTGTCAGCCTGTTTTGGAGAGGGTTTGGGGAAAGAACAAGTGTACATAGGGATTGTCAGTGTTACTCCCAAGGATGAAACCTTGTGAGATGTAATTTAAGGCTGTTTGCGTGGCAGGGCTGGAACAGTGTGTGACAGGCTCCCAGAGCTAATCAAAGGGAAAACTTCCAGAACAAGATCAAATCCTATTTTGTGTTACCATGTCAATGGTTCCTCAGCTGCAGCAAAAAATATGTCAGAATGAACACGGCAAGGTCATGGACAGAACAGAGTGCAGGGAAAAGACAGTGGTGCTTTAAAGAGGTCTCTGTTGTGTAACAGTATCCAAGAAGCTGCTCAAACTTTTTGTGTCAAAAATCCAGGGCCAATTAAATCTGGACTCCCGTCCCTGTTTCAGTCAAAATGTAATAATTGCTAGACAGTAAGTGTAGTGATAGGACAAGGAGCATTGGCTTTGAACTGAAAGATGGTAGATTTAGACTAGATTTGAGGAAGAAATTCTTCCCTGGGAGGGGGTGAAGCCCTGGCACAGGTGGCCCAGAGAAGCTGTGTCTGCCCCATCCCTAGAAGGGTCCAAGGCCAGGTTGGACAGAGCTTGGAGCAATCTGGGGTAGTGGAAGGTTACCCTTTCACTGGGAGAAGGTTGGAACAAGATGATTTTGAAGGTCCCGTCCAACCTAAACTATTCCCGGATTCTGTGATGTTTAAAAAAATTACTCCATGTGAGCAGGATGGGCTCCCTCTCCATCCTCCAAAAGCACAGGCAGTAGAATTCAGTGTCCTCAGTGCTGTGGGAGTGCCAGAACTGCTGACTATAAGGACATCCTGCATTTTTTCCTCTTTCTGAGCAGGAATTCTGGGTACTGGATGTATTTTCTGTCTTTTACAGACTTACTTAGCAAGACCATGGCTCAGCCTGTTTGGGGTTTAGCAACTTGCTCTGTGCAGTACTTGGAGGAAATGGGAGAATATTAAACCCCATGGAATTCAATTTTTCCTTCTCTTTGGAAACATCTTATCCTCACTGAGAAATGGAAAAGCTTTGTCTTGGCCCCTCTTCTCTCCAGCTTGGTGACTGCACTGTTCTGTGTAAGACACTGATGCCCAAGTCCTGGCTCTTGGATTGCTCTGGGGAGTTCAAACTTGGCCTGGCACCGGCTGTGGGATTGTGCCCCATGTTCAGGCTGACCCCAGGGAGATGCTCATCACGAGTACATCCCATGAGACTAATCACAGCAAAGATGTAGCAAGGCATTTATTGCAAGGATAAAACCCCAGAACAACATATTAGAGAAAGGGATTACTTGGGAAATGTTTTTATGGATTTTCTTTTTTAACTTGGCAGAATTAGAAGGGTCACAGAGAGGGATGAATTCCTAAACTCTTGATGAAAAGTCAGATGCTTTCATCAGCTGCAGATGAAGCAGGGTTGTTTTTTTTCTTTCTAAAACTGGTAGAAGTGCATGAGTGACAATAGTTCACAGTGTGTGATACAACAAAACTGCTCAGAGAAATCTGTGAATGGGCAAGGTTCAGAGAAATGTAAACTAAATAAAATGGTCTTGTATTCATAGGATATTACATAGCCTGTACAAAAATACCTGCTGTATTTTTAGTTATTAGTCATACACACTGACATCATTTGTGTGTCTGCCACTCATGAGAGAAGAGCCATGGCTGCTTGCAAAAATAAATCTGATATCTTTATTTATACCAGAACGGCCCTAATCTAATGTTTTCACATAAATAAAGGAGATCTAGTTTGATTCCTCACTGAAACACTTCTAATATTTTGTTTTTATATTTTTTTCTTTCTTCCTTCTGTATCTGAAAGACCATAGCAATAAATCTGCCACAATCCAAATGCACACAAACATATATAAAATATCTGTAAAATTAATTTGAATCAGCTTTTGTGCTCCTAAATTGAATTCTTGCACTGGAAATTAAGTGGTCTCTTTGACATCAAAACTCAGAGAATGCAATGCTCAAAAAATTCTTTGTGAGCAAATTAGTAGTTTTCTTGTCCATGAAGATAAAGCAATAGAGAAGGTTTTTGGGAAGATAACAGTTCTGAGTTCCAGGTGCAGACAGGCTCTGGTCACTTCAAAACTAAACAATCTGAATTGTTTTCAGAGTCTGAGTTATATAAAAACATACCTAAAATGCACATGAACTATCCTTCATTGATTTAGAAAGAAAAAAAACACCTGATTAAAATGCTTTGAGAGCATTTGAAGTCTCACCCTGCTCACAGCTTTGTTTTTCTTGGTCTCCCCAGATCCTTCTTCTTTCCAGGCTGCCCCCCTCCCCAGCTCTATCAGCCTTTTCTAGTGCCCAGTGTGTGGAAAAACAGGGAGTTATTTCAGGTTCTCAAATATGCTCCAACAGACTTCCAGGAGCCCTCTGAGATACCTCTGGTGCAGGCACATCACAGAAGAGTTGTGGTAAACCCAAATGCAGCTCTCAGCTCCATTCCTCGGGGTCAGAGGAGCAGGAGTAACTCAGTAGCAGCAGCTCAAGCATCTGCTCTGGGCAGGAAGTCAGTACTTCTGTGCATCAGAAATATTGACCCTTGTGGCTCTGCTTTTATTTCAGCGCGATCTCAGCCAGCAGGGCAATCCAAATATATCACTAACATTTTCATTTCTTGTGAAATCCACTTGTAAGTCATTTAGAAAAAGAAAGATTATTAAACCCCTGCTGTGCTCAAAGATATTGCCAACAGACAGTGCTTGTGGGCAGGAGGAAAGTTGGTCTCCTGAGCTTTTGCACTTGTTAGATTAGTAAACAAAATACTGGGAAGGGATGAGCCTCAGAAAGGCTGTTCTGTTTCTTCAAGAGCATTTTGTACCTTGTGTGGGTAAGTGTGGCAGCAAAATTGAACCTAAGAGTTTTGCAAGGTGTTGTTCAGCTGCTCTTTCACATGAAGAATGAAATGAATGTGAAATGGAATATTAATCTTACCTGGGTTCACTGGTCTGTTTTGCTTCCTTTCTGTCTCCTGATTTGAATGGTTTGATTTCAGTTCTTAACATGACAAACAGAGGCTCATCACAGGTCCTATGCTAACTCATTCCTTCAAGCTGCTTGTGCCTGAAGGGCAGGACACAGTGGTGCTATCAAAATGTAACAAAGACCTGGACTTGCTCCTGCTCCAGCAGGAGAGTTCCCTTTGCTGTCAGAGGCCATGGGAAGGGATCAGGAGGTAAAAGCATCCACAGATGCCCTGTCATCGTACTTGGATACTTTAACACATCCTTTCTTGGGTAGTCAGCAACTGGCCTGGAATATTCAGGGGACAGGGAGCACCAGGAGTCAGAGAGGAGCTGTGAGTGCACCAGCACGGTGCAACGCAACACTGCAGGCTCTGCATCTGGGTTGTCTTGGGGCCCTTCTCCATTAATTCTCTCTGAATTCCCCTGATTCAAGTTCAGGCATCACCGTGGAGAAGAGCAAACTTGACTCTGACTGCACCTCCCTCAAGAGAGCTGGGGATCAGCGGGTGGATTTTTGCAATGTGTGATTTCTGACCAAAACTCAAATCAGTTTGATTGAGCAGATTGATTTCTCACACTGTTTTCATCTCTCCCTCACTTTCTCAAAACTATTTCATAGACACGTAAATAACAGAGAAAAGGTGATCTCCATAGAAACTTTATGGCAAAGGGAAAAGCTCCCACAGAGGGCCAAATGTTGAACAGCACAGCTCCCTCAGTTCTCTTTCAACTGAGCCATATTTCCTCAGATTTAGAGGATTATGTGCAGCTTATTGTATTTGTAGGTTTGACGTAGAGAGTGGTTGCTCTGTTAGTAGCCCCAGTCATCTTCTCACCCCAAGGTTCTTTCCTGAAGTGCTTGTTTGCACTGTTTCTTTCCTGAGAAAGCAGAGGTGAAAAAAGGTGAAGAGGTGTTTTAAGTCAGGATCTTTGCATTATCTTCCTAATTTGGTCAGCTCCCATAACTCAGGCTGGGAAGGAACTGCTGCATTTCCTTCTCCACCACAAGAAATGTCTGTAGGGCCGCAGTCCATTCTGACAGCTCAGGTCAATTAGCCAGAATCATTAACTGCAGACACATGAGGCTGTTGGTGGAGTGCCCAGGAAGGTCTGCGTGTGCTGGAATCCTCCCTGTGCCTGGCAGCAGGGCGAGGGGCACTGAGTCCCCCCCACTCTGCTGCTCTGACCTCAGGTTCTGTCAGGCTCTCGTCTTTGGGAGCCAGAACCAGCCTGCCCAGAAGAGAGAACAGCCAGATCAGAACAGCTCAGCATCCCTCCCAGGGAGGGAGGGAGGGAGGGAGGGATTGCTGTCCGGAGCCAGGAGGGTCAGAGGAACAGAGTCAGAAAAATCCCTGTCTTTAGCAGAGAACATGATTAAGTTGTAACTCGTGCTGACCTTCGTTTATGTTGTATGTAAAGTTTGTTTGCATCCAAGAATCACGGAATCATAGGATGTTTTTAGGGGTTGGGATGGACCTTAAGGGTCATCCAGTCCCAGTCCCTGGCTTTGGTCACATCCAGGAATGAGACACCCAGCCTCCAATAAGTGTTCCTGCATAAATTGTCTGTCATTTGGAAGGTCTCCTGCCAAAGACAAATAATTCTGAAAATTTACATCAGACAACAGACATTTCAGCAAGGGAAAAGCCTAAATCACAATGTTAATTATTTCTGAGAGAAAAAAGTTACATCTCTACCAATTAGAAACTAAAAATATCTTGTATTTCAAAGAAGAAAATTGAGACGAACTTTACCTCAGGACACAAACCCAGAGTTTTCACATCAGCACAGGCTGCTTCAGCTGTTAATTTTTTTTTTCAATGGATTTCCAACTTTATACTTTACTGTCATTCTGTTGATTTTTCTATTTTTTCTGCTGGTTGCAGAAATGTTCTTTTTTCCCCAGAATATGGTGTCTCATTCCCAATCCATATGATTATTTATTTTCCCAATAAAGAAGAATGCAGTTTACCCAAGCACTAAAAATTGATTTAGATATTACAAAGACATTTTAGGTACATTCTGTAACAGCTGTAAAGACATTGGCCTGAATTTGGCTTTAAATATCCTTGACATTTTTGCAAATAAGGCTGCCTGGAATAATTCGCTCCTGGGCATTTCAATATCACAAGGAATTTAGAAATAGTAGTCACCATAATTTGTTTGGAAAAAATACTTTCTTTTCTTGTTGGGGCATGGAGGGAGCTGTAATGCAGGAGGATACAAATTCTACATTCTTTTGATTAAAATTATTTTGATGGTATGTTAAGTAATTAATCTGTTTGAGACTAGTATGTTATATTAATATCAATTACAATAGTTACATTGCCAATAGACTTAAATTTGCAAGAAACAAAGCATTCTATGCTCTATTCTATTAATTTTATAATATATAATATTGTAAAATATTTGAAATATATAATTTTCTGGCAGAATCTCACAGATTTTAAGTATAATGCTTTAAAGACATTAAAATACGAGCTCCTGATTGCCACCTGCCTATCCATGTTTTCCTGTTACCCAGTAGTTTGGTGCTTATCCAATTTTGCTTTGCAGTTTTGTTCATATAATTGGACACAACTCCTCTTTTAAACCCCACTTTTAAACCACTGTGAAGAGATTCCCAGGATTCCTGAAGTTACAAGAACCTTTATTTCACTCTTACAACATCAGATTCTTTTTGTAATTCAGGTTGTGTATGAAGAGTCTCTGACCTGCTCTTGCCATAGCAACCACACCTTTTGATTTTACCAAAAGAAAAGCGAAACCCACTGGAAATTAGAAAGACTTATTATTAATTTTGGGAAAGTTATCCTTTGATTTACCATTGTTTTGTCCTTCAGCAGGGAAAACATTGATTAGAAAATCTCTTGCTGGTAACAAATTATCTGTTACAGTGAATCTCTTAAACACTATTGGGAGAGGAAAGACAGAAACGAAGGCCTCATTAAAAAAAAAAAAAACATTCATGGCTACAATAGATAAATTACATTTTTCTTTTAAGTTCTTCACTTTGGAGTGAGTGAAGTGTTGCCAGTTTTTATAAATCTATAATTTATTATGGCCTTGGCTCATGTTGCAGAATTTCTTATTAATGGCGCCATGTGAGGGGGGTGGAGATCATTTCAAGGTTTTAGGGGATGTAGAACCATCTAGAGATCAACTTCTACATTGGCTTATGAGCTTGTCCCCCATATCCACAGCAATTTGTCTGTCTCTGCACATCAGCTGAACCCAGGGCTGTCCCTCATTTGTCTCTTGCAGCTCCAGCAGGCTTTTCCTTCTTCTCCAGGCCCCCAGCATGAGGCTTTTCCCAGAATGCTGAAGGCTGCCTGCATTACAGCAGCACTCATTTCGCCCTTCCACTTCTTTTCCATGGATGTTATGTCTTCAGGCAGGACTACATGAGTTTTTCCTTTGCTCTGGCTATTAGTGATGGCTAATACTTAATAATTCATATATTAATGGGCTAAAGTGGGTCTGGTTCTGCTCTGTAGGAATCCCTTTTCACCCTGCACTCACAGACTTCCAAGGCAAATTTCATTTCCCAAAAGTGTTGATTTGCATCAGCTGCTACTGCCACAAACACATGAAATCACTCCATGGGTTTGAAATACCCAACTTCCTCCTTACAGTGCCTCTCTCTTTCTAGAGCTGGAAATATCTGTGCAATTTGGAGTGTCAGCGGATCTGACAGATTAATAAAATACCAAATTAGGGAAGTCTGTCTCGACATCTAAGTAGTTCTTGTTATGAGCATATTGCCAGTTTGTGGAGTGAAATTCAGGACTGAGTTTTAGTGCTGAAAACTCCTCTCAAAAAAAAAAAAAAAAAAAAAAAAAAAAAAAAAAAAAATTTCTTTTGGCTGGAGTCCTACGCTCTTTTTTATGACTGAAATTAAACCAACGTACAGTCGGATTCTACAATGATTCTAATATATACATATAGGTTATTAAGTTTTCCTGGTTCCTTATCTCTTATCTTAGAAATGCTTTCTTATGTGAGCAGATGTTACATTGTTAAAAGTGTATTGGAAGCTGCTGAATTCCCCATTTATATTGGATGGATGATCAGGGAATGTTTTATGTAACACTGAATTATCAGATGAACAATGTGTGTTAGTTAATGTGCACAGGCTTTAAATATTTTTAAGAACACCTGGAATACAGCAACATACTTTTTCATTAATTATGCCCCATGTTTATATTTTTTTAAAAAAGACATGCTAACATTTTTAAATTCAGCTCAATTTTCAGAGTTGTTGGTGTCATCCAAGGTCAGTGCCCTCCCCCAGTATCCCATAACTTGCTAGGTTTATAGGAGTTATAAGTTTCCTCATATATGTCAGAAAGGTGCTTGAGAAATTGTGCCTTTGGGACCCATCCAGATGTAGGACTTCTCCTTAATGCATGTTTTCTGAGTATGTACTTCTTACTGTGGTGGTGTGTAAATGTGCAATTCATGGAATCTGTCTCTTGGAATATACTACATTAAAAGGCTTAAAAGTGATGTATTTATAAACATTTTGCTGTCAAATATCTCTGTTAATAGATGGCCATGCTCTGTAAGTGATACCACAAATAGCTGAGGGTTGCATTAATAAAAACCCTGGTAAACATTTACTTTCAAATGCAGTTTTACAGCTCCTGGTGTCTCAAACCAGAATGCTTTCACATTACCAAGAATTTAATTTTTTAAACTTTTTTTGGGGGGCTCTGATTAATTTAATTTTCATCCTGCTCTGTACTAGTGCAAATCAAGTCCAGCTTCAGTGCCCCTGAGTCACAGCAGCTGCCCTGATCCTGAGTTCATTTGCAGCCAGGCAGGGACCAGGATTTTAAAGCCTGGCAAGGTTTTAGCAGTGCCAGAAGTGCTGGTATTGGAGACCATCAAAGCAGCTTTATGTCCCTCCTTCACTGAAATACCCTGCAGAGGCAGATTCCCAGGTACTGGAATCCCTCAGCAGAGAGATGGATTTGGGGTAATTAGCCTTGATTTTCAGCAGGGGCAGTTGGGGCTGAGCTGGCTCTGAGCTGATTTTGGGAAGCTCTGTGGGAATATGGATCAGACACACACACTCGTGCTGTGTGCCTGATCCATATTCCCAATCAACCTGGTTTTGTTGATGTATCACCTTTGTTTCAATATTAATGTACAGCGTCTTTCTAACAGTACATTTACAATCTTCTAATATATAGTAAACATAGAGTGGTTTGCAGGAACTTCTATATACTAAACACCATAGCAAGTATTTAGGGTCCTTCCATCACCATAATTCACCTCCAGTTGCTTACTAATAAAATTCTTGCTCTGCAGGCTTTTGTCACAATCCTTGCCGAGTCCTAGAATTAATATCAAGATAATTAGAAGTGCCAGATAAAAGCCTCTTCTGCTATTGGCAAATGGTTCTCCTCCATATTGTTGTTTTCTTCTATTGAGAAAAAAAATCATTGAAATGTTTCAAAAGGCATCTCCATTGTGGATCTCACCTATGGGAGGTTCAAGTGTTTGCTGTGTATTCAAACCCTTAAATCATATTACTCAACCTGCATTGCAAATCCCTGGAGCTATCCACTAAATCAAATAACATGTTTCCATAGGAGGCAGAAAAAGCAGGAGATATCAAAATATGTATTATTAAAATCCATTTCAGTGTGGGTGCAGTTTGGCAATGGGTTCAGCACTTCATTTCAGCAGACAAGACAGTGGTTTTTTGGTAGTGGTATTACCATGTATTTATACTTGATTAATCCAGCAGTGAGAACACTGAAAATGGAAACAATTGCATGAAGGCCAAGGACACTTATGGTAAAAAAAGTAAATTTGGGGAGTGGTTACAAAGACTGAGTAGGGAGGGTCCTGCTTAAAGGTAGGTTACCCTGTGCCCTTTTTGGGGGTACCAGTGTTAGTTATTGCACAGTGTTTGCTTGTTTTCAGGGATTACTGAAGGCATAACGCAAAAATTGTGTATTTGTCTGAGGAGGCAAAGTGTAACACTGCCTGTGTCTGCCCTGTTTAGTGCTGAGCATCGGAGAAGGTGGATTCTGGGAAGGCAGCACCCGGGGACATATTGGCTGGTTTCCTGCAGAGTGTGTGGAAGAAGTTCAGTGCAAACCAAATGAAAGCAAACCAGGTAATCACATCAAGCCCCTGTTGAACCCTAATGTGACAAATGCCATGTGTCTATCCCAACAGACACATCAGGGCCTTTGTGCACTGCTAGAAATGGGAGAACTGGATAAAGCCAAGCTGCTGAATTAAAAAATACAGGTGGGTTTATTGATTGGATTTTACTGTCCAAACAAGCAGACATTCTCATGAGGAACTATGCTGGGAAGTACCAAAGCTTTTACACAGAGCTGTATGCAGACATTTTTTATAGGATTATGTTGTTTTTTGTTTTCTGAATTGTGGAGAATGTCTAATGAGACAAATAAATAAGAGAATAAAACCTGGCCAGTTATCTCCCAGTCTGAGGGAGTCATACAATGCATTTAGCTCTTGTTCACAGCCCTGTTGACCTTTCCCTGAATGCTAGAGGAGGCATCCTTTAGTGGGATGTCCCATACCCATCCTTACTGATGACAAAGGAAATGGAATCTCCCTTTATCATGCACATGTATTGCCAGAAGTAACTTTAAGCAAGGAGCCTTTATAGTCCTGGTATAATAAAAGAAAAAGAAATCTACATTAAAGCAGGTTATTTTAAGAATTACCTACCATCTCATCATTTCTCTGCTTTTAAGAATTAAGATGTGAGGACAAACTCTCTAATTAAAAGCTCATTATAAATGAGCTCTGAGAATATAATTAATGTTCTCCAGGAGTGTATGCAGTTTGAAATAATCTATTGATGTGTTTTTGGATCTCTGTTGTATTGATTAAAAACTTGTGGCATTGCACAGATGATACACTAAAATTTATGCATTGTATCATTCATTTACAGATGTTTTTCTTTTATGCATGTCATTATAAACTGCAAGGTATACTTTTTTTTTTTTCCCCCCTATGTGGAGAGGTTGTGCTTCCTCTTCTATCTCCCTTTTGAGAGGGGAAAAGAGGAGGAGGCAAAACCATATCTAATATTTGGAGAGAATGGATCCAGGCTCTGAGAACAGAGGGAGAATTGTTGTGTAACTCTTCAAAGTGCTTGAGAAAAGTCAGCATTTAGAGATGAAGATGTATTAAACAAAAGGAAGATTGAGGCTGGAATTGCGCAGTGTAGGAACAGTAACCCTGCATTAAATTTGAGTTGTCCATTTGTCTTCAAATCAGTAGAAAATTCTTAGGGCATGAAGTGAAGTTCAAAGATAAGAAAAAAGTTTTCCAACTTTTTAGTGATTTTGAAGAGAGAATAACCAAACCTGTTTGTTACAAATCTTTAAAGACTTCCTTGAGCTAAATTCAGTATGTGACAGGATTGTCTTAATAGACGATGATTGTTTTTTGAGCAAGAATGTCTTTGATCATTCAAAGGAAAACAAAAATTAAGAAAATAATTATCACAAGAGGAACAAAAGGATTATGAAAGCTGGAAGCAAGAAAAGACTATAAACAGAAGCATGTTAGAAATTTTCTGACATGAAATTATGAAGGCTTCTGCCATGTGTCTGGCAAAGCACCAGACATTTACTGTAATTTATAACTATTGACTTCACATTTACTGTAATTGCCTTCTTTCCGATTGTTTTCCTGTTTGCTTATGGTACAGTGGGAATAATAATATTAACATAGCTTAAGGCTTTAAATATGCCATTCTTCTACACTAAAAAGGATGAAAATATAATTAAATAGGAACAAAAGGGACACATTTTCTCTGGCAGTGAACTTGTGCACTCCCAGATTTTGCTGGGCTGGCTCAAAAAATGTCCCGCAACCAGAATGAGGTTCAATGCTTCTGTGAGTAATGTGATAGAGGTTGGAGCTGGGAGGGAAATGAAATATATGGAATGCACAGTATCTGCCATATTATTATTGAAATATGGCATGGAGTGAAAGCAGCTGATCACAGAATTGCTCTGTGCATTCCCTCTGCATAGGAAACAATGGGAATGAAAGGGAAAAGCTTTATAAGCAAAAATCAGCCAGTATTCCCTCTGAGTAAAAATGCAGAAGTAATTTAGAAAAATGTGTTAGGCATGGTGAAATGATTAGAAATTAAATTAGGTCTGTTGGGATTGCTGAAAGAACGTCAGCTGAGAAACATCACAAACTTGTGCTACTTGCAAGAATTTGCATCATAGTCTTTCCAAAGCAGCATAACTTCTTATGATAATGATTTAGAAAGTAGATCATTTCAATGTGGAGGAAATGAAGCTTAGACTCAGCCTTTTCCACACCAGCACCACAGCAACAGAGATTTAGGAACATTTCTTCCAGCAGCTTCCCTTTGCTATTAAGTTTGAACAATTGTGTTTAATAGAGGCTTGTCATTTGCACGCCATGAGTGAAGGAAAGAGGAATAGTTCTTGGAAAAAACAAACTCCAATTAAACTCTCCGGGCCCAGTAAAACTGCTGGGCAGGTGTTTCATGTCAGGCTGATGTATAATCTCCCTTCTAATGAAAGTTCCATTTTTAGGGAACTTTATTGCAATCCCAACTGTTCTCTGGAAG
Organism: Vidua chalybeata; assembly: GCF_026979565.1. Lineage (NCBI taxonomy): Eukaryota > Metazoa > Chordata > Aves > Passeriformes > Viduidae > Vidua > Vidua chalybeata. The sequence continues at coordinate 54,912,267 of NC_071535.1, read as the reverse complement.
TGGGCAGGACAGAACAGCACCTGGTTCCTGTCTTCTCTTCAAAGGTACCATGCCAGCTTGGCAGGTTCTGTTTTCCAAAAAAAATCATATTGACTGGTGTTAATTCTACTTCCTTTCTTTTATTCTCCATTAATTGAGACTTGTAGGAATTGCTCCATTATTTTGCTAGGGTGGATACCAGGTCTATGGACTCTCAATTATCCAAGTTGTCTCATTTGCCCTTTAATGGCACCAGCACACGACCTGCTGCTTTCCAGTCTAAAGAAGTTCCCTTGACATTTTGAGATCCAATGGAAAAAGAACGATAACAAGGAAAATCATTATTGTGGTCTGCTAAATTCTTTTGCCTGCTTTTAAAAAATTATTACAAACAAGACCTTTGTGCTACCTTGTTTTAAAAAGTGACAGTTTTTGGCATTTTGTAGCCAGTTTTTTACATTCTGCAGAATTATTCCGAGAGTAGAAATATTCCCTCAGATGAGGTTGGCACATCATCTTGCATTTTACCTGCTCAAAAACAGAATACAAATGTCACATATTTACTATTTCTGCATTGACAGTTATCTTGTGTTATTCAGTAATGAGCCAATTCCATTCTGAAATGTCTTTCTATTCCAAAATATGCTAAAAGGTATTTTTTTTTTTTTACTAAAATGTTCTGGGTAAGTTGAAAAAATGTTTCTCCTGCTTTAATTTAGATGTTTGTTTGCTTTTCTTCCATCATAAGGTATTACATGAGCTTGAGAGACTTACTACATAAATGCTTTCTGTTACATTTGTGATTTTATGCTCCGCATCCTTCAGAATTCAGGGCTATCTGATTGCCCACAACTGAGGTAAAGTATTCATTTTCAGGCTGGAAGTTATCTTTCACTACACTCCAGCTTTATTATTCCTCCCTCCCTAAAGTGCCTGGAGAACTCCTAGATTTTACAAGTGATACTGATATAAAGGCAGACTCAGCGTGTCTGAGAGATTCTTGCTGTCTTTCAACTCTTGGCCTCCTCAGTGAGCCTTTCCTTGAGTTCCAGCCTCATTTTTAATATTGTCTCAGGATGAGTTTTCATTCCATAGCCTCCTTCATGCCTTATTCTGTCCTGTGCCCTTGGGATACACCTTATTAGTAGCTGTAGGGGTGCTGGGAGTTTATTTCAGATTAGATCTGATGCGGGCACATGGCTGCAGTGACCATAAGCAGTTCTCAAGAGCTCCTTTTTCCAGGAAAGGATCCGATCTCTGTGCAGCCCGAGCTGTGCCAGTCCTGGGGGCTGTGGCACACTGGGAGGTAGCTCTGGCAGGGCACATTCCCGGCCCTGAGCTGCCCACGGAGCTGTGCCCATGCTGACCTCTCGTGTCACAGCAGACTCTGCCAGGCTCCAACTGGCACAGAGGCATGGGATATTTGGGTTGGGAAAGGCCTGTATCAGGAATGGTGTGGCCAGCAGGAGCAGGGAGGTCATTCTCCCCCTGTACTCAGCACCAGTGAGGCAACACCTCGAGTGCTGTGTCCAGTTCTGGCCCCTCAGTTTGGGAAGGATGTTGAGACGCTCGAGCGCATCCAGAGGAGGCAACGAGGCTGGTGAGGGGCTTGGAACACAAACTCTATGAGGAATGACTGAGGGAGCTGGGGGTGTTTAGCCTGGAGAAAAGGAGACTCAGAGGTGACCTTATCACTCTCTACAACTTCCTAGAAGGTGGTTGTAGTCAGGTGAGGGTCGGTCTCTTTCTCAGGCAGCAACTAACAGAATGAGAGGACACAGTCTTAAGCTGCATTAAGGGAAGTTTAGGTTGGATATTAGGAAAAAGTTTTTCAGGGCAACTGTGATAAAGTTCTGGAATGGTCTGCCTGGGGATGTGGTGGAGTCACCATCCCTGGATGTATTTATAAAAAGGCTGGATGTGGCACTGGGTGCCATGGTTTGGTTGAGATGTTAGGGCATGGGTTGGACTTGATCTTTAAGGTCTCTTCCAACCTAGTGATTCTGTGAACTCTGTGACCTCAGGGATTACTGAGACCACCCTGTCAGCCAGACTGAGTGCCACCTCCAGTCCCTTCCTGAGCACAGTGCCTGTGCTTTTGTTTGATATCCCTTATTCCTGAGTTTCCAGCAACTAGAAAATATAGTGACAGATTATCCAGGAATAGCAGAGTTCCCTTGCAATTTCTTTTTTACCTATGTAACCCTACACAGGTGTTAAAAGCAGAAACTGCAGCAATCCTTGTCCAGCATTCCCTCTCGATCCCAGAAGTTACCAAACAAGTCCAAGCTGTGTTAATAAAATGCATCCTTTTGCTGCTTCTGAATTTTCTATTTTCCACATTTTTAGTTTTCAACGCCCTGTGCGTTCAGTAAAACCAGATTTGTTCCTCATTTCCACCATCCCTTTTTATAATTAGCACAACACCTTCCCAGGCAGTCGATCCAGCCCGGCTGCTAGAAAATGGATTTGCCTTCCTGCAAGAAGGAGAGATGCTTTACTGTGGATAGAGGAGCTGACATCTGTACTGGCCTTCCAGAACGACAGGAGTCTTGGTTTCCCAAATTTGCTGTCTGGACATAATAGATATCCATATGTAAAGCCAATGCCTTATCCCTTATAATTGATTCTATGATTCTGTGTTAAACACAGCAGTGAAGGGGGAAAAGAACAGATAAAAACCCCCTTTTCATCCAACCTAAATGGCCCACCTTTTATAAATGTCCCAGATTAGCAAAATCCTTTAAAAAAAATTATTCCTGATTTGTTACAATCAGTTCTGGCTAATTTTCAGCTAGAAAGGCAACTGAAGAATAAACAGAAATATTGTGATTATTAGAACTCTGAAAAATTCTATGCACAAATTACTTTGGAAACCACTAGAAATAAGTAGGTTTCAATGAGACAGAAGTGTTGGTATCTTGCCAAATGAGCACCTCGAGGGTTTTGATAATAAATTTTGATAAATTCTCCTTCCACAAGATTTCACCTTGAGTAGAAGGTGCCTGTATACCTGTGACAGAATTATTGTGCAACTTGAACTGTTTGGCGTGAGCAGCAGCAGTTAAGGACAAAACATTGCTGCAGCTGGAAGGACTAAATGGAGGAAGTATAAAAGAAATTTATATATGTGAGGGAAAGATATTTTTGTTGGGAAAGTTAATCACAAACATTGTCATGGCAGTAGTGTAAGGTGCTAAGAAGTTCCGAGAGCTGGGAAATATGTTCTGACTCGACAGTGCAGGCTGGACTCAATATGGCCAAGAGAATATAAAGCCAAATTAAAATTAAATTTAAAAGGCAAGATTGCCTCACATGTAGTTGAAAAAGTGTTCTGTCATGCAGATACAAAGGCAGCCATTTCAAATGGGTTGAGAACCCAAGGGATGACTATTACACCTTCATTATATTAATTATATTATATTATATTATATTATATTATATTATATTAATCTTTTTAATCCCAGTCAGGCTCTAAAGGTGGGATCCCATTGTGACTCTCGTACCCAGAGCCCAAGCTGACAGGTCAGGCACTGTTCAGTCAGTCCCCCTGCCTTGAGGGATGTTGTCCAAAGCTCTGACCTCTGAAATACACTTTCCTGCCTTGCTTCTGTGTTTTGCACAACCAACCACCTGGCTCATGGGATTCTGAACAATTTCATCTTTTGATGAGTGATATTCTGCCACATAATGTTTCCCATGGACAAATCTGTCATTAAAAAAAACATGGGAATGGATGACAACACTCAACACAGTGATCATACACGCAGATATTCTGTGTCTGATTTATGCTTTAGAAAGATGAGGAATATGCCATATACCATATTTTTGCTTAAATTGCATTCTCCTCCATCAGTCAGTGGGAAAACTATACTGCAACCAAAGGAAAAAAAAATCTATGCAAAGAACTAAATGTGAGGTGCTGGCAAGCCAGCCCACAAAGCCCAGCTGACACAAGAGCTTGGTGCAGTAATAATCAACTAATTCTGACAACTCTCTGTAGCTGAGGATGTAAATCAACCCCACTTTTTTGTCTCAAGTGATGGAAATTCAAAGAATGAACCTCAGCAAGTTTCTGCACTTTAGCTTTGCTGAGCGAGGCATTTGTGCTCCCAGTAATGACAAACAGCAGTTTGGGGAAAGGCTCTGCAATGAATCATCACTCAATAATAATGGGAACTGGGAGGCAGAGGTGACTGAAGAACTGTTTTCATCTGCAGGCTGGCTATGGGAGGGAGCCATCTGCTTCCCACACAACCTGCAGGGTGTCTTCTCTGGCCAAAGGTGCCTTGAAAGGGCTGTCCTTCTTTCAGTCTTGATCTTCTGAGCAAGAAGCAATAGAGATTTCTTACTCTAACAGGAATATTTGTTAGAAATCCTTGGGAACACTGAGTCTACCAACCCATCTCTCAAATAATCATGCAAGTCTGGTTTGAAGGAAGAGTAAAATAAAGGATTCCATGATCATAATTCCATCATGTGTCGAGGTTTTGAGGGCAGCATAAAGCCAAAAACATTATTCAAATTTAAAAAAAAAAAAGGGGGCAAGCCTATGTCTAGAGCTTGTAGAGAATGTAAGCCTGTCTGCATGCTTATCTCTGAACAAGGAATTTTTAATTCATAATATTTTATTGTCTAGGCTGCTCAGCTGGCATGTACTTCTTCCCTTTCACTCCCATTTCCATGCTTGCTAAGAACCACTTAGGAATAACTCTAATCAGCTGGAAAGGAGCAGCACAACTCTCCAAAGCATTGAAACAGGCTAAAAATAAATTGCATGGCAATGTAAAATGAGACTTACGTGGTAGGAAACTCAACATTTCCAGTGCATCTGGGATTGCTGCTGTGTGAAATCGGACATGCAGGTGGGGAGTTTTTCCTCTTCTGGTTCTTTCTGCATTTTGTTTTCCCTCAAGAAATCATCTGTCACACCACAGAGGATCAAAGAAGTGCAAACTCTGAGGGATGTCTCAAAAAAGGAGTTACTATGATGGTTTATTCCTTTTACTTCCCGTGATGCATTCCCATTTTCTGTTCAAAATCACAGCCCATGGAATATATTCAAGTCTGAGAGCAGATAGAGACATCAGAGATGTTTAATGTTACGAATTATTGTAGAAGCACCAAAAAGTTAAAGCTATGAAGTGAATGATTTATGAAGTGATAGAGCCTCCTGGGGAATTTAAGCTCAGTTATTGGTTTAAGAGAGAATACTTCAGCTTGTGGCAGAATTTGAGCAGCTTTGTTCTGCAACATGCTAAAAACCTAGGAGTAATACCTAATTTTTGATTCCCAGTTGTTCTTGTGGAAACTACTCATATAACATGGTTTTTTCAAGCCATTAAAATCTGTTTTGAGCTTCTCAAATTTTAACAAACCCAGCAGATCTTAATGACTGTTAGTAGACAAAAATCTGGAGCTTTTACCTCCTGGAATTCTGGAGCATTTCAAACTTCATAAAGAATATATATTTTAATTCTAACATCTCTATACTAATAGATTTTTGTTTTGGTTTGGTTTTTTTATAATTAGTGATACTTTGTAATATCTTATGAACCTATGATCAACTATAGTTGATCTTTTTGCTTTCTCTAAGTATCTTAAATGACAGTAGCAATAGTTTTCACTTTGATTTAACATGGATTTTTCCCCCTGAAATTCTGTTTAACCAAGATTCTCTGATGCACCTATGTAAATATTATTTATATCAGAACATGACTTCTGTTCAAATAATTATGGCTATCTATCAGAATTAAATAAAATGGCTTAATTCATCTAACTCATTACATTTAGCATGACCTAACACTTTTAAAAGCAACTTTAAAAAAAAAAAAAAAAGCAAGGCAAGCCTTAGATCTATACAGATTCCAAAAGTGTTGATAAGTCATCTTTTTCTGCTGCACTAAATGACACATTGGGGCTTTTTTTCCCTTCTTATTTTTAATGGCTCAGATAAAAGGCTTGACAATAGAGGCTGAAAACTCTTTGAAACACTCCCCAGTTAGTTGAGATCAAATTCTTCTTAATTTAAGGAAGATGATGGAGCAACTGCTTAAAGTAATGGCAGTGCTGGAGGTGATCAGGAAAATGATGCCTGAACAGAGCAGCTGTCAGATAATCCATAGTCTGTTCTGAAATCATGGCTCTGCTTTTTGCTTCCCTCCCTTGCTAGAGAGCTCAGCTCATTTTGTTATAGATCAGTACTAAAGGGATCCTCCTGGGTCAGAAATAGATTATTGGTCTCCAGGTAAAACAGACAGACCTGAGTGAATGTTCCCAATTGTGAACTCACAAAATGGATTGAATTTTAAATGGTAGTAAAACTTCATTATGTTATCTACACACAAAAGTGTGTTTGTGTTTGTAGCTGAGTCTGAAACTTGGGCTTTGCTTTCTGAACTGAAATGGAAAAAGTCCATCAACTTTCTCAACCCTCCAGTCAGTCCACAATTCACAAATATAAAATGTGGCTGTGAAAGTCAGACTGATTTTGTGGATGACTTACAAGCAAAAAGCACTTCAATGTATTACTTTGTTGTTGTTGTTGTTGTTTTGGTTTTTTGTTTGTTTGTTTGTTTGTTTTTATTTTTGGTAGCCAAGGGTTCAACTCTAATTATACAACAATCACTGAGTCTTTACTCCATGCTTGCAGTTATGTTTTGCACACATCAAGAATTAGTTTAGTGCTGTCTAGAGAGACATTGAAAATAGTTCTGTATTTTGGCTGCTCTCCTGAAAATAATGAAAGTAATTATATTGGATACCCTGTACAACACATTAGTAGTTTAAGGAAATGAAATATAACATATATTTATATCATATTTTGTTTGTCAGGTTATAGAGTTATAAAGTTACAAAGTTGTTTTTTTTAAAGTTATATTAACATTTGCTAGTCAAGACTTTAAAAAGAATGAAAATAGTTACATTCTTGACTGTAAATCCTTATAGATTATACTTTTTCTTTCATTTTTCCAGGATCAAACCTCTCCTTTGGTTTGATCTCATAAGGGACTTTGAGGCCCTGGGCCACTGTTTTAGAGAAAGATGCAAATATACATAGGAAAATCCAAGACATTTTCCCAAAATCCCCAAATTTTCATACTAAAATTTTATCATCCAAGGACAAGACACAGCTACATGCAGTAAACAAAAGACTGTCAGAAGAAATAATGCCAGAATTGGTTTATTTGAAGAAGCAGAGGATGTTTCTAATGTTATAGATTTTTGCTAAGAGCTTGCCCCAGAGAAAGGCAAATGAGAGAATCTTGTTTCATTTTTAGCAAACAAATCTTTAGGGTGTAGTTTGTTTTCAAATGGACTCTTGAACTCCTTATATTACTCTTCCTCACTGGTTTTAATGCTTTGCTTATAAATGAATTCCCATTTTCATGGTGAGCTGGTGAAATATTACCTGTATTCTGGGCAGCAGGCGGGCAGATGAAAAAGGGGAAACTAATATTTTCCTGCAAATGTCTTGTTTACTGGGGGCAAGGAGAACAGGGAGGTGGAAATGATTGTCAGAGGGGTGATGCATCATTGCCCTGATGGGTGATACACTTTTTGTGTTTCCTGATCAGCCCAGCAGTGGGATGCTGCTGCTGCTTTCCTCCCTGCTGCAGCACAGGGATGCTATTCTCAGGAGGGACTCTCCTCAGGTCCTCACTCCCACAAAGCAGATTGCAGAGTGCTGGGAAGGACAGACACCTCTTGGCACAGGCAGACAGTCCCAGACCTCGGCACGGGGTGGGAAGTGTTTGTGAGACTGAGGAGCAGGGAGGAACACACACCTGGGGAGCACAGGGGCTGCAAGTGCTGCTAGAGCCATGAGCTGGGGTGTGCCACTAGCTCCAGCTTCTCTCTGTGAGTGTTTTTAACTGGGCTTTTAATGCTGCCACTAACCTGGGGGGAAAATTATATATATATATATATATATATAATTCATATAATAAAACCATATAAAATATATATCATAACATATAATAATATAGATATAAATTATATATATTTATATATTTATATATTAGGTTAGTTTGTGTGTAAAACTCTCTGCAAATTGTTCCTAAAATAGTGACTGCTGTGTCTAAAGTCTAAGTAAATTTGAACCCAAACTTGTATTTAATCATTCTGTATCTGGAAGAGAACTGTTAAATGTTACTGAACTTTTCCTCATTTAACAGGTGTTGAGTTTATTAGCATAAGTCTTGTTAGATGGCTAATAAATACAGGTGATACTGATTATTTAATGAGAAGCTTTACCTCTACCAAGGGGTTTTAAGTATTCATTTTGATAGATGTTTTAGTGTTCAGTTCTGAATATAAAAAATCCTTCAGTCGAACTATAATGAGGTGAACTACACCATAGTTCCTGTATTTGGAGATTCAGTGAGGTTTCACCCTATTGATAGAACTGGAAGACTGAAAAGTATCGTAAATATTCTTATTCAAAAGTAAGTATTTAGAATTTTTTGAAGTTCTGACCTTACTTTGGATGATGCTGCAACTCATCACATTTAAAAGTTAAGTGAAAATACTTAAGTTGATCAGCCAAGCACTTCAGAAAGTTCTTGCAAGGCTGTTTTGATCCAATTTAAGATGTATTACTGAATCTTTTAAAAGTGAAGAATCAGTAAATAGTTGATTATCCTTCTTCTGGATTGACCTGAGTTACAAATAATGCAGCATGTAAAATCTACCATCAGATCTGCTCAGAATCAAAAGGTATTAAGAATTTTCCTTAAAAAACACTATGCAGTTTCTTAGGTTGTACTATATGGAAACAATATTGATGAAGTGTTTCATATATCATTAAGCACATGTAATTTTGGGATTCTCCCAGCGTTTTCCAGTACAACTATAAACAGGGATAAATTTCAAGTTGTCTTGTTATTTATGAGGGACAAGCTTGAAAAAGCATCCAATAATCCAAGATGTTGGTAGAACAGAGGGAAAATAGTTGGCAGTGGGATCACAGGTACTGTCATGCACACAGGGAACAGGATCTGGGCTTTCTAACAGGATTCACCCTGACAAGGATTTTGCCTTATTAATCCTTCTGTTTCAGATGGCTCGAACAGATTACTCAGGCACTGAAATGGGTAGGCTTAAAACACCACTTATCCCTGATTGCTGGAATCTTGTTCTGGGAAGCATCTGGGAGAACAGTGGTTGTTTTGTGTTTTAAACCAGAACTTGGGGCTTAGCTCTGAAAAACCTTTTATAGTGCAGGCTCTGGAGTATGCAACCTGTCACTAAGTGGCAGATTTATGGTTTGACTTTCAGCTCTCACTTCAAAGCACAGAGAAACCACACTAACCACAACAACAGATAGTTTTGAATGGAAATCAATCAGCTTGAAGTGATTAATGCCTGAATATTACTTAATTCCCAGTCTGGCATGCCCACACCTAGCCCTATCAGGTTTGGCAGACACAGACTGGGATGACCAAGAGTATTGGGTCACTAAAAGGTTATGATTGGCTTGAAAAGTAGTTTGAACTGGAGGTGTGAATTTAAATTGCTATAATCCCTGTCATTTTGATTTAATTTTTTAAAAATCCATTCTAACTTCACACCTTTAGAATAAATTAAATTTGCCTGTAGTCTCCTATAGTCAGGCTTTAAGGTAAAGCCTTAAAGGTTGCAATTATGTCACTTGAAGGAGCGTGAAAATAAGGAACCCATTTCACTCACCCCCTAAAATATGTGAGAGTGGCTTTAATATTTTCCCAAACACATATGAAGAGTTATGATATAACATTATTGCTATTCATAAATGTAAGAGACCAATGATTTCCTGGAAACTGTTTGTTTTTCTGGAGCTATTTTCTGCATTTTTCTTGAAATGTGGCTGCTTTGAAACATTAGGAGACTTAAAATTGCATCATTGATGATAAAAGATACTTTTACATCTTTAATTTTAAATGTACACTGTTTCTAAAGTTTTTTTTGGGAGGGGGGCGTTTGAGGAGTCTTTATCTTGCAAAGATACATTTTAAATATTTTTTCTGAAACCTGCAGTATATAACATTGTATTTTCCCCTCCTGTGACCTGTGTACATGCCATGTATATTTCAAGCTTTCATCTTTGATGCCCTAAATCAGGTTTTACCTGATTTTGCAATATTCATTTTGCTTACATGACAACAACAATGATTTGTATTGATTTTTCTCTTCCTTGTTGGTTTTCCCCCTGATTTTCTTGCTGAGCTTTTCTAAAGTTAAAAAAGTAAGAGATGCCCTATAGACCATCTTCCAAATGTGTGTAATACATGACCTGGTGCTTAATGGTTTTCAGCATTTCAGAAGCAAGAACGTATGCTGAATTTTGATTAAATGCATTTGATGAGCTATCTAATGGTTTGATGACAATATTTGAGTCAGGGTTTCTTGAAGTTAATATATTGTATTACACAAATCAATTCGTTCCATTAGTATCCTAAAATCCCAAGCATCTGTTTGGAAGCTCAATAAATCGGACTGCTCTGGTATCTTTATCTAGGATATCAATATTCAAAAGCCTTGCTACATCCTGAACGTGCTGATTGCACCTTTTTCCTTACAGAAAATCAATTACCCTGCCCTACAGCAGCAGAATTTTAAAAAGGTACAATCCAGACTTGAATTTTACTCTCTGATTTGACTTGTGGCTGCTGTTTGTGCATACAGCTCTTCTGTGGGCCTTGTTTAAATGCAGGATAAGGTCACCACTGTGCACCTGTTACTGCGCAAAAGCTTTTCCCTAATTTCCTAACAGCCAATATCATCAAGGGTGTCAGGGCTTTGAAGGAGTTTCTCTTGGCTGTCAGACTGGACTCAGGTTTTCCACAGAATCATCTCTAGCGATGTTTTTTCCTTTGACTTGGTCCCACATTCCTGGCTCACCAAAATTTGGGATTAGCATCCTTCTCTCCCAGCCTGTGTTCTGAGTGCTACCAGAGCCAGTGCTCTGACCCTGTTGGCTGACAGACAAAAATTACTTTTTTCCAAGTAAAGTCAAAATTAATATGTGTGGGTAGCAAGAGCAGACAGGACCTTTCCTGGCTAGGAAATGGTGGGGAACAGGGAATGCCTCAGTGTTCTGCTGTTTGGGGATGCACACAGAGTCTGCTGGAAATGTTCCCTGAGCCAGCAGCCCTGTTCCGGATGGAGAGATCGGAGCACGGAAGGAGTGACAGATGTGCCAAGGGATGTCCGTGAATAAAAACACCCTGGCTAAGGACTTCACCCTTCTGCTTCTCACACACACGCACCCAGTGATGGAGATGCCCCTCAGCTGATGTGTAACGTGGGCTCTGAGCTGCATTTTCGGGAGCTGTCCCTGCATTCAGAAGGTGGTCACTAGATGGCATCTTTGGGTACCGAATTTAGGGGAAAATCATCGCTAACGTTTCATTTGTACTCAGCCTCGTTTCAGTTCACTCTTACTTCTGCCTGGAGATAAAAACTTAAGAAAGGACATGCCAAGGCAGCAGGAGACAGGGGGGAAGGAAACGTTTTTCTGTATTTTTTTGTACTTTCTGAGCAGTGGGGTTTATCTTGAACTCTAATAATTATGTGTAAACATTTTGGAATACTTTTCTAGGTAATATCTGTGGAAATTTTTAGATTATGTACAAATGCAGATCTAGGAATCTGTCATTTGTGAGGTTTTTTCCTACACTCCTTGCAGATGATAGTCAATCACTAGGAAATATTCCAGATAAAATCACATCTTGAAAACACTTAAAACTGAAAGCAACCAGTCAGCAGTTACCAAAAAGGATTTCCAGGTTAAAACCAAAACAACTTCTGCAGCAAAGAAGAATATGTCCAGCACTCTAATCCTTACATATTAAGATACCTTTTTATATTTTTATATAGAAATACATAAAACTGCTGTCCAAATTATCTTGTTTTGAAGGTAATGTTGATCTCTTTCCTAAAACCAGCTGAAGGTGAGGGTAACTCAGTAGGTGGCAGTCCTCTTAAACCAAAGAAGAAACAGTGTGACTATCAGAGAGTGGGATGTGAATGCAATAAAGTGTTTATTAAACATTTCCATGTCATCCAAAGTCAGTGTGGCTTGCATTTTTTATTTAAAGTCCTCCAAGCTATTGACGATTTCTTTTTCCTATCTGTAGTTGTTCTGAAAAATTGTGATAATAACTCTCTAAATGTATTCTCAAAGAGTTCTGCTTGCAGACTTCTCCCAAGTGCTTGTCTGTGTGTCTAGAGCTTGTTTTGGTTCTTTTTTTTTTTTTTTCTTGCTTCTCACAGAACAAGAAGGATCTGTCACCCACAGATTACACAGTGTTTTCATCTGAATTTCTTAAAGAATGATCCTTAGAACAGGAATCACTGTTCTCACTCAATAAATGGCCTGTGCTGTTAAAAACCTCCTCTTGCACTCTTCCCAGAGAAGTTAAATCCTTTGGCAATAGTGTCAGCTGCCTGTTTCCCTTTCCCCCTGTGCAAAGCTGGTCTGCCATGGATTTGTATCCATGATGCTGAAGGATCCATCACCCAAATGGTTTTATCCCTGCAGCATGAGGGACCTCTCTTTGATTCAGTCCTCTTGGTTGCCATGGCAGGGAACAAGAGCTGGTTTTTTATCTTACCTACAGGACAGATTTGTTACCCCAGCAGTGTGCAAATGTAGGCACAGAGTTTGTGGGGCTGGGCCCAGCCTCATCCCCAGTGGGTACAGCTGTGAAGAGCAGGTGAGCAGCATTGAAGGTGATGGGCCATGGAGTGCCCAGGTGCACTGAGCAACCCCCAAAGGGAACAGGGGGCACACAGGTGCACTGCATGAACATGAGGGGTACAACAGGTTGGGCTGAAGAGCAAGAAGGGCAGATGCTTGCAGCCTTCTGAAGTGGTGGGATGTTACTTTGTGTGGGCAGACACCTGAAGCTTTCTGGTGAGGTGTTACTCTGTATGGGTTGATGCTTTCTGAAATTGTGTGGTGATACTCTGTGTGTCATGGCTGTCTCAACTGTGACATGCAAACTATTTGAAAAGTAATAGCACAAAAATATATTCATTTAAAATGAAATAAGCCAGAGCTTTAGTGGTGTAGAAGAGTTCTAAACCTGTTAAATATAACTCCTGTTGCCTTCATCCCCTGTCTGTTTACTTCACTCCCAGCCCCTTTTAAGGAGCCTACAATCACTCCCCCTTGTGTGAAAGGAGCACACTCAGAGATACTTTTAAATAAAGCCAAGGGAGTTGCTTGTTTTCCTGAAACACAGAAGGTGTCAGAGGCAAAAAGCTCTGATAAGCTGTTTAAGATGCTCTAACAGTGTTGGTGGACACACAGGGGGCTTGAGTCTGGGCAGGTTGAAGGGCAGTTTTGATAACATTCAGGAATTTTTGACAGTGACTGTGGCTTGTCCTTTTCCCATGTGTTTAGTCAGATATAGACTGTGGGGAGAAAATGTGGCAAAACCACAAATATTTCCAAGGAGGCCACTGAAGATGAGGCCAAAGGATGTCTGAGAAAAATGAATAAATGTCTTATACCAGAGGGACGGTGTAAAAGTGAGAATTCTCATGAACTTTGCTGCTGCAGTTGATCCCAACAGCTTCTGTGTGTGAAAGTCTGAGTGGATGACTTCTGTGGGTTTTACCCAGGTATAGATTGTATATGTGTGAAGAAATCATGGCAGAGATAATCAGAGAAAGCTGTTGTATCCTGGGAAGCACTCAGAGCAAATCTGTATTGTAGTGGTCTAAAATAAACAGTTGTGTGTTATTTTTTATAGTCTTGTCCACTAGAAATAAATGTTTTAAAATGTAGTAGTATTCCATCACTTTGCATAATGTACTGGAAATACAGTCTGTGGAGTAGAAATAATTAAATGAAAATAGAGTGGTTGATGGTCCTTTAATCTTTTTATGTGCAGCATAAATGCCAAAGTAAAGTACACAACCCTAATAGCTACTTAATGGCCATGCAGGATGTTGTACAGTGGGCAAATAACTCTGCAAATGAAGAGCTGCTGCAGAAATCCTTTAAAAAAGTGTGGAAAAAAGTGACACAAGCTTTGACTGGGTGAAACTATGAAACAGATTGGAATGGGATATCACCTTATCACTGCTGTGCTTGACTGGGCAAAAATAACATAAAACCACCTTCTCTGATCTTGGGAATGTCTTTGAGATTGCTGGTGATCAAAGGCACATTTGGGGCTTCCCAGTGTCTGTAACCTTGCTTGTGATCAGGGGAGGAATCACATTCTGAGGTTGTGTCTGTGGCTGCAGCTGCAGAATGCAGAGCTGAATAAATCTTGAGCTAAATTCTGTTTCCAGATTGATGTGTGGATATGACAGGAGATCTCATCATCTCTAATTGCTGTTGCTTATTCCAAGTGGTTCTTGCTGCTTCAGGATGTTGAAAATGCCAAAAGTTAGGTCTGCTTGGTAGTCTTCTAAAATATCTTTAGTAAGTGCCTCTTATAGTGGAGGGCAACTTGAAGTGTTGATTTGTGCAGTGGAGCAAAATTTCACTTGAAGTTTAGTTTGGAAGTGTGTTTATTAGCTCTTATAATGGAGGGAAAGAAAATAAATCCATAAGTATAGTTTCTAAAATAGAACAAAAATAAAATAGGAGAGACTTTGGCCTGGGAAGTGTCCTCTGGGATTTTTCATCAATCAAAAATATACATTTAAATTACATTCAATTTATAAAACTGAGAGGGTGTTTTTCTCCTCTCTATATTTTGTAATTTTCACAAAGCTGATGAGGCCTTTTTTTTTTCTTCCTCTGATTTCTAATCTCCTGACTTTTTGGGTAAAGAAGTCCATTTCATTAAATCCCTAATTAGGTATTCAGGAAACTCCTCATTTCTCTGGTTTTTGGCTAATGACCACTCTGCTTCACTGTATCTCAAAGCAAAATGTATGATGGCTTTTATTCCTTCAGGAATAAAGCAGATGACATTTAGCACAACATCTGGGAGGGGGGTAAACCCTCAGATCTTTGAAGTGTTTTTAGTAAAGTAAACACTGTTAAAATGGTTTGATGGGTTTACCTATAATACCCCTGGGTGGAAGGCAGGTTGTTTTAGTTCCTACCTACTTTGAGTGTTTTGTATCCACAGACAGGATTAGAATTTGATGTGTGCCAGCAGTATTTCAGTTTATGACATTTTGTGGAGAAAAACTTTCAAAAAATCAGTGTTATTCCTCCTTTGGTTCTGGGAGGAGCACCCTGATTCCCTGTCCTGAAAACACCTCAGTGAAGCTGGGCTGCTGCTGTCAACACACAACATTGCAACTGATTTTTGTGATTACAGGCCAACAAAACAAATCAAAATGCATCTAAAGCTGGCAGAACTGCAGTTAACTCTAAATCCCACACTGTGAATAGCAAACCTACCTTTATCTGCCTCATTCCTGTTACCCATTTCTAGATGAGGTCTCTTCTTTTAAACAATATTATCTTAAAATTTTGACATCATAATGTTCTTAAGGTGACAAGTTGTCCACTTCAGGTTATGTGATGAGGAAGGAGATTTATCTAAAAGCAGTTATTTGTCCATTTTCTCCTGAAATGCTGGTGGTGTATGACAATAAGTTGAGGTGCCCTAGCAGTCCTGTGAAGAGTAATTAGACAGTGATGCATGAAACAGTGAGTGTTTAATCAGTTGGATCTTTATGACTGTCCAAAGAACTCTTCAAGCTGTGCAAATCATTATTACTGGGAGGTGATTATGTCTTGTGCTGTCTGTGTGCAGGATTAGGGTAAATAATGAAATGAGATTTTTTAAATTATATATTTGGAGGATTAGATTTGCATGGCCTCTTTGTGGATTAAGTTTGGATATGCTGAGATGCAATTTATATGTGCAAAGGAGATAAAGGAGAGGGAGCAGGGGGAGAAGGTTGGAGTGTGATTATCAAGCACAGAGAGATGGCTAATCCAGGTGGGCTTAATACACTCAATTACATTTTTTAGAAAGGAATAAACCTACTAAGTAAAGATCTCAATTAAGTGCATCCCATCTTTGAGACACCACCACAAAACAAAAATTCAGAAATTCAAAATCTCTCCTGATTCTCTTTATTTGCCTTTTTCCATTCAAATTTGAGAGGTCAAAAAGTCCACAATATAAAAGCTGCTAACAGGTCAAGGCTGTATTTTCACATTGCAGGTTTGAGAGTGGTTTTGGGAAGTTTTGTATGTCAGTTGAGAGGTTCAAGCTTTTTACATCATTTCTTTTTAAGAAACACCCAGACTATTTGATTTTTTTCAGTTGTAACATTTTACAAATCTCATAAGTAAAAATCTCATAAGTACAAAGATGCAGCATAATTCCTTTTTTCTTATTAGTTTATAGACATTAAGCAGGGCACATAATGGAGTTTCAGGAATATGTCAGTCTTAGGAGAATTCATTTCCATATCACTGCTTGCTTCCAAGAATTAGTAATTTAGGCTTGCAGAAAACATCTAGAAATTACGAGTTTATTTTGCCATTCCTGCTTTTGTAACCTTTGGGCACCTTGGAAATGGGTTTTGACATTTCTGTAACAATCAAACAAATGTACATTTTTATCATTAAATTTACAACCTTAAAGCTCAGGTGCTTTTTCAGCTGCACGACTTTAATCCAGGTTTATTGCCTGCCTTTGGTGTTTGCTGTGGTCTCTGGGATGCTGTTTGCACTCCCTGTGCCCCAGGTACCTCATTCTCTAAATTGTGAAGCTTTTCTGAGGAGAAACTTCATGAATATTGACCCTCAGCAATAAGCTGGTCTTTTATGCGATCCATTTTAGGGTTGATTTTCAATTCTACTTAGGCAATTTCATCCTAATTGCATGATTTGAATTATGTTTAATTTTTGTAATACTTGTATTACAAGTATTTGTCCTGCAATTGCATGTTCAGATAGTATTCCGAATTTGTGTAAAATCATACAGTTTTTTAAACCTTCACTGGATTTTGGGGGAAAAAACACTCTTCAATTAAAATCCATCTAATTTTCTAGTGATCCATTCATGAGGGTTTCAAAGTGTGTTATAAATAAAACTTTTCAGTTTCTGTCACAGAAGAACTCAAAAATCTTAACTTTGAAAACAATTTTACTGTCACATTTAAAATAAATCCTTAATCCAGAGTCAACTAAGTGGTGAAAAATGAAACTTGAAAGGGTCTGGCTTGAGATGTAGATAAAAGATTGTCAGATTTGAAAAGGAAGACCTACTTTCTGCTCTTTTTGTGAAGACTTCAGCAGATGAAGAAAAGGCATTAGGTGAAATTGTAAGAACTAACAAAGCAAAAGCTAACAGAAAGGGTAATATATATATATATTTCAGGCTGATTTTCTAGTATGATCTTTTAGTGTTCTTAATGTATACTTATGCCCCCTCCCCCTTTTCCCCCCCTTGTTCTGGTTTTTACAGCCTATGTATTTGAATCTAATTAATTAGACTTTATTCCCAGTGGTGGCTTGGTGTCAGCAAGGAGAACCCCAAGCAGGTAAAAACCCCAGATCTCAGTTCTCTGAGTGCTTCCTTTAGTAGATGTTCCCAGTATGGATGGAGAGTGCTCAGCTGTGGTCTAGAAATACCACATTATTCATTTGAGAGGCCTTTTCCTGCACAAGTGTGTTTCCTTCTCCTCAGTTTCTCCTGTTTGAAGTCCAATTGCAATGTTTATTGGCAGAAGTTGCATTAATTTCAAGTAGATTTGGCACAGGGGCTGCACATTTCTGGTGTACACACAGGTAGCACAGACAGCTCATCTCCAGTCTGTGCTCCAGCCTTTGAAGCACCATTGTTTATTCAGCCACCTCCCTTTTTATATGGAATGCCAACCACTTGGGAGACATTTTCTGCAAAATGTGACCCAGTCAAGCAGAACTTGACAAAATTATCATTAGAATTTGAAAGCTGTATTTTTTTTCAGTGTTTTATCAACTCATTCTTCAAGAGTAAGGGGAATTGGAAAAATAACAGGGTGGTAACACCAAGTTCAGATAGTCTGAAATAACTCTCAAAACATTTGTTTGGAATCACCAGCACAGTCCCTGTTCCACAGCATTTGAAATTTTCCTGTGGGATGTGAAGTAGGAATAGGTTGAGTCAAAAGCAGTGGGAATGGGGCTTGGGAAAGGTCTGGAGTATCAGAAGTACCTGGGGCGGGGGGGGAAAAGGAGGCTCCAGGGAACCTTCTGGCTCCCACAGGAGGGGGCAGCCAGGTGGGATTGGGCTCTGCTCCCAGGGAACAGGGACAGGACAAGAAGAAACAGTCTCAAGTAGTGCCAGGGGAGGTTCAGTTTGGGTATTAGGGAGAATTTCTGCATGGAAAGAGTTGCCAGGCATTGGTATATTGGTACTGGAACCCAAGATATTTAACAGCCATGTGGATGTGGCACTTGGGGACATGGGTTAGTGGTGGCCTTGGCAGTGCTGGGAGAACATTTTTACTCAGTGATCTCAGAGGGCCTTTCCAACCTTAATGATTCCATGATCCTATAGTTCTGTGATTAGTAGAGACCCAGCTGTGGCTGAGCTGTGTGCTGTGGTTGCACATGGATGTTTACTATTGTATTGATCAGAAATTATATTCACATCAACTGTTTTAAGGCTCATTAGCCCTTTAATGCAGATCAAAGCTTTCACTGTCTTATTATTCGTCAAAATGACTCAAGTGAAGTGTCTTTGACCAGAGAGACGTTTTCAGGTCCTGTGGATTTTCATGGCAAAACAAATGTGTGGCATCAACTCCATTTGTGCTTTGCAACATTTACTGTCTGACTTCATTGTGTGCTTGTTACGTGAGAAGTATTTTTACTGCATTTTCTGGGGTTTTTTTTCTCCCTCTTATAAGCAGCAAAAGAGTGGGTTTAAAAAGAAATATAAAGCAGTATTGTTTTTAGAACACTGCAACAAAATATAGAAGTGATACTGTGGCACATTTCTAATAGCTGGGCTGAATCATATTCTGTTCCTCTAATGGCATGCGTAATTGCTCCAGGTTTTCAGGCGTCCTTCAGCCGCACTTATTTAGATTAGTGACTGATGCATTTCCATGGAAACTTGCAGCAGGGAGAAAAAAACCCTCTTGGTACAGCGTGGAACTGAAGGGACGTGGGCTTTGAGCCTGGTGTAAAATAAGGCTCCTTGCTTGTGGTCAGCTTGGTTTGGGGATTTTGTTGTAGCTGCTCTCTGCATAGGAAGAGGAGCTGGCAGCAGCGTTTTGTGTGGCAATTTGGAGCGCTTGTCAAATCCTACTTTCCTTGATAAGCTTCAGCTTTTTGAGTGTGGTTGAAGGAGTACCTTCTGAAATTAAATGTCTGGGTGTTTGTTTCTGTGAGATGCAGAAGCACCCAAACCCCAGGTGAGCTGGTGAGAAACTGTCTGGAAAGTCAAAGTCCAAGAATGAAGTTAATTTTGGAGGTGGTGCGTGGAGCTTTAATGAAGGATCATTGAGTTTTGAAGTGCTAGTGGCAGGAATGGAAAGGTTTTATAGAACCTCCATCATTAAAATACCTAGAAAATATAATTACTTTTAAAAACTTTACACAGTACTGTTGCTTTCTTCAATATCTGGTACAATCTTTATATGCACTGCCTAACATATAATATCTGATTTTTAGTGCTTTCTTAGAAAACTCAAGTCTCAGCATTCTCAGCAATTTTTTTCTGATTTCCAGGAGTGTTTAAGGTTGCAGCATGGATTTTCAAATCTGTTCATTTAAAGTAATTGCCCTTATGTGTCTGCACAATGCTGTAAGGACAAGTATCTATCATACATTTTAAAAAGTAGAAATATTTTTGGATTTGGCTCCTTTCCTGTTGCAATCATCCTAATTATTTGGAATACTAGTGTAGGTTCTCTAGGAGTAAGGTCTCAAACCAATGGGGATAGTTTTTTCTATTTGAAAATTAATTATCCTGTGGCCTGGTTCTGAATCCTGTGTTACTTAGCAGTCATCAATGCGAAGTACCTCTAACCATATCTAGAAATTATTTTGGTATTTTATATATGTTATTTATTTTATTATATCTATACCTAGCCATATCTATATATTCTGATACATCACCACATGTTCAGTTGCTAAAGTCTGGTACTCCTGTTAAAAGTGATGTGGTGTTTCTAAGTAATTTTTCTTTTGCATTTTTGAATTTGTAGTTGCATGTTGTATTTTAGACACATGCAATAGTGTGGCAAGGCAGAAATTCTTCCTGATGAGCAGGGAACTTCCACATCCACAGCTTCTTGTTCCACCCTCATCTTCCCCTCCCTGGTCCTGTGTAAGCCTGGGTACCAGATTGCTCAGCACCATCCTGTTCTGAGCTTTTTGTTTGCTGTGACTGGAGTTATAACATTAAATTAGAAGTTATTCTGAGGTCCTTACAGTGGAAGCTGTGAAGTGTTCCTCTGTTTGTTGGGTTTTGGTCATGTTTGGTCATTTTCACTGCATTAGCCACAGTGAAAATCAGATTGAGAAGTCCACGTACACAATCAAGGCAGAGGAAAAACAAAAGGCAGTGCTGTGGTGAAAAAGATTGCGAGGTTCTAGGAACTTCCCACGTATCTCCCATGTTCAGCAGCTTCTTATGTATTCAAAATGTTATCTATTATTGAAGGCAGAGAATTTGACAGATCATTGATCCTGAGTACAGCTGGCAAAGATTTAGACTTGAATGGAGCTTCTTGTAAGGGAGGAAATTGAGGGGAAACATTTGTATCACCATTGATGATAAAAGTCCATAATAACTCTTGCTGAAACTTGCTGTACATGAAAATTAATGATTTTTGAAACGGAATAGAAGAATGGCTTTCCAGGGCCTGTTTTTCCTTACTCAGCCCAAAATAATTCCCCATCTGTTCTTTCCAACTCAGAGTGCTCAATGACCTTCTCCCAAGCAGCTGGTTTTCTTTGTGGGGCTGTAAACATGTCTCAGGTAAGAACAATCCCTGTCATGCTGAGCAGACCACAGCTCCTGCCACACAAGCAAATGCAGAGTTCCTTCACAAACCTCTAATGGAATTTCCCTAAATTTAATGCAGTCTCTCTGTCAAGGCAAAGTCATTAAGCCAGGTTTCACCTGGCACCTGCCCTCTGCTACAGGCCATCATTCTGGGTTACGCTGCTGCCATCAGTAAGAACACTGATATTTGCAGGCAATATTTGAACTATATGCTGGGAGGATGAAAAATATGAAATATGGTGTTATGATTAAAAACATTTCGTACCTTGAGTCAGTTCTAAAGAACTGCAACGTTACACCACCTGAGCTTTGTAAGTGAACAAACCATCCTGACCTTCAGGATAAGTAACATTTGCAGCAGATGATAGTGCCAGCAGGCAGCTCATCAAGACTTCTTTGTTCTCCCTGGATTTGAAAAACAAGATGTCTTTATTCATGTGTGTAGGAGCACTTTGGGATTGGCATGGAGAGCTGGTTTTTATGAGGCAGGTACATATTGTCAGGCCACAATTACAGGTTAGGCAAAGTGCACCAAGGTTGCTTAGTTTTGGCCTGACTTGGTGAAAGCTGGGTATTTCAGCAAAGATCAAACTAGGTGCACACGGACCAAAGCCATGTTCAGCTGCTAGAAACTCTGAGGTCAACATCCAGCTTTTTATGGGCTCTTCACACTTTTCCTTTAAGATGTATTTTACTCTGTAAAGCAAAGAGGGGAAAAAAAATCTGTCCTCTGCCAATTAATTTCCTTTGAGATCACTCAGGGCTGTGTTTGTGCCTGTCCCACACAGAGTGGCTTAATCCTCTGCATTAGGCGAGACCAAGGACTCAGAGCTGCCACGGATGGGTTGGAAATGAGGGGCAGAGGGAATGGAGACCCTCAGAAACCCAACAGGAGAACTTAGGGAGAGATCATGTGACCATTACAACATTTGGAAAACATTCTGCAAGTGAGGGAAGAGCTGCAGAATCCCAGAATTGTACAATTGTACAGATTGTATGAATTTGCAGCTTGTAAAGTTGTTAGGACAGTAAGAAGCAAATGCTTCCACAGCTACTTGCTGGGGCTTTATTTTGCAGGTATAAGTATGCTTTTTGTTAAATTAAATGGAAAACTGATGACATGGGAGACACTGTTCTTCCATAACTGCCTCTCCAGCAGGTCCAAGTTGTATATTTCTGTTATTAAGGTTTCCCTTGCAAACAAACTTGCTGATTCATTCCATTGATCAGCCATTTCAGCATCCTTTGTCGGTAAATGAATTCGCTGTATTCCAGCTAATCTTCCTCTAAAGATGAAGGAGGGAATCAACACTCAGTCTTCCTTTCTTTTTCTGAAAAAAAAAAGGAAAGGCAGAAGAATATGCTTATTCTCAAATCTGAAAAACTTTGAAAACCACATAAGATTTGCTATTTCTCAGCTCTGACTGAAAGAAAATTTGGTTGAGAGCATCACATCAACTGAACACTGGGACTTAAAAAAAAATAATCCGCATTAAATTAATGTGAATTAAAGGTATTCATTAATTTACCATTTAAAATGCCTTCATCATATGCTTCTTTTCTCCTGTTCCTCACAGTTTATCCCTTCAAATGAAGCATCAATGTTTTTACCTCAGATCTGCAAAGAAACGAAAAAGATAATTGTAGTTTCTGCTGAATTCTTGGGTGGTACATACTTGCAGATTTCACTTTCATGAGTTTTTATAACCCGTTATCAGAATCTATGATCAAACAGTTAATAGAGAAAATTTCCATTTCTATTTCTTCATCCCATTTTTGGTATATTTTTTAGAATCCATAATCCTACTCCACATGATTTGGAGGAGGATCCCCGAACTTCATCTTTCCTATGGCTCAAATGAAATGCTCAAAGAAAGCAATAAGAAATGTCATGTTAAACAATTGTATCATAGGCTTGAAAAAACTTCTCATTTATCACCATTTTAATGTACCTTATTTAATAGAAAATCCAGTTTTGATGAATCTCCATTTTCTAAGGGGAAATGGGAATAAGTAAAATAAGTTACTGAGACTTCACAGTTTGTGGTATGAAGAATATTTTTATCTTTTAATGTGATTATTTTCTGGAGCATCATTTGGCATGGCAGATATTTTGGATATACTTGGGATAGAAAAATGCATGCTTTCTTACTGATGTTTTCAATCCCATGAACTTTTTCTTATGGCGAAATTTGGGTCAATTTAAGGAAAAACTCATAAGATAAGAGCCCTGTCTTGTTGCAAACCAGCACAAGTGTCCTTGAATAGTGAATTTCTGATGACTTTATTATTAGACTGCTTTCCTCAGCTTTGAATATCTTCTGGTCTAACCCCCAGCATAAATGGCTGGGAAAGGGTTTTCCCCCAGGAAGGGGAAGGTGCAGAGGGAAGGCCTTAACCTCTGCCACTGTTTTGGGTGTTGCAGCTGCAGAGAGCTGTAGGTGAACTGCTCTGACAAAGAACATCTCTAAATGTCTGTTGGGAGTGAAACATCTCCCAGGGCTGTCACTGGGGAAGAGGGAAGGAAGAAGGAAAAGCTGCATGTTTTGGGGTGGGGATAAAACCCACCTTTACCCACCAGTGGTATCTGGGGAGAGCCTGCTGCTCTCTTGCCTCCCAGTATCACAGCACAAATTCTGCTGTTGCACTCCTGTTTCCTCTGTTCATCCTGTGGGCATGCTGGTGACTGGGAACCTTTCCTAGAGTGCTGGCAGCTCTGACAGCATCCCTGCTGGCACAGCATCCCGCGCAGTTTCCTTGGAAACACGGCGCTGAAATGCCCAGCGAGGAGCAGCAGGGAGGAGAGAAGGAGTGGAGACAGTTGGTTTGGGATTTTTTCCCCCTCTGTAGGAAATCAGGACTCTTGGATAACTAACTAATATGATTAAGTAGGAGTTATTTATTGTTTATATTACATACTTATTTATACATTCTAACATTATATACATTATACATTATATACTTATTTATACATTCTATACATACTAATTTATATTGTTTATATTATATACTTATTTATACATTCTATTAACTTTACTGCACGCACTGATCATGCATCTCTTGATTGGTGTCTCTATCTTGTTCACATGCTCTGCACACACTTCTCAAAGTATGTGATTGGTTACAGTCCAGGTGTTTCACAGCCCTCTGTTATCTAGTTATCTATCCCTGTTATCTGGTTCTTGTGGTCTTGTGGTCTGAGAAACAGAATTGTTTCTCAGCATCTTCTTTCTTAATTTAGCACAATTTATGTCTTAATAACCTTGACGAATTCCAGAGGGTGTTGATGAGCATAACTAGAAACGTTTTGGCTGGGGCACACAGTGGCCTAAACCTTGCAAACACATTGCTACACCCCTCCTAGTTCTTTACCTTCCAAAGCAATATCAAATATGTAAGCAACCTAGTCCAAGCAGGAGCGTCAGGGTGGGAGTCGGGCTGGCTGCTGGAGCAGGCTCACAGTTGTGACATGGGCTGAAACAGGGCATGAGTGGCCTCATATGAGTGGTTTAGAGTCCAAAATTTATTTCTTGCTTTTCGTGGCAGTGATCTTTCAGCTTTTGATAATGTCTGCAAGATCTGTTGGAGTCCTGTGGTCACTTACGAGACTGAAACAGAGAATCCACAGGAAGTCCTACATTTATTTGGAGGAAAGCCCTCACTGCTCCTGAGGTAGAGAAAGGAAGCAATGTTTTCCACCTACACTTTCTCAGTGCTCACCCCGCTTTGAACTCTATAAATTACATTCTGGAAGGTCAGGGTTTGAGCCTGTTGCTTACTGAGATGTCTGCAACAATAAATTATTCTAATAAAGAAACAGCTGGGGCTTTATTATTTTGATTGCCACTATTGCCAAGGGCACACAGCTTATTTCTGCTGCACTTTCACAGGCTTCAGTGGAAAATGGACCAGGAAAAAAAAATGTTGTGTACTTATGGTATTTACTCTGGTAAAATATGGACTTCTCAATAGATGCAGAAATGTCAAGTGATATCCCAATATTTCTCTCTATTGTCAATGTAAAGGAAACTGGACCATTTTTGCAAACCCTGGCATTTTGTTCTACCCCTTAGAAAAACTTTTTGAACTGATCCAACTTGATGTAGCGACTTTTCATCTGTGGTGACAGATATTCCTCTCAGTAAGAATGCAGTGTTATTAAAATAATTGTCTTTATTAAAATAAAGCTGCTAAATAATGTGTTTCTAGACCTTCAAGTCCATATCTTCTTGCGGGTCTTTCTAATCTGTCTGCAACCAAGTTTAAGAAGAAATCCTCAAAAGATTCTGTGGGTAAAAGCTTCTTAAATAATGATGGGGTTGTTAGTGTTAGGTGGTCCTAACTTGATGCAAAGCATTTTGATAAAGAGTTCTGGTCTGAAGAAAACCTGGGACATAAGAATGGGTTCAAATCCAGGGAAACCTGGAGCTAATCCCTTGGTGCAAATATACCTATAACAGTGTTACTATGCTATATTTGGCTTGAATTCAGAACAGCATTTGTTAGGCATTTGCCTATGGGTTCTTTGTGTTCTTTTGTCAAGTCAGAGAATGGAATCCTTTTCCTTTTTCAGTCCCCAGTTCATTCTGATGGCAGATTCCTGGTCCTCCCCCCCTGCTCCTGGGTGTCTGTACTTGTGCTGTGTAATAGGGCAGCCTGGCATCTGTGTCGGAGGTGAGGGAAAGAGGGTAATTAGGGAGCTTAACACAGCAGCCTGGGAAACTGCCACTTAGCCTCGAGTTCAGCGCCTTGCAAAGTTTCTCTTTTCCCAAATAATCCCTGACTGCACACAGAGGAGTGGGGAGGGAAACACAGGGGTGGCAGCGCTGGGGAGCAGATCCAAGCTGCAGCTGAAGAGTGCTGGCTCTGCAATCCGGAGGAGCTGAACAAAGCTCTCTGTCTTGCTGTGCCTTCCCATCCCTCCCACCCACTTTGTATTCCTTATAGCACTGAAATATCATGCTATAGAAAACAGATTCTGCAGGGGAAACATCTGGCTCCATAAGGCTCAAGCAGTTGCTTTAAGATTTCAAAATGTTCATCATAATTTATTTTTTGTAATAATTTCTGAGACACTTCTGAGAACAGGCCAGGGGGAAACTCAAAGAGGACTCCAGGTTTATGCTTTTCTGTGTTTCTTCTGTTTAGGTCTCTTGGTATGAACCTGATTTTTAGAGTGGCATGAAAAAATGAATGTTGCTCGATGGGGAACAGACTGCAATTTGTGCAGTAGAAGCAGGAATTTTGGGTAAAAGAAAGGCCTTTTAGGCAGAAAACACAGGTTGTAGGTGAATGACAAAGGGGCAAAATAAACTAAACTATCAAGTAGGGTTCATCTTATAATAGGTATTTTCTCCCTCTCTGGCCATCCTGTAGGATGGAGTCTGGCTGGTCTCCACTAAATGTATATAAATGTAAATATTTCTGTTTTTTCCTAGTACTGCTTTTCTTGTGCCTTGCCAATTGGTGTACAGCTCTGAAGAAACAACTTTCTTACTCTTTTAGACAGCTGCAACCTTCATGCACATTTCCAGCTGAAATTTCTCTGTATTATGGATGTATTTGTATTTATGCCTCCAGCTGGGGGCATGATCCAGTTACATGTCAGCTGCACTGATTAAAGCAAGGAAATAGGCATTTTCCCCACCCTTCCTCCCAAAGTCTGCCTCCCAGGACTTTCTCCTGCTCCTTGGCTGTGTTCAAAGCCCTTCCATCCTGCTCTGATGTTCTCTTTCTCTCTGCAGGCTTGCCCTTGGTCATTTGACAGCACCAATCTCTCAGTCATTTGTACCATCCTTAAAAGCTGTGCCACAGAGGTGCTGTGCCTTGAGGGCTCTGGCTGGCTTGGAGAATCAATAAAATCTGTTGGGATGGTGTCAGACTATCCTTCCATGGAGAGTCCCTCCACTGTGCAGATGAGACTTTGATGGTCATAATCTAACCTGGAAACTTTTCCATCTGATTTTTGATGGCTCTTAGCCAAACCAAAGGTGATTTCATTGGAGGACCAACCCATAGTTAGGCAAAAAAATATATTGATTTGCATATTCTGGCTATTTTCCCAACCTTTCTGACATCTATTGCAGATTTCTCTTCTTTCTTCTTCTATTTTGCCTCTTAGCTATAAAAGACTCAAATATTGGACACAAAAGTTTTTACCACTGAGAATGTGAGTGGAGCTTTAAAACTTGTGAATGATGTGATTCATGACCTGCAAAAAGTTCTCCTTATTCACTTGATATGTCTGATGCCATAAAAGAATATCTCCAAAGCCAACATCTTTTTCCAAAATGCCTTGAAATTACATTCATTCACTGTGAGGGAATATAAGCAAATAATTCAGCACTTGATTAAGAAATACAGAAGTATTGAAAATTCTTTTTTCTCTGTGCAGAAACACGAACAGATAGAACAAAGAAGCTGTTTAGACACTACACTGTTGGATCCTATGACAGCTTTGATGCTTCAAGGTAAGAATTTTTCCTTTTGGTTGCAATCTGTTTACAAAACCTTCCCAGGTTTTATTTAATTGTTACATTTGGTTTAGGCTTTGGAGGGGAAGAGGGAAGCAGATCACTAAACAGAACTTCTGAGGGTACCATTTTACTTCTAAATTGGTTTTTATTGCAGTTTTCTTTGTTCGTATGGGATGGGTGTAGAAAATTCAGGAGCAGTCAAATTATGAGTTTCACTGTATTGTTTTGGGAGTGGTGCAAGTGATTTGTTGTTCTGAACAGTAACTTTGGAACCTGAGTAGAACTGAAGCTGCTGGAAATGAGAAATCAGATTATTTGTGAAGAATTCATGTTTTTTAAGCAGGTTCTTCTCCCCCATGGATATACCTTGAACGTACAGGTGACTGCTGCTAGAAAGCAGGAAGGGATGACCTTCAAAACACAGAACCTCAGTTAGCTTTTGGTGTCTTCTTGAGGAAATTTTGGTAGCATACTGGAATTATTATGCTTTTGTCCTGAGTGTCCAATTACAGCTTGGGTTTGTTTATTTGTTTGTTTGCAAGGAAACCACATTTATTGTAGGAGAAAAAACTCTGAAATGTGTAAAGCAATGGCAGTGTTTCATGTAGCACAATACTAAAATAAAAAGGTGACTGTTGGTTTTGTTCTGTGCTCTTAGACTTTGTTCTGAGGTTCAGACATAGCTTCTGTGTGAGTTGAAGAATTTGGGGAGGGAGTTCCCAGTTGGACATGACGTGATTGATGGGGAGAGTCTGATGATGGTAAAGTTGTCAAGAGAAGCTGTGAGCCCGTACTCTGAGACAAGTTCTGCAGAGCAGACTCAGTGGTTACTGGGGACATTTGCAGTGAGAAGAGTTGGCTTTTTGCAAGGTTCTTTGAGTGATCATTAGTCTACAAAATCCATATCCCTGTCTCTATATTTCAGTGTGAATGGATAGGGTTGTTTCTGCAAAAGAGAGAAGCTGTGTCTGCTGCATGTTGCCTCAGAGATATCAAATAATTCCACTTGGAAACCTCCGGCTACTTTCCAACAAAAGATTTTTTTTTCATTAGAAAATGTCAATTCCATCAAAACCTTCCTTTCCACCTTTCTTTTTGGGGGAGTGGGGGATTGTTGGTTTATTTCTATATTGTTTTGAGGGTTTTTTTCTAAAGGTATTGGGTTTGTCCAGTGCAACAGTAAAGCTCTCAAAAAATGTATCTTACCTGATTCAGGACTGAGCAGGAGAGATAATCAGGAAAAAATGAACTTTTGTACAGTCTTATATAAATTAGTTATGAAGTGTGTCTGCAGTTGATATCTATTAATTGTCTGAGTAGAGAGAGCAACAGAGTTCTCCTGACAAGAAGAAAACTCTCCTTGAGTTTCCACAGAGAATCCAAGACCCAGTGGATCTATTTGGAAGGGTAATAGTGGAAATTGAGAGGAAAAGGTAGGAGAAGGCAGAATTAATGTGAAATTCTAAGAAATACAGTGGAAAGGTAGGCTTGCTTAAGACATTTTTTTCAGCAAAGAATGGTAAATCTAGAATTTTTGTAAAGTATCACCAGGAAAATGAAAAATCCCAATAACACACCGAGTTGTGTTTCAGGTACCTGATTGGGGCTGCAAATCAGCTTTTTGTACCTCTGAATGGTGACCTCACTGGTGCTTGTGCATTGCTGCTAAAGCAAAAAGAATTTGTATTTCAGAACCTATCTGGAGATTAATGTCTCTTGGTGGTACATCCAGATTTAATTCCTCACAAGGGCTTCTTCAGGGAGGGGAATTATTCAAAGAGGCAAACAAGGTGTGAAAGTGAGAGCAATTTTTGATATTGCTAGATTTGTATTGCTTTGATTACTTTCTCTGTTATTATTTTGTATCGAAGTCGGGGAAGAATGCATTAGAACAGATTTAATGCTGGCAGCAAAGGTTTCATAAACATTTGTCAGAAGGCAATTGTGC
Organism: Vidua chalybeata; assembly: GCF_026979565.1. Lineage (NCBI taxonomy): Eukaryota > Metazoa > Chordata > Aves > Passeriformes > Viduidae > Vidua > Vidua chalybeata. The sequence continues at coordinate 54,882,943 of NC_071535.1, read as the reverse complement.
CTCTGTGCTAAGAACAGCTCTGAATCCAAAGTACTAACAAAGCTGATCCAGTTCCTTTCCAGAGATGGTATGGGGGAGTGAGGGGAAGTGTCTGCTCCCTTCTCTCTTTCCTTCTCCCTCCCAAAGGGTGAAAATTGCTGAGTAGAAACACTCTGTTCAGAAATCTATATTAATGGGCTTATTCACATGCAGGAAAATACATTGTACATGGCATTTTTCATCTTGAGGAAAATGTGCAGCTTGAGTAATGGAGCTTCATTAAATCCTATTTCAGCTTTGCATAAGAGATCAGTTATCCATACATTAACTTTGGGAGAATGGGGAGGATGCTTACTTAATGTGGAGAAAGGCACTGAGACTTGCTTGCCCGTGCATATAGTCACTAAATATCATACAAATATAATATAGTATTTGAAACTACCAGGTCTGATGTATTATCTGCTTTAAATGCTGATGACATGCCCTCAACAGGGAAAAATTTCTTCTTAATGTCTATCCTCTTTCAGTTTAAATCCCCACTCCTTGCCCTAAAGAGCAGATACACCACTGAAACTGCAAGGAGATAATGCAAAACTGCTCTGCCACATCTCTGAAGTTTTCTGTCTTCCCTGGATTTGTCAGCAGTTAATTCAAATGAAATTATTTGTAGGGTGTAAATGAGTTAATTGATTAAGGTTGAATTCCAGTTTAATAACAGAAAGCATTGCTAAGGCATAGAATGGATGTTCGAATTAAAAAGAAAATCTTTTTATTTTAAAACTTAAAGCTAAGATAAACCTTTAGAAATTAGCATTTTTTTATCTGCTTTTTAACTGAAGTGAGGGAGTTGATTAATTCTTTCAAGATGGGACAGTGGATTGTTCAGTCAGGAAAATATGTGGAATTAATGAGTTGTTTAATTTCAAATGTAAAATATTATCACCCTTTTAAATGGAAAGGGACTGTTAATATAGTGATAACTTAGTTTTATACTCTGGAGACATAAATTGTATGAGACATAGTGTGGTGCTATGTAAAAATTATAAACTTGGTGTGGTGGAAAACATGATTCATTGCCGCCATGAATTTGGGAACTTTAGGACACTACAGTGGAAACTTTTCCTACTGCATTCATTGCATCATCTCCCACCCCCAGCAGAACAGGGCAGCAGCAGAAGTCAATAGCACAACTGAATGCCAACATCAGTAATCAAAACTGCACAAGAATGGGAGGTCTCCTGCCTATTCTGTGTCTTTCTTCACAGAGTTATTGACTTTCACATGGGGGTTTTCTCCAGACTCTCTAACTGGTTCCAATCCCTGCATGGCAGAAGTTTTCCTGGTGCCTTTCTTTGATGTCCCATGGCTCCAGCAGTATAAAGGAGCTCACAGGAAAGGACGTGATGACAAATAACCTTTTCCAAAGGCTGGTTGCCACCACATTAAAGACAGGACCAAATTGATTTGCCTTACGGTTTTTGTTCTGTTTTTCTGGAGGAAGACAAAGAGGAAAACAGGATGGTGTAATCTGTAAGAAAACTTAATTAAAGGCTTAATTCATTCGCCCTACTGTCCCTACTTGGAGTCAGGTGGCAACATGCATGTCCCACGAGTGTAGAAGCTGACAGGAGCAACTCTTCAAAAGCCAATTTACATACAAGCATCTAATAAAAAACGGAAATTCTTCTCAGAAGTTGTTTCCAGGCCATTCTCTGTTGCTCTTGTCATTTGTGCTGTTGGATAGAGCAGCATAAGATTTAATCCTGAGCAGCTCAGAGACACTCCTTGGCGCAGCTGAAGCTGTCTGCCCCTGCACCTCAGCATGCTGTGGAGAGCTTGGTTATATTTTTAATTTTTTTAGCCCACAGAATGTGGCTGTTGGATACCTTTGTCCCAAAGTTGTGATGTAAGTGGTGCTGTCTTGACAGTTTAAGCATTAGGCGTGTTCCACACCTATTTTAGTGGAAGATCTAAGTCCTATGCAGAAATACTTTCATCTGGCTTCACATGGATATTTCACATAAATAATCCTCCCTCTGGAGAAATGCAGTTGCTCATCTCTTTAAATATAGACTTTAAAATAATAAAATATAGATTTAAAACAGATGGAAAGTTTTAGTGGAATTCTGGCCACTGCAAGAGGTGAGGAATGTAAAACTGACAGGGAGCAAAGGGATTTTCTCCTTGGTTATGGTGGCCCCGTGTCCCTGGGGTGGGGAATTTGGCTTATGTGCATGCTGAGTACTGCTTGCCTGGCAGCAATCCACTAAATCCTGGCAAATGGATCCGTGCAAAAACTGAGGGAAGGTATAAGAGCTGTTGTTATGTTTTATATCCTGCTTCCCACATTTTCATGTTGGTTCTGTCCAGGCAGAACAGTGAGAGTAGTGTTGTTACATGGAAAATAAATGGGATTTTCTGAATTAGGGTAAGAACTAGATGATATGGGATTGAAACTGAATGATCTTTAAGGTCTCTTTCAACCCAAACCATTCTAGGATTCTGTGAAGTGCACTTTTGTTTGTTTGTTTTCTGTTGGATATCACCAGTTCCACTGTACTAATGTTTCCTGGAAAGTCTGTACTGTTCAGGTGATCTCTTGAAGGAAATGGGAGTAAGGAGATTAAAATGGTGCTGTTCACTCTTAACAGTAAATCCACAATCTGGAACTGACACTTTGATAATAAGTGGAAACTGATTTTACAGCTGTTTTTACCTGCAGGCATATATTTTAAACATAGTCCTTGGTTTCCTCTGGTGGAAATAAGTAAAACCAGCAGCATTTTAACTTTTTTTGCCTATACACATAGCTCAATTTTTGCCTAGAAGATGGTAACAAAAATATCTGAGTATGCTCATCATTGTAATTAAATATAGCCCTGTGAGCCAGTGATGTGGTTACATCTGAAAGCTCTCTGAGATTTTAATGATTTAAAATCTCTGCAGATGTGATATCATGGTTCTCTTGAGCACAGAGAATGGTCAGCACCAGCCAAATTGTAGGGGGAAAAAAGTATGTAAAATGTTTTGTGTAATGTAATCTCACCTGACGTCTAAAGTTATTTTGTTGGATTTGCCCTGTTGTCTGTTCTGAATTAATTAATTAACTGTGCGTATAACAGCCTGACAGCACTGAGCTGCTCTTAATGTGAGGCAGAAAGGCAAGGGTAGCTCAATTTTAATACCTTGTGCCTCATTAACTTGAAGAGCATAATTTGATGCAATTTGAAGAATAGCATATATATTTAAGCAATAATTAATGCATTGTAGCCTCTGTGGAGCAGGTGGAGATATAAAATGTGAAGTTTTTCATTTACAGTTATTCAGTTTCTAATGGAAATTCCTTTGGTTGCTAATTAACAACTTTGCACTTTGCCTCCCCTGCTGTTGTGTGATGCCACGATGGAGCTTTTTGTGTTGGTGGCTACAGCAAATATTGAAAGGAATAGCTGAAATAGGAGGTAAAAAGGGTGTGTGTGTGTGCATCTGAATTGTGGTGCCTCTCCATCTAAACCTGTACTATAATTGCACTATTAAGGTCTAATACGATTATGGTAAGATGCAAAACACTACTGCGAGTGATAGAAGTTTCCATCAGCTTCTAAGTGCATTTTTAAGCTGTTTGCTGCCTTAACAGAGAAGTTTGCTCAACCCACTTCAGTAAGATTCCAGCTTTTAGCAGCTAATGGTTTGGTAACTAATGACTAAAATGTGTCAGGCATTTTCTGGGCTAGATGTTTGCCTAAAGTTTTAGTGGTAAGTGTTAGCAAAGAGACCTCAAGAGCTAAGAAAAAAGATATACAGCCTTTGCCAAATGTAGAATTACAATGCTCCTTCTGAAAAACTTTTAGGATCTGCCTCTAGTGCTAGTCCAGACTTAACTGTGTGCCTGGGATAGAGAAGCTGCTGCTTGCAAGGGCTGGGATTTGGGGGTTGTGCCATTTCCTGCACAGCAATTGGTACTCCCAGGCTCAGCAGGATTTCTGCAACTCCTCCGGCCGGATGCTGGAGGACAGCATGGATTTAAATGTCACCACTGAAAGCAGCAGCCTGTGTCCTGTGCATGGCGGGGAATAAAGTGGGTTTTTTTTTGTTTTTTGTTTTTTTTTTTTTTTTTTTTCTTTAAATTAGAAGAGAGGAACTGAAAAAAAGAAAAGAAAAAGGAGTGGAGATGCAGAACAAGTTTGTGAGGGTGTAACACCAGGTTGATTAGAAACAAGAGCCACAAAATTAGAGCAGAGAAAAACAGGAGATTGAAATGGGAATTTTTCTGGGCAGTGGGGAGAAAGTAATTTCTAATTTCTAATAATTAGTGTTTTCCATTCCTGTGTCCCAGCCCCTGTGATGATTTAATTCCCTGCCCCAGGGCAACTTTGGCTGCCGTGCTGTCACCTCATCACCAGATGAGCAAAGGCTCCATATGGTGCCTCTGGTTGGGAATGATGCAGTTGGAAGTTTTGGCAGCCCCAAAGGGAACAAATAACTGGTGAGCTCGCACTGTGGGCTTGCCTCCAGTGGGAGTGATCTAAACCACTCTTTCCCCCCTCACCCTCTCTTTCCAGGCAGATTTTCACAAATATTTGTTGCATTTGGAGAATTTGATCTATGAGGCAACATTCTCAAGGTGGCTGGCAGGCAGAGTATGGGTTTTGTTCCTCTTGAAAGCTGAAATAATCCAAAACTGGAAAGGGGTGGATTTTCATGCTCAGTCTCTTTGGTGGTGCAAAAGGAAGGTGTGGGGGGAGGGTGCCTTGTTCCTCCAGGGGCAAACAAGATGTGCTGGAGCTGTGTTTCTTTGACAAATGGAATTGAACCCAACAAAGAAGGAGCAGCTAAAGAGCAAACAGTAGCTGGTGATGGAGCATTCACCTGGACTAAAGGAGGTCTGGGCTTTAGTCCCGTTTGTGTCAGACTTAAATCCACAGCCTGAGCTGCTGCTGAATGTGGCAAGCACATTTCTCTCTGTGCACCTCAATAAAAAATCCTGAGAGAGAGAGAAATGTGCTTGCCACAGCTGAATGCCAGGAGCCTGCTGGACAGAGCAGGGCTTTATCCAAGCCCTTTGAAAGTCTTCCTCTTTCCCTGAGCCAGGAGCAGATGCTCTCTCCGTCCTCGTGGATGTTAGGGGGTGCTCCATGGGAATGATTGGCAGATGCACCGATTGAGTGGCTGGTGAGTCTGCTGGGGCTCCCTGCTCTCTCTGACACAAAATGTCAGCCTGTTTTTGGAGAGATGATGTCTGACAAGCACTAAAATGTATCAGCAAAAGCTTGGCTTTAAGGAATAAGTGTTACACAAAAACTGAGTTCATGGCAAGGTTCTGAGCAGAGGAATAGCAAGTGTTGATATGTGCACTAAGAAAAAGTGGCTCCTTCATCTTTAGGAGGAAAAAAACCCTGTTACTCATGTGTCTTTTAATTTCTCTAATTTTTTATAGGGCCGAGATAATGATGAATTAGGAGTTTGGTGCTCCAGTTGAAAACCAGGGCTGATACTGAGTAGATTGTGGGATCCTTTAGAGCAGCACATCCAAACCTGGAGCAGTTGCACCTATGGCAGAAGTGGTTTATATCTCTACTGCAACCCCATCCAACACCATAAATTCTGAAATACATTAAAATCTATGCATCTGAATTGACTTGAAATGATAAGCCAACATTTTTACCCTGTCTCCGGTACACAAAAAATAAAAGCTTCATATTCCCAGAAATTCCACATCAGTGCAACCAATGAGCTGAATGTGAAAGGCAAGGGGGCAATAAAGACAGGTTCCAGTTCAACATTCACATAATTAAGAGAAGTCATGGGCAATTTAAATAAAATTGTAAAGTCAGTGACTTTTTTCACTGCTACCAGCATTTTGGGCTAAACGGGCCATGCTTTGACAGAACTGCTGAAAATAATGGTGTTGGGTGGCAGGAGAGCTGTTAAGATGGACATTTAGTCTTGCAGGTAAGCAAAATTTGGAGTAGACTTAAAATAACTCAACAGCTTAGTGCAATTAGAGAAATGGAGAGGGAGAATATATTTCAGAAAAGAAGGTAGAGTTGCCACCTCCTTTCTGATGTTAATGAGACTGTGAAATAACATGATTAATCAGGATTTTTAAAGGGATATGTAAAAATTTAACTGTAATTAATGTCACCTTTACAGCTCTTTCATGCAAAATCCTAGAAAATCAAAGTTTCTCACTGTACACTGTATTTTTAAAGCTCTTGGAGAAGAATAAAGATATTTTCAGAAAAAAAAATTATGCCTTTGGTGAGGCCTCATTTGTTGTTGAGACAGAAATTCAAACTTACTTGTAAGTTATATACTAAAGGCATAACATTTTTTGTCATAAAAATTTGCAGTGTGTTTAGCATTGATTTAAGCACTGTACTCTTCTGTACAATGCAGACTTGTAAGTGAAATACTTACATCTGTAAAGCTGAAATGTACAGTCAGGGCTGTATTTATTTTCCAAGGAACGCAGGAGAGGAGGATGATAATTCCTCCTGCTCATCATAGTAAACAGGGTGTGATGGAAAAGTTGAAGGATCCCTTAAAACTAATCTGAAACTCATGTTTGTCACCAGTCTGTTTCATTCCCCTATTTTGTAGCTTATTTTTGTTTAGACTCTCTTGGAGCAAGTGGAGTTATGATACCAAAATGTACTGCAAGTTTAATAATTATTTTAAAGACTTCCAAGGTCAAACTGCTACCTTAAAGGGCTTGTAGCACATTTAAAAAGTGTTAATAAAACACTTTCTGTTTATTTTCTTTTAAACCCAAGGTGTGATTGAAGTTACTTCCCTTGTTCTGCCTTTGTTACTTGTCCTGTTTGATAATCCTGAACATGTTCCTTTCCTGGGTACTGAGGTTGTCTGTGATAATAATGACCAATTTTAGCAAAAACAGCAGGAAAATTATGAATGAAAAAAAAAAACTTGTATACAAAATCAGTGGGTTTAACATCCATAATTAATATTCCTTTTATCTAAATACTTTATATGTTAAGATGATTAGGGAGAAAATTCCTGTTTCTCTGTGGTTTTGTGGCAACATCAGAGGCTGGAACTGCAGCTGGTTTGGGGTAGTAAAGTACAAACCTAAACAGTAAAGTGTTTGTTAGATAAATATCCTGGTTACCTGAACATATGTGAGTGTTTGCTCAGCCTGTTTGCCAAAGGCTCATCATATTAGCAATGAATATTAATATTTTCACAGTCCAGGCTCACATTGCTCAAATACTTGACAAATAAAACTGAAAATCACTGGTAAGTATCAGGTGCAAGTGGGGTTTGCTGGAACCCAAAATATTCCTGTGCTAGGTGGAATATTTGTGTGAAGAGGTTGGAGGGACTCTGGGCTATAAAGCTCTCCTGTTCCGCAGCAGGAGGGCTCCTGCCTGCATGTCTCCTGTCTGGCTTTCACTTTGTCATGTGTGATGTTTGAAATGACTGTTCATTTTTAAAAGAAAAATGAAATTAATTCATACATTACATAGGAATTAAGCTTTTATTTTTAGGTTCATTTTGCCACTTTCCTCACCCCCAATGATTTTTTGTTTTCTCTCTACCAGTGCAGATGTGAAAGAATAATGACATTTCTATTTTAAAAGGCTAAAATACTTGGTTTTTTGTGAGTGTGTATAACTACATTCCTACATGGGTATCAATATATCCACACATATGGTGTACAAATACCCTATATATACATTTGCTTAGGATTATGAACTTACCACTGACTTTTTTATTGCCTTCATATTCTATCCTGAGATTCCTACATAATATAGAATCAGACTTTTACTGGATGATTTCTCTTTCCAGGAAGTTGCCTTTCTGGTTTGCTGTATCAATATTTTACTTTACTTGTTGCAGTTTCAGCAACATAAGGTGAAACCAGGAAACAACCTACAAGTACCAGTGGCAAAATCAATTTATTTGAAAAGTATTACTTTAGATTGGCTACTCTGTTCTCCTGCACACCAAAAATATGATAATGAGTGAAATTAAAAGCTGAGTAAAGGAATGTGGACTAGAGGGGGAGAGAAAGAGACAAAGTTTCTCCTTGGTTCTACATAAAGAAATTGTGCAACTACTCTGCACTTCTGTTGTGAAATTCAATTTTTCTCTTTTAAACATATAGTTTCTGGTAAAGCTTTGTAGCATATACCCATTGAAGTGTACAGCACTATTACTGTCTTTAAGATAGGTTGCTTCTTGTAGTGATGGCACATTTTTTTTTTTGTTTTTGTTTTTTTGTTTTTTTTTTTTTTTTTTTTTTTGGTACCTCTGCTGATCACAGGCTGGAAAAAGCAGCACCATCATTCTGATTTCCTGGCTGACATTAGTGTAGGTTTGGGGATTTAGTGAAGAACTGCTCTTTTTTCACCCAGGGTATCAAGTATTCAAAATCCAATAAAGTTGGCTCGATTCCTTGTTTAGAAGTGTGAATGAAACACCTTTTTTAGGTGGAAGATATGCTGTGAGGTTTTACTGGAGCCTGTGATTCCCTCACTGTGCAGTACAGATCCAGAACTGGAGAATATGTCCATATCTTTAAAACAGCCACAGTTCGACATATTCCTCTTTCATCAGCAGATTTCAAAGCAAAATCTGCAGCCTTGCTGTTCTCATGATCAAAGAGCTCCATGAGATGTTTACTAACTCTGGAGAAACAGCACTGGTACAGGAGATTGGAAAGACAAATATATGAATATGGGGAGGTTACAGGAGTATTGCTGGAGCATCCTTTCTTCTTTTCCTCTTCCTTTATTTGGCTTGCTCATAGCCAGCTGAGGAAGACACAGCTATGCCAAGTTTACCAAGGAGAAATTAGACCACGTCCTTTCTGTTGCAATTTGAAATTGTTTGCCACAAATTATAAAGCCAGGGAGGAACACAGTGCAAGCAGGGGTTAATGGTGATCTTGTCAGTCTTCCCTGGGCTTTTTGTTTGAGTGCCAGCTGTGCCAGTCAGGCACTGACACATAATCAATTGTCTGTGCCTGTGAAGATTTTGCTCTTGGAATTCTTTGAGAGCACCTGGGAAGCTGAGATCCATAGGTAATACTGAGCATTTGATTCCATGCTGCACTTCATATGCAGCCTGGATTTTCCAGTTCATTTTTTTTTTAATGAAATAGCAGAACAACTTGGAGAATTTTTCATTCTAAGTGATTCTTTTCATCCCTTCTCTGTCGTATTTTAATTATTGTACCATGATAATACTCCTTGGACTTGTATCTTCAGCTGCCTAGCAAGAAATTTATCAATTTCAAGTTTACTGCTCTCCAGTATTTCTATTCTAATGCTAGGTTCTGTCTGCCATGAGGAAAGTGCTGAGGAACTGACCCATCTATTTGGAAATATTTTCTTCCTCCCAAACACACCTTGCTATAAACTTCCAGATAAACATGTGTTCTAAAGGAAAATCATTGGACTTGTCATTTAAGACATTGGCATTGCTCAGCTGTACAGAGTGGGCCAACCCCCCCAATTCTGGGATCCTAGATTGCTGTGAAGGGAGAGGTCACTGTGAGTTTGACTGTTTAGTTGGCTACATCCTACTGTTTCTGTTTGGGTTGCCAGTGGGTTTTTTAGGGACAGTCTGTGGATTTTCCTATCTGCTGTGCACAGAACCCACTCGCTGCTGTAGCTGCTGCCTCTTGAGCAAGTGATTGCTGCTGTGCCTGACACAGGAGAGCTGTGGGAGCTCTTCTGTGAGACCTAAGAGTGGATGATTGATGCCTGAGAAACTCGAGCAATCACAGAAAGTGTCTTCATTAATCTTGAAGGCCCTAATTAGTAGGATTAGCCAATTTTCCTGAAGCCATTAGAGTAGTTGACTATAAAGTGTAAGGTTGACCCCTTCCAGCAGTAACAGGAAATGTTTTCCCACTGAAAGTTTGCTATATCCTACAATAAGGTTTGCTGTAGAGATAATTTCCATTTTATGTGGTATCAGGACAGGTTACTTTCCAAAAAAAGGGAAAGAAGATTTTTGATGTGCCTTTAACAGGGGTTGACTGTTGGATAATGCCCAAAGGGCTTCTCCTCTTGAAGAGATTTCCCAAATGCCCTTCTCTGGCTTGAGCATAACCACCATAAATTGGCCATCTTATCCTGAAAGGAATTGGTGTGACTGCTTCCAGACATTGCTTATGGAATGATTTAGATATATTTTATTGCACCTGGCAGAACACTTGATTCTTCTAGGATGTATCTATTTGTGAACTCAGTAGATCTTTCCAAAAGACTGCAATTGCAAGAGTGCTGAGAAGAGGAAAAAGGGCTAATGGAGAGACTTAGATTTACTTGGCCAACTGAAAGAAGTGAACCTGGAGAGAGCCAGGTCCACTTCTTGCTCAAGGGGAGAGCAAGTCCTTACTGAAGGGCTTGTGGACTCCTGGGCTACTGAAGCTGAAAAGGTTGGGTTATGTTTCCAGGGGATGAATGACTGCAGGGAATCAGGAAAATAATTCCTTTTTACATTCATTTTTTCCTCTGCCTTAGAGGGAGACTGACAATATACCAAATAACCACTTTTGTTTCCAGGTAATGGTGATAATTTTCAGTGGATTGTCCTCTACTTGCTATTTTTCAGATTGAAATCAGCAATGAAACACTCAGTACAAACTTACCTAAACACATCCTGTAGTCCTGATAGTCTCCACCTCTGCAATTTAGTATTTTAGCTTGTGGAATAAGTCAGGACTTAAGATAGGGTGTAGTTATCCATGATGAGAACAGGAAGCCAGGTTTTGTGGGCCTGCCTCCAGCAGGAACCTGCACTCCAACCTTTATTTTCTTCATACAGGTCTTTATGAAAGACTTGACATTTCTCCTTCCTTCCTCAGATATTATCCTAATGGGCTGTTAGCAAAGCAGAAATTCCTGCTGTTTAGAAAAGCCCACACAAATGGTGGTTGGTATGTGGAACAGTGCTGAGTTCAAAACTCACATATCTGTCTGACCATGGGCAAATCCTTCTATTTCCCTTTCTCCATTGGTCAGTCTGTATAATTATGTGAATTGTAACAGCTCTGCACAGTTCTTGAGCCTTAAGTTGTTAAGTAAACTACATGAGCTGATGAACAAGCATATTTTCTAATATCTACTGTTCGAGTAAAGCAGAGATTTACCTCGACTGTTATTTTGACCTGAAGATTTATGATTGTGCTCCACACAGAAACGTCCTGCACTTGATAGGATGCCTTTTGCATTTAACTTTGCCTGCACTGCATCTTGGCCTTACACAGCCCAAAGTCAAATCAGTGTTTGCCCTGTATCAATAATGAGCTATTGATTTTAGAATTACTCATTTTATTACCATCATATGGAACTGGTCATATTCTGAGGACTCATCTCTGAAATGGAAGCTGTTGAATTTTGGTTTGGGATGGGACAGAAATGGACTTCAGGGATTTCACCTACTGAAATTTGGCATATCGCAGATAACAGGGACTGCTTGGCCTCACACAGAGCTGTTCATTGTACTGAAAGAGCCTGGGAAGAAATTCCTCTTCTTGCTTGAGCTCAGGCCTCTGAGCAGGCTCCTAATGTAATGCCACCTTCATTTGACACTGGTTGCTGTACCCTGTGTTCTGCTGCTAAGTATTTACAACACCTCCAGGATCAAAGAGACGCTGCCAAGAAGGCTCATAGGGAGAAATTTTGACCTAGTTTTACATTTGGCACCACTTTGCCTGCCAGGAGCAGGTGGCCTGGGAACAGACCTTTGGTGGAGAGTCCACCCTGGCTGGCACAGAGAGCCCTGGTGTGGCAAAGCGCGCAAAAAGCAGCACTGCAAAGAGTCAGAGGTTAAACTCTGCCCCTCTTCTGCCCCCTTTTCTTGGGAGTGCAAATTTTCTGGGAGAAAGGGTGTGCAGGTTGTAAATTCAGTTCATGTTTTTGTGTGCTTGTCTGCCCCCCTTTTCCGGCTGCTGGTTCTTTGCTCTGCAGCACTGAGGTGTTTGGGGAGAATCAATTTGCTTTCTGTGGTTGCTTGAACAAGTTTAAGCTACTCAAGCCATAGGATTTTTGCAGGTTCCCTACTTCCAGGGAACATAAATGAGAAGAAATGCTATACATCTGATTTTTTCAAGCCTATCTTTTTACATTCCAGGCTGTAATGCTGTTCTCTTTATGACTGTAACTGTATATTAGAAAGTTGTATTTGTCAAATAATTGAGATCAGTTTGTGTGTTTTCTCACACAAAGTTTGCATGTGTGTAACTTGCATGTAACTTTGTAAAATGTTGGCAATTTTGCATCCCCACTTTCACTACATGAACTGAAGCATAAAAGCGGGTAGTTTATGGAATAGATGTGCTGAACATGAGAAGAAAATCAGAGGTGGTTTTTATACCTTTAATCTGTACGTTAGGATGAAATGAGCCTGCCTTGACAATGCCCATCCATTTCATTAGCTGGCTCTGGAAGCACCCTGGATTTTTTTTTTTTTTTTTTTTTTTTGGATCTAGACCAGGAGAATTGATCCTGAGTTTGCTGAGCTGATAAACTTCTGAATTCTGTATGTATGGAAATGAACTGTCACAAGAGTGGAATTTGGGGAGGGGACACGAGAGGTTTCTTTGAACCAAATTCTTGCTATAATTAGGATCTCAGAAGTTGCCTTGTAAGCTCTATTAAGCTATTGATTGGTTACAATGAAACTTCAAGGGAATAGGTTTTATTAATTTGACCAAGTATTAAAAAAAATAACACTGTTGACTCTTCAGTGGATAAGTTCAGGGACCCACCTTGAGAATGTGGTGGTGAAATGAGGGAAATAAGCGAAGGCACTGGCAGGAGCAGTCAGTTTCTAGAATATCAGGATGTTGATGGAGAGCTTCAGTGGGCTCTGAGAGCTGCATATTCCATCCCATCCTGATATCCCTGAGTAGGAGGGTGTTGGGCTTTCTCAAGAAGCAGAAGTTTTTTAACTGTAAAAACAGGAAATGTCTGAAAGACACAGTAAATTACAATAAGTTGAGAATACAAAAGCTGTTGGTGCTGATGGAGCCCATCTCTTGCCCACAAAGTAACCGCTGTGGCAGTTTGAATTCATGTGTGGTGTTAAACACTCTGCAATTTGGAAGACAACCTTACATCATTGCTTCAGCAGCCATAGGAAGTTTCATCCCGCAGAGTTGGAAAGATACCAAAAGGATGGTCTGTGATGCATAAAAAATCTGGAGTTTGGAGGCTGTCCATTGGTGTCCTGATATCATCATCCCTCTCTTTGTTCAGAGCTTTAAATAAAAAGGTCACAACAATTTCTCTTGATTTAGTTTCCTCTTCACCCTGAGGATTATTAATGGCCCTGAGGCAGATCCAGTCTCTCCTTGTATTCACTGCTTTGGGGACTGGATTCTGTACCAGACCAGTGGGAGCAGAAGTTGGCTAGTAAAAAATTAAGGAAAGCAAACTTGCTCATACTCCTTTCTATCTGAACTATTTCTGTAGGTATTTTAAAGCAGCATTGTTTGCAGTGCTGACAATTCATGAACTTAACCCCTGCAACTTGTGCTATGCAATGCTTTGGTACCTAAAAGAGCAATCAAAAATTTTTTTTTTCTTTGAGCTTATTTTTAGTAACTTCATGTTTAATGAAAGCTATTGAACACCTTAAGTCTTTTGCAGATCGTTCCCTGTATCTGAAAGGTCCCATTTTAATGTGCATTTTCTTCATCTACTTTCTACTTTTATCTTAGCCAATGACAGTGAGATTCCTAAGGCTACTTTCTCTTTAAGGGAATACTGCTTACATAAATAGTCCTTTACACCATCTCCTTGTTTTATAATATTAATTGTTTATCAGGAGACAGGAAATATTCCTTAGAAAATGTGTTTTCCTGCTTGTGCATGCCTTGTTACTATTTCAATTATGCAGATTCTTGATGCTGTGGAAATTTGTGCTTGATGACGCCAAGGCAGCTGCACGTTGTTAGCATTGTAGGCTGTCAGATGATCATGTGGGATTCTTGCAGCATGCAACATTCAATAGGATTGAAAAAGGGCTTTTGATGCAAGGCATAGCTTTCAGAATATATTTGTGCCTTTTAGTTAGCTAATAGAAAATCATAATTTATTATCTTTAAATTTAAAATGCTGCCTCATTTTTCTTCTGGTTGGTTTCATTTTGGCTTCACTAGAAGATGCATCTGGTACATCCACGATTGAGGAGTTTATTAATGATACTGTCGTTCAGTTCACTTACTTTTTTTCCTTTTAGAGTCCTAGCTAGCCCACAGATTACATGATCACATGTTCATCCAGTCATTCATATAGAACACAAACCACCATGCATGATTTCTTCTTCTTTCTTTTTCCTCTCTGCCTTTTTTATTCCTTTTAAGTTGCTTTGTCATGTTCTCTTTTACCATCCAGCTTAGTCTTTGTCTTCCCCTCGCTGCTATTTGTTCTATATTTTCCCATGCTTGGTTACTGCAATATTATTTGATTAACGGGCTGTGATGATGATGAACCTGCACACTGGAGGAGCAGCTACTACAGTGGTGATGAAGGGATGTAATAATGGTCGCTATCCTCGGAATTCTCTCTACAGTGACTGCATAATAGAAGAAAAGGCAGTGGTCCTGCAGAAAAAAGACAATGAAGGATTTGGATTTGTGCTCAGAGGGGCAAAAGGTATGTGCTTCTGTGTGTGTGTGTGAGTGTGTGTGTGTGATGTGCACTGGCATGAAGAAATTTATACATCTCGGAATATAAGCAGGAATTATTCTTGGTGCACTTGGTTGCTAGACAACAGGATTCTCTGTATGCTATACTACTCTGATGGATTTCGGTGCCTTCTCTCTGAAGCAGTTTGCATTTTTACATAGGAGAAGCACTGCATGATCGTTTTGGGGGGAGAAAGTTTTGCCTGTATTTTTCTCATGCTGGTGGATGTAGTATTTTGCCATTAATCTGTTCTGTTGTGCAGTTTGCTTAACTGTGGGAAACCTGCTTTCCTCATAAAAACTGCTGCTTTATTTCAAATGCCAGCCTGATTAAATAGGGCTGCGAATAGGAATAGACAAGAGAGGGATGCTTTGTTTAAAATAGGTGTGGATCTTCTGCAAGGTGACATTGGTGCAGTTTTAGTATGAAAATATGATCTTTTTTTATATCTTGAGAAGCTGCACGTATGTTGCATGGCCTGTAGTGTGCTCATTTTTAAAGCTGTTCGTATGTTAAGCTGCACGGCACTTCTCCGTAGGCAAAAATCTATCACGGTGGCATTCCTACGAGTTAAAAAAGGCATTCTATTTAATGCTTTGCTTTTTAACTTCCAGTGCAGTTTGTTCCCTTTGTATTTTAAAAAAGAATATACATATATATGTGATGGTATGTCCCATCTCTTGCTCCCCCTCATTTCACATGGGTTCTCCCTTGCCTTGCTTGAGCATGAAAATTATTCCATGTCTTCGTTCCTGGGACATGGCTTTTGCTCTCCCTGTTCCCCACCCCTAAACCTAAACTGGTGCCACCATGGATTTGCAGGGCTGGGAAAGCTTTGCCAGTTTTAGCCAAATGAAATGTTTGGAGTTGAAGCAGGGAAGCCCAAGGCACTGCCTTATCTCTGAGTGTTGGTGTGGGTTATCAGTGCTTTGAGCAGGGCTCACTCCCTCTGGCTGAGCCCAGTGGCTTCCCCCAGCTTCTCTCTGTAGCAGCGGGGGCAGCTCAGGTGAAAGACCCAAGGACTTTTCTGCCCGTGTGTGTACGTGACACAGAGGGGCAGGCAGGGCTGTCACAGGGACAGCTGTGCCTCCTGTCCTAAAAAGTGATTCCGTCTGGTCTCTTCTTTGTTATGCACATCTAAATTTAGGAGGGGAAAAAAAAATTCTGGTTGATTTTTTTTTTTCATCCTTTGCCATCCACCCCAGCCCCCTAGTTTGGCCAGATGCTCTCTCATGTCTCCAGCACATAATTCATTTTTAGGTGGATGTTGCCAGAGTTACAGCATTCTGCCAGGCACACAAAAGGGTTACTTGAGCCAATACGGAATATCCTGGAATATCAGAACCCAGCTATTGCCTGGTTGCCTATTGCTTGATTTGGTTTGTGTCAGGAAAGGAGCAGGTATTTCCCCCTCTGGAAGGAAGACCTGTGGATTGCTATTGCACGGGGGTTGCACTCTGTCCCCAGCATCCTGATCTCCCGTGAGGCACATCCCTCTCACTTCCAGCACCCACCATTTTTTAACCCTAAATCGGAATGGCCAATGATAGGCCTGTAGTCAAGTGGTATTTGCAAGCACTCCATAACTTTCTTTTTTTAATGTGGTATTTATTTTTAAAGCTGACACACCAATTGAAGAATTCACCCCAACTCCAGCCTTTCCTGCTTTGCAGTACTTGGAATCTGTGGATGAAGGGGGAGTAGCATGGCAAGCTGGCCTGAGAACTGGAGACTTTTTGATCGAGGTAGGAGATCCTGAAATTTGATTCTCAGTGCTCTGTTGGGGAAAGAGTGATGTTCCCGGTGGAGAATTGACTCTGGAAAAAGTGTGGGATGCCTCTGAGCAGCAAGTTCTGTGGGCTAACACCAGTGATACGCTTCACTTGATCAATTTAAAACTTCATGCAGCATTCAGGAAAGCAGTGACAGAGAACAATGGTCAGGCTGGCTGGGAATTTTCTGGTTGTTCTTTTTGTCCTTTGGGAATACACTATCAGAGATATCTGGGAGGTCGTAGTCTTCTTTCAGTTATTGAAATTTAGATGAATTTCAATATTTATTTTGGGCTATCAGTTCTGGTTTCTTCTAAATATTTTTAGGGAGCAACCAAAATTAATGACTTTTTATGCAGAAATATCCCTGGTCCAGTGGAATTTAGTAACCATGGAGAATAAAGCAAATTACTTTGGCTTGAAATTGAATTTTTCCAACACTACACTGAAATACAAAAAAGAAAAAAAAAAAAAGCAATGAATGTTATTGCAGTATAAATTACTTTAGAAAAAGGGTATATTATACTCCATTCATGCCAAAAATATCTTCATGTTTGATATTTTGGAGGATTTTTTTGTTGGTGTTTTAGGTTTTGTTTAAAAAGTCGGCTCTCCTTTTGAGTGTTGCTGGGCAGTTTACAGCAAAATCATGATTTGGGATTTTTCTTCCTCTTCCCCCCACAACCTCTTCATGACCAACAAAGGGATGCTGTGGCTCTGTGAAATTGTGTACTGAAAATAGATCTTTTGGGATGGATTGGTCAAGCCCTGTCTGTAAGATCTATTGATTTTACATTACTTGATGTGTTGTTCTCCAGGCTCATGTATGGTTTGGTAAAATACTTCTGGTGTTACAATGTTTATTTCTGCAGAGCTGGCTTTTGCATGCAGGAGAGGGTACAACACGCAGCTTTTTTTGGAGTGTGCCTTGAACTCCCATGGTGATTGAATTTAAATAGTTGCAGCACTTCCTCACACTGTAGCCATATAAGAACAGGCTTTGCAGGCTTCTAAAGTAAATAGATATGCATTTTTATCTCTGTCTTCAAGCACATTTCCCTTGCTGTTTGTTTACTTAAGAAGAAGCGTTTAGCATTATAGACCAGCTTACAAATGGAACTGCTGGGATCCCTGGGCAGGGATCCTTCCAAAGCTCTCCCTGTTCCTGTTAGGTGGGGTTTTGAAACAAGGCTGTATTTTTAGAGGTGGGTTTCTTCTTAGGCTTTTAATCCACGGGAAGTATGAAGAGTCTGTGCTGGCAGATTGCACAGATAGATTTGATGGTGAACAATGTGCAATTTAATTCATCATGGAATGACAAATATGCCCAATTTTTTTTGGATTTTTTTTAAGATCTTTGAAGGGGTGGAAGAAGGCTGGGTAGATGATTCTGCACAAAGCTTTACTGTTTTTTTTGGCAAATGAGAGAAGAATTGTAATTCATTGTCTAGACAATTTACCCCTAGCCTTAGCTTAGAAGAGCAGCTAAACATGCACATACAGTGCTGAATCAGGAGGACGTTAATCCATACTCCAGCATATTTGTAATTAATTCTGAAAGAAGCCATTATTACATGCAAATCAAATCCATTTCTGTGTAATTTATGTTCATTTGGGTTATTCCGTTCTGAATTTTGCAACTTAATTAAGAGGATATGATAATCCTGAGAAATGACAACTTGGCTGTTGCAGGAGACTTTTCTGTTGGAGAAAGGCAGGATTTTTTTCTGTTTTATGGCCAACATGCAGTGCACAGCCCTGGCTGGGTGGAGAAAGCCATCTTTAGAGATATTTACAGTGATGCAAAAGACTGTTGAAATAGAAGTCCACCTGCACTTCTAGGAATGCCGAACTACTTTATCTTTTGTGTTGAACTAAAAGATTTAAATTTACATGCCAGCAAGTGGTTGTCAGCCCTGGTGTAGTCAGCCTGCCTTGCTGCTAAATGATTTCTCCCATGACTCTGAAGTTTACGCTTCTGTGTGTAAGTGCCACCTCAACCATTTGTAAGTAATATCAGGCATTTATCATAAATGTCACATGAATAATAAAAGAGTTAATGGGCAACCAGGATCCTAATTAATGCTATTTTTAACACTCGTGGCAGGCGCCGGGTGTTAGGGAGGGGTGAGTTCAGTCTGGCAGGGGGCAAAATGAGAGGCAGAGCAGATGCTTCATTCTTCCTTGAGGAGGTTTGGTGGCTTGGGGTCATGGAGATGAGGGGAACCTCACTGTAGAAAGACAGGTTTGACAGGGAGATGGATCCTTTCTTTGCAGAGCACAAGGTTAGGAGGACAGGGCATAATTTCTTTGTGTATAGTTATAGTCTGGAATCTTCTGGAGGAGGGAAAACTTCAGTATCAGCTATAAGGTGTTATAAAAATTCATGTTTGGGGTTGATATATGTGGAGCAGAACAAATAAAAGATCCATACACAAAAGGAAGAAAAGGTGCTGTCTTACTCCAGCAGATAAATGGAGTAGGGATTACCTGGAACAGCTGGAATTGTATCATATGCCTGAGTTTTTATCAAATGTGCAGTGCCTGATTTGTCCAACATGTACAACTAATTTTAACATGAGACTTCAGAGATGAACGTTACACTTGCCCTTGGAAACAGTGCTCACAGAGTCTCCATGGAAATTTCTGACAGTGTGTGGTTTGTCTCCTCCTTGCTTCAAACCCAGCCGTGGTTTTTGTGATAAAAATTGTAAAGTGTGTAGTGGCTTTCCTGGATAGAGCACAGGGCAAATGTACTGGAAAAGTGCAGGAGTAGTTTTAGAGCTGAAGGAGTGAGGTAGAGACAGCTGTCAACAGATGTGGATTTTCATAAGCAATTAAAGAGATGCCAATTCAGTGTGGTTTTTTTTTTTTCTTAGCTTTGATGAACAATCAGAAAACAAGGATGGTTATGATTTGATTGTTATAACTGACATTTTACAGCTTGCCCTATGTGTTATTTTCACTATTTTAGTTGATGTTTTCTTGAATCTTGATATTAGCCTGATTTAAAAGATAGATAAAAATAAATCAACATATTAGGCCAAGTGCTAAATACTGCAGTCACCACTAGAAAGGGGTTAAAAAATTACAGCCATCACTAATTCATTTGTAGGTCATTAATAACTCATCAGTGACTGGATTTCTATATTATAACTGCTCAAGTTTGGAAAAATTCAGAGGGTTCTGCCTTGAGACATGACTTCAAGAATTCTTGAAGGTGGGGTTGAGTTGGAGATTTGCTTTGATGACATAAACAAGTCTAACCATTTTTGAGTGAAGAAATCCATTAAACTGGAAGGCCTGTTTTAACTTTGAATAGAGTTTTGTGGAGGGCTTTAGTGTGGTAGGATATAGATTGTCTTTTAAATTTAACCCCCAGTGGATTCCTAACCCTTTGTTCTTGTTGTCCCCGTGAGTGTGCAGCTGTTCTGCAGGTGTTGCCTGATGTGGCTCATGGGGATTTTCCCTGTCACACAAACAATAATGCTACAATATCAATACTCAGAAACCCAAGTTAATTCTGCAATATTTTACCAGAACAATGCATTTGTTCTCTAAATGAGGCATTGCAGTTTACATTATTGTGCCATAAAATCTCTTATTTTTCTAGATAAATTGAAATGTTATTGTCTTTGGAATAGCATGGCTGCTTATTTACATTCCAGTTAATATGTAAACTAGATAAACCTGGTGAATTATTCATTTAGAAAATAAAAACAAAAGGGCAAAATTCAAGGTTTAATTTGAGGATCAAAACCAGAGATGGTAATAGAAGAAATGTTATCATTTTGCTGCAGAACTCTTCAGGTGGCACTTGTACTAAAACATGCAAAATATCTGTAGTATAACTGCCTGCATTTCTTCATCCTCAAAAACTTATGCAGTTTATTAGTACAAACTTTTTTTTAACTGATTTTGGGTAGAAAATAAATGTTTTATTACAGACAGCATTATTTTATCATTGTACTAAAGATACCTGTCCTCTGACTGCATGTAAGAAGTTGCAATAAACGTTTAGAGAGACATTTAAAAAATCTGAAATATTAAAAAAGAAAACAAACAAAAAAAAAAAAAAACCACCTTCATACACAAATGAAGCCTATTTAGCAATAGGCTACTAGTTTTATTCCAGTAAGCACTTTATACAATCTTGAAAACAGCTGTAGGAAGCAAACTTTAGACTTTATTGTTGTAGCTTAAACTCCAGTAATTATGAATATTTTTAGCAATGTTATGCCTTACATTGGTATTCAGTGGCTGAGTGAATTAGTGGTTTTACAAAGCCAGCTATTACTGATTCCAATCCTTTTAGCAAGAAAGAAACCTTCCCATCCTCTGATAATCTTCATTAATTACCCCCTGGGTGTGTTTTCTCTTATTTCTAGTGTGAACTCTGCTCGCTTCTACTACCAGATGGAAATCTAAATTTATTTATTTTTTTCTCATGGGCAGACTCATGGGAACCATGATACTTTTTTTCTCTCTTGGAAATAAGTGGAGGCTTTGTTAATGGCTTTGTAAGAACCAGGATTCTCACATTGCAGCTGAAAGTTTGCTCCTCTCCTCCCAGCAGTGTGGACACCAGCTCCATTTCTAATAGGAGTGTTGTGTGTAGGAGGAAGAAAGCAAAGACAGCATTCTCAGGATATTTCTGAGGGCTGGATTTAGCTCTCACACTTAGGCCTTTCTCGGGGACCATCAGAGTCAGGTCCACATTAGTTCAGTGTCTTGCAGGAGGGTTTTTTGTTGCCAGCTTGGCTGCTGCTCCTGCCCAGCCAGGGAGCCTCCTGTTTGGCAGGAGAACAGCCAAGCTGGGAGCTGCTCTGTTCCTAGACAGCACCTACTTTGGGTTTGGATCAACTCTACAAACATCTTTTTAATGATGAGGGCTTTGCCAGAGCTGCAGCAGCACTGCAGTGTTTGAGCTTCTGGAGCGGGAGTTCCTGGCCAGGGCAGGGGCTTGGAACTGGATGGTCTTTGGTTCCTTCCAACACAAACCATTATGGGATTTTTTTATATATGTACATAGCACCAGGCTGGGCACCACTATTTTTAAATCTGTATGTTTAAATGGCACAGAGTTTGATTTAACCAACCATTAGAGGAAAAAACTTATTTCTATTAACCAGGTACTCGTCATCCTCTTGGTGACATCTGTAAATTATGTCTATTAAGCACCAGCAAGTCCCTGACACTGCCTAAAATGCAAGCTTTCAGAGTCCAGACAAAACTTTCTTCCTGTTTTGCTTTTGGAATTCTCCTAGCTCCAGATGTACTGGAGCACTGGGACAATGGGCTCTTGGAAAAAGAGCAGCTGTGGTACAAGTGTGGAACAGCCTGGTGTATGTGTGCAGCATCGGACCGGGGGAATTAATTTTTCACTTAATGGAGAAGTGTTTTACTTTCTCTCCACTTAAACTTGGTAATTGAGGGTTTGGGTTTGTTTGGTTTTTTCCCTTAATTTATGTTTTTAGTGGATGGTGGCACCTGAGTGAAATTATTGTGCCCTCAGAGTGCTTTGGATGTGCACAAACCCACTATACATAACTGTTTCTGATTGTTCTTTTTATCTGTTTTTCACATGTATCCTCTAACCCGTAGGAAGTGATGGTGTTCCAAATGTGCCAGTGTGATCATTAAAAAGAGGAACAAATCTTGTTTACTTTTTAAAATACATTAAGGCTGTTTTCTTTTTGACATAGATGGAAATGGGCAGACAAAAAAATAATTTGGTTCTTAAAGGCTCTCCGTTACTCACACACAAGCAAGTAATATGCTTAAAAATAAGAATAAAGAGCAGACAAGAATGAAAAACCTTTGCTTTTCAGGCTGTGAGCAGAACTGGGAAGTATTTTCCTTTAGCCTTGACCCTCCATGAGGTGTATACTGGACTCCTGGATCCCCAAAATATAGCAAGTAGCTCTTTAAAACTCAGAGCTCATTTTTAGGCTTCTTTGAGAGGGGGATTTGCAAGGAATTGTGATGATAACAGCATGAACATCCCAAACTAACTCTGTGTCCATTCAGTTCTCCATTTTCAGTTTTAAGGCATTTTGGCCTGGATACCACAGTATTTTAGCAGAATTTCCTGACATTCCTATCTTGAGGGATTCTGCCAAAGCTCGTGGGACTGCACGTGGAGTGTGGAGATATCCACAGGGACCCTTCTGACTCTTAGTGAATATGAAAACCACTGTTTCCCCAAATTCCTACTACAAAATCCTCTAAAAATAGCAAATTTATATAAAGTTAAGCTGCTTAGTATAAATAGCCAGTTCTTGGCCACCTAGAAGCCATCCAGTGACATCCAGCCACCTTGGACATCCTGTGATTCACATAAAGCTCAGCTCTGGATGGTCTTCACTCATGCAGAAATCTGTCCAACCTCTCTTCAAATAGCACAGGAATAATGCATCCCTTCCATTTCCAGCTCTCAGGTGTTGGGGTTAAGTATTAAAACTAACACCAAATAAATAAATGCCATTTTTGAGGTGTGGTTGGGTAATTACCACAAGACACTCTATTAAAATTAATTTCCCTGAAGCCCGTTGGCTTTTTTTAGTTTCTGGATACTATGGAAACCTGGTTGCTGGATTGGAGCTATATGAAAAACACTACTTGTGCCTGGTATTTAAGGAGAGAAAATACTGTTTCTTTTAATTGCAGGATGTTGCTACAAACCTGCAAAACTGCAGGTGAGGGAAAGCAGATGAATTGTTTCAAATGGTGGAGAATGAATTGGCAAACTCCTGTTGCTTAGGACAGAACTAATCTAAAAATCTGGAATTTTTCCTTCTTTATTTTCTTTTTCCTTTTTCTGGGGGAGGTACATGCATCTTACAAGCAGGAGAAATACTATCACATGTGTGTGTCATGGTTTCTTCCTTTATTTATGGACAGTGTTCTTTTTCCTATTCTGAGACTGCCAATCAATTTGTCCGACACTGAAATGCTCAGTTCACCTGCTGGTTGTGTTTCATGAGCCACAAGTCTGTGCAGAGGTTAAAAGGAAGAATAGGAACATCTATCTGATCATCATAGGCTTCAT
The DNA here is from genome assembly GCF_026979565.1 of Vidua chalybeata. Lineage (NCBI taxonomy): Eukaryota > Metazoa > Chordata > Aves > Passeriformes > Viduidae > Vidua > Vidua chalybeata. The sequence goes on along the minus strand of NC_071535.1, from coordinate 54,859,469 downwards.
GAGCAGTAACCTTCCCCTCCCTCCCTATCCCAAAAATTCAAGTTTTCTGAAAAAAAAGAAAAAGCTTCACTCATGGACCCCTACTAGGCAAATATATCTTTGCTATTATCTCCAAATCTGAAAAAGCAAATGAGAACTCTGTAGGCAGACATGTACTGTATTCATTTAGGGGTTTTTGGTTAGATTTTCTCAGTATCATCCCCCTTTAACCTTTACTGTGGAGTGAGGTTCCCTAAACTGTTCTCGAGGTCTCAGAGGGGTTAAATAAATCCCTAATGTTGGCACACACAGCAGGCTCCCCAGTGCTTCTGTGTGGGTGCTAAGAACTGCAGAAACACTTGATTTGAAGACATTCTGAACTTTTGGGTCTGATCTAGCAGAAGCTCTGCCTTCCCTTGATTAATATTCCTTTTATATCCAATCTCTAGCATGTGCCCTCTACAGAAGACTGGGTTCAGATTTAATCCATTAATTCCTTAAAAAGAGTAGGAGAAGGCTTCCTTCCCCATTGCTATTCTCCTGCTAAGATGGCTGATGCTAAATACATGGGAATATTCAGTGTTGGAGTTATCTCAATAAATGGTGGCCATCCCATTCAGAGCTGCTGTGCTCCTCTGAAATTACTGTGCAGCTCTGCAGGACACCAGTGAGGGAGAAGGTGGCTTTCCAAGGAATCCTTGCCTAGTTTTTTTCCTCTACCTTCAAAGCATTTCCTATGCATAGTGACTGTGTGGCTCAGCAAATTCATCTAATAAGCAAATTGAAATGTACTTTAAGTCAATGAGATTAGAAATAACACTGTACATCCTGTTGTGCCACTGATAGGAATCTTCAGAGACTCTTGCATACAACAATGAAGGATAATAATAATTTTTCACTACCTTGTTTTTGCCTCATATATTCTGGCAGCTGTCTGGGGAGGTGGATTTCTTGTTCTCCTCATCTTCTGGTACAAAGTTTTCACTTTTTAGAAAAACATCATTTCTCCATGGTCAAAATAGGATCTCCTGTGTTGTCTTCATGGCCAAGTGGTGATTCCTCTGTTTTGGGTTCTGGATGTGGCTGCACTTGAAGGTCTCTGAGAGCTTTGCTGATCAGAGCACTGAAAATTTTCCTAGCAAATACATGGAAGCTTCTCAAGAATGAGTGAGTGTAGCATGACAGGATAAGAGTAGGTATCCAAGTGTTCCTTTATTTGCTGATTAAGAGAAAATTTGAAAGCATAGAAGTTCATAAAAAGAAGTAATGGAAGAGTTTATTTACAGCCTGTCACTAAAAGGGTTGGTTCTGGACAAATATCATACAGAAATCTGCAGAGCAGATACAAAAGTCTTGTGTTGATTATGCTGTATTTTATTTGAAAAAAATACAAGCAGCAAAATGCAAGAATCCTTTTTTATTCCACCACATCAATCTCCCCAGTACTTTTTACTGCAATACCTTCTTCCAGAACTGTTCTCCAAACAACTGCTATTGTTTTTAATGGACTCGACATGTGACTTTTCAGTACCAGATAGATTTGTGAGAAGCCATGCTCATTGCTGACTGGCTTGTGAGTTGTTAACTGGTGTATTTATTTACACTGGGGATGATGATGGCTCACTTTAACTCCTAAATTAAAGAGGAAATTGTTCTTAAATGACTAGCAAAACATCCATTGTAAAAGTTTCTTAGGTTTTTGATATCTAAATATGCCTTATTGACTGTGCCTATTTTGGAGCTGGCTTGTACAAAACTGGATAGATTGGAAATGGAATTGAAGACGGGCTTTGTCTGGGAGTAGCTCTTTGGTTCTCATAATTCCCTGTGCATTTTTAGAATAGTTTGGAGATATTTAATAGAAATCATGTGCACACCTAAAAAAGTCGTGGTTCTTCAGAGCTGGAAATGATGTAGGCAGCTGTTATCCAAGACTCAAAGACTAGGCATATTCATTTCCAACTCTCCTTTTCCTGCAATATTTTTCCTGTTTCTTTGTGTCCCAAGCAAACCTCTGCAGAAGTGCTGTTCAGAACTTTGGTTCTTTCGCTCCTTTCTCATGGTATGGCCCCAAATCTGGGTGCCTGAACTTGTTCCTATTTGGTCTCCCCAAGGGATTGATCAAGATGGTTTTCTCTGGATGAGTCTTGTTCCACTTGTAAAGGTGTGAAAACCTCAGGCCTGAGACCTGCTGTTTCTCTTTGGCAGCTCTGACAGTAAAGAAACTTGCCCATGCCTTGAATGGTAGCAAATAATGCCAAATTGGGCAACTGCTGCCATTTTAAGGCTATGACAGCCACTTCCTCTTCCCCCAAGGAATAGGACAAGAGGAAATGGCATGGGGAGGTTTAGATTGGATATTAGGCAAAATATCTCCCCAGAAAGAAGGGCCTGGAACACTGCCCAGGCCAGTGGTGGAGCCACCATTGCTGGAGGGATTTAAAAGCCATGCGGAGGTGGCACTTGGCACATGGGTCAGCGGTGGCCTTGGCAAACTGTGTTAGTGGTTGGACTCAGTGATCTTTGAGGGTTTTTCCAACCTAAACCATTCTCTGGTTCTATCATTGCAAAGAAGTTGGGATAACTTGCAGGGGTTTAGGATTCTGTGAGGCAGTTCCAGCTTTCTGCAGTTGCCTTATCCAAGTGTTCGTGTTTCAGCTGCTTCACTGGAGCTGGAAGTGCTGGATTCAGAACATTCCCATGGTGGATGAATCTTCCAATGGCTGCATGTGGTGGCTGGATCCTCTCTGAACTATTCAAGTACTCCTAAAGCAGCTACACTAAATCTTGTCATTCAGACACCGATTTTTTCTTGTCCTTTTTCAAGGCAGATTGAAATGAAGGTTTGATTCATTTTGGGTAGCTTAGGATCTTTTAATGTTAATATTAATTGTTGCTGGAATAGGAAGATTGTATGGGTAGTTTTTCCATCTCTGAAGGGATTATGTAGAGGGTAAATTCCTGTCTTCAACCTTAGAAAACAGGGAAGGATTTGGAACATAAAAGTGGAGCTGGTACAATATTTGACACTGTTGTAAAAGTCACCAAGAATAGGTTTTCCACACAGGAATATTGCCACCTTCCTGACATTGCAGAGGAATTTTTAATGAGTGAAATTCCTCTTTCATTTGCATACTAACCCATATCTAATTGCTGGATTACTATTGAAGCTTCAGCTTGACTCTCTGAATATTAAAAAACATTTGATATTTTAAGCAGTTTTATATTTTCTGTTTTGCTGCTTTTAATGTACAAATGAATGTCATTAATACAATTTACATATTTCTAAAGACCTTTTGATGTAGTAAGATGTAAAAGTTGTTTATTTTTAATTTTTTTTTTTTGTGACAATCTTATATGCAAAACTGCTGCTGCCAGGCAATTATCCACCCAAATAGTTTTAACACAGTTGCTCATCATCAGCACAGATTAGTGACATGACAGCAGTTTTTGGGAGATGTATGACCCGTTCTAAGCATTAACTTTCAAATTGACATGAATGTGCAAATCCACACTTAGAAAACTCTTTTTCTTTTTTATTTGTCTCCATGGGAAAATATCAGAGGTTTGTTTTTTTTGGTTTTTTTTTTGGTTTTTTTTTTTCTTTTGGTCTTTTTTTTGTTTTGTTTTGTTTTGTATTTTTTCCCTTCTAATATCTCAATTTTATCATATTCTATAGACAAGGAACATTTTTCTTCCTGCTTTGGATTTTGGTTTCCAGTCCATAAGGGATCTGAGTAAAGAAATACTGTCTACAATAAAATATGCCATGTTTGCACAGCAATTTCTTTATTGTTCTGCAGTAATGTCTTTGGGAGAAGTGTCTCTTTTGAATTATTATTTTAATTAGTTTTGATTCACGTTGGTTCCTGGTCTCTCCTGTGCACACTGAGAACTCTCTCAGCACAAAGTTTACTCTGAAATCTGCCCTGTTACAGTGACAGACATTAAAAAATCATTTGGTCTGTAGTTGTGAGAAGGTTCCTGCCCATCTGGTCCTTCATATACTAAATATAAAATGAGATCTTTAGTCTGCAGACTTGAGAATTTGCTTAATGTAGAGTTTGGAGTGATGTGTGCAATCTTGGGCTCAATAACCCATTTCCAAAGGATGCTCCTGCTCTCTGCAAGCCCCGTCTGCATCTAGCACAAGAAGGGGTTGATTTTATTTGATGCTTTCAGTATAGATAATCTGTATTTACAAGGTTTTGTAAGATCCAGTCTTACTGCCCTGTGCTCATCTTCTGATAAGTTCAGCTTTGAGTGTTTCATTCTGATTTGGAGTAAGATCCTCTAAGTAGTGGATGAGCTGCTATCAGACAGGCAGAGAGCCCAAAAATAGATAAAATGTAATCCCAGCATACTTCTCTTCATTTGTCAATCTTCTTGCTAATGAGGAAAAATAAATCAGGAAGGAAAACTCTTACAAATGTAATCTCAAAAGTTGAAAGGGATGGGGAGAATACAAGAAAATGGGGGAAAAAAGTGATTACAAATTGGTTTTTCTTCTATCAGCCTACTGAGACATTTTGATCCAATGGTTTAACAGACTGAGATGTTTTGTGATGCAGAAGAAAGCTTTAAGATATCAACCTGAGGATCAACTTTGTATTTGCAAGTTAACACCTTTGCTGAATGGCTCTCTTAGGATTTTAGGATATATTAGGAGTGGTTGAAGGAAGAAAGTTAGACTTAGACTTGGAATTACAGAACCTCATTTAAAATGTTATGTTTACTAAACTTACTGTGCAAGGTAGAAAATGCATGGCAACTTATTTCCAGAAGACTAAGAGCTGTGCAAATCAAAATAAAATAGTGATTTTTTTTTTCTTAAAAAATTTTGTAGAAATTATTTCAATCTTAAGGACTTCAGGTCACAGCTGGGCACTAAACTAGAGCCTGGTTGTCCCAGGTTAGGGAAACAAATGCTCAGAGGATACTCCAGGCAGGAATGTAAGTTGGGCTGGATAAATCCAGTCCATGTGTTTCCACATCAATACCAGTAGGAAGGCAGTGGAAGTACATGTTTTGAAAAATTAAACGCTTGAAAATTGTCAGATTTATGGCTTTGTATCAAGGCACTGAATCACTCAAAGATTATCAACAGTTAAAAATGGGAGTTAGGCTGGAAACATATTGTTTATATGTGGAAAAAAGCATAAATCCAGCACTTTCTAACATCTGGGAAGCCTGGCCAATATTTTAAAAATTATTTTGGTTATTTAAATTCCTCGCTTTTGGAGGAATTCTTAAGAAGGTGAAACCATTGATTGTATCTGTAACACTCTCATTGCTCTATGTCTTGTCATCCTGATGTTAGTGCCAGATGTCCCCTCAGATTCCTCTGTCAGGGACTGCAGCTAACCCTGTGGTTCAAACAGAGATGTCCAAATTGTGCACTTCATTTCAATCCCAAAATAAACTTCAGAACCTAGTAACACTGAGAGAGCTGGAGCAGAACAATGCCAGTCCAGCTCCCTGCAGTGTTGTCACGTTTTCCAGGCATTCCTGGGGCAGTGTGGTCTGGAGAGATCCCTTTTCTCTGAGCTTTCCTCGTGGCAGTGGTAGCCTGAGCTGGATGTAGCTGCCTCAGCCACCATGTGTCTCCATCTCTTCAGGCTGTTCATGTTTTGTGGCAGCTTTGGCAACCTGCTGGGATTTTTCTGAGTAATGCAAGTGGTGAGGAATGATAATAATAATACTGTTAACCCTTTGATTTCTCAGCCAGCTGGGAGGATGATTTTGGGGAGCAGAGCCTCTCCTGCCCCCCCTTTCCCTGTGCCCCTCCAAAAATGCACCAATGAGTATGTGTTAGGAAGCCTAAATAGAGACTGAGATATGAATAAGCTTTCTAAGGAGGTGAGAATATAAAAAAGGAAGATGATATGATTCTCCCTCTGACAATTTTTTCCAGCAGTTTGAAAAATACAGAGAGTGCTTCGTTGTTTTTCCCTGTTCCCCTTCACTCCCAAGGTCAGATAAGAATGGCAACCGTGGTGGTTAATGCTGACAACCTTTCTCCATCCTTGTCTGGCTCCTACAAGGGAGAGATTTGCAGTGACAATATAATACAGCACTATGAGTTTTTTCCTTGGCTGAGACAAAAGCTTCCCAACTTCTGCATGGAGTGATTTCCAGAGGACCCTAATCCTGCCCCAAGAGCTGGGAACAGCTGAGTTATGGTAACATTAAAGTATTGACAGCACATCACTGCTGTGGGGATCGGATGACTGTATTTTGATAGAGGCAGGGCAGAGGAAGGGTGAATAAACACTTCTAATGCAGAGAAATGAACAAAAAAGGAGAAGCACATGCGATTGAATTTCCAGGGAAATGAACAGAAGACCACAGATGCTGATTATGAGAATCTTCATCAGATTCCTGGTCTAGTGGAAATGTCTCCCTCATGGCAGGGGAGTTGGAATTAAATGACCTTTAAGATCCTTTCCATTGCAAACCATTCTGTGATTCCATGATTCTTTGAGATTTCTACATAGGCCCAGACAATTTTGCCCAACATCCTTTGGCTGGAAGATGCAGTTTGTTTTTTTTTTTTTTTTTTTGCTGGGAAATGCAGATTTTAGGCTGAACCTGTGCTCAGTGTGGGAAAGGAAGGTCCCTGCTGTTGCTGTGCTGCCACCTGCCATGGCCTGTTGAGGATCAGCCCCCCAGCCCTTCATGTCCTTGGGCTGGTTAATGAGCTTCCCTGGGCTTCCTGCCTGGCAGCAAACAATGCCACTTCACCAGCTCTCGAGTCACCACTAATTGAAGCAGCACAATTATCCAATCCTTGGCCTTGTTCCACATCTGAAATAAAACAGCTGTGTTATAATGTTACGATCAAATTCTTTCTCTGTTATATGACCTAATAAATTAACGGTTCGGAATCGTTCATTTGTGACTCAGTTTGTCACTAAAATATCCTAATTCCATCAATGATCTTTTGGATAAATTTCACTGAGTTTGCTTGGTCTGAAAAGAATTGGCTGCTCCAAGCCATCCATTCTAGAAGGACTGAGTTGGTGGTCTCTGGGATACAGAAAAGCAGTGAAAAAAATAGAATATAATGAAATATTTCTACAAAGAATTGGTTTCACAGAGAAGTGCTGCCTCATCACTTTAGTAAGAGACACAGGTCAGCTCCTGAGAGCTCTCAAAATTGTCCTGGGTTGGTGTCCAAGGAGCTGTCTGGATACACTTATGTGGATTGATGGCTCTGCAGAAAGCCTGACCCAGCATGTGGCAGGATAACCCTTGCTACAACAAGCTCAAGGATGAAAAATTTAACAATTCCAGAGCAATATCTGGTTTGCAAAATTAAAGCATTCTTCTGAATTAAGCTAAACAGGATTTCTCTTTGGTTCTCCAGGTATTTTTATTTGCTCTGAGACTGGAAATTTAGCATCCTTCTACACAGATTGGCCTGCCTTAGACACCTTTAAAAACAAAAGATATCTGATTGTGTTTTTTATTTCCTTCCTCATTTTCTGTCTACTAGGAGTGCAGCCACCAAAACCACAATGTTGTTAAATGGCTTCTAAACAGTGTCACTATGAATTAGGAAGCCTTAGTTTAAAACTGGAAATATGAACAAGGGAGAAAAGACTTTAACCCTGCAGAGTTAAAACTCTGTTGCATGGCTCACCAAAATAGATTTCAAGAAAGAAGTAGCCAAAGGCATAAAAATCTGATGATAGATGTTTTTCTTTCAAATGTGCTAGAAACAGGGAGGTCTGCCAGAGGTCAGCAGACCTGAAGGATGATGGACCTTTAAAAGGCAGCACTGTTGAAAGAGAATGTTATTGATGGAAACCTCAGGGAGTTCTTAGTCATAGTCCAGCTATGGAGGAATTTGGGATATGGCTGCTTCTTCAGGACACTTAGAGAAACAACCTGAGAACTGAGTCAGGAATGTTCCCACAGCTGGAGAGCTGGTGCTGGTGTGAGAAAGATTAGAATTGCTAGAAAAGGGATTAAAAAACCCACCAGCCTTCAGGAGCCAAAATTTAGCATTTCATGATATGATTCAGGGGCATGGCAGTGTTCAGATGAAGGTTGGACTTGATGATCTTGGAGGTCTTTTCCAACTTCAGTGATTCCAAAATGGGAAGTCATGTTTTTGGAAGAAATTGGTGGTTGTAGGAATAACTGCCTTGGCAGCCTCAGCTTTCATTTGGACATTGGGAAAGATGTGCTTGAAAACCAGCTTATTGTGTAGTAAGAGAAAAGTACCTTCTGGGATGAGAAATAAAGGGTAGAGATAAACGGACTTATTTCAAAATACAGGGAAAAGAAGCACAGTTTTTGAGGGCTGTGAGCTGTCCTGTTAAATTTGTACAACAATGATCAGATATAGGATCTTAGGCATAATTCAAAACCAGTAAAGCATTTGGAGCTTAACTAGAAGAGCAGGAGATGCCAATGTTGAGTATGTCAAAGGAAGTGTACCTGGGGAGGAATCCCCCTGGGCACCAGGATGTGCTGGGGCTGACCAGCTGGAAAGCAGCTTTGCAGAGGACTCAGGGATCCTGGTATTTCTTTCTGTTTGTTAAATGTATCTGTGCCTCTATTTCATGGTTGGCTTAAAATACATGCATGTGAAGTGCAAAAGATGTCAGAAATATGAGCAAGGATAAGCTTCTAAAGGACAGAAAGGGTGACAGTAAATTAAATTCTTCGTGTTTCACGTCAGGTAGCTCTGACACATGGTATAGATTCATATGCATAACAGGGAAATGTATTTTGTATATCCTAATACTGAGCAAGAACAAAATGCAGCTACTAATTTGTAAAATATGTCTTTCATTTATTGAGCAAGTGTATGAAATATTTCCCTCATCCTGTATAATGACAATCTCCACATTTTTTCATGCAACTAGAAAAATACTGTGAGCAAAATGCAACACCAGGAAATGATCAGTGCCGTTTCAGAAGGTTTAATTTGGTATTAAACACAGATCACAAATGTATCAGTGAGGACAGAAACCTTCCTAAGTCATTCCCTCCTAAATACCTAAACCTCTGCATCTTCAAGAGCAAGGAGAGAGCTGTGAGCAGTCAGCAAGTACAAGATCCCCCTTGACAGAGTATCACCAGTCTGTGCCCGTGGTGCTGTTTTACAGCTCCAGTTGACTTGTAACACAGCAACTGTCTCCAAGCAACTAGGAGAAATACCGGGATGTGCAACCAGGATACAGAACCCGGCGGGGACAGGGATGGTCAGGCAGCCCTGCACCCCTTCCCACCCAGCCTTGGCTCCTGCCCCCCGCTGGAAAAGGCTCCAGCTGCCTTGGAGGTGGCCCTTGCCAGCAGGAAGCAACTATCCCTGCGGGTGGGAGATGGGATTGGGCCGTCGGCTGCCCACATCAGTCATTTTGCCAAAATAACTCTTCACGTATTAATCAACTCCGCTCCCTTGTCTGTGCCAGTGGGGTTTGGAAAAATGGTATTTTTGCAGCCAACTGACTCCAAACAAGCTCTCAAAACCAAAACAAAGTAGCTGTAGATTGAATCTAATTCACTACAATCAATATACAACAAAGAAAGAAAATTTATATGTTTAATATAATTTCTCCCCAGCTGCTTTATCAAATTGCAAAACTAACAATATATGTAGGAAATGTCTTCTTTTAAAAGGTAATAATGTACATTTGCAGTCCTTGTCCTTCTGAGAAAGTTCATCATTTTTTTATTTGCTTTATTATGTTTCATTTAGGACCCATTCCAACTGTTTTAAAGCTGCAGGAATGTAGCAATCCACTTACCCCTAGTTTAACTCCAGCAGAGTATTTGGAACTCTTTGTGGAAGGGAATTGTAATCTATGAAATACTTGCTACAGAACCTAGTAACCTAAGAGGGTTTTTTCCTTTTATGGTATAATTTGCGTAGTCATTTGTGTGACTGTTGATTTGAGGTATTATAATTTTGAAGAAGTGTTTTGAGATTAAACGCTTGAGTCTTTTTTTATGGGGCATGAAGAGCTAGAAAGAAAGGAAAGGAAAGGGAGCAAACACAAGCTTGTTTTTTGGTTGTTAGTTTCCCATTGTTCTTTTCCCCAGCCTAAATTGTCAGCCTTGTGGATGATGCTGGGACATGCACAGTAAGGTTTGCCTTGCTTTTCCTCATTTATTCCCTTTTTCATGCTTCCTAAATTCTAAAAAGTCTCCAGTGAATGAGTTCTGTTAGTGACCACACATTAATAGCAGATGACTCTACTTCCATTTTACAGACACTTTCTGTACTGTCACTCATCAGTGCTATTCAAACCAGAGGTACTGCTTTAGTGATCTGAATAACTCAACCCAACAAACTCGCTGAAACATGTTTATATCACAGATTTCATTGCCTTCTCCAGCTGGAATTTTCTAAAAGGAAGTAAAAGCTTCTGGGTAAGAGAATGTGGCAGGTCATGCTGCAGAAACATCAATGTGCTGACAGCCCTTCATGAGTACTAGCTCCTGTGATAGCCTCTTTCAGACCATAATTAATATTATCATTCAGTATAAATGCCTTATTATTATTATTATTATTATTATTATTATTATTATTATTATTATTATTATTTTCCTTTTTTATTATTCTGTTCATTTTTAATTGTAACATAAATGGCACACAGTCAGCATTTGGTGCACACCCAGTACATGGAACTATCCATGTTTTCAAGATGGTCCCATCACATTTGAGAGGAAATGGCCTCAACTTATGCCAGGCAAAGTTTAGGTTGGATATTCAGAAAATTTTCTTCATTAAAAGGATGGTCCAGCCCTGGTCCAGGGTGCCCAGGGCAGTGGTGGAGTGCCCATGCCTGGAGGGATTTAAAAGCTGTGTGGATGTGGCACCTGGGGACATGGGTTAGTGGTGGCCTTGTAGTGCTGGGGAATGATTGGACTTGGTGATCTTTTTCCAACCTGGATGATTCTATAATTCTATATATATATATATGTAAAAATTTTTTTTTTTACTTTCTGCTTGACAAAGAGATTTGAACTGCATCCCACCCATTCCATGATTAGATCTCCACCCTGAGAATATGAGATAGATAGATAGATAGATAGATAGATAGATAGATAGATAGATAGATAGATAGATAGATATTTCTGTGAATACAGATGAAGCTGCTGGATTTCTCCTTTTCTTCCTCTGGAATATTTTCTGTGTACTGCAGGAAAAAAGGCCATTCTCTAGCTCTGGGTAGCAGCAGCAGAGGAAAAGGTGCTGGCTCCTGGGATGTGAGGGATGGGGAGAGCTTTGGGCCCCTCCAGGGCTGGCACTGCAGGGGGCAAAGAGGAAACTCAAACGTGCTCCTCTCCTGCCCTGGTGCTTCCCGCAGGGAGAGATGGAAAATGCGCTGCCAACCTGGAGCTCCCTGCTCCACTCCTTCCCTGCTCCACCCCCACGCTGGCACTGGGAATAAAGCTACCACCAAATGCATGAGTGTCCCTCGAGCAACAGGCTCGGAGAGAGCTGGGCTTGTTCAGCCTGAAGAGGAGACAGCTCCAGGGAGACCCTGCTGTGGTCTTCCAATGCTTAACGGGAGCTGACGGAAAGATGGGGACAGATTTTTTAGTGGAGGACGAGAGGGGATGGTTTTAAACTAAAAGAGGTTTGGTTCAGGGTAGATGTGATGGTGAAAGTTTTTGCTGAGAGGGTGGTGAGGCCCTGGAATGGATTTCCCAGAGGACCTGTGGCTGTTCCATGCCTGGAAGTGTCCAAGGCCAGGCGGGATGGGGCTTGGAGCAACCTGGGATAGTGGAAGGTGTCCCTGCCCATGGTAGGGATAGAACTGGATGAGCTTTAAAGGTCTCTCCCAACCCAAATCATCCTGTGATTCTATGATTTCATTTTGGACTCTCAGCATTCACCACCAGTTTCATAGCAAATACTGATTTTTTTCCACACAGACCACTTGTTTTAGTGGCACGTGATGTAGTTGAATTCTGATTATTTTACTGTTCTATTGACTGAGTTTCTATTTATTAACATAAAGTTCTCAGCTTTTCAGAGACAGCTTTTGATTTCAAGGTACTTCCCGAACATCTCCTCCTTTAATTAATCATCTATGAAATTAAATTTCACAATTCAAAAACACCCTCAAAAACGAGTATCTTGAAATGTAGGCTTATCTGTATAGCATCTATAATTATTTTCATGTATTTTTTCGCAAAACAGATCTAGGTTAATGTCAAGTTCAGCTTCCTGCTATAATTTAAATTTTCCTGGTGTGTATTTTAAAGACTGCAACTGACAGGCATTTTTTATTGAAAGAGAACTGAGAACCAGTTTTCCAATTGAGTGAAAATGTGAAATGCAGAGCAAACTGTTTTTACTGAGGTCATATTAGCTATGAAGATACTATTTCTCATTGAATGCATTTAAAAAGTAATATTTTTTAGAAAATACTACTATGGATAAAAAAAAGGTATGTATAAAATTTATTAAACTTAATTAATAAGCAATATCCTACCTCATAAACAATAAATGCAAGACACTACTTGAGTTCTCTGGTTGGCAGGGATACTTTATCAGAAGTTTAAATATCTGCTAAAATCATATTTTATCAGGATTTTTAATGTTAAATAGCACTTGTTTTGCAGTTTTAATGCAATTCACTGGTGGCACAGTGTGCACAGTGTTTGCACAGTTTTTTTCTCCCTCCTTGATATTAGTGAAATATTAATGATATTAGAAATAATCTAGAAACACTTGTACTGTGGCATTTGCTTTGACTACTCCAGTTACCATCTTTTCCCCACTTTTCAACACTCAGCTTGTACTGTTTCAACATCAGAAATGCAGAAAGCAAAGTTGTCCCATTAATTCAATTAAGCTCCTTGCTGTATGAACTTTATTGGCTTTAAGTGACTCATTTTGGACTTTATGTGCATGTGTATACTTTGTCTGCTTAGATCTTTTAAAAGAAATAAAATTAGATGTATCTTGAACTTACAGGGCTTTTCTTTTATGGTTTTCCATGTAAAAGGAATTGAAGAAGACAAAAAATTATTCATTTAACTGCAGAATTAGCTGGGCAAAGGGGCCAATACTATTATTTCAGAGCTCTGAGGTTTGCATGTTGGTTGCTTTTGGTCTGTGACAATAATAGGACAGATATTTCATTTGTATGTGAGGTCATCAGCACAACTTTGGAGTGGAATAACCATTTTTAGATGAGCCATACAATGACAGGCAGTGTAGTAACAGCTTTATTTACCCTGTTTTACCTCATACAGCTTCTTGTGGGATGAAGTAGAAGTTTCTCACTGGAACCTACATTTTTGTATCTGCACATCAGAGAAGGCAAAGATCACAAAAGTTCACGGTGTATTTTGAAAGTTTTGCTTTATCAAAGTACATTTGGATGATTTTAGTCTCTCAGTGAACAGCAGTTGAAGTGGGAACTGCTGACAAGAAGGTGACAGGAGGCCCACAGCCACTGAAGAATTGAGAAGAGGATTTTAGGGTAGCAAATGTGGGATCTTAGACCAAAATGTGGTTGTAGCCTGAGGTGAAAGACAAACGTCTCTAAGGCTTATGGGAAGTGTTGATAGCCAAGCCCAGCTGAAGAAATCAATTTGAAGTCCTTTATAAGCTCTTACATATATGACCTATCCATAAGTCACTTACAAGATCTGAAATTAGCCTGTACTTAATGAACAAGTGGGATTTATTGCTGGTTTTCTGTGTGCAGCCTGTTATTTAGTATCTAGTGCCTTAATTTTTAGAAAGTTTGCCTCCCACACTTGTAACACCTCTGGGAAGGCTGCACCTTTCACTTTGTGTTTCAGCTTGGCACTGGGGGAATGTGACAGGAACAAGGCTGTTTGTCTTCTTCTCCCTTCCACCTCCCCAAAGCACTGCCAGCTGCCATGGGGAGGGTGCCCAGGACCTTGCCATGGATCTTTTCCATAATTCCCTCCCAAACACAGGGCTTGGTCACCTTGGCTGCTCAGAGAATGGACAGGCCATATTTTTAACACGCTTCTTCCATAATTTGAATGTCTCCTAGCACAAAGATTTGTAAAGGTCTATTATGCTGTGTAAATCTTGTGTTTATATTGGCCATGCTTGGCATTATATGGGATCTGCTTTGTCCATGCTGATAAGCAGTTTTATTTTTGATTTCTTCCTTAAATCTGAATGCAGTCCAGGGGCTGACGGATACAGCCTTAATTCAATATCCATCATGTCATAGTAGTAGGAAGCAAACTCAGATAAATATTATTTGAATAAGCTTTGACTTTCTTTTGGTTTGCTAATCTGATCAAATATCCAGAGGTTTAATTGCATTCTCCCAATCAGTAACACTAATAATTATTTTAGCTTTATCATATTATTGGCCACTATCAAATGAAGTCCATATGATTATTGTATTATATATAATTATTAGTGAGCTGGAGAAAGTAGTTGAGTTCAAGAGAAGCCTGATTTGATGGTATTTTTCCTCATAAATATCAAATTATTTTTTTATTAGACTGAACATGCACAAGTTAAAAAAACTCCTCTAAAAAAAAAAAATAGATTTTGGGAGGATCAGATGAAGCAGCCAGAAGTGTCAAACAATAAACTTCTGCTTCTTATGTAAAAATGTTGGGAATAGTGTAAGGTATTATTTTTAACCTCTGATCAATACACAGAGCTGCCAAGGACCATAGTTATTTCAAATTCTATATGACTTGTTGTTGGGTATTTCTCCCAGATAAGTATATTGCTGAGATTTACATACCTGTAATTTTTAGTTTCTGCTTGTCCTCTGTTAAATGCACAATGCAAGTTCCAGCCTCCTGATTAATCTTAACAAGTTTTTACATAGTGAAAAAATATTTTGCACAGGTGACTTCGATTTGATTTACCCTGTAACTCCTGGATTAAGCTTCTTTTGTAGACCAGATGTGCCCTCTTAAAAGGCAGAGTTCCCAGTGTTCTGCTTAGGTTACCTGAGGAATTAGATTTTCCATGAGAACCTGGAGTGCAGGAACATCCCATATTTTCTTTCCAAAACAGAACACCATCCTACCCAGCAGGATTTTATTTGGCTGCCTGTGGTCCAATGCCTCCTTTGTTTTAATGCATTTCGTGTTGAGATTCACTGAGGTGGAGGCAGGCAGCAAAAGGAGCTCTCTTAGAATGTGTCTCAAGCCATATTTTAAATTGGATTAAGGTGAAAATTGTGCTTTCCTTGGAGAATCCTCCCTTGGTTGTGTCTATGCTAAGAGCTGATGCTCACTTGGTGCTCAAGCCTAACCCCCCACGAGGGGAACAAAGCCCACACTCTCCTTCTGAGCCTACCCTCTTGCTCAGGATAACTCTTCCTGAGCATGAGCTGCAGCAAACATGGCCTTTTGAGGTGTGTGTATTTAAAATACTCCTCTGGGGGGATTCCCTGGGAGAACCTGAAAATGTTCTGTGAGGTTTGACAGTGCTGTGGATCTGGGCTGGGGACTGGGATGTATGACGGGCTCTTGGTCATCAGAAACTGATGCCTTGTGAAGGCTGACCTAGAGCAGAGACTAGATGGAGTTAAAGAATAAAGTAGATATTTATTAAAAGGCCACAATGGATACACCTTGGGCAGTACAAGAGCCCAGTCAGGCTCCCAAGTTGAACCCAAAATGGTCACAAAATGGACAACTGGTCACGAGGTCTCTCATTTTTATAAATTCTGGTCCATTTGCATATTGGAATTAATTGTCCAATTACAGCTTCAGGTTATGAAGTCCCATCCTTCTTGTTTTTCTCTCTTCAGTCCACGTTGGTTGTGCTCTTGGGCCTGAAATTTGGATCATTTGTCCTTGGTCCCCAGCCATAGAAGGAATTGTTTTGTCTCCCTACTCTGTGAAGAGAGCTCACCATCCTCTAATATAAAGCTCAGAAGTACACACTAAAGCAGCACAGAATCCAAAAAATATAAAAGTTAAAAGCTGAGGCGTCCATGGAGCTGCTGCTCTGAGCTGCTACAGCAGGCAGGGAGAGAAGGGAGAACAGAGCAGGGATGTGTCTCTCAGGCCCATCTCATACGAGAGGTCTGAGTGTCAGGAGCGATCTGAGATCTCTCTTCTTCTCCTTGGAGGTTGGGTTGGGTTGGAGCGTGTTCCCCATGCTGTTCCCACCCCCAGCCACCCCTGTGCCTGAGCTCTTTTTGCTTTGCTCAGCGATGTTTGCCACTAGGTTACCCAGTGCTTGCTGTCCTTCACAGTTGTAATTAGTTTTTGGTGATCCTGGTGCTTTTTTCTATTTTTTTTTTAATTTTTGCCAAACTGGAGTGACAACCCAGCTATTTTCCAGGTTAACTTACTGATAATACTTGGAACTGCAATAATGCAAAATCCTCCCTGTCAGCTTTCAACAAGAGAGTTCTTTTTAGTCATTAAATCTGCTAAATGGATGGTTATCTATTTTAATCTGTTGCCAAAGTAATTAACCCTGAAAAGTAATTCCCCTGCAAAATCAAATCAGGGTTGCTTTTTTCTGAAATTCTTTTTAAAAGATAATAATTACTGCCAGTAAAGACCAGGGTCCTTAGGAGAATTCTGAAAGACATTTTAGAGTTGTGCCAGTTTCCTTCTTTCAGGCTCAGTGGAAGAAGCAATTGAGTCTCTTTTCTCAGTAAAGATATCCTCAGCAATCATGGCAAGAGGCTGTGTAATGATAAAGGTGTAAACGGGAAAACAGCTCTTGTTGATAGAGAGCTTGTCCCACCCCACACCTCAGCAAAGCACTGATACAAGATTTCTTCAAAGAAAAATTAAATATGGAGTTATAAATACAGATGAGTATGGGATTGGGCTTTTTTCTTCCCCCCCCACCAACCCTCCAAAAAAAAAAAGGTTCATAGCTCAGCTCTGAAGCAAAAATAGCAGAGGGGTGGCACATTGCAACAGAAGATGAGGGGTCAAGATGACAAGGCAGGAGGTCAGTGGGACCAGAATATCTGGAGACAGCTGTTGTTGGGCCCTGTTTAGGTTTTCTCTGGTTATGCAGATTAAAACAACATTTTTCAGATCTGTGGCACAGTCAGGGATTTTTGCGTATGGAAACTTCCTGTTGTTTGTTTCTACTCCACTCCCAGGAAATACAGCTTAACTCATTGCTTTTCTAAATAGGCAAGATGATAGCAAATGATTATTCCAAATAGAATAGCTGATGAATTGCTGATACCTGAGCATAAATATCCTCTTAAAGCCCTCAGGACTAACTGCTCACTCGAAGGAGAGTGTTCAAGCACTAATGGAAAGATATTCTGGGTCTCAGTAGGCACAAGATTTTCTTTAGTCCTCAACTGAGTCCTGGGCTCAGGAATGTAATAAAAATTTTAACACTTCAGCTGTGGTTTTTCATACTTAAAAAAATCCCAAACCACAAACCCTTCTGTTTCCTTATAGCACAAATGTTGACTCCTCCTAGCTAATTGGAGGAATTCTCTCTAAATTTTTGCCTTTTTTTAATTAATATTTTTTAAATTATAGCAGCTGAAGTTTAAAATCACAGTAATTGAAAAAAAAAAATAGGTGGGGGAAAAAAAGTCTTCTCTGGTTTTCTTTTTTCCTCTTTATTTGCACATGGGCAGGATGACATTCCCAAGGGAATTTTGTGCTTATACTGCAATATTGCAGCACAGCTACTAAAAGTGTCATGGCTTTAATCATGTGTGCCTTTGGAAGTACACCGGCACTGGATCATTGCCCTCCAAAAGAAACAAAAAGGGAGAAATAACACAGGACTGCTCCGTTCCCTCTGGCTGCTCTCTGTGCTCTGGCTTGGCTGGAGAATTTTCCCTCTCCCTGGCCGTGTGTGGCTGGAGACTGCTTAAAGAACGATCAGCTGCAGTGTCAGCTTGTGCTGACATTTGCACTCCCAAGGAGCCTCGTGCATTGAGCTGGTGCTGATCTCACTCACAGTGACTAAGGCTAAGTGAAATCCTCAGGTTCAGTTCAGCTTCTCAAATCAGGCCTGAAATCTCTTCCCAGTTTTAATACTGCAAAACCTTTGAGTCTCGTACGTCCTCAAAGGGCTGGGACTGGATGGTCTTGAGGGTCCCTTCCAACCCCATCCATTCTAAATAATTCTAAATGCTTTAACGAAAATATTTGTAATTAAGAGTGTTGGTTTGGGTGTTTTTTCTGGAATGCAAAAAATCAGAGTCACTGAGTTCATCATGGTCCAGCTAGCGCAGGTCGGGGCCTTGTTGGACACAGCACAGGTGGCAGGACAGCTCTGGGAGGTGCTGGCTCTGTAACCTGGGAACAATGTGCTCCTCAGGGCAGATACCCTGCAGGCTCCAGTTTTGGGTTTGTGCTTGCTTAAATCCACTTATCCATGTCACACAGGGCCTCAGATCACTGCAGAGGCCGGAATCACAAGCTTGGAAGACATAGAAGGGGACAGGTCCATGGGTGAATCTCAAGACCTCTTTAAATACAACTCCTGGAACAATCAATGACTCCAGACTGAGAGTGAACAAGGGGAAAACCATTGAAAAAGAAGTCCAGGGGAGATGGGATGGAGCTCTGGCTCCTCATGGTGATTTCTACAAATCTTGCTAACTCACTGTTAGCTCAAGCAGGTAGAACACAGTCTCCTGAGAGACGATGACTTACCTTCAGGCTTCTGAACTCTTGCCCTTCTCTTCCCCCAGACTGGAATGCTTTGCCATTTTATGCAGATGTTTTTCCTTATTCTATTCAGTTATGTAACAGAACAACTGGTTACATCTGTTACTGTTCAATTAAGCTTTTTAGGTCACTTTCAGAGGACAGCAGCGCCTTTCCAGAGTACTGAATCCATTGGTATGGCATTGACTCAAACCTAAACAGGGGATTTCACCATTTTGTGTGGCTGTAATTACTATTCCTTACAAAATTGACACATTATTCTTTGCTATGCTGCCTGTTCTCCTAATCTTTGTGATTTGGAATTTACAGTGCCGAAGCACACAAAAATAAAAGTTAAAAGAATATAAAGGCTGCCTTTTGCTGCATTCAGCTGTGAAGAACTTAATTAAGTAGATGGTTAAGTAAGTACAAATTGTAACTTGTTTTTATAGATATTACTGTGAGCTGCCATCTATGCCTGGAATGAGATTTAATCATAAAGATCTTGACTTCTACCAAATGTCTTCTGCTGGCCTAAAAACACATTATTTAACTTTGGGATTTAATGTGATTTCCTTTATCCACATCCAGCACATAACACAAAGAATAACTTCCCACCTTTGCTGTGAACACAGTTCTTTCCTTGAGTATTGACTTTGACCTTATCCCAACCTAATAAGAACACCAAAGAAGTAGAAATGAAAGGTGTCACCCATGGAAAACTACACATGTTCACGCAGTTTTAACGTGTGATTTCCATAGTTGTTAGCCCCTGGTTTTGACATTATTTTAGGCTGTCTTTATTTAAGGAATAACAGCCCTTCAAAATATGTCACATTTTAAAACACGGGTGACAAAAGAGTTTCTATTTCCAGAAAAAGAAAAGAAATGTTGGGTTTTTTAGGTTTCTCTGCACCAAAAAAAAAAAAAAATCATATAATGTTAAATCTTGCATGTCCCAAGCTGTGATTTGGGGGTAGCTCATTTGTTTTCACTGGCTTGTTTGGCAGAAGGGAAAGTCTTCTGGATTCTATTTTAAACATTAGAATGCTATTGTGATTCTTGCATTTAATTCACTACCTGGTGGGAAGAACATTGAATTTTTTTCCCCATCACTGTAGTATATCAAGCTTTGAAATGCATTTCTTTGGTGCTTTCCTGCCTAGGGATGTTTGATAACATGTGAATGGGTTGATAGACAGACAGATGAAGGAATTGATTTATTTAGGTGTAAACATAATTTATATAGGTCTTTAGGTACACTCCTATCTCCATGTGTACATGCATACATATCAGAGAAAGCAACACATTTTGTAGATAATACAAATATTGCAGTGTTTAAATTCTTCTAGAATTGTAGGAAGGCATTTTTGCTTTTTGATTGTGGTCTGACAGCATCCCAATCTCCAGCATGTCAGGTTTTCAGGAGAGAATGTGCATATTCCTTGAGACAGCTGGTACCTAATAATGTCTGAGGGCTGAAAATCTGAGTCTACTTAACAGCCTTCCCAGTCTGCTTCCATTCCCATTTCCAGGGTAAGTAACATTTTAGCATTTTGATGTTGATGATAGTTTGTGCTCACGTTACTGTTTTACAGTTAAAAAGGTGATGATTATGTTCTTCTACTCTCTAGTTTTACCTGTGCCTAAGCAGAAATGTCATTGAATGTTTATTTTTTGTCAGGGTTTTCTAGAGACGATGATTTATTGAAGCACAGCCACAGCTGCATTTCTAAAGTAACCATATGTCCATTGAGGATTTGCATATGTTTAGCAAATCTTGGTTGACTTGATCTTTAAGCAAGCCTCAGCAGCAGTTTGTAGTAGAGTTTTAAATGGATTAAATGTGGGGAGATGCAGATAGTGGCTAAAAGTGTTGATAGTAACTAGCTGGGGATGGAAGGAGCTGACCCCATGGACCTGCCTTTCGAGTCTTGCTGGGGATTGGAATGTGCAGCTTGACAGAGTGAGAAGACACTTCGAATATTT
This sequence comes from Vidua chalybeata, assembly GCF_026979565.1. Taxonomy (NCBI): domain Eukaryota; kingdom Metazoa; phylum Chordata; class Aves; order Passeriformes; family Viduidae; genus Vidua; species Vidua chalybeata. The sequence goes on along the minus strand of NC_071535.1, from coordinate 54,838,913 downwards.
CCAGTTTGGAGGAGTAGGATGGTACCTAGTGGAGGTGGTTCTAGACTGCACATATTTTAGCTATAGCAACGCAGATTTTTGTCTCTTTACTCCTACCTCTAGTATTTTCTGAATACTCTGTAAATGCCCATGCAGCAGCAGTGAACCTTGATTAAGTGATGGAACAGAACTGAAGAAAATAATAGTAATTCAGTGTACAAATGCCTGACCTAAAGCTGACGTCAACAGCAAATAAATTATTGTTGTTTCCAGAGTGTGTTTTCATTGTAGATGTGGTATAAAGTGGATATTCTGGATGTGGATAGTGACAGGGGAAACCTTTGATCTGCCACATCTTTGTCAAATAAGCTGAAAGGGAAAGCTGTCTTCAAAGCTGGAAGGCTTTAGGGCTGCCATAGTTAAACTGAAGCTTGCCAGAGTTAGACACGACCTGCTCCATTTTAACACTAATTTTATAAGTATTGTGTTTCCTACTAATTGCTACAGGAGCAAAACCACTTTTCTGAAAACCTAGACCTTTCCATGGTTATCTGCAAATGACTAGAAGGATTCTAAAAAAGAGGTAACACTGTAATCTTATCGATGATGTGCTGCTTTCAGAGAAGGTTTTACATTCTGTTCATGCACAGAGTGTTTTGCATGTGGAGATTGTAGAATGTTTCTGTTGTCATTCCTTATAAAAAACCCCTTGTTTTCCAAATGGAACATGCAAAGGCCTTAATTTAGACTACTAAACACAAATGATTGAATATATCTTGAACATGAGGAAGTACCTCTGGCAGCATCTACTCCTCCCTCACCTGCACTGCTGGTGATCATCTTGATACCTGGTTTGTGTTATGAGTCAACAGATAATTTGGATTGATATTTCTTGTCATAGATACTCTGCAGGTCAGGGATGTACTGTAGAGGCTGCAGAGCTATTTTCCTTGGGGGAAGTTTTATGTTATTCATGGCTTAGAAACATCTCTTTCAATGGATGGGAAGACCAGCCTTTGCTTTCTAAGGAAACAAAAATTTCAGCAAGAGCAGAATTTTAGGATTGGCACCTTCAGGTTCCATGCATCACCTAACACAGCAGCAAATGTCAGGACATTGGTCTGGAGCTGGACTTTGGGGAACTGTTTATTTATTTGCTATACTGAAGCTGTGGGGATTTATTTCCTTGCAGATTTTGAGCCTCGTATTTTTCTGTAGGAAAGGAACTGTGTTGGAACCTTAAATTGGCAGCTTTTACTTTCAGCAGTCAGAGGCAGGTTTGAATTTCACCGCTGGATTTTTTGAGTTAGCTTAACTGTTCCCTGAGGCAGATGTGGTCTGTGTTCAGGGGTCATGTCTTTTCTAACATTTTGCCAAGTGTTTAGAGAAAACAACTTGTCTGTGTCCTGGAGTGAGATATTTGCTGCAGGAAGGGAAGGATGGAGGAAATAGAGGCACCTGGGACAAGTTTCCTCACTGCTGAATGAATCAAATCAGGCTTTTTCTTTCCTTGGGGATACCTATTAGAGCTGAAGGTGGGTTTTGTAGTGATTTTATTGATAAAAGCCGGGTAGGCATGGAGCCCAGAAGAACATACAGACCATCCCTAAAGCAGGTTTCTAATCTAGGAAGAGGAATCAAACGTTCCTTCATGTGTCAAGTACTTCAGATTTCCCAAAGCTGAAGCTGACAATGAAATGCTTACTTCTAATATCCATTTCTTGGAACCTGACTGCTACTGTGGCAGTAGTTCCACTCAGCTGCATAATTTCATGTGACTTCTCTGGAATATTATAGCCTAGATTTTGAAGCTAAGAGCTCTGCTTCTCCTATTACCAAGCAGCCTGACTTAAATCATTTCACAGGAACAGAAAGCTTTTTGATGCCTAATAGAAAAAGGGGGAAAAAATTTAAACAGGTATTTCCAGAATAACTTTTTTTTCTAGGAAAATACCTTACAGACATTTCCTTGGATCCTGGAGATGCCATTTAATATTGGTCTACATTTTAACATATCTTCTTGATCTTTTCATGAGGAACTTGATACTATTTTTATTTCTCACAATTATTTGCCATTTTATGGGAAATTGAGAGGTAGGGGACATTAATGAAATGCACTTCTGTTAATGGATTATGGCATTTCTGCATGTGGTGGCTTTTTGCTTTAGTTCAGTGACCAGTAGTTTAAAAGAAAGAAACTAAGAACTTGTTTTTGGAATAAACAGCATTCCCAAGTGGCTGAAGTTTGGATTGTTCATGTGGTCTTGTTAGAACGCCAGATTCTTCTTCCACACATCCAAGACATTTGTAAAATTGTTGTGTCATTAGGTTGACCTCCAAGCCTTGTTTCTCAGTGAGTGTAGAAACATCAGCACTAATACTTGGGTGACCCTTGAATTTGAATAGAAAACTCCTGCTGCTGGTGTGATGCTCCTGCTCCTGTGCCTGTTGTGTTGTTAAAGGTGTTCCACAGAATAAATTCAGTATTTTCTCCTCTGTCCTGCAGCATCCTCATGCTGTGGTCACAGCAGCCAGACAGGGACAGTTCTGCCCCTTGCTTGACATTGGTACAGCAGCCACATTTTTGGTGCAGTTGCCACTTTGCTGACGTGAAGGAGCTTTTGTTTGCTCAGTGAGTCTGAGCTGTTTGCTCAGAGATGATGCTCCAGAGCCAGCAGAAAAGCTCCTCTTATCAGCATTTCCCATCTCTCTGCTGAAGGGGCTCTGCTGACGCGGCGCTGACGCTGTGAACCCTGTAATGGAACACACGCAAAATTAAACTGGAAATTAGAGGATAATGGAAGAATTTTTAGGGAAAGTGCAGCTCAGTGGTAAATAAGTGGTAGATTCAAGTCTGCTCCATGCTGCTGTTCTGGTAGGTTTAACAGAGGTTCGTGTTTCTATCTCTGTGCAGGAGTTAATGGAGCGTGAACTGGAGCGTATCGGAAAGTGAACTAAAAATGCTTTTATTTTTTGTGGGAAAAGATGAGGGCAGGAAAAGCTTAAAAGTGTAAAAAACAAGTGGTAAACTTGAAGGTCTCATATGAAGCAGTCTGTATTTTCATACCATCGAATTTAAATTATGAAAAGAATTATCTGAAGCTCTGCTCATGTCTGGACAGTGATCATAGACCTGTTGGTTTATATCTGCATTACTGAGGGTATGTAAAGTTCTTAGATGACTTATCAGTCATATTATACTTTTTGGTATTTTTTCAGAACACAAATAGGCAGTAGAGATTCAAAATCAGAGATGCAAACAGGAATTTCACTATGAAAGCTCAATTTCCAGTCCCAGCAGATGGCAGAAATCCTCATTTATGGTGAATTGAACTCAGCGTATGTGAGCTGGTTCTTCTCTGCCTGTGTGACATAATCAGGGGTATTCTGAATACACTTGGGATGTGATCTGTGTGTGTTTCAGATCATGCTACTTTCCACAAAGCCTATTTGCTTGGTATGAAATATTTACACATCATTCTACACAAAGATTTGTTAGTCATACATAATGCAGAGTGTTGAGTCTTTGGCTGTGTTAGCATCTGCCATCTTAGCTAGCAGTAGGCTTGCTAATTTAAATATTTTAATGAATGAGTCATAACCTTTGCATAAGAGCACCAAAATTATAATTGTCATTTTATTGTATCCACCAATGTATTTTTAGCAAAAAAAACCCTGATTTCAGTGATCAGTGTGAGGTATTCAGCATAGTTTCATGTAGGACCCAGCTTACAAACCAGTGGAATCCACTTTAATAAATGTGTAGGATAGATATATTAGATAATAAATACCCTACTACTGTATTTTCTTCAAATATATTAAATTTTCTGCTTTATCATTTGACCTTTAGATGGAGTTGCAAATTGCTGATGGGTGAGATTTGGAATCCTTCAGATCTAGGTCTCAGGTGGAGAGTGGCTTTTTATTCAGAGGACATTTTTCCCTCTGTCACACAGGAGCCAAGGAAAATGTTACATCCAAATGCAGCAATCATCCTTTTAAGCCTCCTGAGCCTTAGAGGTGCCACCAGAAAATTTACTGTGTTTGTAAATAGGCACAGCAAAGCCTTCACTGTGATTAGCATGGATTCAAGTGGAAGGGATTTGTACAACTCTCTGTTATTTATGACTGGTGATGTAAGAAAAAATACTTGTCACAGTCGTTATCTTGCAGCTGAACAGCAGAAGAGCCAACAAAGTAGCACCTGGAGATTAGCCAAAATTTTAGGAAGTGCCTTTTATGTTGAACAATCAGTTATGTTGTTGGCTTGAGCTGCATTATAGGCCATGGCATCTCAAGGATTTTTCCAAAGGATTGTTCATCTCATTTGTGCTGCACAAATATGGAAGAAGCCTGTTTGTCTGGGGGCATCAGGGATTTATTCTGAAGGATGCTTGCGGCTTTTAATTGGTTTCCTTAGATTCTGATGCATAATTATTCCCTCATACCCCAATAGGTTTTGATGCCCCACTTACTTTAATTGTGAAGTACCACAGGCACTGCATAAATAAAAATAAATATCCAAAGGCAATTTATAAATACATCCTTACCCTTAGTCTGCACAAGATTTAGGTGTCTTGGAATTCTCGGGCAAAACATAGTTAGAAATCCTGCTCTCAGCTGAACAGTCAGGCTTTTATGATAAAATGATTCTGTGAATCAAAAAATATTATGTCGTTGCAACACAAATCTGTGCAATATTGAGAAATGCAACTAAGATTTGTTTCTGTCCTTTTTTTTTTTTTTTAATGGACAGGCAAAGTGTAAGCAATGGCTGTGCTTAGAGCCATAAACGTAATTCGTCCTTTGCAAACATGTGTCTAACAGGGAGATCAGACTTCAAGACAATGTGGATCATGTAAAGAAAATTTACATTTTATTTATTTCTTTCTTTTTCAAGTTGTTCCTTTTACCATGTGGCAGCAGGTTTGATGATAACAAGGCATATGTGTTCTGGAGAGCAAGCTTAATTAGCTTCTGAAATTATGTCCCCTTGGTTGCTACTTTCTTTTTTTATTTTTTTGATGCTGGGAGAAGAAAGATTCTGGCCGTGTTGCCCACCAAAGAATGCCAGCAGGAAAAGATAAGGTTTTTATTTGCAAGTGCTTTTTATGGAAGATAAGTGGCTCAGACTCCAGACATCTGCTGTGCAGTAAAAGTGAAGAGGGGTTTGTGCCCTGTGACTGAGTTCACCCACTTCTGGAAGGAAAGTTTGCAGACCCTCATGGATTTTATATCTGGGTAGGTTACTGTGTTAGAATTCTATGGAAAGGAAGAAAAAATGTGTTTAAGGAGTAGGAAAGGACCTGCTGAGGAGAATAAGTAGATGGTGGCCTTCACTTCTTCACTGGTTCCTCCTCTTTCTCCCTGCCTGACCTGCTTTGGTTCAGGGCAGGAGGGGTTTGGTTCTTTTGCTTTTGTGATGTGGGGCTCATTTCTGCAAGAGTCTGAAAAGTTTCAGTGCTGAAGTGCCCAAAGTAGGCTTAGAATGTGTGCACTGGATCTTGATGGCAACTAAATAAACCCAGTGGTGGGATTGAGATGCTCTGCCTATCTCTAGATCTTTGTCTTAACATGAAACCATGATTCAGGTCCCATTTGTCTCTATCACTCATTTAAAGAATTGCTTTGCCACATCTGAGAGCTTTAACCATTTCTTATGAACAAACTCACTAAATTTTTGTGTTGGTGAAATGATATTTCTGTTACCAGACATATTACTGTAGGAAATACACTGCATTTGGGACTCATCACAGATATTCATAAATTGAACCTTGGGTTGAAGATTTTGTGAGAGTGATGGTTAATAAATGAGAGGATTATTATTAATTTAGCAGGTGAATTTAGCTGTGTGTAGCATCTGTCCTGAGGAGTCACAGTTTCCTCTTATGCAGGCTTTAGTTGTACATCTCATTTTAAAGATGATTTTTCTACCTTCTATATTTACTTCCCTTCATCAGGATGAATTTCAGTGGACAGAAACCGTGTGTGGCACGGTACCAAGCGTGTGAGGTGTGTGAGAGTGTGGTGTTCCTCCTCCTGTTCCAAGCACACGCTTCCTGCAACCCAGAATCTGTAATTTAGCAGAGGAAATTGCTGGCCAGTGGGATTATTGCTTCATATGTTTATAGGAGTAAAATCAAAGGGTGAGAAAGAAGGGGTTGAAAATTTAAACTACCTCCCATTTGCTTGGAGATGAGAGGGTTGAAAAAGGGAGAAGTAAACCCTTAAGTTCATATTTTAAGAGATGCCTCCTTGCCGCTCCTACATGGGTTTCTATGGAAACAGAAGCAGAAACTGGGCCATTGGCAGCCAAGAATCCATTTACACTTTAAATTTACTGCTTGAGCAGCCATGCAGTTTTCTTGTCCAAATTAAATCATAATGGAGTAACACATGCTAAGTAAATTGGGGGTAAGTTGAAAACAGCAAATATTAAATATCTTCCATGGATATGCCAAAAACCCCTCCACCTTTTTTTTCTGAAAGACCATCAAGTGACAGGTCACATTATATTTTATAAAGAAGCTGCTTTCTTGTGGCTTTACAAATATGCATTGGAAGTATATTAAGCAGGTAATTATGTTCTCTCAGTTAATTAGGAATGTGGTTTACTCTCTTAGGCAATGTGGCTGTTTCAGTGCTTGGGATGCAGGAAAAAAAACAAGTTGCATTTTCCTTACTGCTCATCCTTGAATAAATTCTGTGGTGAGATTCTCAGGCACTGAAACCGCTCATGAATGTTGTACAATCACAACTGATATTTATTTAAGCCTGATTTGAAGATAAGGCCAGCTTAGACGGGGTCCTGAGCAACCTGGTCTGGTGGGTGATATCCCTGCCCATGCTGGGGGTTTGGGACTTGATGATCTTGAAGCGTCCTTCCAACTTAAATCATCCTATGATTCTATAATAAAAATGTTTCTACTGCTTGGGATAAAACTGTTGTCAGCTTCTTGCCACTATTAGAAACTTTGCTCAAGTTATTAAGCACTTGCTGAAGCTGTTTGAATTGATGTTTTCTGCTTTAGTTGGTTTTCCTCTTTTTGTTGATTTTTTTTTATTATTATTATTCTGATGAGCTTTGATTAGAAAAATGATAGTGCTCCTGTACTTTTGAGAAAGAAGTTTTCTTCTGAAAACATACCCAAATTATGTGCTGTGTTTGGTTCTGTTTGTCAGTTCTCTAACTGCACTTGCTCCCTCAGCTGACTTTCCGAAATCTGGTGGAAATCCCAGACATTTTTCTCCAGTGCTAATGAAGCTGGATGCTGGGTACACCTGGAGTCAGGGAGCAGGCTGGGCTGAACCATGGCCTTATGAACAGCCATGGAAGAGGGACAGGACCTGGAGAGAAAGAGGGATAACCCAGGAACTGTGTCTGTATGGAGGGAAGAGTTAAGGAAGGAGAAAGCCTAAATGAGGGGAAGAAACAGGAAGAATGGATAAAGAGAAATGGGATGCATCATGAGGAGTAGAGCAGGTGAAATGCTCAAATAACCAAGGAAAGGAAGTAGAGATGAGTGTAGAAGATAAGTGGGACTGAGGATAAACTGGGAGGACTGGGACTGGCATGTCCAGTGAGGATGGAGGCTAAGCCTGTGCTAAAAAGTCTTAGGAAAAGGAATATTATTCTAGAATGAGAAACTGCCTGGGATGAAGTTTGGCATGAAGTATCTTCAGAGGCTGAAATGGCAGCTAAGAGAAATGCCAGGGAGCAGTTTAGTCTGTATTTGGGATCTCTCCCAGCCTCTTGCCTCATTTTCCCTGGGGGCTGGACCAAGAGAGAGCTGCAGTCCCTGCAGGGCCTCTGACAGGGCTTCTAAAAGGGTACTAGTACCATGGATTTCCTGCATGGGCTTCCACATGATGGCAAAATACAAGAATTTGTTTTGCCTTTGTGAACCTCATTTCCATTCATACTTAATTTTTAAAAAAATAAAATTCCCAAGTAGTTGGTGGCTTTTGGGTCTCGCTGACACCAGCGAAATCTGCCAGTCGTGAAGGTAGCGAGTGCTGGCAGGCAGAGCAACTGTTTTGACAGACCAGGAGATGTGCAAAGAAAGCGTTCCTCCATTTTCTCCTGTTCCTGGTCAGGGATAAACACTTGTATGGCACAGGGAGATTCCGCTGTGTGGGAATTCCAGAGCAGCTGCTGCTGCTGTGTTTGGTTGTGGAACACATGGGACAGTCCTGCTCTTATAAAAAATGAGAGGGAAAAGCCAGAAGCACCCGGTGTGTGGAAGGAAAGACAGACCAATCCACAGAGATGAGAAGAGGGAACTCATTAAATATGTCCAGCATCAGAGTCACAGTGAGTTAGAAATGTTTTGAGGATCACTTTACAGGCTTAGAGCCACCTGAGAGATCTGAGTCAGTGGGGGCTCCTGGCAAGGGGAGATAGACTTGTTAGGAGAAAATCTATATAGCAGTGTTGACAGCTAAAGGAGGCAATGCAAGTCCGTGTTTGAGGAATAGAAAAGAGGCAATTTATTGTTATTACTGCTGGAACAAGTGGTACAGCCAGAGTCTTGCTGAAACAAGTACAACACGGTGTGAAAAACGCTCCTAGCCATTGCAGCTTAGGTGAACTTTAGTGGGATTCCTCTGGAGAAATAACTTGGAGTCATGAAATGGTTTTGAATGTAGTTTTAAAAGAATGATAGTGCTAGGAGAGACTTGGGATATTTTATTTTTTGAGGAAGAGATGGCAGCTTTCTGTGGGGACTAAATATTGCCCAGATACCTGCAGGATTATCAGCCATCAAAATTAAATGTGCAAAGCACATTTAAAATTAGAAAGTCAGCAAAGGAGGCTGTGGACATCTCTAGGATTTGGGGGGAAATTTCAAAAAATGTTCATTCCTGTTGATATTTGGGGTACATATAACACATTCATACCTCTCCCAATGTGTAGGACCACTTGTTCTTTGAGTCTGAAGAGAAAAAGGAGTGCTTTGTGCCAGTGTTCTGTGGGGTTCACATTGTGCATGTGGGTGATCAGGTGCCTGCTGAAAATGAGCCTGGCAGTCAAGCACAGAGCTGGTAAACTGCATTTGTGGTGCTTGGGTTTCACAGGAGTCAGAGTATAGGCCAGCAGGAGAGATGAGTGCTGGACGTATCTGTGCTCAGAAAGAGAAAATATGAGGCAGCTGCTGGTTTTCTGATGGTCAATTCTGTGGGAAGTTTTAACCCAGAATTTAAAAAATGATAGGTGGGACCTGAAAGTGAATGGGAAGCAAATAAGAACTGGTATAAATGGATTTTTTTCATGCTGGTTTGGGAAGACTAATGACAGAGATTAGCTGTTTTTTCAAACAAGATTAATGCAGGAGAGTTAATCTGTTTGGTTTGAAACAAAACATTACTTCAGCATTCCACGGGAAATGATTATTGAAGGTGGAAAAAAATTGCATAGGAAGAGGGCTAAGGGGTCAACTGCAAGCAGCTGTGAACAAAATACAATTTTCAGGATGGATAGAGATTAATGATTTTGTGCCATGATTAGAAGATATTATTAGATGTTTGCTCATTAAATTTTGGCTAATGTGAAATTGAGAGGATTTTGCTCAGATGGAGAAAAACTCATCATGCAGGGCAAATACAAAGGAATTGCCAGCTGGACAGGTGGATATGGAAAAGTTACAGGGCACTGGTCAAAATTGTGCCCCATGATGAGAATTATAACTGGGTGGTGGGGAGATTTTGAAGCTGGAGATACTGGGCTGTGAGGGGGGGCTGCACTGCAGAATCTGGGAAGCAGCAATTCCTCATAAAAACAGCTCAGTTTCTGCCCTGCCTAATGCCCTCTTTTTCTCACTCTGGATTCTGAGAAAAAGTTGCTTGGTCTGTGCTATAAAGGAACTTTTCCTTTTTTTTTTTTTTTTTTTTTTTTTTTTTTTAATATGCTTTTAATGTAAGCAACACTAAACCCACAAGTTCTCAGAGCACTGCTGTGCTCCTGAAAGGGCTTTTAGGTCCCTTCTGCTGCCAGCAGGGGCCTCCCCACAGTCTAGAACTGACTAATAGACATATTTCACTTCTGTGATCATCTATTTACCCATCAGCAATAAAAGCAGAGCTTTTCAGGTATGCTTCCTTTTCCTTTTGGAGCTCAGCTGAGCAGAAGGACCTGTGCAGTGAAGCCCAGGTCTCCTTCAGTCAGAGCTGACCATCCCCTGTTCCCATGGATAAAAATGTCCCCGCTATCAGACTGGGAATTCACTTTCCAGCTTTTAGCCTTCTCTTGGAATTTCAGCAAGCTGGAGCTCTGACTGAGAGCAATGGCTGCTCTGGTGGCTGGTCTCTCTCTCTCAGGCTGGCTGATTTCCATCGGGAAGTGTGGGACATTGCACTTTCTTTCAAGGCTCTGAAAGGGGTGATTCATTCCTCCTCTTTTGTCTGCTCCTTAAGCAGCTTCTGCTGCACAGCTTCACCTTCTGCTTTAATAGTCTTTTGCACAGAGCTTGTCAAAGGGATTTTAAACTCGGAGTAAACTCAGGGAGGTTCAGCCATCTACATTTCACTCTCCTCACGTGCTCCAGGCTTGGAGTACACGCATGCTGGGGTTTTTGTTTTCCGAGGATGCAGCGACACATCCTTAATTTTTTATTTATCCTTAATTATTTTAGTCAGTTTTCTGGTACCAGATGAAGCAGAGTGGACTGAATGCTGAGGGTATTTTAAAATACTTTAAGCTGCAAAAACCCCTGGGCTGGTGCAGGTTTTAATCCATGCATATCTTTATTATCTTTATTCCTGCACATTTCAAAAGACTTTCACTTGTTGCTTCCCTGGCTAGGAATGCTCTACACTGTATACATTGGAATTGAGGAAATACATAATATACCAATTTATTCCTTGTGTTCAAAACAACTTCTGATCCTCATCTTTACATCTCAATAGAAAAACATAAAATATATATCTTTTTAGGTTTATTGCTGTTTTTTGTTTGTTTTTTGGGTTTTTAAAGCAAAAAAAAATAAACACAATTCTTTGGACATGAGACACAGGAATACATTAATTTGATTCCATCTGTTGAATAATTTTTGTGAATTTAATTGCACCCCGGTTCTTTCCAATACATGAAGACATATGTTCCTAAACTAATTGAATATAGCTTCTGGTCTTGGCAGGGGTCCAGTACACTGTTGAATCAACAGCAATATTAAGAATTTTTTCAGTTGTAGTATGTTAAATGATCTCTTCACCATTTTCAATTTGGAAAATCCTGTGACAAAATGGAATATAGGCTCATAAAAAGCTGGCTAAATACCCCAAATTAGAATCTAGTTGCCAAGAAGCTTTCTGATTGAAATGTTTGTTTGTTTGTTTGTTTGTTGCCATTTGTGTGTTTTGGCTGTAAATTTTATATTGCAGCTCCTTTCAGGTGCTTTTGTTAGGTTGATAAATGTGGCTGCTGTGGCCTTAAATTCCTCCCTTCAGTTCTAAGTGAAAAAAAAAGGTCATAAGATTTCTTATCTGTGAGATTATCAAGCTGGTTATCAAAAAGTGCTGAAAGTCTGCTCCCAAACCCAGATCTTGATAAAATTTACCAGCTAGAGGATATCCTGTATGTATAGAATGCTTCCTTTTCCTTTTTTTTCTCTGGTGTTCACCTCCTCACTCCTTGAGTTTTGTGGCTGTTGACTCTTCCTGGACCTGTGCTGTCTGACAAGATTGCCAGCAGCCTGGAGTAAACCAGGAAAATGCAGAGAGGGAATCTGAAATATCCCTGATCTTTCCCAGCAGGTTGATTACAGTCCCTGTGTAATTACAAGCATGTGGGATCAGCAGGAGAGGCTGAGCCCAAACTAGCCAGTGCGCTTGCTGCTGCTGTGTCAAGGAATTTCAATAATCTCTCCCAGAACTGCATTATGCAGATGCAAGTGTGGTATTGAAAGGGAAGAAATAGAAGTAATTGCTTCCTGCCTCTGAGAGGGGATGCAAATCTGAAAGTCAAGGCACATGTTCTAGCTTGTGTGGTGAAGTTGCAGGAATTTTATTCAATCACTGCCACAGGAGAAGTGCAGCCCAGTGCTTTGCACATCATGAAACTGAAAAATTGTATAAATGCAGATGAGTTTTTTTACTGTGTACTGACTCTCAGCCCAGTGTTAAGTTAGCTTGAGTAAACATATTAAAAACTGCTATTAAATAATGGTATTTAAAGACAGGGAGGTGCTTTTAGTGCTTGGTCACTTCACAGGGTTGGTGAAGCTACAAAAATGTCCTGTGTTATATTTATCTGCCTAAATGCTTATGGACTGGGTTGTTTTCAGAACGGATTTAAATAATTCATCAGGTCTATCTTTTGCTTATGAGTTAATAATCCTTCCTAGCACAGAATCACAAGGTGTGTTAAAAAATTTCTTCTGGAAGCAGGAAAAATACCTTAAAACTCCAACACCCCTGAGAGGACATCCTAGAATTCATCTGTGCCTTTTTACTTGTAGAGTTGGGGTTCAGTGCTGGGTTAGTGATTGGATTCCATGATCTCTGAGGGCTTTTCCAACCTAAATGATTCTGGGATTATGGTGAAACTTCTGTGAAACACATTCCTGCTTCTCACTGATTTAATCACCTGGGTTGAGGAGCATTACTAATTCCCAATATTACTAATTCCATGGTGACAGTTTCCAACCCAAAAGGTAAGAAAAAATTGGAGACTAATTCCAAGATTTTTGTGGATGTCAGGGAGGTATCCAGTTGTGTTCTCTTACCCCAAGGAAGGATGAAACTCTACCTTATGAAACAGCTTGCCATGAAAATGAACTGAAGGCCTTGAAGAAAAGCTTGAAGCTCAGGGTCTGAGGTGTGTGGATGTGTTAACATGCTAGAAATAATATATAGAATATAGCTTCAAAGTAGCATCTCTGAGGGAAGAGGGAGGGAAGAAGAGTAATATACTAATAATTCTCTTTATTTGAAGGTTAAAAGGATGCTGAAGCAGAAATTGCAGCGTTCAGTGCATCCTGTTAAATGACAAATAACCTCTTCCATGTCCCAATTTTTCCTTCAGAAGCAACCTTTCCTTTCTCCTCCTATCAGAAGTGAGGATATAATTCGCATGTTATGTGAGTAGAAGCAAAAGTGTATGACAAGCAATCCAGGGTCCTCCTTTTAGCACAGCTTAAGGTTTATGGGAGTTTGCACTGATTTTTATTTTTCCTTAAGTCTCAGCAAGAGGGAGATACAACAGGAGGGGACATAAGCACATTTATTCCCAGCTCTTTTAGATGAGACCTTAAAGGAATCCTCTCTTAGGTGTCTGTGATACAGTGGTCATCAAATCCCCCAAAAATACAAGCCTGAAAGTGTCTCACTGCCCTCTCTGGGATAAACTTGCAGAGGGAAGGTTGAGAAAGGAGCCTTTTCCTTCTCAGTGCATGTGTTTAAGCACAGCAGTTGTAGTAAAACTCAGTGCTGCAGGTTTTGATGCCCTGATTCAAAACAGAGGGTTTTAAAAGCAAATATTTTTAATTTGAAAGGTGCATTTTGCAGCACCAGTACAGCCAAGTGGTTGAGTTCATGGGAGGCAATTGGCACGGATGTTGTCTGTGTACAGATGCTGTCCCTGAGTGCTTTGAGCCAAGATAATTTCCAAATTAAAAGGGAATTTTAGAATTTTAGCTAAAAAGCACCTGCATGCTGCTTTGTGAATAAGCAGCAGCTGCAATCTCTTTGTGTTATGTTTCCATCTGGCCTGGCCTGGTACTGCTCTACATGTTGATTAATTTAACCACCCATAATAAAATAAATAATGTACATTCGAAGTGCTATGTGCATGTTTTTCCTTTCCATCTGAAGAAATGTGACCTTTCTTTGCCACACTGATACCACCACTTATTACTCTTGTCTCGTTCTATGATAGCTGTCCACTGTTATGATTTAGAAGTGCTTTATCTTGGTTTTCCAGCAGCTTAAAAACTGGCCTAGTTGTGCCAGAGGAGTGTTAAGCACAGAGATGGTTGTATCCTTTTTATTAAATATGGGATAAAACCTATCTAACTCCAGAAAGTAGAATTTGTAGAGATCACTTTGATATTTTTCCTCTCTGTGGTGAATTTTAAAACTCTGGTGTCTTATCAATGCAACCAGATTATTCTGAGCAAAAGCGCACTGAGAGCACAACATCTTCTCTTTAAAAGTTGTGATGCTGCCAAGCCAGAATAGGAGCTTCTCCCAAGCAGTGTCTGTTACCTGGCAATCCAGGGGGCAAAGTTTGCTGAAAACTTTTATTTGGTCTCACCCGGTGCCTTGGGCTTATTGTTTTTAAATCACAGTGCTTTGAATGGATTTGAATGGATTAATTATGTATCTCTAACTCACAAAAGAAATCAAGTTGTGATTTTTTTTTTTTTTTTTGCCTAGGTTGACTAGATAGATGAGAATCAGATAAATACAAAAAGAGGCCATTGTTACTATGCCACAGCTCCTATACTACATGGAAACTGTTTGTTTTTGCTCTGCATTTAAAGAAAAGCAGTATTTAAAATCTTGTCCAGCTGCAGAATGTTTATTCAGCATCTAAAGGTTTCTGCATTGAATATGCATTAATAACAAGAATTAATAATTTACAATAGAATACACATAAAATGATTTGGCTTCTACTCAGCTGCATGCAAGTTTAACTTAATTCATCCACACAAGCAAAATAAAAAGGAAAGAGGCTGCAAGAAAAATCTAAGAACTACCACAGGGGTTGGCTCCATCCATCTTTGGGGGAAAGAAAGACAGGACTTTTTTAGAAAACACTTTTAAATAAATGTTGCTGTTTGTTACAAGTGTACAGAGCATCTAATTGTCTGCATACATTTTCCGTGCCAGGAATTTAATGAAATTAAATGCATAACTAGATTTTGAACTGAACCAGATTTAATTTATGACCATTAATATTAGAAAATTTAACTGTGCTAAAAGGGTAACCTGAAAATCTAATCCTTTGAATGATAAATTCAATTCTGGAGAAACCAGTTAATGGAAGGTCTACATAGATAGGGCCAAGTGCTTAATGTCATCTAGAAATGTGCTATATTTGGCCACTCTTCTGTAGGTACCTTTTGAATTTCTGGCCTCGAGATGCTACTTAAATCCCTTTTCCATGCCAAGAACAGATCATCTCACAGTTTTCCTTCTCAGTCACAGGTAATCAGCAGGAGAAAAATTCGGCAGAGATGTCCCCCTTCTGTCCTTCATCCACCCAATCTGAACTAATGTGGGTTCTATCACCTACTTTTGGAGAGAAGTTACTTTAGTTTAGACTCCTCCTTTAATTTTGGGGTCAAATAGCTGACTAAGGATTTTTTGATGCTTAGAATTCCAAGTAATAATAATAATAATAATAATAGTAATAGTAATAATAATACATTAACCCTTCAGCTATGTAATCCAAACCCAATTTTCAACCTGACTTTGAATATGGAACAATAGATCTCAAATGTTTGTTTTACCAGCCCCTTCACAAGGAGAGATTAGATAAAAAGTTGTGCTTCTGGATGGTGAAGAAATCTTGCAGATTACAGAATACTGAGTATTTATATCACGGCATCTTGCTAAAAAATTCCATTGACACAAACTGTGTCTCAGAGATTCAGAAAAGTCTCCCCAAATCTTCACATAGTTCCTACTTGCAGCAAGCAGCATTTTTATTGCCATGTCTCCTGTGGGGAAAACGCTCAGTAAAACTCCATTTAATTTGGTGTTAACGATGCCATTAGCTCCTCCACGTGTTTCGTGGGAGTACTCCCCCACATCTGCATTCTTTCTCCCAGTTTTCCACCATTCACTTTGTCCCTAAAGTCTCTCCTGGTGTGTTAATGAATGCCAGGCGGGACCATGGAGTGTCTTTTGTAGGTTCAGAGGAAACAGTAGCATGTGGGCACTGAAAAGTGGGGTTTTTGTCCCATGGAGGCTGGGGAAAACAGCCTTCCATCACAGGAGTGTCCTGGTGAGCAAATGACCTTGGAGAAAGAGACTCCAGTGTTCAGTTCTCTGCACAGAAAATCTCTTGCTCTGCTTCCCATCTAAATTTTTAATGCCTGAGATGCCTCATGCAAAAAGAGAGTCTTGCTTTTTATTCAGGCTTACTAAGGATGCCTACAGAGTATTTTTTTCATCTATATGCTTCCACTTCTTTGTTTTGTTTTTGTTTAAGCATCAGTATTGGAATTTAGATAAAATTTTAGTTGAGTTTTACATTAGAATGACAATTTCACAGGTAGAGACTCAGATATTCTGAATGGCCCATTTTGATTTGAGCTTAAAGCCCTTCTCCAACTTTCACAATTCTGTGATTGTATGAACAAATAAAATGCAGCATATGAGGCGTAAATGCATAGCCAGGGTTTGCTGGTAAGTGGAAAACATCTTTTCTTCATTACAAGTCCTGTGCCCTGCATCCCAAATGTGTTTTTCCACCTCCAATAATCTCTACCCGCTCTCCAAAGTGCAGTTCCACTGCAGCAGTTTCTCCAGCGGGGTCAAGATTTCCCATTTCCATCTGTGTCCTACTTCAGCAGAGAAAGGATTTAGGATGCACCGTGGAAGACACCCTGTACGATGAGGAAGGGTGGAAAAGCTCATAAATAGCAGGTTGGTTTAATTCCTGCTGATATGGAACTGCTGTAAATTGAACTTTGTTTGCTCACACGCTTCGACTGGGGAGTTGTTGCCTGCTCTGGAGGGAAATGGTTGCCAGAGAAATTCAAAATAAATTGATTGTTCACCTAGTTAGTGGGGTTTTTTTATTATTTTATTTTTAGCCTGGCTTCCTGGGGGACAAATTTTGCAGTCTCCATGTCTGCCTGCTCAGCCATTTATCACTACCCAACCTCCTCCTCGGCTTTCAACACATTGGTTAATTTAATGCAAATGTGACAGAGCCAGAAGTCATTACATCTAATCGTTAGTCATAAGATCTAGTCATTATATTTAAGTCATTAGTCATAAGATCATCATTCCTACCAATTTAATAAAAACTGGTGGTTGCTTTGATGATGGAGACCCAAAGTACAATTTTCTTGGGGGGAAAGATGGGCAGCAGCCACTTGGCCTCTCTGTGTGCATCATTTTTGGGGCTGACACATGGAAATATTTTACTGAACGTTGTTTCCTGAAACAGCCAAGATCCTTATATTTCTTAGTCTTGTTATTGGTAAAAGTGGCAGGCTTTCCAATTCCCTTTTGATACTCGTGCTCACTGTTCATAATCCCTGTTCCTAACAGATTCCTCAGGGAATAAATTAACACAAACTAACAAACTAACCAAGAAGTCCTTGCAAAATTTCAATAGCAGCAACTGGCCTTTGAGTAAAATTTTCTTTCCCAGTCAGTCTGCTGATTTTGGTTATTTTGTTGGGGCTTATTTCTTGCCCTGGCAAAAAAAAAAACAACAACAAAAAAACAAACAAACAACAAAAAAACAAAAACAAAAAAAAAAAAAAACCAAAAACAACAACAAAAAAAAAACAACAACAAAAACTAAACAAAAAAAATCAAATGAATATAGTTATGAAAAGAAAGCTAATTTTTGTTTCCTAAATATAATATAGCAAGGTATTTCTAGGCAGACCTGACAGTGAGGTTCATCACTGCCCTAATTATCTTTTCACCTGTCAGCTTCTGCTGGCTCTAACTATCAATACTGTGAGGTAATCAATGCAGTTTATGTTTGCCCTTCTGTGCCATAATAGTCTGTGATAAATCACAATGAGTGTATAAATTTAAATAGCTGGAGTACTAACCCAGCAAAAGAGAGAATAGTAATTTCTGATGGGCTTGGCTTTTTTTATCGTGTGTTGGCACACACTCAGTATTTGGGATCATAAAATGTTAAATTCCCTATTTAGCTTCACTGGAGGTATTCCTGCAGATTATTTAGAAACTCTTAGAAGAAAGTTCAGGGGAAAAAAGTATTTTTTCAGGCTAAATCCTTAAGTCTATATAGCTCCTTTAGGATATATGGGGTTTTCTATCAAGAAATCCCTGGTGACTCCTGGATTTTTCAGATGTGGCTTCTTTGTAGAATGCTTTCTGTCCAAGTCTTTTTTTCCTGACTTTCCTTGTCTCTCTCCCAATTGTTTCAGCAAAGTGAGTAAGTTTGTGGGCTGACAGTCACTGCTTCACAAGCACCCTGTGCTTATAAATGTAAATACCAGTCCTTTTTTATTGTGCACCTTTCTTTAGAGCCACTGGTTTTGTCCCAGGACAAATAATACAATCAGTGGTGCCTTTTAAAAAGTTGTTATCCAAACTCCTTTTTGCTTCCTTCTTCCATTTTCTACTGAATGTATCCTAATTGTGCCTTGCTGATTACATGCACAGAAGAAAATTTTGCTAGAAATCAAATTCATCTTTAAAATTCTGTGTTGCTGACAGTGAGCGTAGAGTGATTTGTGACAAAAGTGGCTTTCTCCTCAGTTCATCCCTTTTAATGTTTTTTTACCCAACTAAATCCGTGGATCCTGGGTTAATACCTGTCACTGAAAATGCAGAGATGGGATCCTGGCTCCACAGAAGTCGGGGTGTGACAGACAAAGTGAATTTTGCATGTGCATTAATTTTTGCCTTTAGTGCCTTGGATTTTTTGCTCGTTCTCAGGTATTTATTATGTTATATTTAGATTATCAAACAAAGTCAATTCAGAGCTTGTTTTAACACACTGACCTCTTTATGCTCTTCGTCTGTCACAAATCCACAGAGTTATTAACAGAAAATCAAACCCTGAATTGACATCGAAGGATCTGGGATTGTTCCATGCATACCCTGGCCCTGTCTTTTAGAGACCTCAGGCAGCCTGATTTATTATTTATTCTTTTAGTTCTGTTAGATTTTCTGTCAAACCATCCTATACATGAAAGAAAGGAAGTTCTTATTGCCCTCAAAATGGACTGACTCTTGTAATGGAGCTCTGAGGGGGAAGAGGGAACTACACATGGAGAAATGAAGATCCCAATTCTGATACAAGGCTCTGGAATGTGAGCTGGAAACGATTTGTTCAGACCACCTGCAGTGTTAAACAATGAAGTATATGTGGCTGATTTAATTCGCTATTGATGTGTATCATCTAACAACAACATCACACATATGTCCTGCTTTTAGTGCAAAAATAAGTGGAAAATAAGAGGGTTTTTTTTAGAAATTGCTTTCTGGAAGGCAATGATTTGTTATAAATATGAACAAAGCTTATAAATCATATAAAATGCATGCTCTTGGGATCAGGTTTATACAATTTTCAGTGTTGATCTGGCACAGCTCTTAAAGAAAGCTGTATGCACTTAACCTGGGGTTCAGCTTTGGCAGTAAGATGTGAGGAAACAT
The DNA here is from genome assembly GCF_026979565.1 of Vidua chalybeata. Lineage (NCBI taxonomy): Eukaryota > Metazoa > Chordata > Aves > Passeriformes > Viduidae > Vidua > Vidua chalybeata. The sequence continues at coordinate 54,819,614 of NC_071535.1, read as the reverse complement.
AATATTTGCAGCTTCTGTGAGCTTGGGAGACATAATGAATAGAAAACTGTCATTCTCCTATTTGGAATCTTTGAGAGTCCTTTCAGGATGCATCTTGGTTTATCTCAGTTAAAGCCCATAAATGATCTCTAGAATGTTTCTGTTTTTTCTATAATAACAAAAAAAACCAAAACAAAACAAAACAAAAAAAGACAGCTCATGCCTCAATTCTTTCTTTCTGAGACAAAGTAGCCCTTTTGGATTTGTTGTGAATTTCTGTGGATTACAGGGAATTTTCAGGTTAAATATTAACTTAATGAGAGGATTTTGAATTACTCACATTGTTGTTGTGCTATTCCTGGCACAACATGTTTCCCATGCAGGCATGGTCCAATAATGAGATAATCAAAGGTGCTTTGCTTGTACTGAAATTCAGCTTTAGGCTCACATTATTTCTTCACTGAGCTGTGATAATCTGAATCCTAGCTTTCGTTTGTGCCCCTGTTTGGGGATCTTGACTAGACCAACCACAGGGTATTTTCTCTTTCTGTGATGGTGAGCCCTTTGAGACATCATGTGGCCCCAAGCTTAAAAGAAATCCCAGTGTCAGCCTGAAAGCCAGGCATGGTGTCCAGTGATGACAGGTTGGTGTTTGAGAGGGACAGCTTCAATCTTTCCATTGAAAGGGAGAATGAGGTCAAAAAAGCTGAATTCAAGTAAAACCTGGATGGATTTTTCTGGGGGTTGAACTGTCCGTGTTGTGCGTGGGATTTTTCTGACAGGGCAAGAGAGATTTCGCTCCTGTAAGGGCAAATGCAGACCTAATGAGAAGAGCAGCAGAGTTTTTAATAGGGCTGAACCCCCAAGTGATCATCAGGTGTGCATTCAGCAGGTGCCAGTGAAGCAGCTGAGACATATCTGGAATTTCATGGTGCAGTGTGTGGTGTGGAGGACTGTGGCATGATTCACTGCTAACTTACATTTAATGGGGAATATTCAGACGGATTTCTCGATCCCAGTAAAAGATTTATGGCATAAAAGGCACAGAAAAGAAGATCCCAATCTGTTTGTCCAAGTAATTAAAGGGACAGTGGAAACTGGTGTTGGGATTCAAGGGATGAAATTAATTATTCATATTAGCAGAGCCTCAAAGCAGGAATGATTGCTGCTCTCCTAAGTGGATGTGATGGAGACAACAGGGATAAATTGTTAACTGTCTGTGTGGGCTGCAGAATGATGTGGTTTGTGTAGTGATTGTCATAGAGATGCAAGGCTGAGCTGGAGAAAGAGAGAGCAGCACAAGAAATGAAATAGAGCATTAAATATTTTCTTGCTATTGAGCAACATTCAGTTGTTCATTGTCGCTGGAGCTGTAAATAAACAAGTTTATTGTTGTACTCTGCTTTTGCGTCAGGTTTTAGAGAACTGAATTGTGAGACTGTCTTAACAGGGCTACACAAAGTTGTTAGGAGCATGAAGTTGTTGCAGAGGTGGGTTTTTCTCCATCTCCTTGGCATGTAAGATACTAGGCCTGAACTGCACTTCTTAAAACATTAACAGCAGCACACAAAAATAGAAACCTTTTTGGGTTTTCTTGGGGCCTTGATATACTTCTAAAAAATTGAATCCCATTCTTTTACTCTGGGTGCTTAACTTGAATGGGCCTAAGATATATTTTGAGCCTGTAAGCAAGAGGTGCAGTCTAATGAATTTAATCCCAATCATTACTTGCCTCTCCAAACTCATTTCTAGTTTAGCCACTGATGATGGATACTCCTTGATGGGCTTCTCTGGCTTGGTCCAGGCAAAAGTCCTGCAGCAGAGGAGTAACCCCTGGAAAAGCCAGTCAGGGCAGCTGCTGAAGTATGAGGTGGCCATACTTGTGCTGGAAAAAATTAGACTGCAACAGGAACTTTAATAAATAAATAGTGGAGGTGAAGGAATATTTTTATTGAATACTTCTAGAGAATAAATTTTATTTCCTGGTATTGCTAAGAATTGGAAGGCTGAGTGTTGTTTCTGAAGAAAAACTCTGGCTGGGATGGATAATGGGGCTTTTCCACCTTTCCATACCTGACTAATTCACAGCTTCATTTTTACAGGGCTTTTTAAATGGCTTGGATCTCTTAAGATTTTACTGAAGCAAAATAAAAATTATTTTACTACAAATCCTGGAATCATAGACTATACTAAATTGGAAGGGACCCATCAGGATCATGGAATGCAGCTGAAATGTACGTTGTACTGAAGAAATCACCTTTTCTGAGGTGAAAACTCTAAAACAGACCATGTTTGCTATGAGAGAGTGATTGCTATCTCTCCCTTTCTTAAATTATATTTTAAGTGCTCTTCAGACAGTTTGGTGATTTCAGGAGTAATAAAGATAATTATATTTATGTGAACTCTTCTATGATTACAGCAGAGGAGCTGAAGTGCTCGCTGATGTTCTGTGGCATTTTTATGTCTGGTTTTAAGGAATTCCCCATTATTCCCTCATAATATCCCAACATTCCTGAATGAGAGTGGGCTCTGCAGATTGGGAGCCAGGGGGAAATGTTGAACCTGGTGGTGCTGTTTCCAGAGAGTTGAAGTTCATTGCTTGGCAGGAAATGAGACCAGGATATTTTTCATTTGTTCCAGACATCAGATGTTTTTTCAAGCATTTGACATATTCTAGGGGATTAAAGAACCTTCAGTTATCAGACACAGTCATGTCAACATGAAATGAAATGCTCTAAATTCTGTTTTACAGATACTGTGGTACTAGCAACAGGAATATCAATTGGTTTTAATATAGAGGGAATTTGGGAAGGAAAATAGGACCCCAAGTATTTTATCATATTACCATGGTGCTTTCCAGCTCCAATGGGCAAAGGCTCTATAAAAAATGTACTTATATTATTTTAGGTTTTCTTCCAACACAAATTAAGATGTATTGAAGTCTGTATAGGTATAGATAACAATAGGAATGATGAAAAATCCATATATCTTGAGTAAATATAACTGTATTTACTGCTGGAAACTGTTTTTCTGCATCAGGCCTTTTGTTATTAGACTGATCTCTGTTTAAGTGAATCTACCAGGCTCTAGGCATCAGATAAAATGATGTTATATGCAGCAGCTTTGGGAAAGGAAAAATACAGTGACCTGTGGCACTTTGCATGGAATATTAAATTTAGACTGTTAGGAGAGCTGACCTCAAAGGAGAAAGTCCCCTTTAGACCCTGTGGGTTTCTGTATAAGCAAGTTTTAAGTATAGACTCTCCTAGAACTATCCCGCTAAGATGATGAATAGAGGAATCATTAAATTTAGAAGAGAAAGTCACAGTCATTAAAATAGATTGCCCTTCTCAAAAACTAAAATGGTTTTGGTCATTCTGTCTGGATTTGCCTTTTTAGAGAGGTTCTTGTTTAAATCAACTAAGGGAAAAGATGTCCATGGGTGATGGACGGATTGACAGCATAGGCTGTTATAACCCACTTCCCAAATTTACCTCTAGTGATGCCTACAGAAATTTATGGCATACTATTCTATATCCCAGATGTTTTCTATAGATCTAGATTTTATAAGTTAGGGCTGAGTTCCTGCCAAAATATCACTAAATCACTGCTTTGCAGCTCACTAGTATTTTACCTTGACCTTAATCTTGACAAAAAATCTAATTTATTCCATTTAATAAATTAATGCAGTTTGAAATGTGTTCATTACACCAGGGTTCAAGAAACCAATGCTGTGTGTCCCTCTGCTTCACATAGACTCCAAGTTTTTTTGCTTTGATTCTAAAGATCAATGTCTTGTGACCAACAGTATTAATTTAATAATATTCAGGGGGAAAAAATCAATGTCAATAATGAAAGATGTTATTGCTGCTTGAATCCCCTCCATTTCAGTGTATCTTTTTTCCATCCATGTTCTCTGCTGGTGTTTACTCTTTGCTTTATTAACATCTCTAAAATAATTCACATTCTGCAGTTACAGAATAATATTCAGTTTTGCCTTTGTCATTTGGATTGAATCCTCACTTGGGAAGATGCAATCAGCTTCCCACTGCAAATTGAATGTGTCTTTTGTCTTTTTCTTCAAGTAATTCTGTGTGTTGTCAATATTTTTGTCCTGATAACTCTGTTCTTTCTTTCACATCCGACCAACACCTTTGTTTTTCACCTCCAAATACTCAGAAATCTTCTCCCTTTTATCTTGACTTTCATATTTTCTAGCCCTTGACTCGTATCCAAAATGAACAGTTGTGGCTTTACATTATTTTCAGAGGTTTTCTGTCTCTTTGTCTCCCATCTCTGTGATAAATTCCTGTGGCCAGATCACTGCTGACCCTTGGGCAGCTCTGCTGGACACTGCTGAATCCCTGGCTCACTTTAGAGCTTTCCTACCTCTGTCTGTGCATTTCTGCTTTGTCCTCTGAGCAACCTTCAGCTTTTATTGGTTCTCTGAGTATTTTTCACTCGTGACCATCTGTATTTTTGCATTCTGTCTCTTATGCTGCCCTTTCCCTTGTGCTGAGTGACCTCTGTTTTCTCTCTCAGATCTGCTGCTTTCAGCATTTGTGTGTTGACAGTGTCAGGTGGGGCTCCTTCCTTGGACTTATCTCAGAAGTAGCTTTTGGGTGGAAAACTCGGTTTTCTCTTTGCCAGTGCATTGAAAAATGGCCTAGAGAGACTCTTCTGGAGAAGCCAATGCACCAAAAATGACAGAACTCCACATTTTGAGGAAAATAGAGAGAATATTTGTGCTAGGCTAAGGTTTGGGCTCAATCATCTTGAGGTCTTTTCCAGCCTAAATGATCCCATGATTCTCCTAGACTTTTTATAAGACTTTTTGGACAATGGCAGTTTTTTAATGTCTGTGTTACCAAAGAAACACTCTGGCTTATGTGAGGGGTAATTTCAAACCCACACACGGGGTGCCAGAGGTGCCATTAACTATTGATGGATTTGAAAGGAAACTTGGATATGTTTATCCTTGTGGTCACAGGTCATGGTTTCCCAGGAGATAGTGGGGAATCATCGTGGTTTGAGGAATCAGCTGCTGGATTTTCCAGTCTTCCTGGAAAATGCTAAATGGTGAGGAGCTTCAGTGTTTGACCCAGATTCTGACCATTATTGAAGGAAACTGCAGCCTGTTGTGACAAAGATGAGCATTTCCGTTTTCCCGTGGTTTTACCGTTTGCTCTAATTAACAGCATTCGGCAGGGGATAATTTTGCTGATAGCAGTAGCTAATAGCTGGTTGCTTAAGGCTTCAGTCATGCACTTAGCATTTGGTTTCAGTACCAGTTTTAACTTTTTCCTGACTGCTAACAGAGAAAAGAATAATTACTGAATATTGCCATCATCCTCTTGGAATGCTAATATATATTATAAATATAGGTGGGAATTAATTGAGCTCTAAGGTCCCTTCCAACCCAAGCCATTCCATGATTCTGTGATGCAGACATATGAATTCTGTAGATTTACATCATATAAAAATTGGCAAAAATTGGGATTTTTTAATAGAGCTATAGGTACACAGTTATCAAAGAAGTGTTGAGTGAGCCAAGCTTGTTCTCTGTTTCTGAATTAAAATGGATAATCAAAATACACCAGCTGGATTCTTTGCTCTGCTGAAATACAATCAGTCTGCAAATTCCATGCTGAAAGTGAACCCAGGGCTATTTGACTGGCCACATACTGGTTTGGCTACTGACCCATAAAAATGCTGCTTTATTCAATGTTTTTCCACACACCTGCGTCAGCATGAAGATAAATAAATCATTGCCTGACTAAGTTTTTGCTGTTAGATTATTTTTAGCCCTTATCAACTCTTTCTTACCATCACTCATTAATTTCAGATTAGTTAAAGAAAGAGGATTAACAAACTTCAGCTCACAAGAGAATGATCAGCTTCTAATGACTACCTAACATATCAATAACTATGTGAGTTTTCTTGCTTAAAAAAAATTATAATTCAGGTCTGTACACTGAAATTATTGTGTATTCAGTAAGCCTAAAATTCACATTTTGGTGCTTGCACAGGAGGGTTCCCTTCATGCAAATCCTGCTGTTATTTGCATTTCTGTCAATTTATTCAGCAGAATATCTCTGACTTTATTTATCAGCATGGGAAAGTTCCAATTTTTTGTTCCTTCCCTAGGAGAGTTTAGTAAATGCAGCATTACTGTATCACTGTAGGCCAAGTAAATCTAGTCCGACTATGTTTTGTTGTTGCTTTTATTTTTAAGAATTCATTAGCTGAAAAACCCCAACACAAAACCCTTTTGATTATAATTTCATTATAATTTTTATTTTCAAGGTATTCATAATTTCAAACAAGCTAATAAATTATTTACTTAGTATAGTGCAAGAAATTGTGAAATAAATTCATTCTCTGACTTGATTCTGTGAGTGAATTTGTCTGTAAAAACATTCTCTTGATGTTTTTTTCTGACCTTTCTCCTTGAATGCTGAACTGAAGTAGGTATCAGATATTTGAAAACAGTAATAGGCAAATGCACATACCTGTAATTGGCCATTTAGATAGGTCAGGGTCTTCCCATCAAGAAAGTTCTGACCAGGATATTTTCTGGATTTCCATGAAGGTCTGGAGTCACTGTTGCCTTTTGGAAAATCAAAGTTGTTGTGGTCCAAGGCACATTTTGCATAAACCTTGTCTCAAAAGTTTCCTGTTTGGTAAATGGAGAATTATCTACAAAGAGGATTAAGTCATATTCTGGAAGAAGATGAAACAAAGCTGGAAATTATTGCAGTTACTTCCTAAGTCAATACCACAGGGACTTCAGTCTTTTTTTTATCTGTTGTAAATGATACCTTCACTGTCCTGTGGTGGAAGCTGATGTAGCCAAGTTGATATGGCATGCTTTGCTGTAGCTGTTGCTATTAATTTCTAATTAAGTGGGGTTTAACAAGTCAAATGTGCTGTAGTGGGAAACAAGGACTGGTCTGCAAGAGTATTCAAGAAATGGGGTACAAATAAATATATGTTATTTTATAATCTGCAGACTTGCTTTGACACACTTGAACAGTGTTTTCTTATTCATATTTCCTCCTAATGTGATGGCAGTCAAAATCAGATCTCTGAAACTTCTAGAAAATCTGTATTTCTATCCAGTTTTTTTGCATTCCTGCACAGACACTAATTGGATTAACAGAATTCAATTTTTTTAATGTGCTTTGTCCCTCAAAACTTTTCATTGCTTCTGTAGGAAGAGGTTGCTGTACTTTTGCCCTCCTGAACCCTTTTGTATTTCTGGGAAATAACTTGAGTTTTATGCCCACAATTCACAGATTAAGCATATCTGTATATATATCTTATATCTTATCTGTATGTTTTAAGGGCTGGATTTTCAAAAAATAATTTTGATATCCCCTCTAGCCTCTTCCACTTCAAAGTCTGGGGAACTGGAAGAGAAATAACTTCAGAGAATTTTAAACCTTTTGCAGAAAATTGTTTTTTTTTTTCTTCAAAAGTAGGGGCCAGATTTAGAAGAAAAGCTAGATCACAGAGGTCTAAAAATGACATAGGCAGAGGGAATGTAGGGATGACCTCATGGCCGAGTTATTAATGAAGTTGTCTCTCACTGCTGCAGATGCAAGGAGCACCAACAGTGGCATTATTAGGGCAGAGACAGGATCACCCATCAAAACTAGGTCTGAAATATCTGAAGCTTTTGATCAGATGATTCCATGTGATGCAAAATAAGCAGGACAAGCAGGAAAAGGCTGGTAAATCCTTCTGGATCACAACAGGCTCTCATCAGTGAGGACCAGCCTGGCCTTGGATACTTCCAGGGATCCAGGGGCAGCCACAGCTTCTCTGGGCAAACTCTGCCAGGGACTCCCAACCTCACAGGGAAGGATTTCTTCCCAATATCCAGCCTGAACCCACCCAATGTCAGCTTGAAGCCATTGCCCCTTGAGCATCTTGAGATGTTCTTCTGAAATGGATGATCTCTGACATGTTTTTCATCTTTCAGAGCCACAGACTTCACAAAATTCTGGATAAATACTTCAGAGGATAGGTATTTTAATTTTTTTTCATGGATTATATCCATTTTGTTAGTTCTTTGACTCCAGAGGCTTCTAATGTGTATAATAATTGTCCAGATGCTGCAGAGATAGAGCTTAAAAATGGATTAGAGATCATCTGTGCCTTCCTCAGTGTAAAATGTCAGAGCCTTTTATCACTGGGTCAGTGACAAGGCAAAAAAATATTAAGGAAATTTAGGAAATGTTCTAATGCAAACTGTCTTCTTTGGTTTATCAGTTACAGGGACTGTGAGAAAAGGGTGTATCTGAGGAAAGATCTATTAAAAAATCATTGCTAAGGAAAGAAAATATTTCAACTTGTACTACTTGTTTGTTGTTCTCAGAGGGGTATAAGACTTTGCTGTTCCTTTCCATGTTTTTCACTTGACTTCCATCTGTTCTTCCAGAGAAGAGCTGGAAAAGAGGTCAAATAGCACCAGCAAAATTTTAGATGACAATAGAAGGAGGCAGAAATCTGCATTACAAATTTTGCTCCCTTTTTCTGACATCTACCAAGGGAATTTTTACTTATATTCCAACAAATTTGTGGGTTTTTTTCCTGAAGTGCAGCTTTCAGTTCATTTGCATGAGGAAGACTAGAGGTCCTTCTGCGCTCCATGTGGGGCTGTACATCAGGGGAAGCTCTTGGCTTATTCCTACTAGATTTTTCAGCTCTTGTTTGCACCTTTGTTGGACAACTTGCATCATGATCTTCTCAAGCTCCACCTCTAAATGCAGTAAGATTTCAGAACAGTTCCTGGAGGAAGTGTTTCCAGGATCCCATTCATCTCTCCTTAGATGTTCCATGCAGCGTTAATCTGACCCCACACCCACAGAGCGAGGGAATGAATATAATTCATCACAACCTCATGTCATGGCAGGAAAAAAGTGCCAGGATGGCAAAGTAGACAGTGGTGCCTCAAAAGAATAAAGCAAAGAAAGAGAACTGAAGAGGCCCTGATGGATTTTTCTGGATATTGGGGTGTTAAGAATTTTTTCCCTCCAAAAATGTTAGTGGGCCCTGGATTTGCTCCTTTAAAGGTTAAGTCACGTTATGACTAATGCAGTCTGCAGCTCTGAGCAAAGCAAAGCCTCCAAAGTTGTGCCTGGTGTCACAAGAGTGAAGCTGTGTTTGAAATGTCACTTGTGTACAGATAATTATTTCAATGGAATGAGACAGTCCTGGAGCACTGGATCCAAAGGAAGGAATTCAGAGCTGCTCCCCATCATCCCTGCACACATCTTAAATTAACTCCCTTTCCCCCAATTTTGTTTTTGGCTCTTACTTCTTCCTCCCTATTTTACAAAGGTATGAGCTGTCCAGACCCTCAGAAATCTGGGTTTGAGGAATTAATGAACCCTTTAAGCATCCATCTGGAATACTGTGTGTGAAACATATGGTGTGCTGGGAGAGCCATTTGGGAGGGCAGGGCCAGGAAGACAATCCCCACTCCTCTCTGCCATGCAGGTGCCTTCCTGCCAGCAGACCTGCAGACCACCCTGAGAGCAGACCTGGTAGTGCTCCACTGGAATATTGCCATTTGATCCAGGCTTATATTGTGAAAAAGTTTCTAATAACCTGTTATTTCACTGCACTGACTTAGTTCATTAACTTAGGAGAATAAAGTTTTATATAAATATATGGAAACTTGGAATACTTTCTCTATGTGTGGGGAGGGGAAGCATGGTTTAAAGGCTACAAAGAAACTGCTCCTGCTGCCAGGACTATTCCCTTTCTTATCTCAATGCCTCTCTTTGCCAGAAATAATTCAGGAGTGCCCAAGAAGATTAAGTTCCTTTGGTGTCTGACAAAAAAAACAAATGACATATGTTCCTAATGCCAGAGGACTGTGAGAGCCACGGAAGAATCTGTTGTTGTTTGGCCTTTCCAAGTTTGGCTACATAATTAAAAGAACTTCACAGAGGAAATGAGAAGCTAAATGGGGTTTTTAAGTCTTGGAGAAGCCACCAACAATGTTTTTCTAATAGGAGCCAGTCTTGGTTGTCAGTTTTGAAGGACAATATTCAGTGACCTGACAGTTTGAGGCTTGTAAATGAAAGATCAGTTGTGTTGAACCTGCAGGGCATTCTCTAGTTTTTCTAAAAATTGCTCTCCCCCCCCTTGAACAATTATCAAATGTGCTTAAAAAAAATTATCATTCTGACCATCTTGAAATGAAGCAGCCCTGCTGCAGAGGTAGGTTCTAAATGGGACAAGTCTTGTCTGTACAGAGGGCTGATCCAACCTGAAAAAGATTCTCAACCATAATGTCTCGAAGATAACCACCAATATATCCGGGTCATTGTTTGGCTGCTGTTTTAACTGCTCAGGTGAAAGAACAGGAGGTGATTGTTGTTTTGGAGAGGTTGGAAGACTTGAGAGCACCTGAAAACTCTTTAATTCCAGGGAAACATACATCCAGTGCAGTTGTCTGAGGCACATTCAAGCAGGAAGGGCCTCTCTGTTGGGATAAACGGGAAGAGTTCCTTATGGTGCAGCTGTAACGCAGGGAAGTTTTCTTTTCTTTGGATTTACCAAGCTTTGCTGTGCTGTGGAAGGGATTTTTTCCTTGGCTGGTGTTCCCTGGGTAGTGTTCTGCACTTGACAAATAGCTCCTATTTGAATTTTCTGTGTAAAAATACTGGAGATGGTTAAAGTCCTTCCTACCCAATGACACCTGAAAGACATGTAATGGTTTAATAGTTTCCTCAAAGTGTCAAAATATAATTCATGTATTTCTTATGGGATGCATACGTTGAAAATGTTTTCTCTTTGTACAGAATAGTTCACAGACATGATTTATGTTTTAAGAATAGGAAGTATTCCTGTTTTCTAGTCAGAAATTGAGCTTCCCTTTGGTATCAGTGGCATGCAGAGTTCATGGATGTACCAGTGTTTCAGGGAGAGAAAATACCCCAAAAGGCTCCTGGGCTGAGGTAAAGACAGGGAGAGATCACTCACCAGCTACTGTCACTGGCAAAACAGATGTGATCTGGGGAAGAATTAATTTATAACAGCTCAAGTTGGGGTATTGACAAATATAAAACAGAACTTAAAACACCTTCCCTTCCACCCCTCCCTTCTTGCCAGGCTCAGCTTCCTCCTGATTTTCCCCCACAGTGGCACACTGGGATGGGGACTGGGAGCCATGGCTAGTCCATCCCATGTGGTCATTGGTGCTCCTTCCTCCTCAGTGGCTGGACTCCTCACACCCTTTCCCTGCTCCAGAGAGGGGAAGAGAATCCTCCATGAACTTCCCAGCATCAGTCCTTCCCATGGGCTGCAGTTCTTCCCAAACTGCCTCAGCGTGGGTCCCTTCCTTGGGGTGAGTCCTTCAGGAACAGATTACACCAGCCTGGGTCTCCTGCAGGATCACAGGAGACTCCTGTGGGGTCGCAGCCTCCCTTGGGCTCCTCCACGGGCTGCAGGTGGATCTCTGCTTCCCTGCGGACCTCCATGGGCTGCGGGGACACAGCGCCTCTGGCATCTGGAGCACCTCCTGCCTCTCCTCCTTCCCTGACCTGGGGGCCTGCAGAGCTTTTTCATTCACTTTTTCTCACTCAGGTGCTCCCATCGTTGCCGGTGGGCTTGGCCATGGCCAGCATGGAGTCCATCCTGGCATTGGCTCCATCAGACCCAGCAGAACCTTCCAGCAGGTTATTATGTTCACAGCAGCCACCCCCACAGCCCTCCCAGCTGCCAAACCGTGCCACACAAGCCCAGAGAAAGTGTCTGCTGTGAGTTGTCTGTTTTGATACCATCAGATCAGGAAGGTGCAAGCAGCAGAGGTAGAATTCATCCCTGAGCGTGCTCTGCTCCATACTACTGCTTTAGTAATAGAGTAGTTTCAGCTGGGGAGGACTAGAGATGTAGCAGCTATTATTAGCAAGGCTGCCTCTAAGAAGGTGTTTATTTTAGTCTTGCATGACTCATCTTTATTCTTACATAAAAGACAAGACAAAGTGCAGTTCAGTGACTTTGGTCACTAATCAAAATACTGGCAAACCCTCAAAGTGCCTGGCTTCCCTGTGTCTGTCTTTTTAATCTGTGTCTTGCTGCATGACAAAGGGAAGGAAATAAGTAACCAGAGTTAATTCTTTCTGTGACTAAGTATTATCTAGGAAGCCTTTAGCTAATCCAGCGTTTACAGTGAAAGTTCTGCACCTACATAACTCACAGTGAGGGGTTTTGTTGTTGTTTGCTGCTTCTTGCTGGCTGTCACGGTGCGGGATGAAAGAATCGCTCTCGGCCACATTACATCTCCAGCAACCTTCCAGATGGGCTGCAGCTATGTCAAACAAAATTCTTCATCTCTTCTTGATAAATTATGTGATAACCCCGGGGTGAGGCAAAAAAAAAAAAAAAAAAAAAAGAAGGAGAAATAAATCCAGTTATGCATAGTTACATGAGGGCATTCTTCATTAACCCAAGGTGGGAATGCTGCAGTAGCAGAGAGTGAGAAGCTGCCCATGAACTTTTTAAAGAGGTGGTCCTCATTTTCAAAAGCATGAAGAGGATATTATAAAAGCAGCACATGCTCCAAGGCAAAATGAATGTCACTTTTCCAGGGAAAGCAAAAACAGGAGCAAAGAAGGCAATTGAAGCCACAATTGATAATAAGGATTTCCCAATGGAAATATTTAAGAGGACTTTGATAATGTTTTGGTTGGAGCTATGATGAATTCAGTACTCCAGACTTGAATAAAAAATTAAAAATTATACTGCATTTCCTGCTTAGAAGGCAAAACAAAAAGTAAAATCATAAAATTTATTTCTTGGACCACACTGGTTTGAAAAGTGAAAGATCACTTCATCTTTTCCAGGTGGAGGAAACTAACCTTGATTTCTTATCACAACCTGCAACCCATCCTTCCTTTTTATTCTTGGCTTGTAAAATTTAGCCATTTCACTCTCTTGTTTGGGCATGTGCTTTTCGGGCTGAAGAAAACATACTGTCCTAGTTCTGAGTTATGCTTTGTTAGTGGCTTAACTCCTCACTGTTATCAGAAGCTTTTTCCATAGTTAAAGGATGAATTTGATCCTAATTCTTGCTCCATCCCTGTTTCCCTGATTATTTAGTTGATCTTACTGAAATGGGTGGGAAAGATTTGTATTTGTCATATTCCTGCCTGGTAAGGGTGATCTAGAATTTGTAAAATATCTCAGTGCAGAAAAGCTGAACCACCCTCAGTGGGAATAGACTTTAATGGCACCAAATTAGGGCTCTGATGAAATACTCTTAGAACTCAGAGTTCAGGCAGACAGGAATATATTTCCCATGCATAGTAGGAGCCATGTTATCAAAATAAAGTAAAGGTTCAGGTGATTGATTTGTAGCTAAGAACATCACAGCTGCGCTGTCAGGAAGGAAAACTTCAAGTTATAATTACAAAAGGTACTGTTAGGCCTCTGGGTTCTGAAAGAGAAGTTTCAATTGCTAAGCAACTAACCCCAAGATCCTGCCTATTCTGGAGCTATTATCAGTTTAATCTTGGTGCAGATAGGTAATGATAGAGCTCTAAGATGCAATCTTGGCTTGGTTTCTAAAGTTCCAACAATTTTGCTTTATTTTATGTGCAACAGGGACATTTATTTGCCTCTGTCCTAAGGTTTCTGTTTATGGGAAGAAACTCAACCTACTGATGATGTCCATGCCCATGGCAGGAGGGCTTGGACTCTAAAGGTCTCTTCCAACCCAAACCATTCTATGGTGCTGGGATTTTATGATAAAAATACTTATTTTTGAACAATGATGGAAATATATTAGATAGTAACTTGAGAATCTGATGCTTTGAGGAGGCTGCATCCTGTTTTCTAGGTCTTTGATCTCTAACCAAAGTGACAAAATGTCTGTTTTTAGAGTTCTTGCATCCACACAACTTCCTACACATGCCTATGCCATAGATGCAGGAAAACTTTCCAGAGAGTTGCTGCTACTTTCTTCCATATCCTCAGTTTCTGCATACTGATTAGTGAGACACTCTCTTCTTTTCTGTTTGAAAATAACGCTGGACTGGAACAACCACAGAGATCAGGAATTCCCAAACAAACAGCCACCAGGCCCACAGGAATAGCACAGAAAATCAGGAAACCCGAATTATTTGCCCTAACTTTGGCATACAAACCCCAGTGAATTTTGCAAATGCGTTTTTTCCAGTTTTGGATGCAGCCAGTTCCTGAATTAAACAATGAGATTAAGTCTCTCCAGGAGCATAAAACTTCCAGCTCTTTCCTTCTGCTGAGAAAGAACTGCCATGTAAACAAACATAAGCAAAATGGCTTTAAAGCTTTCTGCTGAGGAAACGTTTAAATTGGAGTCAATTTGCACTTAGAAGGATGATTTTCCCAGTCCTTTGTCCTTTTGTTTTATTTTTAAGCAGCCCTTGCCTGTTGTACCAACATTGGCCATTTGATGGAGTCGGTAAAGTCTTTATCAGATTAGAGCTGCTCTTCCCCACTTAGAAATTAGAAGGACTAATTAATGGCATCTTTTTGTCTGCCTGATTGATTAATTTATTTGTTTTTAAAGTGCTGACTCGGTCCTCCCCAGCTTTTTGCTGTTCCCATGCCTTTTAGCAGAGCTACTTCTAGTGCCTCTAGTGCACACACCTGCATTTTTCTCCATTCTTCTGGACAAAATTGTGCTTCCTCAGTAAGGAATGTGCTCTGGGTGATAAGCATGTGTTCTATATGTGTGTGAAAGGAGCTATGTATTAGCAACAATGGCTCACTTGACTATTTCAGACAGCATATATTTAGGGTAGCTAAAAATAGTTTTAATTTCAGAGACTCTTGGGAGCTTTGGTTATGGATCAGGCATTCCTTGCATTCCACAGGAAGATGCTCTGAAGGCTGACAGTCATGCAGCAGAGTCAGTGGCATAAGATATTCTGCCTCGGATTTGTGCAATTCCAGCAGTGCTGCCTGTGCAGGATTTGGGGGACACAGTAGTAAGAGTGAGTAGCACACACTAAGGTTGCTTTCTACAACGTTTCCTAGAGCTGAAGCTTTTATGTTGCCTCAGTCAGACTTCAGAATCTAAATCATGTCTTTCATGGCTCTTTCCCTTGTAAACTAAAAAAAAACCAAAAAAAAAAACCAAACCAAAACAAAAAACACCTGGAAATCAATAAAAAGCATATTAGGATGCACTGAAATTGTCCCTCTACCATTGCCAGACTTGTCAATGCCAGTAACTGGAACAAAGCTGATTTAGGTCAAGGTATTTGGAGAGAAATCAGATGTGATGCTACTGCAATTTGGGCAATTAGGCAAAGAGCTCAGAGGCTGGAATAAAAAAGAGGATGGCACTCAAGGAGAATCAATCACTACCATAAAGTCATCTAAAATTTATACATTAGAGCTGTGAGTGTGCTTCCTTCTCACAGTTCTGTCTCCATGTGAGCAACGTGGCACTAAAGGAATTGTTCCTGCAAGCTGTGAAATTAAATTGCTAACCTCCAGCAGGGTTACCTGGTGCATGTTGGGCAAAATGCAAAGCTCTTTTTCCCAGGTTTTAACTGCAGCATGTAGAATTCACATAGGCTGGGAAATTCAAGTATTCCACGTTCTCTGGGATGTGTGGCCGCTGGCAGGGAGCAACAGATTGAGTCAGGCTCCAAAGCAAGGCAGCTGCACCCACCCAGTCCCTGGAAATGGTCCCCAGCCCTTGCTGCTTCCCAAATTCTGCAGTGGGAGTGCCCTTGGAGGTGCTGGCCAAGCAGGATTTAGTAGTCCAGCAGAGGGTCAGTGCTCAGCAGGGGCTGGATGAGGTGGGTGACATTCCATCTGCATTGCTGTCCCTGGCCCTCCCGGGACGGGAATTTAGGATGAAGTTTTGGCACATCAGGTGCTCACAGGAGTCATTCCGACACCTTGGGTGGTTTCCTCTCCTGTGCAGGGGGATGCAGGTTGCTGAGCACCTTGGGAATTTGAGTTCCTGGGTCTCCCTGAACCCATCCATCAAGGGCAGTATCCGAGTCACCCTGGCACAGCTTTTGGCAATTCCAACTTTGTGGGAAATATTAGCTCTTTCTACAGTGCCTCCAAGTTTTAAACCTTTGCCTAAGAGCTTGGTTAACATTTAAACTCCATTCCACAACACCCAGATACAAATTCAATTTTAATTATAAGGGATCTGCATAATATTTGGTGTTTAAGTAGAAGTTTCCCTCCCTTAGTTTTGGAAGCACACAGCATATCTGCCCTTCGGTGTGGGGCAGCACCATCTCTTTCTGTTCTTCTTAACAAACTAAGTTATTTTTCTGATCTTTCCTTGTATGCTTAAGACTTAGTTCACATTCCAAAATATTTTACATAGAATCAAACTCAGTGGGGCTTCGCTGTTTGTTAATTTTGGGAGTTGGGTTGCAGAGAAAATTTAGGTAGCAGGAGAACAAGTCTGCAAAACTGTGATTTTGGACATCTTTTCTAGTGATTCTAAAATTACTGTTGGTACAAATGAGGCTGCTGCTTTCTGATTGACAATGCTGTTACGTTGTTGTTGCTTGGGCTTTGCTTGGCATTTGTGCTTTGTTTGTCCCCCTCTCTTCTGTGCCTGTGATCAGGTTTGGGGCATGCTTATCTCCACAAGGCTCTTCTGCCGAGCTGCTCTGTTGGCACGAGGTTGTGCAGCTCTTGAGAGCATTCCTGAAATGTCAGTGTGTAACAGCACAGACTCACCCCCAGCATCGCCCAGCTGCCTGTGCTGCTGCTGGCTCAGGGTGCTGAAAGGAAGCAGGCAACAGGTTTGGCTTCCTTCTGGCCACTAGAAGGTAGGAAGTGTCTCCAAAGGAGTTTCCAAAGTTTTGTTTGGATACAGAATCTGGACTGCGGAGCAAATGTCCCCGGAGGAGGGGCTGCAGCATCTCTGGCTGCTGCGGGCTGGGAGCAGTGCAGAAGGCAAAGCCTTGCTCCGCTGCTTCTGCCTTTTGCTGGGAGGGTGTTCCCTCGGGACTGGCGCTCTCTGTAGCCAAGGTGGAGCCTTTTTAAAGGCCAGGAAATTGCCTCGTGCTCTGTGAGTCACCAGATCGTCCCAAAATAGATTTTTATTTCCAAACTATTTACAAATAAAATCAAACCTAATGAAAGGTTTGTTGATGATTCTTATTCGCTGTGACAAAATGCTCTGAGGAGTCTGCTGTTATCCTCCTCTGATGCTTGTTCACTCACCAAGATAAATCATTCCCTCTTAACAGAGGAGCTTTTTGCACTTGTGCTCTTGTTTGAGAAGATAAGAAGTGGTTATTCTGTGTGGAGAGTAAGTAAATTAGAACGTCACTTGTTTGAAGTGGTAACAAAAAACCTCATTATGAATTAATGAAGTTGCTCTTATAAACAAGTTTGTTTTCTTCAAAAAGAGCTGCGAAAGTTTTCTTTGGTTGCTTTTGTTGAGTTAATGTTGTGTAACGTGGTATTTGTGTCTCCTGTCTGTTTTACATTACAATTCTGCCTATAGATTTGGATGTTCTTTTGTGGTTGTTTTAAACTAAACATTTCCCTGTTTGTAACTCTGCTCTGCAATGACTCCACCACTGATACCTCTTTTTGGGGTTTATCTTCAATTTGGGAAGTCTGGCATAAAACATGCACAAAGCTGCAGTATGGTTAATGAAATCAGTAATTTTCTAAATTAAAACAGGACACTCACACATCACCAGCTGCCTGATGGGTGTTTCTTCATTCTGATCTAACACAGAAAACATTTTTTATGTGAGTTTGACTATTCTGTATGTGCTTAGACACTCCTCAGGCCCAGACTTCAGTCCTCATTTCCATGGCCTCCCAATTAAAGTTCCAAGGGATTCCAAGTTTAAGGCAGCCTTGTTAAAACTAACATGGCTTTAAGAAAGAATTATCTCCATCTTCTCTAAGATTAGGCTTTCCTGCATAAAGAGGGATGTATGAGCAATACATTTTTTTTAATATTGTTCTTAGAGCAGATGCATTTTCTGGAAAGTGACTGTATGTGGGAGGAGGAAATATAGATTATCAACACATGATGACAACACTTTCTGTCAATATATCTGTGTAATCTCTGGGAAAGGTTTTAAGAGAAAATAATTGAAAGGTACAAAACCAGGCAGTTTATATCCCATGTACAGGGTTTAATTTTAAATTGTGTTGCCTGACTTAGGGTGCTTACCTAATGTAAATGAATATTGGGCTGTATTATTAATGCTCATAAAGAGATCTATATTTTGATCCACATTTTAGAATTCTCTGCCTAATGGCCTTTAGTGTAGGTATGCACAGCTTTAAAAATAGAAAGGCTCAGCCTGTGAGCTTCCACCTCCTGTAAATACTTATCAAGTGGTTCATTCAGAATTCAAATAAAGATCCATTGTCCTCCCAGTGCTTGCATAACAGCACTGCAACTCTCCATTTGAAAAAATATGATATTTTTAGGGTGGAACACAGCCTCCTGTTTTCCTCCAGCGTTGGGTTGGGAATTGTTTCATGGGGGTCTGAAGCCCTTCATCCCTGTGGGGGCAGGGTGTGCAGGTGGGTGCTGTTCCGAGGGCACCGCAGGAGTGGGAATGCTGCCTCAGCTCCCTCTGCTCCTTGTTCCTGTCCCACACAGCAGCACAGGAGGGAGCTGGAGCTGGCTCCAGGGATAGGCTTGGCTTGGAAATACACTCTGCCCAAAGGGGATCCTGTTCTTCCTGCTGCCCTGGAGGAGTTGTCCCAGAGGAGCTGACAGAGGCAACAGGGGCCAATGGTGGCACAGGGCTCCCAAAAGGAGGCTCATCCAAAACTCATCAGCAGAACACACCAGCTTCACCCATTCTGCTGCCCAGAGCTGGCCCAGCACTCAGATCACAGTGACAGTCTGTGATCCAGAGCAAAATTATCCTCTCAAGTTTTGATTATTTTTTCCCCTCTGGAGTCAATTTGTTAGAAGGGCTTTGCAAAGCATCAGTGACTGTGCAGAGGGAGCAGCAAACTGGGATGTGGGTGACTGGCCAGCAGAGGAGCATGGAGGGATGGGAGTTTGTTTTCCCACTGCTTGAATGAGCAACTTGGGTTCCTTCCTTTCCCTTTCCCTTTCCCTTTCCCTTTCCCTTTCCCTTTCCCTTTCCCTTTCCCTTTCCCTTTCCCTTTCCCTTTCCCTTTCCCTTTCCCTTTCCCTTTCCCTTTCCCTTTCCCTTTCCCTTTCCCTTCCCTCCACCTTGGAGCAACCCCCAGCAGAGGAGGATGACTGGATATGCCAGGGGAATGAGATGGAAGCAGCTCTGGTTGCAGTGGTTAAGCAGTTTTAGATTTTCATGCATGCTTTCATTTGTGAAGGGCAGACATGCTAGAGAGGTTTCTTTACTATGTAGGTAACCTCTAGTTTGCTATTTTTGGTACCCTATTTTTGGTGCTGTCTCTGTACCATAATTTATAGGCTATGAGAACAAATTCAATATAAGAGGCATGTTCACAAGATGAATAATGTAAAGGTACTCTCTGTTGCACTTCAAACTTCATTTTCATTTCGCTGAATTTTAAACTAGTACTTTTTTTTTGAGCATTGGAATGTGGAAAAAAAGTTTGTTATCGGCTTATCTTCAGTGACTTTATTTTAAGCAAAAAGGAAGCAAAACAGATGTGCACAGTTCATTGGATATTTTTTCCCTGAGAGAAGTTAAAACATTAGAAGCTTCCACCTCTTGCACCTGGCAGACATCGCACAAATTCATCTTAAGTGCCACTTAATTGATTGCAGAACACTGCAGTTCAATCAACTGCAATAAAGTTAATTGAACCTCTCCAATGAAATGTGACTTAAACCAAAGGATTCAAAATAGGAACAGGTACTAATTAATGGAGGCCATTATTTTTAATAGGACGGGGTCCAAGTAATTGAGTGATGTTTAAAAGTTCTGTGTAGTCTCATGAGGATGGGAGCCACTTACTTGCAACAGCTTTCAGGTTAGATATAAGGATGCAAAATCCAAAATTTTAGGTGAGAGTGCTAATTTAACATAGTTCTGCCTTTTAAATCATGCCATGGGTAAGAGATGCAAAGCAACCCTTAACCCTGCTGCTTTTTTGGGTTATCAGCTTTGATCCCAAACTAATCCAGTGAGTTTGTACTTATTAGAAGAAAACAAGTTGTACATTTCCCTTGAGGGAGGCCAGACACTGGCATGGGAGCAGTCTTAACTGGGTGAAACACAGATGAGTGTATGACCATCGTTATAGGCTGGTTTGACAAAAGTTAGAGACATTAAAAAAAAATTTAAAAGGTCTTTGAAGGACTGACAGCTGTTATGCTCCATTCAGGTTTTCAACTTTGTCATATTATTAAAACATGTGTTTAACCAAGGCAGGACATTACTCCCACATGATATGTTTGTAGAATGCTGGGAAAGTAAGGTGAAAATAAAGTCTATTTAGGCTTTTGGTAGCTTTATACAGGAAAAAAAAAAAAATAATGCAAACTGGTTACACCCAGGACAGAAATGAGAAAAAATGTCACTTCTTCTCAGAGGTTCTGGGCCTAACAGGAATAGCAGGGACAAGAAAACTGAGAAGTTCCAAGATGGAGCTTGGCTAAATGTTAAAAAACAAATTTTGTGATGCAGTTGCCATGACAACCAAGGAGTCTGGAGTTTATGATCTGAGATGCCTCTTCCTTGCAGTGCCTCTCTCAGAAATAGATGTTCCCGGGTGCAGCTGAAGCGTTGGTGCAACTCGCAGGGGTGAAGCGGCTGAGCCCTTCCTCGACAGCTCTGCTGTCTCCGGGCAGAGACCACATCCACAAGACAGCAGTTTTGCCACTGCAGAATCAGCCCAGGGAAAAGTCTTTGTCTGGCTGGGCTGGAGCAGCCCTGCAGATCTCAGGTTCCACCAGGCTCCAGCCTGTCCTGCTGCCCTTGCCCAGAGCAAGCACCAGGCAGTGACATCTCCAGGAGCTGCAGCAGAGAAGGCACAACATTCCCCATGTGCAAACATGGCAAATGTGCTAACAGGATGGAATCCACAACCTCAGGACATTGTCTCTCCACAGGGTGTTTTCTTTTAGGCATCTTATATCTTGTTTGTGTGCCCCAATATTTGAGTTTATGCCAAGAGATTTATACTATAGCAAGGCTATGAACAATTTTGATGTTTTTCCCTTAATTCACATGTACTTTTTTTCTAAAAGGCTGTCAAATACTTCCTTATAATATTTCTTCTTCTGGAGAAACCCTATGAATGACAGAATTCAGGTGGGAAGGTGGGAAGTTGCCTCCTTTGATCACCTAGTCCAGTTCCATGCACACTGGCCTCATCTTTACATCATCTCATGCAGTAAGGTCACCATGGCAGGCAAATCTATGAGCAAGTGCATTACTGCAAAAACATCATTAATGCAAGATGTCAGCTGGAATTTCCACATCCTTGTATCCCTTCTTCTCTTCTGTGAAGCTTTTTTTTTTTTTTTTTTTTTTAGCACCTTTTAGATCAACAGAATGCATGAAGCCTCTGAAGCATCTTTTACACCAAAGTAGATTAAACAGGATTTGGTCAAACACCAGCAGGAATCAGTGATGTTTACGTGGAAGATCAGAATGTAAACAAACTTCCCATTTGTACTGGAAAATCTTCAGGAATTTTCCAGAGACTCTTCAAGACCTGTTTCAGAAACTGTTGAAATAAATTGTTGGAGCCCGGTGGACTGAAGCCTTTTGCTTCTGTTTATATCAGCTTCTGTGGTGGGATGGGAATAATTGGGTTTGCAGAGACAAATTCATAAATTAATTTCCATTATAAGACTCATTTATATATTATATTATTACTTTCTATTTTAATCTAAGACACAGGTTAAAATCATGTGCTAGCTTTTTGAGACTGTGAATCTTGATATAGTTTGTGGTGAAATGCATTTTGTAAGCACGTGAAATGTCATTACACCAAAGCATCTTTTGGCTTTGGACATTTTTAACTTGCCTCCTCATTTGGATCTGTGGTCATTTTTGCACCAAGGCCTTTCCTGGGATGCTCAATGCTGCCAACAGAATTTGTTCAAATTTACTTTCACAGAAGCTTTTCTGGATTCACTATGTACCCTTGTGCTGTCCATGAACCTGTTAAATCCAGCTTTTAGAATGAATGTAGAGGATAAAATAATAGAGTTTTTGACACTAAATATGCTTGTCAGGTGCAAATCTGGGACATTGGTGTTAGTTTGTGCTAAATGCTGCTCCAGCCCATCCCAGTACGGCAACAAACACCACAACCCCTTGCTGGTTTTCAGTGGGTGACCCCTGGGTTGGCACTGTGGGTGCACTGAGAGCATAAATAACTTCCCCAAAAGTCTCTGGGTCACTGTGTCTTTCTTCCTCTCACATTTTAGTCTCCAGATGGGAAACTCTTACTGGCTGCTGACAGGCAGTGCCATGTGCACAACTCCGTGGTTACTTGAAACACAGAAGCATCATTTGAGCCCACAAAATCACTTGTGAGCTATTTATTTTCACTGGTACAAATTGTGATTTGGTTTGTGTGTGTGAAATATTTATCAAAAAGGGTGAATTTTAAGAAACGTGTAGGCAGGGGGTTGTAAGTGTGTGTAACGGGTTTGGGGGTTTGTTGGGGTTTTTTTTTTTCAAGTAGTTCAGTGGATAAGGAAGAGCTTCTGAGAAGCTTCTTCCGGGAGGATGTGCATTCCCAACTTCAACCATTCTGCAATGGGCATCCCAAGCATATTGATGGAGTTCTGTCTGCTTAATTACTGTTAAAAATGATTGACTGCCTTTTCCACTGAGGGAATGTTTTGGTAATGGAATGATTAGGACTTTTTTTTTTTTTTTAATTACTAGAACAAAGTCTGCAAAGGTTTCTTTCTCTGGTAGTGGGCTTTTTTTTTCCTTTTGCATATTCCTACGGGAAGGCTGCTCTGGTGAATGTGTTCCAGCTCATGCATCTGCCAGCTTACAATGTACAGGTTACTTTACTGTTGTATTATATTATATGGTATTGTATTATAGCATATTATATTACATTATATGATATTATTTTTCAACCCATTGCATAACTGTGCATTTCAGGAAAAAAAAATGGTTATATCCAGCCTGTTTAGACTATTTTTAAAGACATTCAGTCTGTGAGATCATATTACTTCATAAATTAATTCTCTCAAGGTAATTTCCATCCCACTGCCCAGTGACCAGATGATAATAAAGGATGATTTTCAAAAATGCAGAATTCTGAGGCTTTTCACAAGAATCCAGAGTGGACAGAGGAGAGTTGTTGAAATTGTGGGCTGTCCCAAAGGACAGTTTTCCTTGCATTTGGTTTCTTGGATGACCAGATTTCTTTGATGTAGCATGGATGCAGCCTCCTCACATGTCTATTTCTATTATCTATTTTCACTTATTTGTGAAGGACATGGCAGAAAAAGCTTGATGCAGGAATGTTTTGCGGAATAGTAGAAGGACAATAAGAACCTCAGGTTTTGCAGTGAAAGACTGCAGAAAATATGCAGAAAGATTGGGTTGAAGAAGAGAGAAAGACACAAATTTATGCCTGCAAATCATCTTTACTCTTTGTTTCTAGAGCTTCCTTCCAAACACCTAGCTGCTAAAAGAAAAAGTAGTTTTTGAGAGTTTTAAAGAGTGGAATTACACTTACTACCAAGAACACAGGTGATTATGAAATGAATTGGCACAGTTGGAATAGATATCTGCTTTACAAACTCCCCTTGCCAAGGCTTGAAGTGGAAGTCGAGAGAGATTTGCCTCAAATTATTCACACCTGGAAAAGTTTTGCTGAATAAATCAAACTAAAACTGTCAGAGAAACCTGCTTGAACTCTGGTGTCTCACTGCTTAACAACCCTTTCTGCAGTCATTTGCTTTCTGGATGAAATAGTGAAGAAGGGTAAAAGAAATAATGTCACTGAAATCCTTATAAGCTATTGACAATTCCCAAGTTATTGCTTTGTAATCGTGCTCCAGTTTTACCCCCTGAGGTGCTAAAGACTGTGAAGATGAGGTTCTGCTCTGCTGGTTTCTGATTCTTTTGTTCTCTAGTATTTCTGTAAGACTCTGAGTTAAATAACCTCCAGCTCTCCTATCAATATTTTTATTTTATTTATTTTCGGATCAATCTTTTCGCTTCCAGATTTTGTAACTGTGCCTTTTCAACAAAGCTGCTATAAACAGTCATTTACAGGTTCTGTTTCTGAGGCAGCTTTAAAAAAATGTGTTGTATATATTTGCTCTAAATGTTAAATATCATTGCACAGAACGATGGGAACAGATGGGATGCTGCATAAGCTGTTTATCATATTACACATTTATCACTTTACACTAGTGAAGTGTACATGTGTTTGATTAATATTGACTTTTGATTTATTTGGAGGGCTCTATTTTTTGACAGCATTAGGGATTACATTGTAATCCTTACCGGCTTCCAAGCTTGAAATTTAATTCCAGTAAAAATAGAGTGGATGCATTCCATAATTCTTAATTATATTATTTTTTTTTCCTGTGGAAAAGAATTACCTTGTTGAGGCTTTAATACTGGAAGGAATTCAGAAGTAAATGGAAAAGACTGTTTGCTTCAGTATTTTAGACAGATTAAATTTAGATGCCATTGGTCCAGCTAAATAAATATCTCTTGGAATTAAATACCAGATGCTAAGGAGGTGTAAAATAAAGCAAACCAGCAAGAGTCCTATTTAAATCAATATTCTTTTATACCCTCCACCTACAGAATGAGAGAACTTCATCCTTGCCTGCTCAACAGGTCTGGATGTTCAGCATGTGTTCCACCTACGTCACAGTACATGGAACCAAAAAAGCATCTCCAAGAGCACCCCGAGCTCAGACAGAGCACCCAGCCTGTCCTGCGGGCTCCCCACTGCAGCACTCTGTCAAAAAGATAGTTTACCAATGCACTGGTTCATTAAAATGCATTTTGGCTCAGCTGAAGCCTGAAAAAAGGGAAGATTTTCCTTCCAGACAATGGATGGAAAAATGGTTTCAAGTTGGAGTGGGGCGGCTTGTGCTGTTTGTTCTCCTAAATGGCAATAACATTTAATGAGAGATTCTGCTCTAAACTGTAAATCCTTTAGAGTGTGAGATGCCCAGCCTGTCAGAATAAATAGAGGAGGCTAAAAACACTTACTTTGAAAATGACTGTTCATTTTGGGAGGCATTGAATGATCTCAGTGAAATATTACTGAGTCAGTGGAATTTTGGAGAGAGATCAACTTCCCAGCATGTATCCTGGCAGCAGCTCTTCCTCCATTTCTCAATGTCTTTTATGTTCAAATAGCACAGGCAGCACTTCAGACTTACATGTTGTCATCAGTCAAATTTCAGATAACTTTCAGTGACTCCTTATAGATTGAATGAATAAATAAATTACTTTTAGCCATGCTTATTTACAGTTTTTATGCCTCTGCTTTCTTCTATGTCTATTAATTGATATTATGGAAAGACATATCCAGCAAAAAGCATGATTTAGCACTAAGTATTACTGAGACTACATATATGTGTTTATTTTTTTTTTCCTTAAGCTGAATCTTGCACTGCAGTTTGAAGTTTAATTGGCATGACCACAGTAACTGCTCAGGGCTTCACATATTTAACTCTTCTTTTTCCATGGACACTCTTCAAGCCTGCTATGGCCCTGTTGGCTTTGCTTCTAGGACAGGAGATGCTTCCAGAAACTTGCAGAAGGAAAATTCTAGTAATTGTAAATAAGATATGTAAAGGGCAGGATTTGGTTAAATTTACTTAGATGTGCATTTCCCAGTGGAGTAGCTTTGTTTTCTGGTCATCATGTCAGCTATGCACTGTTCCTTAAATACATATTTTCATTAAAAGGTAGCAATTAGAAATTCTGTTTCTACCTGTTCCTTCCACGTTTATTTTATAAAAATGATAGAACAAAAGTTTTCTGCATTTTGGTCTAAAAGACTCCTTCCTTTGTGTGCAGGTTAACAATGAGAACGTAGTGAAAGTTGGCCACAGGCAGGTGGTGAACATGATTCGACAGGGGGGAAATCACCTCGTGCTGAAGGTTGTCACAGTTACCAGGAATCTTGATCCAGATGACACAGCAAGGAAGAAAGGTACATTTTTCTCTCTTCCTAATGGACTCTCCTGCTCTTCCTTCACAGAAAACCAAGTATGGGCATGAAATGGCTGTTTTCTAAATTCTGATTTATTAGACTTTGCTTCTCAAATTTGAAATGCCCTGTTCTTGTTTAATTTGGAGTGATTTAATTCTCTTGGGTTAGACATTAACACGTGGCCAAAGAGCAATATTCTCTCATCATGCTTGGCATTAAAGTTCATCTTTATGCATTTTTCACATGTATATGTTTGAGGATCTTGTAGTAAAATTTCTTGCAGTAGTGAGAGAGGAAAAGCACTGAGAACAGATGATCTTTTATTAATTTCAAATGTACTTGAAATGGGGGTAGTTCAGCAGTGTGTTTCTCACCCACCCATCCAAAAAACCACTACGAAAACTTCACACCCCCCCCCCCAAAAAAAAAAAAGAGGAAAGAAAAAAGGAATTTAAACTGTTTCCTTCACCTTAGATGCCCCAGAGTTTGGTTTCCCAGCTAAACTGGGAAGTCATTAGGCCCTCATAATTATCATTAAGCAGGAAAGATTGCTGCTGCTCACTGGTGCTCCTTGCAGCTGCAGCACATTGCTGAAAGTTCTGTTCCTCCCACAGTCCTGTGAGTTATCCCTCACACACACCTACCTCTTCAGCACAGGGGCAGGTGAGGAGCTGGCACTCCAGGGCTCCCTCCTGCTCCTTGAAACTAAAGCTTTCTGTCTGTGCTGGAAGTGTTTTTCACCTCCACTGCTTATTAAAAATAATAATAATTAAAAAAAAAAATTAGTGAGACCAGCTGAGACCAGTGGAGTGGAGGGGAAAGGCTGTATTGAACTAAATCATGTCCCAGCATGGTCCTGCATTATTTTTGGCTTGATGGAATTACTGTTCACACATTTTAAACAATCCTTTTTGCCTCTGCCTTTTGGTATGTATCATATTGACCTTAAATGTAGTGACAGGACAAGGGGCAATGCTTTAAACTGAAAGGCAGCAGGTTTAGGCTAAATATTGGTGGGAAATTCTTTACTGTGGGGGTGGTGAGGCCTGGCACAGGGTGCCCAGAGAAGCTGTGGCTGCCCGATCCCTGGGAAGTGTCCAGGGCCAGGATGGATGTGACTCTGAGCAACCTGGGATAGTGGAAGGTGTCCCTGCCTGTGGCAGAGGGGTTGGAATGAGATGTTCTTTTCTGACCACCAGAAATATTTGTTATCAGGATACTAAAGCACAGATGGTAGTTTCTGTGCTAGATTATTGCCTTGATAGTTTAAGACCTTATATATTCTGAGGATCACTCGGTTTCCCTTTGAGTCACCTTACCAATTCAGATACATTTGAATGTTCTTTCCTGTATTTCTCAGATTGAACAGTTTCTCCAAAGATTAAATTAATCTGCCAGAGATTGGCTGGTGCCCAGGAGGTTTTTAGCCCTGCATATTTCTCAGAAGGGGCACCAGTGCTGTGAGGTCCTTTCTCTAGAAAGCCCTTTTCCTGCTGGGAAACAGAAGTGCACAGTTATTTAGCTTTAAATGTTTCTATGTATCCTGTTACATAAAAGCTTGCGGATGTGTCAAGCAACCTACGCTAGAGCCAGAATCAGTGGAGAAATTCAGTCCATGAAAAGCATCTCAGGGCTTTTTCCTCCACATGTAGGTATTTATTCTCGCCTTATTGCATGGAGCTTATTCTTTTAAATGGATCTGGAATCGTGGCTGTGAGCACAGGGCTTCCAGAGGGTGTGTTTTGGCTGACACTTGTGTGTTTTTCTGTTCCATGCACAGCCCCACCACCTCCTAAGCGAGCTCCAACCACTGCACTGACCCTGCGCTCTAAGTCCATGACCTCAGAGCTTGAAGAGCTTGGTAAGAAAGTGTTTTTGGCAAGCATGCTGGCTTGGTGGAGATGTAAATATCTATCTATATGTCTCTATGTGAAATTGATGAAGGGAGCTGCACTTGTACAGTGTCTAGAGCAGAGGAGGTTTTAAGAATGCTGCATCTTTGGAGAGTTCAAATGTGCATGACTCGCATGAATGATTTTTGTGGAGACTTGTGCCTTTACTGCTGCGCAAGGGAATGTTGATACATTTTATGCATCATCAAAGTTTGGCACATCTAGAAAAAAAAAAAAAAGAAAAGAAAAAAAGAAAAGAAAAGAAAATAATGCTGTATCATGTTATGTTAGCTTTGCTTTCTAAATTTTCAGTTCATCTAATATTGTTTTATTTTAAATTTCTGTGGCCTCTCATTAGTGGATAAAGGTAAGCTGCCAGAAGCTGTTGTTAAAAGCTGACAGTGTTAAAGCAGCTTCAACTTCAACTTGTTTCATTTGATCTGAAAAAGTGCATATTATGATATCACTTTGACTTCTGTGCATGATATAAGCTTAATTCCTCTCACTATTGGTAATAAAAAAAATTATTGAGCATTCAATCTTCTATTTGCTAATTTTGAGAAATGTGGTTGTAGATTCCTTTGCTTGATCATCCACATTCTAGATATGCATAATTCTTCAGGAATTTATATTCATTTTCTAGAGATTAGGAAGGTAATTTTTCTTTTCTTCCTGGTTTTAATCTGTTAGGTCATTAAAAGGTAGAATTTCTGCAGTTAGACTAAGACATGGAAATATGAATAAATCATATATAAAAAGAGAAAAGCCCAGTGCATATTTCCATGTGGCTATAACAATAAAACAGTGTGTTTAGCAACTGAGAAATAGGAATAAAACCAAACCACATCCCTCACTGCAGAGTAATAGATGATAATAATCTACACAATAAAACCATTTTTTCCACGCAATTCTACAATTAAATACTCAATTTTATAATCTTGGGGTTTTCCTGACATGGACTCATCTGAAGGCCAACTGGAAGGAATCCTAGCCTTGTGGCCCCTTTTTTTCCCCTGGTGACTCAGTGCTTTTTGGGGCAGATGGGCCCCATCCATCCTTTAGTGAGTCAAGTCACATAACTCCGGTGGGAAGTCTCCCAGCAAAGTGGTGCTGAAGTGGGTAGTGTCTTCTCGATGGTCTAACAACCAAATGAAGACCAAAAAACACCACCCCAGTCTGATTATTTAGCTCCAGCAGGTCTCAGAAAATTTGGTTTTTATGTACAAGGAAGTTTAGGAGCTTAACTCGAGGTATCAACAGCTTGTGAATGCTCCATCATTTTTCTTTCAGGACTAAAATGTAAAATATTATTTCTGGAGCACACTTTGTGGGTCTGGGTGTTTTTTATTTGCTTTTCTTTCATGGAGTGCTGAGAGCTTGTAAAACTTTGCTGGTTTATCAACCACCTTTCCCAAGGGAACAGCAATACTTAAGCACCATTTTTACCCCCTTGTTATCCTCTTCTGCCAATTGCTTCCAAGCTGAGGATGTTCTTCTATTTCTTTGACTTTTCAATCCTCCTAAGGAGATATTGGTCTTAAAGCAGAAGCAGCACTTTCCTAGGGGAGAATAGCTTGTTTATAGTAATGTCCCCAGTGGAGACCATCATATTTTAGCTTTCCCACCCACCTGCTCAGGCTGTGGCCCTTGCTCTGCTGTTTGTCCTCACCAAGTGGCAGAAACCACTCCTTCAACAAGCAGCCATGGGACATATTTATTTTAAGCACATTTCCCATACATACCTTTATCCAGATAGGGCAGACATTGCAATGACAGAGGTTTTCTGTTCTGAGGAATAGTCCTGCACCGTGTTCCAGAGGTGTTTGTCCCCTAGGAAAGTTGTAGTGGTGGCAGAAATTTACTTTCTTCCTTAAAAAGTCTGTAAATGTCATTTCTGTGACACTCTGAACATTTGCCACCCTAGCATTACAATGTGACTGCTGTTAAAAATAACATCTGTGGTCTACCTATTTTCATATTTGTCCTGGAAAAGGGCTATTACCAGAAGGGACAAGAATTCTTAAATTTCACAGCAACTGAACAAGCTTCCACAGGGAAAGTGTTCTCCCTATCATCAGTTAAAAGTTGTCTCCTGACATAAAACACAGCTTGTATGTGTGTATTTATCTCTAATTTATATATCCCTCTATGTATTTGTGTATATATTGGACATCTGTAAGAGCTATGAGAACACCCACACTTTTATAGCCATTAAACTCTCTAATGAATGAGCATTGAGCATTCCTTTCATGCCATATATGTGCAAACCAAATAGGAAGAACCTATAAATGAGCACTGTGGATGTTCTCATCAATACCTATGTGTAACCCTTTTTCCTGAACTGGAGACGCTTGTGGTTTCAATAATGTCTTGTGACAAAGAATCCCACGGGCTAATTATGTGCTGTGTACAGATGTATTTCCTTTTTATTGGTTTTGAATGTGATGCCTTAATTTTATTGAATGTCCCTTGTTATGTAATAGAAGAGAAATGTAAATAGAAACTCCCCATTTGTTTTCCCTTAGAGTGCATAGTTTAGTAATGTCTTCTAGCTAAGGTAAACATAATTTTTTTTTTAAAAAATTGTCCATCTTGCAGTCATTAGAGTCACTTCCTTTGCCTGGCTCTCAACCCTACTTACAGTTTTACTGACGTTTTTTGAGCTATTCTGTTCTTCATAATACAGAGCAGACCATCTGAGCTATCCTCTTTCAAATTAATTAATCCAAAAGATGGCAGTGTGCTAATGATTCCTTTCCATTTCAATCTGCAAAGATTTGGGAATGCCCGACGTTGTCATAGTTTGACAGCCCTGGTATCAATAAGTGGCCCCAATTACTGTTTTTAAAAAAGAACTTAGAAAAAAAAAATTCTGAATGCATCCCTAATACCTGCAGGGGAGAAATTCCTCATAAACCCTGATAAACAGCTTGGCAAAAGCAGATTTTATCTACTGTGGTTTGAGAGATACCTGTTTAGCAGAGGTGAGCAGGGAGAGACTGACATCTTAGAGGGAAGGATAATGTTTGCACTCAAAATGACAGACAAGGATTTAGCATATAAAAAATTACCTTCAGAATTGATTCACAGTTCCTTCCCTTTCTATTTCCAAGCTTCAGTACGGAAGAAGAAGGGTAAGGGGAAGCATTTTGTCTCTTGTTTAACCTGTTTCTCACCTTTCCATAGTGAAGGATAATAACAATGTAAATGTTGGCATATGGTCCAGTTTATTTTATGGTGTCAAATGTACATTAATTATTGTATATGTTTTTTTTAGTTATTTAGTTAATAAATTGCAAACACACTAAGAAACTCAAACAGAAGACCACATTCGAAAATATCCCCCGCATTTCTTCCTTTTGTCTCCTTTCCTTCACCTTGCCTTTTTTTTCCTTCTCTGTACCCAACTCTTCTCCAACCCCTTCCATCTCATCTCCTCACAGTTCCTGTGCTGACTGGCAGCCACAGAGAGTTAGTGGCCAGTGACCCCCCAGTGCAGTCCCACATTAGTGATCCCACTTGTCTCCCGAACGGCCACACGTTTTCCCATGCCCACACTGTGTCTGGCTCAGGAATCAGGGATCTTGCACACCACACCTGAGCTTCTCACCTGCAGAAATGCTGCTCTGTCTGGTAGAACATCTTCCACGCTGTCCTGTATGCATGGAGTGCCCTCCCTGGACTGATTCATGAGGCCACCTACCACCTTCTCCTTGAAATCTCTCCCAAAGACCCACCTTCCCTAGATCCCCACTGAGCAACCATCCCAGCACTGGTGGTGAGGCAGGGGGGCAGGTAGAAATAGCAGTGCTATTTTAATAGTTTTCATGAATGTATTTTTGTGTACAGAGGATTTGTTTGTGTTGAGCTGTACTTTTTCCATGCTCCTGTACATCATTTTGCTTCCCTAGACTGTGAGTTCTCCCGAGCAGGGGCTGTTCATTTCCACCTTCTCATGGAGCCTGGCCCAAGGAAGAGTCTCCCACTTCCCTGAGCCCCTGGGTGGTAGCTGGTGAAAAACAGGCCGTGTCCTGCTCTTGGATGAGGTTCAGTGTCATGGAAAGGAAATCTAGGCTGTAGGCAGTGTCTTCTCTCAGCAGGGAAGCTTTTCCTTTTTGACATTTAATAGGATGGAATTGGGTTATTTTCCACTCTTTATTTTCCTGCTCTTTCCTGACCTCCTTTCAGGTGGTTACCTAAGGTTCCAGCTAGGGATATTTGCCATTCTCCATTCAGAGACTATGACAGAATAAACCACATTGCTACTGAAAAATATGTTTTGGCAGCATATAAAAAAATCTTTGTGTTGTGTAGAGTCTTCTGTCAACCAGGAATTCAGTTTTCTGGGTCAGAGATGAGGGAGGCATTAAGATAACAATAACGGCTTCTGTGGTTTTTGTCTGACTGGTCTTGTTGATTATCTCTGGAGATGGGTTCTGGTTCATTGGGAAGGCAGGGGAAAGGCAAGGCAGGACAGGACATAGGCTGTATTTTTTGATATTCAGGATAGAAGATAGGGTATTCGTGTCTAAAAAGGTGATAAAATCCTTAGGTTTGGAGCAGCATGGGCAGTTCTGTCACTTTACTGCAGTTACAAAGCATGAATTTAACTAAAATTTAACTTCATCTGTGCCACTGACTTTCTGCCTGCAGTAGTTGCCTGACTCAGAGGTAGCTTCCAACCCTGAAATGTGTGTATGGAGGGGTCGTGTTTCCAAACTACTTTCTGGATTTTGTGTGATACCTGGGATGGGGCAGAGGTGTTCTTCTTTCCTGTGCCTTGTAGTTTTCCAAGAACCATTGTATGAGTAAGTTATGGCAATGTGTAAACCAAGAGTTGTAGCAGCAACTTGTTGCAGGTAGCACTTAAAATGTGATTCCATTAATACTGAACAATAACGAGGATATTCATGCAGCAAATTGAAATGAAGGTTTGAAAACACGCTGAAAATGAAAGATTAAGGGAAAAATTTGAGGTCATAATTTTCATCATCATGATGGGAAAATAGGTGTCATTAAAGCTTCAAAATTAATATTTTAAAACTTTAAATTTAGCTCTGTTCATCATAAGTTTATGCAGCTGGCAGAGAGCTTGGTTTTAAATGGCTTTTCCTTCAGTTTTTGTTTGACTTATGTATAACTCCTTGTGGAGGGAGAATTTGAAAATTATATGATCCTTAAGGAACACATCCATAAGCTAAGATCTGTAGATGTCTGGATACATGATTTAAAAGTTTCCTGCTCCTCAGCTTTCTTTGCTGCCAGGAAAGAGGTTTGATTTAGTGAGTAATTTGGGATTTTCAGTGGAAGCTGAAGTGGACAGTGTTGAATTTTAAAATACCTAATATAAATACTCTAAGAGAAGGGACAAAATGAAGAACAGAGTAGGTTAAATTTCCACAGCAAAATCGGAATGACAAATAATCTTTCTGCATTAATAAATAATCTGCTGGCAGTGTCACGTGGGTGTCAGTTGTGAGCTGGGGTGGTGCTGTTTGTTCTTAGATTTGATATGGTAATCAATATAAAATATTGATCTATACCATATACTGATAAAGTATGTGTGTTGGTCCTGGTCTTTGGGCTTTGGTGTGGGCTGCAGTACCAACTACAAATAAAGGCTTTTCTCCTTTGAAGGGTTTAGATTCTACCACCACCTCACAGATACACAATAACTGTGGTATCATCAACACAGAATATTGTTACCTGGCATCAAGTCTGACCGGCATTTGAATAGAAAAATATCAGTTGATGGCATTCAAAAGAAATATTATTAGCTCTGTCTGCAATAAGCATTCCCACTTCATCCCATTCCTGTTGTCCATTGTTTCAAAGGTGGCACCTTCCAATGGCATCTGAAACAATGAAATTGCAGAGCAAATATATATAAATGAATGCCAAGCAGTGGATTAGCTCACAGTGTTCTGTTCTGTTTGAAGAGACCACTCCCAAAGCCGTCTGGGTTCAAAACTCACTCTCTTTATTTCACTGTGGCGGAGTTGATGATGGAGATTTGTCTGCAGGGAACAATGGGA
Organism: Vidua chalybeata; assembly: GCF_026979565.1. Classification (NCBI taxonomy): domain Eukaryota; kingdom Metazoa; phylum Chordata; class Aves; order Passeriformes; family Viduidae; genus Vidua; species Vidua chalybeata. The sequence continues at coordinate 54,785,614 of NC_071535.1, read as the reverse complement.
ATACCACCAAAGCAACTTTTACAGCACTCACCACAGCAGCTCCTGAGATAGCTGCCAGCATCTGCAGTGCTTCTCTGTAGGAAGAAGGTTTTCAGATCTTCACCAGACACTATTTCAGAAGATGAGAGCAAAAAGCATCAGGCTTCATGAAGAATTCTTGAAGGTTATCCCTTGTAAGTAATTGATTCACATTACATATTTGAAATTCTAATGAGGTGACAGTGTAGTAATGAGGAAGAGCTTATCATCGGGTTGTCATTTATCTCAAGCAGAAAGCAGTGACTCTGGGTGGAATTTGTCAAGTCTGTGTGAAGAAATGCCAGCCCCATTTGTGGTCGGTACAGCGAGGCTGCAGATTTTATGGCTTGTAGTGTAACTTGGGGGAGTCCACAGCAGTGTAAGTGTAGGATTAGGACCGTGGCTACAATTTAAGTACTTGTAAAACACCTTGTGAGAGCAAAATATTGAAAATTGGCATGTTTCAAAAAGGGAACAATGCTAAAACTGTGTTTTCCATGAAAAATAACTTGGCAATGTGCTGATTAGCAACTTGTGTGACAGAATCCAAACTTAACAGGTAACTCCTGGTACTAAAGACTTCTTCAGACCTGGATTTACCTTTCATGAGATGCTTTAACATTTTGGAAACACTGAGAATCCTGAGTAGAGGCTGCTTCAGTCTGTATGGGTGTTCTTATCTACACCGTTACTATTTTGAATTTATCAGCTTATTCTTGAGGATGTAGCGCCCTGTCATAATACCTGTTTTTCTTTACTACAGGACTATAATTGAAAAGGTTTTCAAAACCTTTCTGCATCAGCCAAACAAGACAGTGGTATAAAAGAAGTTGGAAAAGGAATTGTAAGTGTTACAGAAAATGTGGGGTTTGTAGCATTTGCAAAGAGACACATTAAATACGTTGGTTTATGTGAGTGTGACTATGCTCAGATATTATCAATTTAATATCTAAGCACATATTCAAAATCATGAGGGTTTGAGGAACAGTTAAAATTGCATGTGTTTCCCAACATGGCACAGTTAGGGCAGTGGAAAACTCTTTCAGCACTTTTAATGTGTTCTCTCTCTTTTTCAGGAGCCAGGGAGATGAAGGACTTATCTCCCTCATCTCAAAACTCCCTTTGCTGCTAATTTTTTTTCTTTTTCCTTCAAATGTTCACATACCCATGTTAATTAATTTCTAATCTAATTAAAAATAAATTGTTTTAGATAATTCCTCATAGTTTGTTTGGTTTTTCCCCTCGGTGTGGAAGCGTGAGAGTTAAGTGTAAGACCAGAGAAGGCTTTGTCTTAGATCCTCCACTTTCTTTTTGATTTCTTTGATTTGATTGCCTTTCTTTTGTGACTAGGCCAAATTTTCAAATGCTGTCTCTTAAACAGAACATCAAATTGCCATTTAAATTCCACCTGGCTTGCAGGGTAGGAGTGGGTATTGACTATATTCTCTGCTTTGTTTTTGTTCTTGAACAGAAACCACTGTTAGACAATGACCATTCCTCTTTCAAGGTAGGCTGAATTGCAAGGCTTCAGCATTGCAGGTGTATTTTAAATGCCTGTGTCATTATTTCCTTAATAATGAACATGCTGTTAAAGAGCTGGTACTTGAAAATTGTATCTCTAGAAAGGAATTTGAACATACCCGTTTTCTCCCTTCCTTAAAATTACTTTTGATGGTGTGGTTATATTGTGTAAATGTGACTTGTGTGTAATAATGTGAAGCTATTTTCAGCCCTAGAAACACAAATAAGGCTTTCCTTCAAGAAAGTTTTGAGAGCTCTTTATTGTGAATACCTACAAAGCATTTTCATAAATCATGTAATGGTATTTATAGATACTCAATGTTAAATGATTCATTTTAGTAACTAAAGTTTTTATATTTTATTGATTTATTTTATATATTTTATTATTTTATTTTATTTTAGAGTACTTTGTAGAATTTACAGTATTACAGTATCCCAGAGATCAGACAAGTATTTTTAGGTAATTTTCATAGAAGGAAAGTGTTTCAAGTGCCTTTTGTGTTTGACTGTATTTCAAAGCGCTTTTATTATTTCCTCATTATGCTGACTGCTAAAATAATATTCTCTGCCTGTTGTTTACCTGTGGTAAATGTGTGGTTTGGGTATTGTGATTCAACCACAATCCTGCAAATTGTTAATTTGGGGTGGGGCTGGAAAGAGGTAATTCCAGATTAAAATATAGTGGTGGCAGATTGATGAGGATTAGCTTAATTGTCCACATGAAAACTCAGGTCATTCAATTTCTGTATATTTTTAACTATATATTTACAGGACATAACTGTAGGCTGAACTTGTTGTTTCTTTCCTCTAATTTTGATCATAAACAACAAATTTGGATTTAGAACTTAACCTTTAATGTTCTTACTCTGAATCCATGCTTCAGCTAAGGCTAGTCTTTAAATGCTCAGTGGTGTGTTGAAGACCTTGTTATACTTTACCTGCTTTTGGTCTTTGATAAATTTTTACACATCTGATCCTGTTTGAAGAGCTGAAAAGAAAGCCATTTGTTCTCAGAGGGCACAGATCCATTTTTAACCATTTTAACCAAACATGAGTCACCTGTTTTTCCCCCAGGGACACTGTCAGGTGAAATTGCTTCTGTGCCAAGCAACTTTATCAGATGAACTCCTGTGGTCTGACCAAGCTCTGTTTTGAAATCAGGAGGTTCTCACCTGCCCATTAGCATTGGGAAGGTGTTCCAGAATTCTTGTTCATCTGCTTCTTTGAAAGCCTTGCCCAGATCCCCAGACCCACTGTTTGCCCAAATTGTCATTTAGTAGCTCTCCCACCCACAGACATTCCCCCTGAAGTTTTTTATCCAGTTACTTCCCAGCTATTCTTTTACAAATTAAGCAGGGCAAGGCCTTTGGCATATACATGGGAAGTGCCAAAAACCTAAAAGGAATGCCGTGCAAATAATTGCACCTACTTGATTTCGATGCTGCTTTTTTTTTCCCCAGACATGGAAACTTAATTATATGCATAATCACTCCTGGTCTTCATGCTAAAAACAAGCTACTAGTAGTTAAAAATAAAAGAAACTGGGATAAAAAATTGAATCCATAAGATGAAAGCAACACCACAGCCATATTTTTATGTCATTTAAAAGGCGTTTCAAATAGGCATTTCAAATAGGCACCCCTTTAGTTTTGGTGCAGCTCCTGTAACCCATTTTTGCAGATTATTGACGAGGAAGCAAATTTTATCGGCTAACGAAGGAAATTAAACTAAACCTGCAAACTCATATTTAGGGAAGGCGATGGAACAAAAACCTTGCATGTGCAGTGCCTGACACTAAGGGCTGTGTGCCCAAACCTGTTGCCATCAAGGAAGAATGAATGTCCTGTGTTCCCATCACTTTTCCAAAGGAAAAATGCATGTGCCCAGTATTTGCCTGCAGATGCTGGACCAGGTGGGTGATCCTACAGCACTGAGGTGCCATTGGCATTGTCTGAGGTGTTGCATAATGCGCCTGGTACAGTTTCTGTCTGTATCTATCTTAGGTATTTACAAGGCACCTATCACCTTGGTACCTAAGCAGTTTGAGAAATGCACCCACCCCAGGAGGGATGATGAGATACAGACAGAGGCCCAGGTCCAGAGCAGCAGAGGCAGGGCCCGGGAAGCTCCCCCGCTGTGTTCCTGCTGTTGTTGGGCTCCTGGGCCACTTGTTGTGGCCAAGGGACATCTCCACCCACCTGTCTGTCAGCAGGAAGAGACGGTGCCCCAGCCCTCCCGTGCAGCTCCGCTGGTGGGCAGTCTGAAAAGGAAAGATAATGGAAAAGGCAACGATCCGGTAGCAGAGGTGAAACAGGAATGGTGGGATTTCAAAAGGAGGGCTTCTTAAAGAGCAGCACATCTCAGGGGAGGGATCAGCTGCCAGTCCAAGTGGCAGGTAAGGCACAACACAGGCATAAATCTCAAATGTTCTTCAGTGACCAAAAGTTAAAGAAATACTTCTGATGTCTCTAAAGTTTGTGTATATCCAAAGCCCTGCTCTGTTCTTGGCCTCTGTCTCAGTCCTCTACCCCTGCAGCTGAATCAACCATTCAGTAATTCTCTGTGTATCTCAACCCAGTAATTGCTACAATCCTAAAAATGCCTAATGACCAACACAAAGGACTCTCAGTGGTAACAAACGTTGTGGTGCAAGGAATAGCACGGAATAGCAGTGCTCCAAAATAATGGACATATTCATGAACCTAAAGGCTGGAATAAACTTGGCTTTGATCAGCATGCTCAGGGCAGGACCACAAACCACAGCTCTCCCCTGCAGGCACACCTGGAGCAGCACTCCTGTGGCCTCCAGGAGCATCTGCCGATCCACCACGTCAGACCAGGCTCTGTGTCAGCCCAGGGGAATCACCTGCATAGGCAGCAGGAACAGAGAATCTGTCTGGCAGATTCTGCTCCTCTGCAGAAACAGAGAACCTATCCAACAGGGGAGAAAGGGAGATAGCCAGGACTTTGGTGGAGGCTCACCAGTTCCTATTGGATGGATCCCCTCAGTAGCAGGTCTCTTTTTTTTTTCCTTAAACACAACAGAGTCACTGAGGTAAAACAAAAAACAGCCTTCAGAAACCTGTGAAACCCAGGGGGCTTTTGGAAATAGCTGCGCAGCACCCACAGTGATCAAGCACTAAAGCTGAAGTGCAGTGGGTCACTGACTTCCAGATGTTTCTGCTCCCTTTAGCCTATTTGCATGCTCCTCCCTAAGTCCCTTTCTTGGCCATTTAAGGATGGAGATGGAAGTCCTGCCCCAGCAGAGTAAGGGAAGTGAGGTTAGGAACGTTAACCTTGGAGGCTGCAGGTCTGATGGCTGCTATCACTTGGCATAAAGATACCTGTAAAAGACAGAAGTGACCTATTTTGCCTGTAAGTCATATCTATCACTGTGAGCAAAATGCTGCGTGTAGGACTGGTGTGTCAGGTGGAAATTGCTAGAAAGATCAGGGAATCTGACCTCTTCCCTTTGCTTTACACCCAAGGAAGCCAGCTGTGCTTCTTTGTACACACTCTATTTAAAGCTTGAAAAGAAAGAGACTTCTTTCTTTTTTAATTTTTTTTTTTAAGCAAATTAATAACCAGATGAGGTCAACCACATTGGTACATGGTTTGATCCATGGCCAGTTTTGACTTCACAGTTGTAGTGGCCTCTCTCTCTCTTTTTTTTGGAAGTGACCCCTTTTCTAAGGAGTTAAAGGCAGTCAAGTGAGGTCACTCTGTCAGCTATTCAAACATAAGGATGGTTTCTGGCTGAACCCAGTTTTGCAGTGCCCCTGCTGTGCCTGGCACACTTCTCCCACAGCCCCCGCCTAGGCACTGGTGTAACCTGACCAAGATCCACCCAGAATTTAGGGTGACTTTTGGTCACCAAGGAATGGATTTCTTGGGCAGAGACTCACACGTTCATCAAGGTGGTATCAACCAGTGGCCTCCAGGCAATTTTCCCATGATTGCTCCTTAGTGAAGGAAAGTTTGTGGAAGGCCATGCCTGTAACACACCCTTGGTTTGCCATGCCCATGGCAATACTTCCCAAAGCTTCCAGAAACCGGAGTTGCTGAGAGATGCTGAACACCTTGTTACAAATAATAACAGCGATGGTTATTCCTACTTCTCATTATCAGCCAAGTTTACCAACCTAACCTAAAGCCTGTGCATGTATTCATTATTCAGAAGTATTCGCCAAGAGTTTCCGCAATTAACCTTCTGCCCAGGGGTTTTCACAGACTCTTTGCTTTTTTGTCATTTGTGTCATTGGTCACCGATTGCCAGATGCTGTTCTTTCAGCTCTGAAAGGCTGAAAAGACTGATTGGGAGAATGGCAAGTGGTATTTCATAGGACATAAGGAATTTTGCAAAAATATATCATTGTGCTTTTTCAGAGAAATTTTTCTTTACAAGCCTCTGGCAAATATGTAGACATGCACAAATAACAAAGGTGTTCTGGTCCCCCTGAGTCTGAACAAACTAGACACAGTGATACCATTTACAGAAGTATTCATAAATCAGTGTGGAGTTTGGAGGTTTTTGATTTCGTTTTGCTTCCGTTTTTGGCTTCCAGTATAGTTTGGTTCTACTACTTATCAGTTGTTAGGTGGGCTCTGTTTAGAACACTTGCCAGCTAAATGGGGTTTTTAAATATGGGGAATTTTCTCTTGACAAGTCAAAAGAAATGCCAAGACATTCAGTATGACCAGTGGCTCTACCAGAATGAGTATTTATGATCCCTTACCTCACTCCGATTTCATAGACTTTAACTGAAGTGTGTGTTTGCTTTGTGTGGTAAAATTAGGTCCCCCTGTTTTTTTGTTCTTCTTTTTTTTTCTTGTGTACTCAAATAGGAAAATGCTGAGAAATCATTTCATGATCCTCCACTGTAGGTGTTAAGAGAGCTTTGCTAATGAAGGAATGCAGCTATGGCTGTATTAGAAAAAGCAGGAGAAGAATTGCAAGGAAGAAGCAGTTCTTAGTTAGGTTGATGTATAGTCCCTTTCAAATCTCCATGGAGTGGAAGAGCCAATGATTGCATGACAGTTTGTCCCTAAAATTCATTTCCATAAGGAGCTCATACCTTTTTACAAATACAATTTCATCCTCACTTTCCATAAAACATGCAACTGGACAGTCCAGCCAGACGCAGAGAGAATGTGAATACTTTGAATGTGAATACTTTGAAGTAGTGAATATGCTAAATGCACGAATAATATCCATTATTTTAGCACTTAAAAGTCATCATTCAATGAAGTCACACAGAATCCCTTTTAGAGCACCATAATATTGCAGGCACATGGGTGTAGAAATAACAAGTACCACACTGTGGTAGACAGGGATTGAGATATAGGAAGAGGGATCCTTGGGTCTGTCAGAAAAAGCTTTTCATTTCATTATATTTCACATAAAATATTAAAAAAAAAAATCAAACAAAACCCTGCCCTGATTCATAAACAGAACCAAAAGTATGTTTTAACATGACCTCAGCAACACCTTGCAGATATAAGCTTACAGCTTCCACTGAGGTCTGAAGAGCAGTATTTCAAAAAGCAGAAATTAATCCTTTAAAAAAAAACCCAAAAAGCTTTTTTGAAGGCTGGGATGCCAGACAGTAGGCATGGCACTGATCTGGCACTCAGGCCACTGCAGTGTGAGCAGCAGCAGCCTGGTCAGGTCACAACCCTACCGAGGGCAGTGCTTCTCTCAGCTGTCCCTTGCCTGAGCGTGGGGAATGCAGGGCTTGGGGCTTTGTGCTGCCTCCTTCAGCCACACTGCCCCAGGGTGATTTCTCATGACAAAAAAAAAAAAAAAAAAAAAAAAAGTGGACTCATTCTTTTATGTGAAGTAACAGAAAGTGTAAAGAGTCCCAGCCACAGCCTCACATAATGCAGAGAGGTGCAGGACAGAGCTGGGCAGATCACCCTCCATTGTGAGCTGGTGATTCCTGTGGGTGCAAATGCCCGAGCCTTTCCTGCTCTTGGGGAGGGCATTTTTCTCTAGAGTTGTCATGGGGAAGCGTTGGCGCCCAGATTTCCACCACGCACCCTCAGGCAAGGGAAGAGGTAGCCAGGGGAGGGCAAACTCAGTTCATTTGCAGGAGACAAAGAGATCCCGGTGAGCAATGCCCTCAGATAGCATTTCCTACTGTTTGGAGAAGAGAGCAAGGAAGATCTGGCAAATGTTGGGGAGGGCATTGCTCACGGGATAATCCCACGGACGGCCACCGTTGCGCTGAACAGTTATTTGGGAGAGATTTTGGGTGGGGTGACGTGAGACGTCGGACAAAAGTGAAGATAGCCAGCAGTGCTTCAGAGCAACAAAGGGCTGCCCTCAGCCAGTGGTGGAACACATCTGGCACCCCAGGAAGCTCAATTGGACCCTTGGCCCTGAGCTCGTCCCAGGGATTTCTGACTGACACCACTGCAGTGCATAGGTGAGCTTCTTGCTAGGTTCACTGACATTTCCTGTCACAGTCACGCTGAGGGGAATTTGGTAGCTCCTGCCTTGGGATGCAGCATGGCTGTGTGTGTTCTGGGTACAGGACAGTGTGCACTGAGACCAAAAGTGCTTAATGACGCCAATTGCCACGTGCCCAATGCAGTCACTAAACTTTAGTCCGCCCTTCCGTTTGCCCAAACACATACACTCTGGCTTCCCAACTGGCTTCTTTCTATGTGTTGTCCAATGCATGTAGATACCTCCATCTGCCTGGCCTCAGATACAGTGGTTGTTGCTCCTCTATTTGATTGCCAGATGTCACTGGGGAGCAAGATGGGGAGGTTCCTGGATCCTCGGGGCAAGCCAGCCATCACCGAGGGAGTTCGCTGTCCACGCCGGCCGAAGAACAGGAATCCTCGGTGCCTGCCTCTGATGAAGACTCGCCAGCCAGGACCACAGAGAGCTGGCAGTGGCCGCTGTCCTCATCTGAAACGCACAGCAACGTTGGGGAGGATTTTGAGGGATTTCAAACGCCGGCGCGGACTCCAGAGTGCACCATGGACATACAGTCTCCCGGGGATCAGTCACTCAGTAGGACTCCTCAGTTTGAAAGTGACTCTCCTGAGGAGGAGGGAAATGATGAGATGAATGAAGAGCGCTGCGGTGTTGAGCCTGTCCCTAGGGATCGGGGTTGGAGAGGGCAGCCCCAGCTAACAGAGGGAGAGAAGCTGTTGATGGAAACCAACAGTAGGATTGTGCAGCTGCTGGAAAATATCAAGAGGGAGCATGCACAGTCCATGGGTCTCATGTCCCAGTCCATGGGCCGTATGGAGCTGCAGCTGGGCATTGTGGCTACCTCCACAAGAGCCATCCATAACTACCTATCAGAGATTTTAGCTTTCCTCAAGCAGCCGAGGACGCAGGTCCTCGAAACGCGCATCTCCCAAAGAGCCACCCCCCATGTCGAGTTGACATGTGCCTCGACATGGACTGGTGAGGACGCAGTGGCATCCTCCACTGTGTGCTTACCAGGGGCCGAAGGGACGAGCGACTCTCGCGACCCGCCGCAGGCCACCCTGCCTTGTCGCAGTGGCCGGCTGCAGAGAGCCATAACCGAGAGGGCCTCGCTGCCCATGCCTCCACGCCAGGCAAAAGGGGGAGGGAAGAAAAAATAACCACTCCATAGGATTTTTAGAGGTTTTTTTTATGTGCCTGTCCTTTTAATTCTTAGCCATAAGGCCATCGGTGGCAGAGTTCAACCATTTCCTACATTGGCTAACATTGTATTCTGGCTGACTAGATTAGTCTAACATTTTGTAGTTTATATTTGCACTGTTAACGATGTGTGCTGCTGGTATTTGAAGAACATTTGCCTCTGTTCTTTCACTTTAACTTCATATGAGCATTTTTTTACTCTGTGCCAGGCATTCATTGCTTTTCTTACAAATACAAGTCATTTCTTGAGGCAGCTGTTTTTTGAGTTTTCTTTCTCCATTATCCCACCCCCTCTGAGCAAGCACTCGGGACTTGGTGGTAAGTATAGAGGTCTTGGCAATACTCGCCTCCCAAACTGTGTTCAATCAGTCTTTGCCTGGTGTTTCTGGCATGCCAGCCTGAGGTGTTGGGGTATAGCCTGTACTGGATCATGACCATTCTTATCCTCTGTGGGTCTCACCAGCTCACTTCCTAAGACCCTCGGTGGAGCTAATCCACATGTCTTGGCTATGTCGTACAATAAGTAATGTTGCCAGGATCATACCTCATATTTCTCTTTTTGGGGGCTGTGTAGTGATGTGCCACCAGATCTATCTGGGCACCTGACTCTCGTTTTCAAAGTTCATTTGATGATGGATCTGGTGGCTTGATGGGCAGCATTATACTTTTTCCTCTGAGAGAGTCTGGGTATTTGGAACAGGAGTCACTAAGCAATGTGTTCTACGGGGATAAGAGCCATCTCCTGCAACAAATCTATTAGGAGGAGACTGTCCCCTGTAATTATCACAGATATTAATTATTAAAGAAAAAGAAAAAGAAAAAAAAAAAGCAACTTGCCTAGCAGCCAGACCTCTTGAGAACGTAAAAGTCATGACATGCTGTTGGGTACTGTGCTACTCTGTCTGTGATTAAGAGCTTTTCATCAGAGACGAGACCTACATCTTGATAAAACACAACTACTTTCTGTGCCTTTAGGCCATCCAATTTCCTGAGGGCTTGCACCCTGAGCAGGGCACGGGTCCCATTGGTAACCCAACAGGGCAGATGGAAACGCACTTTGGCAATAAATTACTTTATATCTGTTGGTGCTGCCTCTCTCGGGGGAATTTAATATAGTGGCACTCAAATTGCTATATGCATGCAGAGGCATCAGACTGGCTTTTACATGTGGTATCCCTGACAGTTCTCCGGAAGGATGCTGCTCCCAGGAGCCCCTGGAGCAGTGGGAACAGGTTCTCACAGGTGTAGCATGGCTCCTGTGTTTGACTCTCAACACACCGTTGTGACTTCTCAAGAAGGTGCAGAGCAGTTTCTATGGAAAATGCCAGGGAATAATTGTAGGCTTAAAAATCCTCTTCTGTGACTACAACCAAGCCATGCTCTTTGGCCAGCGAGATGTAGACTCTTCTTCCCTGTCTTGCAATGAGGCTGAAGTTATTCAGGGCAAAGCAGATCAGAGTTTGTTACTCTACTAGCCAGCCACAGACTTCTCCTGTGAAAGTGTGTGTGCGTGTGTGCTTGTGGCTGTACTCTGCTAAACAACTGGTTCAAGGAGGAAATGCAGCTGGCATGGCCAACCTCCAGTGCTTTTCCCACATTCCTTCCTTTTGACCTTCATCCAGCTGCATTCCTTTTAAAAATCCCATTGGAGGCAGGCTTCTTTGGGCCACTTTGTCAACCCACCTCACAGCAGGTACCAATTTTTGCATCCGTTTTGTGGCTTTTTTCTCTCTTTTGTCAGGGTTATTTGTAGTTATCCTCAGAGAATTTCCAACACAAGCTTGTGAGCTTCCCCTCTCGTTGATATGAGGAGTGTGTGCTGCATAGTATTTAAAGTCACAAGGAGGCTGGGAGGAGAGCTAATTAGTGAGCCTGACAAATTATTCCAGTAGGAGTATATTTGGAACATGTGGTCCGGATGCAGGAGGGGTTTGCACTCTAGTGCTGTGGAGACAAACAGCTTGAGGCACAGGCGAGTGAAGGTTTGGCCCAACACCTCTTCTTTCTCTGGGATGAGTCTGAGCAATTCTAGTGGCAGTTCAGCCAGTCCATTTCCTTGGCCTGAGGAGCACGTTTGATAAGGCAATGAGGATGCTTTTGTTTCACGCCGTGCTTTCACTCCGGCAGGGTGGGGCAGTTGTGGCCAGGCTTTCCGAGTTTGATATTTCCCACAGGACCCGCCATTTAGGATCAGTCTCCACATGCTGGCTGCTTCTGTGGCCTCACATTTTTTGTTGTAGTAAAATGACAACCTCCACCAAAATGACAACTTCCACTCTACCTTTGCTTTCTGATCCAAAGGCAGTAGAACAAGAGAAAGAAAACGGCAGTGCTGCCGTTGGAAGTGCCATGCAAGGAAGCCCTTAAGAGTTCCTTGCAAAGCAGCTCGAGTTCTCACCCACCCTCCTATCCCATTTCCGAGTGCTTTGGCTAAATGTGGCAAATGGGAGCAGCCATAGGGTGAGGAGGACTGGAAACCTCTCTACAGACAAGAAACCTGCAATAAACTCACATAAAACCAGGGGTTTTTTTCCCCCGTGGAAATAGTAGATGGTTTTAAGAATGGGTACCAACTGATATTTTGGTCAGATCTAAAATTGGGATCTGACTTCTAGGATTATCTAGCAGAATCAGTGCAGTTGAAGGGTATGTATGTTTCATCCTCAACAAAAATTTTCATGCTTTTCCAAGTGTCTGTCATGGCCTCATCACTCTTTCCCTGTAGCTTTTTGTTGTCTGAATGGGTATCTGGCTACATGTGTCTGTTCAAAATAAAGGGGATCACTTCTTACGTGGTACATTTCTATTTCTCATGTGCAGATTTTGAGTGCTTCAGTTTCCAAGGCTTCCTTCTTTCTGTATCCCAGAGATTAGTTGTTTGGCTTCTGGGATGAGAACAAGGGTGGGAGAGCCTTAAGAGGAAATCTCTGCCCAGTTGAAGCTCTTGGTGATAGATCCCCTGAGTACCATTCTGCAGTCCAGCCATATTTTTGCTATATAGGGTAAATGTTCATGGTTACACCGTTGCTTTCTGATGCCTTTTGCTGAGCAGAAGTGCATTTATTTTTCTTTCAGAAGTTTGTATTACAAAGCCTTATGAAATGTGATGTGATCTTGGTTTTATTTTTGAGTACATGTGACAATTTTAAGATTTTTTTTTCCTTTTCTCCTTCCACTGGATGATTTAAACCCCATCCAAAAAAAAAAAAAAAAAAAAAAAAAAAGAAGCAGACCAATGAAAATACTTGAATGCTAACTTCAGCTGAAAAGAAACATCAACAATACTCTTATGAGACAGTTCTCAGCAGTGTTCAGCTTACTGGTCCTGCTCAGCCTTTCCTTTCCTGCCTGCTCCCTGACCCTCTGTGACACTGAAATATCCACTTCTAGGACAACCTTCTTCCTAACCTGAAGGCTAAAAGTTCTTCCCTCTCTTCTTCTCCTGTTTAAAATATCATCCTTGCATCAGCCAGATCTACTGTTTAGAAGGATCAAAAGCTCTTTTTCTCCTGCCTTATTCCCATCCATATCAATATCCAGGGCTCTGAGTGCGCTGCTCTCCAGCGAGAGGTAAAATTTAAATCCCTAAATACAATACTTGGGGTAGTAACACCAGCTCTAACACCAAAAACCTGGGGATTTTTCAAGTCTGCAGTACCCTAATGAAGTAATTATCCTTGTTTGACAAATAATCAATTATTTGGGAGATAGAGCTAATTGCTGAAAAGTAGCATTGCTCTGACTCGTGTTGTGGAAGCCTAGGAGCTGGGCTGAGGTGTTCCAGTCACGGAAATGCCACAGGCTATGAAACTAATCCTAGTTTTGGTGAAACTTCAAAGGAAAAGACACAAAATTAACGTGATACAGTCAAGCAAATGCAATGGAAGGCATAGTAAGGAAAGCTGTTGGTGTGATTCCAGTTTGGATTCTACTAGAGATTCCAAAGTCAAACTCTCCTAATGACTTGGGCTAGTGATTTAATTTCTCTGTGCCTTGGTTTCATAGCAGTAGAAGTGGCAAAAAAAGGAGCTGTCAGGCAATAATTAGTGGATTATACTGTACTTCAAGGTCTTCCATGTGAGGGAGTAGCATTTTGTATTTAATGCTGATGAACCTTGTTTGTGACCAAAGTTGGAGACGGAGCTAACACCAGCACTCAGCTTTGGAATATCCTGATTAAACTTTTCCCTGTATTTTATCATCACATCATGCAGTAGATCAGAGTCCCAAATCCAAATGTTGAAGTTCTCATTCAGATTTGGACTTTGCCTATTTTTGGTCTGCTTCTGACCGTGACTAAATGCATTCCCAAACTGTCCAGATATTAGAAGAAATTTTAAAAAAACAAGCCAACAGAAATGCATAAAAAAGTTTCATTTAAACAAAGGATGCAGTTAGCAGTGCTAGCCTACAAGTCCAAGAGTGTGAACAAATCAGGATGTTATTGCTTAAGAAGCATAGGCATGAAAGAGCACTTCTGGAGTACTTGTTATTGTCCAAAATATCACTGAAATTCTGATGACTAAGTACAGTCTGCTTATCTCTATTTGAAACAGTGCTCTATGGATTCACTATTTCTAAAGGTCTTCTTTCCATTTCTATATAGATATTCTCCCTTCACATTTTGAAGGTTTGAAGAAGAGGATTGTTTTTCGAGTCACACTAAGTAAACATTAAATGCATGCAGGCTTAAAACTAAAGCATGCATGTTATGTAGCAGCAATAAAAAGTGCTCGGCTTGCACGACTTATGATGCTCAAGCGTTGCCTTGTTAAAATGCCAAAAAAACTTTTTCTTTGCATTTTTTGAAAAGTAAATCTCTTCCTTTGACCTTGCAATACTTAACTTTTCCATTTCTTTGGACAAGTGATATTTATTTTACTGAATGCTTTTATATTACAGATAAGGTGGATGAAATAGTGCCAGTTTCCAAGCCATCAAGAATTGCAGACAATGCAACTGTGGACTCCAGAGTGGCAACTATAAAACAGCGGCCTTCTAGTAGATGTTTTCCCTCAGCTACAGATATGAATGTGAGTGGGAGCCACAAAGCACTGCTTTATTCCTACTAATGTATCTAATTCCTTGATTAAATAATGCCCAATATTTTGTAAGGGAAGAAGTGACATTAATACTATAGCACATATTAAAAATTAAGTGCCAGAACTCAGAATTTGCGTCATTCAAGTGCAGAATTTAATCTTACAAAATATTGCAGGTAAAAAAAAGGACTAGTTTTATTGCATTTTGGACATACTTTTCCATTACCCACCTTAAACTGTTGCCTTGTAAATAATATCAACTCACTCCTCTTACAGCTGCTGTCCTTTCATGAGTGTCTAAACAAAGCCCAGCCTTCCCTTTCTCTCCACCTCCTCCCCAGAAATAACCCCAGATTTATTATTTTCCATAAGAATTCTCAGTGAAAGTGGTAATGGATGAGGCATTATTTCCACGTGGGAGAGACTTTCATGCTTTAATGCTGTTGGGGTTTCTGTTTGCTCTTTTGTAGTCCATGTATGAGAGACAGGGTATTGCTGTGATGACGCCCACTGTCCCAGGGAGCCCTCAAGGTCCTTTTCTGGGTATACCTCGGGGTACAATGAGAAGACAAAAATCTATAGGTAAAATGCCTCTCTTGTATGGTATTGTTCATTAATAGCATACTTTTAGTAACTTTGGTTCTTTCCTAAAGCGTGTTTCTCCGACATCTTTACTCCAGTGAGTGGCTATTTAATCTTTATACAAAGCTCATGAGAAAAGAAGTTTGTGTGTAAGGTGATGTGATTTCCACATTTGGCAAGTATGGAATTTTGTTATTTTCTTTAGAATGTTCCCTCTAACGAGGAAAAAAAAAAAAAAAAAAAAAGTCAGTACAAGCCTTTTGCAAAAAATTAGGGCAAAATATGATCCTTTTTTTCTTTTTTTTCCTTGTTACTGGAGGTGAAAGCATTGTAATGTTGTGTCATTTACAAAGAAATCGTGTTGATCAAATGGATTAAAATTCACCTTTTTTTTTTTTGCATTTCACATGATGGCAATAGATGTTTTTACAATAAAGATACAAAGAACAGACCAAATTTGGGCTTCCTTTGTTCTTGTTAGTAATCTTGTTAGTAATCTTAGCAGTGACTTTATCAATTTAGAAATGCATTATGCTGGTGTAAAATTAGCATCCAAACTATCCCAGTATTACCCAGTTTGTTTATGTTAAAAGCCATATTTGTAATGATATAATGTCATCTTTTGAAATGCAACATTATGGGCTTTTTTCCCCAACAGGATCTTCACAGTCCCTTTGCTAAATTTCAATTGCATCTTAAAAATTCATTAGGTTTCTGAGTTGTTTTATTATATGTATTTGTAGAGTGCTGGAGCAAGGCAGAAGTGGCTCCTCTGCACAGAATATCTTCCCTGTTCAATAGTTTTCAAAGAAAATTTGCTTTTCTACAGCCACCTTGATGATACAAAAACCCCAAACATTTGCCTGCACATCAGTTTACTTAAAATTCCATAGCATCCTTTTCAATCCTGGCACCTGGGACATCCAACAGGAAAGAATGATTATGGTGGGAATCAACCTAAAGGCCTCTTTTGGAATTTTGCATACTCCTCATGCCCCAGGGAATGCACCCTGGAATTTTGGGTTGAATGGAGAAATAGTATAGCGTGAGGGATCCTGGTGGATGTGGCAGTGTTTTAAAAGCACTCTCTGATTTTTCAGGAATAACGGAGGAAGAGCGGCAGTTTCTGGCCCCTCCTATGCTGAAGTTTACCAGGAGTCTTTCAATGCCCGACACCTCTGAAGATATCCCACCGCCACCACAGTCCTTACCTCCCTCACCACCACCACCTTCCCCCTCTCTGTACAACTCCCCCAAATCCCTGACATCCCGGAGCTACGGAACAATAAAACCTCCATTTAACCAGAATTCAGGTGCAAAAATCTCTTTGGTTAGGCCCGAGAGCGTGGGTACCATGATAAGGGACAAAGGGATCTATTACCGGCGGGAGCTGGACCGATACTCCCTGGACTCAGAAGACCTGTACAACCGGAGTGCCGCAGCTCAGGCCAACTTCAGGAGCAAGAGGGGCCAGATGCCCGAAAACCCCTATTCCGAGGTTGGGAAGATCGCCAGCAAAGCCGTTTATGTGCCGGCTAAGCCAGCCAGGAGGAAGGGGATGCTGGTGAAACAATCCAACGTGGAGGACAGTCCAGAAAAGACCTGCTCTATTCCAATCCCAACCATCATCGTCAAAGAGCCATCTACCAGCAGCAGCGGGAAAAGCAGCCAAGGGAGCAGCATGGAGATCGATCCTCAATCTTCGGAGCAGCCCGGACAGCTCCGGCCTGATGACAGCTTGGGAGTCAGCAGTCCGTTCGCAGCAGCCATCGCAGGGGCCGTGAGGGACAGGGAAAAGAGGCTGGAGGCGAGGCGCAATTCCCCGGCCTTCCTCTCCACAGACCTGGGAGACGAGGATGTTGGATTAACCCCACCAACACCGCGGATGAGGCAGTCCAAGTTCACTGAGGAGGCCATGTTCAGTAGTGAGGATGGTTTCAGACAGCTCATGTCGCCATCTCCGATCCCCGCCCCCAGGGAGCCCGAAAACCTTTTTAACAGCAGCGAGCCCAGCAACCAGAGTGACTCAAGGACATTGAATGCGCCGTCCAAAACGAAAGGCACTGACAACAGTATGGTGGCAGCCAAGCCCACGAGCGCTCCCGGCTCGGATAGCTACGTCCACCCAGTCACAGGGAAGCTGTTGGATCCAAACTCTCCACTTGCCCTCGCGCTCTCTGCCAGGGACAGAGCCATGAAAGAGCAGACACAGCAGATTCCAGGCAAAGGGGACGCAGTCAAAACCGACCTTAACAAACCGCTTTACATCGACACCAAGCTGAGACCCAACATGGAAACGACTTTTCCTGTTACTGCCACTGTCACCAGGCAAAATACCCGCGGCCTGTTGAGACGGCAGGAGACTGAGAACAAGTACGAGATGGATGCAGGGAAAGAAAAGAAAGCTGAGGAGAAGAAGAACATGTTGATAAACATTGTGGATACCTCACAGCAAAAATCAGCTGGCTTGTTGATGGTGCACACGGTAGATACGGCAAAGTCAGATGATATGCCCGAGGATGAGGAGGAAAAGGGAGCTGAGATGGAGCCGAGCCCTGAAAACTCCCCGCCGGAGAGGCCGGAGGGCAGCGAGGAAGCGGAGAGCGAGCTGAGCGTCCCTGCCGCGCCCGAGCCCCCGGCTTCTCCCTGCAAAACCATCGTGGCCGCCAGTTCTGTGGACGACCCCGTCATCCTGCCTTTCCGCATCCCCCCGCCGCCCCTGGCCTCAGTGGACATCGACGAGGAGTTCCTGTTCACCGAGCCACTGCCCCCTCCCTTGGAGTTTGCGAACAGCTTTGACATCCCCGACGACCGTGTGGCGCCCGGCTCGGCACTGACAGACCTGATAGCACAGAGGAAGAACGGCACCCCTTCGCCCAGCCAGCCAGCAAACTCCTTGGACAGCAAAAAGCAAGCGGGTCTCTCAAACTGTTTGCCTGCCTCTTTCCTGCCACCCCCCGACAGCTTTGACAATGTCACCGACTCTGGCATCGAGGAGGTCGACAGTCGGAGCAGCAGTGACCATCACCTAGAGACAACCAGCACTATCTCAACGGTGTCCAGCATCTCTACCTTATCCTCGGAAGGGGGGGAGAACGTGGATACTTGTACAGTCTATGCAGATGGGCAAACATTTCTGGTGGACAAACCCCCAGTACCTCCTAAGCCAAAAATGAAGCCCATAATCAACAAAAGCAATGCACTTTACAAGGACGCGCTGATCGAAGAAACTGTAGACAGCTTTGTGATCCCTCCTCCCGCTCCGCCCCCGCCTCCCATCAGTGCCCCGCCCAACCTGGCGAAAGTGGTCCCCCAAAGGACATCCAAGCTATGGGGGGACGTGCCAGAGGTGAAAAGCCCGATTCTCTCAGGCCCCAAGGCTAATGTCATTAGTGAATTGAACTCAATACTCCAGCAAATGAACAGAGAGAAATCCTCAAAGCCAGGGGAGGGATTGGAGTCGCCGACTGGAACGAAAACTGCGAGTCTCAGTACAAGGTAAAAGTAATTAACCAAATCATTTTCTACAAAGGCTTGATTTTTTTTTTATTTTTTACCATCCCTTTTCTAATTTCTCCTGTAAATCACATAGATAGAAGAAGAGTGTACTCTGTATTTGCTTAACAAATAATCTGTGTCAAACGAGAATTTCTTACACTGTCAACATTTGTGTTGCCTACATGATAGGACAGGAGCTTTCTCAGCCTTCAACTTCAAGGTTTGCACATACCTTTCTGTTGTTTTGATGTGAATTTCTTAGATTTTGCTTTAATTTTTTTATCTCTTTAATTTTTTTTTCTCTTTTAAAATGGGGTGATAATTTAATTTTTCTTCAGTCCCATGAGGTATTTGGGCTTCAAACAGGTAAAAAGTGTTTTTGCCAAAGGTTGCTTTGCATTCACTGTGTGATCTCATTTGATTCATGCTGAGACCTCTCCTAATCTACTTAATCATAAAGTATTTCAGAGAATTACTCATTAAAATCACTTTACACTGTCCATTTTGTTACTAAACCACATCTGTATGGAATGTGGACATAATATCATGAAATCCACAATTATTAAAAAAGGAAAGCTAATTTTGTATGTTTCATTAGGAGACTGAGATATTTCTTCTTGCAAAAATACCATGCTGGCTTAGTTTTTTTTTTTTTTTAAAGGTACCACCTAAGTCAATTTTATTAGAATTATTCTGGTGGTTAATAAATAGCTCAGCCTTTGGAAAGCTGGTGTACTTTGCAAGCATGAAGATAATTTGTTTTTAAGGGAAGGGTGTCTCTGCTGATTGCAAAGATTGCTCATTCAGAAAACAGTGTGATCCACAGCCTTGGCATCACAGAGTTAGATATTATTTCCTGCAGGATGGAAGCCATCAAACTGGTGACACTGAGGGAATTCATGTTTTAGAATTGAGAAATGGGAATAAAACACAGAAATTCTGGAATTCCTCTCAGTGGCACTTGACTAAACAGAGCAGAAATTTAGTTGGGTCTGCAGGAAAAGCCTTCATACATGAAAACACCCACATTATTTTTGCTAGATGTTGATCATGTTAAGCCCCATGAACATGTTGTCTGTAGCTTCATGTGTATAACATTATTTAGCAGCTTTTATTTTTAAACTGAAAGGTATTTCCAGGTTACAGGGGAGATCTTTAGTGTCCCTGTTTTATTAGAAAATAACCAAGGCTACCGACTACAATGCACTGAAAATATGTAAAAGTACTCTCATTACTGAGAGTAAAATGAAAAGTAGAAGTAAATAGAAATACTTTTTCTGTGAAAATACATTTTTAAAGGTATAAAGGGTGGGGAAAACTTGAAAAACTGTATCACTTCACTAGAGAAAAGCAAACTGTTATGTAAGCAGAAGTAGCCCCATATGTTACCTTTTAGAGGAAGAGCTGACTTAGTGTTACAAATTTATGTTACTTTTTTGTTCTGTCCTTGAGGTTTTTAAATTTTTTGAACTCCACTTTGGCAAATTGCTACATCTTCATTATGGAATACAAGGGCTCAACTGGCGGGGGGGGGGGGGGGGGGGGGGGGGGACTCCACCCAAAGCATTATTTCAGTGGGGCTGAAATCCTGCTTTATCTCTGAAAAGTAAACACAAACACTCATCTTTGCAAGCTGGAGAGAGGATCCTGGGATGTACCAGAGCCAAAAGAGCTATGAGGGCATAAATGGGATAAGTTGGCAATGGCAAAGAGCACCAAAACTCTTGGCTGTTATTTGACTGTGGGAGAAAGTGACACCTCCACAGCATTCCCCGTGGAACAGGACACAAGAGGGCTGGGTTTTGTTTCCTGCCGTTTTCCAAACTGATGTGATTACTTCTTAATTATGAGCTGGATTGAAGCTGCTTAAAACCACCAGGAAAGGTTGCTACGGATTTCTTTTTTTAGCAAATGATAATCCAGGAGACACAGGAGAAGAGAGCCAGCAACCTACAGATGCTAGAAGTGTGTTTGAAAAGGTGCTGCAGACAGAGTCTTTTCATCTCAACCAGGGTAAGGCAGAGAGATGGAAATGGAGACGTTCACTTGTGGAATCAGAAGCCCTGTGGTTTTTTTTCACTGCTTTTACTCCCGCTTTATCTCTCTAAAAGTTAAATAAATTGCAGCCTTTCTAGCCCAACTGCATGACTGACACAATTGTTTTACAAAACTGACAAATATTATGACCAAGGAGTACCATCTTGTGAAAATTTCCATGTAAAAGCTAATGTTTAAATTTCAAAGGTAAAATTCCTGGAGTTCCTTGGTACTTTTTTCCCCTAATGCTCTAAAGCTTATGACAACCAATTGTTGATCTTGCAGCCCTTCCCTCTGAGGTAGCATTAGAGAGGGACCAAGGAATTTTGGCTCACAAAAAGCAGGGATTCTGCTAAATTAAAGAACAACTTGTTAGGTCTGCGAACAGAGCAGTGATAATAAATGAGCCTGTTCCTATCCTTCAGCCAAGGAGAGGGATTGGGGAGGGTTATAAATAGGAGCAGTGTTCACAGGCTCGCTTGGGCGGTGTTTGCAGCACAGGCAGCCTGATGAAATTAAAAATATGTATCTGCTTATGGGGCCATACATGAAATTATAGGCCAGATTGGAATCCTAAATCCCACTAGGAATTCTCTTTGCACAGCCAGTAGATGTAAAACTGGGGTTCACACAAAAGAATTGCCCTGTTAGGGTGGCACAGGAGTGAATTAAATTACAAATAGTTGGGCAATGATTGGCTACAGTAACCCATAAAAACACCTTCTTTGTGTTTTTTTAAGAGATGGGGATGAGGAAGAGATCATTCTATGGTCCTGAACAGCATTTCTCAATTATTACATTGAAACCACCGTAAACTTGCTTTTATTTTCTGCACCTTGGTTTAGCAATCATTTTCCATGGTGTATTTATAGTTTTCCCATGGTTCTTTTGGAGACACCAAGCTTTAAGATTTTTAAATAGAGTATGGAAATGCTTGGCTGGAAACCATCTGCTCCTCCATCCTCAGTGGCAGTGGCCAGCCCGTGGGATAGGAAAAATGAGCCCAGCAGGAGAAGGGAAAAGAGGAAGAAGTGAGAGGATGCCCTTGCTTACTTTGTACTAATTTAAGTGTAATTAAAGGGTTTGATCACAAGGTTCAGGAAGAGAGCTCCAGATCCCACTCCCAGTTTTGGCCACCATTTACTTTGAGGAATTATGGCCATCAGTTGTGGTGACAGAGGTTTTAATCAGGTTTATCCATGTCCTCCTGCAGGAGAGGAGGACGGGATGTGTCAACCACAATAAATACAGCAGTGCTATAAATCCTCTTGAGAGACCCCTGGCTTTTATAGGGAGCTGATGAAAGAGCGGGGAGAAGAGCAGAGCAGGACTTTCCCTGGGAGAGAGGAGGAGTGTTTGTTCTGTCTGTGGCCCAGCAGTCCTGTAGCAACACGACCATCAGGAGCCAGCCCCTGAGATCCAGGGGCTAAAGGCAGTGTGGCTGAGGCAGGATAAACCCGGGGGCTGCCAGGGACAGGCAGCTGAGCCCCCAGGGAACACAGCATCCTCCCTCCCTCAGGCCTCCAGAGCACTGATAAGGAGTAATGAACAGCAGCTCCTGCTGCTCTCCACCAGCACCACACCAAAATAATCCATGGCTTGGCCAGAGGGATTCTGGCCAGAGGGAGAAACAGTTACAGTTTTTCTGTGTTTGTCCAGCTCTGTTTGCACAATCCCGTGACCTCTGGGGCGCATTGGCATCACTGCTGGTGATGGGAAATACTCATGATAAATGTGGGAGTTATGGAGGATGCTGTGGAATTGAATCCTCTAGGAAGAATAACCTGCACTGTGCTGGAATAACAGGTTTTAAAAGTGAAACTGGCCAGTGATTTTGGCCATCGATGAATTAGTTTTTTTTATGAGTATTTGGAGAAGTTCCTTTTATTTTTCCACAAGCAGGTAAGGCAGAACAGAACTTAGCAGTGAGTCCTTTATAGGGAGTGATCCTACATTTGATTTATGGTAAAGGATGTCTGGGTTTGGCAGAGGGTGAAATAAGTGCCTTGATTTTTCACTTGCTGCTCTCATTAGACTCATTTCACATTGTTAACTGTTTGCCAGCCAATTTCACAGGACTGCCTGCTTTGTCAGTGATTTCTGCAGTGTTTCAGTCATTCCATTTTGTCATTTTTATTTGCTGTCATGACTGCTGTTGTCAGAGGAGGGCCATGCTGAAGTGCCATGAAGTAAGTGCCAACCATAAAGCATGGACTATTCTTTGTTGTACATTCTGCTGCTTTTTAATGCTCACCCATTGTTATTGCATTCCAGTGACTTTGGTGGTGACTGTGTTTCTCACAGTGCAGTGTGGATTAGATCATCCTAATCCAGAAATGGTAGCCATCCTAAAATGGGACCTAAGATGCCATCTCAAGGTGAAATAAAAGCCACATTCATCAGAGGAATACTCAGAAAATGTCTTGGTAACATGAGCACATAAGACCAGATTCCTGAATGTGTCTGAGCACCTAAACAAGGGGCAGGACTTTTCAGATATGGCCAGATTCTGCTAGATTTTGGGAGGTGGAGGGTTGGGGAGGGATGATTAATAGAGTTTTATACACCTATGTGAGGCTAAAAGTAAAGACAAACCAGCCTGTGTGGTCATCTTGTCCTTGAAAGCTGTCAAATTCCCCCCATTCTCCTTCCAGCTTCCCTTTCCCTTGCAGTTTTCCAAGCAGAGAGGGCTGATGCTGCCTCCTGGCCCAGCACCATCCCCTTCCTGCTGCTTTCCAGACATTTCACATGGAAACTCCTGCTCCTGCACAGACAGACTCCCACAGACCTTCCCAACTGCTCCTCACTGGCAGCAGACACCGAGCAGCTCTCCATTCTTCTCCCCAAAATAACGCCCTTGTGAGGAGCTCTGCATCCTGCCAGTCATCACGTCAGCCCTTGTTCTTCACCTGCCCCCAAAACAGACAGTTCTTGGCTTACTTTCCTGCCATGCAATTTGCCTCTGACTGTAACAAAGTAAAAAAATTAAGAGGTGAAGGCAAAGTTTGGGGTTTGTGCAGCCTCCAAGATCTGTAAGAATTTAATTTCTCGCAGTACCCCTATACAGGGACTTCACTTATTACTCCTCTTGATTTTTAAGGTGTTTTCCTTTGATAGAATGGAAAAGCTGTGTCAGAACCAGCAAGTCTTCTGGAAAGTTCTGGGGTAAAACAGCTCCCAGGAGCTGAGAATAATGTGGGTTTTTTTATTTTTCCATGTGAGCTTCTGCACTGATTTGCCTCTGATATTAAGTTAACAGTAAATTTGAATCTTGCAAATATAATTTAAAATTTAGAAGAATTTTTTGCCTACAAGCTGTGCTGATGGTTTTTATACTTGGAGGCCACATGGTTGTGACATATAGGTTATATATTTTGATTTTAATATGAAGCAACATAATGGGCTTTGCAATCAGTGCAGGCTCACAGCAGCAAATGTTTACAAATTACCACCATATGCTGATTCTAATAGAGCAAATTTTATTTAAAATAATTATTGGACTTTTTTCACCTTTTTTAAAATGAAGTTTGGGGTGTGGCAGGTTTAATATGGATTTAACATATTTAGGATAACAGATGATCAAATAAGGCATAAGAAATTGCTCTGATTAAAAACCCATAACACAACAAAGGGTGCCTGCTCTCCAGCTGGAATGTGCTCGCTCCTTATTGACCAGGGTACCAACCAACCATAAAATGCAAGACAGATGATGGTTTCAAGGCTGTGTCTGCACCCCAGATCGTGTGGGAAATGTCATAAATTATAATTTAGGATGCATAGAAGTTACATAAATATCCTTGGGGTTTTTTTTCCCTTGGATTACAATTACAGTGCAGCACAAAAGAATGGAGCTGATATGGCAGGTGGAAAAGGGGGAAAAGAACATGGGAAAATAATCTTGGAGTGAAAGACATGGAACTGAAAGCCTGGCAGTGCTTCAGCAGACTTCCCTGAGCTTCACCAGGCTGTGCCCATGCCATGAGAGCTGAGCACTCGCATGGCTATGAACTGAGTTGGTGTTGAAACCTCTGCAATCAGCTAAATAAATCTTATCACTATCTCAGAGTTTTGTTTTAATAATCATCAGCCCTGAACCTCTGGCTTGGAAAAAGCGAGATGCTCTCAGTTCTCCTGCTGCTGCTTGCAGCTGTGTGAAGCCAATGTTTTGATTCAGGCAACAGGAAGCAAAGGACCAGGATGCCTGAGATGCTTTGCTCACCCTGGGTATTCCTGCCCATGGGGCTGAGAAAGTTAGGGAACACCAGCCAAAGAGTACTTCAAATGAGAGCACAGAGTTTACTTTTGGGGGGTTTGTTTCTTCTGTCTTAACATCCTTTATTCAAAGGAAGAGTGACAGTAATTTCCTGAACAAGACTGGGCAGGGAGTCTTTAAGAGGAGCAGTCTGGGGGAGAAGCAGCAAAAGTGAGTTGCAAAGCACTGAGCCCGGAGCTGTCAGTCAAGCAGTGGAAATTATCTTTCATCACCTGGAATAAAAGGAGGTGTATTTTCATCATCCATTTGATCTTGCCACAATGGGTGCAAATACAAAACCAATTTCTAGTATTTGCAAGACAGGAAAGTTAAGTAGAAGGGTGATTGCAGGTAAAGATCAGAGATTCATTTCCGTATTTATACAAAGCTCATTCTTGCCATCACTAGGATAGCACTACCCCAACGTTTTTCAAAGCAGGCTTTTTGTTGGTTTTAAATTATATCATGCCTTAGTAATGAGTGTGAGACTCGTAGTGCTGAGGTAAAGGAGGTGGAAATAACTTGCTCCCCTTGGTTAGTAGAATTTAATAGTCTCTTGCCACAGACTTTATTTGTAAGAATGCTTAGCTCCAGCCTTGGAAGACAATGAGAGCCATTAGGTGCCAAAAACATCACAGGAAGCACTCAGAACCTTGCCAAGTGTTTCTTTTCTGTGTTAAATTACAAAGTCGTAAGTGCTGGAAGCATTGTTCCTACTGGGTTTTAAGTGAAGTACCAATTTTCCAAAGAGATCCCCCTGTTCCCATTGAAATCCATGGAGCAGCCTATGGGAAATCAGTGGGAATGTTGGTGTGAATTAAATGTGAGTTCTCCCAAAAGTGATTCTCAGTGCTCTTCTCGTGACAGGGAGCTTTCTTTGAAGGGGACCTGCCTGATGTCGGTGTGGCAGAGCTGCACCTCCCTGGGCTCTGGGTTGGTGTGAAGTGCCAAAGCCCCAGGGGTGATTCAGGGAACACTCTCAGGGCTCTCCACAGGCAGCAGCCAACCAGGGAATCACTATCTCCAGCTCAGGACTGCAGTTGGAGAGAAAGGGATGAATAACCTGTTTGTTAGCACTGCCCCATGTTGCCATTACCCTGCTTTTCCTTCATCTCCTTGAGTTCTTTTCTGCACAGCAGTGCAGAATTAATGCTGTGCTGGATCAATGGAAGCATTTCCATCTGATATCAGGCACCCAAGCCATCCTCAGTTCTGCCCAGGCAGGACAGGACTTGCCAGCCTGGTGACAGTGTGGCACTCAAAAACAGAACTCAGAAACAGAAGGCTTCTGTCAGGGTCTGCGCTGGAAATCTCAGTACAGCATCAGCCACATCATCCTCTGGACTCCATGGCATTGCTCCCAGGATAAATAAACCCTTCCTTTGGTCTGCAAGTGCTTTAAATTAGCTGTCTGAAGGTTTTCCCAGTTGGCAGGTTATTTCTGAAGTGAAGAACGCTGGAGCTCCAGGCATCCAAGGGCTCTGTGGAGCATCCTGAAGTTTGCGCTGACCGGCAGGCTCTTCCCATGGGAGGGAGGGCTGTGGGGTCAAGCCTTTGATGACACGAACAGACCCAAACCTTCTAAATTTGTTTCTGTAGCCAGCAGGCAGAAGCAGAGGGTCGTGTTCCTTCACCCACCCTGTCAGGCTGGGCATCAGAGCGAGCCTCTCAGCGAGGTTCATGCCTGCTTCATTTGTAATCAGAAACTCATTTTCTTTAGGCAGAACTTGATCCCAGCTACATCACCTCCAGTCATGTACAGCAAGAAGAATTTTGTCTCCTTAATTTTGTGGTGAAACTGCCAGACTATAATTTCTCTGTAGAAGGAAATAGACACTGAGATGTTTTAGGCACCTTAGAAGGACTGTTTTATGTTTAAAGCATGGATAGAAAGGGAAATAAGAGCACCTTGTTCTATAAACAAACAGTACTACAAACACTCTGCAAAATTCACTGAGTGAAGCCCAAAGATCCAAAATCCAGTGCTCCAGAAACTTTTCACAGCTACTATTATTAGCTATGTTATGTGTAAAGCCAGAACTGAAGGATTCCAACCCTCCACGTGGCAAAGGCAAGGCCAACTCCTGGTCGAGCTTCGCTGAGAGTATAAAGTGCTCATGTGCTTGTTCCACTCAGCACTTCTCATTTAACCAGGAGTTAATTTGGGAACAGGTATTAAAAAGGGAAAGAATGTGCTCTGGAAGGTGTTTTTTCCTGGACTGCTCATAAGCAAATGTTTTGTCTTTAACTGTGGCTTACTGTTGGTGCTGGTTTTCTGGGAAAGAGTCGATGATATAATTTTTGTACTTTTAGTTAAAATGTGAAACTCCCCAAGCATTCCCATGCTGTAATTACCACGTGCTGATGGGGCCATGCTGGTGGCCAACAGCTCTAACTGTGCCTGTCTGTTTGCACTTGCAGGAGCACGGAAGTCATGAGTACTGTCTCAGGTACACGAAGTACAACAATCACTTTCACTGTCCGACCCGGAGCCAGCCAGCCGATCACACTGCAGAGCAGGTCCCCAGACTATGACAGCAGGACCTCAGGAGCAAGGCATGCTCCCAGCCCTGTGGTTTCACCAACAGAGATTAATAAAGACATCCTGCCTGCTCCTCTGACTGCTTCTGCTTCAGCTTCATCTCCTTCTCCAACTCTGTCCGATGTATTTAGCCTACCCAGCCAGCCCCCTTCTGGGGACTTATTTGGCTTGACCACAGGGCGCAGCAGGTCTCCTTCTCCCTCAATATTACAACAGCCAATCTCAAATAAGCCTTTTACAACTAAGCCTGTCCACCTGTGGACTAAACCAGATGTGGCAGATTGGTTGGAAAGTCTAAACTTAGGTGAACATAAAGAAACATTTATGGACAATGAAATAGATGGCACACATTTACCAAATCTACAGAAGGAAGATCTGATAGACCTTGGAGTGACTAGAGTTGGGCACAGAATGAACATAGAAAGAGCTTTGAAGCAGCTGCTGGACAGATAAGAATAGCTATTTTGCCTCACAAACTTCTGTTGATAACTAGAGATGGGCTGGTACTGACATACCCCAAATGCCTTGTCTGTCTGTGAGTGCCAGCAAAATTGGGGGGGGAGGGGGAAAACAGATGAATTCCTGGTACTCAGGTGATGCAGACTGTTTGCTACATGCCCAAACACAAACCTAAAGATGCTAAAGAAGTGGGGCCATTTTATTTCAAAGCTGTGGGGAGATGTGAGAGAGAGACAATTGTTAACTTTAAAACTCTTGATGCTGCCCTTGGCCGGGACCGTTGCGTGACGATTTTCTTTTAAAATTGCAAACATTTCAGGGTTTCTTTTATTGACAGAAGAAAAAAAAAAAAAAGAAAGAATTGCATTTTATTTTATTCTCTTCTTGACATTCAGTCTCCAAGCAGGCTTCCTTCCCCAGCCCTTGGTTCATTTTAAGAGGACAGGTTGCTCCATTACCACTCAAATCCAGTTTTATCAGTACCAGGGATATTGAGGCAGGCACAGGAGTTCATATTCCTCTTTTTTTACTGGCATAGCTCCCTGATTTGTTGGCAGTGAAGCTGGTTGTTCTGCTGGGGTCAGTCCAATGGTAACCTTGCTCTGTTTTACCTGGTATTTCTTTATTTCTGCAGTGGTATTTAGCACTCTTCCAAGGTGGCAGAACAAGTTCAGTGCACGCTCCATTGACATGGCCTGTAGGATGGTGCAGACGTTGAGTAAAGGGTGAGGAGGGACCACACTTAGAGGTACAGCAAAGTGAAGCTAGTTTGAACCTGAGACCGCCCAGTTCTCAACCAGCTCAGCTGCTGCTGAGTCAAAATGTGAACTCCACGAGCCAGGACAAACTTTGGTGTGCAGGCACAGCTTTGAGACTTGACAGTGAGACACTGAGAGAAGCTGAGCCCTGGGAGGTGCTGCTTAATTCAGTGAGTGGTAAGTGCCTGGGTATTTTGAACAGCAGGCTGAGAATGAAAGAGAAGAGAGATGAATGTTCCCATTGAAGTCAGTGGGAAGTGTGCCAGGATCTGAAGTGAGAGAGGGATTCAGCCTGTTAGGATGGAAATGCTTCAGATCCTTGAGAGGAGGCAGAGAGGTGATGCCAAGATGGAAAGAGCTGTCGAGTGTCTTGGGGTGCGTGCGTTCCGAGAGCCAGGAGGGCTGGGGAGGGATCCAGGCTCTCATTTTATCACTGCTGGCAGGAACTGGCTCTGGATAAGGACACAGGGCCGGGCACTGGCCCCCAGCCCATTCCTTGGCACGAGAGGTGGGAGCATCCTGCCAGAATCCAGGGCTGGGAGTGGGGCAGAGAGAACTTTCCAGGAGACTTCCGTCAGCAGGGGAGAAACACCCATGGCTGGTTCACACGGCTTTGGTTTTTAAAGAACAATTTTTTTTTTTTTTTTTTCAACTTTCAAGTTAACAAATCTCTCTCTGCATGTTTGAACTCCCCCTTGTAATTAACACCTCTGAATATCTGTGAGTTTTGTAGGACTTTCTGGACAGAATATTCAGGATGTTCAAGGTGGGTAAATTGGGTGTGGATGGCTAAACTGCCTCCCTACCAAACTTTCAGGTTCCCTTACATTTTGCAAGGTACCTGAACTTTCTTTCCTTGATATGGTCCTTGATATGGTCCAGCCTATCTCTAATTTTTTTATTATTGTGATTATTTTTTGCTCACAAACAAGTGTCTAATTAGGTCTGCAACAGCCCTAGTATGAGTACATAAAGTTTAGCATTTTAAATATCTTTCTTTACTGCAAGTTTAAATAGTTGTACAGATAGTTTATAAGCACAATATTTTAAGAAAATAAGTGGCTGGTCTACTGGGCAGCCTTTGTGCCACTTCAGTGCTAGGAAGTTAAAAACAGGAAAAAAAAAACAAACAAAAAAAAAGAAAAAAAAAACTTTTTGTGGTTTACTACTATTTCTGTGGAATAATTATAAAGTCTTGACCTTTTTAAAATCAACCTCATTTGGATGCATCTGAACCAGCAGAGCTGTGTTATATTTTCTATCTTTGCTAGAACTTCTACAGAGGAGGATGAATATTTCTTCAAAAGTGGTTACAGTTACCAACACATTGGAAATTCATTAAAAATCAACTTATTTAAGCCTCCTGCCCCCTTTATGGAACAGCAAATCTTTTGACTTAACATCTGTTACTGCACTCTGTTTGTATTTGGGGAGTTCCAAGGAACCTTGTCATTAAAACGAAGCACTGAGGTGTTTTGCTGTCAAGGAGTGCTGAGTTTTTCCATGGGAGGTGTAGAAAATGGCAGTTCCACTCAGATAGGTTGATGCAGGCAACTTGAGGCCATCACACACTTCAAGAAGTGAAAAAAAAAAAAGATAATTTAGCCATCTTTTGTCTTCCATTTGGTGATACGACAGAATTCAGTAAATAAACCACTGATGCCATGCTCTCTCTTTTTTTTTTTTAATTTTTTTGTTTGTTTGTTTCTTTGGGTACAGTTGCTATTACCTCTATAACATGTGCCAGAAATATGTTAGGAAATAAATACAGTAGTAAAAGAAAAAACATAGAAGTTGACTTCTAAAGCTGCTTTTTTTGGATCACAACCTTCCTGTTGGTTGAACTTGCCCTGAGCAAGCGCTGCCACACCCAGTAACTCCCAGCTGGGACCTTCCCTTCCTCACACAGGTGTGGCTCCTGCTCGTGCATCTCTTCAGGTACTCCAAGAGCAGGTACACAACGAGCAGACGAACGAGGTGTAAGGGAATAGTTTTATTTTTCACCTTGTGTCCTATGAAGCAAAAAGGTAAGGAGACCTGAGGGGACCTACTTGGACCACCAGAATGCACCTCTTCCAAGTCGAGTTCAGTCTCCAGCTCTGAGGGGTGGTTTGAAACAAAAAAAAGAAAGCAATAGTAACAGATAACGCCGTGGCCTCCGAGTATTTTCACCAGGGGGGAGGAGAGAAGACCCATTTCTTTCATGCTACTCTGATAGTGAAAAACAAAGTCATTAGAGATCTATGATATTCTGGGTTTTAGGATCAACTTTTGTTTATATACTGTAACTTAAATAAATTGCATTTACATGCCTAGTTTCTGTAATATTTGTGTATACAATACCAAAATCTTACAAGATGTAAATTGTGTATAACTGCACAGACTCCTTGCCCTAGGTGTCTGAGAACATTTTAAGTTTAATTCATATATTATAAAATAACTAGATGTGACTGTTGATTTACAGAATTTACATATCACAAAGAAGTTAATTATTTGTGGTACTTAAGTTAATAAAAAAATAGTGATTTTTTTTTTCTTTTCCTCTCAGTTCTTAGAAAGCATTACCCAGTTGATCTGGCGATGATTATGTGTATGAGCCACAAATATTGATAATTTTTCCATTACATTTTTTCTTTTCTTTTCTAGATACTAATATGTTTCTCGCTATAGTTTGTGTAACAACTTGTGTTCACGTTATCTATGTTGCTGTAATTTTTGTGCTTTAATTCCTCTTATTTCGACTGATTAAAAAAAAATCAAGCTCCTGTAACTTGCACTTTTCCCCAATCCTTAATACTCTTGTATGGCAACCAAAATTACTGTAAGAAATAAATATAATATTGCACTAAGGGTGTGGTTCTGATTGCAAACAGAGAACACTGTCTGGATTTTCATTAAAAAAGAAAAAAGTTGCCAAAAAAAAAGTTGAAATTTGTTATTGAAAACGCATAAGATGCTTTAACAAAATGTAGATAGAACTAAGGGGAAATTATTGATTTATTGTTGAGAAAAGCATTTCCTGTTTATTCCTTTCTTTTCTCCTTCTTTTTTTTTTTTTTTTTTTTTGTTAAAGCATTCCTTATGCCGAATGTTCTGTTCATTTACTGAATTTCAAGGGTCGCCCTTGAAATCTGGAAAAGCAGGAAACTTTGAAGGGGACAGGTAGAAAACTGCATTACCTGATTTTTTTTTTTTTTTTTTTTTTTTTTTTTTTCCTTAAGGTGGAATCCCAAAATGTGTGGAATGTTCTTTGTTCAGGGGAATGCACGCCCTGAGCTTCAGTGCTGCTGCTGCTCTGTGATTTCACGGGGCACTGAAAAGTGGGGGTTTGGGGATTTTATTTTTATTTGGAGCTGGGGTTTCTCTGGGGCAGAGCAGCTGTGGAAAGGGGAGGAGGGAACAGCACTCCTTTCTGACTTTGTGCATCTGTGACTTTGAAATCTGTACCAGCGGGCTCTGTTTGTACTGTGAATAAACAAGGCTGCAAATGAAAAAAAACCCAACCAACCAAAAAAAAAAAAAAAAAAAAAACCAACAAAAAAAAAACCACAACGAGGAAACAATTCTCATCTTCTTTTGGCTTAAGTTAAAGATTTGTTTTTCTATCTTTAAATGGTGATTCAATGAAGAGTATTTTTTATTTTTATTTTCTAAGATATTGGAATAAATGCCTAGAACCGTTGCCATTTGGTTTCATATGTTCCTTAACGACGAACCTCTTCTCAGCTGTCGTTCTAGCTCATCATTTTTATAGCCCTCTGTTATTATTTCTCTCATGATTTCCCAACAACAATTACTTGGCAGCTTTGTTTTGTTAAAAACATAAACTAGAACCAGCCTGTTTGGGGTTTTTTAATTTACTTATTTCAGGTATTGTGGCAAACATCTGTGTATCCAAATAAAGTCAGGTATTTCCAGTGCAAAACAAAGAATGCTTTGCAATTGTCACTGCTTGTTGGCCAAAGAAATGAGAAGAGTTGATCATTGCTGTCGTTGTGTACATTGTATCAATGTGTTCTGCTTTATTCTTTGGTTTCTGTATTTTTTTCTGTATTTTTTTTCCTGTATTTTCCTGCATTTTGTGGACTTTCATCTCCTCTGTCCTTGGCTGGGCCACCCAGAGTAGCATGATTGTAACAATGCTTCAGAATGTGTGTTTTTTTAAAAAAAACAAAAACAAAAACAAAACAACAAAAAAATTTGTACGTGCCTTATAATTTTCCACCTGGATCAGCAACACTGTATTTCACATAAAAAGCTTTATCTTAAAGGTGTTCAGTACCTGACAAACAAAGAGTGCTGGGGTTGGAGTGAGCTCCGTGTCACTGCTTTAGGAAGCCCTGAGGAGCTGCAGTGATTCAGACCTTATCTCACCACATTTTTGGCATTGTGAGCCTGATTTCACGTCTTCTATTCAAATCAGGCAAGCAAGAGGGGGAAAAGAAATGAGATGAGACTGTTATTTTGGGTTCAGTTCACTGCCATAAATCCTGGGTGGTTGGTACAGTTGAGTGGGCTGTGTTTTACAGACGAGGTAACAATGATAAATAAGTAAACCAAGTGGACTTGATGCCGTTAAGTCTGCCACAAACTGGTTCTGTGCCACTGACATCTAGTGGAACCTGATGGACACTGTCTCAGAGCAATATCAGACCTTTAAAAATATTTATTTATTTATTTACTTTCAACTACTGTCATTCTTTCTACAAGAACCAGTTTTAGAAAATTTTGTATTGTTGTTATTTAGGTTGGCCTGAATATTTAGGCCTTTAGTATTTTACAGAAAGGCTGACTGTATAATTACTGAAATTATACACGAATGAGAAGTCATTAATGTGTTTTCTGGTCTCTCTGTGCTTATGTTTTCTCAGTTTTCTGTTTTGAACGTCAGCATCTCCATGTGATACTTCATTTGCATCCGGCATGGTTTTTAATGGGAATATAGGTTTTGTCTCCAGTGCTGTAAACCTTGGACTGTTTTGAACCATTTCTGACACTACAACCTGATGAACAACAGCCTGTTCAGCTCCAAATTGTGAAAAAAAAAAAAAGTGAGTTTTGAGGTTAGGAAGCAGTTCAGAACAGCCGAGGGGGGGTTTCCCTGATGCGCTTGCAGTGCTGAAGTTTGGTTTTCTCCAGTAAAATTCCAGTTGTTTTTTTCCTCAGGACTGATGCCAGGAGGAATCCGTGCACGTGTGTGTGAGTTCTTGTACGCTTTCAATGTAAAGGTCCTTGGGCAGCCTTAGAAAACAATGTACAGATAGGACACCAGTGTTGCATGTGCTTAAACCTGTACTGGAATCAATGTCGCCGTGTACCTGTTTGCTTTGGAAATCTGAAGAGAATACAATATACAGAAACCTCAAAATCTACCTCATGTTTTAATGGGTTCTTTTCCACTGGTGTTCTCCCGTTACCTGGATGTCCGAGTGTTCCCTGCTGGGTGCAGGGAATGGCCAAGCCTGGCTCTCCCCACCCAACTTGCCCCTAGAAAATCCTGAGTGAGGAGCTGCTGGGGCTCTGTCGTTCTTCTGTCCTTTTGCTGTGACCCTGTGCTGCAGCTTGGGGTCTCCTTTGGGGTCAGCAAGGGCAAGGTGAGAGCTCCAAGAGATCAGACAGAAAGGGGACTGAGACAGAACTCATCATTTTCTCATTTCTTTTATTGATGTTTTTATCACTTACCATTTACTTGTCGCGGTGCTGACAAGTGAACAACAATCACTTCATTTTTATCTGGGCATAGTCAAATAGTGCAAAGAAATGCTATTATGTTTAGAATTCTTTCTCAAGCTGTGCTGCATCCCATCTCTTCATTTGCTCTGTCTCAGCAATTTTCTTTCCTTCCAAAGCAGTGGGTGTCAGCTTTAGTGTGTGCAGCATTGTGTAGGTTCAGCTGGCTGACCTGTAAGACTTTTAGTGCCCCAGTAACAGACATTTACAGGTGTACACTTCACCTGAGGTCATTTGAAATGTCCAAAACTGCTCATTTTCTGCATCACAGAGAAAGCACAAAAAGCAAGGGCAGGTGACTCCCTGAAGCTACTTTTCAAAATTTCTAGGAAAGGAGTTTTCTTCCGGAGGCCAATTCCTCCCCTCTGTGCGCAATTCAGAGCAGACCATGGACACACCTTTGGCTCTGTCCCGCGGGCACAGCTCCAGCCGCTGACCTTGGTGCTGTTGTGCCACCCTTGGGGACAGAGCCACCCGCAGCAGAGCTCATCCTCTGGGTGCTGCCTGTCTGTGCTGCTGACCAGGCTGGTTTATCCCTGGG
This sequence comes from Vidua chalybeata, assembly GCF_026979565.1. NCBI lineage: Eukaryota > Metazoa > Chordata > Aves > Passeriformes > Viduidae > Vidua > Vidua chalybeata. Next base: position 54,750,986 of record NC_071535.1, on the reverse strand, counting down.
AAAATCAGCTGGAAAGCCCAGAGCCACGGGAACAGGGAAATTTGCTTGTTTCACATGCACGGAGAGGAGAATCCCACCAGGAATTCCAGGGGACCACTCTGTCAGAGGGGACAGGGAAGAAGAGAAATTTGGCTTAGCAGAGACGTGCACAACACCCAGCCACAAAAAAAGGCAAGGAAATTTGAGCAAAGAATAAGCCCCTGTAGATGTCAGCGGCTGGAGGGTATTCACAGGAGCTCAGGACCAGCAGGATAAAAGGGTGGGAATGAGCTGCTGTACTGGGAACGGGGCTTGGAGCAGGGCTGGGAAGGACTCGCTTTGTTTAACCACAAAATGGGAGGCTGGAAGGAGCTGTCTGATTTTTTCCCTCATGTGAAGGGTGACCTGCCAGGGGAGGGAGGTGACCTAAGGGAATGCTGGCTCTGGAACAACCCGTCACCAGCTGGGGATGGATTCAGGCTGGAAACCAGGAGGGAGCCCAAGTAGGGGAGGAGAATGGGGCCGTGCTGAGGTGTCCTGTAGGAAACAGCCCGGGATTTATTCCTTATGGCTCACAACTGATCCTGGGGCACCTTCCTGTGAACTCTTCTGCCAGACCTATGGGCTGAGAAAAATGGGATGGGGGGACCCCAGCCGCCTTCCCTGGAGCAGCCTGGCTGGCAGAAACTGTCTCTGCCATGGCAGGGAAGGGAATGAGAGGGGTTCTAAGGTCCCTCCCAACCCAGACCATTTTAGGGGTTCATGATGCTATTGAAAACTATTAATTAGATTAATACTGAAGCACCAAACCAAGCTCTGCAGCAGAGAAAGAAAATTTGGATATTGCATCGAAATATGCCAAACCTAAAGTCTGGCTGCAGCATTAAAGAACTCCAGGGAAAAGGGGCAAAAGTTTCTTCAGGAAAGATAAAATTTCCACCTCTGCACAGTTCTGCATGCCCTTGTCAGCACAAAATAGGTGCAATAAAACAAATAAAATAAAACAGTGATCTGCAGCTCCTTAGAGATGAAATTCAAGGTTGCACAAGTCCCAGTATTCCTGCTAACAAGTGCCATTTAGTCCTTACCTTCAGGTTCTGTTTGTTTTTGTGGTTTGTTTTGTTCTTTTTTTATTTTTTAAAGAAAGAAACAGCTAAAGATCATTGGGGGATTTATTCATTGTTCTTGTTTGCAAGGACAGCAGAAAATTTATAGCAGTTTCTATAACACCTAAAATCTTTAGCAAAACACATTCATTTCCTTTTTTCTTTTCTTTTTTTTTTTTCTAAATTATTAAATAACACATAAAGGAAATGTTCCAAAGTAAGGATGCTCCATCAGACTGGAAAAAACTGTCTAATTAACCACAGTAAGAAACCCTGTGAAGAATTTCAGAGATTTGAAAGGCAAAACCAATATTCATTAAAAAAAAACCCCAGAAACAAATGTGTTGTTATGGATAATTCAC